>NC_090702.1:48310012-49596012 GCF_040954835.1 Lepisosteus oculatus | reverse complement strand
ACATATAAATAAAGGCTATTATACATTAAGCAATAAAAAGAAAACAAAATGTTAGAATATAGAGTCAAAAGTGTATAATTGTAAATTAAGGGATATTAAAACTGCACAGTAAAATGAACTACTGTACTGGGTACATTCAGAATTTTAAGATATCCCCATGTAACGTCATCTTCATTGGTGAGTGTTTTAGAAAAAATGGATTCAATCAGATTATAAAAAATTCATTTCAGTGGTTTCCTCCCAAAAATTCAAATGCAATATACATATAGAGTACACAGGTATAAAAATAAAAATAACAATGAAGTATACAAACACTACCATAAACTAGGTGTAACAACCTATAATGTCCGAACTCATTTCCCACATAATCTTCTGTTGTGTTTCTATGCAACTAGGAAGGTTTATAAAAATTGTAATTTTAGAATAATCTGTTGAAATATGCATGTATTACAATATATACATTGTTTTAAACAGACACAGTGTTTAAACATTTATACAATGTTAATAATTAACAGTATTAAGTAATGATTAGTTTCTCTTGGGTATGGAGACCTTCAGGGACAATAAAGTCACCTATTGTTAAGTTGCTCAGGTTCCTTGGAGTCCTTGAGCCAGGAAATATTACTTTATCTGTAATTCTGCGTTATGATATCTGTTTTTAGCTTGTGTCTTATATTACTCTGTCTTCACCCAGAAAGCAAGTTAGGGCCTATTATTTGGTTGTATACTATAGGTAAATGTATTTATCCCTTCTACAGTTTTCTGTTTTCTTCTAAATCGGTGATTGTAGGTTGGAGTCTTAAGGAATTTAAACATTTTAGTCTTGAAAAAAGGAGACTAAAAAGGGACCTGATACAAGTATTTAAAATTCTCAGAGGAACTGACAAAGTCAACCCAGAAGACTTTCCTCAGGATCAATAGTGAAACATGAAGTGGAGTGGAAATTCCAGGAACATGTTTTATATCAGAGGATTATGGATAATTTATGGATTATGGATTTTGAAATCATCGCCTGCAGACACACACCTGCCTGGCCAAAGGAGTCAGCTAGTACATATCACTATGATTTAGAGAGAGTACACTGTATCTGGACAGACCTCAAACTAGTAGAACAAAACTATCATTGTTGATTTGAAAATCCCTAATAACAATGTTTTGTTGTCGATTTTGGAATAGGTTGGCTCACAGCCACCAGCCCGCACGCAGGAAAGAATGAGGAAGTGCAAGCAAGTGTCTCTGACCTGCTCATCTTCGCAACACAGCCCGGCAGGAGAAGTCCAGTACTGGACTAGCCTGTCCCTCACTGACAGCACTGCCTGCCTGTAAGTGCCAGGGAGGCCACAGGGGTCGCCGTGGTTACCTGCCATTGCAAATGGCCGAAAAGAAAGAAAGAGGCAACCCAAAAAAAAACCAGAGTAATTCCAGATACAAGAACCCAATTCTTACAGTGATTGTTCTGTGGCTGACCTGTTTAGGGTTGTGGAGGTGGAAGTTCAAAGAATAAAATATCCTCCTGCTGCGATGACCTCTTACTTCATTCCTTCCAGCATTTTCCATTAGCTATTCAAAACACAAAAAAGTTATTTTATTCTGACTCATTTGAAATATCTTCCTCATATCTACAGGTATCTCAATTTCCAAATGGATGCTGTATGCAACTCACTGTTGACTTATTGAATAATGGGCTGAGTCAAAGGTGCACAAGTTTATAAGAGAGCCCATAAGGTGTCCTTTCAGTTACATTCTTAAGGATTCACACCAATCTTAATTTCAATCTATGTGAAAACAAGTCTGCAGATAAATGTATTACTGTATGTGTGAAATCTGACCCTGTTACAATCCACTGCTTTTCAGGATTGTAAATTTCAGATTGTAAATATTGCTCCCTGAAAAAAAAGTATCTGGACCACAAAAAGAAATATCCTATGGCTTCTTGGTGCTAAGCGTGTTTCTGTGGTGACTTGAGTCTAAGCGTTGAAGTTTCTGCTTTAATATTGGCAGTGAGCAGCTGTGCACTGGCTCGGGTATTCAACAGAACAGTGACAGTATATTTGCCGCTCCGTATTTGCACAAAAGACCACATTTAGAAAAATGTTCATTCTTCCTTCTCTCCTCTCCCTTTCTCATTGTTTGAAAATCTATAGATCAGGTAGAAAAGCAAATGTTCCTCTTGGAGTCAAATAGCTGGGGTCTTCTGGACCCTTTATGATCTGACCAACAACATTGTAGCCCACTTTGGCATGTGATCACAGTCCAGGAGAACAGCTGCAGTTTCCTATGGGTCTGTATATTAAATGAATATAAAATTAAATGATTTAATTTTGTGTTTTAGTTAGGCCCGCTGAAAGAAATACTTGATCCTGATATTCTAATATCAGCATCAATGCCATCAAAGAACACATTTATACTGTACAAATACTGTATCTGCAGCCGAAGCAATGGTAAATCCAAACATGTTGTTTTGTTTACTAAACTGAAACCTTTTTTTCAGTTTCTACAAGCTCCTTCTCGCAGTTTGCATAAATATGGTATGTTACAATTTAGTTAACAGCATATACAGTTTACAGAGAAATATTAAAAACACAATGACTTAATAATAATAATATGTCAATTTATTCTTGAGTTAAATATTTATTTACTACATCATCCATTTCCCGTATCGGCATCCTCAGGTTTCCCATAAGATTCTGTATTGGTCTATTGATACTGAATCAATGGGACTAGTGAAAACTGCTGCTCACACATTTTGTATTACTTGCTAAAAATCGAGGATGATTCCAGGGCAAAACAAAAAAGTAGAAATCAACCACAAAGCAGGAAGCACCTGTGTATACAGAGAGATAGAAAAAAGTAAAGTCTCCAGATCCCCCTTGGGCCCCGTGTTTCCAGGATCAGTCCCAGCGTGTCGTGACCCTCACTGGGCTGAGGGACTTACTGATAATGCCTGAAGGGATGGATTGGAAAGCCAACTCTCGTGTTGAAAGAGTTATGTTCTAGCTTGATGCTTGCATCTAGACATTTGTGTGCCTCATGAAGGCTTCGGAACAGTTCTGACAGAACAGAGGCTTTGAGAAAAAATAAATAAACAAAAAATGATTTTAGGAAAACAGCATCGTGACATTAAATCACTTGTCAGGGGTTATTTATCACCAGGGGGACTCCTGTGTACACGGAGCTGACAGGCATGTAATTTCCCAGAGACACCCAGAGCAGTGTGCTGCAGTCTCTGTGTTGCTGCCTAACCTGGCTCCTTTGTGTTTCTGTGTAATTAAAACATCAGCAAACTGTCAGTGGGACAGTCTGAAACAAGGAACTTACCATACAAGGGGAATGTATTAGCTTAAATTATCTGAAAGTTTTTTATTACCTTGGTTACTCATCGTTTACTTTAGAATTCGTGCTTTTAATATCATTTTTTATTATTGTACTAATAATGATATTTAAAAGAAGAAAATAACTTTCACTTTGTCTGGCTATACAATTTGCAATTTTATTACCTCCTGGTCTTGTAAAAATTGTAGCGTCTTTAATATTACTAATATCCTGGACGTAGTCTTGGCATATACTGTAAAGTATGTGATCCTGTAGCTTGTAAAACATTTTTTTTGTGATTATTTATAATAGGTAGGTCCATTGAGGACAAATCCTCATTCATGATAATTAACTAGAGACCTATTTACCGCAGAATATTTACTCGAGAATCATTTGTGAAGTACTTTGATCAAGGGTACAGAACTAATCTGGAAGCAGAATGGTGGCTGAGATAATAGTTTGCTATTAAAACCCTCTTGGTCTTCATTGGTAACTTCAGACGAGCTCTTTATCGAATTGGAAACATTTTGTTTAAATTGGGAGGTGGGGCTACCCCAGCAGCTGAATTCAATTCTGTGTGTCACTGTGTCCGCAGGCAAACTTTCCCAGTCCGATCATCACTGACCGCAGCGTAGAGTTCCTGTGTACAGTACTACCCTAGTTGCTTTCAAAGCGAAAGCTAGGCGCAGAGCAGCCAGTTCTCTCACCAGTGGATAAAAAAAAAAACATCAGCTCCGCACTACAGGAACAGCTGCCAGCAATCGAAGTTCAGGGACAAAATAAAATGTAGAAATTATTCTGAGCCATTCTGCCAAAGAGAACAATAATTCCATTAGAGCTGAAAATCCTTCTTCTGCGCGCAGCTCAGCTGGAGCGCTCCTCGCTCCTAGGCTGTCGTCATCCGATGCCCTTTAATGTGATCCTGGCGAATGTGTTTGTGAGCGAGAGCTCTCTCAGGTGGATAGGTCTTCAGATCCAGCCAACTGTGAGCTTGGCCCAGGAGCGGGCCAGAGAAGAAAAAAAAAACAGGGACTTTTTGCATATACGGTTTGCACTTTCTGTTCCTAGAGCAGGCGCTTGTTACAGCTCGAGCTCCACGCAGATCTGGTCGTGGAGAAAATAGAATATCCAACCAGTAGGAGCACAGCGTAAGGATTTGTTACAGGAAGGGTGAACCAAGTGGAAATTTAATTTGATTCCAGACTGGCTATTTTACATTAATTAGTATATTAATATATTGTGCTTAAGTCCTGGGGCAAAGGAAGTTTTTCTTCCTACAAGCACAGTCAAAAAGCCCTTGCCTGTTATTGGTCATGAAAAGGAGCCAGCTTTGCTGGATTCAGATGGGTCCTGCTAGAATTCTGTTTCTGCCAAAAAACAAAATGCTCTAAAGCAGCATATGGGTTCTCTACAGAGAGAAGTTTTTTTTAATGCAATATATGCATTTTGCTATTACTTTGGTTCCCCGAAAATAATGCTACTGAATTTTTTCTCCTGTGTAAAACAAAGGATTACTGTATCTAACAACCACCCACAGCAAAGCATTACCGGCCTGTAGCCCGATCTGGTAGACCTCACCAGAGTAGCAAGGCAGATCATGGCTAAACCATGCCTCAGTGTGGTGATTATGGACCCATCCTGTCGAAATTGTTTGCATGAGACTTTAAACTGAGATCCGGACTGGCAGTTAAAGATTCGATGGCCCTGTTCCTAACAGCAGGGGTGTTTAACCCAGGGTTCCTGGATAAATTCCATCTTGAGCTTGCACAATCTGGCCTTCTTGGAGCTCCCTCTTAATTCAATTGGTATGTAATTTCTCAGTTCTCCACCTGGTCTGTACTGTGCAAGTAATTTTTCAGCAATAAGCAATTACTGTGCAATGTAATGATGGTTTTTCGCATTAGAATTACATGATATATCACCTCTTCTGTGGTTAAAGTTAATTGTTGTTACTCTCTCGAGAATCATTTCTTGCATGTCCAGTTTTTTTAAACTTCATTATCAAACTAAGGGAGTGCTGAATACCTTCAGCGGCATAATATGGAAATTGTGTCTTTAGAAAGGTACTTGTCGGGATGTCTTTGAAGTGCAGGCTACAGAGAAAAGGGTATGATCTCTCCAGGCTGATGTACTCATTGTCCCTCAGGAAATGGCCTGGATTGTGATGTTAGAGGCAGGGCGAGAGAAAAAGATACACTGCAGTTGTTTCAAACATTTGGTCTTGTCTTTTGACATATTGGTTACTTATTACCCCGATACACTTCTGCACTGCTAGCAGGATGTAAAATGCAGTATAAGAGACTTTCGCAAAAATAGAAATTGCACAAGTGGCCCAGTGTGTGAGGAACAGGTAAAACATGCAAACTTTAAATGCAAGCACAACTCAACAAAAACGTAAATTGGACATTTAGTTAGTGACAAACCTGATGAGTAGAAAAGGCTGAAATTGTTTCTGAGTGAAGAATTGTGGTTTGAAAAGGTAAAGTTAAAAATATGGTGTAAACTATGTTCACGCCAACCATGGGAGTTCACTTTAATAGAGGTGAAATGGGAAGCTCTCAGAAATATTTAAGATTTCAGACAGAAATACTGAAACCCGTAATGATTTTTTCCTTCTGGAAGTTACCCCTGACCACTCTGTATTAAGAGATTAACTGATTTGGTATGCCAGGTTGGTAAGCCATCCTATGAAATACAGTACAACTGCTGCCTCTGAGGACATTTTTCAAGTCCTTGCTTAGGCCAGTGTTTTGGGGCTTTTTTTCCTATTGTTCAGAAAATAATGTATTTTTTAAATGTTTTAATAAAACCCTTGAAAAGATATTAATCTTTGCCTTCCGTCCACGGTGTATTCATTTTTTAATTAACCTGTTTAATTTTAAGGCTCGCTATTGGGAATGCCACAATGACAAATGCATTCGCCTTGCATTACATTTGCACTACAGCGGCAGCATATTCCATCTACCATTATTTTTTCCAGTCAGTCACTGAGACTGATGTTAAAAGAAGGGTTGTCTTCATCAGCATTTGTGCAAAGCCTCCGAATATGCAGAGGTTTCATTGCAGAGCTTTTCAGAAACATTAAATATTCCTATGCCTTCAGGTTTTGCTTATGCAAACACTGAACGCATTTAAATGATTTACAGGTCGATTTTTAATGTTCTTGAGGAAAAATATGATTCAATTATTTGTAAAAAGGTTAAGGGTGGAGTTCTAGCAAGTGAGAGGGAAGCAAGAAATACATATTTAATTTCTTATCAGTGGCCTGGAAAAGCAGATGTAGTTTATCTGGAGTTCCCATATAAAAAGTGGAGTAAATTTGCAGTGCAAATTATGAAAATCAACCTGTGAGTCAGGTTTTAACTATCAGTCATTGTTTGACTGTAGTGAAACATTTTCACTATTTGTATTCAGTGTGAATGATAGGAAGAATCAATTAATCATAGCAAGCAAAACTTGAAACATATCTGGGAATCTATCAGTATTTAATTTTCTTAAATTTCTTAAAAGCTTCAGGTAAATATAAATCCAAAAATACCTCGTCAATGCTTTCCACATGCCCATCGTTTGCTGTGAAAGCTGTTTCCCTCTAATTAAAATTCCTATACCTTCTGTCTTTGCATATGCAAACAGTGGAGGCATTTAAATGATTTATAGGGTCTGTATTCGCATATATCTTTATCAGTTTCTGATGTCACTGGATCTTAATCAAACTACACTGATCCTGGCTCTAAAAAACACATCCTGAACCACATCTCTTTGAAAATGCAGCTTTTCGTCTCATCTTTACATTTAATTGTAACGTTTTCGTCTTTCAATTCAAGACTAGGCAAACACCTGGCAGACAACAATTAATGTAGGCAGGCACAAAATATTACGTGCAAAATCCTGGAAAAGATATTTACATTTAATATAAATATGAGGAATGTGTTTTTTCTGAGGTACTCTTGTAGTCCCCTGCTCAATACTAAAATGTTTCCATTCTTTTAGCCTGTCCTTTTCTGACATTTTTAACAACCGTCATTTGTCTGCACCAGATATTATATGCATTATATTTGTCTAATTTTTAATTAAATCTGAGTGTTTTTGAATATCACTTGCAGCTTTTGTGGTGTTCAGAAATCAATTTTGATGTCACCTGCAAATTTGCTAACTATACCAGAAACAGGATATAAATTAGCCAGTCTTGGTCCTTTCTTAAGATCAAATACTCCAAATTATTAAAGGGCTGGTGGACTTTTTCAGAACCAATGGCAGATAGGAACCAAAATTACTAAGTGGAGGCACTTCTTTACACAAAGTGTTGTGGGAGTTTGGAACAAGCTACCGATTATATTAGGAGCCAGTACCCAGGCTTCCTTTAAGAACCAGCTGAAATAATATAGATAAATTAACTATCAAATGAGCTGAATGGCCTCGTCTTATCTATTACCTTTCTCATGTCCTTGTATGCATAAACATACAGTAATAAATTCAGATTTTACTACCATTTGCCTCTCTTCTTCAGACAGAGGCACATTGTGTGGACTTTCAAATCTGCACAGTGGTTTGAGAGATAATGTCTACAAATCCTGGTGTTAGGTTCTTTGGCATGCAATAGGAAACGCATTTTATAACTGATGTTAGTGCAACTCTTTCTAAACTAAATTACATGTATCCCTCTGCAGTCCACTCCTCTTCGGTACTTCATTACTTCGGTACTTCATACTCATCTCTAAGGCTCTGCATGGCTTGGCCTGTCTGAGCTACTGTTGTCCTACTCCCCACCTCACAACCTTCGCTTGTCTAAATCAGGTCTCCTGTCTGTTCCCCAAGCCTGTCTACACTCTACAGAAGACAGGGCCTTCTTCTGCTAGGCCCCAAAGTTCTGAAATTCTCTCCCCAAGGTTATCAGAGAGTCACCTTCCCTGAATTTTTTCAAATCAAGACTCAAAACCTTCTTCTTTTGAAGGGCTTGTACAGTATATTTCACTGGTTCTGTGTGTTTCCCTTTGCTTTCCTACTATATTCCAAACCCTCATTTGTAACTGTGTATTTCATTGCATCTAATTGTGTATTTTTTTCTTTTAAAAAAGTGCTTTGAGAAGCCATTTCTACGGTGCTATGAAGATAATGTTTTTTTTTTAATTATTTCACTGCTGTACAAACTCTCAATTACACTTTCTCCATTATGTTTAGTCCTACTAGAATACAAATACACCTTTAGAATCATCTCTGCTGATTAGTACTCAGCACTCATCCAGGAAGCTGCTGGCCTCTTCTCTGGATCCTGTGCATCTTTTTTCCTTTGTGCTGTATTCTGAAATCAGTCGAAGACAGGTGTTTTATGAACTGTAGTCAATGAAAGGAATATTAATGTGTCTTTCATCTGTCCTCGGAGATGTTTAAAGAGATGTTAAGATGTTGTGAACACGTGGATCTTCTTGCAACTTCAGACGAAAATGAAATCAGGCAGAAGTCAAATATAAGATCGTGCTCAATAAAACAAATAAGGAGTTGTTGTTTACACAGATAGTAAGTCATGCAGTAAATTGGTTATACAATCATGGAACACATGATCTGTAGCTTAGGATATTTTCCTGACAATTGTCTGCTGAAATGTAAATAAAAACGACAATATAACGATCCTTACACTTATACAGTATAGTGCTTTTCTGGAGACTCCACTCAAAGTGCTTTACAGGTAATGGGGACTCCCCTCCTCCACCACCAGTGCGCAGCACCCACCTGGATGATGTGACAGCAGCCACATCACCACACACCAGCTCTCAGTGGGGAGAACACCAGAGTAATTAAACTAATTCACTGATGGGAATTATTAGGAGGCCGTTTTTTGAGACATGCTCTGAGATTTTTAACAACCACTGAGAGTCAGGACCTTGGTTTATTGTCTCATCTGGAGGACGGTGCCTTTTTTACAGTATAGTGGCCCTGTCACTATACTGGGGCATTAAGACCCACACAGACCGCAGGGTGAGCGCCCCCTGTTGGTCCCATTTACACCTCTTCCAGCAGCAACCTTAACTCTCCCAGGAGGTCTCCCATCCAGATACTGACCAGGCCACTCTATTGCTACTAAATTACTGACAATTAGTGACTGACAACACCAACATTTGGGCAGGACTGCACACTAATTTGTCTCAGAAACAAGAAGAAGAAACTAAATAAGAGAAACTGGTCCCAGGTGGAGAAGGGAAATACATTTTAGCCAATCATTCCTAAAATACTACTCAACATCTCATCACCAAAATAATTAGCTCTACTCCAGGACCTGGAATTGCAACACCGGGATTATCCTTCCAGAAAAACATGAAAACTACTGGAAACTTTTCTTTGAAAATTAATATTCTGAGATATGGGTCAGGGAACACTAGACAATAACAGTTTGTCATCTCCTTGGAGCAGATGTGCCTGACAATGCCCCTGTAGTCAACAAGCTCCTGTCTAAGACAGGAGAAAATGTAGTTGTTGATGTCCATGAAGACATACTGTACAGTACAGTTGAAGTTATCATTAAAAACAGCACACTTTCCACCCGATACAAATTCAAACACCATGGAACTAAAGGAATGAACAGGTCTGGAGAATTGTTAATGCAATACCCATTCACCAAAAAGGGTGACATGAACTGAACCAAGTAATTATAAAACAATAAGTCTGACTCCTGTACCAGGTAAGGTCACGGAAACAATTATTAGAATTCAACTTGAGGATTACGTATGTGGAAATGCAATTGTAGGAGATAGTATTAGATTTAGAAAAGGGAGGTCCTTTTAACAAACTTGTTTGAGGTTTGAAATCAAGCAACAACAGTAAATGAGACACACAGAATTTACAATATGGTGCATTTTGATTCCAGAAGGCTTTGATAAAATTTGTCTGAAATGTAATTCTTAAATTACATGTGTTCAGACTGAAAACTGGTTAATGGAAAACAGAGTCTACAGAAAACACTCAAATGTGATGTGATATAATTGGTGGTACACTGATTAGGGGAGAGCTAGTACCCAGTAATTCGTAAAGCAGACGAGTTTGCAGACCAAGCCGTAACAAGAGGATTAGTAAACACTAAAGAAGCAGCATTTTAAGATAAAATGCAAAACTGGGCAAACACCTGGAAGATGACAATTAATGCAGAAAATTATAAAATATTACACACAGGTGGAAAAAAACTAAATTATACATAGAAAATGCGAAACACTGAGCTTGAAGAGGCTAAAATGTTTAAGTTTATGCTCACAATGTTGGGATACTATAAACATTATTGTTGATAAAGAAAACAGATATATACTATATGTACACAGTATGTTATGTTAGGCCCTGGTGGGAGTGAGTGTGTGCCCTGTGAAGGACTGGTGTCCCATCCGGGGTGTATCCCGCCTTGTGTCTTTTGTTTGCTGGGATAGGTTCCAGCTCTCCCCTGACCCTGCACTGAATAAAGTGATTAGAAAATGGATTTGTGGTGACCAACAAAAATTGGTGGATTGTGGGTCTCTAGGACCAGGGTTGTGGACCCTGGTTTCTGCTTTAGGCACCTTTTAACATGGCAAAAACCTTTCAAAAGTCTTAAGATGGTCCAGTTAAGTTAATACAGTAGGTAGTAGATGTGTGTAATAGGTAGTACATGGCTTCACAATGCCTCTCATTAGCAGTGTTCAGTGTTTATATATACTGGAAATAGTTCACTTGGTCAGTTAAGAACTAAAAACGTGGAGACCAAGGATAGCTAACCCTAGACTAAGACAGCCACAATCCAGCAGATTTTATGGCTCAACCCTAAGACAGGAGTTTCTAAAGACAGAACAATTTCATTTTGACCACTGAAACAGGTGATCTATTACATAGATCAGGCCCTTTTGAAATAAAAATCTTAGCTCCCTGAAACTGAGGCTACAGGTGGCCGGTCTGGACTTAACTGAACTATTGACTGTCACGATCGTAATCCCTCCTCTTAAGGGCGCTCCTGCTCTTTCACATTTTAGTTGATTATGTGCACCTGCCTCCTACCCTGCCCCACGTTATTTAAGCCAGACGCTCTCACTGTTCTGGGCTCAGCATTGGAAGATGGACGCCCAGAAGCCCGCCTACCAACGTGTCCTGTATTGACCTGGCGACATAGGCTTCACCACGTGTTCTTACCATCTGGCTCCGGGGCACGGAGTGCCTGGCCCCGTTCACCCGTTTTTATTCCTTTTTTTTGTCTTGGATGGATCACCCAGCTTTGGACTTTTTGGACTTCTCCCTGGATTTCCCCCTGGATTCCTCTGGACTGCTTCGCCCTGGCCACGCCCTCCCGAGCCCAAGTGCACAGTCGTCACGCCCCCCTGTTCGTCAACCTGCCCAGTTCCTTGTCGTCTCCTCCCCGTGTCTGTTTCACTTACTCCCGGATTTCACCGTCTGCATAGGGTCCTGACCAACGCTTCGTTACAATGACCTTGATTAAACTGATCAAGACTCACATGCAGTCCATGTGTACTGATTATTGAAATTGTGTGTATTAATATTCAAACTGATTATTTAAGGTTGTCACCAGGACTTCTGTGGACAGGGGTCTGACTTGTGCACATGGGGAAACGTCAAGCCTGGCTTTGCATCTACTGTGTTCTGACTCCTGTTGTGCAGGAGTGACAACAGATCTGCATTAGTTCTGCTTGTACCGTGCTGGATTTGAATTGTCTTTTTTTTTTTTAAATGTATCCTCACAGATATTTTTTGTCATTTTCCAAAACACAATATAACTCAACTCAACAAAAGTAAACAGCCATTCCCCTCCTCACACAAGCCCCTCGCTGGGACTCCATTCTCCCAGTGGCTGATAAATAATTTCTGGTAGGCCAGGACACAGTGATGCCAGGAGAAGGAATGCGGAGCTCATAGATGGAACACAAGCAACTTTACTGACTATAGGCAGGCCAGCCAGTTACTTTGATTTATTACTAAAAAAAAATGATAATTCTACTTTCTGTTGATTCCAGGTGGTTTTAAAGAGAGAGAGTATATATTTATACAGCCTGAAAAAGTCACTTTAGAGTCAAGTCATCATGAAGATGTGTTCAAATTACGAGTTTGCTGAAGACCTTCACTTTGATAGCTACATTCACAAAAAACAGCCCCTTCATATTTCTAACTCATTAATCAGACAAAGCAGTGACTCACCGGACTTTCTCTTTGTTGGCACTAGCAGCTCGATTTCTGCTTGATTTTTCAGGTACAGTAAGGTTTACATTTCTGTCACAGGTTTCGCCTATCATAATAACCCCGTCGCCATCACTAAAATCACAATAACTAAACAGATATTCATCCACTTGTTTACAAAAACAGTTATTTACAGAAAGTGTTGCGGACACATCCTGGAAGTGTTGCATTCAAAGTGAGATTGCTCTCTAGAAGGGACACCAGCCTATTGCAGACTAAACAGACACTTTTGTCTTAAAGAAAATATCAGTAATGTCAAATTGTAAAAACATCTATTCAGCCCAATTTGATTTGATAAAAACTGGTTCCACCACATTTGCCAGTCATTCAGATTCAGTGCAGAACTGCCTTACTATTTAATTGATTAAAATCATTATGAATTTGATATGTTTTACATGTGGGAACCTATAATAACTGGTCTTGTTTGTTGTACCTTGCTTTCAGTACTCTCTAAACTTTGCTTAGAGTATGAACAAAGCATCTGGACTTTGAGGAGATCAAGCGTGTAATTGTTGTACAAATTTGATTTGTACAGATTCTGAATAGGTAGTAGTATTCTTAGCCTCATCGGTTCGTATTCCATTCTGTTGTCTTTAGTCAGAGTGGTGACAACCGAGTGGTTGCAACTAATTCAAGTAACTGCTCTCACCAAACTCTGGTGTCCCAGCTAGCAAGATGGGATCGAATTACTCTAATGTATTTGAGTAGGTAATTGCGAAAAGTGCCTTATAGTCTGTTTAAAACAATTTAAAAAATACCCCTCCACTTTACACTTGCTTCACAATCTTTCTAACTGGTAACAGGGGATTCTCTGAGTGCATTTATCTGCTTCAATTTATCAAGTTCTTTAAACAATACTGTATGGCTGCATACAAAAGATATCCTTGTTTCTACTTTAGATTTTCCATTTAGTACAAGCTTCTTGTTTAATTCTTTCAATTTATCCATTAATAATTTAATTGCTTTATTCAATAAATGTTCTTGAGAGACACCAGAGTTTATCTAGGCAAGGAATGGGCATAAGGCAGGATACACTCCGGATGCGACACCAGTCCATCGCAGGGCAGACACACGGACACAAATATACACACACACACAGCAGGGCACGTTTTCCCGGAAGCCAATTAACCTACCTATTTTGGACTGAGGGGGGAAACAAGAGCACTCAGTGGAAACCCAAGGAAACACAGGGATAACATACAAACTCCATGCAGATAGCGCCCTAGGTCCAGAGATGGACCCAGGCACCCAGGACCGCGATGCAGCAATGCAAGCCACTGCGCCACCATGCTATCCATTTCATAGTTTGTAATTCATCAATGATTACTTGTCATGCTACAACACTTGCTGATAATTCGAGCTTTATATTCCTTCAAAAATGTGCTGTGTCTACTTCGACGTTATATGGATAACTGAGGATAAACAACCGAGAGGGTCTCGAGAGAAGTTGTAAATGTCCATAAGCTGAAAGCGTCTGAACAATCTGTATTCGTAACGTAATCATTGATACATACTAACCAAAGCCTTTACTTTAAAAAAAATTTCAGGCATTAAACACACTAGTCCTACTGTATGAATTCACTCAGGTGTGACTACATTAATCAGCCTTTACTGAATGTTACACCTATTGAATGAAAATAAAAATCTCAGGAAAATATATTTAGTCCAGCAGGTGCTTGCTACAGTGCAATGAAGACGCAGGATGGTTGTTAGCAATTTTAGCATTCTGTTTCTCTTTGGCTCCCTAGATTTCAAACTCTAAGTGCAATTGTTCTTGTGACTGAATAGTTATCCAACATTGCTAGGCAGTTTTATCGCCCCTCCTAGACAGTGACTAAAGTTACCAATAATAGAGTTAATCATTTTTTTGAAAGGGTAGAAGATAACAAAGCTTTATTTGAAAGGCACTGTGGTGCACAAAAAGTAGTTCACATAGATTAAAAGCACTGTAAATTAAACAGTAAATACAAATGTGAGATTAGCTGAATACTGTCCATTTTGTAACCTTTCTAACATAATACACTTCCTTTAAATCTCACGTTTCTCAGCTTTCACAGCACCCAAATTATATTTTCCAAGTTAAAGAGTTTTTCCCATTAGTTATGTGAAATCAATGCTGTATGTAACCTTGTCAGCTGAAGTCATCATAACTTCATTCCTAAATAAAACAATTTGATTTTGATTTTTAATTCTGGTTTGAATTTTTAATCCCTGCACATAATATCAGAAAGACATAGTTTTCTTTCTTAAAAATATTTCTATTCTACTTCTTATGCTGCCTTGTCTGTATTGGAAAAACTAGATCACACATTTGCTTTTTCAAGTATTGATTATAATAGCCCACTTGAAGGGTTGTCTAAAACTACACTTAACAAGCTACACTATGTTCAGTATTATGTTCCATCTTTTGTTTTCATAGCTCTGGAAAAATGTCTTAAAAAACTGGGAATCAGTTGCCTTGAGTGGTTTTAAATGTAGTCTGAAAGGTTGATATATTAAAAACTTTTTTGTGGGATTGCTTATGTTATGTATATCAACATAGCCATTTTAATTTTATCGTTATGTGTTTATGTATTATAAAGTGTTCTAAGATGATTCCTTTTAAAAGTGTTTTATAAAATAACATTTTTAAAAATTTGTTTTTGTTTGTTTTTTGTTTTCTTATATTTAACATGCATAACAAACAAGATTAGTCTCACCAGCAGCCATATCACCCTGCAACTCGCAACTGGTGCCCCACTGAAGCTCAGCAGGTGTGAGTCTGGCCAGTACCTGGATGGGAGACCTCCTGGGAAAACCTAAGGTTGCTGCTGGAAGAGGTGTTAGTGGGGTCAGTAGGGGGCGCTCACCTCATGGTCTGTGTGGGTCCTAATGCCCCAGTAAAGTGACAGGGACGCTATACTGTAAAAAAGGCACTGTCCTTCAGATGAAAAGTAAAACGGAGATCCTGACTCTCTGTGGTCATTAAAAATCCCAGAGAGTTTCTTGAAAAGAGTAGGTGTTACCCTGGCTTCCTGGCCAAATTTACCAATCATGACCTCCTAATAATGCCAGTCTATGAATTGGCTTCACTGATAGATGGTGTGTGGGGAGCGTACTCTGGCTGCTGTCACAGGAGACAGCAGCTGGTGTAGGAGAGTCCCCATTACCTGTAAAGTGCTTTGAGTGGAGATACTGTTTATATATATCTCCACTCCATACTGTATATATCTATATATATCTTCTGGATATAGTCCAGAAAAGCACTATATAAGTGTAAGGAATTATTATTATAGATCTTTGAAAAAAAAACACTGCAATGCTATTTTGTTATGTGACCGTTTCAATAAAATAAAGCAAACATTTATTTGAGATCATTAAGGTTATTACAGAACTCCATTTGCAAGATATGCTTCTTAAAGCATTTTTTTATAATTATATAGAGGGCTGCCTTATTAATCATGAAGGCATCAACTTCAATGCTTCCTGTGAGATGTTATGGATTGAGGGCACAATATTAAAAACAAAAAAACATGAGTAATCCATTATGCACTTGTGGCACTTCAAAATATTGTGAATTGCAATAATAATCTGTTTTAAATCCTCCTTTTCTTAACTTTAAAAGTTCAGAAAGAAAAAAATTAAATGACAGATTCACTTTTACACTTACTGCATACACTTAAAATATACTGTAGCTACAGTACAGCTGTTCTTACAAGAGAGCATGGCTCACAGAGTACTGTTTAAACCTGAATTTCAGTTTGAAATGTTAGAGATTTTTTTGATAGTGTTTGTGAATAGTTTATTTGGCTGGTTTTAACATTAAATCCTAACATTGAAAAAACATTTTAGAAAACATATCAGTTGTGTTTCTTTCTCTAAGGACTCATTAGAGAATTAAAAACCGCAATGTGTTAAAACTACAAAACTGGCAGGCTACCAATAGTGCTCAGTTATTAGCAGTGCTGTTTCTTGAAACTGAAATAAATGGCCAAATACCAAATAGTTTTAATTTTTATTAATGCATCTATATTTTATCCACAGTCGTTGATATAGCACCATCTGATTAACTGACATCTTTAGATATCAGATGTCTTTGTGCTCTGAGAGTGTTGCAGTTCATACATACAGTAGTAGGAAGCTTGATCAATTTAAAGTGAAACAAAAGAGTGTGCCAATACATTTACAGTATAAACCCTATAAATTCATCAAAGCAAGATGGTTCACAGCTCATTTAAAAGAACATTTCCCTATTTCCTGATTTTTGCAGAATTAAAAACTTGACCCCATAATTTGGCACAAAAACACAATATGATTTCTTCTTCATGACTGGCACAACTACATGGATTATTTTTTAAACTTGTGCATAAACTTGTGCATAAAACAAGAACAAGATGTACTCCAGCATGCACTGTAATCATTTTGAACAAAATCCGGCAAAGAAAGGCAATGGTCTGAAAAATTGCAAATTGCCAGCTACTGTAAGTTCGTTTACAAACTCACACTGACAAACCGGTCTGTAGACTGCTGTTTATCTGTGGAGATCCATCAGAGGATACAGTTAAGGCTGTATTATTGACCATTTGGCAAATGCGATTGCGTATTTATCTTCTCTAAACACACGTCTGCGTGTAGTGGTTAGCATTGCTGCCTCACAGTGCCGGGGTCCTGGGTTGAATTCCTGTGTTCGCATGGTATTCCTCCAGATGCTCTGGTCTCTTCCGGATGTTATTTGGATCCTGGGAAAATCGTCCCTGACATATGTGTCCACATCTGTGTCTGTGTGAGCCCTGGGATGGACTGACATCAAACCAAGGGTGTATTCTGGTCTTGCTCCTGTTGCTTGCTGTAATAGGCTTCAGCTTCCCTGCAAGCTTGCATTGGATACAATAGTTATACCCAAGAGAGAGAAACTGATTTCTAGCTGAATACTCCGTGATATTCTCTGTCTTTTTCCTATCTCAGGCTGCCCATTACTCTGGGATACATGTGAATATTATAATAGTTACAAATGAGAGGAGGCGATTCAGCACATCTAACCTGTTTGATAAGGTGGCAGGTCTCCTCAATCTGGTAGCATAGTGCGCACCATTCAATTAACCCTCTTCAAGCAAGGTCTTTGAATCCTTCATGCTGTAACCTTATTATTCCTTGGGAACGATGATAGCTAAGACTGATGTCGGACTAACCCAGGTATAAAGTTAAAGTCTTCTCAATTGGACTTGGTCCGTAACCTGCCTTTTTCTCACCAGATTCCCCTGTAGTCCTAATTTGAAATGATGTGAGAACAGCATTGCGCTTTTCGCTTCTAACCTCAGCCTTCAGAAAAAGCACACCCTGCTTTACCCTTTTAACCATTAACCCCACAGGAGAGTCAACCATGATACCTTTTAATGTAGTGAATGATTGAAGACAGCTGCAGCAGATCTTACTCTTTCTGTCCTTCATGAATCCCTGTACCATTTCTCTATGTGCCTGGTCTCTAAACCACACCCTCCCAGCACACACATGCACAGATGGCTGACAGAGACAGTGGCTCTGTTACAGTAGTTAGTAGCTAATTAACTCAATGAGCAGACTTTTCTTCACATAAGTCAAAATATTAGCTTCAACAACATGTCTGATTAGTTCCACAAACATCCACAAACCTTTATGTAAAAAAGATCCTCCTGTTTTCAACTACTATTCCATGTACATTGCACCTGTGTCCTGAAGTTCATGCTTCCATCTTGATTCTGAAGAGGTCCACTAGTGTGACTTTATCCATTTGATATCATCTACTACTATGAGGCAGTTTTCCATGTTTCCAGTGAAAACTCTTTTGCTGCCATGGTGTAATAAATCTCCCCCTTAGATGATAGCATGATTGGGAAATCTGCACACGTTGTTAATACTCTGTCCCACTAATGATAGTGTAAAACCCACACCCAGTCAAACCCGTTTAGCCAGTCCACCAAATAGGGTCTTCTTCTTTTACCAGACTGAGGCTGCTTCTTCGACCTTAGATACTTGTTAATATCTTTAACCTGAATGGATTCTCTGTTTTTGGCTGCATAAAATCTGACTCTGAGATTTTTTGTGACTCACTCTTCAATGAGTTGTGAGGGTCTGAACAGACACACCCTTGTTAATCCGTATCTCTTTTATGGGAGAGTGGAGAGCTGTGCACAGGTGCAGCCAATTCCCCAATTTCCTTGTGCAAATGCAGTGCACATATGGCCTGGATGACAATCCAGATAGGTCCTACAATTGTCATACCATTGCTGGACTCCTCATGGATTACCATGATCTTGCTATATGTGTATTTATTCCCTAAAGGCCTTCATAGATCTTATTCAGCATCTTCTTTCTGATTCTTTCTGGACCTATTGTGCTTCCTCTTCATAAGCATATTCATCTTCTGCTGCATATGCATCTGGCCACCTTGCCCAGTATTGCAGTTTTAGATATGCCGGCACTCTACTACTACATGTTGACCAGGCCTATTCTTTGTGCCTCTTCAATTTGCAGGTGTTTTCTTTGTTCTGTTTGGCTGTCTCTGATTTTGTTCTTACTGTCTGGGGACATGCTACCATATAAAGTCAAGGGACGCCTTCCATGGTTTAACTCCAAATTATAAATAAATCACACAGTTAAACGTATCAGCTTGTGTTGGGGTGTGCCTGTGTCAGGGACCTGTCTCAGATATTGTGCGCAGAATGTGAACCGCCCCATGCGGCGTCACAATTTGCAAGATCTAATCAGTTCTGCTCATGTGCTGTTAATGCACTTTCTATTCTGGGTTGCTCTAAGATTTTACAAACTAGGTCACATCCATCAATTTTCTAACCACTTTATCCAATACAAGGTTGTGGGACATATTATAGTAAAATCTCTATTATTCACGATAGAAAACTATTCAGAATAGTGCAACTGACGTCAAGTCTGGTACTGTTTTTTTTCCAGATTTTCCAATGATGCATTTTTTACAATGCTGTGCCACCCTTAATAAATTAAATTTAGCAGTATTATATCTATAGAACACATTTTAATGGGAACAGCATTTACAGGTTTTGGATATTAAATTAATTTATTTCAGTAAATGCGTGACCTCCTTAAGCACCTGCTGAGTGAGAGATAAGCACTAATACTGTATCTTAGAATCTACAGATACTGTCCTAATATAGCAAATTTGAATTAATGATTTAATCTTCTTCGAAATATTGGAGAGGTGGGATGTCTTTATTAATTAATTCCACTCTACTTGGGTGTCCCCTCAGGGTATGGATACCTTTAATTAAAAGAATTCTCCAGAGGTTCCCACACGGAGGTAGCTGGGAAGATCTGACAGATCTTCTTTAATTCAAACCAGAATAAGTGACTGAAAGATATTTTACACTATTTCAGTTTTACAGACTGCAGTGTGCAGTATTTCCACATAACCATGTATAAACAAACAACTGGATTCATATGGCTTTCCTTTAGTAATTTCACAGCTGGAAGTGTTCCACTCAAATTCAGCATATTTTGTTGCACGTGTTGCATTTGAAATGAGAAAAACAAAAACGTTTTAAATTTTCATAGGTAACTTAGAGCTTGAGAGTGGAAGGTCGAATCATTGATATTTTGACAGGAGTAGTGTAGGAGTGTTTTTCCACAACATCAGTGCTCTTTGACATTGGCTTCTACTTTGTTAGGATGAAAAGGGGAAGAATAAGCTTCATTAACAATTTTACAGTGCCTGTCCATGTCTTAAACTGGCCATTTACATGATACAGTACTGCTTACTATATAGTGGGATAAACACTTGAATATCTCAACCAAGGCTTGAAGGTGTATTTACCATTAAAATTGACTTTAAAGATGAAAATCTGTTACTATCAGTGACATAAACATAATATTCCAAATATCTGTATTTAGATAAATGCAGTACAACCTGTTCATTTGCGCACATATGTCTGTACACTAAGAAATCCCATGTATGTGGTAACTACTAAATCCATTTCTGAGTCTATTGGTATTTTCAGATGTATTCTATGTAAATTGCTTAGATGTCAGTTTAGCACAGCTGATGCTAAAAAAATGGTCTGAGAAACTTTTTTTAGAATTAGTCATTTTTGTAAACTAAAAAAGCCTAAAATGACTGATTTCACAAAACCATTACTTGTTAATTAGCAAAACAATTATACTGGTCAGCTCTTTATATTTAACTTTCATAACAGTGGTCAGCCTTAGTTTTTTGATGAAGATAATTCATGCATTGATAAGGTTTATTATGAGCATTCGATTTTGCAATGAAGATAATTCTAAAGTTACAAAATTACTTATGGATTCTATCACTTTCAGTTGCCAACATGTAATGCATACTATACTACTTTCCTAAAAACCAAGTGGGCATAAACTAATAGTCATCCCAGATGCATCCCCAAAGTTTGCATTAATTACCACAGATTTGGTGCAAATTTATTCATTGCTTTTCTAAATCTTCACAAGGCCTTACTAGTAAGCAGCTCTATTCACAAAAAGCTCTGCGGGCCAGCTGACATGATTGAGTAGCACTCTGAGACACAGATGGAATCTAAACACAGGTGTATTCAGGACTGAGAAGATTCTTCATATAAAAGGCAGCAGATCCACAGAACCAAGTGAATTGTGAAAGGGTCATTATATACTCTCAGGATATATGATCCTGAGAGTCTGATGACAATATTAGATTGATACGATACTACAACACATCCTCCTCTTTTCTGCACCTTTCTGTTTCATTATTTTCCTGTATTTATTCCAATGTTTGACAGCATGTCATTTTTTCTCAACACTTGTTTGCGACAATGACTCCTATCACTGAGAGTTCTGACTCCCTGAATACATTTGGAAAGCCTTTCTTGATTTTATTTAATATAATCAAGGGAGTAACTAAAACATATTTCCCCCCTAAAATAGTGTAGAATTTCTATTTGTTTCTTTGCAGATCACACACAGTCCCCCGTTCAAACTTCTTGGGAAATAAAATTGAACAAGGTAAAGAGTGAGGATAACATGGACAGTGCTCTGAAAGCATTCAAAGTTGGCATCCTTTAATGGGATAACTCTGTATCCATATGTAAAATTCCTAACTTATTCTGAAATCCCATTTCCCCATGTTATGCATGAATAGCATTAATATAGTTAAATTCAATTTATCTCTTGATGCTAAAAAATACATCCGTTGTTGACATTGTTCGGCAAGACTTATTTAAAGAATATAAATTTATGAGTTGTGATGGGACTGCTGGTTCAGACAAACTGATACAGTAGCTCTTGTCTGAACTACATTCCACGGTAATCTGTAGGGAATGACCTGCTGCCTTCAGACTTCTGACCAAGTGGAAAATGATAATTGGTTGTGTTACATTTAATTAAAATAAAGCAGAGACTTCCAGAGCCAGTCAACATCTGCTTTTTGTGGAAGAGTGCAGATCCTATGGTCCACGACCATAATCCCCTTCATCCAATTGGTCAGGTGACTGAGGGTGGCAGGTCATTTCCCACAGCTTTCTGGGAAATGTAGTTAAAAAAGGTGACATCTTTCCTGAAACATATTGAACTCAATCTGTTTATATTTGGTGCAGATTCCCTGCCATGACCATAAAGTGCATTTTTAAAAACCTGTCTGGGATATCTATCCACCCATCCATTTTCTAACTGCTCACCCAATTCAGGGATCTCAGCGGGATACACCCTGGACAGGATGACGGTTCATAGCAGGGCAGACACACACACTCACACCACTGCCAATTTTTGTCACGAAGCGTTAATCAGGACCTTATGCAGACGATAGAATCCGGAAGAGAGTGAAACAAACACGGGGGAGGGAAGAGTAGGAAAGGGGCTGGGAGACGAACAGGGGGGCGTGTCGACGGTGCAATGGTGCTCTGGGGGGCATGGTCCAGGCGAAAGTCCAAAGGTAGTCTGTAGGGATATCCAGGGTGAGCAAAAGTCCAGAACTGGGTAATCCATCCATGATAGACATGACAAAAGTTAAAAACCGGAGCGGGATCCGGTGAAGGGTCGGGGAATAAAAATGGGTAACGAGGCCAGGCGCTCCAAGCCCTGGACCCAGATGGTCAGGACGCCGTTGCCCAGAATAGTAGAAGCGTCGGGCTTTTATAGGGAAAGGCTGGAACAGAAGGCAGGTGCAAAAAATCAACACAAACAAGAAAGAGCCAGAGCACCTCACAATTGTGACAATTTTCCCAGAAGCCCATTAATCTACCAGTGTGTTATGTTATCTGAGGGAGGAAGCTAGATCACCCAGAGGAAACACAAACACAGGGAGAACATACAAATCCCACACAGACAGCAACCCAGTCCAGAATCAAACCCACAGCCACAGCAGTGCAAGGCAGGGATGCTAACCACTGCACCACTGAGCCCTGGTTGCTTATTTGCAATGAAAGTAAAATGTATTTAGTAGCATGGGTTCATCTGTTCGGCTCATGAGCCATGGACTGGTAGTGCTGGGGAGACGGTGGGAGGATAGAAATAAAACATTGATTGGAAGTGTCCCTTTAATAGAAAAAAATTGATTTGAAGTGTTCACAAGCAGTGGTATTTACCTCATAAATCTGTCAGCCATCGGTTCCTTTGATGTCATATTGCTGCCTAATATTGAACACCAATAAGTCTGCTCCACTTTTCACATTTCCTTTCCTATCTTGTATAGTGTTTCGGCAAACAATTTCAAAGGATTTATAAAAGTAAAAATATGTACAGTACGTGTTGAGTACTACATATTGAGCACTTAGGGCAGAAATAAAATGTCCCGAGAAGCTTTCAGAGCCAAATCCGAAAAGTGATATGACACCTGACATGCGCACAGATGTACTTTGTAGTATAGTTGATTATAAGGTGGTCATGAAGAGGAGGTGGAAGGCTCAGCTGATTTGAACACAATGGTGATAACATCAGTGCGTTCTTGTCAGTTCCATTACTTCCCATAGCTTGGTTTGCGCTGTGGCCTGACATGTAACATGGTGTCACCAGTCTCCAAAGAGAGAGAAGTGGCAATAAATAGTGCGTTCACCCACATTTTATAGGAACTGAACTTGCAATTGACTTTGCTAAAGCACACCATATACTGTACTTGTTATCCATCCCTGCAGAGCGTGAAGAGGCCTCTGCTAATGTTGAATACTTCTGGTCTCTATTCAAGAGTCCCTCGGGGTCTGTCCAGACAAGAAAAAGTGCTCTGCTGCTGAGGCCAGCCATCCACTGCATGGCTATATGTGTATTGATTGCTAGTATCTCTCTTAAAATAGCAGGGCCTTGGTTTGGCCTCATTAACGTAAAAAGCAAGGGCAGCCTTTAAGTAATGAAGCAGAAGATTAAGTATGGAGAAGATGACTAAAGATGATGGCTTGTTGAATTAAATTTTTAGAGCAATAATCCACGGATTACATCGCTTGAGAAACTAATTCTAGAAGTCTGTACTCCAGATGAGCGACTTGTGGTTTGTCTGAACAATCTACCATATCCAGTTTTAAGAGTTCTTAAGTTACATTACATTATGGGCCACTGATGGATGTGTTCTGAGCTCAGTATATTGATGTGTAATTACACCAAATGGAGAGAAATTCCTTAACAGTGGACCATGCATGTTATCAATCAGCTGTAGTAGAAGCCTTGCAAAAGAAATGTAAGAAAAATTGGAACCATGTTCAGTGATTGCTGCAGGGTTTTTTCAGAAGTGCACAGAACGGGATGGGCCTTGCAAATGATATTGTGATACTGTATTATAATAATAATAATAATAATAATAATAATAATAATAATAATAATAATAATAATAATAATAATTTCCCGGACGCTCCACTCAAAGCACATAATAGGCAATGGGGTAGCCCCTACCTGGGTGATGTGAAAGTATGCCAGTAGACTCAGCATGCATCAGTTATCAGTGAGGGGGAGTACAGGGTAATGAAGCCACTACATAGATGTAGTTTATTAGGAGATTTGTAAAGGCCAGGGGGGAAATTGGCCAGGATGCCGAGGTAACACCACTGCTCTTTTCTGGGATCATTTTTAGTGACCATGGAGAGTCAAGATCTTGATTTTACGTTTCATCAGAAGGGTGACGCTTTTTTTTTTACAGTACAGTGTCCCCATCACTATACTGGTGTATTAGGACTCACACAGACAGCGGGGTGAGCTCCCCCTATCTAGGTACTGACCAGGCTCACACCTGCTGAGCTTCAGTGGGCTGCCCAGTGAGTTGCAGCTGCTGGCTATTTTTGTACTGTCATTTTGTTGTTATTTTATTTACCTGCACATTGGACACATAATACATATATATATATATTTCTGCTCTCAAATCAGTGCAGAGTAGAGCAGCACTGACAGGTTAAAATAACCTTTTTCTCTTGAACAGAGAGGATTACAAGAGGATCTGATCCAAGTATTCAAAAATGTCCAAGGTACTTGCAAAGTCTGTTGAATGGATTTCGGTGAGACACAAAAAAGAACAAACAATGTGGAATCGAAGAGGAAGTGCATTTAAAAATGAGAAGAGAAGGAGCTTTTCACAACAAGGGTTGTGGGACCCAGCTGTATTGTTGAGGCACATATTGTGGTTTTGTCACGGTCCAAGTGAGACTACTGGCTCCTCTACTGCATGTTAATAAAGATTATTGTCTAACCCTGGAGGAGGGGGTAGCTCTCAGCTGTGGACTCCAAGAGGTTTCCTGACAGTTAAATTAGGTTTTTCCTCCCCCCTGTGCTATGCAGCTTATTCTACGTGTGGTACGTGGTCGGTCGACATCCAACCAATTGGCTACTTAAAACTCAGCGAATTAAACGGACCCAAGGGCCTACTCTTATTTATAGCTGTTCTTATAGCTTTTGTGTACAGTTTTTGGTAGAATGTTTGTAGTCAGATATATTGAGAATGGAAAATTTGTTTGCTATGTCAAGGTAAGGGTAACTATTAGACATGCAATGTGTGTGTTGTTAGATTTGGAATGATACTACATCAGACCATGTGGTTTCACAGGATTGTACAGTGAACACAAATAATGCTACAGGCTGAGGCAGGTGACAATGGCGTGTCTAAAAATCTAGATCAAGTGTGTCACACCTGGTAGTGTAAACATTTCCAGCTTCAAAACAGAAGGGATGTTTGCTGAGATGTAGGGGGTCCAGAGTCTGTGATAAAAGCAATCATATAGTTTACCTTAGTTAATTAAGTCCTGTGTAAATGATTAAGTGTCAATCAACAGTCCAGAAACACGTCATATAAGATCAGATCAGGAGAACAAAAAAGGGGAAAAGAAGGGCAGACCACAAGAGATAGAGGAGAAGAGTAGAGGGAACCTGAGCTTGTACCAGGCGAGAGTCCCTGCTTAATGATCATCTGAAAAACCCACTGGAGCCAAGTATTTGAATCTTGCTAAGAGAGCTTCTATTTAGTTCAGAAGGCATCTTATCTCTTCATCGGCCTCTGTAGGAATTAAGTCGAGAGTCAAGTAGGTAACTGCGACAGCATGCGTAGGCTGCAAAGGATCGAAGAAGTCTCCACAGCCGAATTGTTGTTTCCTCTCTTCTCAGCATGAAATAAACCTTTACTTGTTAAGAGTCTAATACTTGGTAGAATCCTGGCTTTTGATGTAGGCTTCTGAAGCGCCTTGTCTGTAAACTTGTAACTACAGTAACCTCTGTGTTGTGTGTTTATGTTGTGTGTAGTGTGTGTCACTGTCATTGTTAATAAATATTTGTTTAACCAAGTACTCTTTTCACTAAAGCTGAGACCAAAGAATTCACACGCTTCTAACTATACCAACCAATTCTGACAGAAATCACTTACAAGCTGGACATTACCATTTATTTTATTATTGACTAATCCACTTGGTCAGTTTCTGATGTTCTCTATTTTTGTAACAATATTAACAAATCACCTTTATGTAAACAAATCCTGTGGGGAACATCCCAAATACCTGCCATTGATACTGATACTGACGATTTTTCTGAAGGAGGAAAAATGCAGTTTAACAGTGAGAGGAAACAGCAAATGCCAGTAACAGATTCCAGGCTGAGGCTCGTGGCAGAAACAATTTATTTGTATTCTTCTGGGTGTGCAGAATATACAGCTTCTAACTTCTGGACCTTTGACCTCACTTCAGTATTCACAAACAATTCCACTCTCTTTGACAAAGTCAACCTAGTGGATTCATAAAGTAACCCAGCAAACTTCTTCAGAATAATTAAAGGACACAAGTGGAAACTACATGGAAGCATTTTTAAAACTGAGAACAGGAGGTACGTTTTACACAAGGGGTTGTGGGAGTATGGAACAAGCTACCCAGCCATGTTGTTGTAGCTAAAACGCCAACTGAGATGAGATGCATGGATCAGTACCAAGAGAGTTAAAGGTCTGAAAGACCCACTTTTGTTTGTGTCTGTTCTTATGTTCCTTTTTGTCAAGGAAGCAGTTTTAAGCACAGCTTGTACCATGGCACACCCATGAATGAAAACATTGGACATAAATAAGAAAGAAATTGTCACGCCCTGTACACCTACAGGGCGCTCTACTTCTGTCCTGTTCCTAGTTCCCTGTGATTGTTCATGTCTTTCTGGTGGGTCTTGTTGTGTAGCCTATTTACTTCCTGTTTCTGCTCTGCTCCTCGCTCAGCATTGAGGGTACGGATGTCGTGAGACCCGCCTAGCACCAGGGCGCCCCCCGTCCGTGGCCCGAGGGCATAGGTTTCTATACAGACATCGTCTGACCCCCCTGAGCCTGGGCTAACCTCCGTATTACCCCATTTGCTACTACGCATCGGGTCTTTATTGCTCTCCTGGCCATTCCACTGCATGCCCTTCTGACATCTGTGACAGAAATTCTATTATACTAATTCAGTTAATCCTACGTACTTACCAAACTACAATAATGATGAACGTCATTAGATACAGTACTTGTAAGGCTCTCCAAATGATTTAATATGATGAGTTTCCAAAACTTAGCTTCCTGGGAGGCAGTACTTGATGATTAATAAATGTAAAAAATGCACCTGCCAATTTGAGGGTAAAACACTTGCTCTTCCTGAAAAAAGCCATAACAACATCATTGAAATTGTCCTCCAGTACAGTAGAATTATACCGCTGTTTAGAAAAATACACGTGCTCATTAAAGTCAACAAGTGACAATAAAATGGTACCAGCCTTTTAACATGACTAGATTGACTGCAATAAAGAGCTATTTGCTTCCTTTTCTCATGTTTTTTTTTGTTAGACCAATGAATGGACTTTGTGTCAAGGGAGAAGTGAGATTTTAAAAAATCAGTTCACACAGCATAATTTGTTCCCAACTTTCTAATAGCAAAGCTAAACATTTAAAAATACAAATCCAGATAATAGTGATCAAAACAAAATTTTTCTCTTATGCCTCATTTTGGAATTTTAGGTGGATTTACAGCTCTGTAAGTATTGAGAAAAACAAAACATTTCGCAGAAGAGGAAAAAGTCCAGAAAGCTGTGTTATAATATTTTTAACAGATGCTGTAAAGATGAGCAGAATGCACTCGCAGCCAAGTGCAATCAGTCTTGTGTTATCTGAAAGCTGTCATTGTCAAAAATAGGTCTCCTTTTGCAAACTCGCATTGCCAGTCCCAGCCGGTGGTCACAGGCATTGCAATCGGATTTTCCTCTTACAGACGAGACACGCGAATGTTTCAAAGCAAATGCCCTGAAAAATCTCACCACATCTGTGCAAAGAGACAGCACAGAAAGTTAGAAATAATGTGTTCAACCTGCTGCCTGCCTGCTATGCAAATGACTCCTCTGTCATGGTGTTTTAGGGGGCATACTGCATCACTGTGGCTGCCTCTGTTGTCGCTGTCATCATTACACCCGTAAAAAGAAAAAAGCTATAGTCAGCACAGGTGCTGCCAACTTATCTTGGGATGGCATCAGTTTCAAATACTCTCCACCCTGCAGGATTCATAGACTATATATCAAAGTGAGATCAACAGTGAATTTTAAAATAACCAAGCTGTTTGCACAAAGAATAACGAAAATGTCTTCTGAACATATCAATTATATTTGTAATGAAAAAGAGAAGAGCTCTGAATGAATAAAACACTCTATTAAATTCTAAATGAACATTAATTGCATTCATTGATGGTTAATTGGGCTTTAATCCCCCACAATTATCTGGCCTTATCTGTGTTAGTTTCCTGTTGTAAAAATCTATTTGGGAAATTGCTTTCAGAATTTAACCATTAGATTAAAATAACGCGTACTGCCACCATTGCAGGTTGTGCGAGCTGGCTTACCAGCGCCGTGACGTCACCGCCCTTCCCTGTGGATAGCAGGGACTGCAGCCGCGGGGCTGAGTGGAGATTTCCCCTTTAGCTCAACTGGTTGGGTCCCTGTTGAGTGATGCTGGAGGCCCGGGTTTGAGTCCCCAGTGGTGGGGTTCCAGTGGCGGTGAGGGCACCTACCCACATGAACCTGAGAGTGCTACAATAGTCAGCAGGGACAAAATAATAAAGTTTTGCTTTCTCAATCCAACTCGTTTTCTGAGTCAAGAAAAATAACTGAGAATGAACTTAGAATAGAACCTTTTCTTTCTCATAGATTTACACTTAACAGTAGTAGTAGACTAGACTCAGTCAGAAAATCTAGGGACTTATAGTAGCGATGGACTCCAGCTGCTAACAGGGGGTGTGAAAATAATAATTCAGATGAAGATACAGCTGGTCTGTAGTCTGGTGTTACATGACCTGGCCTTGTTGTCAAACCCGATGCACAGACTCCTTTTAGAAATAGCTGGGTGAGATCCTCTGAGCCAGACAGTCTGAATGGTCTCCTCTCAGTTGGAACATTTCTTATGTTAGTATGTTTTATAAAGCACCATTTAAAATAATGAAATCCTATGGGGGAAAAAAAATCAGCTACCCACATGAGCAGGCAAGTTAATGGTTAGAAAGTCAAAAATTACAATTTTTCAAAATAGCCTGCTTTCTCACTGCAATTAAACTGTTCTGCAGTTGTATGTTTCTTGCAGAAAATGGGATACAAAACTGCAGTCTGGTGAAGTACAAAGCCTTGATCTTGCAGAAGACAGCAGATTATTCTTTTTCTTGTTCTTGTTCAGACTAAGGATGGCTTCTATCTAAATGAGTGTTTGTCTCCTCCTTTTTCTAATGATCATGTACAGTAACTTCAGCTGCAGTTCTAACCACTTGTCTTTCTTATACGTTTATTCTATGATCTGCTGTCCTTCTAACTGTTTTCTTTTGTTTCAGCTGTTTTTGATTCTGATTCTGATTCTGATTCTGAGTTTGATGATTCTGATTCTGATTCCCTTGTTTTGTTCTCCCCCATATTAACACAGACAACCCTTTCCCAGGCTTCCTTCTGAAGGCCCTCTAGGACTTTCAAGCATAGTGCGTAACGTACATCGCAGACTAACCCATATCAGTTAAGTGCACATCAGTATGGTAAATATGATGGAGAGATAGAAGATGTGTATTCTAACACACTATACAGCAAACCACATCAGATGTAAATAAAAGCAGAGATGACATGTTATAGAGCACACAAGTTTTTTCAGGTCTTTCAAAATGAGCCTTGAATACCATCTGTTAATTGAAAATTCAGCTGTACTTTGGTAATGCAGTGTTCTAAAGAAAAGTAAATATCCAATATAATATAAATTAATGGTTGTTGTGGGCTTTGCAGCCAATTATTCCTGCTATGTAAAATGGCTCTCAATTGTGTCTAACAGATTTGGTCAGGTTGCCCAGGATTATCGCCAATACAGTATGCTCTCTGTGAGGTCAGACCTGGATTTTTTTCCCCTTAATTAAGATTTGTTTGATTAATAAATGCAATTTTAGAGCCAGATAATCCACCCACATATGGAACATACTGTAAGTAACAGAATTTTATCCCTCTGTGCTTCCACTGTAGTAGACACAGTGCTGACAGAAATTATGCATCCTGATAACATCAGAAGTTTATACAGTAGGTTACAGCTTTGCACTTCAGTTTTTAAAGAATCTGTAAAAAGGATACAAGCCAACCACAGAATCCTTGGTAGGGAAACTGTAGGACTACTTTTCCCCATCACAGAACAAGGAGAGTTTTCAGAACACTGTGAGCATCAACAACTTTACCCCGCTGATATTAGTTATATTTGCTTCTGTTAGTGAATGGGATGGTGTGAGATCACCATTTCATTGGCTTGTGTCACTGCCCTGAGCACATACCAACACATAGAGCTGTTGTCAGACTAGTCTGGGCCTTTGCCAACTTTATTCTCAAAACCTGGAATTACAGTAAACTTAAAACCAAATTCTGTCTGCTGGAAACAATTGAACAAAGAGGCATGGCATGTAAGGGCTGTACTTTGTTGATTGTCATCGTCAGTCTCCACAAACTGAGCCCCCCATTCCTGTTACAATATTCTACAGTTGTTCAGCCAGCCCTACTCTGGCATGCTGAACAGGGGTAACCTCATGAAATACAACATGAACATATACAGCTTCATATAGGCTGCCCTCAGAATTCAGTCATATTGTTTTATGTAAAAGCCCATGTAAAACATTACGTACATGTGCTGCTCTTTTTAAGAGCTTTTTTTAACTTCCAAATTATTCATATTAAATATTGATTGGATACATACTTTGTTCACTAAGGGTGCTGAGCTCAATACCTTTCCTCTTGATTCCTCTTGACAGTGAATTCCTTTTCCATCTCCAATCTTTCAGATCTAGAGGACTAGAGACAAACGTATTGGTCCAAGAGAAGAAAACCAATGTTACTGCACAGCAATTTCAATGTCTTATGATCAGCAATGAAAGATGTCCGTAAATATTCGTAGTTCTATTTTTAAGAAGAGAAATAACAGCCAATGTTTGTTACACTATTTTCCCAGTGGGTATACAAAGAGCTCTTCTTTTGTTCCTTCATCTCTCCATAAACCACTTGTAAGTCAATAGACCCAAGAGACGAACTGCTTAGTGTGCGCCACAGTCACTGATCTGCCAGAACCATACTGTTTCATATCCTGAATAAAACATGCTCTTCCTTGAGAGGTTCAGACTGTATATATATACAGTATACAAATCTTTACATCCCTGGAAATAGTCCAAATGGAAAAACTGAGATCCATTTTTAAAATAAAACATGGTAATGATCTCCATTGAGGCCTGCTGGAGGAAATACACATCTATTGTATGTCACATGTCCCTTCAACTACAATCAAACTTAATTTTAGCAGCTTTCAAGGAATGCATCTTTCACAAAGCACTCTACATTAAAAATAATTCAAATACAATACAAAGCATAAAAAATACAGGCGAAAACATACATAAGAGTTAAAAACAGAAATGACAGGTAAATGGTTGAAAATGCAATAAACTTTAATAACTCCTAGTGCATTAGTGCAGGGTGGCAGGGAGGCACAGTGATCAGCATTGCTGCCTCACAGCACTGGGGTGCTGGGCTCAGATTATGTGTCTCCATGTTCGTGTGGGTTTCCTCGGGGTACTCCAGTTTCCTCTCACAGTCAAAAGGTTAACAGGGCGGAGCAGTGGCCCTGTGACTAAGGATCTGCGCCTGTGGCTGGAAGGCTGCTGGTTTGTATCCCGCGGCCGGCAGAGGAATCCTACTCCGTTGGGCCCCTGAGCAAGGCCCTTCACCCCAACTGCTCCAGGGGTGCTGTATAAATGGCTGACCCTGCGCTCTGACCCCAAGTTTCTCTCCCTGTCTGTGTGTCTCATGGAGAGCAAGCTGGGCTATGAATTGTTTATGGCCAATGTAGTGATCTGATCTTATCTTAATTGGCTCCTGTGTGAGTTTGTGTGCGTTTGTGTCTGTGTGTCCCCTGTGGTGGACTGGCATCCTGTGTAGGTTGTTGCCTTGTGTGTGTTGCCTGCTGGGACACCCTAAGCTTCCCACCAGATCCTGTATTTGATAAAGAGCTTAGAAAGTGGATGGGTGGACATCCTAGTGGAGGAAAATTTCCATACAGTATGTAAGGGTATACAAAGTTAAGAACAATAATTGCGTTCAACTTTCCGCTAGTAGAAAATCTAATTTAATTACAGTGTATTATATAATTAGACTTTAGGGTGAAAGGTAGAGTTTGCCGGTGCTGAAATGTTTTTTGAGAAGCCTGCTGCTCCATTCAGCATTACAATTACTGCAGTTGAGCCAAGTTGTTTGGTGGCTGAAAATGCACACATTGGCACTCTGAGCACTGCACCTTGGGCTCAGGCACTCCATGACAAAGCAAAAAGAGATCTCTTCAATCTCTGCTCACAAGTATTTCAATTAATTACAGCAACGCTCAGTGGTTGCTTCTCCACAGTGAAAAAATGAAGACGATGGCAATTTCAGAAGTAAAATGACAGGAATTTGCTGCAGACCAGTGCAGTGGAAGACAAGTAGTACAAGTATGATTGCCCGCATCTGGAGAAGCATTGATGACAGCACTAGAGCTTATAGAGCTTCTCTTCCCATTGAATTGCTCATCAGAATGAAACCGATGTTAGCACATTAGGCACAATGTGGTGTAATGGCATGGGGTGAGTGAGCTGATACTTACTGTAGTTAGGGAGCTTGTCGACACACAGCTTGACACTGCATTACTCTTACATTCATAGAAAACACAAACTACCCATGTCATCCACTCTTACATTGTTCATGGCACTTTTACTCAGTGGAGACTTTGCAGGACAAAGTGAAACCCATTGCTTCTTAGGAGCTAAATCTTGTCACCAACCCCAACACACTCTTGAAGCCTCCTCAGTCCCTGAGTTAAAGGAAATACGTGGACAGAAATTTAGGATTGAAAGAAATTCTAACTTGTCCCCAAAAATCAGAGAAAAGGACTTGTATTGTTAGATATCCTGTCTCAGGTGTTATAATCCTTTAAAATCATCATATACTGTATACACGTATATGCTGATGGAAAACAAAAACGCAACATTTTCTGGAATGAGAATACTATAGTTCTAGCTTATGTACTTTCACAAAACGTTATCAATTTGTTTTAAGCCCTCTGACCAGCAATACAGCTTGTGCAGTGAGGCATTGCAACTTGCCAATCACACGAAAGCTTGTGAGGTTCAGTTTTACCCAACGAGGTCCAGGTGGAACAATGCCTGATGAGGTCACCTTTAAAAAGGCCTTAATTCAAAGCTTAGGTCACTGCAAGAAAAAGGGCAGACTTAGTCCGTTTTCTGTGCATTCCATAATGTCTCTAATGTCACCAGAAGCAAGGGAGAGGGCCATTGGCATGCTGTAGGCAGGCATTTCATGTGTCAGCGTTGCCAGACAATATGGAGTCAGCCGCTCCTCTGTGTCCAGACTGCAGAGAAGGTTTCAGCAGACCGGCAGGACAGATGAACGTCCAAGATCCGGTCACTCTCAAGTGACCACACCAGAGGAGGACCGACGCATCAGACTGGTCCATCTGAGAGATCGTTTCAGATCTGCCACCCGTACTGCTGCTGAAGCTGCCAGCAGTCCCAGTGCCCATATCAGTGACAGGACAGTGAGGCTCCATGCTGCTGGCCTTAGAGCAAGGTGGCCTGTCAGAGGCCCTCTGCTCACACCTCCTAGACGTCACACCCGACTGGCTTGGGCCAGACAGAGGTTGCGATGGACTCGTCAGCAGAGGCATCAGGTCCTCTCCATGGATGAGTCACTCTTTAGCCTGTTTCACGCAGACGGGAGGGCAGAGTGTGGAGGAGGAGGTGTTGCGCTTCTTTTTTCCATCAGTATATACAGTATATATACTTGGTGTTTGCAAAAAGTGAAAAAAGAAGTGTGCAGATCCTCTAAAAATTAGCTCATGTGCAACTGTAATGTTCATTGTTGAAGATCAATCCTTAGCTTTCACCACCTTTCAAACTAACCAACCCCTTAAATTAATATAAGAAACTGAAAGTTTTTTTTTTGTACTGGAGGGGTGAACTGCTATTCTGCCATTTGTCCCTGAAAAGCAATGTCTGTTGTGTGGTGTATATTTCTTCATTAAGCCACTTTCGAGGTTCTCGTGCATTGTGACAAAACAGCTCCTGGGATGAATTATGATCATGCGTATCGTCAGGGGAACAGTTGGCGGAAAGGATCAGCGCGTTTAAGGGCTTATTGCAGTCAGCACAGGTGTTTTCAGCGGTAAAGCAGAAGAACATCGGGACGCTGAGGGTAAAAATTACTTGAGGACAATCGCTAAGCTGCTTAAGAAGAAAATCATGGGTAGTCATCAGGGGTAGCAGTGCAGGAAAATTAACACACACACCCCCTGAAGCCCCCACCTCCAGTCCCTCATGTTCCTATTTTCTATGAACTTAGTAAAGAAGACATAAATTGCATAGAATCTCACAGAATCACAGAATCCCTAAAACAACACAAACACCTGAATACGCCACATTGTTCCTGGTGGCCGACTGCTTTCTGCTGTTCCATATTGGCAGATATTGAAGTGAAGGTGACAGAATTAATCAGCTCCTTTTCAAATACATGTATGGTTTTAAGGTGTGTGATCAGAGGTGAAGCTATAATCTCTATTTTTGTAAGCGAAAACGTCCCATCATTTAAAAAATGAAATATTTGTTCCTGCACTTAAAGACATTTTATTCTGAGCTTCTACTTGTTAAGATATACTCTTGTGGTACTGTTTTTTTGTGTCACTGTGTACTTAAAGGGGAAAATAAATTCATTGATGGAATAGAATTATTTTTTTTTACAAATTTCAAATTAAGCACAAAATTGTGACCTTTGTGAAAGTACTGCCAGGTCAGCATTGTTGTTGCTGTTGCTGATCTTGCCCATGAATGAGAGAGAGTTTGTGCAAATTGAGTTGTGAAGTGGCCCTCTCTACTCACTAGTCCCTGCAATGACTTACAGTATGTAATGCTATGTACAAGTAAATAGGTACAGGTTGTACAGCGGACATTTCACTGCAGAAGTGTTCCAATGTGATCTGTAGGCAGAGTTAACAAGTATGCATTACTTGTCGGTAAACCGTCTTGAATTCGAGAGCAATATTTTTATGGGAATTAAAAGAGATGTATTCACGAGCCTGTTTGTTTACAATTTAATTGATGTTTTGTTGCCTCATTCTCAATTGTAAAATATGGTATTGTGTGTACCTGGAAATTTCATCTATTTTGTGATGTAGTTACAGTGTACATTTTATTGTTTTTTGTGGTTTGAACTGCGCTCATTAATGTTGATTCTTTCTAACCCCGGTATATAAAAATAGCATTGCAGTTCCCCTTTAAGCATCATCATGATGGGGATAAAGTCCCTTACTTGTGAGAACCTGGTTCAATTATTTATTTGTTTTTGGCAAATTATACAATTTTTACACTTCCATTACTCTGAATATCTTTGACTTTAGAATTCAAGTCAGACTTGTTAGTCTTTATATGAAGCTATTCTGTTTTCAAAAGAATTATGGGCTGAGTTAGCCAGGTAAAGAATATCAGTGTCATATTTCAGCTATTATTATTATTTTTATTATTAATAATAATAATAATAATAATAATAATAATAATAATAATAATAATAATAATAATAATAATAATAATCATAACTGATTGTAACTAATAATAATAATCCAACCTTTGGATGGCTGCAAAGCTCTGGGCTAAAAAGAGAGACACAGAGTTTTCTCTCGGCAGCTCAAGATCAGGCACTGAGCACTCGCTATCATCAGAGGAATATCCTCCAGATGGATGTGGATGGCAAATGCAGGTTGTGTTACCAACAAGAGGAGCACATCAGCCATATTGTTGCTGGATGCTCTATGCTAGCGCCGAAAGAATATATGCATCAGCATATTAGAATAGCTGGCTACCTGCACTGGTCAATGCGTCAGGAGCTTGGCCTACCAGTGCCTGATCACCAGTACGATCAACACCCTGAAAAAGCTGTGGAGACGGAGAAAATCACCATCATGTATGACATGGCTGTTAACACCGATCGTACCATTGAAACAAACCAACAGGACATCATCCTCCATGATCAGAGCAAGAAACGATGTTATCTCATCAATCTAGCTGTTCCAGATGACGCGAATGTCTGTCTTTAGGACATTGAAAAATGAAGCAAATACAAGGCCCTTGAGATTGAGATATCGCGCATGTGGAACACAAAGGCATGTGTGATCCCAGTCGGAGATCTTGGAACTACGCGACGCGGATTTCAAAAGTACCTCGATGAGATGCCAGGCAAAGTGAGTGCTGCTCAGGTGCAGAAGATCGCTGTCCTCGGAACAGAACACATGCTACGCAAAGTCCTGACCATCGGACAATAGCAGGACCTAAGGAATCCTGTGGATCCCTGGTCAATAGCAAACAGCAGAAAAGATGAGAAGATAAAACTTTTAATAATAATAATAATAATAATAATAATAATAATAATAATAGATTTGAATATACCTTTGTCCAAAGTGGCTTACATTTGTACTTATGTATACAAATGGGTATTTGCCTGGTTGTTCAAGGGTATAACAGTGACAGCTCATCTGGGATTTGAACCCTCAGCCTTCCTGTTGGGTGTGTGGAGTAGAGAAATGGTCAGGGCTCAGAATAACAATGAGGGCTCTAAATAAGCCTTAACACTGAAAAAGCATTCACATCTCTTGCAGCCTGAGTTGCACAGCATAACAAGCAAGCAGCCTGCAATGACAAAGGGAGGATTCCTTATGCTTTGGATTTCAAGCACAGCAGAGAACCCAGGGCTGTGACATTGATATAAAGTCTTCTTATACACCATGGGAATCCTGCTGTATGTAACAGAAGAGCATCTCGTACTTTGTGAGACTCATAAAGCCTTCACATTGCAGCGTTTAGAGATGAGAAGGTCTTTTGATGATTGAACCGTCCTTTAATGGTAATGGTGTACTTCTGAAGCACTGCACTTGGTTTTATTTGACATAAAGAATAAAATTGCCATGTTGAAGCTGAAGATCTGGCTTATCAACAGGGATTGAGGTCAGCCTCAGAAAATGTGAACGAGACATTTACTGCAGTAAATGCTGTAACTTCTCTTTGTTGAGCTGCAATTCATTTCGTTGGGTTTGTTGGGTTGATATGACTGCTGTCAGCCTCAGCTGTAAATCTCTTCCCTCCCTCAATGCATATACTTAGAATTACAGTATACGTCCTAACATAGCCTACTCTCCTTCACATAGTGAAGTTTAACTATGTCTAACCCCAGGAAACCCAGAACTAATGCACTGTCCACTCCACATGCTCTCAAGTTACAGCGGTCTCTGCGATCTGACACCCGCACTATTTTTGATGAGTGTTGTGTCTCCTTTTCTCGGCGGGAGGAGGGCAGTGCTGGATTTGACACAGTGGAGGTCGTTGCCTCCTGAAGAACTCCTGCAAATCTAGATGTCAGAAAAGTCACGGCTCTGAAGCTTTTGTGGGGCACTGAAAATCCTCCCCATGTCCCGAGATATGAAAACAATGTAGAGCAATTGAGTGAAGCGCATAGCGAGAATGGAAACCAGAATACCCAATGAGCAGGAGGAAGCATCACTGCTTTGGAGAGGCATCAGCTCCTGGGGAGCATGGCAGCAGTTCCTATAATCTCTGGTTCAGGCTGCTGGCGGTGTGCAAAAACGCCATTGCTTGCATCTTGCTTTATACATGATTGTACTAGGAGCCCACTGGACCCATCATGAGCAGCAAACTAATTCTGGACACGGTCTGTATTTTTCAGTCCTTAGAAATACGGTTAGCATTTGCAGAGGCAAAGTCAGCCTCCAGAGAATGCTGCTTTTATTTGCATTATTGACGTTCTGCTGCATTTTAATGCTCTTGTTTCATCAAAATGCATTTTTGCAGGAAATAAAAAGCATCATGTGGAGATCATGGATATGCATTGTTTTGCGAAAAGAACAAAAAAGGTGGAACACAAGTTAACCCCTAGCATAGGGCTTTTGAATGTTAAGGGTTTAGGGAAAGAATGTAATGTTTACACACAAGAATGGTTACAAACAAGATTTTGTTTTCCTTTAAAAACATTTGACTTACATTACATTTCCATTGCTAATGCATAATTTTTAATATTACATAAAGAATAAGCAGTGCTGAAAAGTAAAGGAAACTACTTTGTTGTTTTTTCCCCTTCTTTTTACCATTCAGTCTAGAATGAACATAACATAATAATATTAAAATAACTGAATTATTATAAGAAGTAAATGATATAATATCACCACATTGCATTAGTTTAATTCGTTAGCACACAGCTTCCCACAACAATATCCAAAGTATTGTTATGGTTATTAGAAGTGTCTACGGAGGTGTCCCAGGATCTGGGACAATGGTCAACACCTGGATAGTGTCAACATTTGCAACTCCCGGGAACTTCAAAGCAAGAAAGGAACTGACGTATTTCCTGAGGTATAGTGGGTCTGAGACGAAGAAACCATAAGGTTTGACAGAGTTGAGCTTAGTTAAGTAAGTTCTGAGTAAATCCTTAATTAGAGTCATCCATAGTCCAGGAAGACAGGATAAGAACTCAGAAAGAAAAGGACTCACAGAGGGGAAAAAGGAGAGCACTGGAAATGGTGATTCTGGAGGCGAGAGGGCCTTGTTCAGATCAACCTTCGAGTATTTGAGCCTTGTTAAGAGAGCTTCCCATTGTGTTGTTTTAGGAAACTGATTTCCTGTGTAAAGAATCCTTTGGTGAAAATGGTCTCTCTTGGTTACTGGAAGCATTTTCTAGAATAGGGAGGTAGGATTCCCATTCACTTTATAGCACCTGGATTTATATAGAGAGATATAACTCCAGGTCACATTCTGTTCAGTGTAGAAGGCAGATTTATCTCTCGTTGGCCTGTTTATTGTAGGTAATATACAGTACAAAGTCTTGGTAGCAGTCTGGGATTTTACTGGTTGATCGGGACATAGGTCTTTGAGATAGCTTATTTGTAAACAGAGTCGCGTGTGTGTTATACAGTGTGTTGTGCTGTGTGTTGTTTAGTTTGTGGTGTGTCCTTATTTAAGAAATATTGACTTAGCTTGGTGTACCTGACTTACTACTTGTGGTAGTGTGAGGGGGCGTGTCCAGTGTGGAGGCGGAGCCCTGGAGGAAGGGCGACGCCTCTCCTTTGTAGTTGTTCTGGTAGTTGTTCTGGCTCCTAGAAGAGGAGCCACAGCTGTGCAGGTCCTATAAAGGCACACTGGACACCCCCCACGAAGGGACGAGCAGAGGCCACCCCCGGAAGGGGAGTATCTTTTCACCAGCAGTGCCGGAGGGGATTGTACCTGCGTCAGGTGTTCTTCTTCTCTTTCTTTTCTTTTTCGTTTTGCCTGTCCCGTCATGTATCTTCACTGGTGGGGGCAGGCCCACCGTTTTCACATGCTGAGTTTTTATTTTGTTTTGGCTTTACGCTCCCTGCTCTACCAGACTGGACTTTAACGGACTTTCACCGCTGTGCTAAGTGGCCTCTTTTCCCCAGTCTGGACCCCGTTAAATAGGGTAAGCCCAGCCTGGAGGTCGTGATACACACACAGTGGCACATATTTCTTTTTGCTTTTTGTTTCATTTTTAAACTTACAGTATGTTCATTTCCTGCTAACCTCACACCGGTGCTTCCCTCCCTCACTTTGACGTCTGAATTAGTTAGGGGCATCGGCCTCTTACCGCAGCTCCGCCCACTCCCACACTGTCACATACTCTTTTGCCAAAGTCGTGCCAAAGAACAAAGATCTCAAGCGCCTCTAATTATACCAATCTCTCGGGTATCTTTTTGACATTATCTTTACAATTTGTAAATGTGTAACTGCCTATTTGCAGCAGTATTTAAATTATTAATTATGTTCCCAGGTGCTCTGTACTGTGTTGTTAAAAAGATTTTGAGTTATACACGTCTTAACTCACTTCAGGGTTGAAAGAGCAGAGGTACGAATGGCATAGCAAAGAGGATTCTCTGAAAAAATAAGAACAAAGGTTTAGATTCGCCTTACTGCCTTTTTCATCTCATACATACAAAAATAAAATCCCCTGTATAAATTATGTACAGTATCAGAGAAACTGACACTGTGAGGTTAAGATTTTCTTCTCTTTTTGTAATAGCAGGATACTTTGACTTCTTCAGCGGCAATGCAAAAAAGTTCAGTGTTATTTCAGAATAACACACGGAATAAATAAAATCAGTACAAAACAGATTTGCGGACTGGCCTGAATGTTGCCTCGGATATTTCTTTTCTACCTCATACTTCTAATAAATGTACATTTTAATTTAAGGATCAAGACTTCCATGCAATTTAAAAGGCTCTCCCGAAAAGCTTCGGGAAAGATCATTTGACATGGCGTTCCTGGTCTTTTTCAAGAGAAGAGAAGAGGCAGCGAATGGTGATGAATAACTTTTTCACAGACAGTCAAGACAAGAGTTGTATTTAAAATGAAAACAAGACACAGAGCCCTGCTGTCCAACTGCCACACAACCCAAAGCAGCATTGCACATTCAAATACATTCATCACCTGGGATTCACTGTCATGTCCTGTAGGCCATGATACAAAGAGTCATGTATCTGCAATTTAGAACGATCCTGCAATTAATTTCTACTAATCTGCTGTTTTTAGGGAGACTCATTGTGTTTGTGCTCTTCAGCTTTAGGAATTGCAAGGAAAATTGCAACAGCTTATAAGAGGGTGAAGTGAAGCCTCTATAACCTGACATTGTTCCATTTTCTCACAGAACTGTCTTATGGAGACATGTCATGCCCATCCTTGGGCTCACTCAGGTACTAGAGCCAGTGGCTGTATGTGCAGACTTAAAGCTGTGAAACATATATAAAACTCAGATCCAGGGTACAGTACTTAGTCTTCCATGCGGACAAGACAAAAAGAAAACAAATTGACAGCCTTCAGTCTCTTCTTTCAGTTTCCCTCTTTAAGTTAAAATCACCAATGATATTTCCTTTAATGCTCACTTTTTTTTTTGGAATAATCACCTGTTAGTCAATGTGCAGAAGCATTACACGACAGCTCTTAAACTATTAAAGGAAAAGTGAAGACAACATATGCGAGACCTCTGAGATGTGCATTGTTAACGTATCTGTACCTTTTTTTCACACTGCAGTCCCAAGGTGCCTACAGCAAATGGTTAAGACTTTACTGCAGGCAAAAGCAATCAGAAGGAGTACCAGCCCAGCTCGGTGACAATCCTGCAAGCTCAGTGAAGCAGTCAGAAAGCTTCAAGGTTTGACACAAATGCACGCCACTACTAATGCACGCACAGGGCGTTCATAAGCCTGAAGTGTCCATCAGGCTTGTAAACGTACTGTAGGATGAAAATGAGAGAAAGACTGAAGTTTCCTAAAAAGTCAGGGAGCCATCTTTCCTGATCATTTTGAAAAGGGGGCTGGATAGGATGGATCTGCCTTTCATTAATACTGACCCTGGAATAAAACATGTATGTCAGACCTTCCTGCTTTAGCTCCACAATCTTTCTATGATTTAGTTTTGTTCAGCATATTTGATTCCCAAAATCAAAAAGATCACAAAACGCAGCAAGAGTGCAAAAGGTAAGTGTGTTTCTGACTCTTCCTGGTCAAGCCACACTGTCTGAGTTTGAGACATAAGTCCAAAATACAAGGAGATTTGCATTTCAAACTGAGAAGCGGAGGAACTTCTTCACACACAGTGTTGTGGAAAAATAGAACTATCTACCCAGCAATGTTGGTGAAGCCGATACTCTGTTTTATTTTGAGAAATGGTACGACAAGATCTTCAGATCAATTAACTACAAACTACCAAACAGGCCTGATGGGCTGATTGGACTTCTTGCTTTTGTAACCATCCTTATGTTCGAAGAAGCACCTACTGTATAAAAACCAGACAGGACTGACCATCATTAAAGTTACTGAGGAGAATATGGGAGTCCAGTGCTGTACAGCTAGCCAATGGGTGCCCTAGCCAATTATAGACCTGGCCAGCTCCGGAAACACTTTCATGTACTGTAGTTCCCTGAGTAATCCTGATCACAGTAATGTAATCTAACCAGTAATGTGAGGACCATCAAGCCCAACCTGTTGTCCAAAATGGGTGTCTTTGCTGTTCACACCTCTCAGGTTCACACATTCTTTCTTTTCGATTGGAGTTTTTGAGCACTTCCACTTGCAGTATATGGTTATCGCAATATAAAGCAAAAAGTAGCTCTCTTATATAAATATAACTATTATTTGTATCTGCAACAACACAAAATGGACTTCTAACAGCAGTTCTACCTTTAAATGTATTGTAATGAACCTATTTAAAACATACCACATCCCAAGCTTAGTCTACTTAATTATAATGCTCAGTTTTAACTCTAACCATGCCCAGTGCATTGATTGAGTTCAGGCCTGACAGGGATAATGGTTAATACATGTAAAGTCCCATTCATAAGGTGAATCGTGTGTAGGATCACAATTGGGTTTGGCTGGCCTTAGTATTTCACTTAGGCTAGGTTTCAGATTTGGAGACCAATGTGTTTTTGTGAGGCCAGGGTGGATCTGACCTTGGTGGCACAGGAACACAGATGCTCAGGGGAGCACTGGCCTTCACCTCCACTGAACGCCACTCCTCACACAGTGGAGAGCCCTGCTATGCCAAAAGACTAGCTCTCCTGTAGCCTTCACGACCTGATGCTCTTCCACACATTTGAACTTCTCACCCCTTTTGAGGATGTGGATAAATAAATTATTTAAAAAATCAAACCCAAGATGTGACAAAAGAGGGAAAACTCCGGGCCTCTCACGTTATCATGCAACATGATCTTCATTACCACCCAATAACAAGCACAGGGTGACTGAGGAGAAAAGCAGCTGTTTCCACTGACTCATTCTTGAAATTGGGTACAAGCTTAACTGCAGTCTTCATATTTACTCAATGAAGGTTTTTAATATCAAATAAGAGGAGGCTGTTTGGCCTATCTGGCCTCTTTGGTAGTTAGTTGTTAATTGATCAAGGATCTCATCCAGGCATTTTTTTAAAGTTTTATTAATAATGCAAAATGCACAGTAAACAACACACAACATAAACATACAAGTTACAATATTTACAAACAAGGTATGCATCTTGACTGACCAGATAACTCCAGACCGCTGTGAAGTATTCAGATCCTATTTTTGTTTCCCAGTTGAGCACCATCTTTATTAGGATTGACTTTCTCCAATATTAACAAATGGGACTATCCCCAAGAGACACTGCCGGGTCCTGGCTAAACTTACCCCTCAGTCTCTAAGGGCCGCATCTCTTCCAAGACAGAGTGTTTTGATAAAGTGTTTGTTTACATCTGGGTTTTCCAGCACTTGGAGTGCTCCACACACTCCCACTCAGATGGAAGGCACAGCCCTGTGGAGCACATGAAGTAAATTTCCTCATTGTTGTAGCAGTAGGAGGTGCTATCCAGGAACTGGAGGGTGTAGATGTGGAAGCGGAGGTGGTGCTTGGGCAGAGGCAGCTTGGAGTGGACGTGCAGGATGGAAGTGTGGCCGTAGTCCAGATGATTGCGGCAGTCATCATACAGCAGCACCCAGACACTGACCAGAGCAGGGGAAGGGAATGCAGTAGTGCACCAGCAACACCAGGTTGGGGTTTTTTGGGGTTTAGTCATTTTTTGAAGGTAGCCAGGATATTGGCTTCAATAATAACTCCTACACTATTGCTCTTTTGGGGATGGTCATTCTATCGCCACTTGTGGTTTACAATCATGCAGAGACTTGACTTGATTTCTACTTATCTCTCGAGAGTAAGGAACTTTCCATAGCATGACTAACTTGTTACCTTGAGTGAAGTGTTGAACCTTGATTCTAGGGGGAAACATCTGAGTCTTCACAGTTGTTTCATTGCTTTAATTGCACATGTATGCTCACCAGCCCAAATATTAGGCACCCACATCTAATAATGTGTCAATCTTTGGTGTACACCAAGAACAGCTCAACCAGGATGTTTATATGCATTCCACAAGGTCTCAAAATAACTTCAGCCCAATGCCTTCTCATTGTTCTTGTTGAAGTTGTGATGGAGGTAATGGTTTGTGGGACTGAACTGCATGTGCTATCAGTTCTACCAGTTTTCAAAACCTAGCACTGAGAGCACTGCGAGTCCTACTAGTTTTCAAAGGGTTGGGAGTTGTAAAAGGACACAGGTAAGGTGATGGACAGATTTGTCTCATGTTCATTAAGTCATCCATACATTTTACTTTAATGGGGGAGCCTTTGTCGTTGGATTCATTGCTAAGGTTTGGTCAGTGTCTGCATTTAAATATAATTAAATTGTGGTGATTAATTAATAACCAATGTACATTTTGAAAAATGCATCAAAATCAGGTGTCCAGTAAAATACTGTACTGTGCCACTCTGCATTTCATCTTTGAACATGCCCATGAAACAAATAATAGTTAGAACACTTCGCAAAAAAATTAACAATTAAATAGCCGGGGGTAACATGACATAGGTCAAAATATTAGGTTTAAAGACAAGCTCACAAACAACCAAAGTATGCGCTGCTGCCACCACAATATTATACAGTATCATGTTAGCATTTATGGCTATAAAGTTTACCTAAAACCAACTCCGCTCCACCTGCAGAGCACAGCAAACTGGGGGAAAGGGATTGTGTTAGTACATGTGTAAAAATGAAATCTCATTTTCCGAAATATCAAACTTTTAACATCTTTCAAAATAAATTATATACAGTATTGTAGATGTGTATCTACTGGGAATTTACTGGGGTACATGCAAAATTGTACAAGTTAAAATCTAGGCAGAGTGTTGGGGTCAGATTGCATTAATATAAAAACATAAGAGAAATTCCAGAGACCACAGATCACATAGGACTAGTGGCATTTCTTTTCTCCTTTCTTTTGGTTTCTATTAAACTATTAAACAAAATGCCATGCCAGTTATTTGTGGTATGCTCTTATTTTCATTTGTCCCACATGCTGGCATTTAAACTAGAAACTTTCTTCTTATCTGAAACTAAATTGGAAATTCACAACTGGCTGGGATTCAAATGTGATTTGATTTTTTTTTTAAGACATCATCAATTTCTTCAAACGGGAAAAAAATGCTTAGAGAATTAACTTAAAAAGTTAGAGATCTAGTTCTTGAGATAAAAGTGTGTTCAATCATTTGAAAGGATGATTTGGAATGAACTGCACACACCACATAAACATAATACCGTTTCTAGAGTAAACCTCCCTAGGATTCCTGTCAGTCAATTAATGTATTAATGTGTTTACTTATTTATGGATTTATTTACTGTTTATCTAATATTTTAGCTACCTTCTATTGCTCTTTAAAAAAACCATAGCTACTGTAGCACCTTGGGAGATTTGAAGCTGTTTTGAAGACGTCACTCAGCAAGCTAGTGCCCAGTTCACACTGCTTCTTGGGATCTGATGTGACCTTACAATGACATCACTGAAGAAATTATTACTGTACATTGCTTAAATTTGCTAAACACAGTGCTGTTACCATTCATGCAATCAGAATGTAAGAGCCTAATTCTGATTATATAATTTGTTTTATCTTTGACCTCACATGTGGCCTTTAATCCCATCCTCCTTTGCAATGACCACATCTAGGAGGTTTTCCCACCTGTGCCCATGTCCTGTAGTTCAGGAGCAAAGCGAGTCTCTTTCTGGTAACTGTCAGGATCCTTTGCGAATGCTACAGTCCTGTATATGCTTATCTTTATTGAGATTATAACCTACTGTATATATTGTATTAGTTCTTTTTACAAAAGCTTTAAAAAATAAAATACATCTTACAGTAACTATAAAAAGAGAACTCATTTGCTTACAGTAGCTGCATGATGCAAAGAGAACAAGAAAAGAAAAAACTATGAGGCAACTTTGCATTACCACAATAATAATAAAACTCAAAACACTGGAATGCTGGAATCCAGCTTAATGTTGCGTATTGGAGGATACTGTTGGCAGCATTTTGTGTAAATGTATGGAGCCTGACAGTTTCACTTCAACCAAATGAGCTCCATGGGCCCAAGGAAATCCCCTCGTTTGTAACCCTTCTTATGTTTAATGCTCATTACTTCCACCGCATTTTCTACGGAATGCTTACACGACTGAACAGTAAAAAAAACCCCTGCATAGCTCCAGTCCACTGTTATACTCTCTGTAGTATTTCCCCCGAGACGGTACTTTCATGCACATCATTAAAACCAGAAATACTACAGTGTGGCGGTCTTACAGCTCTCTAGATCAGCTCAATTAGATTAGATGTAGGAAACGCTCACCTTTCTGGCGAAGAGTTGAGCTCGCTCGGGGCACGTAGATGTTTTTCTGTCTTTTTTATGAATAAGCAATCTGATTCCACCCTAGCAGTAAAAGTAATGTGGTGCAGACAGAAAATACAAAGTGAAGTATGTGCTACAGCTTAGGCACCCTCATCACACAGCTACAGCGTGTTCCCTCAGGCATGTATATCATTACAATCTGACATTGGCAATTGCTTAAACATGGGTGTGGAGCTGTCAGAATTTCATGTTATCCTATTGTGTGTACAGTACCTAAAAAATGAATTTGTGTACATTCCAAAATACATCTATCTTTTGGCGATGAGAACGTTTATTCTCAACAGAGTAGCAGGGCAGGGAATGTTTTAAGAAGTTAAAGGCAAGTGATTTAAGAGATTTCAGCCAAAGCACAAGATTTTATTCTGCTGCAAAAAAATGGTTTTACATGAAAACTTTTCACTGTCTAAACATTTCAGTAAATCGTGTTATTAGCTCAGAGAGGAGAAACCGCATGCAAAGCTTTATGAAATCATCTTGTCCTTTGCAGACTCCTTCATATCTTTTAAGAACACATTGGATAGTCCTGCTTGGTTTTTAAGGAAAATGAACAAGCGCAAGGCCAAGCTGGCGTTTTCCACGCAACATCTTTGCTTTTTGCAGCTTAAAACCAACAAAGCATCTACAGCAGTTTTCTAAAACAGACTCAGCTTTACAAACACTCACATAAAAACGGCTACATAATGGAGGGACCCCCCAAAAACAGAACCAAGGAGAGAAAGGGTTAGAAAGAGAAAAACTTTTAAGTCAACAGGTTACAAGGGACAAGGAAACTGATATTTACTGTATGTAACAAATGAGGAAAAGGTATGCATAAGATCAGTAATCCTGAAGGTGCTTGCTTTATACTGTATGCTTAAAGTATGTATTTAGGGGGATGGGTATTTTTTAAATTGTTTTTTATTTACATTTTTTTCTTTGATTGATTCTATCTGTTTTGTGCTTTTCTTATTGTATTTGCATTTTACACTCACCCATATTTGAAAATGGATTTAATATTTCCTATAAGTAAATGCAGAACAGAGAAAGAGATGATTTTACAACAGCAATGACATCTTAATATGCAACAAGAAGACAAAAATACACATTTTTTAGACAGGATATGTACTTGCTCGGACATCAGAGTTGTAAAAGGCAAGTAAAAAAATAAAAAATAAAATAATTAATTGACTGGGAGGAATAACCTAACCAAAACATTACCGAAGAAGCCAGTACAGAAAAGCTTATTTTGTGTTTTTTGAAAATATTTGGATTCTGTACTTAGAAAGATTTCTTTTCTAAGCTAATTTATTTTATATGAAATAGACATGATTGCTCTGAGCACTGTAGCATTAGAAAATGAGTCACAAAGTGGGAGATATTAACTAATTAATTGCTTATACTTATATAGCGCTTTTCTGGACACTCCACACAAAGCGCTTTACAGGTAATGGGGATCCCCTCCACCACCACCAGTGTGCAGCCCCACCTGGATGATGCGACGGCAGTCATAGTGCACCAGTACGCTCACCACACACCAGCTCTCAGTGGGGAGGAGAGCAGAGTGATGAAGCCAGTTCATAGATGGGGATTATTAGGAGGCCATGATTGGTAAGGGCCACTGGGAGATATTATTTTCTATATCCTTGCTTTGACACTAACTTGCAAAGTACCTCTGTGTGATCTGAATATTTGAAGTGTGTGGATGGTAACATTCATATGAATTACAATATGTGATGTGGTTTGCAAATTTAGTGTTTCAGCTAGTCCATTTAGCTTTTGAAAACTAATAATAAGAGTATTTAGAGAAAATACAAAGCAAAGTTTTATACCAAAGGCAATGTAGTTGTTTCTGTAGGCTATTTCCAGTTTCTAAGGATGGGTTTCTATTCATACTGTATATGCTAATGATTATTGTTTTTAAGGAGATTTGGCATATTATCCTGGCACTATTAAAAATATACCAACAGCACACCTACCTTTAATGCAAATATATTACTCTCTTCTGTAGATTATCTGCTTTATATTTACAGAGTTCAAATAGTAGGTCTTATTATGTAACGTGTCTCAAAGCCTTGATTTATTTTCAGTGTTTAATGAAATTGATAGATAATGTGAAGTAAGTGAGTGCTTTACAATGCATGAGGAAAAGTGTTACAGTACATCTCAAGAGAGAAAGAATAAGAGCTCATAAACTCTTAAAGTCTTTAAATCAATTGCGGTTTATTTCCTCTGACAGGTGAGGTGACAGGTACAATTCATATTAAATGGTTTGATGACAGTTACATAATGCCCTCTGAAGCAAATGGATTTGGCACAGCTGTGGCTTGGCATTGCCTTCTACGCCTGCTTTGGGGTTTAACTCTCAACGTCTTGCTCCACTCTACACAGCAGGGCACCAAAAGTGCGACTGGTGTTCTATTTAATAAAGACATAGAAACAGTAAGTGGCATACATTTGAGGTCTTTGATTTTTAGTTACACACAAAATAAATATTGCGTCAGAAATCCAAAAAGACAATAAAATCATTCTTCGGTTTAATAGATCTTAATTTTTTAGAAAGAGAAAAGAAGGATCTCCCCCCTGTAGTTTTGACCCTTTAGATGATAAGGAAATTATTCTCTTTTTACAGAGGTCAGTCATTTTCTGTTCAGGTCGTGCTCCCAACTAGACTTAATTCTTTTTCTTCCTCTTAAAAATGTCTACAGAGTGTGGGAAAATGAGGACTCATGCAACATGTAGTTTACAGACTGTCAACTCCAAACATATTGAGTGTTGCATTTTTCCATTCACAGGGAGGTTGAAAAGATGCCTAGAATCTGGGAGCTTCTATCTTTTTGTTTATTTTGAATGACCTTGTCATTGTTAGAATCCAAGACCATGGGAGACTCACATTCCAGCATCTTCAGACATCTGCAGAATGATTTCCCAGCTCGTTGTGTCCTGTGTTACCGTTGCTTGAGTCACTGAAGGCTTCAATATTTCATTAAATAAACATGGAAACATATTCTGTATACTAAACATCAGTCCCCTAGTGGGATTTTACCTTATAACTCTTTCACCAATTTAAACATTCAGAGAGCAGAGAATAATATTGAAAGCGTTGTAACAAAACTTTGTTTTTACATGCCTCACCCCTCAAAAAAGGTTTTCCAATGGAAGGACCCCTTAACCAGAATTGGTAAGATATGACTAAAGAACCACACTAGGATTTGTCTGCAAACTGGAACACGCACTGTAAAAAGGTTCTGATATCACCCCCTGGACAGAGTACACACAAGGGACAAGCAACTACAGTAGCTTCATATTCATCCGTGAGGGGTCAAATACATACTGTGACAGACGTTTACATACAGTACAGTATATCATTCAATAATAACAGGTTTGGAAGCCATTTGTCTTGTCCCAAATATTGTTCCAGGAATTTTCCTCATTTGTGAGAGCTTCTGGGGGTTTGAGCAAAACCTATAATAGTAAGATATAAATAGAGGAAGCTCAACTCCTCTATTTTGCCCCTGTTATCCATCAGATTATGAATTGAAAGCCTGGTGGATTGCATTGAGATTGACTCAGGTGCTGGAACAAGTGAAACATGGAACGTCCTCATTATAAAAGTCTTTCTTTGGTTCTTATTCTTTTACAACTGCAGAGGAAACTGTGCTGTAAGAACTGCCATCCTTTGAATGAGACATGAACCTGAGGTTCTGCCCAATTGATCAATTGATCGATGATACAATAAGATGTTACGAGCAGTGCCACGCGTTAACCATGGTGTCATGCCTGAATTTGACACTGGACGTGGACAATTAAGCCTTCAAGAGATAACCCCTTACCTAGCATTTCATACTAACATTTCATCCTTCTGCACAGTGGTTCATAAATAAAGCATACTTTCAGCTGAAAGCTAAGAACAAAACTCCAGATACGAAGAAGTCAGGGGAAAATGATGAAAGTCACAATTAAAGGACTTGAGAGCTGACAAGGACTTTCTGCCAATGCAGTACAGTAACAGTAGGTACCGGTTTCTCTGTAATTTTTTTTTGCTATATGGGTTTTATAAATGTTGTTGTGTAAGGATTATGAAAGAGTTAAGGCAGTGTTGTCGAGTCTCCCCAAAGTGTTACCAAAACAGTATATTTGAGTGTGTCCAAGGGGAAATATTATATTTTCTATGACACCAGCAGCTATTAATTCCTCTTAATAACCAACCAAACAACTAAGAGGTTAGCTGGAAACTAAATGTTATACAGTATACAAAACATTATATTGTAACAAATGGAGCTGGACAGATATTTTACAACAATGACACAACACACAACAAAGCAATTGACTGAGTGGTATAGTCAATCAGTGAAATAATTGTAAGTGATTTCTATATGGTATAATTAGAGGCACCTGAATTATTTATTCTCTGGCACAGCTTTGTTGAGAGGAGTAATAATCCAAGCACACCTGGTTAAAACAAATATTTATTGCAATAGAACTACACAAGGTACAAAACATACAACACACAAAGTTACCTTATATACAGTATTTACAAACAAGGCATTTCAGAGGTCTAACCTTCTGGTCACCCAGAAAACCTCAGACTGCTATTAAGCACTAAACTCTTAAAATGCCTACAGAGTCCTCATAAGAGATGAGCTGCCTTCTAATTATACAGTATACAAAGTAACCTGCAGTTAAATCCCCATCTCTGCACCCTGGATGCCACAAAATATATGGGACCCTATATCCCTACTCAAAAAATGCACAATGATCAGGAAAGTCATTTCTAAATGAGGTACCAGGAAACCCAATTTATAGCATGCTCTCTCCAACAAGCTCTGAATGCTTAGCTCCAGTCAGGTTTGGTTTGGATGATGAAGAAGTAGGAGTTCTCGCCTGGCACAAGCTTCAAGTCCCAACTCCTCTGGACTCCTCTCTCCTCTCCCTGCTCTCCTTGTTTCTTCCTTCTTCCTCTCTTCCTTTTGTTTTCTCCTGTGCTCTTAATGTGAATTTATACTGTGTCTTTCTGCCCTGCTCCTTTGCAATCAATTAATCCACAACTTCCCTAGGCATACTAAGATAAACTTTACAACTGTTTCTGCTCAAGGGACCCCCCAGGCCTCAGCAGACATCCTCTCTGCTTTGACGTTAGACGCGTTCACCCTTCCCAGTGTCACAAATGTTATCTAAAATCTAAGAGACACATCTCAGTCACCCAAAGCTGTAACAATATAAATATATTATATCATAAACAAAATAAATATAATACTGTATACAAATAGATATTATATACTGTAGGTATAGATTTATGTAAATCCACATATTTAATGGACACATTATATTAAGTTTAATTAATTTTTGCCCATTACAGTAAGTAGTCAGTAGTTTGGTCGAACCCTAAGTAACGCATAGATGAAGTGTGAGTAGAATAGAGAGCTTTATTGGGGTAACGTCCAGTTGAGGAGAACTACAACTTGTCTGTATGGGGCTGTCAGGATGTCAACCCCTTTAATGAGGGATGAGCTCCTTCAAGGACAAAGACGGGGTTTGGGTAGCGTTGTGAAAATGGGATAATGAATCATGTAAGTGAGCAAGCAAAAAGTGTGATATTTATACATGGATAAGTGGAAGCAGGTGAGATTACGGAATGACCTCCTCTCGAAGTTTTGTTTTACACTCTTTGAACTTACTAGTTAATGTGCAAAGTAATCCATGAAAGTCACCAACTTTCATTTTAATGTTAAGAACCATCCTCAATAGCTCCTCTTTTGTGTCAGATCTATTGTGTTCCTTTTTGGTCACCACACGACAAAGGGGATATTATTTCTTTAGAAAATGTTCAAAGAAGAGAAACAAGGATGATTCCTGGTCTCAGGGGATTGTCATATAGAAACAGATTAAAAGAACTAAATATCTTCAGTCCAGAACAAAGGAGACTAAGAGGAGATTTTATTCAGGTATATAGGATCCTAAGGGGTATAGACAAGCTAAAGTAGAGACAGTGAAACAAGCACACAAGGTCACAACTGGAAAACGAAAAGGAATTTGTTTAGAATGAAGAATAGCGAACATACTGGATTTAGACAGAGTTATAAGTACGATATGTGAAATAGGCTTCACAGACAGATGTTAAAGACATACAATTTAGGTTCTTTTAAGAAATGGATGAATAAAATTATAGATTTGCTTAGGTTCTAAGATACAGTACCTGAGCATGATCTCTTCTCCTTTGCTTTTGTCCTGTTTTTAAATAAGAGAAGGATATTTGGTGCTCATTTCGTTCTGTTTCTTTGTTGTCTCATAGCTAAGACTAGTCATATATTACACACCTTTAAACTTAGCCTAAGAAAACAACAGTTGAGAGTATTCAATCAAAATTAGTCTACTATTCAATGTAAGAGACACTTGGCATAACCTATGCTAATAATGGGAAACAGGCATATTCCATGTAATTATCGCATCCAGGGAGTTGAAAGGCAATCAGGCCACTGTGACTCGGCTGGGGGTTCTTTCTCAGATCAGCTGGCTGGGTACCATGATAATTGCTGAATTTTCCAAAGAGGTTTTAAGTACATATTGTTACAGATAGAGGTCATGGAATAAGAGACATATGAGGAAATAACCAAGTGGATTAATCAGTAAATAATCATAAACCCCAATTTGTAAATTATTTTGCCAAGAATATACCCAAATGGTTGATATACAGTAGTTAGAGGCACATGAATTATTTGTTCTCTGACACAGCTTACGTGATCTATGTGAAAAGAATAATAATTCAGGTACACTGGGTTAAAAAATATTTATCAACAAAGATGATACACACTCTAAACTAAACACAACATAAACACACAACACACAGGTTATGCTTACAAATTTACAAATAAGGCATCCCGGAGGTCTAACGTCCTAACCTTACAGAAAAACCCCAGACTACTATAAAGTATTTAAAAAACACCTACAAAGGCCAAAGGAAGAGAAAGAGAGTCTTTATTATCCCCAAGGGGGGGCAATTTGTTTTACATCAGCAGTGTTGGTGTGCAGAAAACCCCCCCACAACAACACAACAACAACAATACACTTACATATTTGCATAGAAAATCAACTGTTAAGTAAGAATATGACTTCTTATTATTACTTCTACTTATCACCCTGTAACTCACAACCGGCAATCTACAGAAGCAAAGCAAGTGTGAACCTGATCAGTACCTGGATGGGAGACCTAGGACCTCCCTGGGAAAACCTTAGGTTGCTGCCGGAAGAGTTATAAGAGGAGCCAGTAGGGGGCGCTCACCTTGAGGTCTGTGTGGGTTCTAATGCCCCAGAATAGTGAGGGGGACACTATACTGTAATAAAGTGCCATACTTCGGTTGAGAAGGAAAATCGAGGTCCTGACTCTCTGTGTTCATTAAAAATCCCAGGGTGTTTCTTGAAAAGAGTAGGGGTGTTAAGCCGGTGTCTTGGCCATATTTCCCACTGGCCTTTACCAACCATAGCCTCCTAATAATTCCCCAACTATAAATTGGCTTCATCACTCTGTTCTCCTCCCCACTGATAGCTGGTGTGTGGTGAGCATACTGGTGCACTATGGCTGCTGTCACATCATCCAGATGGGACTGCACATTGGTGGTGGTGGAGGGGAGTCCCTATTACCTCTAAAGTGCTTTGTGAGTGGAGTGCCAAGAAAAGTCAGTAAGGAATTATAATGATGATGATGAATGAGAACTTAAATCTCTTGGTTTTGAAGTTGGGGAGTCGGTATCTGCGTTCTGATAGGAGTAATTGGTTTTTATTAAACAAGGGGTGTGAAGGATTGCCACAGATGGATTTTGCTTTATGCAAAACACTTGAATGATGAATGAGGGCAGGAAGATCAGCACCAATGACCTTCTGACATATTTTCACAAGGCTGCCCAGTTTGTTCTTGCTTCTTAAATTCAGGTTGGCAAACCAGCAGATCAGGGTAAAAGTTAGAACAGATTCAAGGATGGACCGATAAAACAAGATCAACAGTGAATCATCGACCTTAAAATGCTTAAACTTTTTTAAGAAAAAAGATGCTGGTGTCCTTTTTTGCCAACATTGGCATTGAAATTAAACTTGGAGTCCAGACCTGTCCTTATGTACTTGTATTATTCTACTAGTCCTCTAAATCTTCTCTAATGAAGGCTAGGGTGAAGTATGGGTTTTTCCTGAAGTTAATTATCATGTCTTTGGTTTTGGACAAATTTAGCTTTAGGAAATTTAAAACAATTTATACTAGATGGCAAACTCATCAAGATGGGTCTGTATGGGATTGTGGCTCCACTCGCTTGCTTACAGCAGGCTAACAATAATCTTCAGATTTAATTATGTGTCTTGAGTGGTGATGCTGTAGCTCTTGCAGTCATTTAATAATGTGTAATGTAATAATAATAATGATAATGTTTCTTTATTAGCCCTATACAATTTCTTGCATTAGGAATTCGTCTTTTCGCATACCCCAGCTTTTCTCCATGGAGACACAGACACAGACAGGGAGAGAAGCTTGGGGTCAGAGTGCAGGGTCAGCCATTGTATGGCGCCCCTGGAGCAGTTAGGGTTAAGGGGCCCAACAGAGTAGGATTCCTCTGCTGGCTGCGGGATTTGAACCGGCAACCTTCCAGTCACAGATCCTTAGCCACAGAGCCACCGCTCCGCCCCCTTTTGTATATAGGACAAAGAATAAGGGAGTATATATATTCCCTTATATATATATAAGGGAAATATATATATATCCCTCTTGTATATATATTTGTATATAGGACAAAGAATAAGGGAGATTGTACACACCCTTGAGGGACCTAGTAGAGGAATGCTTCTTGTTAGATCAAACATTGTTGACTCTCACCCTCTCAGTTCTGTCTGTTTGGAAATCAGTAACCCAGCTGAGGAGATTGAGATAAAGACCAAAGTTTGACAATAGCTTTGTTGTCAGTAGGTGAGGTTGAATACAATTGATCTAGACCATGACAGCATAGGTCTTGTTTCCCTCAAGGTGTTGGAGGTCAAGATTGAGAAGGCATGATGTAGCATCTTCCACCCGCCTAACTGCCTTGTAAGCAAACTAACATGGATCTAGTTGATCCTGTACTTTAGCCACAATCTCATTTTTCACAATCTGTTCAAATCTTTTCATAACAAGAGAGGTGAAGGTTACTGGCCTGTGATTATTGAGTGAACTGGGAGATTTGACTTTTTCCCCTAGGATGACAACTGATTGTTTCCAAATCTTAGGAACCTTTTGTTAGATTAATGAATTTGGAAAAATTAAAGAAACGGTGCCACACAGCTGTCTAGCACACCTTTTCAATACCAACAGAATTAGGACCCGGACTCTTTCTCTCCTTAATCTGACTGGGCTATTTACATACTTTACCAATTCTAATTGCACAATCAGAAACCCTGCCTCTGAACGCACTAATTTGATCCACAAAATCATGTATGTCAAACCGAAGATAAAATTGATTCAGATCATCAGCAAAGTCAGCGTCTGATTTACCACCTGTATTAATATTGCTGGTTTCATTCTTGTGCATTCCCATCATAGACCTAATACCCTCCCATGCAATGTGAGTTGCCTTTACACATTGCATCCTCCACTTTATCCTTATACCTATGTTTAGCATTCTTAATCTCTCTTTCAACATTCTTTAGAGCTTCCTAAAACAGAACAGCATCACCTACTGAGAGAAGCTGCATTCTAAACTAAACAGCATAAAACTTGTGGTTAAATCTCTCTCTCTGTAAACCAAGATGCCACAATATAAATGGAAATTATCACTCTATTTTAAAACTTCATCCACTAACCAGGAAAGGGATTCTTTACATTGGAAATTGAATTTCATAACACTACAGAAAAGCTCTCTTAACAGGGTTCAAATACTTAGCTCCAATCTGATCTTTCTGGATGATCTGGATAAGGTGCTTATGCCTTTGATATCTTTCTTTTCCTCTCATTGTCTTGTTTTCTCTCTTCTCCCTGTCTGTTTGCCTGTGATATGCACTGTTCCTGGAATGTTGATTGACACTTAAACATTTACCCAGAATTTTAAGAACTAAAGTAACCCAAGGTAAAATTTAGGATTGCTTTTATCACTGAATCTGGGATGACTGCATCTCAGCAAACATCCTTTTGCTTTGAAGCTGGAAATATCGGCATTAGCCAGGTGTCTCCATTGTATCTAGATTCACTTCAAAACAATACACTGTGTTAAATAAGTATAGTATGTAGGGGCTTGTTTGGTGTATAGACCTGTTACAAGATGATATAATAAAATTCCTGCACTGAAAGAACCAGCCTCCCAAGCCCAGTGCTGAGAGAGCAAACAGGGGGCTTGCCTGAGATTAGTTTGTGCATAAATATGGTCTATGGATTGTGTTTGCAGGCTGTCCTATGATGTTAGTGATGCAATGCATAAGATGCAATTATGAGTTCCAGCTGTTGGTCCAGCTGCTAAGTGTTGACCTAATGCAGAATAATTGTTGAGAACCATCCCAGAAATGCCTTTATTACTGTGTGTTTTCACAAAATTGGCAGGCTGCTGTGAAATGCCTTAGGTGTTTACAGCATAAATACATGTATGATGAAAGTATTATATAATCTTTTGACACAGTACATTAACAATATCACAAAAATGTAAGACATTTTAGTAAAAGACCTTTGGCCCACAGTGCTCAGAAGTTTTATATCTTCTCAAAAGGTCCAAGACGGGTTAATTAATGGGTTAATATCTTATATGTTACATGGGGCCATGGAGGAGCAGTGGTTAGCCTTGCTGTCTCTCAGTGCTGTGGCTCTGGGTTTAATCCATGTGGTGCTGTGTGCATGGAGTTTGTGTGTTGATGTGGGTTTCCTTCCAGGTGCTCAAGTTTCCTCCCACAGTCCAAAGACAAGCTGGCAGGTTAATTGGCTGCTGAGAAAATTGGTGCTGGTGTGACTGTCTGTGTGTGGCCTGAGATAGACTGGCATTCAGTCCAGGTTGTATCTATCTTGTTTGCTAGATTAGGCTACAGCTCTTCCATGACCCTGCATTGGAAAAGTAAAGGGGCATTATAGTGAGGAACTTGCTCCTTTCCATCCATGTTTGGCAGTTTGTTACAAATCATGTATTGTCACTCCTGGGACCAGGATAACGTTAGCCAGTGACATTTAAAAAGCTAGCCTTTGAGCCATTGTTTGTCCAAGGCTAATAAATAAGTAGGAGCCTGTATCATTGAGTAAGAAAAGGTGGTGTAGGATAGTTAAAGTGTGCATACTGTATAATAGCAAGTGTTTTTGTGTTCCGCTGTTTTAATCAAGGTCTCCAAGCTTTCCTGCCACAAATCTTCATAATCTTTCTCCTCCTTCCCTGTATTTTGATTTTTCAAAACAATGATTCGGCTGTGGAGCTGTAATGGAACAGTTCTTTCCGGACCCTATGCGGATGACACAATCCGGGGCAGACTGAGGAAAACAGGGGAAAAAGCCATGCAGGAAACGGGGATCAAAACAGGGGGCGTGTCCTTGGTGCGCTGGTGTTCAGGGGAGGTGTGGCCGAAGCAAACAATCCTAGAAGTCATCCAAAGGAGAATCCAAAGCAGAGCAAAAGTCCATGGCCAGGTGATCCATCAAAAACAAGAGATTAAAAACTGGAACTGGGTCGGAACTGGTGGGAGGAAACGGGACAGAGAATAAAACCTTAACGGGACCAGGTGCTTCCAAGTTCCGGACTCGCATGATACGGAGATCAGATGCAGAGCCTGGACTGACATCAGCGCCTGGCTTTTAAGGAGGACGGGAAGGAGGCTGGATCAAGGGGCAGGTGCACAAAATTAGGTCCGAAGTGAAAGAGCCGGAGTGCCCTTGAGGAGGAGGGACTACAATCGTGACAGGAGCCTTCTTTGGAGGTCACCTTTATCGCAGTTCGAAATGAAACTCATCAGTGCTGCTTCTTTCAAACCCTGAAATATGAAAATAGCATTGCAGATCTCCTTCAAGCAAGTAAAGTTTCAATGAAAGGAACAATGGTGCTTGGGGCTGATTTTTGTTCCAAATAATCTCTGGATTGCTTATTTGAACTCTGTGTGCTTCAATTATATCATACTGACGTTCATTTGTTCCAGACGTTTGAATATTGATGAAGACTGCCTGTAGACTGCTGGACTGGAGTGTACCTGGGCCACGATTGGAGACCTCTGTCATAGAAAATTGGAAAAATTATTTTTACCTAGAGGTCATAGTGGGACACAAATGACACAAGACCCCTGTGATGACTGAAGACAAAAGGAGGCTGTTCTCACTGTAGAACAATACTTGTTCCTCCTTCATATTTCACCAGGCATGTCTTACTCCTTTTCTTTTTGCTGAGTACCGACTTTTCTCACAACATTTGGATTTTGATTTACTACTTATTAACTTGTGAATCTATGCTGTGCATGGCAATCTGAGACTGTGTGTACACCTTTGAAATATTTTGTATTAGTGCCTGAATAAATATGTGCTTGTTTCAGTCTTTGCTATGGGAGATCAGCATCAGCTGGATTTTGCCTCAGGGTATTATTGCATCAAAACAGGTTTGGCCCGTGATGACGGTGGGATTGAGCCAAGATATTTCAAATACCTGCAATGCATTGTTCCTCCTTTATAATATAGGTTTTCTTTTGAAAACTGTGATTCAACATTCACTTAAGATAAGTTATCTTTTACCAGATTGTTGTTGAGCCTCAGTGTAGGACTTTTTAAAAGCAAATGTTTCAAATGTACAGAGAGGTTGCTTACTTCCTCAACTTTAAGGGCAACAGCAGACAGAAAAACAACTGAAAACAAGGCGTTTAACTGATGAGAAATGATTTTGGATGAAAGAGGGGCACTGTGGAAATAGTTAGTGTTGCTGCCTCTCAGCGCTGGGGCTCTGGGTTCAATTCTTGGGGTGCTATCTACATGGAGTTTGTATGTTCGCCCTGTGTTCATGTGGGTTTCCTCCAGGTGCTCTGATTTCCTCCCACAGTCAAAAGACATAATAGTACTGTAGGGTAATTGGCTTCTGGTAAAAATTGGTGAGTGTCTGTGTGTGCCCTGTGGTGGACAGGTGCCCTGTCCAGGGTGTATCCTGCTTCATGCCCGTTGCTTGATGGGATAGGTTCCGGCTCCCACACAACTCTGAATCGGATGAAACAGTCAGAAAATGTATGGATGGATTAATCTTACCATCATGCGACACTTTGGAAAAACACAGAATCCGATTTTATCGTAGAACAGAATACAGTAATGAAACAGTTTGTCATGCTGAGCTTTTTTTTGCCTTGCCGGAGTGACAGATGGTGGAAATATCCTTTGAGCCTTATGAAGCAGAGTGTGCTCTCATGTCATGACATGGAGGTGAACTCTGTGTTGTAGAGTGAGTACGAAAAGAGATCCTGAAATTTCACTTTCAGTGAGATAATAGCTCTCTCTTAGCACAGGAATAATGGAAATGGCCTTAATAATTAAAAACACATTAAATATGTCTGTGTAATAAAAAATACATTATCGGACAACTGCTTGTCAAGGGAGCAGGTACTGTAGGATGAGAAGCTTTGCCTCTAGAGAGAAAGAGGAAAGCTGTGGTGATGAGAGAAAAGCAAAATCAGGTTATATCAAGCAGCGACAGATACAAGGTGAGATGCACAAAGGCAGCACCATGTGCATTTTTAAGCCTGACCCAGATCTTTCGGCATCATCTGAACAGGCTCCCTCAGTCCCCTTGAAGAGAAATATAGAGGAAGCACACAGTGACCTTCAACAACCTGCACATTGACATTTTATAACTGCCTCTTTACAGCTCATTCGCTTACTGAAGTTTAAACCTTTAACCTTTAAGGTCTGGTTGAATTTAGTATGGTGCCCTTCAAGCTGAGTGGAATTTGATGGCCAATGGTAATTGACCCTGTACGTTCTGTTTACTCTTCAACCATCTGATGAGCCACAATAAACTACCTTTGTATACTCTGTGCACTTTCGGAAAGCAGGTAGTGATCTCACCCTTTCCTGTCTGTGCAATTTAGAGCTCTGGGCTTCTTAAAAAGGTAAAGTCTGAACTAGAGCCACAATGGCCACTCATCAGACCAGAGCTCATCCTGGGTCCTGTAGAGCTGAGTGGACTGGAGAGCTCATAACTCCACCCAGAAGGCACACTGGTCTATCACAGGGATGGCACACTGGTCTATCACAGGGATGACCCCCCTCCCCCAATAAAGTCGCTTACAAAGCTGGGTGAAGTGGAGAAACTGGGGTAAAGCACTTCACTCAAGCTCCTACAGCAGCGTACAACTACCTGTTAGTTAGGCGTCCAAAGGCTAACCCACTTAGCCGCTACACCCCACGTTTTCAGCTTTCATGAGGTTTCATGCCTGTCACAATCGCTACTCCTCCTCTTAAGGGCGCTCCAGCCCTTCCTCGTTTTCTCCCATTACCCACACCTGTTCCCTATTTCAGTTCCTCCTTAAAAGCCAGACGCAGACGTCACTCGAGGCTCCTCATTGAATCCCGTTTCGTGAGAGCCCGGGTCCTGCTGCGTCTGGCTCCGTCAGGGTTTTAACCTTCTGTTCCTGATCCCCCCCCCCCCCGCCGGTCCCGACGCGGTTCATGGTTTTAATTCCCTCGGATGGATCTTCTGGCATTGGACTTACTCTTCCGTCTTGGATTACCCGTTTGGATTTCTTCATGTAATGTTCGCGCCGGACTCACTCCCCCTGGACACCTGCACCCCTTGGACACGCCCCTTGTCTCCATACCCTCTACTGCATGACTTTTTCCCCAGTGTTTCTTCACTTTTCCGGATTGTGTCATCTGCATAGGGCCCGGAAAGAACTGTTCGTGACAATGCCATTCATCATGAAATGGTGCTGCTGGTGGCTATTTGATGGTAATAGCACAGACACAGTGTATTTGAACCCTGACATGATAATAACAGTGTGTGTGTAGTGGGAGAGCTGAGTGGCTAAGCGGTAAAGCTAGGCAAAGACAGTTGACATGGGAAGAGATGAATGAGGAGGCACGTTAATGACAGGAATGACGAAGCTGATGAAGCATGTGGAATGCTCTAGCGTATCTGAAAACACAGGCGATGCAAGACACCAGAAAAATACAGTGCAAACAATATCCGCAGGTTGCACCGCATTACCAGCACTTTGTTATGTGTGTTTGTCGACTTTTCCAGGATTGATTTAATTATGTAGGTGTACATACTGTAAGTCAAAATAGACTGTCAGTCGTTTTTTTTCAAAGCAAAGAAGTAAACAGAAACAGTGTTTCAGCCTGAAGCAGCAACATACTGTATATATGCAGTACATTCTCTGGGGTACTGTCATGTTCTGTTTTCTGTTAATCAATAGTCATTATTTTAGTTTTCCATAAGCACTAAGAGAGAGACTTGCACTGACTTCTTTAGGACTGTTAAAAGACGGTCGTATAGTATGCTGATGGCTACAGCTGTTATTCTTTGCATAAATGAGGCAAACCAATTATTTCTCCTTTACATTTCATTTGCTTGTAATATTTACCTACCTGTATGATAAGGTACAATCTTACATTTGAGCCGCCAAAACCAGGAGGACCAAAAATATTCCAATTTCAAAAATCCATCCACCCATCCATCTATTTTCTAACCACTTAATCCAATTCAGGGTCACGGGAGAGCAGAAGCCTATCCCAGCAAGTAACAGGCACAAAATGGGATCGATCCTACCAACACACAGACACAGACACACACACACATGAGGGCCACTTTTCCCAGAAGCTAATTAAGCTAATTAATTAGATCCCCAATCTGGAATTGAACCCAGGGCCCCAGCACTGCAAGGCAGCAATGCTAACCAGTGCAATACCATGCCACCCAATTACAAAAATACCCACAACAATTTAATGGTTGTGTTTTAGATCACTAGTAAATAAATACTAGGAAAGAAATGGGTTCCAAAGCAGGGGATTAGCACAGTGACATGATTTCTATGAGCGATGGCTGAAAATATGTTGATTAATATAATAAAAATAGTTGTTTTCTCTAATTTTGCAGAATATCTCCTGTTTTGCTTGAATATAGGACTGGGACAGAAAAAATCGTATTACCCTGGAACAGAGAAGCAACAAGTGGGAACATACAGGTATTCAAAATCCCGAAAGTCCAAGTTGATTAGGTGATCCTAGATCAGCAAAAATACAAGTGGAAATTAAGGTTAGGAGTGAATTGTTCACTGTAGTGAATTGTGGGAGTATTTAATCTAAACACAGTGATGCGGACTGTGTGGGATCACTTAGGAAAGAAACAGATTAAATTATTACAGTAGGTCATTAAGTTAGTATTCAAAAAGCAAAGTCTTTTGCTTGTAACATTGTGTTGCTACCTGCTTAGGTATTGTGCAACCGAGTGTTCATATCAAGGATATGCACTGCATATGACACAATGACTCAGAGCTGCTACCTGTTGCTGTTGATGCTGTTTTGCAGAACAGGTTTCTCATATGAGCTCATTGTCAGCTTCATGAAAGATTAGTCTGCATGCAATGAAAGCGCTGAGATTCACTAAAGACTTTACACACATTAGACAAGGACAATAAAGTCAGAGGGCAAAAGTTGAAGTACAGTACATAGTGTGCACGAGTTTATAATGGCATTGCATTCTTCCACCCTTCCATTTTTGTAACTAGGGAGCAAATACATCACATCTGAAGTGCCCATTGAATTTTGTTTAAAATGGCCTTGAAGGATTTCAACAGGTAGAGCCATGGTTTAGTGGAAATTACAGGTGACTGCAAAAATAAACAGTCAAAACATTGTTTTTCACCTCTCTTCTTTTCAACACAAAGAAACCTGTTTTGAAAGCAGAGCTGTATGTTGAAATAGTTTAATAAATAATAAGACCTACAGGACAAAGTGTGGCACTAGATCTTCAGCAGGAAGGTTGCTCAATTTCAGCTGGCTTCTATTATTACTCATGGAAGCATTTCTGCCCTGGAGCAGTCTAGTCACAAAGAGGCCGGATACTGATCCCCACAGACTAATGACAGCTCACACTGGCGACACTTGTCCTATAGGCTCTACTATAACACCTGACAGAAAAATTCTGTAGATTCCACTTACTTTACCAGTGACGGTTTTAAGCAGCCAAAAAATGTCAAGCTTACAACAAATGTTTGACACTGCACAAAAAAGAAAAATAAACAGTCTTCATTTGCCACTTTTAAAGGCTAATGAGAGTGGAGGGCCCACTCAGCCTTATATCAATATTGTTACATGTAATAAGGTACGAAGAATACATTTTTAGATTATTAGTTGCTTAACATCCGGATCACTGCCCAGTTGCTGATTACAGGGCAGATTTGTTAGGCAGGAACTGTGGTGTAAGAGAAAAGCAGATGTACTGTAGTTCTAGAAAGCCTATACCTGCAACAGATCATATGATGCCACAAAACTACAGGGGAAGTACAAAAAATAAAGAACACTAGATGACCTGTGGAATAGGATGGTTGAATGAGAGGACTAATGCCTTAATACAGTAATTTACCATGGCTAACTTTGTGTTGGCTGTTATTTTAATTATCCCAATGCCCCTGTCTAAGAGCAGGTTGCCTGTGTCTGTGATGCTCATACAGGCCAGGCAAAAGTACCAAGAGCATAGTGAGTGCCGACTGTAGTTGTGCATCCTGCTACAAATTGTGCTACAGGCAAGAAGCAATGAAATATGGTGCCCAAGCCTTCAGCCAACGAGAGTGAGGTGTGATACGTGTGTCTGCTGTACAGCACAGCCCATGCCATTTTTAATCACTCTCTTGCTTCTCTGTGTGCACAGTGATTCACTGCAGTCTATGGACCATTTCACTTAGTAATATTGATGGGATCCCACCACTGCCAAACTGGAGGAGTGAAGGCAGGCAGCGATTCATTTCAGCAGTTTCCTACTGAATGTTTCAGTGCGTAGCAACTATTTTCTTACGTTACTATACATCTATCCATTTTCTAACCACCTCATCTGATACAGGGCTGTGGGAGAGCTGGAGCCTTTCCCGGCAGGCAGTGGGCACAAGGTGGCAGACACCCTGGATGGGACGCCAGTCCATTGCAGGGCAGACACAGTCAGCCAGTTAGCCTTTGGACTGTGGGAAGAAACTAGGGCACGAGGATGAAACATACCCCACGCAGATAGCCCCCAAGGAATTGAAATCAGGATCCCAGTGCTGTAAAGGTCCCAGGGTCTCACTGTGCCACCGTGCTGCCCTGTCATAATATAATTAATCCAAAAATATTCCTGTTCACCAGTTCTGTAGACAAAATGGATTCCTTATTGTTTTCTAAGGTAAAAATATCAGTAATGCCATTGCTGATACCCCAATGAAGCTCGCTTATACTGTATCCCGCCTCTGTAAGAAATAACGCATCAGGGAACACATCCCCATGGAACCTCTGTTCTAATTACCTCTTTAACACTGATTTCCAGAGGGCTCGTTTCTCTGCAACACACCCTTGGCACTGAGGTATTAGCGGATGGGGATGAAATCACCAACCAAGATGTTAATTGCTGGCTCAGACGAAATCTCTCTCTGTGTGAGAGCATCTCACACATTCCATATCCCTGACAGTGAAAGGACCTTCTGCAGCCAAGACTGTTCTGGGCCTTCTTCTTGAAGGACAGGTGCTGTATCTGCGGTCTGAAGAGATTTGGAACAACTGGCTGTATACGTGCAGTTGGAGAAATGATGTAGCAGGTGGGGTTTCTCCATGGCTAAGGGGCACTGGAAAGGACTGTGAGCCCTCTGAGGGCTGAAGAGAAACCAGGAAAGCCTGTCCCTTTCTACCCCTGCAGAAACCTGGACTAACACAGTTTCAGAGCCAGGACAGGTTTTTGAAGACATGAAATGGACAACATCAAGTGATAACACTTGGGTGACTTGAAGGGACTACTGTATATGGTGTGTATCCAGCCTCAATGACCATTTGCCAAACAAAATGAGTGAAAACGGACAATCGCCCTTTATTCGGCCTTTTAAAGTTTGTAGAAACCTTTTTTTAGAATTGTATTCTTTTAAAGAAATGTATACATTGCTGGAACAACGTTTATTTTCACATAGAAAACACACGTCGTTGTTGAAAATTTTCCTTTTTGTGTTATCCTTTAAACAAGAGAAGCTTCTTGTTTTGATATTTTCATGCTTTGTGAGGGACAGGGAGAAAGGTCAAGTTTAGCAGTAGTTTACTTTACAGAGTTCTGTCCTGAGCTGCCTTTTTTTATAAGAGCAGCTGTACCTTTTTACTCCTGAGACTGCATCTTGTTAGTTGTAAGGTATGAGATTCCCTCTAGGGTGTTAATGAGAGGTGTGAGGAACCCTACACAGGTCGGGCAGTGAACGAATCCAATAGGGCAAGAGGAAGCCGGAGTCCGGTAAACAGGCAGCGTCTACATCCAGGAGGCTGAAGAGAGGGTTCGCAAAGGTTTTGGGGGTGAAGAGCCCAGGGAAACAGTAGACTGTTTAATACCAAGCGGTGAAGTGCAGGTTGAGGAAGGTTTAAATAGAAGGTGCAGTGAAGAAGAAAGAGACATGATAGGATGATGAGATTGTGCGTTTTCGTTTTCGGGAATGGGATCGGGCTGGTGGCTGATTGACTGAGGTTCGTGGGAATGCGCCGGCGTTTGTCAGAATTAGGTGACTGATTTTGTGAGAGTGTGACAGGGTGGCTTTGTTAAGTAAAAGACTGGGCCCCTGGTACTCACACTGAAAATATTCATAAACGCTAAGCCATGCGTTTTGTCTTGTTTGTTTCATAAATAGAAGTTAACATCTTCTACAAGGCTACCTGTTCATTTCCTCCGAATATATGCTTTGTCAGGAACTAACAAAGCATTTGCTGTATACTGGGGGGAAGAGATGTTATCTTTTAAATATTTGCTTGACTGACAAGCTGGTGTCAGGATAGACTTTCTTACTCAAATATTATCTGTTTCTTTACATAATGACCCCCTGCTATAGATATTATTATTATTATTATTATTATTATTATTATTATTATATTATAATATTTGTTTTCCATTCTTTATTTCAGGTATTAATTTGACAAATCCTTCGGCCATATAAAATGCATTAAAATCTGACTGAAAGGACTTAACATCTTAACAGTTTGGATGCAAATAGACCCCAGGCAGCATGGCACATAAGAAGGCAATTTCTTAAATATGCATGTGGAGAATAATAAAGAACTGCAATATGCAGGGATAATCATAATTTTGTTTGAACTCACAATCAGCCAGCAAGCTGGTTCACTGTGCTAGTGTTAGCACCTATTTGCTACTGTAGCTTCTCTTCAGGTGAGGTCTGTGTAACATTGAGAAACATTGTGTTAAACAATCCAATATTGTTTTTTTTATTATGCTACCATCTGCACTATAAAATGGATTTTATTTCTTGCAATAACAGAAATAGAATACACTGGTCCTTAAGGATGGGGTGGAGTGGTGGGGAGGAGATACTCACAGAATACGTTAAATGGTCTTTTTGATTAAAAAAAAAAGAATATTTCTGCATTTCGCTTCATGAACAAAAACCCAAACACTGACATGAAATAGGGATGTTTGCCAGAATTGCTTCCTGGCAGTGTTGCAACAAGCAAATCCTTGAGGCTGGTGGTGAGCAGAAAGCTACTGCATGGTGGGTTTGGAACTGGAATTCCACTGGGTGTGGGACAAAGTTTTGATTTAACACAGGAATTCCCCAGAGAAAAGATCTCAAACTCTAACAGGAGGCAGAAGCAGGCGGCACCAAGGCGTAGCAGTCAGGAATCTAGGTTGCAGTGTTGTGGGCTCAGATTCCAAGAGAAACCATTACTTCTGTAAATAGATAATACTTTATTAATCCCGTAGGGAAATTGATGTGTTACAGCAGTCCAGCCCAAGACAAGCAAAACAGACATCAGAATAGTTATAAAACAAAAGACAAACAAAATAAATAAAAACAAATAAATACATAGGTGTGTGAAAAATGTGCTGATCATAGTCACTGTAAAAACAATAAAATATGTGCAAAATGTGCATAGGTTTATACAGACTGATTGTCCAAAAAGTACAATGGAGTAAACATGCTGTCCATAGAGGAGCAAATGAAGGGCTAACAGTCCTAGCCTAGGGCAGCGTTATACACCCCGACAGCCGCCGGGAGGAGAGACCTGCGGAAACGTTCCCTTGAACACCGTAGCTGGAGCAGTCTGTTAGTAAAGGTGCTCCGCTGCCCAGTAACAGTCCCATGAAGCGGATGAGAGGTGTTGTTCATGATGGCTGTGAGCTTGGTCAGCATTCTCCTCTCAGCCACCACTTCCATGGGGTCAAGGCTCATCCCCAGCACAGTGCCAGCCTTCTTGATGAGTTTATTGAGCCTATTTGCATCTTTTGTCATGATGCTGCTGCCCCAGCACACCACAGCGTAGAAGATGGCAGCCGCCACTACTGATTCATAAAAAATGTGTAGCAGTGTTCCACACACACCAAAGGACCTGAGTCTCCTAAGAAAATAGAGTTGGCTCTGACCTTTCTTGTACAGGGCATCAGTGTTACCAGACCACTCCAGCTTATCATCCAGGTGTACCCCTAAGTACTTGTAGTTATGCCCTCTATGTCCTCACCCTGGATGGAAACAGGGCTCAGCGGAGACTTATTCCTTCGAAAATCAAAGATCATTTCTTTGGTCTTGCTGGTGTTAAGCTGGAGATGGTTAAGATGACACTACAGCTACAGCCCTCATCAGGAATAAGCATTGCCCTGGTAATGGATGTATCGTATGCTGCCTCCTAATTACAAATACCACAAAGGCTGGTTTTAAGTTTCTAATGAATTGCAGCCATCTAATCAAATATGCTGCCATCTAAATAGGTCTCCAGGGTGTGTATGTAAATCAGACTGATTTACCTAGTAAAAGCCCTACAAAACCCATTTTCTTTTCACTATAATATACATTTGCCAGTAAAAGACAAACCGACTCTACTTACTTTGATAAACAATAAGGGTTATAGAAAAGGAGCGATGAGGCTAGTATCCAGCTAACCCTTACTCTCTAACACCTTTCTCTCTGTAAATTACACCTGGAATAAGAAAAACTTTCAGGACTTCCATTTCAGTTTTTTAAACTGCACACCTACCCTTAAAACCAGGCCATTTAAGTGAACACTGCATACTCATTGAGAGACAAATACTCAACTTGGGCACCTGGGATATGGATGTTTTCTGCAATTCATTAGAAACGTAAAACCAGCGTTTGTGGTATTTGTCATTAGGAGGCAGCATACGATACATCCATTACCAGGACAATGCTTATTCCTGATGAGGGGCGAAGCCACCTGGAGCCTGTCCTGAAAGCACAGGGCACACGACAGGGCTGTACCCTGGATGGGATCCCTATTCCATTGCAGAACGCACACAAACATGGATACTTTTGAGGCCCCAGTATGAATGCGGAGAGAACATACAGACTCCACACTGAATATATTCCAGCTGATAATGAAATCTAGTACCCAAAAACTGTGAGTCAGCAGTACTATGTGCAGATCCACTGTTTTGACAGGCAGTGTACAGGTTTACAAATATGTTAAGCTGAAATACATTTTGTCCACGAAAATTAACTAAAGAGAAAAAATGTAAAAACGCAATAGGCTAGATCAAAATGCTGGGAGAATGAAATGAGACTCAGGTAGGTTTGGGTGATGAGGGATAAATGTCACGAAACCAAAGTGGATGCAAATACATAATTTGTGTGGACCAATTTAACCTTCCTCAAGAGGATGTAAGCTGTTGACGACTTAAAGGGATTCAGAAGTCTTGCGGGACTGTAGCGATGGGAATTCTTGTCCTGATTCACACAGCATTTCCTGATTTCTTCACATTGAGAAGGTGTGGCACTCCAGGACTAAGGATGAGAACCTGTGCTCTAGATTCTCATTCGATGGGTTTTGATCAGCCCTTTAAAAATGTAGATCTCTGGACACTCTCCCCATCCAAGCTCTTTGTAAACTGGAGGCCTTGTACATTTTAGATTGGTGTCAGTTAAGGTAACTAGTTGACAGAATCAGACCACACATTCATGAAATTCTCATGCGGGTCAGCTGAAAAGGTCAGGGCATCTGCGCTCAAACTCCTGAGCAGACTCTGCAGAGTCCTCCCTTCAAAAACTCTACATTCTCTGGAAGGGAGGCAGACTCTTAGGAGATGTATGTCTCTCAGCTGAGATTTAAAAAAAAATTCTTTACTCCATGCTTAAACTGCTGTTGCGAATTCTCTGATTCACTTGTAGTGATTAACACTTTGTAAAAAGTTCTCTGCTGCCGTTTGTTGTGAATCAGCATTGAATTGTAAACTAGTACCTCTAGTTGGGACAGCAGTCCATCACAGAGATGACCTGCAGCAATATTGTTCCCTTCTAATACTGCTGGGTGGACTGGAACAGCTGGGGTAAAGATCCTCACTAAAGGTACAACAGCATTGTACAGTAGGTTATGAATGCAACAGTGTAACCAGTATTTCACACCAACCCCATTATGAAACACTAAAGTCCCAAGAAATAATACTGTACATTCTAATCTTTATCATTTTAAAAAGATTGAAAAAATGCATTCAGGAAAAAGGGGTTAAGGTAATTTGTATCCACTCTTCCATAAAAAAGGTGGAGATAATTTAGAGTAAGTAACTGCTGCAAAGTTACAGAAAATAAGTATGGAGACTGAAACTCAAATTTGATACCAGAATAAATGCATTGCTATTATTAGATCATCAATAATACATTTAAAAAATACAAAACTTAATATAGAACTAATGCTCTTGGTAAGTATTCTACAACATTATTAATGCAGGCCCAATCTTAAATTACCTGCCTGCTACTTGCAGTATGGGTTGGTTTTATTTATTAAAGCGTTACAGAGTGGAGGAGTCCATGAGATGAAAGGCTGTTGCCTGTAATCACACTCCCTGGAGGTCCCCAGTGACTGCACAGAAAAGCAGCATCACCACACACTGTTACAAGCTCACAACTTCTCACCAAATTAAAAGTGACTTTGAACAGAGAATTACAAGGTATTCAGACATAGGATGAACACACAGAGATAAGCCTCTGAGATGCAATATGCGACACCAAGCAAACTGTAACAGATAATTATGCTTGGCATATTTTATCATTCAGCTTACAAAGCTGCAATTAGGCTGCTTTTAGAAATTAGCACAGCTAGTCACCACCTCCTCCTTTGGGGCTGTGAGAGGGATTCCCTTTTGGAACAAATCATAAAGAAGGCAGGGAAAGACTTACAAACATTACCAACAATGATCTGGGTTGTTAAAAGGGGACGTTTTTTTTTCTAACTGAGATTGCTTCTATTAGAGGTTTATTTGATACCTCTGGATGTAATTTAGCTGACCTTAAAGCATAATTGCAGTCCCAGTTTCTCAGACTGGTTATTAAAAGTCGGTAACAAAATAAATTCATTGACAGTATAGAAAAAAATCAGAAATTTCGACACCGCGGTTGCAAACTGCGAGAGTTCTTGGGATTTGTGACCTAAACTGGCCCTTCCTGCTCACTAGTGACTGTAATGACTAATGTAATGTGATGTACGAGCAAATAAGTACAGGTTGTGCAGCAGACATTTCACGGCAGAAATGTTCCAATGTGATCTGCATGCAGAGATAACAGGTAATTTAATAATTATTTTTAAAAAGTATTGGTCGGCAAAATCATCTCAAAGTCAAGAAGGCAATATTTCTATTGGATTAAGAGAGATTAATTCACAAGCCTGCCTCTTTTCAATGCATTAGGTCATTGTAAACAACGTCACCAGAAGTTTTGTTACTTCATTCTGAATCATAGACAATTATAGTAATATGGTGCTGCACATACCTGGAAATGTAATGTATTTTGAAATGCAAATTGGAGGTTTTACACATTTTACTTTCATTGTGGTTTAAAAAGTAGTCATCGGTGCCAACCGACGAAATATAAAAATAGCGCTGCAGTTCCCCTTTAAGAACCCGCCACAATTAAAATGCAGTTTCAAAATTGTTAAAAAAGATAAAATGGCTGGACAAAATGCAACTTTTTTCCTCACATATAAGTTACAAATCACAAACACTAACCTAAATGAAAAAAATGCATCACTACGCCATGGCAATCTCCTGTTTTGACCAACCTAAGGACCAATCCCTTTTCATTCTCAATTAATTAATAATTAAGAATAGAACAATGGAATATTTCCCTCTTAATTCCTTCTCATTGTCACGTGGAAACTCTTACAAGTCCACTTACAACAATTTTATCACAATGTTGCTCTATAACTCAAGCATTCTTTTCTGCATAAACACTGAAAACAATTAATTACAAAACCTACTCACAAGTCACAAGTACTTCTCTTGAGATGAACTAACAAACTTGCACTGGTTAATGTCAACTATCATTTCTGTTAATTCTTTTTATGCTATTTACAGCCGAACTAATTTATGGTGTGCTCATTACAATCTAATAATACACAGAATTTCAAAAGCTAAAATGTAGTTATAAGAACAAATAAAACTCAAACAATAAGATCTTCAACCTTGGCTTTGCCCAAAGGAATTCTCACCTGAAAATAGAACATATCCTTACCCAATAATGTGTTAAGCCAAACAAATAAACACCTCTCTTCCCCTAAAGGTGCAAAATATATTTAAATAGTTGCATAATCAGAAATTATGATTTAAAGCAAATGGCAAATAAAAAAATAGCACCAAGTATAAACTAATGCATCTGCTTCACAATCAATAAAAATCTGAGAAATTTTACATTCTTTTTGAGTAATACAAATATCCAAGAGAATGTCACAGATCTACAGATAACTGCTAATGCATTCAATTACTTCCATCTTTCAGTCAATCTGTCATTCAATTTAGACTGCAGTTCATTCACTCAAAATGCTTTTAGCATTTTTCCCACTGGTAATAATCATCCAGATTTACAAAATAATTTTACTATAAATCTGTAATGCTTAATGCTGGCTCTAAAGACACTTAGTCTTAGGAAACATTGAAATTACAGGGTGGACATTAGTTTCCTTTTCTTGTATCGTTAGAAATTCATGATCATATCACCAGCTTACATTATTTCCAATGTCGATAGCAGAAAACCACCCATTTGTAACTCTGACTAGGAAACTAGTGTTGTTAATTACAGACCCATTACTGTCTTACCCTATGTTCCCATTATCAGAAAACCATTTTCTCCCAGGAGGGGCACAACAATCCACACTCTGAATCAATCCTAGGGCAAAACGAAAGAGAGGACGCTTGAGTAAGACCCGAGCCACCATGCCACCGGTATCATAACAGGATCACTGGTTTCAAAAAAGCAGAAACAATAATTAGTAAAACATTACTTGACTTGCCTATCAAAACATTAGGTTAATATAAACACGTATGCATCGTGTACTGTACAAGTGAAATCACGAAACCCAAGTGCAAGAGACCGGAGAGTCCCAACTGATTGGGATGCAAGTGCTTCAGGATGGAGGGATTAAAGTGAAAGGAGTTGATAATGGAATAATTAATGACTGGCCAGTGGGGCTTCATCAGCCCAGGGCAGTCAGTAATGGAAAAGAGAAAGGAAGGGAGTCATTCCTCGGAGAATCCAGCTAACTGCATCCCTGGCGAAAAGCGGCTGCTGAACACAGCCCGTCAGTCAGGAAAGGAGAGTCTTGGACACGGAAAGAAACCAAATGGCCAGCCCCCCAAAAGGGAACCGAACAGGTTTGAAGGGCAGGCTTGAGACTGCAGCTTCTTCACAGAGTGAGACCAGGGCTGGAAGCACAGGCTTATTCAGCAGAGGAATGTGGAGATAAAAGAAGCAGAATTGTAAATAGGAAAAAACACCAGGGTGAAGTGAATAATGACGAGCTGCCATCAAAGAGCCTAATAAAATTGGATAATTACTAATTAAGACGGATCACAAAAAGGGGATCTTGTCAGCCAACCCTCGAAAACCATGAGCCCTTGGGAGAATGAGACGGTTTCCAAGGGCACCCACTAGCAGAAGGATGCTGCAGGATGGCTGTCGTGACAAATCCATTTTGAAAATCCAAAGAGACAGACGTGTTTTAGACGTATTTCGACTTATCAGCTTACTTGAGAACATGTGCATTGTGTTATTACACATTTTGTGCTCCAGTCAGCAGAATGCTGGCAATCACAGAACCGCAGATACTTTGGACTAGCTGACTGAGACCAGGACAGGACAATGAAACAAATTGTGGACTGTTATCTTCCCCACTGCTTGGGAAACACAGCAAGAAGAGGACGTGGCAGACAGTGACATATGTTGGACTTGACATTGGGAATTTCCGACTTCACACTCTCTTTCACACAAAACAGACTCCTCTGGTGCTGGGGTCATCATCACACCTCCATCAACAAGGCAAGCTCATTGAACGGCAGTGTAAAAGATCAAACAGCTCGAATCTCTTAGAGAATATACCCTTATTTCTTGTTATTTCTGGGTTGAAAAGAGTTGTTAAATTCGTAATATGAAAGATGTGTTTTTTAGTTTTTAAAAACTAAACATTTTTGCTTCGGAATGTTTATGACCCTGAATGTGTAGGCCATTCATGTGGCTGTGAATGTACGAAATTGAATAAACACTGACATCACATTCAGTGAAACAGAAGTAATGAGATTTAGCTTGCTCCAGTTACATTACTGCAGATTAGTTCAACAACATCATGTTTCAAGCTTGACAACTAAAAGTTTTTGGTTTCTGACTATAAACGTTACATAAGCAGGGCCCTGTAAAATTCAGAAGTGAATGAGAATTGGCCTCCTACCATGTATATTTTTTTCTTTTTATTTTCAATGGAAAACAATTCTGTTTTTATTCTTTTATAAACCTACTTACAAAATTATGTATTAGCTGTTTTCATATATCCTTTATGAGATAGTTCACAATAATCCATCCATACACAGTGTGTATAGAAAGTCACCACAACCTTTCAAAATTTGTACCTTTTGTTTGTACTCTGAAAATAAAAACAAATTAAATTAGGCTTTTTCCATTTTTATTTACCCACATTAGCCAAGTGAAAATAAAACTCTAAAACATTATGAAAATTAATAAATATTACAACAGTTAAATGCCTTATTTGGGTAAGTGAACACCCTTTCAACTGTAAACTAGCTCAGGTATAACCAATCAAATTACAAATCACACAACAAACTTATTGTCTCCCACATGTGATCAATTGTGGTGATTTTGAATAGTTTAAAATAAAAAAGCAGCTGTTTCTAAAGGATTAGAATCCACTGTGGGCAGAAAGGTGCTTTCAAAAGAACTTTGAGATAAAGTTGTGAAAAGGCACAAGTCAGGATACGGGTATAAAAAGATTCCAAGGCTTTAAGTATCCCATGGAGCAAGGAACAAGAGAAGGACACAAGCAGGATGACTCCAGCAATGAAGACAATGGTGACAACAATGATGAAACTGACATCAGTAATATTTGAAGACAGCAACAATGGCAGGAATTGGACATTTGCCATGATGTGACTGTATGAAAATCAGAGTTGAAAATGACCTGTATGATCCACCCAACTGGCTAGATTTACTTGATAGAAAGACCAGAGACTTAATTGCAGTCTCTGAAAATATGAGATAATGATTTCCTATCCATACCTTTTGTAACCGGTTCCTCCAATTCAAGAAAATATGTCGGGTGTCTATCCCCACAAGCAATGGGTGGAAGGCGGGGTACACCTTGGATGGGACACCAGTTAATCTCGGGTCAGACCAGGCCCTCAGACCAGGGCAGTTCCTAGAAAACAGTAATCAAGGACCACCCCAATCAACTGTACCCCCTTGCAACACAACATATCCAGGTGTCTCTAGGGATGGACAGGGATAAAGATACTGCAAATCAGATCTTGAAATAGCAACCTATTTTACTGTACATGCTATGCACCCAACATACTACAAGACATAACACCACCAACAACAGGGAAATTACCAATACTTTTTATGCACACGCACACACACACTCGAACACTCACACCAGGGCAAATTTTCAAAAGACTGTGGGAGAACAACAAGAGCACCCAGAGGAAAACCACACAAACACAGGGAGAACGTCCAGTACAAACTCCACACAGATACAGTAGCATCCCAGGTCCAGAATTGAACCCAGGGCCTCAGCTCTGAGGCACCAACGCTGTCCTGATAATGATCTTGCTTTTCAGCAGACCTACAGTATATAGACGGAGTTCACTGAGCAGAGAAAGTGTCAAAGAGCATTGGTTTGTGTACTCCAGGAAACCTGATTCATGCTTTTCCTTCTGCTGTAAATTATGTAGCTCAAAACCTAGAAAATAAAATCTGGCAAAGTAAAGGAGGGGATAGTATTATCCAATGAACACATTAGAAACTTCACTAAATGGTAAGACATTAGAAAAATATTTTCTTCAAAGACAATAAGAGAGTACACAATGAGAAACAGCAAATGTGTAGTTCCTGGTGGAGAATACCTGCTTTTCATGGAACTAACACATGACAATGATAACTATCTGGGACTGAATGAGATGCTGGCACAGCGATTTGAATAAAGAGTTTTTTTTGCAAGAAAGGATTGGAGTATGCATGAAGGGAGCAACGTATAATGAATGGTGAGTTGCACATATTTTAACACTAACTTACATTAATAATTGTACTGTACAAAATATTGGTAATTCAAGGAAAATCAAGAGGGCCTTGACAGTACTAGGATACATGGCATGAATTGTTGGACTCAGGTTGAGCACATCTGCAATGAGTGACCAGTGATTCCAGATTTTGTTAATAATACTATGGAGACAGACTGGGCTATCTGCTGCAATGATAATAAGTTATTTAGTAATAGAGAGCCATCTGAGACAATGAAAGAATTTCATGGTGAGCTTGGAGGATGATTTCTTCAAATAATGATGCAGGGTAACTGTAGGGTTATCTGAACGAATGAAAATGATAATTGTTTTTAATTGTAATTGTTCAAAAGAGAGGCAGCCATGATATAATAATAATAATAATTGCTTACACTTATATAGCGTTTTTCTGGACACTCCACTCAAAGCACTTTACAAGTAATGGGGGCTCCCCTCCACCACCACCGATGTGCAGCATCCACCTGGATGATGCGATGGCAGCCATAGTGCGCCAGAACGCTCACCACACATCAGCTTTCAGTGGGGAGGAGAGCAGACTAATGTAGCCAATTCATAGAGGGGGATTATTAGGAGGCATGGGAAATTTGGCCAGGACGCCGGGGTTACACACCTACTCTTCGAGAAACGCCCTGGGATTTTTAATGACCACAGGGAGTCAGGACCTCGGTTTTACGTCTCATCCGAAGGACAGCGCCTGTTTACAGTATAGTGTCCCCATCACCATACTGGGGCATTAGGACCCACATGGACCGCAGGGCGAGAGCCCCCTGCTGGCCCCACTAACACCTCTTCCAGCAGCAACCTTAGTTTTTCCCAGGAGGTCTCCCATCCAGGTACTGACCAGGCTCACACCTGCTGAGCTTCAGTGGGTTACCAGTTGTGAGTTGCAGGGTGATATGGCTGCTGCTGATATGTGAGTATAATACGAATAAGGCAGAAAAATGTCCAGGGAGCTGTGAACTAATGACCTTTAAAACAGCTTCCAAAGATGGTTGAGGAGCTGTGTCCATAAATAGATGGACGTCTGTGGCCAACATCAGAAACTTGTCATGAGAGAAGGGAGTGTTATGGTGAGGGAAGAAGACTGCTGTTTTATCCACACCAAGATGCACTCCAGAGTTTCTGAAAACAGAGGTCAGAATGAATTAGGCTCTCAGTGGAAGTTCTTCTAAAATGTTGATAACCTTTCCTGCTTCTGCAGTGAAATGTTAAAATGCAAAGTAAACTTTTTTGTTCAGAATCAGCCAAAGGGATACCAAAGATCGGGGTCAAGAGGCGTGATCTCAAAGGATTTTGAGATTCAGTTTTGGAAAGTCACGTGCCTTCTCCTGACAACCTAAATTGCCCCCTTGGGTGTGAATAAAGCATTTTGAATTGAATTTAACTTAGTAAGGGAAATGGCATTCTTTGTAATGGTCTAGTGAAGGGGAAAATCTGCACTAGAAATCAAGCTGTAAATGCTTTTAATGGGAGAGTTATAGAAGGACTGATAAGTCAATTATTAAATGTTCCTTCCCAGCATATTTTCCAATGTATTTAAATCTACTACTATTGCATTCCCTAGGCAGGTAATTAGATAAATGGGAATTGGAGGCTTATCAAGAAGCCAGTAGTATTATTTTGGCCATAATCATGGACTTTGTGGATTCAAGGTCAGAGAGTGCAGATAGAATAGTTTTGCAGGTGACTGAATAAAGAGTGAAGAACTAACTTGCAGAAATCCAAAAGAAAGACCACCCAATAGACACTGAGTGAAGCAAGGATCAGAGAGGGAAATTAAGTCAGAAGCAAGTTCAGGAATGTCAATCAGGGTGGAGAGACGGAAGAATCATCTCTTGGGAGTGCTTGAGACAGACTGGGCTGTGGATGGGCAGCAGGGGATTCACCAGAGGAACTACCGATATGGAGGAAACAGCAAGAAGACATAGATCAGTTGACCAATTGAAATCATTGCAGACTTGGCAGCCACTGACAATAAGATAGAGTGGCCACAGGGATCTCTGGTACAGTGAGAGACTACATCAGAGAGAGAGCGTCAAAAATGCCAAGTAGGAGGACATCTGAAAGACCCGTCTGAGCAGCAGGGGTGGACAGGCAGAACGCTGGGGCCAAAGGCACAAGAAGTGTTTGTTTTCAATCAAGATGGAGAGGGGGATTGGGGCAGGAGAAAGGGCAGAAGATAAAACGAGCAATCTGCAACCACAATTTCCTGTGTCTACCTCAGTTTGCACTCAGCACGTTTGAAGTGATTCCGTTCAGTTCTCATTAGTATGCTCCACTCAAGTGTAATCAAACCTGCTATGGGGCCATATTTCTGGGCTGACAGATTGCAGCGGTCATCAGTCTTTTCTCTTTGCTATCAAAAAGGGCTCTCTTGTGAAGGGCTAAGAATGGAGGTTAGGGTCAAATGCAGGTCAAGTGGGTACTTTTTGCATCAAGGCTATTGCATCAATAAAAGTGTTTTATTATCTGGGATCTCTAGTCTTCTAATTCCTCTAATTGCAATGGCGCACAGTGTGTCCTCTAAAACCGATGCCCTCAGATATATAGTTTTAAGAATACAGTCAGTAAGGAAGATACGGGGTTAATGCCAGGAGAAAGACCTATTCATTGTGCTGCCTGTCCTTTTCCTCCACATAATTCACTGCAGCTGCTTTAAGGTGTTATTAATAAACTGATTAATTCTGTTAAATTGTCCAGGCTAAGATGTCTTTGTGCAAATGCCCTGTCGTGATGATATGTATAATAATGTGGGAGAGATACGTTCGGGCTGAGGCATCTGCATCTCCTGTGTGTTACTCAAGCATTTGCTGTGGCGATATGGACAATTCTGCGTGGTCACTTGTCTAGACATCTCAGAATGAGACATCTCTGAAGAAGGTTATTATAAATATTAATACTGTATGTGAATTCATTTTTTTTTAAATAAATGTGATAAGATGAATGTACTTTATACTTGTTAAAATGAATGTCACCTTAACAAAATAGTTCATTGGACATCCACAATCTGCTTGATTAGAGGGTTACATACACTACACAATTCACAAAACATCTGAGGATAAATTAAACATTTAAACAGGTTCCAATTAACATTGAAACAAGGCAGGATACACCCTGGATGGGACACCAGTCCATCACACAAAGGCCAATTTTCCCAGAATCCAAACAAATTACAATTACGTCTTAGAACTGTGAGAGGAAATCGGAACACCCAAAAGAAACCCACAAAAAATAAACGGGAACATACAGTTTCCAGGACTTGTGTCCAGGGCCCCAGAGAAGACCTGAAAAAAAAATATCCTTACACTTACATATTGCTTTTCTGGACCCTCCACTCAAAGTGCACAGGTAATGGGGACTCCCCTCCATCACCAATGTGTAGCCCCCACCTAGATGATGAAATGTCAGCCAAAGTGAGCCACTATGTTCCAAACACACCAGCTCTCAGTATGGAGGAGAGCAGAGTGATGAAGCCTGTTCACAGATGGGGATTATTAGGAGGCCATGTTGGGTAAAAACAATTTAGAAATTTGGCCAGGACACTGAGGTTAACACCCTTATGTTTTCGAGAAACGCCCTGGGATTTTTAATGATCATGGAGAATCAGAACTTCAGTTTTACATATAATCCGAAGGACATCGCCTTTTTACAGTATAGTGTCCTCATCACTATACTGGGGTATTAGGACCCTCAGAGACGACAGGGTGAGCGCCCCCTACTGGTGCCACTAAAACCTCTTCCAGCAGCAACGTTCTTTCCCAGGAGTCTCCCATCCAGGTACTGACCAGGCTCACACCTTCTTTGCTTCAGGTGGGTTGCCAGTCTTAGAATGATGCTATAAAATAACTTGGGGAAAATGACAACACCAGTATTATTGATTTTATATAATTTACTTCTGTAAATTATAGCTACTGAACATGATCAGAATTTTCTTACATTTCCCGTGGTAACTAACATAGGAACTTGAAGTGAAGCACGGAACCATTCTGAAGATAAGCCCAAATAATAATTTGCATTCAGTAGTGTATGTGATGTAAACATGTACTGTGTACATTTTCTAACAATTCTTAAGCGAAGTTCTGCAGGGCAGACAAACAAAATATTAAGAGCCAGAGGGTCAAAAACACTAGAAAAATACTGCATTATATAATATTGCAAAAATAATGTACATAAGAAATGTCACAATATGAAATGTTGGGGTATATTTTGGAACAGTTTTCCTCAAGAACATCTATAAAATACCACAGGATTATTTTCACAAAGGAGTGCTAACTTAACACCTGTGGTAAAATGTCCCAAAACACCATATGTGAGAATATAATATTTTCTTGAGATAATAACACAGGAAATGCTCAGTAGGGTTTTCTAAATATGGGCCATTATAACAGAGACAAATGACCCTATAAACAAAAGATTTCATCAGCAGTCATGTCAGCTTGTGACTCAACGTTCCATTATAAAGGTGGGTGGCTGCGTCAACATGGGTAGGCTGCAAAGGAACAAGTCATAGGTTTATTCCATGCTGAAAAAAAGAAGAAAGAAAACACAACGTTTCGGCCATGGAGCCTTCTTCAGGTGTGAAGAAGGCACCTGAAGAAGCCTCCACAGCCGAAACTTTTTGTTTTCTTTCTTCTTTTTTTCAGCATGCAATAAACCTATTACTTGTTCCATTCCATTATAAATCTCATTTACATTGTCCTGCTTTTCAAGTGACACAGCAATCCAAAAGCCATAGCTGAGAACCCCAACCTTTAACCCAAAGGGCAGACAAATGGTACTGTCATTTCTGTAAGCTAATTATACACATTAAAAATAAAGTAGAACCATTCCTCTATATCACATCTATACCTGTTGATAAGGGTGTCTCCTACTGTGATATGTTAACCCACATTTTGCAGGTTTACCACCCACAGATGCAGCCTTAGTAAGAAAATTAAGCACAAATCTAGTGCTGTTCAATGACGTGTTGAGATTTCTGCTGAAGGTTCCTTTCTCGTCTGTCTTGTGGTGGAAGGAATGGAGGGCAGTTATTATAGTTTGTACTTGTACTGGTACTAGTTGTCTGCATAAAAATGGACAAGAAAAGTGGGGGGATCCCTTTACAGCTCTCTTTTCCTAATAGCTCACAAGGGTTCAGAAAGCTGACAAAACTAAAATAGCCTGAAATAAACCTTTCACAGCAACAGCCAGCAGCTGAGCACGCCTCTTGTGTTGGCAACCAGCTTTTGGTGTGAACACAAATGTTATGGAGGCAAACAAGAGTTTTAAATAGAGCAGTGCACAGCTGTGATGATTTAGTCCAGTTAGATGCCAGGGCAAGGAACAGGTGTGCTAGTGAAGGGGGCGGCCGTCATCACCCACAGACCCATCTCCTTTGAGTGCAGACTGCTGCAAACGGCTGCCGACAAGGGGACACCCTATCACTGTTTTAATCCACTTCTCTTTCCTGAATCTCAGACAGTGGGATGACCAATGTGTTGTGATCTCTCAGTGCGAATGTAATTTCTTCTGTGGTCTAACTGGACGGCTGCCAGCTCAAATCCAAGACGAGACACTGCTGTCATACGCTTAAACAAGGTGCTTCATTCAGTTTGGTCCAATAAAATACCCAGCTGTATAAATGGGTGCCAATGTCAATCCCTTTGGATAAAAGCAAATAAATTACACTGTAGTAAGGAGGCATACTGTAAGTGTAGGCTTATAGATGCACTTCAGGACACAGGAGACCTGGAATTTTACGCAGACTGACCCCAGAAGATTTAACTGCTTTTTGCCATGTGAAAACGTGGAATCTTTCATTGCTTTGAGCCTTTTTTGTATGGACAATTCAATATACAATGTATAGCCATTTATTCAGTATGTCCTCAATTCTTGGACTCATTTTCAGACAAATTTTAAACTAATTCAGTGATTAGTTTGTTAAACTGTAAAATGTTTTAAAGAAACCATTTATACCTGGGATCCTCCACCCTTGTGGACCAGGACTGGACAGCCCTGCCGTAGACACGCTGACCCCTCCAGAACCGGGACTGGACAGCCCTGCTGTAGACACACTGACCCCTCCAGAACCACGACTGGACAGCCCTGCTGTAGACACACTGAACCCTCCAGGACCAGGACTGGACGGCCCTGCTGTAGACACAGCGCCCCCTCCTGGACCAGGACTGGACGACCCTGCTATAGACACACCGACCCCTCCAGGACCGGGACTGGACGGCCTTGCTGTAGACACAGCGCCCCCTCCTGGACCAGGACTGGACGACCCTGCTGTAGACACGCTGACCCCCCCAGAACCGCGACTGGACAGCCCTGCTGTAGACACGCTGACCCCTCCAGAACCGGGACTGGACAGCCCTGCTGTAGACACACTGACCCCTCCAGGACCGGGACTGGACAGCCCTGCAGTAGACACACTGACCCCTCCGGGACCAGCCTGGGGACCCTGGTTTAGACCTCACTGTGAGCACTTTAAACAATTACATTTTAAAGAAAACAATAAGGGAACCAGTAAGATGGCATTAAACAAAAACACCCTCACTCAGGTGTTGGTGTGTTGTAGGCAGCATCTTTAAAATGGAAAAATATAGAGAACTCAGCCATAAAGTACAAAGAACAACTGACTTTATCTACAGTGCTGGAAAATACAAAGCAAAAACCAGAATAAAGGAAGCCAAGCTTCTTTTTGAGCTCCTACTTTTACTTATTCCCACTTTATCAATATTGCTGGGCACTAAGCTGCTTACCGACGTCTTAAACAACTATTTTCAAAACTCCATTGTCTTTCTGAGGCTGTTCTAGAAACACTTCCAAAATTTCAATCTTAACACACAGGCTCCTATTCCTATCCATCCCTCCATCCCTGGTGATATTGCACTGTAGAGGATCTGCCTTTTGACCTCTAGATAGCAGGCGTAACCAAGAGCTGGAAGCACTGGCTTCCTACTTTGTAAACTATCACCTGACCAGTTGAAGGGACTGAAATTTGGAATAGCACACTTTCTAATCAGTGCACATGTAATCTAATGATTAGTATTAATTGAAACTGTAGTATTGATTGATACATTTATTAGTTCATTGATTACTGGTTATCATTATATCACTTTTCTATCCAGCAATATACCTGTTCTTCATCTGTATTGCTTCTGCATAAGCTCTCACTGAGTTACACCATTCACACAACAAGGTTTAGTAGACGTAAGCTGACCTTGATCAAAGGAACTTGGTGGATGGCTGTATCAGAACATATAGTATAGATAAGGGGTGGAAGAAACTGGCCTCATTTAAACCTCTAGGAGGGGGTGGGTGGGGGGTTACTACCCACACAGGTCCAAGTGAGGGACACCAAGTTCAGCATCCCTGCATCCCAGGGTTGCCATGGTAACTCCCTTATTTGGCCACAGGTTCCTGTGATGAAGCTGCGGAAGTATCATGAGGGAAAAGAAAGTATCATCAGGTGTTGTCTTATGCAATCTGGGAGCAGAGGTGGGACGACTAAATGAAAATTAATTATTGCACTGCACAATTTAGAAAGTTACAGTAGAGGTAGAGGCAATAGTTAGCCCGTCACCCCCACCTGAAAGTGTGTTTAATGCCAAGGGCTTGTTCCTATTCTTCGAGATTCCTGTGGTTTGAGGAGCTCTTGTTGTGCAAATCAAGAATAAAGGAGGGAGGATTACCTCACTACTGTCTCTGGTCTGATTCATCTTTGGGGCTGTCCTGGCTGCTCGCCCCTGATCCTAACAAATCAACTTCCAGGAAAGGGTCAGAAGACCAAAGACAGCTGCTCATTCCCCACAGCTGCCTGGACCACATGGTCCAGGCCAGCGTTGCCACCTTGTCTGAACCTGCTGTGCCATCTCAATATATAAAACGTCCTGAGGTTGCCTGCGGCAGGGTAGTTTTACCTACTTGTATTGGTAACACCAAGGCTGTCCAGGTTTTTGGATGCTCTCCAGAGTTGTTTTGTTTTCAGTTATGTTTGACTTTCTTCTGAAAATGTTCTCACACTCTGTAAGCCCTACACCCTGACGTTTACCACATGTTTTCTTAGTCACTGGACTGTGAGGTTCTGTAATTATAGTGTCAGTTTCCCACTCAAGTCATGCTTGAATAACCAAAAGTGCTATATACCAGCACTGGAGGTGGAATAAAGGTAGACATTGTTTAACTGTACTGTAGATTACACTCTGAGGTAGCAGATGGAGAACAATTTAGGCTATTTAAATTAGGCATTTTGTTAACTATGTTCCAGGCTTTGGCAATTTTATATCATTGTTTTCTTGTCTAGTATGTTCTTGTAATTTTTTAAAATAAAATGGAATGTCAAGCACAGCAGCTGTTGCCCATGAATACTTAAATGGTCCAACCTGCTTAGTTGGCTTTTAGATTAAATTGATGTGGACAGCTGTATTTTGATACCAATCAATGAGCATTGATTTACCACTTATCATTGCTTGCACATAATCAATGCAGTGAATAACTCACTGGTGATGCTAAACTTTAATAGAAGAAGACCTTTCATAATATAGCATATCAGAAACCGAATAATGTTAAAAGAATAATGTTTTAGCTTCCTTATAGTTTATTTTCAAGAGGAATGTGGAATTGTAAGGGACAAACTCATATTCTATATCTAGAGTTTTACCGTCTCTCCCACATTACAGTGAGACTTCTAATCAGGACATCTGAGGCACTGTGGCATGAATTCATTGCAGATATTGTGCTGAACAAAAATAAAATAAATACTTTAAAAAAACATCCACGATCTACGCCCTGCATCAGAATGTGTAGTATTATAATAGATACTGCCATTGCATTATAATTTGTATTTTATAATAATTAAGAGATCACTCAATACGGAGCTTAAATCTTTTTTATTTTAATTAGTTTAGCAGCCTAGCTTCTAGAATAACAGTGGTGAAGAGCATTACGTTAAAAAAAATAATATAATACTTAATATTTAAACAAAACCGTCAAGGTGCATGATAAAAATACAACTTATCTTTTGACTTTTGTCACATTACAGTATATTGCGCATTTTATTATAACTGCATTAGACAGTGACTGTTTTTTATGTGCTACTGAGCTTTAAAACACCTTTACTGATGTTGTACAGTACAGACAGTACTGGGGAACACTGAGGAATAACAGTATTTCATATCGTATTTCAGAAGATAAGTTTGCAAGAAAAACATGACCAGACCCATTGAAGGGTATTTGAAATTCATCACAAGCTAACGACTATAATTCAGTACTATAAATGGTGGAGGGAAGATGTTATTTAATTTACCCTGTGATCCCTATGAACCACATGACACAAAGATAATTCATATGCTATTATTCATAAGCTAACTGAAAATGAACTACTGTATTTTGCAATTTATTAACTTTGTCCGCAAAGCAGCCTTCAGCTCTATTAATGCAGTTTTTCCATACTGTGGTGTCTCTTTAGCATACAGATGTGACACAAGAGATTCCATAGAAATGAGAGTTATTGTTGCCAACTATAATGTAGGGCTCCTGTACTATAGCTACTGTGTGCCTCAAAAGTATCAAAAGCAAAGAGATTTTTTTTTCAAATATAATGGCAGAAGAAGGGATATTAATCTTCAATAATTAAATACATAAATAGGAAAATTAATGAATGTATAAACTACCAAGAGGCCTAGTGGGTTTTTACCAACCACAGATACTTTCCATCCATTGTCTAAGTGCTTATTCCAAAGCAGGACCATGTGGCAGTCAGTGCTCTCAGCTAACAGTGGGCGCAAAGCAGGGAACACTCTGGGAAACACACCAGTCTGATGGACACAAACTCACACCAGTGCTAATTATCCTACCAGTATAATTAAGGACTGTGAGAGGAAACTGGAGCACCCAGAGGAAACCCATGTGAATACACAAGGGAGAACACACAAACACAAATAGCACCCCTGTCCACAATTAATGTAATGTTTAATGTTGCTTTATTAGCCTATATAATTCCTTGCATTAGAAATTCATCTTTTCACATACCCCAGCTTGCTCTTCATGAAACAGAGACAGGGAGAGAAGCTTGGGGTCAGAGCACAGGGTCAGTCATTGTACAGCACCCCTGGGGCAGTTGGGGTTAAGGGCCTTGCTCAGGGGCCCATCCTCTGCCAGCTGCGGGATTTGAACCAGCAACCTTCCAGTCACAGGCACACATCCTTAGCCACCGGTCCACCCAATGGAACACAGTGCCCTGTGAGGCAGCAATGTTAACCACTGCGGCACCATGCCAACCTCTCACAAATACCCCTAGAACCAAATGCTGCTCTTGGAAGATATTGACACAGGCACTAATACAACACATTCAGGATATTGAAATGCTGAGTGTCACATCTTTCAAATCACTCAAAATGACATGGGCAACGTCCAGCCAAATTAATTGCAATGGGCATTTTCATAAACCATAACAAAGCTTCATCACTGTAAGCCATAAAAATTAAGCTGTTAGGTGCAGATCTACAGTACTGTATATTCATGTCTGCACGGTTTTCCATTGCTTTTTCTTTGACTGATTTATTATTACATTACTGTGTTGAGAGTGTTCGTTCTGATATAGCAGGTCTTTGTCAAAGGGGAGGGCAATTATGCATTAAAAAGAATTTCCTCAGAAGGATTTGTCAGACAAGCCTTCTGTATATAGGTCACATCAACTGCCAGGAAACTTTCCACATAGTCACCCCCACCGGAGGCACTATCAGTGTCAGGCTTGTATCTGCAGCTCCTCATTGTTCCCTGTCCCTGGAGTGCAGTGATAGTCTCTCAAGCTAGCTTGTACAGTATAGCCTGTAGTAATCAGAGCATGGGCAGTGTGCATACAGACCTATAAAAGAGCCTTTGAACATCAGGATACAAGGTTCACAACACAGGGATTGCCTAATCTCTAGTCACTTGAAACAAATGATGTTTTTAATGCTTAGTGAACGAAAAATTAAAGATGCATGTAGAAAGTTTTCTTCAGTGTCAAAACATTGGTAACAGTACAACATATTTTTTTTGGCATACTAGTAAATAAAAAGCATGAGTAAGAAACAAAGAGCAAAGTCCAAAGTGCTATGATACAGTTTGGACTATAAGGGTTGTAGCACCAGTGTGCTATAGGAAGGGTGTCCAGTCCTGGTTCGTCTGGCCTGTTGTGCCTACAGTATATGAGTTTCTAGGTTCTCTTTAAAGCACCAGTACCTGAATTTATTGAATTGATCCAATAAAATCAATAGCAGGTAGATTTATGGTCATTAGGAGCTGAGACTAAATAAAAAAACTGCTGACTCAATGGTTTTGTGAGCAAATTACTCTGTGGTCATTGGTCTTAAATGTGTCTCTCAAGACACTTTCCTAAATTCTGCTCAACCCAAATGTCACATGAGTATTATTTTCTTCTTAAGGCACCACATGTGTATGTCCTGTGGATCTGAGTATTTATGATACAATATATCACTGGTAGCCCCAGATACCAGCATGCCAATGGCTTCAGTAAACCTCTACATGAGAGAGAGTTACCTCTGTTCCAGAGACCCTGTATTAACAGATCCTAAGCTTGCCCAATTAAGAGAAAGAGAACAGCACAGAGGCGAAGTCTAATGTGCACTCCCCAAATTACAAATGATACAATTACTGATGGAAAGCAGTCTATCTGCAATTATGGAGCCTTATCAAAGATTCCCTGAAAATGTAGATACAGTACGACTTATCATTTGCTGTACTTTCATGTGCTGCTGTTATTTGATCAATGAAATCCAGCGGTCTAGTTTAACAAGACCTAAAAAAAACCTCTCTCAATACACGCTCTCTTTGATAATAGTGATTCCCTTTTAGAAAATCTTCTGATGAAGCTCAAATTATACTGTGCTTAATACAGAGCTTAAAATATAAGAAACATCAAGAAATGTGAGTATTGGGACAACAGAGTTGAAACTGTTACTTCTTATTTACAGTCAAGCAATTTGTGTTTGTGATTATGCGATTGGTATGAATGCTAAGTACCATATGATATACCTTTTACATTAAGTTAATTACATGCATACGTTCGATCATATTAGAATAAAAAATACTTTGTTTTCAAGCCAGTGTTTTCAAGTGACCATAAGAATATACAGATAAGTAAAGTAAATTTCAGAGTATAAAAATCAGTATTTGAGGCATACCCTTTGAGGCAATTGCTCTATTGTATCTGCTTAATACTCTTTCTGTAATCATTTGAGATGCTCTGTTACAGCTGCTTGTTTCATTAGCGTGTACCATGTATTCTCATTTGCATTTACATGTGGAGATTGTCGATGTCACAGTGCATAATGACAGACCGCCCAATATGACTGGAAGCATTTCATTCTACATAAGCAAAATGTTTCTGGAAATGTAAGAAGATACATGATCAATAATTAGCCAGTTTCACTAGGAATGACAACACCCAAGATCAAAGCATGATGAACTATTATGGAGCGGATACTGGCTTAACCCACTTGGCTGAGGGCCGACCTCCTAGCCAGAGGACAAGGAGGCCAGGACCCCCCGGCAGGGTAACCAAGGGGCAGCTGCAGAGGTGCAGTTGGGGTGGAGTATTGAGGGAGGTGGAAATCACATTGGTATTTATAGAATTGGTGGAGGAAGGATGACAGGAGCGATCACTAATTACTGACAGCTGAGTACGATTGAGCTTGGTTGTTGTCATCCCTCCCGAACTTTGTTATAAACTCCATTCCAGAGACGGCCATGCTGGCCCAGGCCAAGATGTTATCTCTGCCATGTTTCGGAATTTGCTTTGAAGCACAAAGATGAACCAGGAGAGTTTTGGTACGAGGTGTTATAGACAGATGAGACGAGTGATGTTTCAAGTGATGAAGAGGTTAAATTGTAGAGAATCTGTGATGCATGCATGGGTGCCTCTGGAACTGTATATACAGTATGTATGCACAACAATGATAAATGCCAATTATTTGTAGCTCTGAACTGTGGGTTAAATTGTTTCCTTCAGCCTCTCACACTCACCTCTCTCCATTAACAGTATTTCTGCCATAGTACCTTTTTTGTACATAAACATGTTGCATTAATCTTAGTATTAGGGCTGTTACTGAGTGTATTTACTGTATGCTTTAATTAAAACAGCATTCATGTTCAGTGGATGTTCTTGTGCATTTGCTAGGTAGGTTCTCATTACTTTCATCTGAGCGATTGAAAAGAAATTATGTTTAGCTGGAGATCTCATTCTTTCCATTTTTTTAAGATATACTGTAGCATGTCTGACTTACATCTCCTTTGAGAAAATTAAGTCAAAATGTTCGTTCATCCATCTCAGGCTTGAGTCACGCCAACAGTGACCATTATTTCCCCACATGCTGGCAGAAAACTGACAAAGTGTCACCAGAGCAGAGCTGGATCAGTCAGAAAAATCAGCAAAGATCACTTTGGGATCTTGTTAGCGACAGCTGCTCTTGTGACTTTTGTGTGACACTCCTCCAATCAACACTTCCTCTCCTGTCAATCTCTGTGCTTGTCAAATGACAAATGGCGGGCGAGTGTGTCGGAGGAAGGTGTCTATGTGTCTTTTTTTCTCCAGAGCAAGTACAGGAGTCGCTGCCAAAGAGCTGAGTCATAAAACGTTTGGCGATTCCAAATTCTGTATTGTGTATAACAAGAAAAGTGGTTGGTCAAAAGCAAAAAGACTTACAAGTGGCTTTTATGCTAGATCCAAATTCAGATAGGTGATTCAGTGGAGCACACCACAAACCTCTTTAACTTACAGGACTGTAAATTTAACACATTACTCTACATTTGTTCTGGATTCTCATCGCTCTGAAATTAGATGGTGGTTCCCAGCTCTACAATAGCATTTTATACAGTAGTTTTAGCAAATTCATATTTTCAAAATGAAATAACTAAATAATACAAAACACATTTCAACCAACATAATATTTTTACCAAAATTTGTATGAAAGAACATTAAAAAGTAAACGTTGTTATTAAAAGTATTTTTGTCATTCATATTTTATTAAACCTTACAGAAAAGTATTTTCTCAGTTTTTTTTATAATAAATACATTTAATACAAATCATGAGTAATAACTACAAGCTCAAATGTTTTTCCAATATTGCTTATTAGTGGAAAGTGGTCACATTTGTTGTGTACACGCTGTGGTTACCCCTTTCTACAGTACATCAATGCATTTCTTCTATACTGTATACACAACAAAAAATGCTGATTCTTACTTGTTGTGCAACAAAGGTTCCTATTTAGCCACAGGCACTCACTGGGGTCTTCATATTGTATGTTCCAAATTCTGAAAGCTTGCCCAGGGAGATGCTTCCTTCACACCCTTTCATCATCTCGATGACTGGACGGTGCAAGACAAACAGCCTTACAGCTGTTGAAGCATTGAGGCTGCATTCTCAAATGCTGTGGTATTCAATCTCTGAGCAACAAGGAACTCCACAGAGTCACTGGTGAAACATGAACCAGAGGGCTCAAGTGGAGAGCATGGGGACGTGCATTTAAAGGTGAAAACAGGAGTATGTTCTGGATCAAGCTACCCAGCTGGGGTTTTGAAGCCAACACCTTGGTTTCTTTTGAGAGATGACTGAATGAGATACTTGGATCAAAATAACCCTTAGCAACCAGATGAATTAGATATGCCAAACGGCTGTGATTTGTAATCTCTCTCATTTATTCTGACGTTCCTGTGATTTCAAAAGTTCAGATGATTTAATAACGATTTCCCATGTTTATGAAATTTCTGAAGCTCTAGGATAGCTGAGGGGAGCATAAACAGATTTTCCCCTCTTCTTCTTTGTCTAAACTGTCATTTCCATAACACAAAACTGCCTGGTTGAGATGACATCTAGTCCTGTTATTTTGTATGAATATTTACAGTATATAAATGTATTGAAGGCATTTCATAATGCATTGAGATGGTATTGTAAATTATACCAAGTGTGACTCTCATTCATTCATCTTTGATGAAGTACAGTATTTAGCTAATTATACCAGTATGTGATCTGTACGGTAAGTGCTGTTAGAAATATACTGTATCAGCACATACTGTACATAAAACAAAGCTCTCTGTTCTTACGGAAGCAATTTCTGAAAGTCATTCCTTTTTTTATATCCCCTAATTTGTGGCAGGAACAATGAGAAAAGAAATAGAAAATCCATATTCAAAATTAAGGTTTAACTGCAGTGAATGTTTAATAAAGTTAGTAAAGACAAATTGTGCAAATAAAATCCCCACATTCTTAGTAGATTTTTTAATTAAATAGAATTGTTTAAACAACTCATGAACTGAAGTTATGAAAATAGCTCAAAGTTAAACCCAGACTTGCTTGGAGCTCCCAGATGATTCGGTTGAATTGTAGTCAGAGCTCAGAACAAACCAATATTTCATTTTTGTGTATGTTGATTGAAGACTAGCTTTCAAGAAACTGGTCTAATGTGATTTTCATCTGATAAACAGCTACCAACTGGGAAATGACTGTTCCGCCTAATGGCATGCTCTTTTTTTGCTTGTCTTAACTTGTTCTTCAGTTAAAATAATTTTTCAATGTATTATTGATCTGATTTTTTTCTGATAAACTACATTTATTATTACATTTACATTTAAGAAATTAAAAAAGTCATTAGAAGTTTTTGAAAAATGCTTTGAGTACTTTATCTCCCCTGGCATTGCATTATCAATCTCAAAAAGACAGAGGACTATTGGGTTATTTTCATTTTAATTAGTATAATCCATTATTGCCATTTTTTATATAGGAAGAAATAGGATAGAAGCATTTGTCCCCTGTGTAAAATATTATGAGATGGTGCATTGGAGCAGAACATAGTACTTTGAGAAATGTATTGTATAAACCACTTACAAGTATATATACATTAGATGTAAAATAGATTGCTAAAGGATATGCATGTAACGTATTTCTTTTAAGTCACATCCTTGAAATTCATTTTCACAACTTTGATGCACCTATTACCATAGAGTATTTACAGCAGTGTGAACAATTCAGTATATAGTATATATAAAATATACTGTGTACCTTATGGGATCAGCCTGAACAAATCACCTGGTTTCCATGCGGCATAATATGCGATGATTTGCAAAAGTATTCAGGTCCCTGCACAGTTTTCAGATTTTGTCAGGCCATGACGCTTTGATTAATATCGGTTTTATACCCAACATGCTAAACACAAAGTAAAAAACAAAAAGTCAGAAGAGAAAATTAATAGGAAAGAAAAATGGAAAAGTCAAGACAATATTCTTTACTGTGGCAAACCTAACTTAATTTAGGTGCATAAAATTACATTGCACAATTAGTTGAGTGGCCTCTGTGTGTGCAATAATAGTGGTTTATGTGATTTCAGAATGAACACACTTATCTTTGTAAGGTCCTAGTCAAGCAGTGAATTTCAGATAATGAATCAAACATGAAGACCAAGGAGATTTTAAAACCACTCAGGAATAAAAGTTGTATAAAGGCACAGACCAAGAGAAAGGTATAAAAACATGAAAAAAACTCATAATATCAGCATAGTAACATTGTTTAATAAGAAGATGGCACCTAGTCACTGCCTAAATCAGGCTATTCTTCTTACATTCAAACTGTCTGCATGTTTAGTTGCACATTGTCTATTGTTTGTTTGTACATTGTCTTGATGCACTGTTTGCACTTTGTTTTGTTTTTTACACTTGTTTTACAATCGAGATACTTTCTGTAAGTAAGAATTCCATTGTACCAGTAGCGGTTACATATGGCAATAAAGTTCAAGTTCAAGTTAAATAAGCTTAACTAAGGAGGAAGCAGGTTAGGGATGCTACCATGAGGCCAGCAGGGACTTCGAAGTTATACAGTTCACTGGCTGAAACAGGAGAAAATGTGCATCAGTCAACAACATCCCAATCACACCACAAAGCAGGCCTGTATGGCAGACTGGAAAACACACTTCAAATGGCTCTGTGGCTAAGGATCTGGGCCTGTGGCTGGAAGGTTGACTGTTCGTATCCCGCGGCCAGCAGAGGAATCCTACTCTGTTGGGCCCCTGAGCAAGGCCCTTAACTCTAACTGGGGTGCTGTATAAATGGCTGACCCTGTGCTCTGACCCCAAACTTCTCTCTCCCTTTCTGTGTGTCTCATGGAGAGCAAGCTGGGGTATGTGAAAAGACAAATTCCTAATACATTAAATTATTTATGGCCAATAAAGTGACCTTGAATTCCACATGAAGTTTGCAACTAAGCATTTAAGTGATACTGCAAATATTGTATGTGTCAACAGAGTTTGTGGTCAAAAGAGACTAAATCTGGAAGTTTTTGGTATTAGAGCAACTTGATATGACAGGTGCAAAATCGACACATCAGTCATTTAACACCATTTCTGCTTTCAAGAATGGTGGTGGAACCGCCCTGCCTTTGGAATACTCCACCTCTACAGGAACTGGAAAGCTAGTAAGGACTGAAGGACATGACAGAGAAAAGCAAAGGCAGATGCTAGAGTCAAACCTATTTCAGTCTGTTAAGGACTTAAAACTGCCGTGAATTTTCACCTTTCAGTAGGATAACGATCCAAAGACAAAAGCTACACTGGAGAGACTTAAGAATAAGAAAGTTAATGTCTTTGAGTGGTCTACTCAAAGTCCTGATTTGAATCCTATTGAGGATTTGTAGAAAATTGTGAAAACTGCTGTCCAAAACTGAAATCCACAGGCAACTATAGAGACATTGAGCAAACCTGCATGGATGAGTGGGGCAAAAAGTGCACCAAGCAAGTGTACAAAGTTGATACAGACTTACCCCCAAAAGATTTGTGGCTGTTATTGCTGCCAAAGATGCTTTGTCCAAATGTCAAATTCACAGGTCTGAATACTGACATTTACTGTAATGTATATTACCCTTAGAGGTCTTTGGTTGAGCATTCAAGTTTTGAATAAAATATTAAGCTTTCAAAAAATGTGCATAATGTACATCATTTTGAAATTTCACACAATGGAATATCATTGAAAAGGTCTGAATATTTTGCAAAGCACTGTGTACAGTACTTATACGTATAATGTTACCCATTTGATTACATTAACAGTGTATACAATATCTGCTTGATTACTAATCTGCTACCATTACTAATGGAAATGTACAGTATTTATGCATAGGAGTAGCATGAGCATGAACAGACCATTTTAATGGTACCTAGTTAGTACATTGGTGTTGAACATGCTATTGAACGAACATGCCATCCCTCTAATGTAATAGAGACATAATAATGGAGCAGTGTGGTGGCTCTGTGTCTAAGGTTCTGGAAGGTTGCCGGTTCGTATCTCGCGTGGCACGATCACTACCCCTCCTCTTAAGGGGGCTCCAGCCCTACCTTGTTTTCTCCCATTGTCTGCACCTATTCCCTTTTAACTCCCACTCCCCCTTAAAAGCCAGACGCAGACTTCACTTTGTGTTCCTCACTGAACTCTGCTTCGTGAGAGCCCGGGGTCCTGCTGCGTCTGGCTCCGTTATGGTTTTAACCTTCTGTTCCTGATTCCCTGCCCCACCGGTCCCGACCCGGCTCATGCTTTTAACCCTTGGATGGATCTCCTGGCCTTGGACTCTACTCTTCCGTCTGGATTCCCTGTTTGGACTTTGGCTTTGTTTGTTCGCCTGGACTCACTTCCCCAGGACACCTGCTCACCTCGGACACGCCCCCCTGTATCCAGACCCTTTCCTGCATGACTTTCTCTCTAGTGTATCTTCACAATTCCGGATCGCGTCGTCTGCATAGGGCCCGGAAAGAACTGCTTTGTGACACCGCATCCGGCAGAGGAATCCTACACCGTTGGACCCCTGAGCAAGGCCCTTAACACCAACTGCTCCAGGGGTGCCGTATAAATGGCTGACCCTGCACTCTGACCCCAAGCTTCTCTCCCTGGTCTGTGTGGCTCATGGAGAGCAAGCAGGGGTATGCGAAAAGACAAATTCCTAATACAAGAAATTGTATATGGCCAATAAAGCAATCCCTTATATTGCTGTGGGGGAACCAACTGCCAACAAGAAATGGGGAAAGGCAAACATGATGAAATGAATTCCCATCCGGCATGAGGTGAATTTCACTCTTCTTCATTCTTTCTTATTCAGGTGCCTGCTTCATCAACATAGGAATCACAAAGCAGAACCACAAAGCACAGGACACAAGTGGTAACAACTTTAGGTAGAAGTGTATTCAAAACTTAGAATGGGAGGCACTTCTTTACACAAAGGGAGGTGAGAGTAGCTTCCCAGCAATATTGTTAAAGTCAATATCCTTGCATTCTTCAAGTGATGGCTGGATGAGATCCTTAGAACAATTGGAGTACGTTCAAATGGGATAGTTAACTGAATTACCTCCTCTTGGGAGTAACCCTTCTTACGTTCTTAAAATTTCAATATATTCTGTCCTCCTGCATGCACGAACAGGGATTCAAGACCAAATTTAGTGCTGACGTTGTAGAAACCTCTGGAGTCTCCAGGTGCCTTTGATGCCCCGGAATGGACTTGCTAGTGCTGCAAAAAATGTTGAATGTCTGCGTTGAGATATCTGCTATCACACATGGAAAGGAGAGTGAGCCTGCAAATAAGACAATTTGCAATGACAATTTGCAGAAAATGTAGCTGACTGTGCCACATAATTTTAAAGGTGCCAGGACCCTTCTCTCTACACTGACTATCTGATCTCATACAGCTACCAGACCACCACAAAATAGGTAGATTAAATAATGGTATTTTTTTTTCTAATGTACAAGTTGTAATGACATCAATGTATCACTGTACACGAAAAACAAACAAACAGATTAGCCACCTCATCTCAAGATAAAAGAAGTAAAATAAATCCAGAAGTCCTCACATGTGGCACAATCCTGTTATGATTCACACAAAAAACATCCAAAAGCACCACTTTCCTGAATCAGCTCAGCCTGGTTATCCAAACAAGCCCCCCTCCAAAGTATCGAAGGAGGAGAGAAAAAACTCAGCATAACACTTCAGTTGTCCATCTTCCAGCTAGTATCTTTCCATCCTCACAGTCCCAAACAATAGACTCTATTATGCCTCCTCCTGCCCTGGTGCCTGCAACAAGAAACAGTGCTAAGGAGGGAGAGAGAGCCAGTACATTTTCTGGTTGGCCGGGTAATCCACTCTCCGGACATTTGCCACATGACCTGGAACTCTAGGATTTGGATGCGGGCCAAGGTTTTTGGGTGATCACAGGAGGTAGACAGATGGATCTCCTCTCACACCCTGAGGAATGTGTTTTATGTGTTGAATGTTGTATGCAGATGACCTATGATGTGCTTCTGTTGTGAATGCCTGAAGATACTTTGGCAACACTGTAATAAACCAATAAAATTGTTTGAATTTGAACTAACTCATGGAATACGATTGTATGGAATTTCCAGGTGTCACAGTGCCCTGTCCCTTCTTCCCTTCTCCTTTGTCTTTCCTCTGTCCCAGATCCAGTCCACAACTGGCCCAGCACCTCCACTCAACCTGTGTGGTTCCTCTGACTGTGAGGTGATTGCCGTTTAGGTCATTTCACAATCTGTCACTCCATTACTGTCCCCAGTGCCAATTACATAATGGTGGAAGGGAGACCTTATAAGGAGAAACAAACCTACACAAAAGAGTATAGAAAACAAACCACACCCAACAAATGTGTTGGCTATTATGTGCACAACGTACAGTAAGTAAATATGGCACATAAAATGTTGCTCTACTCCCATTTCTTTGACAATAGGAAAAGGTGTTTGAGGCTTTTTAAGATTTTTATCAAAACAATTCAGTTAAATTGAAACTTTAACTACTTTGTAAAGTCAAACTTATAAATAGCACTGCAAACAAACAAAAACCATTCTGTTCTGTCAGGAAACAAACATTGTAAAAAGATAATCATGTTGCTTGATTACAAACTGGGGTGATTTGCATAATAGCTCTCCCAGTGAAACTACCGGTGTAATTTTAAAATTATATTTGGATAATCATTATTTTGAAACTCCATTTGTTTATCACAGTTTTAATTAATTTTCTAGCAATTAAATGTTTTTCTTTGTGGAACTCTCGTTTTACTGTGAACGAATATTTGTTTGACCAGCCAATCAATACCAGTGGTAATCTGGCAACAATAATTCAATAAAAAAGGGAAACACTGTGAGCTGATTTCTCACTCAAGAGTTAGTAACCTGTATTCTCATAAAATGCATAAGAACATAAGAACACAAGCCATTCGATCCATCTAGCCTTTTTGGTAGTTACATGTAGTAGTTAACTGATCTGAGGATCTCATACAGATGTTTTTTTGAACAAGCTAGTGTATCAGCTAAAACAACAGGGCTGGGTAGTTTATTCTATACTCCCACTACCCTTTGTGTAAAGAAGTGCCACCTGTTATCAGTTTTAAATACACTACCATGTAGTTACCATGTGTGCCCTCTAGTTTGTGTTTTTCATCTGTGAAACATGACCAGTTCATCAGCACAACCAACACAGACACTTTAAACAAAAAACATTGAATGGCAACAAAACGTCTCTGTGATCAAGATGGGGAATTGTTTTTATAATGTATTTTGTTTGTCAAATCGGTCAAGGAACATGTTGTATGTTTTTATATTAGTCAGGAAAAAATCCGGGCCAGAGAGTAATGCTTGTTGCTTTATGACAGTCATCTTCTCTCACATCTCTCAGCCAGAAACATTCTGTTTCCTCAAACCACATGATCTTCACCATTCAACCCTGACTTCAGACTACTTTCTTTGGTATCAAAACTACTCAAACAGCTCAAACTGTGACAAAAATGTGCTTTAATTTCTCTTCATTGCCTCATTATTTTCTTTTGTCTTTTTCTCTCTCTCTCTCTCTTTCAGCCCTAAAGACTGTTACATTTAATTCAGGATTTTGCTCTTTGCCAATTAGATTTTCTGACCTATGAAACATTCTGACCTGTAAAACATTAAAAAAAGTAATGAACAAGTATGGAAAAATAAGGGCAGTTAGAAGTAGCAACAATGGTATAAAATGCAGTAAAGTAAAATGATACAATTGAATTGCATACTGGAGTTAAAGTCTACAGTTTAATTTAAACACTTTGGCAGCTGCTCCATTAAAATAAACAATTATGCAGATGATTTTCCCTTCTTCCACAGCTGCTAAGATTCTTTCCTATAAGTTGTATTTCCACCAGATGTTTCAGCGTAACACATTAATTATTGAACAAACTCTCATGTATGGTGGGGAACAATTATTCTCATCTGTGCAGATCTTTGCTAGCATTTCATCTTTGTAAACCATATGATTTCATGTTTTGGATTTCCATATTTTCTATTAGGGCCCCAAGACCTTTTTTATACTTTTTTGCTGCAAATATAGAACAGGGACAAAAAACAAAACATCAGCTTTTAATAAAACAATTTCAGAAGTACATTTAAAACTAAGAATGTGTGGCACGTCTTTACACAAGTGGTTTTGGGAGAGTGAAACAATGTACCCATGGTGTTGAAGGCAATGTCCTGGCATCTATCAAGCAACAGCTGGATCTTCTTCTTGGATCCTGTACAGTACCAAACAGGCTAGATGGGCCGGCTGGCCTGCTATCATTTGCAACCCCTCCCATGTTCTTATTACTCTCTCCCACTGGAGTGCTGCGGAGCAAGTTAGGGCTGCCATGGCAACCAGCCACACCTCCACTCATGTATCATCAGTGCCAATTGCCATGGATACACATCTGACCTGTCAGGAAAGCCTGTTTCACCCGTGGGCAATTCACCACAACTGTTGTCTCAGGTGAAGCACGCTATCTAAAGTTTGCTCTGGTCTCCGTCATCGAGTTTGCTGCGACCCTAGCTGTACACTTAGTTTTCTTCTAAGAGCATAGTTCTCGCTGTGTCTATTTCTGGATTCTTCACCTTTGTGGATCTTCCTTTGTGCTGCATTTCTGTGGATACCTAGCTTTTAACTTCGCCTGTTTGGATGCTCCCTATTCATGCTGCCTGGCTTGCTCTTATCTCGTAATCCTAACACCTGCCGTTTCATTTCTCAAACTATGATCTGCTGCTTATTTCCATCTCAAACAGTGGACATTGCACTTATGCACCCCCAGCACCTGAGAGATAAAATAAATGTTTTCATGGCACCACTCAAGTAACTACCCTAGGGGTCAACAACATACGGTATACAAAGGCATTTATCAAAGGCAAGTGCAATGAAACTGGCATATGCAATTAAAGACAAAGAATCCACAGAGAAATTAATTAAATAAACAATTAAAACTATGCTTGATTGTTGTGTAATTCTCTACAACTTGCCACTCAATGCATATTAGGCATAGAAAAATAAGATTCACAGCATTTTTTTTAGTGGGGCTAGCCTATTGTCTTCATAGGAAAGCTTGCATACTGTACGTGCCTCTGATCAAATTTTTCATGGAAGGGAAAGTTAGTTTGTTTTCTAGGTTACGGTCTTTCCTATGATAGTGACAATCTAGACTTCCACTGCTGACACCTGTACTGTATGTCTAGCAGAGATCCATAAGCACATCTGAACATGGTCTTAAAGTCGCAGGGCACGGTCAATCACCCAAAGGAAGATCCACCAATAAGTGATCTGTAAGGTGGGTACCAGAACCAAACCTGATAGCACCTCAGTCAGTCATTAACTTGTGATGTTGTGTTATAAATCTGTAACCCAAGTCATTTTTTGTTGGTTGATGAAAATTCTGAGCAAAACTATAGCTGGAACAAACAAAGTTCCCCTTTGTTTGCCTTGTGGATGGACCTCAAGAAGACAAACTGTGCATTAAGGCCAACATAAGCTACTAGCAACACCGAGTAAAAGCTCTTTTTCTCTTTCCTGTGTTAGCACCAGAACCCTCCCCACACACAGAAACTGTCACAGACCAAATCCACCCAGCTCCATCTTATCACTGTGAAGTATAAACTCATCAAGAAAGTTTGTGCAACGGATCTTTTGAGTATAAACTTCATTTTTCACATTATAATTCACAAGAGTTTAACAAATATTAAAAACGCATGTTTGATGTTTTACTCACAATAGTAAATGCATATTTACTTGTGCCTGAAAATACAGATACGATTTAGTTATATGAGACTGATAGAACCTACAAGCTAGAATGAAACACGTTAATAGTTGATGCATATCTTTGTAATCCCCAAGGGAACAATCAGCTTTCAGATCACAACAGATTGTTTCACAGATACATTCAATTGCATTTGTTGCTTGTTATGCATGTTTTTGTTATATTGTTACAAATGGAGGGTAAAAAAATGAGAGAAATATCAGAAACCAGCTGAGCAGATAAATCAATAAGTAAAATAAAAAATCATAATCCCCAACTTGTAAAGATTTTTGATAATATACCAGAGAGGTTGGTATAATTAGAGGCACATGATGTCTTTGTTTTCTGGCATAGCTTTGGTGAAAAGAGTATGAATTCAGGCTCACTGGGTTAAACAAATATTTATTAACAATGACAATGCATACACTAAATACAAAACATAATCGCATATCACATAAGATACACTATGTACAAATCTACAAATAAGTTGTCCCAGAGGCCTAATGTACTGACCATAAAGAAAAACCCCACACTGTCACTGAGTATTCAAACTCATATCTAATGCCTACAAAGGATAAAAATAAGAGAGAAGCTGCTTTCTAAACTCACCAGAATACAACCTGTGGTTAAATCTCTCTCTGTGAACCCAAAAGGATAGGGAACATATCTCCCTATTTTAAAAATGCACGCGCAAACCAAGTTTTTAATGAAGTGATTCTTGACACAGGAGTTCCCTAAAAACCACTGAATAGCAAGCTCACTTTACAAGGTTCAAATACTTAGCTCCAATCTGGTTTTCCAGGTAATTTATTAATTTTCATATTTATATTAACATAACACAATTTATTAACTTTATTAAAATGTAAGTAGGGTTGTTATTGACATTACAAAAAGTATCAATGGCATGCAAATCTGTTAAAACCTGTGCATGAGCTAACTCATGACATACAGTACAGTACCCCTTCTGAAAGGCTGCCAACCCATGTTGTAAACATGAAAACATTTCAACTTCTTCTAATTGTGTCAGCTTACCATTTAAAGGGGGCTTAAGTCCATGATTCTCATAGTCAGCTATTTTGATTTTGGGAGTGCAATATTGTTTATGCCATACACACAGTCTCATTTATATCAAGATTTGGTTCTTCTTTTCTTTTGTTATCTGAAGGAATCTATATTGGATTCTGGGTGATTTAAATAAGCCTCTGTCTTGTCTTCTAGGAAACAAAGATCCTCTTATTATCAGTGATCAATTAAATACAGGACTAGCATAAACATAGTCCTCCTCATAAATAAAAAAATAATGTAATTTGATTAATAAACAGTGCTTTATATTTGGAGGATTTATTAAAATATTATAATATTGAGATTTTAATATATGCTGGTTAGATTCGATACTTCAAAAGCTGTTGTTCCATGAAAAGTAATATGTTATTTTTCTGTATGCTGATTGGAGAGAAGTAAGACCACATTTGTACACCACTGAAGAAATAATTTTAAAGTTTGTGCTCTTCTATGGTTGAATACATCCACATAAAACCACCCATAATTTGATCTTGTCCTATTTAATTGAAAAATGATTTTTCACAGACATCCTGGATTTCCTGGTTTGTAGAGATTTTTTTTTAGAGGCCTTAGAGGGTGGTGAGCTACTGTACATGTTATAGTCTTTCAGAACTCAAATCAGGCTCCCAAGCTCAACAGTGGGGAAAAATACTATTTTTTTCTTTCCAATCCATCCATTCCAATGTGGAATCAGTGATTTATAGGTTGCTCAGAGCTCCTATCACGGAGTGGATAATGACTGTGATCACTTTCTACCAAATGTTATGCCAAGTCAGTCTGATATGTTTTCAGCAATGAGCTACACGGCACCTTCCAGGAGAGTCTGCACTGATCGCAGGAGGGATGTGACTCTTGCTAACAGCATTTTACCTGCTTTTCAGTACCATATAGCTGCATTTTTATTTTTAGTTATGATTGATTTTAAACATTTCACCTTAAAGCTTTAATTCAGTTGTTTTTACCAATTAATAAATCCATCTCGATAATGAAATGTATGGCACTACAGTATATTCACTTTGGCATGCCAGGTGTAAAACTGGTATTTATACAATCAATACTATATCAATAATTTGCTCTCAGGCTCAGCATCATTCCATTCGTATCTCTTTGTAGCCAGTGCCTTCATTTCTTATAATCCTTATCAATTTAATTTTTTGTCTACGGCACTGACTAAAAAAAGTCTTCAGCCCAACTAATTACAAATACCAAGCCCTGCCCAGCACTTAGAAACTGGCCTTCACTGCATAGGCGCCTGCAGCCTCTAACAATCAGGTAGATTCTCATCACCAAAGTCTACAGTATGTTTCCACTTTGCATTTGTCCTGTGTGTCAAAGTGTTTGGTTTAACCTCGCAGTTTCTCTCTAACCCTAGCCGGGGTTTCAACAGAGCAATCCTGCACTATCTCTGAAGCCCTCCAGTCATTAGGTTTGAAAATAATCAATAATAAAAAATAATATTTACAGGTTATAGCGATGCATTACAGGTAATGGGGACTCCCCTCACCAACCACCAATGTGCACCCCCCACCTGGATGATGGGGCAGCAGCCACAGTGCGCCAGAACACTCACCACACACCAGCTATCAATGGGGAGGAGAACACAGTAATAAATCCAATTCAGAGATGGGAATTATTAGGAGGACTTAGTTGATAAAGGCCAATGGGAAATTTGGCCAGGACTCTGGGGTTACACCCTTGCTCTGATCGAGAAATGCCCTGGGATTTTTAATGACCACAGAGAGTCAGGACCTCGGTTTTACATCTCGTCCAAAAGACGGTGTCTGTTTACAGTATAGTGTCCCTGTCAGTATACTGGTGCATTAGGACCCACATGGACCACAGGGTGAGCTCCCCCTGCTGGCCCCACTAACACCTCTTCCAGCAGCATCCTGAGTTTTTCCCAGGAAGTTTCCTATTCAGGTATTGACCAGGCTCACACCTGCTGAGCTTCAATGGGCTGCTAGTTGTGAGTTGCAGGGTGATATGACTCCTGGCTAAAATGTTCTGCAAACCAAAAAATAGGAGTTTAAAACAATCAAAACCATTGAAACCCCTCTTGGAAATTTATCTTCTTCCATACCTTGACTTCTATAGGCATTTTTTCAGTCAGTCAAAAAATGCTATAAAATGGTATTGAAATGAACGTCTACTTCACAGGCAGTGTTTAGGCTACATGAAACATGAAATGTTGATTACAGTTATACACCCAGATGTTTTCTAAAAAGTGCTTTTATCTTGAGTTCAGTAGTTTGGGAAAACCCTATGTCAGTAGACACGTGAATTTTTGGGGGGGCTTTATTGGCATAACATGCAGTCGAACAACAATATTTCAAAATCTATTGTTAACAACACCTGTTAAAGCCTCATGGATTTCTGGAAATCAATCTGGGCAAAACATGGAAACAATTTTAATCTTCACCAACAGTGTTAACAATGTGTTCAATTAAGAGACTAGTTCCTCAGCTGGAACAAGAACTAATAAAACCCACTGTGTTTGACATATTCTATTCGATTCATAAAGCATCACTTTAAAACTTCTTAAATGCTTTGTTTGAGTTTAAGGATTATAGTCTTTTTTTATTAGGAAATCTGTTCTCGCTCATGTTTTCTCACACTTGCTTGCTTTCGAGGCTGTCCAGGGAGGTCAAAGCCCAATACTGCACAGTACAATGGGTCTCTGGGAGCTATTGGAGGTCTGAGCTGCAGTCGTATTGTGGCTACCTGATGTGTCAATGCCTGGTGAAAAGATAGGGGTGGATTTCTTTTCAACATAGCCTGCAGCAGATGGCAGAAAAAAACACATCGATACCATGTGTGTGCGAGTGAGCTTCAAACTACATAATGTTTCCTCCAGTGGAAGATATTTTTCATGTTGGTTGAGGGTCTGATGCATCTCTGGAATGTGTCTGCCTTTTTTACATCAACAGCAAGTCCATGACTGGACGGGCTTGACATGTTCCCCGTAATTCAGACTCTGCCTCACAGAATTACAGATACGTAGCACTTTGTCCTCTGTACTTGAATCCAGGACTTGCTCAGGCTTGATGGGAACAGGTATGCAGAGAGTGTTGCAGTTGCACAGTCTCCTGGGAGAACACAGGAGAAACTCAGCCACATCACTACTGAGTAAAGCATCTGAAATATTTAGTTTGTGTGGCACCACCAAAGAGTACAGTGTGTGTGTGTGCGCTAAAGTAAACTGTCCCTGTAATTTTCTGGCATGAATGTATTGGTTAGATACAGTGATACGCGAACAATGCTAGTTTATGATGTGCAATTATTTTGTTTACTCATCATTTAAATGACCCTTTTACGTTCCAGTCAAATGTTCTTCCATTCTAGAGGACATTTCACTACACAATTGCCAGGAGTGATTCAGCTCTAATCTAACCAGAGAAAGAGATGAACAGAACTGTGGGACTGTACACAGGCTCGACAAAGGCAGCTTCTTCAATGGCCACTATGCGGAAACACACCCATCTGCACTGGGAATTTTAATCCCAATGGCAGCTGTTATGTCAGAATGAAGACACTGTGGCAGAGTTTGATATTCCAGTTCTTACCTGTTGCGTGGTTTTGTGATGAGAGGTTCCCTTCTTCAGTCTTTACTTGAAATTAGTTTGCTGTGCTAATCAAAATTGTCAACATAACCATCCATGTTAACTATTTCAGCAACGATCACTTACAACACAAACAACAAAAAGATTTTCTGCTAGTAAGATGATAAGGGAAGCATATTCACACAGCAGGGGGCTGTGAAACCTACAGTATTTATGGAACACTGAAATACTTCTTAAACGTAGTCTCTCTCCTGTCATTCCTTAGTTCCCAGTCTTGGGAAAGCAGTTCAAAGAAACATGTTCTGAAATATTTCTTATTTATACGAAGAAAAATATATTAAACCAGATACCACAAACCCCAAGATTATAACATGACATGAAGATGTACTTTAAACAAACTGAGGCTGAAAAAAAATCAATTTCATTTTTATAAAAAACTGTACTTTTAATGTGCTCTTAGTATTATTTCTAACTTATGATATAAAGCAAGATTTCAGGAGATCCCGGGCTTATTTTAATTTTTAAAGAGGCAGAGATTCATTTTAAAAACAAAATATCACTACAAATATTTTCATAAAATATTAAATGTTGTCTACAGTTGAGAAAATCAGGATAACAGTGCATGTGATGTGTATGATTTAAAATACTAGTATTCCTTATATTAGTTAATAGGCAAAAGGGTAACATTTATTGAAATAATTCTGTCCTGTGTAGGATTATTAATATTTATTTGCCTTTTTTGTGAATTTGAAAGTAGGACCTCATCTGAAAATAAGAAACTTGCATAGCATTTCAAGAACAATTAATTCCAAAAATACATAATATGTCAAAATGCATTTGAATGTCTGCTTAGCAGGGCCAAGGCCATTGCATAACAGAATCAAGACCCTGTATGTTTCAGACACTTCCTCATGCTTACGGTATGTTCAGGATACAAGATGCATTCCTGTCAGAAAGAGGTGTTATCTTTCATTGTTTAAAGAGGTGCACGAGATTAATTGGCCTTTTATTGTGATTCCCAAAATTAATGTCTGTGTCTTCTGCTGTCATAAAAGTGCTGTTGCCAGAAGAAGGCTCCACAACCAAAACACAATATACTGTAATGCAGAGCTTCTATTATTTTCCTTACCTTTCAGCATGGAATGAGTCTTTACCTGTTCCATCATTAAATCAAGCCATTTAGGATAATTGCACATACAGTTCAAACCACAGGTCACCTGGATTTTGTCACTCCCAGCCTAGCTGGTTTTGTAGGTCACCAAGAAATCATCACTCTCTAAGGACTTGGAACAATTTCATTGCAATCAATAAAGCACATGGTATACTAAATGAAACTAAAATCACAATCAAATCTTTTACCCCTCAATGGCTAGAGTTTGTGTGTTTAAACAGAACATTTGCTTAATTGATCAGGAACTGACAGGTAGTCTTTATCTATAGAAGTAGGTGACCTGTAAGCCCTTCCTGGACTGGGGATCTTCAGGACCAGTGTTTCCAGGACCTGCTTTTATACACAGCAGCAGTCTGATTCTTTAGCAGGCATGAGGTGGAGGTAGTGGATGCATCATCCTTCAACCGCCCATAAACACACAAGGTCATCTTGTCATTAGCTGCTTTGTCTCTCACCACTGTGTTAGTGCTGATTGTGACAACAGGTGAAAGGGATGGCCACTGTATACTTATAGACCAGAGCAGGCAGCCCTGGCATTTCCATTTCATGCCTGTTACTCTTAATAATAATAGCTTAAACTTATATAGTGCTTTTCTGGACACCCCACTCAAAGCGCTTTACAGGTAATGGGGACTCCCCTCCACCACCACCAATGTGCAGCACCACCTGGATGATGCGACGGCAGCCACAGTGCGCCAGAACGCTCCCCACACATCAGCTCTCAGAGGGGAAGAGAGCAGAGTAATGAAGCCAATTCAGAGATGAGGATTATTAGGAGGCCATGATTGTTAAGGGCAATGGGAAATTTGGCCAGGACACCGGGGTTACACCCCTACTCTTTTCAAGAAACACCCTGGGATTTTTAATGACCAAGGAGAGTCAGGACCTCGGTTTTACGTCTCATCCAAAGGACAGTGCCTTTTTACAGAATAGTGTCCCCGTCACTATACTGGGGCATTAGGACCCACATGGACCGCAGGATGAGCACCCCCTGCTGACCCCACTAACACCTCTTCCAGCAGCAAACATTTTTTCCCAGGAGGTCTCCCATCCAGGTACTGACCAGGCTCACACCTGCTTAACTTCAGTGGGTTGCCAGTTGTGAGTTGCAGACTGGGGCATCTAGCAGCACTGCAGCGGCTGGTGGTCACACCTCCGCCCTGCATTGACCACCGATGAGGCACACCTGGCTTTCATCAAAGATCGCACACTAACAGGGGCTCTGGGGTATTTAAACCCTGTTCGATCTCTCCTGAAGCTTGGTTGCCAGAGATCCAGACAGTACCTTGACAGAGCCCATGACCCCTGGCGGCCCTTCCTCCTGGAGTCCAGCGGCTGATGCTCCAGACAGCGCCGCCTCAGGCTGGCCCTGCTCTCCTCCAGAGGTGCAGTAAGCCTGGACTGTGACACCCTGGCTGTTGGGTCCATAACATCTCTGCATCCTCCCATGTTTCCTGGGGAGAGTTCATCATGAGACTTTGAGCCTTGCAAGACATCAGTCCATTTCTGTTCAATGTCTTAAATTAACCTTAGTGCAAAAAAGTGCTTGGTCAATTAGGGATTTGCTGAAGGAAAGATTTGCACTGGAATGTAGAGTAATGCTGGTGTTGCCTCACCTGCTAGGCCCTGAGAAAAGGAAACTTGGGCTAGATTGGATTGGATTAGGACTGTTCTTATGTCCTTATGTTGCTTATGTAGGGAAAGTGCTGTACATCTAAATCAATGGAATCTAATTTAACAATAATATTAAAGTTACCAAAAACAGGTGCATCACTTCTTTGTCTCTCATGGTTTTGCTGCTAGTTAAGCGGCTCTTTTAATGAGAAAGCATGTAGATGAAAGTCAGATGGCCACATGTGTGAACATGTGAAAGCACAGCTGACCTACACGCAGTTTGTACAGTAGCTTACAAGTTACACAACTGTGGTCTGCAAGGGCCACAGCCCTGAGGTTTAAGCAATACTTTAAAGAGATCACCTACTGTGTCTCTAAAATTATCCATATAGTGAGGCACCAATTTAAACTGCAGAAAAAGTGAATAAAGACACTGAAATCACAGCATTCTAGGGGCTCCTGTCCAGCAAAGGAAGTCAAATGAAAACACATGGTTTTCAAGATTGCCTCGCCCCAGCCTTTCTGCTTACACTTGGAAATACAAAAATCTCCTTTATTCATTTTTTCTTGTTGGGGGCAGGGGGGAAGAGGCAGAGTTTGTTATGAAGAAAAGGACAGAGATTCCTTAGTGGAGTCTGGATTTTTGAAGTAGACAAGACAAGACCTACTGTACATTAACACAGTATCCAAGCTGTAGAGCTCTACCTAGAATCCAGCAAGGAGCTTTTACTCCAGGTCCCTTAGGAGTCCTAAACAATTGAAGCTTTAGCAACAGGAACAGCCTTTAATTTGCCATAGCCAAACACCAGTCCTAAAAAACCAGAAGAACCAACTTATTCCATTCTCCCTCCATCTTTTTATGTGTTGGTTGCTAAATCAGGCATCTCCACTTCTGACATGAAAACACATTTAAAAATATGGGAAACATTTTCAAGGTTTACAATTCAACATGTAATATACAGTTCATGTATTTGCTGAAGCTAGGAAGGATAGTTTTTCTTCCACAGAATTGAATTTTTATATTCACAGTAACCTTAAAAATGCATATCTTTAATTCATTAGCCAGGTAACAATAATCTGGCATTCTTTCAGTTCCCAGTACAAGACTCCAGACATTGGAAGACCCTTGCAGACCCTTTGTATCTGTTCTGTTACTCTAAGACTGTGGTCTCACAGCCAGTATTGTTAAACTTGTCCACAGCTTAGAAAAACAACCTAATCCAGGTAGTGAGGGAAAATCCAAGGCCGGGGTCAAAAAGGCAAGCAAAAGTCTAGAACCAAAAGTCAAATTAGAAATCAAGCACCAGAGATACAAACCAAGAATCGAGATCAGAAAACAGGCCAAATCCAACAGCCAGGCAAGGTGTCCAGAACTCTCAGTGCTGACACAATACTAAGCACCACCTGACCGAAGAGCAGGGTTTAAATAGGCTTGGGGAGGGGAGGCATGGCGATGAAGGGTCATTAGGCTAGCAGGGATTGGCTATTGCCGTTTGGCTGATCTGCGCCTCTGCTGAACAGAAGGAGTAGGCCCTAGAGGGTGAGGTGCCCTCTGCTGGAGGGATGCTGTAACACATATCTGTTCCTGCCAGTCAGTCAGCACTTTCAAATTCTGCCCTCAAACCCACTTTTCTTTCTCTTCTGATTCTGTTAGAATTTGTATGTGCCTGTCTCTTTTGTTTGTTTTATTGTACAGCACTTTGAGATGACGTGCCGTGAAAATCAAGGTTATTATTAAAACCTGGAGAAAAAAGAATCAATTAGACAAATGTATAGCTCCAGATCAACTAAGCGATTCCCAAGGAGAACCTTAAATTCACTGTCTGGCAGGACAGGCTGACCCACCTGTCATAGGCCTGAGCCTCTGCTGTGTTGTTTTACCTCCTGAGAGGCACTTCTCAGCAGGCGGTTGTTACGTAATCACCTACTTGATCCTTGCAATGCCTCCAAAGGCAGACATCATAACACCACGCTTTTCCTTATCCTCATTACACTAGTGGAGAAGAGAAGCATAGCAGTTGTCGTCATGAGATATTGACTGATCTGAAGTGTAGCGGGAACCAGGTCTCATTACTATGAGGTGCTCCACAGAGATTAAATAAAAATGGTAATTACATTCTGGTTAATGTTCTATTGTACTCATTATCCTGGCTAAGAGTGGGAGGATACATTGTAATTGTCTTTAACTGGTAACTAAAGAGCTTTAAGGGACTAGGTGTAGAGAATGTGTCTAAGACAAGCTTCAACAAAATGTTACTGCCCTTCTTTGTGGTTCTGTGGCCAGCAACGTGACTCAATCAAGCTGTCTGCAGCTGAACCACAGAACTGCTGTTAAATCTGATTTCAGATATACAGTAGCTGGGTGCCATATCTGTCTTTAACTCATATTTTTTTCACACTCAGTGTCTATGGCATATCTGCATCACCTTTCACTGAGCTCTAAATAAACACTTTTATCCACCTCTGTCATATTCAATGCAGTATAATTTACTGTTCAATCGTTTTAGAGCTCTCTGTCCTGTTCAAGGTATAAATTCCTCTTACTCCCACACACAAAAAAGAAAGATCTGTACACTAGATTACACATGTACTGTACCTGTACTGTATATCAATTTCAAATCAAAATTCCCTAGCTGGAATGTTTGTATTTGTTGTTACTGTATCTCTAAGCATAAGAATTTAAGCTTTTGCCTATTGTACAAAAGACAAAGATCAGATATCCTCCAATCTAATTGAGACCTTCTGCAAAGCAGACATTAAGTAATTATTTAGGTCCTTTACAGCTCAGTTCTCATACAGTTAGTGTGCTCAGTCTGTAAGAGATTAAGCTACGTGCAGCAGAGCTAGTTTGGACACGATGACATCACCGCCCTCCCTGGGCATAGCAGGGACCTCAGCCGCCTGGGCTGGGGGAGGTCTCTTTAACACATTCAGCTGTTCTCTTGTTTCGTAACGCCGGGGACCCGGGTTCCCGCCCCAGGTGTTGTGGGACGAACCAGCGGGGTGGAGCGGCGGAGGGCTCATACGCACATATGTGAAGACACAAGGATATCCCATACACCATTTCTTGCTTCCTCCCTTGCCATAAAACACTGCAGCTTACCCATGTGTCTGCTAGTTGAGTCCATGCTTAGAAACAGAATCGCAAGATGATTGCGCAATAGAGAAATAAACACAGAAACGTTTATGGCCAGCAACCATGTCACCCTGCAACTCGTAACTAGCAGCCCACTGAAACTCAGCAGGTGTGAGCCTGGTCAGTACCTGGATGGGAAACTTCTGGGAAAAACTAACGTTACTGCTGGAAGAGGTCTTAGTATGGTCAGCAGGGGGCACTCACCCTGCAGTCTGTGTGGGTCCTAATTCCCCAGTGTAGTGACTGGGACAAAACAAAAGGTGCCGTCCTTCGGATGAGATGTAAAACCGAGGTCCTGACTCCGTGGACATTAAAAATCCCAAGAAGCTTCTCAAAAAGAGTTGGAGTGTTACCCCAGCGTCTTGGCCAAATTTCCCATTGGCCCTTACCAATCATGGCCTCCTAATAATTCCCATCTCTTAACTGGCTTCATTACTCTGCTCTGCTCCCCACTGAGAGCTGGTGTGTGGTGAGCGTTCTGGCGCACTATGGCTACTGTTGCATCATCCAGGTGGGGCTGCACAATGGTGGTGGTGGAGGGGAGTCCCCATTACCTGTAGAGCACTTTGAGTAGAGTGTCCAGAAAAGAGCTAGGCCGACAGAATTAGAAGGAGCTCAACTTGGACAATGTTTAATGTCTACAATGTGATGCTTGATGAAGTGCCACGAAATGTCACTGCTATCTCTCAGGTGCTGGGGGATATACAGTAAGAACAGAAGAAAGATTATAGGAGAGAGGAGGCCATTTGACCCATCCAGAATGTTTGGTAGTTACAGTAGTATTTTATTAATGCAAGAATCTCCTGTGGCTGTTTCCGGGAAGAAGCCAGGACATTGGCTTCAACAACATGGTTAGGTAACTTGATCCGTACTCCACCAATCCTTCGCATTAAGCAGTACTTCTTGTGTTTCTTTCAAACGTACTCCCATGTACTGTAGTTTCCCCTTTTGTCTCCTGGTGCTGTTTCATTGTTCATTCTGAAGAAGTCCACTGAGTTGGCTTTTTGAATGCCTTTGAGGGAACAGTTCTGACAGCCAATCGGATGGGCTTGAAGTATCACTCGTGCTGTGTAGTCACGTGTGAGTTTTATCTGAAAAGAGAGCAGTGCAGAGGACTTCAAAATATCAAAGTGCAAAACCTCTACAAAGGGTGAAAGGGCTGCATTGGGTGCCCTCACAGCACCCCCCCACCCGTTGCCCAACCACAACTAGCAAAAAAATGGTTAAACCACAGGCACCCTTATTTCATTTAAGGTGTCTTATTATGAGAAAACTGTTCGTGATAGTGCTTTCAGCACTCCTAACGTATATATAACATACTGTATATTTTAGGTTTTACCTTGGGTGGCCAAAATATACAGTATCTGTCAAAGGGCAGCATGTGACCCACAGATAACAGGTTGCCACCAGCAATGAGAAACAGGAGTTGAGATGATAAACGTGTTGTAGAGGAACGGATAAATGTGTAATGCCTACTTGATAAAGATGGTTGAGGCTCCAGAATGTGTGAATCTTTTAAACATCGGTGTAAAGCAGTCAGAGGTTTTAAAATACTTGGATTTGGTGGTTGAATGGACATCCAAGCAGTTGGTCTGCAGGGATGGAGTTGGGAAGCACTGCTACAGTGCTATGAAGGCTGGCAACATCTGACTGGGATCAGGCCGGAGAAAAGGATTCGGCTTTGATCAGACCGGCTCCAGCTGGCGTCTTATTGCAGCGGATTGTATTTGCAATTTGTTGAAGGTAGATCTTCCTCAAATGATTGCCACTTCAAATCTTTAAGAAAAACACTAATATTCTTATACTATTTTAGATTACTGGCGCCCCAGCTACAGTAGCTCTGTCAGTAGAGCACCAGACTCATAATCTCAGGGAAGTGGGTTTGTGTCCCAGGTCGGGTGCCACGTCCTCCATGTTGGAGGTTGGGCACCAGGCTAATCGCCCTGTCCCGTTAAAAACTAATGTTACGGTAACAGCGACAGGATGTTGCTGCCCCTACATGTTGGAAGGCATAATGGGCAAACATCCATCCATCCATTTTAGATGATTTACACTGTGCTCCGATTTAGCCCATCAGTACACTGTCCCTTGCTTCTCTGTTGATGTTTTGTGACATACCGTATGGAGGCCAACGACACCAGCAGTACTGGGGTGAGGTCCAGCATGGGTGGTGAAGTAAGGCAAGAACACCTTCCGCACACCGCAATGCTTTCGCCAGCGGACTTCAGCTTGAGAGAAAAACGACAGCGCCTTGGACTATCTGAATAAACATAAACTGAATAAGCTGAAACATCTAAAGGAAATTAAAAACATTTGAAAGCCTTTTGATATTTAGTATATTCTTTTAAAGCCGACTGATTATGCTTTAAAACAGTCAGTTTCAAGTATGTATGCTTGGTGATATAAAGCATATACAGTACATTAAAATAAACTATAATATCTATAATACTGAAGCTATGCCAAGAATAGTGTAAAATAAAGTGCATCTGACCAATAGGTACTTTGCTCTCTCCACATGCCCTTGTGTAGTAACAGCAAGACTATTTTGGCTGACAATCTAACCTTATGGACATGTCCTCAGATACAGTACGAACACTCAAACACTCTGCTCCTGGCTGGATCACAGAAATCTGTGCAGCAGCAGTTGGTAATAATATTCAATGAATCTCGGCAGCAGATACTGTATGACTGATAAGACTTTAACAAGGTGATTGTACTGTGAATGTTGCTTGAAAAAAGTCCTCATTGCAATAAAACTCCAGCTAATTGCAATGGCACCTTTAAAATCTTAAATGTATAACTGTAATATTACACATACTGTAGTAGATGTGTAAAACAGATATGAACTGTTTATGTACAGTGTATTTTTCTAGTTAAATTCCCAATAAAGACACAATTTTGAGTTGGCTGCAAATCTAAAACTCCGGACCTAATGTATGGCACTCCTCTATTGGTTAAACACAAGACGCTTACTGGGGATCATAAGAATAGACATCAATATGTGTGGAAATGTCAGTTAATACTGTAGACCTAAATTGATTCACACCATTGGATGGTACAGTTTACTGGAGTTTTTTTTTTTCCTCCAGAGGAAAAAAAAAAGAAGAAAAAAGAGATCATTTAAAAATTGAACTAAAACAATTACAGCTTTTAATGATAATAGAATACTATTTTCAGTGCCATTTGTTAGTTTGCAAAGTTGCTGGGTGTGGGTACTGTAGGTCTCAACGTGACTGTAGACAGACCTACAGTCCTGTGTTCCAGTATGGAGAGGGCAGTCTTCAAAGGTTGCAGGTTTTCATTCCAGGTGAAGCTCATCCACTCATGCCAGACAACTGTTTACATAGCTTTAGACATTCTCCCCCAGGTTTTAAGCAGTTAATCATTTAAATGACATTCAAGATCTAACGTCAGATAAACAGAGGATTTATCCCATTCTGAAACAAAACCCTGGGTGTTGTAAGTGGCAACATATGCCCTTATAGAAAGCTCTACCATATGGGTGTGAGTCCCTCAGGTCTTCTCATTACCTAAAAGCCAATATGTTACAGCTGAGTCACTATGCTTCAATGATGAGTGAGCAGACAAGGTGTCTGTGAGAAGGAGGTGATTATCCCCAGCGCCGTGCACTTAGAGCGGTGTGGTACTATAAACATTTTGTTTTGCAAACCTGGTGGTGCTGCAAAAATACATGCTGTAGGGGCAACAGGATGTCAGGAACAATCCTGTCCTGGCATGATTTATTCACCTTTGTCTGGAAACACATACAGGATTCACTCCATTTGAAAGTCAGGAATTGGTAATGAGCTTAGTAAATTAGATTTTACATGTGATATACAGATTAGACCTTTTGACACTTTTTTTTAGACATTTTATTCACTTTTGGCAAGTTTGACTACTGAGTTCTTTCAGTGTGATTTCATTGATACAGACTTAGTCCCCCAAGATGCCCCAAGATAAAGGCTCAAAAGCTATATAAAAGCTTTCTGAACATCCTTATTGTATGTGTATTTACTTAAGGCAATGCAAAATATAAAGATAGAAAATAAATATATATACAAAACATAAATAATGATAAAAAAACTACTAATAATGAAGTGAATGTTTAATTATTTTAATTGCTTTGATACTTTGCGTTTAACAAGCAAAGAACAAAAACTTCAACATCCTTTCAAGAGTAGCTTCAGAAAGAGAAGGTGTGCATCCAAAGAGATCTGTTTTTACTTGTTTTTTAATATTGTTATGAGTGTGTCTCGTGTGCCGCCTCCTGGCTAGCGGTTACCCTGGGAAACTGTCACCTTCTCAGGAGGGTTCATGGTTTTTCCTTCAGGTGATCTGCCATTAATGTCCAATTATTCCATTTCCTACTAGTTACTCAGTTTCTCTATTTGAAGACAGAGCCCGCCACCCCTTTTAGTTTTTACCTCTGCACTTTTTTCCTCACTCCTGTTTTTATCTTTCCACCGTTCTGCCTGTTCTGATCTGCTCTCCGGTACCCCAGGCAGATGCCTCAGCAGCCTCTCCAGGTGGTCATCTCACCCGGGATCCCGAAGCTCGTCTGCACCCCTGTCTGCGGTTCTCGACACCGGGATTACACTCCGAATCCTTGGGGCTCGGCAATAGAATCCCACTCCACAACCGAGGTATAGTACCTGAGCATTCTCCTTTTTTTTTCTTGGGAGCTCAGCCCAGGATTCCACTCCTTAGCTGATGTTGCTCAATTCCGTTGCCGGGCTGCTTCGCCAGGGGAGAGATCTCCAGTCTGGGCGCTGACCACCCATGTCGCTCGCTGCTGAGGCTGTCTGCTCGGACTTCGATCCAGATCACTGTGGTTCCAGGACCTTTCTAACACTGCCACCTCTGTTCCAATTCCTGACTGCGCGGCGATCCTAGACCTCCGCCCTGGATTCCCTGGCTTCTCATTACTGTGGTTCCGTCCATGTTCTGAAGGCAGCTTCTGTTGTCCAGGACCCCAGGGCTCTTCCCATGCAGTCCTGCTTCCCTGATCCAGATCATTCATTCCACTTTTTTTGCTTCTGAACCGGACTGCACACAGGCGCCTGACCTCCACCCCGGGGATCCCAGACTCCTCCTCTGCTGGCCTCCCAGTTGTGTGGTTCCATCCCACATTCAGGTGGCAGCTTCTGTCTGCCAGGCCCCCAGGGCTCTCCCCCTGGAGCCCTGTAAATCAGTCCTTGTTCTGACTGCTTGATTTCCCCTGGCCTACACCCTGGAAATCCTGGACTTCTCCCTGCTGGCCTCCTTTTCTGTTGGTTCCATCCTGCATCCAGGAGGCAGCTTCCGTTGTCCAGGACCCCAGGGCTCTGTCTGTGCAGTCTCCTCACCTCAGTGCCCAGGTTTGGTTCCTGTTTAGCCCTGTCCCTGGCACTTTTCTTTTCTCTGCCCTCTTCCTGGGCACCCCCTTGGCTTCTCTTTGGGGCAACTTCCTCACTCGGTTCAGGACTCTTTTCTTTCCCTCACCCTCCTGTTTCTCAGGCTGTCTGGGTTCTATTATTTCTTTCCCTTAATTTTCCTTAGTCTCCTTCCAGTGTCCCTGCACAGCCTTTTTTTCTGTCCTGTGTCCGCTCTGTCTGGAGAGCATTTCCCTGTGAGCTTGGTCTCCCTGAGGAGTCCTGTTCCTGGGCTCTGACTGGGACCAATCCTTGCAGCTGTGCTGACTCAGGGCTCTGAGAGTTGAGATGCATCTTCAGACGTGTCCTTGCCTCCCGTCCTTCACAGATGCCTCCACCAGCTGGTCCAGAGGATGCCTGATTCCGTTCACACCCAGACGCCTCAGTCAGAGAGTGAACCTGGCCTGGCCCCGTCTCAGAGGAGACCCCCCATAAGAACATGCACCTTGAATCACAGGCTCCTGGGCCCTCCAACTGGACCGCTCTGTGGGGATTTCCTGCCTCTCCAGCTCGGCGAGACACCTCTCGGTAGAGCCCCTGGGGTAAAGCTCAGCTGTGCCTTGAGGAGACTTCTTTACCTGTCTCTCGCACCGGCCTGTGGATTTGTGGCCTGGACCCCTGGCTACTTGGAGGGCTGCCTCCCAGATCTGTGCTTCAGTAGCTTGGTAGCTGGTTCCGTCCCAGATTCCGGTTGGCAGGCTGGGATGAGTGGTCTAGTTTGGGGAAGCACTTTGCAGTGTCAGCCTCTATCTTTGGTCGCCAGGTATGCAGAGAGCTGGGATCTCCCGGACTGTTGCTCTGCACTTTTCCTGCTGACTGGCTGGACCCTTTCCTGCTCTGCTCGCCAGTTCTGTTCTTTCCTTTTCCTTTCCATTAAGGAAATTCCAGTAATTCCAGTAATTAATTACTGTCCCGTGGCCTGGGCTGATTAAGCCCCACTGGACAGTAATTAATTACTCTGTCATCACCTTTCTCTTTTTTTTTTTACTTTCCCTTTCTCCCAGAGCATCCCAGCCCTCAGTCAATAGACTCCTTGAGTCTCCTTGAGTCTCCGCCACTCCCCGGTCACTTGCACTTGGGCTCTGACACATCACCACCCTTGTGGCAGTACCAGGCCGTGGCATTACAAATACAGGACAGAATGTCCAAGGCAACATTCAAACAATACAGGAAAAGTGGTCCCAAATTTTTCTTAATAAAGTCGCTTCCCTTAAAAACTCCTCCTTCCCACTACTTTAGGTGGAAACACCCTCTACCCATGCTTTTACATGACCTCTCTTGTTGTGGCTAATGTCAGTGTCCATGCCTCAACCATCAGGAAAAGATTGGGCAGGAGTTTTATTTTTTTATGGGAGGATAGCCAGGGAGAAGCCCATTGCTCCCTAAAAAGACCACTGTTGTCCAATGGTGTCTCAAGTTTACCAAAGAGCACCTGGCCAACCCAGAAAACTAAAAGAATAATGGACAGATGCTTCACAAGCCTTTGGTCACAATGGGAACCATTTTGTGTGGTTAAAACCGAACTCTGCCTTTCAACAGAAGAACCTCATCCAAACCAAGCTTTGTGGTGGGATTATCATGGTTTGGGACAGTTTTGCAGCCTCAGGACCTGGACAGCTACTACAGCATTCAGAGGTTGGTCTAACCCCATTATACAGCCCAAGCAATGACAGAAATGAATAAATTACAAACTACCATTCATACTCAGAAAAAAAAAATTTCTGTAATAAAGCAATAATCTTATGTATTAGTAAAGATTGAATTGGTAATCACACACTATAAAGAGCTTTTGTTCCATTTATGCTATGTACACTTTAATACTCTGTGTAGTAATGTTGAGCAATTTTTTTTTTTATCTTTGCAGCCCATAGAAGGCGATCTTAAGAATATTTTATGGTTTAAAACATAATCTGTCCTCACCTTATAATGAGTAAAAAAGTTGTTCACAGTGGAGAGTATGCTTTATACAGTAGCCAAATGGGAGGTTTGTCTTATGTACTGTAAAATGGAAACAGGTGATTTATTCCTAAACACCTCCATAGAAAATGTACATTGAAGATTTTTGCACCTTCATTCCAACAATACCAAACTCATTCTTCTGTTTTGTGTTGTTTTCTCATGTGCTACTTTCTTGTAGTTCTTATTAATTTCTGATTTAGGCTTTTGACCAGCTGTGCATAAAAAGTGATTAAAATACTGTAAGGCAAAGCAATTAGAGAAGCCAGAAACTCCTTATAAATCAAAGCCACAACATGATACTTTTAGGCAATATTACCTTCATAAATAAATAAATCCTATGGTGGTAGGATTTGATTTTCAAGATGCATCTGTATCACATAGAATGGAAATATAGCCTTTCTTTAAATACTAAATTAGACAGTAAAGAAGCAAAAAAACAACCCCAGGGAAGACGCTATTGTGTATTGGGTGTAGCACAGATGTGTATGCTACTTATTGTTATTGTCCTTCTTCTGGAAACTCATTCTGGCTGATAAAGCAAAGCAGATATCTGTTGAAGTATGTTTGGACAGCAGAAGAATTTCATTAAATCAACAAGGTCGGGGATATCTCACTAGATAACAGCCCCAAGTAAGTGGGGACCAGATGGCATAAAAGTTAACTGTTTTCCCCACAAATTGCAATACCAGCTTGTATCAGCAACACTATCTACAGTATAAAAACACCAAAAGCAAGGGATGAGATAGGAGAGACAGGAGAGTGAGTTACAGCTTTACAACCCACCTCCACAACTGGGTTTCTCCATGATGAACCTAAATCTATTAGATATTAGTCAATGAAGAACTCAAGACTACATTTAAAGAAAGGATTTAGATGTTTTCATATTTGTGGTAGTGAGCGCTTTTCAAGAGGCATCTGTATCACATAGATCAGAAATATAACCTTTCTTTAAACACCAAATTAGACCGTAAACAAGCACAAAAATCCCAAGAGAAGACACTATTGTGCATTGGCAAAATGTATCACTCTTGTTTAAGCATTCATTTTTGTCAAAGTTTCTGTCTTTTATAGATTCAGTTTAGAATACTTCACATGTGGTGAATTAGGTATTTTATTAGTTGTCTTACTTCCTATTATATACATTTATGTACAAATTTGAAAATAATTATATTACTATAAACAGCCCCTAATTGTTGTAACAAAGGAGTTTCACTTTTTAAAACTACAACACTTATTGTTTATCACTGCTGTGTTATTGTTGTCATAGCAACAGAGAACATCATAATGCAGTAAAGATGTTGTTGAAGATGTCAATAATTCAGTATTTTTCTAGTTCACGGAATTGAGTCCAGTTGTACATATAAACTTTGCCATACATCTTAAGGTTTTTTTGGAAAGTTCATCTACTGAATATTTTGTGAAAATCCTCCAGAAAAGTGCAAGTAAGTTAAACATACTGATACTGTCTAATCCATCTTCCTTAGAAGTTATACGTTTAAATGTTATATTCAAAGTTTAAACAATCACTTAGTTCAGAGCTTTAGTAACTTAAATCTTGTGTACAGCACGAAAATGTCATTTTCTTTTTCACTAATATATTTATGCTGTGGTTCAAAATAGTCTCTAAATGAGTTATGTGTATGAATATAAATTGGCCTTTGTACACTTACCATGCTACATAAGATAGAACTGTTTTTATGAATTCCTATTCAGTCTTGGTGGAATATAAAATCAAATACTTTAGTTAAAACTCAACTAATCTTAGCTTTTTAAAACTCTGTATGCACACTAGGACAGAGTAGGAAGTTAAAAGGCAGTTTATTCTTGGACAGCAGCTAATTGGTATTCATACTTATAACCCATTGCTACTATATGCTCTTAACACACACTTCTAACCTTGAAAGCTGTTTCTCCTGCTGCAAGCCTCTGTCTTTGTCTTTTTGTCTGTTCTATGGTTGTTGCAAGTTCAGGAATCTTACCATGTTGCTCTCTTGTGTGGTTGAGAATGGCCAAAGAGAGTGAAGTTTTGTAAGATTTATTTCTTCTTTACATCTTTTACTGATGTCTTCCTAGCTGGGTTGACAGAGCCCACACAGAGGACCTGCAGGAAATGGACAAGATATTTTCTAAAGACATTGAGGTCGCTTTCATCTCTCTTGACTAAACGGGGTCAGAAAGAAAACGTCTTGAAACAGAGTAGGTGACAAACACAGCTGGGGAATTAATGAGAGCTTAGAAATCTCTTCAGCCCTGAGAGCTCATTAAAGAACACATCAGCTCAAGCAGCAGCCATTAATTTAATAACAATGTCCTCTTTAAAACATTCGAGAAAAAATGAGGAGTTCTTGACCTATAAGTATTACAATCACAAACATGATTTTTATAATGTCTTTGTTTCAGAACCCTGAAAAATAATAACCATCATCATCTAGACTTTTGCAATAAGTGCTATTTTTCACTGTACTATATACAAGTATATGGTTTTTCACTGCATACTGAACACAAGATTTTTTCACTTTCCTCAGGTTTTTATTGTGGTTTGACTGTGCTTTACTCCATTTATCCATAGGAAAGACTTATACAGTATGCTGAAAGATAAATATAGAATGTGTTACTATGGTGCATCATATTATTCCCATGGTCCAGTCTAGTAAATTGTAGCAAAACCCCTGAGAAGCTATGATCAAGCCATGGTTAAATTATGATAATAAGTATACTTCAGTAAACTTTCATTAGGGTTGTTCTACATGTTTTAGAAACTGCTGTTTACTTTTGCATTATATACCCACTGGATTTGGTATGGCAAATTGTTTCTTTACTTCTGAATCCCAGTTCAGATGTCCCAAGTCGAGACATTTGAACAGATTGTCTTTCTGTTGCCCTTTTCCTCGCTGTTTGGCTCCAGGCTGAGTGGGAGAACAGAAAGGATGAGGCGAGGAAAAGCTCCCTCTTCGAGGCGCGCGGAAATCATGCACATCTATCGCTGCTACGCCCCTGGAGGGAAGGAGCTGACGGCAAAGAGCTTGCTCGAATTCCTCCACAAGGAGCAGATAGAAATCGCTGCCAGTGAAAGGACTGCGGAGCAGATGATCGACAAGTACGAGATTCATGAGAAAGGTGAGCTCTGCACCCTCTTACAGGTGATCTAGAGGGTGATCCTTATCTGTGGCTTATGCAGAGCCCATTGTTTTGAAACCAGCACATTTCATGTCAGATGTGCAGGACTGCTCAACATTAAAACGTCCTGAGCTCTCTCACAATCCCACTGATAAAGCACTCACTGATACAGTCAATCCGCTAGTGTCATTACCATTTTAAAATTATTTCTTTACTGGCTTAGCAGACGTCCTTCTCCGGGGCATTTAATTAAAATTCAATAGAAAAAACAATTCAAATTTAAAAGACTGAATAATCAATTTAAGTGGCTTGGAAATATAAAACCATTACACCATTGTATGACGACTCTTCACAGCTCTTAACCCAAGGAATTTTGGATTCATCTATTATGTTGACTGTGAAAACAAAGGAAGCTGTCTTCTGTTTTGCTCCCAGCTGTGCCCTGTGCTCTTTCCACACAACTGTTTCACAGTCTGGCACACTTATGCTTTGATCCTCAAAGTCTTGAGTTGAAGAGCCCAAAGGCTGATGAATATACACTGTCTGGAGGCCATATTCATAAAACATGAAATACCAGGATGTTTGTACCTGTCTTCAAGTGTATATTTGGTTTTGTAAAATAAACTTTATTTGAACAAGAATATTTTACCCCAACCCACTGACAACTGTATGTGCAATTTCATCTTTTGAGTTTAATATACATGGGAGCTCATAACTGAATGATGGAGAAGCCAATCTCACCCAGCTGTTTTAAATCACAATCATTACTGACGTTTGCTGTATATATTTAACTCTTGCACACACCTCTACTCACATTTTTGCCGTATTCATTTTATATGTGGACTATACAAACAACAAGCGGGAAAGTAAGAAAAATGACAATAAAACACAACAGTATGCTAATTGTTTCTAACCTTCCTTACGTATGGTCTCACTCATTCTATATGTGGACCTTTCTCCATACAACAAGCTGAAAAAACAAGACAGAACAAAAGAGAAATATTTTCGTTTCACACTCAACTCTCAGAGTCCCTTATCATTTTATTGCATTAGTTTATGTGGACCATGCTCCAAACAACAAGCAGAAAAAAGACACTACAAAAGAGAAAATATCGTACTTGTCTCCCCTTCACCCAACTTCATTATTCATCTATACAGTACATGAACCATGCTCCTCAGTATTTCAAGTCACATGCCTTCTTCCTTCCTTCATGTTCTTTAATTTGATCGTGACTTGTTGTTCTGTGCTCTATTCTGCTTCTGTTGCTTGGTTCTTTCCTCTCAGTCCCTGCTGCTCCCCCTGCCGTACCCTCTGTCCCAGGTATGTCCGGCGTCCCACCTCCAGCTTAGTCAGCAGGCGTCCTACAGAAGTTTAGTGCCTGCATTTTCTTTTACTTATAATATCCTCATGTCCATATTGTGCCTGTACGTTCCATCTATCCCTGTTTCTGCATTGGTGATTTTGGGCCTCACTTATGTTTTTGCGGGGGTTGAGCCTCATTGTCCCTCGCCCAGGCAGCTACCTCTTGACCAAGCAGGTCAAGCCAAAACATATTATGCTTAAATGCTCAATAAACATTTGCAAAGCATCTTATGCTTGGGTGTTGGTGGATATTGTCTGCACATAAGAGCTGACGTCTACACGGTAGGTGTAAAATAATCATTATATAATAATTATATACAGTAGTTTTGAAATCTTGCCCTGGCAATGAGAAATATGATAAAGGCAAACCAAGCTGAAGTCAAACCATTTGCACAAGAAAAATGGATATTGGAATGGGAAGAATGTACAGCAGAAAGCCGATTGAATCAAGCAAATCACTTTCATCCCTAAGAATTGCCTGCAGTGCTTAGAATATTTAAAAAGATACACGGAAAAGAGAAAAGGGGCAGAGTCAACAGTGCTCCGCTTCCCGAAACCCAACAGTTCACAGGTTCTGCACCTCTTAATCACAACAGGAAGAAGAGAGATTAAGTGCCTTCCTGAAAAGGTCACCCTCAATTCCAGCCGAAAGACCTGCACCTCAGACAAAGCACAAAACACGCATCAGGAGGATGTCAACCTCAAAAAAGCCAGTGAACATATTAACCCTAAATCTCAGATGCACAGCATTTGGGGAAGACAGTCAGAAAAATATGATGAATGATGGAAAGCTCTGGATTTAAAAAGTTTCCAAGGGTTAAAGAATCACTTCTGTGACTGGATATACAGTAGCTCCTGAGTTACAGTATTGACAGAAATCAATATTTATGACTTTTGTCTCTCTCTTCAGAGTTCAATCGCTTCTTAAACCATTATCATTTTTATGCTTTTATTTCAGCTTTGATATATAAAAACAAACACAAGAGAAAATACCACATATTTGTCTAAGGACTCCTTAAGACGGGAAATCAGAATTTCCTAATGTAATGTAAGACAGAAAGCTCTATGAGATAATGTCAAGATTACTTTGCAAGAATCTCTAAGTCTGAACTGAGCAAGGTCTTTTTTGACATGGCACAAGTCTTCTCTTCCCTCCATCTGCTTCTCTCTCTCCCTCTCTCTGTTTTATGACTCTGTTCTAATGATTTACAGTAACATTAACTTAATTTACTATAGTAATTCACCAGATCAGATTTGATTATTTGTGTTTACCTGCCTCTTAGCTCACCTGCAGACAAGCAATAATTTCAAATGATAGCCATTGTCCCAGACGTTCTTAATAAGGCCTTGAGTAGTACAGTAAGATGTGACTTGCAAATGTTATACTGCATATTGTATGGTCCCACACCGTTGTAACAATACAATGATGTGTCCTTGACTGTTACAAAAACACTAAATCACACCATTTCATGTGTAGAGAGTTGAATGGGCACATGTGATGAGACAATGTATCCCAATGAATGTCAAACATGGTAAAATCAACAAAGTAAATCCCAAAGGGGCCCCATTAATGAAGAGAATAAAGCCATTGGTTGGTTGGAGACTCAACTAAGGCAGCCCACTGTCACTGTCCATCTTGGATCTTCAGAGCTGGCAATTTCTAACCCCACAGGATGTCATAGCCAAGCACAGTTCAAGAATGATCCGGAAGATCAAAAATCATGGCATCTCACCATAAGCGATCCATCAACATCCTTCTTATTCATGACAGAAAAAATGCCCAGCAAAACAAACCACACATCAGCAATCCATCTGTGAGGAGGTGTGAGAGACACGACATGGCTGCCTTATGTAACAGAAATTAGCTTCATTGAAAAATTGTTGGAGGAACCGAGAAGATGTGTGGCATCTAGGGCTCAGAGACCAGTGAAAAAACATATGCTTGTCCAGGCAGTTCAAGAGGAATGGGACAGAATCCCACATGACAGTGTCTGTAACCTGGTGCAAAGCATGCGCTTCAAATATACAACTGGTATTGCTTCCAAGAGTGACAACATCCTGTGAATTTCGCATTAGAATCCCTGTAAATCATCCCTGTTGGTTACATTTTCCAGCCTTCATAATGAATTTACCTCTCTCTTGTGGGCTCAATAAAATGTCAGTGCACATGTTTCAGTGTACATGAAAGATTTTGTAAATTTCTTATGATGACACAATAGATGAATTTTTTTAAGGGATAATACATTTCTTTTGGTGCAGCTATTTTATGGTTTAAGAAATGGCTGGTTGAGATCTTGAAGGATGTCTATGATCCCTTCTTGTTTGTAGCTGTTTTTATGTTCAATGTAGATTCGGTTATGAAGGATAATCCTCTGTTTTTCCTTTATACATCTGCTTGTTTTGTTCTGTAAAATTCTATTTACACACTGTAAACGACATGAAAAGGTATTTCTGTTTCTGCTCACTTCATGTCAGAGATTAGCTTCCAGCAGACCAAGAGCTCAATCATCCCTTCATCCCTGAGATGTTCAATCTACAGTCCTATACTAGCAAAGAGAAAAAGCGACATGTTTGAATTATTGGAAGGCAGTCAACTCCTGTCCCTCAGCATATGTTTGTCACCACAGTCATTTGAAGTCCTAAAATATTATGTTTGCTGGCAGAGTCTATAGTGTTACTATCAAAACAGACTGACAGGGGAGAAATCCGGGTTCCTTGAATGCACAAATAGTGACCAACGTGCCTCTGAATCAAATATTACAAATGAGAACTGTTGAGAGATTACAAAGATGATCCCAGAGTACCTATGTGTTAAGGACAGGGTCTGTAGTCCGTGTCGGGTTTTCCTCTCAGTCCGTGTCGGGTGCACAAAATAACAGTGACAGTCCGTGTGACAGTGAGTAAGGGAGACAAAGAATGGCGTCCAAATCCAAGCAGGTCCAAAGGTAGGTCAGGGCACAGTCCAGGAGTTCATCAACAATAAATCCATCCTTTGACACAACAAGGTTAAAATCCCCGGGAAGGGGGAAAACATGAACACACGGAAAACATGGAGGATGACCGGGCGAGATCCTCCAGACCCCGGGCTCAGGAAACGGGAGGTTTCGGGGATGAGACCTATGACCTCAGGAGACGGACGTAGGGTATCCTGGTGCTAGGCGGGCCTCACGACATCCGTACCCTAATGTTGAGCCCCGAGGACTGGAGGAGCTGGACTTTAAATAGTGGTAGGCATAACAGGCTACACCTGGCTAACATAGCAACAATCATGGAAATAATGACAGAAGTAGTGGAGAGCCCTCTAGGGGAGGAATGTCGGCCGTGACATTATGCAGATGTTTACAAAGCCTTATAATGGAGTGTGATGAGTACTGATGAGTTTGATGAGAGCCCCAAATCACACATCGCAGGAGATTTCCATCAAGCCGGTGTAACTGTAGAGAATTGCTTGTATTTGCTAAAAGGAACTCCAGGACGGTTACTGTGATGACTGGGGAATGAGAAGTAAAAGAAAACCAGAGGACAAACTCAAATGACTTGGAAAATAATCCATCAAGCAAGGAGGCTGGAATAAGTGAGGAATTACAGTACAATGCTAAAAGAAACCCTCTTTTATTATTTATTTTGCTGTATTTGTTTTTGTGGGGAGTGAGCTGAAGAATTGATATGCTCAGGTTTTTGAGGGCCATAATGTTTTTTTTTTTAAACTTGGTACCATACTGTACCTATTCAAGGTAAACTTGTTTACAATTTATTTTGTTGTGTTCTCTGATATTATGGACCCTTAACCCATCACCCACGCCAGTACATTAAGTCCAGGGAGGACATAGCTGTGCATTTTGCAGATAAAGCTAAACAGTTGTGGATATCTGGCTCTGGCCAGGGGTCATTGACCTGGTCTCCTGACCTACTGTAGGTATAGTTCATTTTGGAGCAGACATCATCTGTTGTACGTGACACCACAGCAATAGATGAAAGGTGGGGCAACATTTTCAAGAAGAGCCACTGGACCATAAGTAGAATGTGGACTCTCAAACCCCCATTCATGGCAACAACATGGCTGGACTGAAACTACAGTATATAAACCTGTAAAACTGTTGCAATGCGGGATGCTGTGGGAGATACACCCTATGTGTGTCTTCTTCAGTGTTCTCCTCGAGAGACCATTTTCGTTACACTTAAACTCATCTCAAACCATCATTGGACTGTCCTGTGACTCCTTGAATCTCTACAAAGTAACCCTTAATGTTTACCTGCTATATTCAGACCATTTACACACCTACAATAGATCACAGAAATGCTCAGTTGACACCCCAAGTAAAGGTTATGTCTAGCATTCACACACTACTGTACATTTAGTAGACAATTTTAATGCTCAGCACTAGATTTTGGGAACCAAGTCAGGTTTAGGACGACTGTTTTTTTGCTCCTTTCTGAACATTTTTTTTCTGAGACTCTCTGGGGTCTGCATGGCGCAGTACACCGCACGCTGATTGTATCCCAAAAACTATGTCGGTCGGATCATGAGATGTAACCAAGCATTATTGAATCTCATTTACTTGGAAGAGCTTTGATCAAAGGTCTTGGTTTTTTCCCACTCATACCTTTAGGTTTGGGGAACATGTCAAAATCTGATGCCCAGAGAGCCTCAGATACAGTATAGATTGTGGAAATACTCACTTGACACCCCAGGAAGGGTTAGGATTGGCATTAACACACTGCTTTGACAATTGTTTAAGCTCAGTGCTGGACTTTGGGGCTCAAGTCAGTTTTAGGACGGGACATTTTGTAGTCCTATCTGATATGTTTTTTCATAAACTCTCTGGGGCCTGGGCGGCGCAGTGTACCACGAGGTAGTTGTATCCCGAAACTGAATCGGTGGGATCAAAAGTTGTCTCCAAGCATTATTGAATCTCATTTAATTGCAAGAGCATTGATCAAAGGTCTTGATTATTTCACACTCATACCTTTAGGCTTGGGGAACATGTCAAAATCGGATGCCCAGAGAGCCTCAGATATAGATCGCGTAAACGCTCACTTGAAACCCCAGGTAGGGTTAGGGTTAGCATTCACACATTACTTAGACAATTTTAAAGGTCAGTGCTGGATTTTGGGGCCTAAGTCAGTTTTAGGACAGGTGGTTTTGTAGTCCTATCTGAATTTTTTTTTTCAGAAACTCTCCGGGGCCTGGGTGGAGCAATGTATCGCGCACTAGATGCATCCCAATCTCATTTAATTGCAATATTATATATGAAATGTCTTTGAAATTGTTTCCCACTCATACCTTTAGGTTTGGGGAACATGTCAAAATCGAATGCCCAGAGAGTCTCAGATATAGATCGCGGAAATTCTCCCTTGACACACCAGGTGGGGTTAGGGTTAGCATTTACACACTGCTTGAACAATTTTTAAGGTCAGTGCTGGAATTTGGGGCTAAAGTCAGTTTTAGGATGGTTGGTTTTTTGCTCCTGTCGTAAAAAGTTTTTTCAGAAACTCTCTGGAGCCAGGATGGTACGTCGTACCTCACGGTTATTATATCCCAAAACTGTGTCGGTTGGAACAAAAGATGTAACCGAGCATTATTAAATCTTATTCACTTACAAGAGCTTTCAACAATGGTGTTGACTTCTTCCCACTCAAACTTTTTGGTTTGAGGAACATGTCAAAAGTCGATGCCCAGAGAAGTTCAATTACTGTATGTTGTACCTGGACTTTTTCTATATTTGAGACAGGTTGTTTTGGTTATAGTTTCACTAATCGTTCCCTTTAATACAATGACAAACTGGTGGAATATTTTGCTTCTGTGAAAATTGGCTCTGGTTTGAGAGTGTGATAAATATATTAACTTTAAATCTTTAGTTACTTGATCATTCTTTTTTTATTGACTTTTTATCTACTCGTTTCTATTTTGGCATTCATCGCTTCACTTTTGATATTGCTCTTGCAGCTCGGCAGGAGAGAACCATGACGTTTGAAGGATTCCTCAGGTTCATGGAGTCAAAGGATTGCTCGATCTTTAACAAGGAGCACACTACTGTCTACCAGGATATGGAGCAACCTCTGTGCCACTACTTCATATCATCTTCTCATAACACTTACCTCACAGGGGACCAGCTTCTGGGACGAAGTCATTTATTTGCCTATGTAAGGTACGCCCTCAGGATGATTCATAATGCAGTGAGAAACAAAGAGGAGCTCCACAGTTTCAGAGCTATTAACAGATTTGATTATATGAATGTTGCCTCTACTCAGGGAAAACTATTACAATAGTTTAAAAAAATAAACAATGCCGAATAGAGACACAATAATTATGCCATAAAAAATTAGGAATTTACATTTTTATTGCATGCTTTCCCCCTATAGATTAACAGTATTATTTCTTAGACCAGAGGGACAACTATCTAAGTGAATGCCTGTAAACAATATCTTTCCATTACTGTAATGTTTTCACATTCTCAGAATCTTTATTACGTATCTTAATTTGAAGTTATGCAAACATTTGACAACAGGGAATCATGAGCCAACAAAGACTTTTCACCTGGCAGGTTGACAGCGTGTTGATTTTTTTTGTTGGTCTTGTAGGTTATTAAGCCATCAATTAAATAGTTTGTAAAATCCATCTATTACTGTGAGACCTGCTACCTAAGCTGGTATGAGCAGCAGTCTGGAGACAGGGACGAAATCCAAGAGTAAGCCCTGAGCAGAGCAGACTAAACTAACTGGCTAAAGATATGGTCAGACAAGCAGAACAGAGAAGAAGTATAGGGAAAATCCCAATACAAACCCAATGAGCAGGCAGGGTCAAAACACAAAAGTCAGTTCAATCGAGGTCATGGGGTGTAAGGGTCAAAACACAGACCGGACAGCCAAGTTTCGGGGAGAGAGTGAGAGACATGGTTGAAGACAAAAAGGAATTTAAACCATGAAAAACAAGCAAGCCGTGAAAAACAGGTCAAGATTTAAGAAATTACCTGATGACTATGCATACCTGCTGGTGCAAGTGAATTACTTAATAACTAATTAGGGCTTGATAGGAGTCTGGGGGTTTTGATAGTTGTCCTGCTTCAGTGACTGAATAACTGGCAGACTGAGTGGTGTCTCAGCCAGTCACAGCGGTACTAGCGCTGCATGAGCTAGCGTTCTCACTGGTACTGTATGTAAACTGTATTATTTTTAGAAATCCCTTTATTCCTGGTAAGAGTGGTGGCTTTCTGCTTACGAGAGTCAAACCTACTGTATAGCCCAAGAGCTGGGAGACATCTGGGCTAACCTTCATGAGCCCTATTAAGCTTCTAACAATTTTTTGCTTCATTTTGTACCTATGAATTTAAATGTGGGTGTTTTACATGGTAGATCATAGCCTACCTTTACCGAAAAGTCACTTTTGCGAACTGTGTACATACAGCCGGGTTCAGAGAGACTTATATCTGATTTTTCAATATATTGGATATTCCAAGGGGTATCTCAACCTCCATCCACGACTAGAGTGGCAGTCAGTTGCCATAGATACGAAAAAAAAAAGGAAAAGATTTTGTTGAGAGATGAGTGTAGGGTCTGTAATGTGTTGTCTCATACCTGCAGTAGGTACATTATGTGTGTACAGTAGAATACCCAGGAAATTCTTTTTAGTACTCTTGCAGATTTAACAACAACAGGTTTTTCAAAGCCCTGACTCATTAAAATGAACTCCCCCCAGATAATATAATTTTTGCAGCTGCCCAACATTTCATTCTTGCCTGTTCGTGCAGAGTGTTTTGTTGTAAATATATTAGCTCTGTTCAGAGAACATATTTTAATACTGCAGGAATCCTTGCTAGATTTTAAATCTTTGAAATTAGATCCAATTGCTAAAGATTCAGGTGTTAAATAAATATGTTCTCAGTTCATGGAAGCGAACAAGCATTGAATACATAAAATAGATTAGTTAAAAGAGGGATACTTAAAGAAAGCTTTCTCAGACAGCGTGACCTTGTACTAGTGGAGAGATGCAACTACAGTACATACTTAATAGTGTGGTCAAAAACTACTGTCATAGTGTAACTGTCAAAACAGCTGCATTAAACTAATTAATTTGATGCAGAGACAAAACAGTTTAAAGTTGCATTATTTAACAAATAAAAGATTATTTGGTGTCACTCACCTGGCTGATGGAACGGCAGGCTGCCAGGACCCACCTCTCTTCATGAGGAATGAGCCAGGGAGCTGCTACGAGGGTGAAGATGGGGAGGAGTGTGAGAAAGAAGCACAGAAGGGACGCTTAGCGGTAAGATATGGCTGTGTCAGAGACTGGGAGCAGGTGATTTTAGAAATGTAGCCTTCTCTTGAACTTCTGTTTAAAACACCATGAGGTTAAAATGTAATTTTTAACCATTGTACCAAGACCCAAGACTGCAGTCACTGTTAATGCAGTGTTCACTGCTGATTCAGTGTAGAACAGCCTGTTCTATCTACCTAGTCTTTGTATTCTGTTTACTATCACACAGTATCCCTGCTGTGAGCAGAATGAACACTTCAACGAACTCACAGATGTGTAAGTATGAAGCATTTCAGTCAGCAGGATGGATTATTTTTTTCTATTCTGATCTTTTTATTTGTTTCTGCTAGTGAAAAAGTGACTGAGATGCATTCAAGACCTACAAAATAGGCTGTCAGTAGAATGGTAGAATATAAAGAAAGAAAAGTACAAGACGTTTGACAGTGGATATTGGTTCTAAAATTGCACATGGGAAGCACTGCGCTTTTGATAAACCTATTAATGAGAGTCTAGGGCTGATAAATTGAAGACTCTCATCACGGGTTCTGAGCACGCACTGCAATACTCCCTAGTCATCAGACAACTCTGCTACAGAAGAATTATACACGACAGCAGTGTCCTGTAGTAAGGCTGTGCTCTGCCCCTGCTGGGATTCAATCCCGGTCACTCTGTAGCCAGGGGAGAATTACGCTGTGACACAAAACTAGCTCCTCTGCCACAGCAGAGCTCTACAGTGTCCTGACTTCAGAGGGGGTTGATGTCACATCTGTAATTGGCTCAGTGGATGACCTCTGTTACATCTGGACAACCGAACTACTTTTGGAGCAGTATTGTTATTTTCAGAAACAGTGTCCCTAGTTTGTAGTGCAGTGACGACTTCAGTAAAAGCTTTCATTAGAGTCAATCTCATGAAATTACCATTCATCTATTTTCTAACTGCTCAATGCAATACAGGGTCGTGGGAAAGCCAGAATCTATCCCGGCAAACAACAGGCACAAGACAGGGAACACCCTGAACAGGAGGCAAATCCATCACAGGGCAGACATAGACACCTACATGCATATACTCAGTCCAGGCCCATTTTTCCCAGAAGCCTGTTAACCTACCGGTATGTCTTTGGACTGTGGGAGGAAACCGGGGCATCTGGAGGAAACTAATGCAAACATGGGGAGAACATACGAAACACACACAGGTCCAGAATCCAACCCAGGGCCCACACTCTGGGAGGCAGCAGTACTTACAGTACCACTGCCTTATCCGCATTAAATTACCTTCTGAAATATTTCATTGTTTTTTATAAATGAATATAGACTTGTCTTATTAATCTTTATTGTCAGTTGTAGTGTGTCACGTTCGTAAACCTCTCCTCTTAAGGACGCTCCAGCCTTTCCTTGTTTTTTACTCATCTCCTGCACCTGCTCCCTGTTCCAGCCCCCTTTTCAGTTCCCCTTAAAACCCAGACGCTGACGCTATTCCGGGCTCTGCATTGGTTTCCGTACCAGGCGAGTTCCGGACCTGGAAGCATCTGGTACCGTTAAGGTTTTAGTTCCTGTTCCTGTTCCTGTTCCTGTGCTGGTCCCGACCCAGTTCCTGTTTTTAACCACGTTTGTCTTGGATGGACTGCCTGGCTTTGGACTTTTGCCTCCTTTCGGATTCTACCTTGGACTTATTCCTGGATTGTTTGCCTCGGCCACACCTTCCCCGAACACCAGCGCACCATGGACATGCCCCCTGTTTTCATTCCCGACTCCCGCATGCTTTTTCCCCGTGTTTTCCCCACTCATCCGGATTGTGTCGTCTGCATAGAGTCCTAAAAGAACGCTTTCATTACATAGTGCTTTGTTATCACTGACAGAGAAGAATCTGTCTCCCAAACCAACACTTTTTAACATGATAGACTTTTCTTGAATTCTAATAGAGAGTTGTGTGGTGCGGACATTTACTGTATAAAACACATCATGGGCAATAGCTGGTTAATATTGCGGAAAAATTGTTTATATCAAATAAACAACTAAGCAAGAGCTTGAAAAATTCACTTTATTTGCAAAGGCTAGATTAGATCAATTCCAGATTTATCATATGCCCTCACTGTCAGCTCATTGTAATTATGTAAATATTTATAGTCCATTCATTTAATTTTTTCACCCCGATGTATTGGTGAGAGCTCCAAGGTAGAGTGTCTAGTCTGCATTTTTGAAGGTACATTAGCCATGAGTTATAAGGGTGTAATTATTGCTTCATATTTTCTATTTCTAAAGTGTTAACCCATTAACCTTGCCACTCTCTACTCCATAATCAAAGCAAAGAATAAAAGAAAATGTAAAGTAGAGGAGTGTGTTAACTCCCTCTCACTCCAGCCTTTTCATCTGCTCTGCCATAACTTCACATGCCAGATTTCAAAGAACCTTCCTAATTGAAAAGAACAACCTAAAACGGGCTGATTGTAGCAGAAAATGAGTTTTATTGCCCTTAGACTCTGGGGACGCCATGCTCCCAGCTTGTGAAATACAGCTTTCTTTGTTATTCTTGTGAATGCAGTTTACTTAGTTAATGAGTCTTTCACAGGGTGCTTACCAATTTAAGTCCTTGGATTCAGTCTCTGTCCTTGTTTTTTTATCTTCTGTCATTCAGATTTCTAGCTAGATATGCTAGCAGTGGTGACTTATACTTACCAAAATAAATGTATGTTACACATTATTAACAAGGTCTGGGGCATCTTTTTTTCTGTCAAAAAAAACATTGAGCTGTTAATGTTTCAAAAATTAAAAAAAAAATCAGAATAACTGTAATCTCCCTAAATAGCTTAATCGATTCACTTTGTGAAGATTCTTTGAGACAGTTCCAAGTTACGACGAATGGTATTGATTTATTTGTATAGCATCTTTCACAAAATGTTATTTTAATTTTAAGAATGCATGAAGCAGAAGCATTAAGGTTTTAAAAAAAAGTTATAGTACAGGTTCAAACATACAAGTTAAATAAATATAACAATCTGAGTACAAAACAGAAATATTAAAACGCAATTTTAAAATAAATTTCAAAATGACTCTGTATGAAGAATGCATCTGTTTTACTTTGGCTTGTCATTTCTGTTGTGGCAGGTTGGGTGAGAGAGACATGCAAAGTAAGAACAGAAGTGGGTGAGATTAGGATCTGACTCTTTTTTTTCAAATTACTGTTAAAAAACTACATTTCTTGAGCAAATCATGACTGATATGTACAATTAATAAGTATCATATTCTTAAAAATGTCAATTCAATTCTAGCCTCTTGGGTATTTTAAAGAAATAGAGTTTTGAACCTCTTTGGTTTGATCATTTGTCAGGTGTTGTTTGGTAATTAGACACTCATTAAAGAGCAGGGAACAAGAACTTGTTTTGTTTTGGCTTCAGTCTTAAGAGTCTTTGTCACTTACTTCATCCCACCACATTCTCACACGGAAGCGCACTCGTGCTAATCCCACTTCTGAGCACTTCTGCTAAACGACAAGGCTCCTGCCAATCTGCCAACCACGACATTCCACCAATGAGCACACCTTCTCCCTCGCACAATACTTAAACCCTCCAGAAGCCTCTGTTCCTTGTGTGGCATTGGTTGTTCTTTAAAGCTTCTACCTTGCCTTGTTGCAAACCTTTATTTGCAAACCTTCTCCCTCGCACAATACTTAAACCCTCCAGAAGCCTCTGTTCCTTGTGTGGCATTGGTTGTTCTTTAAAGCTTCTACCTTGCCTTGTTGCAAACCTCAGAACTTTCCTTTGGCCATGTCTACTGTCTTGCCCTTTTTGGATTGGAAGCCCTCTTGTTGACCTTCACTTTTTGTATCACGGATCTTGCCTTACTTTCTCCCGGACTGGGAACCTACTCGCTGACCTTTTGTTACAAACCTCAGAACTTGATTTGGATCTCGCCTTGCCCTCATACCCAGACCCCCTAAGTTACCGCATAGGGTTCATCTTCCCGTTTGCTCAGTGGGTCATCTATGACGGTCTTTAGTTATCAGTCAAGTAGAATTAAAAAAATAAACTATTCTGTTAAAGAATAGCAGGCAACTCTAAAGCTGAAAGTAAAAAAACCCATAGCTGAGAACCTGGACATACCAAAATGAGGAGTTTGGAAGGCACTGAAGAATGGGGTGTCTAAGAGAAACATCTACAGCTGATGACGGGGGAGAATGATCAGAGTTGTCAAGGACAGCCTTTTCATCAGCGCCATGAAAATCCGATTATAATTTATGGACAGAGGAGAATACGATAACCTGTATTAGAGGTAATGTCATGACCAGGGCATGCATGGTCACCTCTGGAACTGGTTTACCCATCTTTATTGATGTAACATCTATTCTATTCAAGTAGGATGAAGTTTGTAGATTGTAGAATCATTTCTACAGTACATGGGTAAGTGTTCTTAATACTTAAGTTCAACTTGAAATCTCTGGTGTGAACAAAAGGTAGCCTTTGAATCCTCAAATTCTAAGGACCTTAGACAATGTAACCATGAACAATTACATGGGTAGAGAGTTCTATTAGATAACTTAGAGTCTTGGAACAAAATGCAGAACATCCTTTAGCCCTCAAGGACCAATGTTCCCTTTATTGAATCATTACCTCTTTAATTGATCAATTGCTTAAATAAGTGTTCCTGATCTTTGAATGATGGATAATTTAGGGTCACCTATAAGAATAACTAAATTAGGGCTCTTCAAGACCAGGGCCTGATTTAGATTAGTCTTTTTTTCTAGTAGTGGGAGGTGGTCATAAATTAATATTTATATCCCATTATTCTTAGCAGCTACTGCTTGCTCTTAAAACTGTCAATATGCTAGAAGATGTAGGATTGATGTGACTTTGAAATCTTTTGAACCTAACCTGGAGAGTGCACAGCACATACTGTAGAAGTATAGATGAGTGACTGCTTAAGAATTGTGATATTTTTCCTAGTATTTTGATTATATATATATAATAAATGACCTTTTTGAAGTAAATACTGGATAAACCAAGTATGACCCACCAAAGCAAAAGAGTCTGACACCCCTGGCTTCGGTAGACAAAATAAAGGACTGACTCAAAACTAGTAGTAGCAGTAAAAGGCTCTTCTCATACTGCTTGTGCTGACTTTTTTAAAGTTGCTTGTTGTTGCTGCTGCTGTTCTGTGTTTGTTTTGGTGATTCCTTAATGTCTTTGTATCGGAGCATACATGTAAATAAGCATTTCATTGCACTTGTGCATATGACAAAATAAACTGAACTGAAAATTATATTACTGTATTTATGACTAAGCCTATAAGTACAATCAATTAGAGGATCAAAGCTAAGCACTAATGCTGTGCAGTTTTGCTGCTGTTTCTATGAAGTGGATTTCATATTTGTAAGCTTCATTACAAAGCTAATGCAGTCATGAAAGACACATTCTGGTGAACTCAGGGAGTGTTACTGTCTATTTCTCTCTACTGTTCTGCCTTTGGGAAAGCTGACAAAACTCTGGCCAGGTTCCAACTCCTTTCTAGCCATGAAAGATTGCTCCTGTGTAAAACACTGACAACCAACCAATAACAGAAAGATATTGGCGACCCAGGTTAAGGGCTGTGAGAGACAGCAGGTATACATTTTCCAGTTCCCTGTCTTACATTGACAAATGGTCTGGGCAGTAAAATCGGCATTTTACTGGAAAGATTCAAGTGAAATACCCGGCTCTAGAGTTCAACAGCAGTGTCTCACCTGGAATTTGAACCCACAACCGTCCATGTTCAAGTCCCTAGCCACTGCTCCACACTATTGGCCTGTACCATGATGTGTTCCACTGATTATTGAAAGAGGGCCTTGGGCCAGTTTCTCCAGTACCGGCCTAAGAGTGAGCTGAATTGTGTATGCTGTTATAATAAAACAGTTTCTTGGCTTAGTGTACATAACAGTGTTAACATAAGCGTGAGTGTGGCTAGACTTTGCAGGAAAACGATGTTGCTGCAGCAGGTGTTGTTGGTGACCCACTAGATATTTTCCCCTTAATGAAACTAAATATCATTTTTTACTCCATCACTGATCTGCTGGTGTATGAAATGGGTCCTCTCCTATACTGTATGTGAAAGCATTTCAAGATCCTTTGGGATGAAAACTGCTGTACTCTACAGCTGTAAGTTATCATGTTATCATAATTTCAATGAAGGATATTACCATATAATGTGAAATAAAAAAGCACGTTAAGATAATGGAGATGGACAGAGGCCCAAAAGTACAGTACAGTACATGCCACAATGGTGTACTCACTCTTAGTAACTCAATATGGAAAAAAGATACTCTTAACATTGACCTATTAGTATTATAAGTGACAAAATCAATGATGGTTAAAGATGTATTAAAGTGAGAGAAGAGCTAATGATGCCAAAATTAAAATCCAGGAGGGATGTCCTCTTATCATCTTTTTTTTTTCTGTAAACCACTACAAGAGAAAGTGTATTGTGGATTCATATGAAATCTTTCAAAACTCTGGGTAGGGAGATTGCTGTATGTGTGAAGCCATTTCTGCTACGTTAAGGCAAATCTCCAAAAAAAAAAGTCAGGAACAGCTTCTTGTCTGTGTCAGCATCCCCTGGCATCCAGGGTGCAGAGGTTGAAGGAAACTTTTCAAAGTGCCTCTAATACCGCAAGTATTAAAATAACTCTTTAGGTGCTGTTTGACTCAGAACACCTGCACTGGAAAGGATAAGCTCTGTATTACAGTAAGTTTTTTTTTTCTCTGCTCAGCTCCCTACTTTATCCTTCGCTTGTGATGTTTTTTATTCCTTTTTGTCCCGATGCCCAGTGCTCTGAGGAAAGGCTGCCGGTGCCTGGAGATAGACTGTTGGGATGGGCCTGATCTGGAACCTGTCGTCTACCACGGTTACACTCTGACAAGCAAAATCCTGTTCCGGGACGTCATTGTAACGATAGAGCACCATGCGTTTGAGGTAGGGGGCGGCATGCCTTTGTCTTACCGCATACAGAGAGAGGAGCACTGTGGACTTGCAGCATGCTGTATTTGCTCTGCAGGTGTCTGACTAGCAATTGCCTGCTGTCTCCTGATTATAACTACTTTTTTTCCCCAAAAAATTTCATTATCTCCTGTCTGATCGTTGCACAGATTACTTTCATGGTAAAAAAAAGATGAGACATGCATGGAATTTAGAGGATTTTTTTTTATCCTGCTATGTTTTATTTTGCCCCAAAGTAAATCTGTTCAAGGAAATTAAACCGTGTGGGTGTCAGTGAGGGGGGGTGGGGGAGGGCAGCTGAAGCATGTGTTGTTGAATGCCTTTTTTTTTAAGATTCCTTGTGGATTTATGCAATTATTTCCAAATCAAGCAAATCTTGGTTATTTTTCTGTGTGTTAAACCAATTTGGAAACATCAGTCCTTGACTGCCAACTTATACCAGCAAACAAGAGGTGCAGAAATCCTGTCCTCACAGGCAGGCACTCCCTCTCCCCTTCATTCCACATAGTGAAGACAGCAGCTAGGTTGATGCAGGGAGAACAGATGCGGTTCTTTCTGACTATGCAGCATCACTGGCCTCTGCAGCTCACAGAGCACTGACCAGGTAATTGGGGACAGGTTGAGGATGCATCTGGTGTTACAGTACCAGCATCCAGCCACCAGAGGGCACCCATACCGCCACGGCCTACCTCATCTACTCAGAGGTGTAGAGCTGCCAGGCTTCATTAGCCAATCCCAGTACTCTTTCATCACCACGCCTTCCATCTCCAGCCTACTTAAACCCTGTGCTCGGTGCCAATCTTGCTCAGTATTGGGTCTCACTTGGTGAGCTACACAGTTGATACCCCAGCAAGTCTCCCTCGACTGCTTCTTGGTTTATGGACTTTGGGATTGTCTTTTGACCATGATTTCTGGATCTTGTCTTGGGTATTGTATGATTTGTCTCTCTTCTGGCTTTTGACCTTTTTGCTAGTCTTTAGACCTTGTATTTGGATTTCACTAATCATCCTGTTAATGTTTTCCTTGTCACCTGCATAGTGTCTATCACTTTCTGACTAGCTGGTCTCCAGCATAACGTCTGGTTGACTCAAGTCCTTTCTTTATTCTTGAGGAATCTACTGGAAAAAAAAATCTTGTCATAGATGGCTAATGACATTGAGTGGCAGTGTGGAGATCTAGAGAAATGTGGAAGATATATTCTGAAACAACCAGATGCATCATAGGGCTGAAGAGAATGTCCTGCATTTCCTGGCTGAAGGAATTACAAGAGAAGCTGATTGTAAATTCATTTTTATTTCCCCAAAAAATCTGGGTAGGGGATTGTTTGAGGCCAATTCTGTCATGTTCTGCTACTGTTTTCATTAGAGAAGATGTGCAATATCAGATGTGTTTTTTTAAATCTTATATAGAAAATTATGAAGAGATAGCCCTTATACAAGTATATCCTTAAAGATAGTCAACCTGGCAGACTTCTTGAGAGCCAACAGTGAACCATGAGCCAGAGGACACAAGTGAAAACTGTTAGTGCATTTAAAAGTGAGAACGGGAGGCACTTCTATACACAAAGGGTTGTGGGATATCCTGGCTTCTTTCAGGAAAGAAAGGCTGAGATCCCAATTGGGTTCTAACTATCAAAAGGGCTAGATGGGTCAAATGGACTCCTCTCGGTTGTAGCGTTTCTTCTGTTCTTGTGTGATATGAACTAGTGATCTTAGGTGCCTTCACAGGCTGAGCCACATTTGATACTAATGATCTGAAAGATACTGGGCGCTCTGGTTTCCTCCTACAGCCCAAAGTCAACCTGTATTGGATAATAGTTAGGAGATGGATGAAAAACGAAGCTAAAGACTGTTCTTTTAATTAAGATCTCAGTAGATAAACCTAACCACATAATGCATAAAATTGGTAGATGGAAATCGAGGAGCTTTTGACATTATCCTACCGATCTCAGTATCTCACTTGAAGAGGAGTTCAGAAACATTATAAAAAAATAGGTCATAATTAAGTAATCTGATCATTGTGTGGTTTTATTGCTTCCAGAATATCATAGTCAATGATAAATGTACTGAAAAGTTTGTTTTGTTAAACTGTAATCAACATTGTTTTGATATCATTAGGGAAGGTGTACAGTATCAGTTGCTATGCTGAAAAATAGTTGTAATGCATCTAGCAATTTCAGTAGGTCCTCATTAAATTTTAGGCAAACTGAGGCTAGCAGCAGTGGACACAGTGCAAATGAGAGAAACACTTGATGAAGGTCACCTTGGACAGACTTCCACTACCACAGTGGTCCTATGCTGTGGCACCCTTCTCTACAGACCTCCTGGTAGGAGGGCTGGGGCACAAAGAATGCTATTGTGAGGGGTTATTACAGATGCAAAATAAGCACTCGCTCCACATGCCAGCACCACTGCTCCTGTGAGTCCTTAAATCTAGTGGGAGGATGACCGCTACAATATAAAATGGCCATATTACAGCTGTAATAATGGAATATACTGTAATTGATATCTGTTGGAACTTACCACTTGTTTCACTTTGGTGAAATAAGTAAGCTTTCACAAAACCGAGACTTTCACTTCAATGTTCTTTTTCCAGTGGGAAAATCAATACTGGCACTCAGACAGATCTGTCTTCAGCATGGCCTGGCCATCAAAACCGCTCTGCCTCAACATTGTTTTATTTGAAAACTGACAGGATATGGACATACTCCGTGTCACCTGACTTTCTTTCATATAATCCTCTTACCTGTAAGTCCCAGAGAGGGCTGAGCTGGGCGGACCCCTGCGAAAAAAGATTGAACTCGGCCTCCTCGGGGCCATTAGCCCTACTCCTTTCGGAGCAGGGAAAGACTAAAGCCAAGAACTGCACACCCCAGAGCTGACCGTGATCTACAAAACCCGATTCGTGCTTACAGCTCTGGAAAATACCAGTTCCTTCTACAAGCAAACGCCAGTATTGCTGAGATAAGTGACATTCTGTACAAGCAACAGTGGCTCACGTACAGAAAGCCAAGGGACAAGGGAGCCATTGTGAGAACCCATGTGAACAACATAAATTAGTATGCGCATCCTCTTAGGAAGCACGGTTTCACAAGCAAATACACCATAGACAAGCCGTCATTTAATGTAAGTGAATTGATTTATAAACGTATTGAATTACAGGAGGCACAGTGGTCCTGGAATTACAGGAGGTCCCTTGCAACTCTGGGGCCCTGAGGTACTGTGTGTGTGTGGAGTTTATATGTTGTCCCTGTGTTTGCACGGTTACCACTTGGAGCTCTGTTTTACTCCCACATGTCAAAGACATACTGGTTTGAGTAATTGGCTTCTGGGAAAATTGGCTTTGGTGAGTTCCTGTGCCTGTGTGTTCCCTGTGGTGGACTGGTATTCTGTCCAGGGTGTTTCCGTCCTTATGCCTGTTTCTTGCTGGGATAGGCTCCGGCTTCCCCCTGACGCTGTATTGGATAAAGTGGTTAGAATATAGATGGATGTATTGAAGTGTTCTAGATAGAATAACCATTAATTGAAGGGATTTTAAAAGGATTTTTGAGGAACATTTTAACACTACTGTAGGTTGAAAATTAAAACTGCATGAACTGTTCAGTCGGGTGATTTTTAGCAAAATCTGTATTCTGGTAATTCTTATTCTGAGAACTTCCTTCTGCTCTTGCACGTACCTTGGAAAGCTACAGTGACATGTGCAATTATATGAATTGCAGGACTGCCTGCCTCAGTCCACTTGCATTATGAGTTCGCAAATTCCTATTAGACTCACAAGTCTGCTGAAATTTTCTTTTCCAAAGCCTTGAAGAAGACATGACTGCTCTACAAGATTTGCCTCCAAGCAGATTTCAGCTGTGGCTTATGTACAGTAGTTTTAAGATAGTCCACCATGCTTCACACTATTCTGTTTTCTCTGTGCTAGTGAAATTCTAGTAACACTTCCCAAAACATTATACAGCTTGTAGGCTTTCATTCATCAGCACTTAAACAGAAAATTTAAAAGAAGCTATTAAAATTAACCAGCCAATTAATCAATTAATGAGCCAGTCTCTCAAATGAAATGCAGGCGCAAATTAAATCAAGACGGACTCGCTTGCACATAGGGAATTGCACATTTCTGGCTTAATGCCAGCTTTCTGTTTACCACTAAGTGCCTTTTTTCTGTTTCTTACAAAAAAAACGAGAGCAAGAATGGAACTACACCACACCCAGTTGAGTGAAAGTACAGCATGAAAAAATGCACTAGAAAATCAAAGAAGAAAATAGATGAAGTGGAACACTTAATTAGTCAAGCTAATATTGATGTTTTCATGAGGCAATTAAGGAAATAAGCCTCTGCATGTGGAAGTGCCAATATTGAATGGGGGTGGCCAGGATCAAATACTAAGAATAAAAAGGCAAACAAAAGCTGAGATAAACTTCACGACTGAGCACACATAGCAGATGACGTTTTGAGCAAACAAAATGGGGAAACTCAGTGAAGAAGCTACTTATTGGGGGAAAAAGAACAGGGTGTTTATGTTGACACATTATTTATATCCTCTAGACAATGTAGTGAAGGCAAACAAAAAATGCAAGGGTATACAGTCAGAAGCAAAGAATTCAAATTGACGGATGTTACGTGAAATCGTAAAATAAACTAGCAAAGCCTCGTTTAGAGTTTTAAGTGTTTTGGTCACCACATTATAGACCAAATAACGCTACTCAGGAATCCATCCAGTGAAGAGCATCCTGATTCCTTCTAGGACATAAGGGAATGTCCTGCACTGACAAGCTGAAGGAATTAAACCTTTCTCCTCTCAAAAAGCGGGGATTACAAAGGGACTTGATACAAGTATTCAAAATCCTTAAAGGCACTAATTTAGACAGCCCACAGGAGATCTTCCAAACAGAACACTTTACACAGAGTTGTCCGAGTATGAAACAAGCTACCCAGACATGATGTTGAAGCTGATACCGTTGTTTCTTTTGAGAACCCCGTTTCAATTAACGACTGACTACCAGACAGACGAGATGGGTCCAATGGCCTTGTTCTGTAACCATTAGTATTTTCTTATTGCTGGCATGAAGAAGGGAAGGGAGCAGAGCCAATGATACAATATTCCAAAGGGATAAATTGTCATAGGCGGGCCGAAGTTATCCTTGCATAATACTTGTATTGGTGGTGGTGGAAGGGAGTCCCCATTACCTGTAAAGTGCTTTGAGTGGAGTGTCCAGAAAAGCACTATTTAAGTGTAATAAATTATTATTATTATTAAACTAAGACCCCAGGAAACAGGAGTCAGATGCCTTTATTCAGCTATTGTGCCAGGATGGAAGGTTATAAGACTTTTTATTTGTTAAAAAGCAATGGGGGAGTTTAGTATAATTCAGATTTTGTGACACCACATTGCTGTAAATGGAGGGTGGCATAGTGCTAAGGTTAAGGCTTTAGACTTATAAAAGAGGTTATATTCAAGTCCCCACTGCAGACAGTGTTATTGTGCACCTAAATGAAGTCATACTGTAGTTACCACAGTTGCTCAAGTCCATTCAGCTGTATAAATGGGCCTAGCATTGCTGGGAGGGGTTACTGTTACGACCACTGTCTGTAGTCCGTGTCGGGTTTTGGTGCAGACCCTTACTGTGATGCAGTAAGAGCTGGAGAAACTAGGAGGCGTGGTATGGGAAAACACACAGAGGAGACAGTGAACAGGGGAGACAAAGAATGGCGTCCAAATCCAAGCAGGTCCAAAGGCAGGTCAGGGCACAGTCCAGGGGTCCATCAATAATTAATCCATCCTGGGATACATCAAGGTTAAAATCCCCAGGAAGGGGGAAAACATGAACACAGGCAAAACATGGAGGTCCTAGTGTGTTGAGCCCCGAGGACTGGAGGAGCTAAACTTTAAATAGCAGTACACATACTGTAACTGGGTACAGCTAGGGAGCTTAGCAACAATCACAGGACTAATATCTGGAGAAGTGGAGGGCCCTCTAGGGCAGGAATGTGGGGTGTGACCGTTATCCGGTTGCTGCTGGAAGAGGTGTTAGTGGGGTCAGCAGGGGGTGCTCACCCTGCGGCTCATGTGGGTCCTAATGCCCCAGTGTAGTAATGGGGACACTATACTGTAAACAGGCACCGTCCTTCGGATGAGACGCAAAACCGAGGTCCTGACTCTCTGTGGTCATTACAAATCCCAGGGTGTTTCTCGAAAAGAGTAGGGGTGTACCCCGGCATCCTGGCCAAATTTCCCCATCGGCCTTTATCAATCATGGCCTCCTAACAATCCCCCTCTATAAATTGGCTTCATTACTCTGCTCTCCTCCCCACTGATCGCTGATGTGTGGTGAGCGTTCTGGCGCACTATGGCTGCCGTCGCATCATCCAGGTGGATGCTGCACATTGGTGGTGGTGGAAGGGAGTCCCCATTACCTGTAAAGCGCTTTGAGTGGAGTGTCCAGAAAAGCGCTATATAAGTGTAAGCAATTATTATTATTATTATTATTATTATTATTATTATTATTATTATTAGGGATAACCCTGTAATGGACTGGTGTCCTATCCAGGGGGAGTCGTATGCTTTCTTGTCCACTTAACAGTACAGATATTGGGATGAACTGCCCTAACTCTTGAATTTACTTTTCCATTTTGTGACTTAATGGTTGAGACACTGCTACTGTATTTTTTTTTTGCTTTGGATGGTTTGAATTGAAAAACAAGTTCCTGTAGTCACATGGCATTTAAAAAAGTTATTATGAGCTTGATTGATATTCATATTTATACTGTGACAGTCCAGTGCAGTACCAAGTAATTACTGAGCAGTTACACAGCTAGTTGTCTCATTTGGTGCTAAAATCCAATTTGAAAGGTAGAATATCTATCAACTGGCTTAAAAAGAGCCTCCGGTTTCTTCCACATAAGCTTAATTGAGTCCAAAACATCAGACCTATAGTACAGTATGATGGTGATAATGTTAAAGAGCTGAAGTGTGTTCTGTGTTCTGAAATGTATATTTCCTTTATAGAAACAAAACATCTTGCTATGTTTTGTGCTTTAGAGCTCATAATGAGCTACATATCAAAGTATTTTGAAATGGAACTATCAATTTTAAATTATATACACTCTATATTTTATATATTTTAAGCTCACAGAGTACTATTGGATAACTGTAATGAGTATCAGCATTAAAGTCTGTTCAGTACCAAGATTCAGACGAGACTTACTGACTCTACAATCTGCAGGTCTCCCCCTACCCTGTGATCCTTTCCCTGGAGAACCACTGTACACCTCCCCAGCAGGAGATAATGGCTCGCTACCTCAGAGGAATCCTGGGAAACAGACTGCTGGACATGACTGTCAACAACAACTTCTCCAGAGAGCTGCCCTCCCCCAACGTGAGTCTCTCCCCACCTGCCCCCCAGTTGTTCATGTCTTCCTCTTCTTCGTTTTAGAGAACCTTCGATTTGTCTTCACTTTGTATACAACATTGTGAGAATCCTGCAAGTAAGGCAGATTTTAGGGTTATCTGTTCAAAAAAAGTTTTTTTTCCCAACTTCTGATTTAAAATACAATCATGGGTAAAATCAGAGGGCTTTACTGTGGTGACACAACGAAAAAGATTTCCTTCTTTGATTAAATGAAATATGGAACATAGATATAGTATATCTCATTTTTATAAAAAGGAGGAGTGATAGTATCTAGCATTATTGTTGTTCAGTCGTGGTTCCTTGCGGAATATTTATTTTAGCTCTGAAAATGTAGTGCTTGGAGATATTAAAGTTTGAATGCATAAGGCAAGCGATACCATGTCTACAGAAAGACGTGGGCAGCTATGATGTCTTGGTGCTTTATTGTGGTTTTGTTTTGTGTGGTGTTATTAAAGTGTTTTATTCTAATACTATGAATGTTTCAAAATCTATTTTTGATCTCTTATGACTTACAGTGTAGTTTGTTTCTTCCTCCTCTGATACTCGTGGAAGTTTAATTTTATTTTATCGACTTGGGGAATTTCTTTCCCCATTCTTTTACTGTGTACAATTCCGCAGATTGAGCGGCACTGCCCAGGTTCAGCACTTACTGCATGTAATCTCTTAGTGCTGAGCTGCAGATAGGGTGCCTTGACAACATTGTAGAACTCGGACCCCTAGCAGCTTTTATGAGCATCTCTTTGGTATTTTGAGAGTAACAGATAAAAACGCACAAAAGGGAGAAGGGAATTCTGCTCCTTGTTTCACTGGTGGCTATTTCTCAATTTACAATAGGTTTAAATTGAGTGGGTCCTTCAGATGTTATGAAGAGGTGCCCCTCGAGGCTCTTTGGAATTACTGTTCTATACCCACCACTTTGACACCCATGCACTGAGGCCTGAAGCTTCTGCTGCTTATTTGAAAGGAATGCCTTCTGCTCCTGCTCCTTTACGTAGCTGATACTTGGCATCTGTAACGAACAGTTCTTTCCGGACCCTATGCGGACGACACAATCCGAAGAAGTGGGGGAAACACTAGGAAAACGGGGCTGAAAACAGGGGGGCGTGTCCAAAGTGCGCTGGTGCACGGGGGAGGTGTGGCCGAGGCAAACAATCCAAAAGAGTAATCCTTAGAGGGTATCCAAAAACACACGAGTAAGTCCAAAGCCAGGAGATCCATCAAAACAAGGAATTAAAAACCATGAACCGGGTCGGAACCGGTGGATAGGGAACGGGAACGGAGATTAAAACCTTAACGGGACCAGGCGCTTCCAGGTCCCGGACTCGCACGGTGCAGAAACCAGATGCAGAGCCAGGATGAGCATCAGCGCCTGGCTTTTAAGGTGGGCTGGGTAAAAGGGATCAGGTGCACAGAATTAAATCTAAAGTGAAAGGGCTGGAGCACCCTTAAGGAGGGGGGACTATAATCGTGACAGCATCTCCTGTTCAAGGGCTAGTATTGTCTTTCGTCTCCTGATTTTTTTTTAAAAGTGCAGCCAGTTTGGATGAAGGTGACCAAAACACATCAAGGTGTACTGCCATGTTTGACACTACTGTACTGTACATAAACAGTATACTGTATGTGCAGATGCCTATTTGTATCCCTGTGTTTGGGGTGCAGCTGTTAGCCTTGCTGCCTCACAGCACTGGGCTCTGGGTTCAATATTGGATCGGGGTGCAATCTGTGTGGAGTTTGGATGTTCTCCCCACGTTCACATGGGTGTCATCCCTGTGCTCTGATTTCTTACCCCAGTCGAAAGGCATACTGGCTTCTGGGAAAATTAGCCCCGGTGTGGGTTTGTGTGTCTGTGCTTGTCTGTGTGTGCTCTTGCTCCAGGTCCCCTGTGACCCTGAATTGGATGAAGCAGTTAGGAAATGGATGAATTGATGGATGTTTGTGGGAACTTCCCATTGATCTACATGGCAAGGACAACCCGAAATTGTGTATTTGTCAGGCATGTCATTTTAAGAATCCTTACACTTATATAGTGCTTTTCTGGACACTATGTGATGGCAGCCATAGTGCTCCAGTACACTCACCACCCACCAGCTTTCAGTGGGAAGGAGAACAGAGTGGTGAAGCTAGTTCAGAGATGGAGATTATTAGGCAGCCATTATTGGTAAAGGCCAATGGGACATTTGGCCAGGATGCTGGGGTAACACCCCTACTCTTTTTGAGAAGCACCTTGGAATTTCGAATGACTACAGAGAGTCAGGACCATGGTTTTATGCATCATCCAAAGGATGGCACCTTTTTACAACATGTCTCTGTCGCTATACTAGCGCATTAGGACCTACATAGACTGCAGGGTGAGCACCTCCTACTGGCCCCTCTAAGGTACTGGCCAGGCTCCCAACAGCTTATCTTCAGTAGGTTGGGTTGCCAGTTGTGAGTTGCAGGTTAATATGACTGCAGTTTAGGGAATGACACTAATAGACTGAAAAAAAACTGAACCTTTTCAGTCTTGAACAGAGAAGACTTTGAGGGAATCTGGTATTAGTGATATTTAAAATCCTCAATCCACCCAGAGCACTTCTTCAGGATGAGCATTTAAAACCAAAGCAGGAGCAGGTCTTTACCCAACAAGTTGTACAACTGTTCTCACAATGGTTTCATTTAGCTTATGTCTGGTATAAAGTGATTCACAATAACAGCTGGTGTTGAAACAGGTACTCTGATGACCCTTTTGTATATACTGTACACGGAAGAACTTCTCAGTATTTTTCTTTCCATTGTTTTTTTCCATGTCTTCAGGCCCCATGTGCCACCTGAGGAAAGGTTGGTCTGTCACAAGCATAGCTTTAAAATAGGCACAGAAGGCAGCTTTGTATGCAGCACAGCAATTCCAGTGAGGCTGAGCCTTAACACAGAAGACGGTTTTCTTTTTTTTTTTCTTTAGCTTGACCTTCAGAAGGTGGGGAAAAATAAAATATCTCTGCAAGATAGCCTAATGTCCGACATTATGTGGAACACACATTAGTAAAACAAAATCAAGACTTTACTTACTGTGAGTGGAAGCCAGTGTAGAGCATGAGAGTGAGACGTCCTTTTTTGTTTTAAATCTGTTTCTCAATCTGTCATCTTCTGCACTAGCTGTAACTTTGACAAAGCACAAGATATTCCAATTAAATTTTTAATCTTCAAAATCTCTCAGAAGTTTTTGTCTTTGTCTACAATAATAATGGAGTATTTGTTTTCAATTTAGCCATCAACTGGAATGAGAAAAAGGTGTAATTCACAAAATACTAACAAAAAGGTCATTAACTCTTAAGGTTAACTAGAAGTACTGTATAAGTGTTAGAATTAAATACCTGAATATATTTTGAATGATTAAACCTAGGTTTTAGGTTTCAAAACTTATAAGTTGTTTCTGTTTCCTAAATAAATACCTCTTATATGTTGTTGAGGTAGAGAGCAGCTTGTTATTGACAGTATAACGAACAGTTCTTTCCGGACCCTATGCGGACGACACAGTCCGACGGAGTGGGGAAACACTGGGGAAACGTCATGCAGGAAAACGGGGCTGAAGACAAGGGGGCGTGTCCAAGGTGCACTGGTGCACGGGGGAGGTGTGGCCGAGGCGAACAATCCGAGAGAGTAGTCCTTAGGGGAAAATCCAAAACGCAAGGGTAAGTCCAAAACCAGGAGATCCATCAGAACAGAGAATTAAAAACTACGAAGGCCGGGTCAGAACCGGCGGACGGGGAACGGGAACGGGAACAGAGGTTAAAACCTTAACGGGACCAGGCGCTTCCAGGTCCCAGACTCGCACGATATGGAAATCAGAGCAGAGCCCGGATGAGCGTCAGCGCCTGGCTTTTAAGGTGGGCTGGGAATGAGGAACAGGTGCAGAGAATAAAGTCTTAGTGAAAGGGCTGGAGCACCCTTAAGGAGGGGGGACTATAATCGTGACAGACAGCATATTTCATATTTGATCAGACACTTTTTTTGTGTGTCTCCGGTAAAGTAAAACAGGAAAATAAATTCCTGTTCCTCTGGCTCAAATGAACATCTAACACCAGTATTTTTTTGATCCTGAAGGGATGCAGTCCACCTGGTGTTATAGGTAATTTTTATCCTATGATATTGATTCAAATTAAGTGGAATGAAAACCACAAGACTCAGTGACCTTCCAGGAACAGGAATGAACACTAATGCCCTACACTGACATAATACAGGAACTAAATATTTTCAGTCTTAAACAGAGATATGACTGCAAGAAAACCCGATCCACAAATTCCTTGACAGTCAAAACACTGGACATTTCCAGAATCAACAAATTTGGAAACTGAAAATTAGAGGCACTTCTTTACACTAGGGGTTGTGGGAGTATGGAACAAGCTACTCACTGATATTGATTAAGCTGATGTCCTGTCTTCCAGTAGAAAGTGGCTGGATGAGATGCTTAATTAGCTACTAAAAACCAAACAAGCTGTAATGTAATTTTCAGCACTGCAGATTAATCTTTTAGGGCTTCATTTAGCTGGTTTAGGAAATAATCCATAGTTTGCCTAGTTCTCTTATACTGAAATCCATACATTTAAGTCTCATAATCAGTGTAAACCAAGTAATGCAGTAAGAAGGACAGTGCTGAGTTTGGCTTCCTATTTAAGTACTTTGATTTCACCCTTAATCATTAAATGCATTTAAATCTAGCCATCCCACATAGAGGAATGTAATAGAACAGACAGATTCATGAATGCACAATGACAGCTGCACAGGAGCATGCAGTTGGATCTATTGGTACTTTATGTAATGGCCTGAACCTGCAGGGGGAAAGACTCCCATGTTGTTGGTCATAAAGGTGTTCCATTTCCATCCCCCGTTATACCAGTGAGAGGCACAAAGGAATAGACAGAAGAGCTGGACCTAAGAGTATTTAAAATAAGTTCTGCTTTTCTTTGTTGGTGGGATGAAATGTGTATGCTCCCCCTTCTGATGATCAATCACAAGCCTGGCTCCAGACCACTTTCTAGTGACAGATGCTCAAGGTGCTTATGGCATTCTATGTGGGGGCGAGATCACCCTGATAATGGTTTCATTTTGAACATGACATCTTTCATTCAGACCTTGTTTGTAGTCTTAGAAACTTGCTCCATACTTGGTCTTTAAGGCAAATGAACCCCAGCGTGTAACTGACAAGCACAGGGACAACTGCTTCTTGCATAACTGGTAATTAAATTCAATAATATTCTCCCATTCCTTCTTATCTCCTCCTACCTCCCTCAGTGCCCTTGCAGCTGCCTTTGGCTCTACTGCACAAGGGGTGGTCCTGGCTTCAATGTGTACAGAACTAGGCTGTTGTCTTTCAACCGAGTATCTTGAGCCACTGAATAGCTGCTATCTCTTTGCCTTCCTGGAATACTGTATGATTCATTATGTTCTGAGGTGTTGTCTTCATTTTTTTTTAATTCTAGCATGCTGGCATGTGTAACAAGTCAACAATCTCCCCTTGCGAGGAAGATTTTCTATGCTTTCAAATATTGTGTTTATGTCTAGCAGTAGAAAAGACCAATAAAACCGAAAAAAAACAAATCAACAATACAAAAACACAGGTCAAACCTCTACATCATATTGAAAGGGTATTATTTTCATTGTGAGAGGTATCTCAATGGCTTTGTGAAACTCTATTCATCTGGGGCAAAGACAGATTTGAAAGGCTGTAATTTTTTACTCCAAACAGCTTATCTCAGCTCTGTAAGTAAGTTGTCTCGATGGGTAGTATTTAAATTGTTGATCTTGTTTAGAGGAGAAAAACCTCTGTGTTACATTGAACGCATTGGTGCTCTTCAATAAAAGCGAAGCAGGACTCTTCAAAAACAGAAAACCTCTGAAGAAGTGAAGGTCACATGTACTGTGTGACGTTTAATTGAAATTCCTCTTGTTGTGATGAAACCATGTACTTTTTCCCATTGTTCACATGATTCATTAAAAAACGGCTTGGCTGGTGTTCAGATCTTCTAGGGAAGGTCCTTAATTATTAATACATGAGGTCTTGATCATGTAGTACCTCTCAACGGTACAGTAAATATGCTCTTGGTAAGACCATAGGCAGGCAAGTTGGCTGTTTTTCTGACCGAAAGCTGAGAGTTTGCAGTGTCAGGTTGCTTTTGCTATGCTTTCCTATTTTCTTCAGAAAATTCCCAGGTTCTTTTAAGGTAATAGAAATGTTTCTGGTAATCCAGATTTGGCAGCAGCATTGTCTATTTTCACAACTAATTATTGTTACAAAGCTTCCATGAATGATTAATTAAATAGATGCATATGCAATATTTAGGACATTAATTCAGAAACAGACTGTGAAAGAAAACCCCCATATGCGTAGGCTGTAAAGGAACAAGTAATAGGTTTATTCCATCCTGAAAAAAAGAGAACACAAAGTTTTGGCCGTGGAGCCTTCTTGAAGTGTGAGGATAATTAAATAATTACATTAATTTAAGAAAGTTAATTTAAGAGTGGGTGGGGGCACTATGCTGTAAAAAGGAGCCATTCTTTGGATGGGATGTAAAACCGATGTCTTGACTCTCCGTGATCATTAAAAATCCCAGGGTGTTTCTCAAAGAGTAGAGGTGTTACCCCCATGTCTTGGCCAAATTTCTCCCCGTCTTTTAACAATCATGGCCTCCTAATAATCCCCATCTATGAATTGGCTTCATCACTCTGTTCTCCTCCCCACTGATAGCTGGTGTATCGTGAGTATGTGCCAGGTGGGGCTACACATTGGTGGTGGGAAAGGAGATTCCAAATTACCCGTAAAGCCTTTGAAAGGAGTATCCATCATTCCGTTAACTTATTAGAGTGCTTTTCTGATGTAAATGATGATAAAGGTTATTATTAGTAGTAGAAGTATTAATTTAATAATAATACAGCTCTTCCAGAGCCAATCTGCCAGCCACAGTATCTAACTTACATGATGCCCTTTAAAAACCAACATCAAGATTGTCCATGACTGACCGAGTGTTTCATATCAGTCATCAAACACCTATTAATCATTTAAGCAGCATTGATAAATGGCCCAGAACACAAAACTCTCCCGAATAGGGACAATGTACAGTATGTTGGAATAAGAACTATTTCTAAAAAATATAATTTGTTCTGGATGCAGAAATTTCAACACTGTACTATGAGTGGCCAAAACTAAAGAACTCCGAATTCCTTTTGTATCTTGTATCTGTGTATTCGATAGAATAGCGAGTCCTTTATTGCAACCTGCCTCAAATCTGATGAAGCATAGTGCTTTGTGATGATTATGTAGTATTTTGAGAATGCTTAAAAAATAGTTCTTTAGTCTAAAATTGTCAATGGCCCTAGGACACAGTTGCATTAATATTCATCCTGTGTTCAGTGCAGTCTGCCAAATGTACTTAGCTGAGAAGCTAGGCAAGCCCACTCAAGACTAGAAAGTGACTTGACTTGGCAGGAAAACCCTATATTTACTTAGCACATTTATTCCACCCACACAATTCTTCTGTCCAATTACGAGCAAACCCAGTAAAGAAAAAGATGAAAAAAACATAATGTTGTGGGATTTTTATTTATTTTTTAAAAATTGTTCTTAGACAATAAAGGCCACAATTTAGTGTTCCGCAATAATGGAGTGTGAGCATACACTTTAGTGACAGTCAGAGCTATCAGTCTCGCCTTTTTTATGGCATAGAGTGCTTTTTTTCTTCCTAGTTGATCAAAACATTCTTATTTTATTATTGTTGAGTTAATTTTGTTTCCATTTATTGTTAAATGATGTACTGTAATTCTAGAACAGTACAGCTTCCAGAATAAATTCAGCATTCTGGCAGTATTGGAACCCCCCATTGTTTAATACCTGTATATCAAATACAAGATTCTGCTTGAAAGTGTAAGTCACTTTTTTTTCCCCACATGAAGGCCATTGAGATTGTTTAGATCCATAATCTTCTAAATTGTGAACTGCAGCAGTCTACCAAGAGGGATATTTGAAACATGTATTTCTCTTCCTTGGTGTTGAAAGGAACAGGTTTTAAGACACTTTCTGCACAAGACAAGACCTCAAGACAACACTCATAAGGATTTAATTGGTTTGGTGTCTTGACTGCTGGATTTACTTCATCTGCAGGATCTGAAATACAAGATACTGATAAAGAACAAGAAAATTGGCCTCCTGCAGGACAACGTTCTGAGGACAGGAACAGACAGGCAAGGGGAGGTTGGAGAGTGTGAGGAGAGTGAAGATGAGGAGTCTGAGGAAGAAACACCTAAGAGAAAAAAGCATTTTTCCAAATCGGAAAAGACGGTAGAAAAGAAAGTAAGTCAGTGACAGAGATAGACAAGTGACAAATACTCAGTTTGTGTAGCTTGTTAACATACAGTATCCAATACTGAACAAGGTGAAAACTGTCACGAACAGTTCTTTCCGGGCTTTATGCAGACGACACAATCCGGAATAGTGAGGAAACAGTGGGGGAAAAGTCATGTAGGAGGAGACGGGAATGGAGACAGGGGGCGTGTCCTTGGTGTGGAGGTGTCCAGGGGAAGTGAGTCCGGGGCGAACAATCCAAGAAGTAGTCCAAACGGGGAATCCAAAACACCAGCATAAGTCCATGACCAGGCGATCCTTCCAGGAGAATAAAAAAGGGAACCGGGTCGGGACTGGCGGGGGGGAACAGGAACAGAAAGTTAAAACCTCAGAATAGGGACCTGAACCTCAGATGAACCTCTCAAACAAATTTGACAATTTTTCAGTCAATCAGTTTTTCGGTTTTGACAGATAAAAGCTTTAGCTCCTACTGTTTCACTATATTGGTAGACAGAACTAAAGAGATTTCTTTCTTTTTTTCTGTATAGAAAGTGAAAGACAGTGAACAGCTAAAGTACAGTAATTCCTAACTTCAGCCTAAGACATATAAAGGTGGTCTTTTTAGATCATGTGTGCACAACTGACTTGGTTTATCTACAAAGTACACATTCTACATTCACCTCCTGGAACACTGCAATCATCTTTTGTCTGCTCGCTTCTTACTCAAGATGTTCATTTTGAAAACAGACGGATGTTCAGCACAATTCTTCTTTCTGGCACTAAGCGGCCCGATCCATTACAACTCCAGTCTGGTTGTGCCTACTGTATGTACCCAAACTTATGGAAAACAATGACTACTCCAGCACTTTCCCTTGTTCACCAGCTCATTTTATTTTTCATTTGCTTCTCCATGTTACATTTTCAAAAATGCTAAATTCTCAGCCAGACAGGCATCCCCACTCCTTCAAAACCATTAAAAACTCTCTTCTACCAACCAGCAGTGTAAAACCTAACACCTCCTCCAGGAATGGAAGAAAACAAACTGTAGAAAGGAGTAGGTGCTTATGACACCTTGGGGCTGAGAAGCATAGTGATCACATCCCTGGTCTCATGATGGGTGGGTTGTGGGTTTGACTCCCTGCTGTGGTACCCTTGAGTGAGGTAGGTACCCCGGTTGTGCAGTCCAACCATCTGTATACGTAGGGACCAGCTTTGTGAGGGAATACTCACTGCAATGGAATGGTGTTCCATCTGGGGTGTGTGGGGGTGGGTCATATGCTCACTAGAACACCACAGCAACCAGGGTAAGCTCTGGCTTGATGAACCACTGTGGCTCAGATATGGAAATTACCAACCCACTCATGACACTTCTTCTCCTTCCATATGCCCATATATCTGGTGAAACTCAATACATACTGTACTGTATGAATGTCCAGCTCACCGGTCAATGTGAGCTATGCTCTTATACGGGTGAAACCATTATCTGTGGCTTTAACTTCGACTATATGTACGCAAAAGAAGAAATCTCTCCACCCCCTCAGCACTGTGAAATAGAAAAAGTTAATTAATATTCATTCACATAATTTATAGTGACTGCATGCTCTTAACATGCACCATAAACCTTAAACATGTTCCTTGAAAGAAAGATTGATTCCATGCTGAACAGTAAAATAGTAAAAGACCACAAAACTTAATTTTGGCTGAGGAACTCATTTTTTATTTGACTTTCTTTGCAGCTCACATGCTGACACAGCACCCCACTTGTACCTCGATAGATAGCCCACAGTTCTTAATCATTAAAAGACCTATTTTATTCCCCCTTTAAAAATATAAATGTGTCACAGCTGAGCTTAGTTACAAGGTGCTGGCTGAATAGTAAATCAGAGTTGTCTTCTGAGTAATTAAGTCAGTTTTTTCAATATCAGTTCAGCCCCATCACCCTTATGCCACAGACTTCAAATCCACTCCAGCTGTCTTTAGTATTAAATGACCCTAGAGCCGATGCCCCAGAGAAACTCCCAACTCTCTCAGCTTCAAAAGAATGAGAGAACTGCTTATACTTCCATTCTCCTTCCTCACTCCAATCCAGCTTGTGAAAACTCATCTTTCCATCAGTGGCACATCAAAGGCCACGGCCAGTGGGGAAAAAGATGTTTTGTACACACATCCAAGGAATTGGGAGCTTATTTAAACCAGCATCAGAGGTGCAGTGTTTGCACTCTTAAAGCATGTGTCGGCAGTCACTGTTCATTAAACAATCTGCAGAAGACAGTAAGGGGGTTTTCAGACAACATTCATTTCAAGGCATTGTTTATTAGGCCATTGGATTGTGCTGTCATATTATTTTTCCTTAAAAGTTATTTTCATCACAATGAAAATGCCTTGAAGTGAAGGGGCTATGTTGCCTCAAAAATATGAAGTGTCAGCTCTGGGAATCTCATTTAATGCGCCTGTTAGTTCAAATTGTGCATGAGATGTACAAGTACTGTTTGTGTTAGTTCTTACTGTACATGGGGAAACAGTTTTATTTGCAAGTGGAGTGTGCTTTTAACACTTAATTCTAGATTGGAGTGGAAGCTTTAGTTGGTGACGTCAGGGCCCCAGCAATCCTAATACTGTATCTCTTTTTAAAGTAAAACAAACCTATGGAACTAAAACCTAAGGAACTGTACAAAATGAATTTGAATAGCAGGATTATCGGTAGCACTACAAGAATGGCAGAGTGAAGGGAGCACAGCCTCAGTTGTTATATGTTTTGCGATCAGAAAGCAGATTTCCAGGGGTACAAAGTTCTGTCTACTTAAACAACTCTACAGAGTCCTGACATTACCCAGTGTTGTGGTTGTGCATCACATATTAAGGAAGAAAACCATGGTTCCAGAAAGTGATGTCATTGACACAGTGAGCTCCCTCACAGAATAAACAGCACTGTGACCTTAAAGATAGCTTATTACAACCAGAAATGTCAGCACTGACATCCCAATTGGCTTGTAAAGGCTGCATTATACTGGATGCACATTTCAGCTCCCATCAACCGTATTCACATCTAGTAGAATTGAGAGGCAGGACAGAGGCAGATAATGTCAGGAGAACTAGCTGTTTTCCATGTGAGGCACAGCCAAACTCCTAGCCAAAGCTTTTTAATTCACTTTGTGTAACTATCCTTTTCATGTGGTAAAAACAATTCCCCCATCCCTCCTGTCACCTGTGTATTCACTTTAAGGTTGCAAGAGACAGTCCGGCTGCCAAAACAAAGAATGAAATGATCTTTACTCTTGACATGAAGAACAGGTCGAGAACTGACAAATTACTCTACCAGTTGAATTAAAGGTTTTAAGGGCAGACTTTAGGAAAGCTGGTTGCACAAGCCCAAAAGGAATTCAGTTAGGACACAAGATTCAGTAACACCCCTACTCTGACAAACAGTGTCCTGTGATCTTTAATGACCAAGTAGGCAGCGCGTCATTGCATCATCTCTCTCAGCGCCTGCCTTGAGTCACCTCACCGGGGCATTGATTGAGAAATGTTGGAAAAAGTAGAAAGAGCACCACCTACAGATCCACTAACACTACTTACCCTTACAGCAACCACCAGGCTATCCTTGGAGGTTTCCCATCTGGGACTGACCAGGCCCAACCTTGCATAGCTGTTATGATCCAACGAGATTTTAATATACTGAACAACATAATGCTACTGTACTTAGAGTTACAGTATGTGCAATCTGTCGGTGATGACAAGTGGGGAGCGCATAGGCGCAAAAATAAAAAAAAAGGCACAGAGACATCTTTGACTGGGCAAATTAATGAGATGGGGTGCCCAAATCCTTTTCGCACAGGTATTGGAGATAAAACCCCCGGGAGAGGCAATTTAAAATATCCAAACAAACTTGTCCTACACGTATTGCTTAGTAAACCAAAACACAGGCACCCAAAGTCAGAATTGAACGCAGAATCCTGGCTCTGTACGACAGCAGCAGTGTCCACCACAATATCCTGCTGCCCTAAATGTAAATTTAAGCTTTGAGGAAATAGGAGGCAAACTTTGTACTTGTATCATTGCCAAAAATATTTGTATTCTCCGACATTCTGAATTGATCTAATCTGTGCTGGTGTTTAGATTTTTTGTTAAATTCTATAGTAGCATTTATGAATTCAGGAGAGAGTTCTTCATTTCTTTCATTCTTAAACATTTCTAGCTCTCAGAGGATGTTGCATTGGAGAGGAATGTGCAGTAATTCACTTCTACAGCGTTCACTACATTAACCCTTCATCACTTTAATCGGTTCATGTGGTACTGCCAGTTTTATTAAAAAATGTCATCCAGCCTTTTTCCCCCCCCACAGAGGTTAACGTTTTGAAGCGTTTGTGAACACAAATAGTGATGAGCGCACAGAAGAATTTTGAATCTTTCATCTTTTTCTGGTCCCATGTTGTTATACCCAGTTTGAACTTTTCCAGGTTTTTTTATGCTGCTTGTACTATAGATTCTGAATTATTCATCTATTCTGCATTCCCCATACTTTATGACTTTATGACGTTTTTTTGATAACCTTACTTGGTGCAAACATTCTGAGAAAATAAAATGGCAAATAACATCTCTTGAAGCTAAATTGAAATAAAAGTCTTTGTACAAAGGTACATATACTGTTAACTTTTGTACAATACAGCTGGACAGAGTTTGATGGCAGAACTTCAGAGGCTTTCCAACTCACTAGCTGGTGCACTTGTTTTTAAACTCATCTTTGCTAGCATTTATCATTTGGAGTGTTTCAAATTGTGCATTTTTTTTCCTACCTATTAGGATTTTAGGATTTCTCTCTTTTCTTGTCTTTGTCTTTCCTGTATCTAAGCAGAAGAAGAAAATCACAGTAGCCATGGAGCTGTCTGATCTTGTCATCTATACAAAGTCCGTGAAATTCATCAGCTTCAGTCATTCCAGTGGGAACCAGAAGTTCTACGAGAACACTTCGCTTGGGGAGAACAAGGCCCGTAAACTGGCCAGAAACTCAGGTAGTCATGGATACTGTTTGGAAAGAGCAAAAAAAAAAGGCATACCCTTTACAAATGACAGGATGTGCAGATAGATGTTAACTCTTTTTAGTGACACGTTTTAGTGATTATACACTAGGTGTTCTTGCTACTGCTTGGATAGTTTAAATTAAAGGGTTTGTCAGAAATTGTACAAATATAAAGGTAGGTGCAAGAACAATAATCTAAAGAATAAAAAAATATTAATTGATGGATAGATAAATAATAAAGAAATGTCCATAAATGCCATCTTTCTTGCAAATTATAACGTGAGGCATCACCAGTCACATCTGGCTTCAGCGTGTGGTACAAGGGGCACTACTGTGCAGGTAAACCGATAAAGCTCTTGCTGTTTAGTGCTCCTTACATCACAAAGTTGGCTTTCCTACAAATGGTTGACTCTCCAAAGGGACCAAACGTCTCTAGACTGTCACGAACAGTTCTTTCCGGGCCCTATGCAGACGACATGATCCGGTAGGTAGGGGTACACGAGGGAAAAGTTCATGCGGGAGTAGGATCTGAAGACAGGGGGGCGTGTCCATGCAGTACAGGTGTCCAGGGGGGAGTGAATCCAGGCGAACAATCCATATAGGAAATCCAAACGGGTAAACAGAAACAAGGGCTGAAGTCCATAGCCAGGAGATCCATCCGGAGGGGGGGAACAGGAACCGGGTCGGAACCGGCGAGGGGAACCAGGAACTAGGAACAGAAAGTTAAAAGCATAACGGAGCCAGACGCAGCAGGACCCCGGGCTCTCACGATACGGAAATCAATGAGGAACCAGGAGTGAGGTCCACGTCTGGCTTTTAAGGGGGAGCGGGAATAGGGAACAGGTGCAGACAATGGGAGGGAACGAGGCAGGGCTGGAACGCCCTTAAGAGGAGGGGTTAGCGATCGTGACATAGACAGCAGGTACTTAGGAAAGTTCCTGATGCACATTTTGATACTGCCAGTTGATGGCCTTTGTTCCTATTTTAAGTTTATAAACCCCTACGTCATACAGTATGACATACAGTACTGATTAATTCTGGCAGATCTCTTTGTCCAGCCAGTCAGAAACAGCACCCTCCCAGTGCTTTCACCAACAAAAATCACTAGCTCTCTCCTGGCTTAAATACCTGACAGAGACAAACCACTGACCCACAACATTTCATTGACAGTGGCATCTTGTGACAATCACTGCACTTTCCCTCAGCATGATGCACAGCATGAGTTATCCAGTCTCCGACTTCAGATAGGATTACTGTATTGCTGATTTGTAACAGTCTTTGCTGGAGGAAAAAGGTCTGATACGAGATTGGATGTTGTCTGTCAATCTCGATCTATTCTAAAAAACGGTAAAAAAGAAATTCAAAAACTTCTTTAGTTAAAAAAACACAAAGAAGCACTCCAGCAAAAATTGTCCTCAATGACAGTGGAGTAAGGAGAACATATTGATTGCTGCTGTACTCATGAACAGTTTTATTCTCTGAGACCACATGAATTTTCACACATGGTGTGTGAGTGTGTAATAATGTTTAAAGGGTATGGTATTTCCAGCTATAAATACTGATCACACAAAGTACAGACAATCTAATACCATCTGCTGATGCATCTCAGGCTTGACTCATCATATTCTCTCAAGCATGCTCAGTGAAGGAAATTCAGTTTTTATGTGTGCTGTGGATGGATTTTCTAAAAAACAAAATGTCAGCCAGCTATGCTGAATTGAAAGGGGTCTTTTTTTGTTAATGTAATTATCATCCTTTTTGCAATTGCTTGTTTTCTCCTCTTTGTTTTGATTACACCTTAGCTCAGAGTCCGACAGAATGAAACTGTGTTATAATTGTTACTTGAGTAAAGCCAATGATATTTTCATATTTTTTTAGTGATTATACAACAGTTCTTTTCGCTGCTGCTTGGACATTTCAGATTATGAAAGGGTTGTTACATTGTGACTATTTTGTCCTTTGTTCTGCAGGCTGTGAGTTTGCGCTCCACAATTCCAGGTTCCTCACCAGGATCTACCCAGCTGGATCTCGAACGATGTCTTCTAACTACAACCCTCAGGAGTTCTGGAATGTTGGGTCACAGCTAGGTAGACATGCGGCCTTCCCAGCCTCTACAGCCTTTTGTTTCTTAACTTCTATCATTCACACCCAACTTAATCTTTAAATTCACAAAGCAAACCTAGCTTCTGCTTAAAAAAAAACCAAACATTCAGCTGTCAGTTAAATCTACATACTGCACGCAAACATTAAACATCAAACAGATCGATGTGAATGGTGGCTGATAAAATATCAGAGACGCTTCTATTCCGAGAAACACACAGTTACTGCAACGTCTTTCAGCTCAGACTTAAGCAAGTTTTAATTGCTTAAGTGCCATAGCTTCTGGGATTTTATTCTCTTGTTTTGTCACCAAATAATGCGCTACTGTATGTAAGGACCATGTGTAGCATAATTGCCACATTAAGTTCCTTGCTTTTAAGAACATTTTTCATCCCTGATCACATAGACACCCGATGTTAATCTCTCCAACACCACTGTGAAAGTGAGAAACCTTGAAAACTCCCAGGCTCATGTCAAGCCTAAACTGCTCCTCACTCCAGGTCTTTGGCAGCAGTGAACTCCCTCCTCTGTGTGCCAGGCACAGGGGATAATTGTTCATTAGTTTCAAAGCTTCTGCCTTGGGAATTCCAAAGGGAGCTTTCATTCCCTTTTCTGAAGGGAAAAAAAAACACCGGGTCCTTCAGTCACTGTGCTTTAGCCAGAGTGCTGGACATAAGTAACCTAACTTGTGTGTGTTGGCAGGTAATCTGACCAGCCCTTTAACTGTAGTGCCCGTGACCTTCACAAACTCCAGTTGTATTTCCAAACTCTACAGTGTATGATCAAAGATGTGTCATCATGTATAATAAAAATGGGTATGAAAGAACACCATTGGATTGTGTGCAAAACCAAGACATCCATACATTTTCTAATCTGCTTATTCAGCACAGGGTCGTAGGGGAAGCAAGAGTCTTTCCCAGCAAACAACGGGCCCAAGACAGGAAAACCAAGACATATGTCCCTTTTTTACCCAAACTGAAAAGCATTATAACTAGGAAAGTATTTCAGCACTATAAATATATGGATTTGAGCTCAGGATTAAGGCATCATCATATCTAATGCATTTTTTTAGCTTCAAATGATTTTTTAAACTATTCTGAAATATATTTTTCAAACCTCCCTACCTTCTATGCATGTACTATCTATCTTTTTGCGCCTTCTCAAATTTACCCAGAAGACAGCATCTATCTTTTTCTTTGCTGAAGACTGCAGAATACACTTTCATGCTCTGTTACACTTCTGACGTATGAAGGCAGTGCATTGCCATGCTGTGAGGGAGAGGAGAGAGATCAATTAAGTATAAATGATTAATAAAAATGAATGGAATATCAGGCAGTACATCAAGCACAAAACACTGATCACAGATTTACATATTCTTCAAAGATAGTTTCACAATAGTACAGCATAATGTGTATCAAATGTCAACTCTATTAGAATTGCAACTCATATATCTGGAAACACAAATGTTCCTCCCCGATCAAAGGACTGAAACAGCCCATGGATGACTAAAAGAAATGGCTTGATGGGATTGTGAAGCCAGCAGCCAAATCCAGCCATACCCTGCAACTCACAACTGGCAGCCCACTGAAGCTAAGCAGGTGTGAGCCTGGTCAGTACCTGGATGGGAGACCTCCTGGGAAAAACTAAGGTTGCTGCTGGAAGAGGTGTTAGTAGGGCCTGCAGGGGGCACTCACCCTGTGGTCCATGTGGGTCCTAATGCCCCAGTATAGTGATGGGGACACTATACTGTAAACAGGTGCTGTCCTTTGGATGAGATGTTAAACCGAGGTCCTGACTCTCTGTGGTCATTAAAAAATCCCAGAGCGTTTCTCGAAAAGAGTAGGGGTGTGACTCCGGCGTCCTGGCCAAATTTCCCATTGGCCTTTACCAATCATGGCCTCCTAATAATCCCCCTCTATGAATTGGCTTCATTACTCTGCTGTCCTCCCCAGTGATAGCTGGTGTGTGGGGAGCGTTCTGGCGCACTATGGCTGCCGTTGCATCATCCAGGTGGGGCTTCACATTGGTGGTGGTGAAGGGGAGTCACCATTACCTGTAAAGCGCTTTATAAGTGTAAGCAATTATAATTAGGTTACTGGCAACTAAATTAAGAAGAATAGAATAGAATGGCATCCATTTCCAATCTATGTTCTTAATAATACTGTAGAATGTACACCTGAGACTATGTAACAGGCATAGTTAGGAGTTGTGTAAATTTCCTCTTTAATCCAGATTCAGCCACTTGATTCTTGCAACAAAAAATGAATATAAGAATGTACGAAAGCTTGCAAATAAGAGGAGGTCATTCAGCACATCTAGCTAATGTATAATTAGCAACTATCAAACTCAATCAGTTGTGTGACATAATTTCCCATTGAATGCATCGATTAGAAATTAGAAATGGTGTGCTATTCCCTAGAATGCAAAACAAAAGATTATGGAAAGGCCAGATCTACTTGGAAAATAAAAAAAGAAAGACTTTGAATGACAGTGTGTATTTACTCTGCTTGAGCAGCATTATAATCAGAAATGGTCATATTTGTCAGCATGGTATGGTTGTCATCTGACAGTTCAATGCTAAGGAATGTGGATATACTGTAACAGGAATGTGCCTTTGAATTCTAATTGGAAATGTGTACCAAAACTGCCAGGCCAAATGAGCTTGACAGCTACAGGGCAGTCACTCTCCCATCTCTCCCAATGAAAAAACGGAGAGAACAGGAAAGCAACACATCACAAAAAGCACACAGAACCATATTGAAGTCCTACAGTTTGCATTCAGAGAAAGAAGGGGAATTGTCGAAGCAATACCCGCAATGTTAAATCTGTTCTTTCAGCATCTTGACCAAGCAAAGGTATTTATAAGAATCATGTTGATTTTTCCTCGACATTTAATATAATACACCCACTGTTGGTTGCACAGTAACTCTCAAAGAGCATCAATTGAAACAGTAACTTAAAACAATGGGTCCTATACTTCTTAACAAACAGGTCAAACTGGGGAAATAGTTATAGTATCAGACACTACACTTCCACTGGATCGACACAGGGCTGTATCTTGAGAGCAGACACACAAACATCTCATCAAGGCCTGCTGACACAGGCCAGCCGACACTGGTCAGCTTTTTAAAGGATCCGGTCATGGGCCCAGTTTTAAAGATTTTATTAAATGGTGTGATGACTTGTCTTTGAAGTCAAATGTCTTGAAAATAAAGGATCTAAAAATAAGAAGCAAAAATAATCGGGGGTCTATCAGATCAACTTAAATAGCCTCTACCAGCAAAGGGTTGTAAAGAGAATGATCAAGTGTGTGGCTCACCCCCTCAATTGTGAATTTACATTCCACCTATCTGTGAGCTGCTTCTGTGTCCCCAGGTGTAAAAGTAATAAGCTCAGGATCTCTTTCATCACCACTGCAATATTTCTGCCAAACTACTGTAAAAGTAACTTTCTTATCTCCTGTAACACTACTGGACCATCTTCCCTATTGGTAGTGTTTGTCTTTCTTGCTGTATTGTTGTATTGGACTGCGCCGTAACATGAATTTCCCCCAGAGGATAATAAAACCTGAACTGAATTGAAGTGTATTTTGCTGTTCTTGTCCCTCATCTCTTGTGCTGTCCCAGTATGGTCTGTTTTTTTGCCAGTTGTACTCTATTCCAGTGAGTTAGTATGCAGACTGTGTACAGTGCTATGCTGTGCATGTAGCTGAGGGGTGCCATTACAGCAGCTAGAAAGCTGAAGATCTAACTTAGATTATGCTATATAAAAGGCGTTGAATCCCATTATGGTGTGCTTCATTAATACAGTCCTACTGGTGCTTTCTAGTACCATAATGTATTCTTAAAAATACAGAATAGAAAAGGCAAAAAATCTTATAATTATGAGAAATTAGACACTAGGCTGTGCTTCTCACCTGGTATTACCTTTTCATTCCAGACTTACTACAGTACATACAGGTACAGTATTGATAGAAGGCACTAAATGGAACTGGTGATGGCTTTGGAAATCTGGTTGGAGGACACTATTATTTTGGGTGAACTAAGTCATAATTAAGAATTCATTATTTTTATAGAGCTTTTTTATCCCACAGGATCCCAAAATGTTTTACATACTGTAGAGGAAAGGACCTTCTTCAGCCACCACTGAAGGGCAACACCCAAATGGGTGGCACATGGTAGCCATTATGCATCAGTAAATCCACTACTTAATAAGTCAGGTAGAGAAGGGAGAAAGGTTTTCCTTCATCAATTGAATTACAGTAGATAGCAGTTTTAAGAAGACCGTATTGTCATATATGGGTAAAGTGGAATTTACCCAGGATACCAGGGCAACAAAGGGTACTGGCCATTGCATACCACTTGGAGCTGCAAACTGGTTTCGTTCTGATGACTCTCCACTACTGACCAGCCCCAACCTTGCTTTGCTTCTGAGGTTACAAGGTGGGCAATGTTGCTAGCAAAACAGACAGCCACTTCAGGACAAAGACATACAGTAGAGCCACTGTTTGACAGTCTGGATCTGAATCCTGGAACGGGTTCTCTGCTACTGTTTCTAACAGCAAACAATCAATCAATCAAGGATTTATTGATCAATGTACGAACAGTCTAGCATACAGCGGTGTTGTCGGCAATGAAATGCTTTGTCCGTGAGCTCATTAAGAGGGACAGAAGAGTAGAAGGACAGGAATTTAGAGGGATTAGATTTAAGGAAAGAAAAAATAATAGGATACAATAAATGACATAATTGAAATTTACAATACTATTTACAGATTGTGCGAAAGTAACACAAGGATAGGAGGTATTTAGCGCTCTTCATATGTGCAATAACAGACAATGTGAGTGGAAAAAAATTATGATCCATTTCTTCTTTCTTATGAGATTACTGCAATACTAAAATCAGAAGTGTCGATAATTGGATGTCGAGAATTGTAGAGGTATTTGTAATTGAATTGATTCTAGGCTCTTTTAAATGTGTTATTGCAGTGCAGAAGTGTTCCGAGTCCAATTCTGCTGCTCCTACTCTCACTGGACATGACTATAGTAAATGTGCAAATTAAATCTGTGAGCAGTCAAAGAGCATTTCTCCTGTCACACCCACTTAAGAGGTTTTCAATAGACTCTAAATGTGCTGCGTGGCCCATGTGATCATCCCTGTAATGGAGCAGGACTACACAGCACTACTGCCGTGATAAAGACACTAAACAGCAGGCACAGACATCCTGCTGCAAATATACTGTACAATAGGGCTGGCGAGGGATCAACTGGGAGTAAACGAACTATGCCAGCCTCCAGAGCATGTGAAAAAAGGCACTTATCACCTCTCTCTGTTCTCTTCTGCCTGTGAGGCTCAGTGCTACATGCTGTGCCAAGCTACACTAACCCCTAATACAACAGACAGTACCTCCCTGGTGCCTCCCAGGCTTGGCTTACAGCCATAACCAAAGCAGCTGTTCATCATACTGTAGCTCTTGCTCTGCCAGTCCTACTCATCGAACACTAAAGGTTACAGCAATGATTCCTAACATTGGAAGGCTGTGGTTTGGTTTATGCTAAAATGTTTTCTTACAACATTAGCAGAAAAGAGCAGCAATGTTAATGTTAACAATAATGTTAATGTTAACAACAAGCTTTTTTTTCCCCGTAAAATCTTTCTTGGATTGTTTTTAGTAAGTTATTGGGATGTCTAAATACTTTAAAATTCCACTCTGATAACTGGACAGTGTTTTAATGTGACACAACTGTGACATTTGGACAATTCTTGTAGTGTCTTTTTTCATAGGAAAACTTTCTCTGTCCTTCTGTCATTTCCTGTTAGATTCAGTTGGAGTAGTTTATGAAAAGGACAAATAATCTTACAGTGGACTTTGAGGTGCCCCAGGTCTCTCAACAATGTGAAAAAACTGCATTTTATTATACGTATATTTAACAAAATATTAACTGAATATTGTGTCATGTATTCTGTACTCTACTTACAATGCTCTACCTGTTTTTAAAATGGAAAAGAAAAACTGTTGACAAATTGTGAAAGAGTTTCTGATATATTACTTGTGTATTGGGCTGTGATACATTAGCCAGTAGTGTGCCATGCAGTTATTTTAAGATTGAGCTCAAGTTAGGAATCATATTTTGACTGTTGTCTCATAGGTTAACTGCTTATTATGCCTTATCATAGCTCTGTTATGATTTCGCTCTGCATCAATATCCACTGTACTGTGTTTTTCCATAGTAAGATGTAATTAATGGAGAGTCAAACTCTTGGTCATTGCCTTCAGTTTTTAACAAAAGTTCCTCTGGAATGATAGCAACTAAACTCTTCCTCAACTTTGTTACTCAAGCTCAGAATTCTCCATGGCCTCACTTTCTGAAAGAACTATCAGGACCATTGTAAGCCACTCTTTTGCTCATGTTTGTTTTCCTGCATCACTTCTTCTTCCTGTCACGATTGTAGTCCCTTTCCCTTAAGGGCGGTCCGGCTCGTTCACTTTTTAATTGATTTTGTGCACCTGCTCCCCATTCCTGCCTCCCTACAAAAGCCAGATGCTCACTCTGTTCCGGGCTCTGCATTAGTTTCCTGAACCAGCCGAGTCAGGGACTTGGAGCGCCTGGTTCCGGTCCCCCCTTTCTTCCCCCCGACTCTTCGCCGGATTCCGCTTCTTTGCTTTTAACTTTGTTTGGTTCGTCTTGGATTTATCACCCGGCTCTGAACCTTCACCTGCACTGGACTCCCTTTTGGACTGTTTGCCTGAACCATGCCCACCGGAGCACCTTCGTCACGCGTTCCCCTGGTTCCTCTACCAGCCCAGTTCCTCGTCTCCCTCCCTTCCGGATTGTGGCCTCTGCATAGGGTCCTGAAAGAATGCTTCGTAACATTTCTCATCTCCACCTCCAAAAGCTGCCCCTTAGTTATCTCCTCACTCTGCATGGTGACCCTGCCCTCCTCGTCCTTTGGCCAGGAAAAGCCAAGAGGATTGAGATAAAGGTTCACATGCCTGATCACCCAATAACCCATACAGTAGATGCAGAAGTACCTTTCCAGCCTTTACAGCTATAATGAAAATACGCAATGCATCTAATAGGAATTGGCATGAGTACACCTGGTTCAAAATATCAGTACTATTATTAAATGAAAAGAACTTAGGAATTTAAAAAATACGTTTGGAATAATCACTTCTGTTATGACTAAAACAAAACACCAATAAGTACTAATGATCATGGGAAAACAATACAATTTATACATTTCTTTTTATATGTAAAAGCATACTATATGTTAACCTGATGTGAACTACAGATACAGTACATAGAAGATATAATATCCATTTCTGCAGTGCAACAGATATTTTGTTCAACTTGTAAAATATGAAGTTGAACCTTTTTTGGTATTTTAAAAGAAAGACAGACAGTGCTTTTAAGAAACCGATTTCCTAGCAAAATGTTGTCAAAGGCACTCAGCTTGATGTGTTCATTCTTTTCTTTGCAGTGGCACTGAACTTCCAGTCCCTGGGACTGCCGATGGATTTGAACAACGGAAAGTTCCAGGACAACGGAGGTTGTGGATACGTTCTGAAGCCACATTTTCTGAGGACTAATGAGACGGGTTTTGATCCAAATTGTCTACAACAGAACTTCAAGCCTGTATATCTCCTCATCAAGGTACTGCCTGCATTACAGTGCCTGTTTTTAACTGACTGCTTTATTAGGTATGCGAGTTTACAAAAACATTATCCATTGGCTTTGGTAAACAGTTTTCCAATCAGTGTAATCAATTATTGTAGACATTGTAGATATTTGTTGAAATATGCACATATATAGAAAATTAATGGAAATTGCATTACACATAATTTGCTTGTTTAACTTTAAAAGATGTTGTTTTTAACTTTTGAGATGAGCTATGTTATAAACAGTTTGGAGCACATATGCTTAATACAAAAATATACAGTATATTTTCTAATTATTGACAGTTAAATGTGCTCTCCTATTGACAGGATCTGGATTCACTACTAACATTTCACCTGTTTTTACTAATTCTGACTCATTTACTGAATTGTGAATTTGACATTTGCTCCGACTGCAAGTCAGTTAGTCTGCATGGGAATAGGGATATTCACATGTGCACATTCAATAAAAAGTCAAGGATGCTGACGCAACACTGGAGCAGGAATTTACAACATGTGTACCTGGTACTGTAAGTGCACTAGACCAAGGCTTTCCTGTTGCAATTCAGTGGTTCAGTCAAACACCAATTAAGATGGATAAGAGCTGTGAGTCAACTACTGAGCTTTCGTGGAGTAACTCACCTGGCTGAATAAAATGACAGCCTGTCCATAGGGACAGTGATATTAAAGTTTAATTTCCTCCCAGGTTTTTGTTTAAAACTCAATTTTTCCAAAGAAACATTGGAGTAGGTTTCGTAGGCCTCCTTAAACCAACAAAATCTTCAAGCCTGTGCAGGAAGGTTAAATTAGTGCATTTAAATCCTCACTGAGGTACTGTAACACTTTCCTGAGGCATTGTGCTGTTGATGATTTAATGTGATCTAAAACTCCTGCTGCACTGCTGCTCTTAAGGACTTGACTTCCAGTCACAATGGTCTTATTGCACCTGAGCAACATTTGTGCCCAACTCTCTGAAATTAACATTAAAAAGATGATGACCTGGAAAGACATGAAAGACATGAAATAGCTCTGAAAATGTTTGTGATTGTTAATATTTTTCACTTATTTCTAGATTTGGTATTTGCATTATGATGAGTTTGATTTTATCTGTAAATGTATGCTTTTACAGATCTGACGTGTTGTTCTTCTTTAATGTTTGTTGATGAATTGTATGTTATTTGTAAATGGAGAACCTAAGACACAAATTCACTTTTAGTGGACAACAAAGTTAGTCTAATTTAGTTTGCAATTCTATCTGCAAGAATAATAATTGCTTACACTTACATAGCGCTTTTCTGGACACTCCACTCAAAGCGTTTTACAGGTAATGGGGACTCCCCTCCACCACCACCAGTGTGCAGCCCCCTCGCTACTCCCCCTCTTAAGGGCGCTCCAGCCCTTCCTCGTTTCCCCCATTGTTTACACCTGTTCCTTATTCCAGCCCCTCTTTAGTTCCACCTTTAAAGCCAGACGCAGGCGTTTGCCCGAGGCTTCTCATTTAATCCTGCTTCGTGAGAGCCCGGGGTCCTGCCGCATCTGGCTCTGTCGTGGTTTTAGTTTCCTGTTCCTGATTCCCTGCCCCGCCGGTCCCGACCCGGTTCTTGTTTTAACTTCGGATGGATCCCCTGGTCTTGGACTCAACCTCCCGTTTTGGATTCCCCCTCTGGATATACCCTTGGACTGTTCTCCCTGGATTCACTCCCCCTGGACACCTGCACTCCTCAGACACGCCCCCTGTCTCCTGACCCTTCTCCTGCATGACTATTTTCCCTATTGTATCCTCACAATTCCGGATCGTGTCTTCCGCATAGGGCCCGGAAAGAACCGGATCGTGACCGGTGCCTGTTTACAGTATAGTGTCCCCATCACTATACTGGGGCATTAGGACCCAGATAGACCCCAGAGTGAGCGCCCCCTGCTGGCCCCACTAACACCTCTTCCAACAGCAACCTTAGGTTTTCCCAGGAGTCTCCCATCCAGGTACTGACCAGGCTCACACCTGCTGAGCTTCAGTGGGCTGCCAGCTGAGTAATATGGCTGCTGGCAATCTGTAAGAATATTGAAAAACAGATTTCTGACTGGACCAAAAATCTTTGAAAATCCTCTTCTAAATCACTTTAGAAGAAAGTTTTGAAATCTCCACAACAGGATGGCATTTCAGTCTTCATCTGCAGTTAATTGAAAATTGTCTACCAATAGAAAACACTTCTGTTCAGGCCATTTCAAAAGTAATGATCAGCAAAAATAGTGACCAGGACACAAACTTCTGATTTTTACCAGAATCATTCTCCAGGTTGAGATATACTGTTTGAAACTGTTTGAAAATCCCAAGTCTAGCTTCTTTGATCTCCTTTTAGATGAGTCAGTTTGTCACTTTAGAGGACTCAAAAGCAATTTAGTGTTACGTATATGAGATGTGACTTCAATAGAAGCACTCAGTTAAATATCTTTAGAATTAAATATACGCAGAAAAAAATAAATAAGAGCCTAAATATGACACCAGCAATAAAGATAATTTTAAATGATCATACAAATAGTTAACTCCAGTAAGCACAAGCATGAGCCAATCCAAGCTGAAGGCTTCCCTCATGATCCCTTCTGATCATAGACTTACAATCATTGTTTCTTGAACCATGATTTCTCTTAATCTCATAAACTACGCTAGACTGATAAATGGGCAGGAGGAATCTAATGAAAAGTAGGCTGTTTCCTGATTTTGGTGGATGGCTGGTTGACACTGTTCCCTCTGGAGCTGAAACTCCAAGATAAATCACTAGACTGTGGCAAGAGGTGCCATCTTTTGTACAAGACAGGAAACTCTCTGTGCCCATAATGGTCATGAAAGTTCCCATGGCACTTTAAACTTGCTATTAAGAGCTACATCCAAACTACTCTCATAAACATGGTCTTGCTTAAGAGTCATCTTACTCTTCTTGCATAAAAGACCCACTCCGGGTCTCCTTTCAAACAGACACCTGAGTGTCAATGGGAATTCCAGACTGAAAACAAATCATGAAATTAATGGTCTTATAATGGTCACAATTTCTTAAAGTTGTACAAAGCTGTGTAATGCATAAGTGCATCATTAAAACATAAGTGCAGCAATGTGAAGCAGTGAAGGTCAGGAGAACATATGAAAATGGGTTTTAGCAAGTTCCAGATTACTTCTGTTTTTCACAGCAGCCCACCTTAATTTTCTCTAGTCGGATTCCACTGAGCTTTCCATTATGCCTCCCAATACATTGCAATTTAGAATTCATCGTACAGTGGGAGTAAAGGAAAGGAAAAATGTAAAAGGCTAAGGTAATCACCTACTGCATGTTATACCGAAAATGTCCCACTGTATTGCTTGACAGCAACCAAAAACAAGAAACAGTTTCATCATTTATGATGAAATTTATGAGAATGTCTATCACAAAAGGACCAGAAAAATCCAGTTACATAACAATCAGATTATCACTGTATTAAAGACGTAAATAATGCAAAGAGACAGATTCTAACTGGGATAGGGATGTACAAGCAAACCTGCATTACAGAGCTGCTCCACTGACGACCCCCTGTCTGTATTGATAAGTCTGGTCTCATCTATATATTCTCTATAATAAATAATGTGTTGGCAAGTGATCAAGGGAAATAACGAAGTCATTTACTGACTGATATAAAGAGTTTTAATCATATTGATGCAGAGCAATACTCCACTTCTTGTTCCCTATAGGCATGAGCTTTGAATGTCAACATCTATTTTTATTTCAGAGCAATTAGTTTCTTATATTTTTAATAATGCTGGAGATGTCTAAGAAAACAAGAAAACACACCAGTGCGTTTCATGCAAAGAGAAATGACAAATAACTGAAAATGTTTCTTAAATGTGGTGGCAAAACACCTAAAAATAAATGGGATTCATTTATTTGATTACATCTTACCTCCTATTTTAGATATAGCATGTTCTTAAGAATACTAGGGATTTCCGCATTTCAAAATGTTCAAAGACAACATTTTACACTTGACTGAACGAAAATGATTTTGAAAGACTTAACAAGACTTGAAGCAGTTCAGGTGGGGAGCTCCGTCAGCATTTGTAGGCTGCAAAGGAACAAGTAATAGGTTTATTCCATGCTGAAAAGAGAATAAAGAAAACACAACGTTTCGGCTGTGGAGCCTTCTTCAGGTGTCACACGTCGTGTTTTCTCTTTTCAGCATTGAATAAACCTACTGTATTACTTGTTCCTAAATAAGACTTGGCGATTTATTATTCTTTTATTATTCTTCACTGTATGTACTCTTCCTGTTTGTAATTTAAGAACATTGAAAAGCTTAAGTGAGAGAATTCCAGTCTGCCTAACTACAGGAAGTTCATTTAGTAGTAAGTAGCTAATTGATCCAGGAGGATCTCATCCAACTGTTTCATTAAAGATGTCAAGCTACTACAGTAAATTGGCTTCCACAAACAGTACTTTCCTTTTATATCCTCTGGTTCGAGCTTCCCTATTTATTCTGAGGAAATCCACTAGAGTGACTTTGTCCATGCCTTTGAGGATTTTTAATATTTGGATCAGCTCCCCTCATAATCTTCTCTGAAATTCGCAAACTATTCTCTCTTTCAGTCTGCCAGTATCCAGTAGGACCTTACGTTAAGATCTGGAATGTATCTTGTTGCTCTTCTATGGAGTAAATCACTCATTTAAAGGGGTGACCTTCATTGTACTCACTATTCTAATTTATGTTTACATCTTACAATTCTACCAAAGCATCCCTTTATTTATATTCTACACCTTCATCTGTATATTTTGTTTGCCTTTTAAAATTCCTTCTCACATTGTCTATGTCTTTTTCATAAATAGTCTCTTGCCTCTCCATGTGAAGTGGTCTTCCTTTTGTATTGTTTCCAATAGGGGGTTAAGAAAATTGAAAACTACAGAAAATAGTGAGCAGGATAATCAATAGGTAAAATCAATAATCATAATCCACAAATTTTAGAGATCATGCCAAGAATATACGTGAGTGGCTGGTACAATTAAAGGCACCTTATTTTTTATTCTCACAGTCACAGCTTTGGCGATAGAGTAATAAATGAGGCACAATGGCTAAAACACATTTTTATTAACAACGACAATGACACACACCTAAACAACACACAACAACATACAAGGTACCCTCTCAGAGGCCTACATCCTGCCCAATGAGAAAAAAGCCAAACTTCTACCAAGTATTTAAAATCCCGTGTAACGCCAAAGAGGCCAACCAGAGGGATAAACCTGACTTCTAAACCAAACAGGGTACAATCTATAGTTAAATCTTTCTTCCTATAAGTCCGGATCCTACAAAGTGAATAGGATTCTATCTCTAAAAAATGTAGGGGTGGTCACAGATGTCATAAAAATGCAGGCAAAAAGACTGTGTAAACATGGGTCTGTACAGCTAAATTGCTGTGTTCCGAAAATGATAAAAACATTCAAGTACAGTGAACTGCAGTCTTTCAGGAAAAGTCATATAGTAGTTTCAAAAGACAGCATACACCAGGCTTTGATACAGTCACACAGACAAAATTCCTGTCAGACTAGACTCCTGCCAGACTGGACAAAAACTAACATGCAACCCCATGAATGCCAAGTAGAATACCTTTATCTCCACCCCCATCTCCAGCTGATGGACAGGAAGTCCATTTAATCCGTTTACAAGCTCTGTAATTCTGACACAACGCGGTTGTGGACAAGGACAAGGTTGTGGATGCACAACAGGTAAGACAATTAAAAACAACCAATACCTGTTCATACCCATTAAAAGCACAAAGAAAGTGACGTTGCTCCAGGATGATAAGGGCAATAGGAGAACAAGTGAAAAAACGTTTATGGCAGACTTCCACAGAGACCATGTGACGAAGGTGTGCACCAGCTCTTCTTCACAATTCTGTGTTGTTTAACTATTTTATAAAGTGCTTATTCCTCATTTGCTCATTTTATTTGTCTTAATTGATTTGTCGCGTCGTTAGGCATACTTGTTTCAATTTTAGCGCTCAATTCACTCTTCTTTGCTGTAAGCAGCATCTCTTTAAATCTCATTCCTTCAAAATCTGCTTTCCTAAAATTGTAAACTTTTGATTTGGACTAAATCTTAAAGTGTTGAAGTGTAGTTCAAAGAACACCATATTAGGATCACAGTTGCATAATGGTTCTCTCATCTCTCTTTGCCTCATTCTGTCTCAATTGTTTATAAAGATGAGATCAATATAATATTTTTTGTCCTGTAGTTGCTCTGACAAACTGGATAGGAAAGCATTACTTACTGTGTCTACAATTTCAGCGTCTGCTGCTAACATTCTGTTACTAACTTTCTTTTATTCTCCCAGATGGGTAATTTGCTTTGTAAACAGGTAAAAGACATAACACAACGCAAAATACGTTTAACACAACCTGAACCAATACACAAATAAAAGACAAGAAACAAAACAGAAATAAAGTAAAATATACAATCTGTGGTCCAAATTAAATGTTAAATGCTGAAGGAATAAAGGATAACTTAGTTCTATTGTACTTGAATCTGAGTAGAACAAATCTATTCCCAGATGGAAGGCAATCAAATTCACTATGCAAGGGGTGGTCATGACAGTTAGATTATATGGGCCTTCTGCACTATTTCTTTGATGTAGAGGACTGTAAGTGGTAGATATTGTGCATAAGTAAGTTTGCTGGTCACCATTCTGCTCAGTCCGTTTTTATTGTGTATGTTAAGCTTATCAAAACCAGGCTACTGCAGTGAATGTAAGCACATTCAATTTAAGTTCTATAGAATAAAGTTATCGTTGAAGCAAACACATTAAAAGAGCAGAGCTTTCTAAGGAAGAATAACTGTTGGCTCTTCTTATATATGGCATCTTGATTTTCCTAAGAGGTTAGCTCGTAATCAACAATAGTGCCAGGATATTTATAACTGTTGACTATTTCTCACTCCTCAATGACTTGGTTTTGCAACTGGTAGTGCACCTTTCTACTGTATATTCAATTATTATATCATAGGTTTTCAACACAGTTGAAGGAAGAGTTGTTACATCAGTCAACAAAATAATCCACCACGGGCCCTTGATCTGTGTCTACGTTTTGGAGGAGTCTGACAGTGACACAGGCATCAGCAAACTTAATGATGTATCTGTCCTCAAAAGAGCTTCTACTGCTGTCTGTATAAAGAATGTAAAGGATAGCACACAGCGCTAAGGAGACCCAGTGGAAAAACAAAGCTACTTTAATATACAGTAACACTATTTTTCCTTAATCTTTGTGATCTGTTGGTCAAAAGCCAAAGATCCCACCTATGTATAATATCAACATCTACATTAAAATTTGAGAGTAATCTCTCCACTAATATACTGTATGTGGTTGAATGGTGTTAAAGAGTGATGAGAAATTGATAAATAAAACCTGACATGTGTCTTGGGATCGCAGTCTTCCTTCTACTGTAGATGTGAAGAGATTCAATGATGTGAATGTAGCATCTTCTCAACTCCTCTGTTAGTCCTGTAGGCGAATTGCATGGAATCCAGTGGTTGTTCTACCTGGTGGTGCACATGCCCTTTAACATTGTTCATTACTAAAGAGGTCAATGCCACCAGGAAATGCCACAGGCTATGAGAGGAAAGTTAAAGACTCCTAACACTATGCATGTGTTACAGTCCACAGGGCTCAAGGGAGATCTTGGAGAGTTGAGCGGTAGCGAGAAAGGAAGGGGTGATGGCTTCAAGCAGGCAAGCCACCGACTGAGATCAGAAGTTAGTCATCAGTCAGAAAAATAAACGGAGAGTAGAAAATCCGTCTTGTTTACTGGTGGTCTCAGAAAAGGTCCTGAGAGACAGCAACAAGTTAGCTGAAGCTAACAAGGTAGCTTGAATGCCCGGGCTCCGATGAATGGGAGAATCCTGCCTTAATGGGATGATTGCCTTTTGCATTGGCTGCTGGATTGAAAGATATTTGGCTTGATTAATAGGCAGCCAGATCTAGTTCGGGGCTGCATCCACATGTGAATGTGCTGGTTGCCACTAGCAACGGCAGGATGCAAACTGCTTCTAGTACAGGTGTAACAGAACGTTTTTTAGAGAGTCTTACCCATTTGAATTGAGAGACTCTTCATCCCTGTAGGTGAAGCTTCCCTGACATTCGGTTATCTATGTTTCTGTAATTCCATTTCCATCATTTGACATCTGTGTGTGGCTTTAATAATCACTTTCCCTGAAGAATACTGGCCCATAATTGACAAAATGAGGACCAGGTCATCCTACAAACCAAGATCTCTGTCAGTTATTGAAAAGGTCAAAAGGCTGGGTTTTAAATGACAAGATCAACAGTCATGCAGTAATGTGTTCTAAGTCTTAATCTGTTCTGTGTAGATTTTTTTCAACCTGGCAGTCTTGGTGCAAAGTGTATGTGTAAAATAAGTGAAATATTAGGGTTTTTTAAACTGTTTAGCAACAAAATGACAATTTCTTTACTTTTTTAAGGGTTATCAGAATTTATCTCAACTGACTTTTCCCTTTTGTCCTTCATACTGTACTAATAAACATCTGATAATAAAACTCTTCTGACTGTTCCTTAAAGTTAAAATCATTAAAGGGAATGGAATTCAAGAGATCACTGTCTCATGATCACATGTGGCATAGAACAGAAAATGAAACTTACAGGAGTGACTTAGGGATGGATAATTCACCTACTCAGATCCACTATGGTGAATAGACATAGAGATTTAAGCTTTGCTCTTATGATCCTACTTATGAATCATTGGTTTGTGACTGGAAACCAATTGAAACACAATCCAGATCAGTGATAAAGTGCTCCAGCAGCACTCCATTGGAGAGGACACAGGGTCAATGATTGAAGTGCCTCCATGGAAAAATCCAAACTTTTGTAAATTCCTCAACCTTTATTAAGTGATCAGAGATTTCATGTTCCATCTGGTGATGGCTGGGTCCGAACTTATTAAATCCCAAAAATCTTCAGTCCTACAGCATGTGTCCATGGATTTGCTTTGCAGTGAGTCCTTCTAGGAATGAAACATTGATGAATGCTGGTTGATCAAGCTTTGAAATTTCCATCAATCAATGGCCCTCTAAAGTGCAAACCAGGGTTCATCATCCACAGACAGTGTTATAAACAGGAAATTAAAAATTGTAAGTAATGCACATGAATTGCACTCTCCAAGTTCCAGAGCTTTCTGAACAGACTTAATAATAATACATAGTTCAGTTTCCAATTCCTTAGGCTTCACAAGGAGTGTTAGTCTGTCTTTTTAGCTCTCTTATCAAGGGGATTGGCCACTTTCTTTTCAGAAGAACCAGAAACCATACCTTTCTTGTATGGAGGAGGTAAAAAAAGACAAGAAGCTTTCTGTAGAATCTTTAGAATCCGAAATCAGTCTACATACTCTCCTTCACCAGTACTTCGCACCTGAATCATGCTGCAGCAGGAGATTATGTCAGGTCTCTGAATGTTTGGTATTGAGAACAATTAAACTCTACTATTACTATTATTATTTGTCAAATCTAATTTAACAATAACCTGAGCCTCGATAAAATGAGAACATTTTATTTTAAACCAAGTGTAAACCAGGTGAATGCATGTATTTTTTTATAGTGTTAAAGCATAGTCACTAATCTTTGAACAGGGAAAAGCTGAAACTATACTGTAGGTATTTCAATTCCCTGGTGCCTCACGCAGGAGCTATGAGCACTTAGCAAAGCTTTACCCCAGTCATTTTTCACAGATAACATGTACAGTATGCGATCCATACATAATTAAATATCTGTTTGTGACCGGCCCTATTCTATTCATCTTCCTGACTCATATCTAAAATAACATACCCAAATGAGCGGTTTGTATATAAAGAATTATTTATATCCTCAATAAAAAGTCAGCAATAAATATGAAATCTCCACTTTGTATATTTATTTTATGTGAATATCAAAAATCCTTGGAGCACTCAGAAAATATGTCCTGTATATCGTTGCTTTTATTTTAATGAATTAAGCAAATCCAAATTTCAAGGGTTTTTTAATGATTGCAAGTCCAGGGGATGTCAGTTTGGGCATTGTGTCATTTTGCTCCAATTATAGTATTTGCCTCTGCTTTGGATTCCACTCTTTAACTACAGTAGGTCTGGAGGTTTTCACTCCTGAGAATAGAAGCCTAGAGTTCTAGAGTTCTAGAGTTTCCCTGAAGACATGACGTGTTAAACCACGACTCTCAAAGAAGAGTATTTGAAAAGGGGAAAAAACTTGCAAAAGGTTCCCCAATGGGCATGTCCATCATTGTGGGCCCACCTGGATCAATGCCCTTTAGTGGTCACCACCCACTGTGGCATCACAAAATGTAGTGCTGATTACAGATATTGTAAGGCCCATCAGAGTAGGCAGGATTATTTTGTTTTAAAAAAGGCCACACATTATAAGTTGTGTTTTAATGGGTAAATCGATGTTTTATAAAACAAGGTATTGTTCTAAAATACAAATGAATTCATTGTGGAAAGCTGTAAGGAGGCGATGGAGAAGTCTAAGGTTATACTCAGATTATTCTTTTCATACCCATAACATGCTATCTTTGTACTCCTCCAAAAAAACGTAGTCATTTGCATCAAACAGAAAAGTATTTTCTGTGCTTGGTAAATGGCTATATTTAAATGACATAAGATATGAGATAAATGGTCTTTGGACTGTGATTTATAAGGAACTGTTCAACTGAAAGTGACAGGACATAGTAGCTTTGATTCCCATACAGAGTATGAGATGTTACAAAGTCCAGTCATTATGCCCAACGTAAGGTCTAACTACAAAACACTGGGTATGGCTTCTGGGGGTTGCAATCGATAATGAGCCATGTGTATATTCTTCACAGCATTCTTTACATGTGTGCTTCAGTCTTCCACCCTGAGCTAACTGCCCCTCCACCATCAGCAAGATTCTAGATACAGCCATAGTGTTGAAGCGTCATTTCAATCCTTTGAAACTGTAGAGCCTGGGAATCACAGACTCACATGAAATTCACTTGACAGATCACCACCAGTCAGTCCGATTAAATGGTAAAATCGGCCTAACCCTTTTAAAGTGCAGAGAGGCACGTTACATCCTGAGAAGCTCAATGACTCTAAGTGCTTTACAAAACTGAAGCACATCGTATTTGGCTCAGATTGAAGGAGTGCTTGAAGGATTATGCATACCCTCTTTAGACGCACTTTATGTTTGTATTTCTGTATTCCATTAAAAACCTGGTCCACATAATGAGGTTGAATTTGTCTTTGAGCAGGGAGACTCTAGCACCTCAGCTGCAGATAAGACAAGGCAGCAGACTCTGTAATTACTGTACCAGGATGCTTTTCCTACACTTCTATTGTGCTGTGCTGCTCACTGCAAGCCTGCATGTGGAATACAGTATTAAATTACCCAGGACACCTGATATCACATGATTCAGTCCTGCTATCTGCAGAACTGGTGCAGATACAAACTCAATTTCTAGCTGGAAGACTTGCGGTATTAGAATTTCCCTTGACTCTATTATTCATTGTACCTATGTTGACTGAGAGAAAATCTTGCACCACTTCGGATAGATAAGACAGATATACAGTAAACCCCTTTGTGTTAAATCCCTCATAATTCTGTATTATACAATAGTCACTTTAATACAGAAGATGTCAAACGTATTGAGGACTTGTTAAACCACTGTTCAGTTAGGGAAGCTCAACAAATCTGAATTTAAATTTCTGTCTTACAGTTATGCAAATTCCATTCTTCTCATACCTACCTTATCATATAGAATTGCATTCATTTGGAATGATGAAATCAGACTCTTTAAGCTAATTATTCTGTAACCCTAAGTAAAAAATACCAATAAGCATTGCTTGTATTGTGTGTGTGGTGTCTGAGTGAAATCTTTCAGAGCTCTCTCTTTAAACTGCGTTGACATCTACAACATATCATACCAACATACTTCTGTCCTGAAGTTCCAGATATTTTTTTATTAGTAAACCCAGCTTTCTAACTGTTGAAGAATAAAGTGCCTTTTAAATTGTTTTTTTTAATCTTTATTAAGGTTCAGTGCATTGAAGTGGATACTGTTATCACAACATACTGACAACCTAATGTAGGAAATGAGAAGGAAAGGATTTAGTTGACTATTTTAGCCAACTTTTGCTAATATGGTTATATTTTGTGATACTAACAAGAAAGCACACGTAAAACTATTAGAATGACAGGTAAATGAAATAACATAAGAACTCAGCTCTTAACCTTTCATTGCAATCCATCTGAGGGTCTATGAAAGCCAAATTAGAAGGATGGTGTTTTGTGAATGAAATAACCACTTTAATTAAATCCTGTGAAGCACAGGAACAGAATGCAATACATTATGTTTGTTGGCCATAGGGTGCCTTGGAGCATTATGGATCTTATAATGTTATGCATTCGGTACATGGATGGAATATGGCATGTAGAGAACTACTACGACTGAAGACTAATCTAACGCCAATCAGTTTTAAGAAAAACGGTTTATTTGTATTCCAAGTTGAGTTCAATGTCTGAGGATACACTAATTTCAGTGCTAAAATATAGAGATTTCTTCGTTTTTAACTGAACTTAATTGTTAAGGAATTGTCAAACATTTTTTTTAAATAAAGTACACATAATATATATGTGTTAAGAGAAAGAGGTTCAAGTTTCCTTTTTTAAAGATTTCATTAAACTCTGGTTTTTCACTTTATGGGTGATCATACTGTACTGCTTTCATGAAACACAAAAATATTGAGAGTCAGGCTTTGATGAACATATGCAGTTATTTAAAAAATGAAGTCATTGATGAATAATGGGCTTCTAAGTGCTTCAGGTATTCATCTACTTGTGCAGTTCTTTCTTGCAGTGCTGATGTCATATGTTAAAACGGATTTTGTTGACAAGATAGTAAAACCTCTTAACCTTGAAGCTTTTAGGTTACATTGCAGTTGACAAAATAATGTCACACTTATTAGCATAACTGCAGATTCCATTTACAGCTTTCGCCACGTGGAGAAATGGTGTCAACCCAAATGCGAAACAACATTCTCTGAATACTAAAGAGCAATAACTCACAATATATCCCATCTATTGCTTAGCTGGATTTTATATTCATTAGGAAAGCTGAGAATTGTGAGAAATCATGAATGAGAAAAGTTGAAACCTCACATGTGTAATATATTGTACAACTAATCTGTATCCCAAAAGAGTACAGTACATCAGATGCAAATAGTTTTTTTTTTTTATTTTGTGTTTCTGTAGGTTATAAGTGGATATAACCTTCCTGTCCCCAAACACAGTAAAGGAATCAACCCTTATGTCCGTGTGGAGATTCATGGAGCTCCTGCTGACAACTGCAGGAAACAAACAGACCCTGTAAAACGCACCTGTGAGTAAGAATGTGCCTCTTCATCTCGGAATGTTGCAACTGCCTTTGCTTAATAGTACTGTATTCCCTTGCAAAGCTGTAGGTCTAATGAAAGGTATTGTAAGCTTGTACTTTAAAGGAGACAATTCAAAAGCAAGGTTATAGAAATCTGGTCTGTAGCAGCTGTACCCATAGCTCAGGTAATCCTGCCTTGAAATATGGTTGAAGGTTTATGATAGTGTTCAAATGGCCAAAGAAATTGTTTACTACTTTTGATGGGCAGATCAGATCGTTGTTGGCTAATTAATATAACACAATTCAGCAAGCATCACCAAGCATTGATTGGATTGTTAATAATTAACAATTAACAGTCCAGTTGTGAATGTGCTAACACAGCTTCTGACCGTTTAATGAAAGCCTCTGCCGTCTGTTTCCATTAAAACCATTTTGACATTAGTACACTTAAAACTCCTATAATCCAACTTGATTTCGTCGTTTGTGCTGGGTTTCTTGGGCAGTTTTGCTGAACAGAGAAAAGAGCACTTTTTACTAATCTGCAGAATTAGACCACAAAGATGATGACATTGTAGGCAAGACAGGTCTCAAGGATTAAGTGCTGTGCACATCAGTAAGTAGGTGAAGCCTATATTATGAGCCTCATAGAAAACATCCAAAGAACAACAGTAATTACACCAAGCCACAGCTGGCAGTCCATTCCTCAGTATTATTATATTAACCTTAATTGGATAAACAAGGAAATTCTTTGGGACTAAAGTACCATCTTACACTAATTAATAAACAAATAACCTGGTAACAAAGTCTCTGATGGTTTAATAAAGCTTTTAATTGATTGAGAGATGACTGGATTGTTGCTTTACATGAGGACAGCAGTAAAGCAGTGTTTAAAGAGCAGCTTTCAAAGAAACGTGCAATCAACTGACTCATGAAAAAAAAGTCATTCATCAGCAGCAACAAAGTTCTAGTTTCTATAAACATCATTTGATCATGTGACCTGACAGTGTTGTATTACTTTAGCAGTATGATCAGCAAATAACAAAGAAACATTGTCATGTGTTACTGGGCATTAGTACAGTATGTAGGAGCTGATCAATAGAATTCAATGAGCTGTGGAACACTGTAGGAAATATAATCCATATAGTTATATAAAGAAGCATGAGAATACTTCCAAACTTGAGAAGACCATTTGGCACATTTATCCTGCTTGGGAATAAGTGGATGGGATACTATCCAGCCATCTCCTGAAGAAGGAAGGGAATCGGCTTTAGCAACATGGCTGGGTAGCTTGTTCCAGACTCCCACAACCCTTTGGGTAAAGAAACGCCTCCTGCTCTGTTTTGCTCATAGGTTCCATTACAAATAAAAGGACCCAGCCCCCCAAAAAAGCCAGCATTTTAAAATGCTACTAATTTGTTAGACCACATGTAGGTTGCTTCACATACAGTATTCTTATGTCTCTTTTAGAATATGTAAATTCTTAGAGTCTAAAATCCCGCCACGAGCAGTGAGTTGTGGTATGAGCATAATTGCTGGTGACAGCAGGACTTTCCTTTGAAATTGGCTCTAAGCCCCTCTTCTCTTTTTATTCAGAATTTAGAATCACCGATTTTTTTTTGTTATCCATGAATATGATAAACTCATGAAAGGCTCAGAGATACAGTCCCTGAGATCAGACACAGGCCAGAACAAGGACGTCTAGGCCAACTCCTGCCCACCTTTGACTAATTCACCACCACGCATCTATGGATGGCGTTGAGCTCTGTGCAGGAGCTCCAGCGCTGATTGCAGAAGAGGTGCCTCCCTCCCAGGCAGCAACACATGCATGCATGTGCCCATTAGGCCACAGGGGGCGCTGTGCAGCTGTGAGCCAAGAAACATGGAGGTTGATCCTACCCTACCCTCGCTGGTGCTCATCTAGTTGTGCACAGGAACTTGGGGAATCCTTGTTCGTACTGTAGATCATAGAGTTCAGCGTGTGCTCAGGAGGGTACCTTTTTCCAGTTGAACTGTTCAGAGGACTCCCAGGTTCTTCTTCCATCCATCCATCACTTTTGAAATCCATCAAAGTGCTCAATGCCTGACATATCGGATGTTGGTACATTTTTTTTCCTCTATACTATAGATTATGACATTTTTACAGGCTGACACAGGCATTGCAGTCTTTATTGTCCAGTGATAAGATAAACATGTAACAGGAAGAAATAACCTACAGCAATATGGTCAGTCAGACAGATTCATGGAAGAAAAAAGGTGGTGTGAACGCGAATTACTTAATTTACAACCCTGTGAGATATTTATGGAATGGGTTTATATCGCTATAAAAGTAATTTATGTTCTGTCCAGTCTCATCTAATGAATAAAAGCTATTTTGCATTGTCTAAAGTACTTGCACAGACTTTGCTTGGTCCTCTGGGCATGAAGCAATGTCAGAACGAGGTTTGATGCAGCAGAAGAGATTGAAAATACACACTAAGGCCGTCACTAGAGATTAAAAAAAATAACTTGGTTTGTTTTAATTAGATATTATTATTCTTTTGAAATCTTAGGCTTTGTTTCAAGATTTCCAAGTCTCTGAGCACTACTTCATCTTATTAGGCCAGGATGCTCTTTCGTCATTGGATGTGAAAACTTTTGTATTTATTTTTAAACCGATTTAACCTTTTCAAATCTTTCAATCTGAATCGCTCTCCTTATTGTGCAACTTTCAAAAGTCAGGTTTTAGTACAAACGTGCTACAGGCTGATTTGATTGTAAACATATAAAGTTGCATCAATGCCTTGGAGACATTTTCTTACAGGAACAATTTTGTACATTTTCTGTTTCACTGGTTCTGCTGAGTCATCTAAATTATCCCAGTCCCCCTGTTTCTACAGAAATAACTTTAGAAAGGAAATTTAATAAAAGCCCTTCACATCAATAGTTTATTTACTTAGTTCTTTATAAAAAGTTTGCTAGGAAAATTAACAACAATAGTAACTGTTAGACAGAGCTTTTCAAGGCACATCATTTCCAGGGTCTGTACAATAACACAATTAGACAAAACACTGAAGGCATACAGTGTTAACAAACTGCTGACAATTTTAAAGCTCACATATTTTTTTCCCATGAATCATCTCCTACATGATAAGCACACATTGAAAGTATAAGAAAAACTAAAACATAATTTTCAAAGAATTGTGATTTTGTCATCGTTCGTTACACTGACGGGGCATTAAAACAATCACAAACAACTGCAATTTCCCTGATAGGCCAACTGAAGACTGCCTGTCTATCCCTACTGCATTAGATTTGCATTAATCTAGAGACATTATTCCAGTGTACTATGCAGCGCAATACATTCTCACTGGTACAGCACAGTTGCATGCAATGAGTTAGGCACAGCAAGGATTATATTTTAATACCATCAACAGCACTAAAGTCACCTTTGCATGCATGTTGGAAGCCTGTGAGCATAGCCTTGGTCTTTACTCAAAATTGTTTCCATATATCAGACAGACATCTGCAAGATGCAGAATCCATGTGACATTGGTCATCAGCATAGCTGTGGAACACAGGTCCATGATGGCGAATGATTTAGCCAAGAGGCAACATATACATAATAAATAAAAAAGGCTTCAGTATAGAACTGAGTAGAGTCCCCTCAACAAATGGAACAACATCAGATTTAACCTTAATGAATAAGATTTATGAATAAGATAATAAATAAGTGAATACAAACAGGAGCCAGACTAATGAAGGAGTTACCTTTGAGTAGGTGAGGTACCAATGTTAGGAATAAGTTCATAGCAGGCTAGTGCAGTCCTGTCACTTTAGAGAAAATGCAATCTAATCAAGATATTTCATAGCTCATACCCAGCATGTTCTACATATATTCCAGGGAAGGGGCTGGGTCACACAAAGGGGAGAGGAGAGGTTTTCACTGAAAAAAGGAAGCTTTCATTTAGTTTTCTTAAATTGAAATGCCAATCAGTTCACAGCATTTCTCAGCACATCCAAACAAATGCTGTGGCTTTTGCAGAGCAAACAGAGGTCTTGTCTCCTGCTCAGGTCTTTCCTCTTAATCCCTCAGAACAAAGCACCCAGTCATGCATCTTATTTAATGTGCTCAGTCACGCTATCAAAATTTTAGTTATTTTAATATAACTTCCTTTCCTTTCTAGACAGAATGGTGAAGAAATCAAATCAACTGCTGAACCCTGAGATGCTTTCAATAACCTGAAATTAGTACAAATTCTGTTTCTCTTTTATCGTAGGTGAAAACCGCAGTAATTTAATCAGAAATGGGACCCAAGCAATAAACTAAATATTGCAGAATTGAAGAGGCCAGTGTTATTTTTATGTCCTGAAATGTAACGCTGACGCCTTATATCTTGAAAGCAATATTGCAAATTGTGAGCTGCAATTTCTAAAAGGAAGCCAAGAGAACTTTGCTCTTTTTCCAGCAAAACTATCATCTGTGAATATAAAATTCATTCAAATTAAGTGGTTTCTATCTGCAAAAACTAATTGTGCCTTTTAAAACACTGCAAAAAGGAATAGAGCTATAAAAAATGCTTTGTTTTTCCATTTCAATTGGTACCTTATTTAGAGCCGGGAGATCTCAACAGAAGTCTATCCCCTTTGCCTCAGGAGTAGGTTGTGATTTATTTAACCCACAGTACTTGTATCTTTAAAAGTGACTTCCCAGTAACATGAGGCTAATTTAGATGTCTTTTATCAAAGGAGTTCATTTTTAGCTTTCTGCCTGCAGCAGAGACCTGGTGTGTGTTGGGAAAAAGGCAGTAAGGACAGTCCTGTGACTTTTTTGTGTTTGTATTAACTCTGTGACTTAGATAGACTGACAAAAAAAGAAATTCTCCAGAGATTTAACGTTACAGTACCTAAATAAATTACTGGGAGAGGTAAATTTAAGCAGCTACAGGTAAAGTCTCCTCAGTACTGAATTCCTAACTTAGCTTTTTCTACTGGTCTGTAGAGTAATGGGTGAGTCCTACTGTCTGTGTTAAAGTAAAAGCTATTTATTGCTGACACCTTCCTCTTAAGCCATTGGGCCTATCTGTAAGGCCAGGGACTCTAAACTCATGTCTAGTAGAGCTTAAAAATTTAATACATTTTAAGCTGATAAGATAAACATTGATCATTTTTTTCTCTTATTTGCATGCAATCAGCCTTAAATCCACGTTGGGATGAAAACATGAACTTTGCTATTCAAGTGCCAGATCTTGTCCTAGTGCGCTTCGTTGTCAAGGACCAAAACAGCATCCTGTCTGACGATTTCATCGGACAGTACACTCTGCCTTTTACCAGCATGAAGAAAGGTAAACTCGCTCCAGCCATCTGTACATCCTACTTGGCGTTCTAATTATTTTTGATAAACAAGTTTGGGACGTTCCCTAACACTGGTCTGCAAAACCAGCCAATATTCCTAATTTTAAGATCCCCAAACCTGTATTTCTTTGATTTAGAGAACATGAACCAGGACTGCATAGCAATGCAAACACTCTACTATATATCACTGTTGAGGATTAATTTTCTATCAGTGGGAAGCTGGTTGCATCATATTTGCCTTCTAACATCCTCAGTGCAACGTGTCATTTTAGCGTGTTTAGACAGGTAAGAGGTGCAAAGCCTTTTCCTGTTCATATCTTTGCCATCAAACTAGGAGACCTTGTTCTTCCAGTTACCTTCTCTCCCTGCTTTCTTTTAAAATGTTAGTCATCAAGGTTGAGCCTATCTGTGAATCCCACAATGTGCCAAATATTTATATGTTCGTGAAAGATGAATAGTGTTCTATTAAGTTACTATTTTGACAATGCCATTTCCTTAGGTTAACAATTGACTTCTTCACAGCATCCTCTTGGGACTTGCTAAATTTATGTGCTGGTCATGTGCTGCATACAATATCTGGCTTTCAACCTGTTCTCCTGTCCTGCACCTCTGTTAAAAGAGGGTGTGTCAGGATTAAATATTCCAATATTTTTTGGAAGGGTGCTGTCATAGGTCACATTTCCCTACTGCAGTCAACTTAGTGTGCACCATTAGCAACATCCTAATAATGCTGAAACAGTTTTGAGCAGCAGCTGATATTGTAAGCACTGTTCTGTCGGCTTCTCATTCTATCAACAGTCCCAAAGGTACTGTATTTCACACAACTGCAGTTGATTTTATTTTCTTATCTTATGCCCATCCATGCATTCTGTTTATGGAAAGGCATAGCCTGACTGTGCGGTGCTTTGGTCTCGAGGTTTCCTTGATTACAGGAGACGTGCAGAGCTGTGCTCCCAAGGACAACTGGTCGGCCAGGAAACTCTTGATTCCAGAGCAGCTTATAGCTGTGCGTGCTTAGCCAGACAGAGTCCTCTCTCATCACTTTGTATTGTGATTGCATCCACAGGTTACCGCTGGGTTCCACTGAAGTCAAGGGAAGGTTACAGCCTAGACCCAGCTTCGCTCTTTGTTTATGTGTGGTACTGTTAATAATGCAGGTGCTCCACACATCCATCTCCTGGACTATGGGAATCATACTAATGTTCCTAAGGTCCTTTTCACCTCTTCACAGAAGGGAAATTGTACATTTCCTTCTTTGACACTTGGCATTTCATTAAAACATAAGCCATGCACATCCACTCCTCCAAAAGTGTATTTTCTTGTTGTTGTTTATAATTACAGTTATTTCTGCCCATCTGTGTCGTCTGCTTTCTGAAGCAATCCGGAGGTTTGACACACATTTAAAATGAGGTCCTTGCTGAAGGTGGCTTATTTAGGGTCTCCATTGATGTATTACTTTTATGTAGTATTTCATTCATGAAAATTAGACAAAGTATAAGGATATGTTTGCTTACGAAAAGAGCAGGATAATAGTGGTGAAAATCAAGGAAATAAAATATACTGTAGGTAAATTGAACGCTATCATTTAAAAAACAAAATAATACAGATTTGAAATTGGAGTTTTATGCCTCCATGTTAAATTACTCTTGGACCAAAACGATATTTTGTGAAAGGGTGCAACATCCGTCCTAATATTTACTAATCTATCACACTGGACTTTATGTCACGTTGTTGTCATGGAGTGAACTTCTTCAGCTTTATGGTGAGCTGCCATTCCTTCCATATAAGCACCACAGGCACAGTTTGTCTTGCACATTTTTCTTGACAAGAGCTTTGTAAATCCAGCTGATTTTGTTAAAAATACTGAAGAACAATATGCTTTGTGCTATCATTAAGGAATAAAGGAAAAAGGTCCCTATTGTTAAAAGATAATACAAATACACTTAAATGTCAAGCTTTTTATTTTTTATTGGTAGATATAAAGATAATACCAGTTTACTAATTTAATTAAAGTATATTTACATGATATTGAAACCTAAATATTGTGCACTTGCACTTGCTTTATAGGCTTACAGTTAGATGCAATATAGTGCCTTTGTCCTTTTTATATGTGTCCAAAAACAACCTGTTGATTATTTTGTGGTTGGTAGTCAACCACTACCAGAGAAATTCAGCTATTGAGGGGTTTGTGTGAAGTATCACGTTTTTGCTAAATTTCCAAAAAAAGACTAATTCAGAGCAATTGCCCAGAGAACAAGAACTTGGATAGGGAAGAAAACTTCAAGATGTCAGTTAAAATACACAGCACGGTGTTTAAGACTGAGGGAGGAAATTGGAACAACAGGAGAAAACCACATGACCTCTGACTCTTAAGACAGGGTAACATGCAAAGCCCAGAGGCCGGAACTGAAGCCACGACCAGTAACAAACAGTTCTTTCCGGACCCTATGCAGACGACACAATCTGGGGTTGAATGAGAATACAAGAGGGGAAAAGGGCATGCAGGAAGCGGGGGTGGAAACAGGGGGGCGTGTCCAGGAAGTGCGGGTGGTCAGGGGAGGTGTGGCCGAGGCAAACCATCCAAAACAGAGTCCAATGCGAAATCCAGGAAAAGCAAAAAGTCCAAAGTCGGGCGGTCCATCCGAGACTGACAGTTAAAAACTGGAACCGGGTCGGAACCGGCAGGGAGAACAGGAACAGAAACTTAAAAACATAACGGAGCCAGGCGATTGCAGGTCCCGGGCTCGCACGATACGGGAATCAATGCAGAGCCCCGAACTGAGTGGGTGTCTGGCTCTTTAGGAGGGCGGGAAGGAGGCTGGAACAAGTCCGAAGTGAAAGAGCTGGAGAGCCCTTAAGGAGGAGGGACTACAATCGTGACACAAGGGCTGTATGATTATCACCATCCATTCTATTCTGGGACACATCGATGGTGAACCCAAATTCCTCATTTATATCAGCGACTGCTTTGGTATTTCTGAAATCACAAAGGGGATGTTTGGGGATATTTTAATTACAAAGCCAAAACACAAAAGAAAAAAAGCCTCAACTCAAGTGCATTTAAAAAAAAAAAAACATTTTCTCTTCTGCACTCACCTGTAATTAGAGTGCTGTAATCGAGTACAGTACATGTCAAGAGCTCAGGGGTATTTCCCAGTTAACGGTTTATCGCTGCTTGAGAAACTGAACTATTAGGTATTTGCCTGAAGTATAATGTGAAATATTTTAATAAAAAAAAGAGTTCTGCAGTACAGCTAGCAGGTATTTTTTAAATTAATATCATATCTTTTTTAAGACTTCTCTTTAGTCTCCCAAAAAGTCAGACAGTGTCCTCTAGTGTTTAAGCAGTAGACATGCTAGTAAACCCCACGTTTCTGAAATACTTTTAATTCCAAGAGAGTAAAACTCACAATAAATAAAAAATAAAAATAGGTATAATCTGTGTTTTCTATGAAACAGCACAGGCTTTTAATACAGTATATGTTTTCACTTCTGCCTTTAAATATAATCAACACTAACAGCAGGAGAATTCTAATGTAAGAACTTGAGTGCTTTTTGTGTTTTTATTGTGTTTCTGAAGGATGACTGAGTTTATTAAAAGACTAATTGGGGCTATTTTTATGGATTTTGGTTCTGGCTATTTGTCTCCATTAGTTTGCTTCTGATCCACTATGGCTTTGCCTCCGACACACTGAAGTTACATAACCCTGCTAGGAAACACTAATAAGAATGAGCCACTGGTTTGAGGTCTCTGTTACTGGTTCGTGCCTTGCTGCACCAAAATGGACATCAGGTGCCACTGAACAGCCTGCAGAACATACAGTACAAACATAAACCATCTTGGTGGACTAAAGATTTGGCGATGTACAATTTCTGAAAGGCCAGGGCAGGGGGTTGAAATGCCATTGGACAATGCTGTTTGCATGCTCCTGGGTTAGCTAAAGAGTTGTAAGTCATTCAGCTCTAATTTTACATTTGCAGTGGCAACAGGTGCCCTCCTATTTTTCACTGTGACACCATACACCATGGAGAGATGAAACATCACAATACTCATTCTGAAAGGGCATACTGTACATACAAAGGACAACAACAATGAACTCCACTACAAACACATTTGGAACCCTCCCCTTGGTACAATCCTTGTGGCAGTGCCCAGTTAAACCAACACATCTGTGACAGAGGCTGTCTGTGTTATGTCCTTCAGGAGGTACTGTACATTATCACAATAAAAACCAGATGGATGCCCTATTTAGTCCTAACCTGTCAGATCAGGTTTTGTAAGAATATGTTGCATATGCCATATGGGATGCACATTGAAAATGACAAAACCTTTGTAGTGCTCCCTGCAAAACAAATTAAACAACTTAAACACATCTATGGGTCATTCCAGCCCAAACAGAGTGTGTCCTCACAGAAGGCCTGGCAGATTTCCAATATTGAATGGCCTCTCATTAGCTAAAATTAAACCCACATCAATTGAGCAATACTATTGATTGGCTGTAACATCAGATTATTAAAATCAAATAGAAAGGAAACCATCTAGAAAAATTATTGACAAGCAATAGTATCTTTCTTTCCTCAGGTGTTAAGATCTTGGGCAGAGTACAGGACCGAGCTTTTCAATGACCTTCAATTTCAGTCATTGATGGGAAACACTTAACTTTCAAGCAACATTGCTACATTCATAACCTACGCAGAATAATAGCACACAGAAATACTAGTTTTTGCCTTTTAAATGAGGTCCTTTGTAGGTTATTCTTTGGATGCCGATTGGCCAAATTGTAAGCCACAAAGTTGCTGCTAGGCTGCTGCTCTGCACACATCACTCTGATCACATCACTCCTATGCTTAGAACATTGCACTGGCTTCTTCTGAATTTGTGAATACACCTGTACTTTCTCCATCTTTAAACAAAAAATCAGGTTTTCGCTCTCTGGCTCCACTGCAAAATTGTATTCTGCCTGGCAGCACCTTTTTAAACTTCTTTAAGAATTTGCAGCTGGACCCAGACATATGAAAGACCTTGAAGACTGTGACTTCTCTCTTCTCTCTTTTCACTACCTTTTCTATCTGTCTTTTCTCTTTTTCCTTTATCTCTTCCAGATCCCTGGTTTCCTTTTTTCTACTGCTTTTTTCCTGTTTTTTACATTATTGTTTGATTTACACAGTTTGTTTAAGAAACAGGTCTTTCATGCCATGATGATTGGTCACATTTTTTCATTATTGTACTGTATATGGTACCACTTAACTTTCTTTCTTTTCCCTGAAAAACCAATAAACAAACACACTGGAATATATTGGTTGCTCTTCTGGAATATATCAGTGGTTGCACTGATTCCAAAGTAGCAATATCTTCCCTATTAAGTAATAACTAAAACTTACTAGTGTACTATTGATTTGCATTGTACTGTGTAACTGTTTTACACAACACCCCTTGATTTAAATTCTACATTTCTGAGTATGTATGGTATAGCAAATAAAATGTTTTGTCTGCTTTATATTAAATGTTCATATTTTATTGCTTCCCGATATTATCTAGAAGCTGTAAATAATGTGTCAACATAAACAGGCAAGTCTCTTTCATAAGAACCCTCTTCAAACTTAATACCCATGACATTTTAATGTCAGGGGAGATACAGCTTTAGTCAGTGTGCTTACTGCCTCCCAGTTGACATCAGAACATCTGAGACACTAGATTTATTTAAAAAAAACTGAAAGCGTGTCTTTTTTAATTCCAGTCCTCACAATTAATGGTAGACAAATTTGTTGTTGCAATTGCCTTGTTTTCACAGTATTCTAGGATCATGATGCTATGATGTGTGAAGAGTGTTATATAACATCAAACCTGAATTATATTGATGTGTCATGAATCTCCCCAATGCACTCAAATCAAAGCCTCAAACTAAACTTGTGTATAATACATTAATAGCAGAAGTAGAATTATCAATCCCTTGTGCTTTTGTATTTAAATAGGTCAGTAAAACCTCTTCCTGGAAGGAGTAAAACAGAAGGATTTCAGAACTTTGGGGATGACCTAACATGACCTTAGAAAAGTATAAGTGCTGATTTTCAATGCCTTGTCCTTTTACGGTAGACCCCAGAATGGTAGCTTTCTATTTGAAAGAAATAGGAATACACATTCTATTTGAATGTGTATCCTTTCGAATTTTTCAATTCGCCAGGCAGGTGTGCAGGCTGGTGTCTGAACCAGGCTGTGCACCAGGAAGGTCGCTTGCTTCTGAAAACTTTCCAGACTCTCCTCGATGTTTCTGGTGATGAAAATGTACTAAAAAAAACATAATCGTGGAAATGCCCAGAGAGTAAGAACCATATGCTAAGCATTCTTTGTATGAAGCCACACAAAATTTGCATTTTCCCCAGGAGAATAAAAAATCTGAATTCTGAAATGAACATGAAGCTCTGTGGAGTATTCAGAGGTGAAACAATATAACAATGCTCTAAGAAGAATGGAAAGGAGAGTTAGAGCAGTGCCAAAGAATACAACTTTAAATCATAAGAGTAGTCTCATTTTGGCAAGCAGATTTTTTTTTTTTGTGGCTACTGTGTTTTAACGCTCAACCCTCAGTGCACCAGCCTTGGCAGGATTTACAGACATCTGCTGTGCCGCTGGAATAATGCCCAACTGCCCTACAAAGTGAAGATCAATTGAAGCAGTAACACTACAGATCCCATAAACATCAGGAAAGCCTTTTGAATTAGCAGACACACTTATCAGGTATATGCAAACAGAGATGCAGAATAACAGTAAAGGAAGTACAGCTCAGGTCAGAAACAACGGGTACTTTGAAAGAGTAAATTGCAAATTTTTAATCACTATAAGAGTATACGAGAAAATAAAGTGACTACTTTTATTCATGCAACACAGCACAGGAAAACAGTGGTTCTGAATGAAAATGGAGATGACCCTGATAAAATTAATTTCCTATTTGATGTCTCTAGAGGCTGTAGTCAAACTTAACACAGACTGCAGCTTGCAGAATGTGGACTGACCCTGATCCTGAGTCTTGTGAAGGAAGACATTGCCTATATATCAGAGTCACAAACACTCAGGTCCTCTCTGGCCATTTCAGCATCTTCCCACATCAGGCAGGACCTGAATTAGAGCTACAGTATACTTGATTTATTAAATTAGATAATAGTTTAAGGCCTACGTTGCCAGCTGTTAGACAAAAGCTGTCTGTAATAACAACAACCCAACCAAACAAGTGCAAGTTTGATTAGTAATTAAGCCATTTTTGACAGCAAAATTGGTTATCATCAAAACTGCATTATGCTTAATTAAATTCTGTTCGCAAGACACCTGAAAGTTGTCCCAAAGGCCCTTATTAAATCATAGGTTTCTAATCAGCGTTAAGTTAAAATGTGCAGTAAGGATGGAACTTTTTGAGTCTTTTTTTTTAGTAGCACAACTGCTTACTATTTCCTAAAAGTGTGGTCATCTTAAACGTTAATGATGCAAGCCCATCAAGAAAAACTGATATTAAAAAGAGATTTTTCCCCCTCTTTTGTTTGGGAAATGAGTAAGGATTGCATTTGTTATTAGATCCTTTGGGGAGTTTTTTGTTTGTTTTGCACCGTAGCCGAAATCTCTGAAAGTCACTCCAATGGTTTGAGAAAAGCTTTGTTTTGTCTTTCACAGCCTGCCCATCATGATCTGTGTGTGTTTCTTGGTAACATTGTAGGCTGTGCATCAGCTGTGCACCATAAAGAAGTGACGAACCTACTGTACTGGTGAACCGGTGTTAAAGTCCTCCGTCTCGAATGTGAAGACGAAAGGGGATCTTTCCCTGTGATTGAAAAGAGGTTTGAAGGGTACTAGGAATGGAAGCTGGGAGATTATGTGGAAATTGTCTTTTCCCCTTTACATCACATAACATTATACTCCTTTTCTATAAGAAAATGTTAGTCTAAAGTTCTGTCAAAAATCTAGTCATGTTGGGTCTATGTTGGATGTGCAGGTGAGACCGTTGCGGTTCTGCGCGGGCTCGTGCCCTCACCACCACCCCGCCAATTCATCCTGCAACACCTGGGGCGCGATCCTGGGTCTCCGGCGTCACGCAACAGGGAACCAGCCGCATGAGCTAAAGGGGACCTCCCCCAGCCCAGGCGGCTGAGGACCCTGCTACGCCCAGGGAGGGAGATGGCGTCACCGTGTCCGAACCAGCTCCACTGCACTGGACAGTTTTGTGCTCAGTGGCTCTGATCTTCAGAGGAGATGCCTCTGTGATCTGGTCTAATCTGAATTGGTTCATCTGAAAAGGTGGGGGGGGGGAGGGGACCTTCTGATGGGCTGTCACAGCTCACGGTAGACTGATATGACCAGCAGTTCCCAGTGTAGGAGACTGGTTATGAAAAAGTCTTAGTATTTATGGCGACCCATTCATTCCATTGTCTAGTTAAATCGAAGAAGCATGAAAAAGGCCGGAAAATCTTAAGGCTTAGTTGAAAGTGTAGAATTGAAATCAAGAGATGTGATGTTAAAAGTGTAGCACGACAGACATAAAACTTAAATCAGCTCAAGCATTTGGCTGCTACTGAAAAAAGAACTGGCTTTGAGCGACTTGCAAAATCTGCAATAAGCTTTTCTTCATAAAAGCAGAGCTGAAGTGACAGGCTCATAAGGCTTAATGCTGACTAGTGTCCCTCACTTACAAAAGCAATTGTGACCACGAAACAGCTGAACTTGAAAAAAATATAGCAGCCAGAGAAAGATCAATATCCGAAAGCTACAGTATTCTAAAGGTAAACTGCAGAACCAGAAATTCATAGAAATCTTCACCGTATCTACAGTAGGTCCCACAAGAATAGGTGGTGGTGAATTTGATGATTTCTTAATGACTAACAAGTATTTAGAAACGTAGAATACAAAATGTTCAACAAACACCAGCACAAACACAAAAGGCATGGCATTCATAGCATACTGCACATCACAAAACCCATCTTATGGGTGGGAGCAAGTGTTTCTGATCCAACATCCCAGGGCTTTAACCTCCATTGGAACGTAGCTGCTGAATTTCTGGAATATTTGCATTTTCTCATCTTTGACTAAAATACCACCAGTTAAGAAAGAAAACATGTTGAAAAGATCACAGAGGGATCACGAAAGAACACCAGCGATTCAAAATATTAAGAAATGTTGTGTAATTGAAAAAGTTTTTGGACTGGGGTATAGTACGGTGTAAAAGAGCTAAAAGAACAGAACAGTGCTTTCATATAATTTTAATGATTCCTGCTAAAAAAAAAAAAAAATTATACCGATCAGAGTTGGTACGAAGTTTAGCCTTCCCCACTTACACTCTCCCATGTAAAGTATAAATACAGTACCTCACCTCCTGAGCTACCCTATACGTGTCTTTCCTCAGACTCCTCCCTGCACCCCATCTTCATTCTCACAGCGGCTCCCTGGCTCATTCCCCAAGATGTGAGGAGGGTCCTATCAACCAAGCAGGCGAGTAAAGTCAAATAAACACTCAGTATCTTCTCGTAATAAACATCGGCACCGCATTGCATCCATTAAATTTGACCAAACCACTGAAAAGTGGGTTAAGATAGAATCCAAATCTGTTGGATCTTTTGCTGCCTTGTTTAATTTTTCTAATAAGGCCAGTTGTGTTTTATGTAGTTCTTCCCTAATTTAAAAAAAGATTAAGTTCAGCAGCAGCAGCTTTCAGGTTTTCGGGGTTTTTTAAGATTTATTACTAAGTGGGAAACACAACCTCTGAGGCACAGAGGTCATTTGCTGCCGGACGGTCACCTCATCACACAGAAGATCCTCCTCAGCCAGCTCTTTCACAGTTCTGTTAGCCAGGAAGGAAATCATGGGACACGTGATTTCTATGTCAGCCATATGAAAATGAGCACCCCACAAACACAGCAGAAGTGTCCAGTTTTGCCACATCAGTGGTCAAATTATCCACCTTAGGCAGCGGTGTCTGCATCAGGTCTTGTATGAATCAGAAGGCCAGAGGTACCAAACAATGTTGTGGTGTATCTTATAAATGTTGTTTTGACATCACATACTCTATTTGTAAGTGTTTATCGTCATTTTCCAGCAATATGGGGAAGCTGAAAGACTGTAGCCCATATTCATAATTGATAGAATAGATATATACAGTACACTGCAGGTATACTCACATACATTGTGCACTTTGACTATGAGGTCATGACAGTCAAATAATCTAAGCATAAACAACCGAGAGCTATTAATTAAATGAATCACCCAGCTTTGCATGAAGCCACAACTCTGAAAACAGAAAACCACCAATGATGTAACAAATTAATCTTCAAAGGTGCTGAAACACTGTAATCTCAGAGCCACTAAGCAGGTTTCAGTGTGGAGGAGTGACAGCTCTAGACCCACCCTGAGATGGATTTCTTATCAAAGTAGGTCTTGACACCATTCTGCAATTCACTATAATCCAAGGAAAATAAGTGCTTTGGATGGAAAATAAAATGCAGGTTCAGCAGTGTACAGTATGTGTTGCACATCTCCATTATGAACTGGGGGTTTAGCTATGTAAAGATATAATTAATTTTCACTTTATGTCAATCTTGACATACCTTGAAACAGAACTAAATATAATTATATTGAATATTTTTGAGAATAATAAAATTATAACCCGGCAAACAGTATACAGTATGTTGTACAGTACTGGGAAGTTGTTGTCAAGTAGAATGTAGAATAAAGCAAGTCTATCTACAGTATCAAATGCAGCAAGTCAAGTCTATTTGAATTATCTGAAATGGATACAGTTTCAGAAGAAGATTACTATTGAACAGTTTTTTTTCTGCATAAATTGAGTGAAAAGAAACGAACAATATAAACTGTCTAAAATGTTTACACAGCAGTGGACATATAATGTCCTTTTCATTTTGTTGCAGGAGTCTGCAATGTTGAATACTGTTTGAAATGAAACAGTCATCTCTATCTGCTTGGAACTAACACTCTGCATGTTGGATGTTGGAAGTGCTGATGGCAAAACTTCGACTTCAATTAGAAGTAAAGGAAATTGTGGTCACAGAAACCACTGTAGCAGCAGCAATAAACTGGAGTTCACCCAACTGTGATGCTTTGACTTCTTAAAATACAAAGGGAACCAATCTACAATCCACAAACTCACGTGCAATCTCCATAAATGTAAATGTTTCCTGACAAAGAAATGTATTAATTCCATTCTCAGTATATTGAAATGCATAGGGGATCCCATGAAGTAGTAGTAGTAGTCAGAATTTTCAACTACTGGAAGTGCAAAGCTATAAAGTGTAGTATAGCTGTGGATTATTAAGATCACTTTATTGGCCATATACAATTTCTTGTATGACGAATTTGTCTTTTCGCAGACCCCAGCTTGGTATGTGAAAATGAGACACACAGACAGGGAGAGAAGCTTGGGATGCTTCAATGCTGCTAAGGTCAACCTTGTTTATTTAATCCGGAGACTGTGGGAATGTGAAAGCTGCCATGCTGAAGTTTTCTCCCTTGTGGTGACACAGGATGTGTCATGGTTTTTCTCACTAGTCTCCTCTGTTCTCTGACCTCCAGCACCACAGCCTGCTTTCTCCAAATGGTGTGTCATCCAGGTGGGGCTGCACATTGGTGGTGGAGAGGATCCCCATTACCTGTAAAGCACTTTGAGTGGAGTGTCCAGAAAAGCGCTATATACTGTAAGTGTAAGCAATTATTATTATTATTATTATTATTATTATTATTATTATTATTATTATCCCGACCTGAGCTTTGCTGACCAGCTGCCCCTGCTGGATACTGGCCAGAGAGCACCTCCCCGAATGAATCGTACAGGCATCCTCTCTATGTCCACTAGAGAATGTAAGTCATGAAAGTTTACTAGCACTGCTGGCAAATTGGTTGAGGATTCTGTGGCGTCCAAAGGCTTTCCAGGTGCTTTAAAAAGCACGGTTCGTTTCTCTGTCCAGCTTCCCTCTCTCTCAGTGCAGGACATTTTATCTATCCAGCCATTTCCTAATCCAGTGCAGGGTCTCGGTGGGGGAGCCAGAGCCTATCTCTCCAAACAAAGAACACAAGGGGAGATACACGCCGGACAGGACACCAGTCCATCACAGGCCACACACAGACACAAACACACTCACACCAGGGCCAATATTCCCAGAAGCCAATTAAGCCACTGTGCCCTCATGTTTTTGGACTGGAGCACCCAGAAGGAAACTGTGTTTGCATGGGAGGAACACACAAACTCCACACAGATAGCGACCCAGGTATTGGGCCCAGGACCTCAGTGCTGCAAAAAAGCAGTGCTAACAACACCCACCATGCCACCCAACGTCTGATCAAAACCCATTGAAACCAGCTCTAATCACAGACATAGCGAAAAACGCAAAAAAAAACAACAACTAGTGCACAACGTCAGTTTAATAGCAACACACTCTTGCAATTATGTTTCTTCAGTTCTTCTTCGGCTACTTTCAACTTGTAAGAAATAAAGGGTCCAGTTAATAAAATAGAAATTGAATGGAATAACTGGTTGAAGATAAAGCAGAAACAGTGGACCTTTCCTTTCATGAGCATTGTGTCTGTAATCACCTCCACAGATGAAACAAGGCAGCCTATGATGACTTGATATACACTATCTTTCTGTGGCAAACAGAAATGCTGGAGCCAGAAAGTTAATGCGGAACTGGAAGATGTACATTCTTCTTCCACCATATGAAAAATGTTTTGCTGACATATTGTTTTGATATATACATTATTATAAATGACACCCTGTAGGGTTGAAAGCCGAAATTTGTATTTTCTTCTCTCAAAATATATATACATGTTATTTAAGAGTTCTTCCAACAACAAGAGAGAATGTTCAGAATCCATCTGAACAAATGGTGCACAGGTATAAATGCTCCACATACTATGTACAGTACATTACTACTGTACCTACAGGACTGGCATGACCTTTCGATCTCCTTGTCCTACTCAAATATTTTTTCTGCATCTTTCATTGCTTTTCTGCCCAAGACCTCTTCTTGATTAGTACAATGTTTTGAAGTTGGCCTTCCACTTACCGTGTGACTGTATTATTTAGTATAACATCTTCTTTTTAGAATCTTTTTTTATTAGGTTTTTATAAAGTTTTCCTGTTCATTTTTGCAACAACCCTTGTTCAAATCAAGACCAAAGTTCAACCACCCTGCCAAATAAATGAATGAAGGTGACGAAATATATATTTTGAAAATGCAAAATCCAAGACAATTTTTAGGAATCCTCATGAGTGAAATATACAAATGGAAACATTATTGATAATCTAACAAAACCAAAAGCCTGTCTAATGAATATCTTATCATGCAACTGCTTTTGTAGAACTATCCAAACATTGTCAATCCACCCACTGCCAAGAAACCTCGTCTTGATGGGGGTAAAAATGTGAGACAAATGTCTTTTTTCAATTCAATTCAAAATATGATTGAAATGAGTACAATTCATCCCCAGGGGGGCAATTTAAGCAGCAAGCGGTGCCATATACAGTACAACACAAGACCAAAAAACAAACACAGCAAAAAACATTGCTAAGCAAAAAAGTATACATACAGTAGATACTGTATAACAGCAAACACAGAAGTAATTGAAAGTAACAGTGTGTAGTATTTGGGAAGATTTTAGGACGTGCACATTTGTGTGTGTGTGTCAGGTGGGTGGCGGATCTGCCCAATAGATATCATGTTGATAAGACTTCTTCACAGTCATTGTTTGCATTCCAGACAGCCTCTGGAGCAAAGCCGAATTTTCTTCTGTTTGTCTTGCATTGTGGACAGCGAAAATGTCTTCCTGAAGCCAAAAATTCAAAAGACCAGTGAAGGACATGAGATGAGTCTTTAATGATGACACGGGCCTTGCTATGGATCTAATGGACATATCAGGAGTCGTCAAGGCTCACCAATGATTTTGGAGTTGAGGTTTACAACATTTTGAAGGTGATTTTTGACTGAGTGAAGGGAACCAACCGATAAGAGGAAAGTTTGACTACTTTTGATAAATAAATGTTGAAAGTTTGATAGAAAATGTTGAAAGAATTATTTTATGGACACCAAAATGGACTCAGTTTTCAAGTCCTGCTGGGATTTTTTCACAATGACATCTGTGCTCTCAGTGAACTTAAGTTTATCATTAAACATATCTGTAACCTTGAACTACGATACGGACTCACCATGGATTGTTGGGGGAATGGTTTTTTTCCCAGCAGTTCAAAATACTTGCCGAACAAAGCGGTGATCAAAATGTTGCTTATCACATGAGGTAAGAATTTCTCAAAGGCTGCCCCTGCCTCTGTGACCTGTATGTAATATGAAATAGGTGTTATATTAAACTACACTGGGTAACGCTAATCTGAAAATGTTGCTAGTGTAAGAATAATAATTTTACTGTTCGTTCCACATCCTTTTGGAAGGGTTCTGTGTGACACACGTGCTCAGCATACCCTTGCTTTTTCCCATTGTTTGGATTCGCTGTTCAAGAAATTGTATTTGAACCAAGTAAATGTATTTGTCATTATTTCTAACATAGAGCATGCAGTTAAATTTGTTTTCCAATTAATCTTCAAGTGCACCAAATTATATATATATATACTCTGATTTTAATGAATGAATGATGAGCTTATATTTCTATTGCCAGTTTGTTTAGAAGAAGGTAATTGTTTATTGTAATGTACTTGATAAATTTGTTAGGAAAATGGATGGAATTGTGTATTGGAAATAGGAGTTTTGGAAGTGATTAGCATTAGCCCACATTAACTTGAGAGTTTACTGCGTTTAGACCTTTGGTTGTATATCCAGACTGTTTATTTTAAGATTAAGTGAATGAGTTGGACAGTTTTAATGGGTTTTCAATATCTTTATACCATTACACTGCGCACTCTCGCTGGTTGACTCCACACACAGAGATTGACTGCCCCCTTGTGGAGCAAAATAGACATGGTCTCTGCCGGGTCGGAAAGAACCTGCCTTCCCGGGTCGGGGGTCAGTAACTCAAAACCCTCGTCCACAGTATATTATTTAATCCCGTTATGTATTCCTATCCTATTTAAAGACCTGAATTAAGAAATTAAAAATTAATTCCACACATATTTACAAGAACTTGCATGACGAAACAAAATTCACAAACCAGAAGATTATTCAGTCCATTTGTCCGGATGAGGATTGATAGTTTCTCCACGTTTTTTAAAATTCTTGTTCAACCAAATTATTTTTTTAGGTCGTATACGCATCAAGAAAAGGATATTAAAAATATATAGATTTTTGACATACTTTCCCATCACGCGTTGTTCCCAAGTATTTCTAAAATAAGAGAATTAGCCAACAATTTGTTTACTAAATATAGAGTTGTATATACATATATTACAAAATAAATTATAACAAATTTAGACAAAATTAAAAACTGGGAAGCAGGCAGATGACACTAAACATAGACAAGCGCAACATATTGTACGTGACAAAAACTATAAATATAAATTAGGAACAGGTAAATACAGTTAAAATGGTACTGCTGTTCAGAAGTTATCCAAGTGAAAAACCAGAAAAACTCTCGGCCACTGCTGGGATGAAGAAACATAAACTACGGTCTTGAACAGAGAGGGCTACGAGGAAACTTGATTAAATGTATTTCAAACTGACAAAGTCAAATCTTTGTACTTATTCTAAAGACTGCTCTTTCGCATGTAAGTACTTTTGATAACTGATTTAAAACTACAAAACCCCATTCTCTTAACGAACTTTCTACGCTTTACGGCAACTGCCCTTAACCTTTCGGAAAAAGGAAACACTGTCGTAAAGCAAAGTCACTGTCGTGCTTGCAGCTCAGGAGTTTACGGTTGTAGACGAAATCCACGTGCGTGCACTTCTGGAGGAGCAGGAGCTGGGGTAAAGAGATCATTACAAATAAATTAACGTATGGTGCCAAACAATCATACTGATAATAGAACAGTTGAAACTAATTGAAGAAAAACTAAACCTTAAATCTGTCAAAATGCTTGATTGGAAACTCCGATAGGCTGGAAGTTGGTTTTGGGAGTGTTTGAAAATATTCCCTTATGTTAGGGTCGTAAGAGATAGCTAAAATATTGGATGACTTTTTAGTAATTTATTTAATAAATGTGATTCGTACCCAGTGTGAAAACTAAATATCGCTCTCTAAGACTCTGAACTGTATTATTAGGTCAGGCAAGCGATCTGGCTATACTGTACGTACTTCTATCAGCATTTTATGTCTGAATCTCATTACGTTTTTTGCGATAGTGATACCTGGAGTAATAGCTGGCTCGTTTTTATCCAAAAGTAAGGGTGACGTTAGTAAAGTATTCGTTGGGTACTGGTCAGTTATAAGAACAGTTATAATTGAGAGAAACATTATCATGTGTGTAAAAGCTGATAATTACCTTGTACTTATGGTACTTGACCAGAAACGTAATCTGTTTAGTGCTCCTTGGTCTCATTTTAAAATCACCTCCACATAGTTTCCACTTTTGCTCTGTGGTTCGTGTTTAGCTGTTAATTCTGAAGAAATCCGCTGGGTTAAACCGTTTGGTTATTAAAAGCCTTCGATTCGGATTGTTATTTATTTAATATATTTAAAGCTAACTTAATCTGTCATATTGAAAACGTTGTTGTTTTACTCTCTTCTGTCTTTGTATTTATCCCATGAGTTATACAAAATGTAAAGTAGTAGTATATTTCTTTCGGCAGTACAATAATTGCTTACACTTATATAGCGCTTTTCTGGACACTCAAGGCTCTTTACAGGTAATGGGGATCCCCTCCACCACCACCAGTGTGCAGCCCCACCTGGATGATGTGACGGCAGCCATAGTGCGCCAGTACACTCCCCACACACCAGCTATCAGTGGGGAGGAGAGCAGAGTGTTGAAGTCAGTTCATAGATGGGGATTATTAGGAGGCCATGATTGGTAAAGACCAATGGGAAATGTGGCCAGGATGCCAGGGTTACACCCCTACTCTTTTTGAGAAACACCCCAGGGTTTTTAATAGCCACAGAGAGTCAGGACCTTTGTTTTACGTCTCATCTGAAGGACGGCGCCTTTTTACAGTATAGTGTCCCCGTCACACAGGGCCCACACAGACCGCAGGGTGAGCGCCCACTACTGGCCCCACTAACACCTCTTCCAGCAGAAACCTCAGCTTTCCCAGGAGTCTCCCATCCAGGTACTGACCAGGCTCACACTGCTGAGCGTCAGTGGGCTGCCAGCTGTGAGTTGCAGGGTGATATGACTTCTGCAAAACCTCCATCATGTTCTAGTCCTGAAAGTTCGGCAATAATATAAAGTTATCTTAATATCAATTTGGTCTAACCAGCGAACCCGGCAGATATTATATTTTATACTGTAATGTTTGTAATGTCAAAACGGGTACCATACAAAACATTTAAAGAAACCTAGCCTTTCTACAGACAAACAGAATATGCCCTCTTATTGATCTTAAACTGGTAACATTCTCTTTTTTGTCAGTTTTATGCAATACAATCTGCGGGAAGTTGTACCCTAGTTTTCTTCTCTTATGGGTTCCTGGGGTAGTTCGGCTAAATTGGCGCGTCTGCGTATCGGAAGAGCCGTATTCTCTGAATCTTCCCCACCATACATCCTTATTCTCTTACCTGAGTTTAGGCGGATACAGTGAACTTGCCTGAGACGCCGCCAAGTAAGAGCCGGCTTCCATTTCCAGACGACTTCAGGATGGCGAAAAGCTTGAGGAGCAAGTGGAAGAGGAAGATGCGTGCAGAGAAGAGGAAGAAGAACGCTCCGAAGGAGCTGGCGCGCCTGAAGGCGGCCCTGGCTCTGGACGGGAAGGGCGACGTCTCCATGGGCGACATGAAGGAGGTGGCCACGGTGGTGTCCCCGGAGACGCTCAAACACAAGACACGGGACGTGCCGATGGAGGAGGAGGCCGGTGAGTCGTCCTGTTTCAGCATCGTAGGGCTGTTGAATACTTAAGAAGAGGAACTCGATTCAATTCAACTTTATTGATCATTGTACTTACGCCGGTGCATGGAGCAGTGAAAAGTGTTTCTCAGTAGTCACTCAGGTGCAGTATGTAAATAGAACAGAAGATAAGACAATAGACAGTAACACAATAGCAATGACAGTGTAATAACATAATCTGCAATCAAAACTGTGCAAATAGAAGCAGAAAAGGAACAGGTAACAGTGCAGATACATTACGAAGTTCAAGTGTGTAGGCTGCATTTGGCCACTTGGGAGACCATGCCTTCTTTCTCATGGAGAATTGATGTCTTTTGAAGTTGTTGGAGTGGTAGCCCTTTTCACACATCAAGCCTCTGGATGTGAGCACAATGTCATTCCAGTTTTCAAGCAGAACCTTTTAAGTCTGTAATTTACATGCAAATAATGTGCTGCTTTAAGTCCTTCCGTTTAGCTTTGTCCTTTTACAGTAATTGAGGAAATTACGAAGCTGTCTTTCCTCTAACAAAGGTATGCCAGCATGTTTAGAGTTTGCTGAAAGCAAGTGTCATTACTGTATGACCTCAAAAGAGTCGGATCACACTGCATTAGCCTTTTCTGTTATAAGGTTAATTCATTAAGATTTGTTTTAATACTTGGTAACAGATTTTCACTGGTAATAAGCAATCAGTAAAATAGACGATGCTGTATCTTTGATGTAAGAAGTTTCATTCTTACATCTAAATGATAAAAAATCATGCTTTACCAGCCAGCACATAGAATTCCACCAGCCGGGTGTCTAAAAAAGTGAATTTTGTACTTTGTGCAGCATTGCTGCTACAGTACCCTGCATTAAAAGCACCACACTATTTTTTATATTTTCATTCAATGTTTTGAAACCATCCTGGCCTCTTGCATTTATCGGAATCTATCTTTGCAAACTTAATTTGTCCTCAACATCCATGTTGTGACGGTAGCACACAAAACATTGTCAGTTGCCTACACATCAGATCACTTTATTGGCCATATACAAGCAGCTGTAATAGTTTCTTCAAGTGACAGACTAAATACAACAAGAGCTGAATTTCTAATTCCCCAACCTGCTGCTTTTTCTAAGAATATAAGAAAAGCAACCAACTTGTTAGTTAAAAACGAATTCATCTTACCATGGCATCTTTCAAGAACCATCTGGATATCATCTTCAACAATATGGCTAGGTGTCTTGTTCCATAATTCCACTACTGCGGCTTAAAATGTCTTCAGAAGCCTTGTGTATCCTGCCTTATATACAGTATATACATGCGACAGTGTATATGTGCATTGTATTTGTTAAATATAAGTTCCATATTCTTTTTTTCATGATGACAGATTAAGGGCCCCGACTGTAGTTTGTGGGTAGTTCCCAGTGGCAGACTGCAAAAACGCCATGCGGCAGGCTTTCACAGCTGGTATTTGGTACTTAAGGTTTAATCAATAGTCCTGTAAGGTCAGGGTGTACTGCTTAGCTCCAGCTATACTGGAAACAGGCCAGAGTATTGCCCAAAGAAGTTCTGTTGTTTTCAGTGCTGCTGGCATAAAGTCTTAAAATATTAACAATTGAGTCATGCATCGTACTTCTATGTGTACCCAACTTGTTTCCTTTCACACACGTTTTCGTCAGTCTTTAGGAAATAAGGGGTAATAGCAGTACCCTGAAGTGTGAAATGCATGAAGATTGTTGTGTGTGTGTGCAGAGTTGTGTGCGCAGGGGGATTGACGTGCCCTTGCACGTCCTGGCGCAAGCCCCATGCGGTGGGCACTGACCCTCTCTCTTTGCCCTTGGCCGACAGAGAGCACCTCCAAGATGGAAACCGACAGCCAGCGCAATAAGAAGACTCTGCAGGACGAGCACGGCCAGTACCCTGCTTGGATGAGCCAGCGGCAGATGAAGAAGCTCAAGCAGAAACGGGGGAAAACGGGGAAAGCAAAGAAGCCTAAAGGACTGGCTTGGTGAACATTTGGTCAAGGGGCGTTGTGTTAGTATAAAGAGCACGAGCATTGGAGGTCAGGTTCCTACAGACTTATCCTTTGCAACCTGATATGCGTACCTCATAGATCACATCAGCTTCTCTGTTTTGCCTGATGGGGAAACAGTTGCTTTAATCTAGTGACATTGTTTAAATGTTGCACATGTATTGGGCAGTGGTACTGTTAATTATGTGTAATATGCGTATATTTGAGAAAACGCAATCTAATAGGCCATTTTTGATTGTGCTTTGTTTGGAAGAGATTTCAGAGGGGGGGGGCGTATGTATTTAGCAGACTGCCTTTCGTATGTATCTTTTAAATTGATAGCATCATAAATAACCTTGGTTGAAATCTCATTGATTAAATCATAGCACTGATGTTCTTACAAATTTTCATCTGTATAACATTGCATATTATAACCTGATTGGTGAAAACCAAGAGCCAAAGGATATTTTAACCACCGAGCATTAATTGGTTATTCCTTTCCTGGGTTTCAAACCTATTGCAGCAAAACTCTCAGCTCCTGTGTAGAGTCTCCTGGCTGTTGAAGGGGAACTGCAATGCTATTTTAAAATTTTGGTGTTAGAATTAGAATTGATGAGTGCATTTCAAACCACAGTTAAAGTGAAGTGTATACAATAATTTGTAAGGATCTCCAATTTACATCTCAAAATAGATTAAGTTTCCAGGTATGCGCAGCGGCACGTTCTGCAGTTCATAATGAGGGAGCAAGACTTCCGGTGAGGCGAAGCAGACCTATTACATTGTAAACAAACAGGCTTGTGGATACATCTCTTCTAATCCAATAGAAATGTTGCTCTCAACGTCCAGACGATTTTGCTCAAATACAGCTTACTTGTTAATTTTGAGTACAGATCACATTGGAACACTTCTGCGGTGAAATATCTGCTCCACAAACTGTACTTATTCGCTCGTACATCTCATTACATCAGTCCTTACAGGGACTAGTGAGCACGAAGGGCCGCCTCACGTCACGATTCGTGTGAACTCTCACTCTGTCCCGTGGCGAGACCAGAGGTGTGCGACAACATGGAGACTATACAGTACTTTCACAAAGTTCACTATTTTGTGCTTTAATCGGTACTGTAGGTATGATGGGATTAATGTTCCCTTAGCAAATTAAAGCAGTCTAGAAAGATAAAGTAAGGCTTCAGTTCAGTTTATCCCAGGAATGGCTATTTAAAGACAGGAATTTGGGAATTTTTTTTTTTAAAGGTACAAACCTCATTGTAGGATTTGTACTAATACAAGAAGTGCACATATCCATACCAATCTTTAAAGGGTTGAGAAACTCATTCCAGTCTGTAACTGCTGGAGTTTTCAGGTGCTTTTATTGTGATCTATAATTGTTCGCATTTACTTTTATTGTGCCTGTTTGTAGTCTGATACAGATTACTCTGATGTGGTCCGTGTAATGACAAAATAATTTACTTAGCTGCTAGCATACAAATGTTATTTTCTATTTTTTTATGATGTGAATAGTTACCTTTTTACATTGTTGCCTCAAGGCATTTGAAGAACTATTCAAAGTGCAGTATATTTGCATGCAGGATATTTTTTTTAACAGAATACTTCTCAGCTGTATGTGTTGCTTTTTATTTGAAACTAAAACTTGTGTTGTTTAACACGAACATTCAAAACTTAGAGCAGGCCCAAGACCTGTAGGAGGCGGTGATAGCCACTGTGCCTTTTTACACAGGGGGCAGCAGACAGTACAACTAGCGGGTAAGACTGAGACATTACACTTCCATATGAGAAAAGAACTGTCAGGATGACTCTCCAGCCCTTTTGTTGTCATGCATATAAGTTTCTTCAGTTTTCCTAGCACAAAAAGCTAATTTAACAAAGTAGTAAAAAATATTTTAGTGTCTCCTTTTCACACATCTTTTTCACACCAGTCTTCTCTCTTGATTAATCTGCAAGCGCTAAAATGACTCCGTGAAAGTAGGTACGGTACGCGCAGGGCTGATCTTCTTTCTGTGACATTAAGAGGGTGAGAGAGGACGTGCCTCCCCCCTTTCCCAGCTGGGATGCTGGTCCATTACACCCACCCTGATCGCATGTACAGCTGGGTGGGCTGGAGCAACTGGAGGAGAGATCCTCACTCAAGGGGGAGCTGTGCTGTGCAGCAGGGTCTTGAACCCATGCCCCCACCATTGGCGAGACCAGAGAATTACACGCTACGCCTGTGAGGAAGTAACTGAGGTAAGATGATACTGTGTGAGTGTTCTCTATGGAGTCAACTCTTCCCTTTCAGGAATGCACCTGTACAGGTTAAGTCGTCGGTAATGGGAGCGCATTGGAAAGCTTTCTTTTCAGTGAGTGTGCTAGTGTGCACACAAATTGGTCTGGCATCCTCGTGTGTGTGACTTTTAATTTGTGGTAAATTGAAGGTAATGTACTTTTTTAAAAATTGATCACAGTGCATGTTGCTGCCACATGTTGTTTGAGTTCCCTGTTTTGTACAGGAGATCTGTTCATTCACCCTGTACATTAGTGATCCAGTGGATCTGTGTATTGTTTTGCAGTGTCTCTTATTTGAATTTATAATTCAGTAACGCATGGAAGCCTCCTTGGTGTTGAAGCTTTGGCAGGACAGAGCAGGGAGGAGTGTACAATTGGCCATATTCCACACATCATTAGTTCTAAATATTTCTGATTTGAATATGGCTAACTGCAGGTTTAATAGACAAAAATGAACAGCATAATCTATAGTACTGCAGGAGAGTCTAGGGTTCTGATGGATACAGAGCTCCGAAGCACCACGGGGTCTTCGTCTAAGATTTCCACAGGAGGGATTTTGTGATGCCAATAGAATTGTCACACATAGTCACCTTAGGTAAAGTTGTTGCTTGGAAGCACTTGGACTGCTGTGGTATATTTTTAGCACATTATTGTGTTTATTTAAGTCCTACCTTTTTGTACTGACAGCTTTTGGTGTCTATAATGTTTCAAAACAACAGCTAAAGAATTATTCTAATCTTTTATCAAGAGCTTTTCACATCAAACGTCTCAATGAATAGCAGAAATGAATGCAGAAAAATGGTTAAAAGGATACCTATAACTTTAAAAAAATGCTAGTAAATTGTTGACTTTTTGATTAAGTATTAAAAGTAATTAATTAAAAGTAAGTAATTTATTACTGGTATGATTTGTTTATATCTTGTATGAGAAAGGTTTAATTTAGGATAATCCAGAATTTAAGAATTCTGTTAGCTTTGATGTAGTGAGGTAAAATCATGCCTTGTACTCTGAAGGTATTAATGAGTTTCACTGGCCATTGAGTATTTAAATGTTGTCAAGGATTTTTTAGGAAGAATGAAGACAGTTCTCTAAAGCCATTAGTTTTCTTGTAGCTCTAGTGAGGTGTTATGATATAGCAGTTCAGTTAAAGGTATAGTTTTTGGCATTTGTTACATCATAATGACACCAACTGAACTGATGGAGTATTTACTTTAGGAGTATATGAGATTAGAAATACAATATTCATGTTAAGTCACACTTAGTTTAGAAGTGAAAATGCATGATACTGTACCTTTAAGGCTTGACATTATACCATATCACTCACACTCATCTTTTTTGAACACTGCATTACAAGCCTGTTAAATTAATAAATGAGTGATGGGTACAGAGATAGATGATACAAAGCTCGGTGTTCTTTTATTATCTTCAAAACTGCCAAGAAAGCAAAAAACAAAGCTACAAAACATTAACTCATTGCCCTTGGTGTATAATTTTGTTGTATCCCTTGATACGATAATTAGTTTTTTCTGCTGTGCTCTGATTACATTTCTGATTTTCATAGCAGTTGTAAATTAAATGCGGATCGGAGCAATAAACACTGAAAAGTGTAAATCTCACTTGTAATCTTTTTTTTTTTGGCAGCAGCGTTTTTTGTTAAAATTACAAGTGAGATTTATACTATTTCAGTCCTGGTCTGCCTTTTAAAATATCAGTACTGATGGACCTATTGCTGGTGCTCTTTCTTCTAGTCCAGAATTTCCAAACTAATGGTTATGGTTAACGAGCGTGCCTGGCCAACTGGAATCGTCTAATTGGGGTTATTGCTGCAACGTGGGATTTAGTCTTTTGGTGTCAGGTTTTATGTGCAAGTTCCCCTGCCATGCTATCGTAAAAGGTGAGATCTTTCAGGGTATCTATATAGTGTCTGTGTTGCAGTGCCCTACCAAACTAAATAACTGTGTCCGTCATTCATAATGGATGATGTGCATTTCTTATTCCTGATGAAGGTTGTGCAACCCTGAGTTTATTTCCCTAGTGCTGAAGGGGAAATACTCTGAATAGGAAACACAGAATGCAGGGCACATATGCACACCATGTATGTTACTGTAGTCAGAATATCTTTCTGAATACAAAGACGGTGGCACTGAAGTACTTGGAAACTTGAAAAACCCATGTAAACATGGAGCAGAATATGCAAAATCTTCACAAAAGGCAGTCCAGAATCGAACCCAAAGCCCAAGAGCTGTGAGACAGCGGTACTAACCTCTATGCTGCCCTACTCCCATTTCAGGCATCAGACATTTATCCGACGATTATGTGAGTGCCTTGATCAACATCTGTAGTTAACATCATGTTGGACGGGCTCAACAGCTAGGGTATGGTAAATTCTCAATTAGAAAAATATTTTTGATGTTGTGCCTGGCTGGGAGAAGGCACAGTGTGCTTCTCATAATTCAAACTACTTTTGTATCTATTCGTTAGTTCCAAAATATCTTTGGACATAATAAGTATTGATCATGTCTTATTTCATTTTAGTCCCCTAAAAATCATATACTGTTTTTGCGTAAAAAATCCAATCTCCCCTTTCCTCTAAAATCTTTACTATACAAATATTGAAAACGTCTTTTGTATTCTTTTTCAGGTCGTATACATAAACAGAAAAAGGAGGTATTCTTTTTTTTATTTAATCGTTTTATTAAATGTATCGACATGTGATCGGAGTTTGTCTAAGGGATGTTAATTCTAAGATCAACTGTAAACTCTCAGTTCTTTGACATTTTTTTACTGTTCCAGTTACTGTTTTTATGTTTCTTTTTAGTCACACTTTAGATTAAGTAACATAGATGATGGTTTGTTAGTAAATTTATTCAACATCGTTTACTATCCTGTGGGGTCCTAGAGAGTGTAATGTAGCATCTGTAGACATTCATCTTGGGTTGGGATATGGGTGAGATTAAATTACTCTTTATTTTTGTGGGGTTTTGTTAACCTAGACTTAGAGGAATGGTCTTTATTCAGTGTGAGTCATTTAGATCATATTTTACTCCACATACTTTTACTGTGTCCTCTGTTCTGCATTTTAAACACACTTCCACATAGTTTCCACTTGGTCCTCTTTGCCAGGACCCCTGGCTTGTGGCTGTTGTCATCACACAGTCAAGCCCCTCTTTGAGTACAGCCTGAACTAGAAAGATGGCAAGTAGGAGCTCTGGCAGCCCATTTTGCCCTGGGTTCCAGTTGGTTCGTGAGGTAGACACCTCCCAGACTGGGCAATGCCAGGAGCAGAGCTGGCATTGCTCGATGGAAAAGGCATGGAGCCCCCTGTTTTACACTGTGCACTTTGAGAGTGGAGGTAATTTAATTTTAGATGGATGCAAACAATGTAGCTCCTATACAGTATGCTCTTCTGTTTGTGTCAGGATTGCACAGCTGAAGCACAGACTGATGCCCCAGTATGCCCAGTGAATATGGCTCAGACAGCGAGGAGGCCAGGGATGAGGAAGAGGAGTTGAAAGTAAGAAAAGTGAGGTTTGACTAATCAGGACATTTGGTTCTCCATGCTCTTTTGATGTCCGGAACCAAGTAAACTGAAGCTTTTCCACTGACTTGAATTCTTTTCAAGGTATTATGACTACACTTAAAAACCTTTGCACCTCATTATCTATATCTCCATTATCTCACTTGTTTTTCAGTGAGCTGAATTTTATTTTTCATGTTCTAAATAACTGTACATAATAAATAATTTGCATGATTTTTACTGGGTTTGCAATAATGCATTCCTGGTTGTTTAGGGACTAAGGCCCCAATAACACAGAAGTGTTGCCTCTAGGTGGTTTATGTAAATTTTGATAATCCATTATGCAGATATACACATAAAGGATTAGTTTGCTCTCAGACATGCATAAAATCTAAGTCTGCAGTTATCACAAACTGGCAATAGTATTGCAACTGAAATTGCATTGGTAGTCAGGGAAAAATAATTTCAAATTGAAAGTTATCTACATTTATGGGCAGAGCCCAAGAATGAAACATATTTTAAGCGTCTGAATAATTTTTGAATACAGATATGTCCAACACTGCAACACAATTCCTATATCGTATTGGACACAGTGTCATAAATCAGTTCTTCAAAGAGGCTGTTCTGCCTAGGATCACTTATCTCTGAAAAATGGTTATTTTTCTCCCACTGGATGCTGAAAATTGCTAATGATCTGCTCATATTGTGGAAATACAGTATATAGCTGACAATTTTGATGCCTAACCATGAGCCAGAAAAGTGTAGCATAATGTTTACTTAAGAAAAAAGGATTTATAAGAGATGCAGATATTTTACCTTTACCCCAGTAGGGAGTTCTATAACAACGATGTCACTAATACTGGTGTTGCGATTCTGTCTGTGTGTCCAAGGATGTTTACCCTTCACATCTGACCTCTGCCTACAGTAATTTGTTCTTAATGTCTCTTGCACTTCAAATGCAAGATAGATCGGACAACAACCACCACCCCAGGTTGGATCTTGCCATGACTTAGCAAGCACCATGCTTGTATGATAACCTGCAATCTTCCAGCAAACATGAATTCCTCCTGGTCTTCATTTAGGAAGTCAGTCCTTTTAAGAACTATGTTACATGTGCCTCATAATTGTTACCAGTGTAGGAATGGTTAGTAAAATAATAACAGTAAAACTAAAGTTAAGTATCCTTAGAGCAATATACTGTAAGTCAGGGGTCTGTTACCTTTGCTCCTGGAAGACCCAAATCTTGGTTCCGGTGAGACGACCATAAAATAATTTTCTAAAGAAATTGAATATTTTAATTGTGATCAATTAAATGGGCAATTTGTTAAATTAAGTTATTTAGAGATCATTTAGAACTAAACTCTGAGGGACAGACGTCTCTCAATTGAAAAGATAATGTGCTTGATTCATCAATAGATCACAGGTGTTTCCAGTCTTTAGAAACCTATAAGATTTACAGGATTGGGATTGTTTGAGAGCAGGATTGGAGAGCTCTGCTCCAAATATTTTAATGTCAAAAGCAATAGATAGATAATACTTTATTAATCCCATAGGGAAATTGATGGGCAATAGACACTCACAGACTCAAATGATACATATAAAAACCCTTAAAGCTGGTATTATATCCTGAGAAAGTGTCTGAATTTAAAAGCTACTGAATCCAAATCAGTAATTTTGACAACTGCAAGAATTTGCCTTATATACTGTAGTATATAAGAGTTATTCTGTTATCAGTGAATTTTGCTTTACCAAGAAGTGTAAATATGCTTTTGTTAAAACTCTCACATAAAACCAGTTCCAACCACTAATTAATAAAGTTATAATGTTTTCTTTCCAGAATCTAACGCAGACTCTAGGTTAATTAATGTTTATTAATGAAATGTGATATCAGTAATGACTAAAGGTTATTTCTGAAACAGTTAATATGTGAATGGGGAACAGTCATGTTAAATATAAATATAAATTTAAATAGTTCAGGTGGGTAGCTGCGTCCGCATGCATAGGCTGCAAAGGAACAAGTAATAGGTTTATTCCATGCTGAAAAAAAGAAGAAAGAGAACACAACGTTTCGGCCGTGGAGCCTTCTTCAGGTGTGAGAGAGACAGGGCAGTAGGCAAAGGTAATGTAGCGGGAGAACAAAGGTTGGGAGGGAGGAGGAGTGAGAGGCGGGAGCAGGGGACAGAAAGAGAGGCCAATCAAGAGGTGTGAAGTCAGAATGGGTGCAGAGAGGTGTGAAATGAAACTTCCAATGAATGGAGAGAATTTAGATGAAAAGTAGACTGTCGTTAAGTGTCTGGCCAGGAGACAGGTGTAGGATGTTTGTAGCTGTATCTGGGAGGCCTGATGCCACAGGTAGGATGCCTGTGAGTAGGATCTGAATGTGACTGTAGGGCTAACCTAAAACTGGGACTCGGGTAATACGTAAAAAGGAAAAAAAAGAAATAACATTGTTTTTCAATTCAATTGTCAGTACTGCTCTGGAAGGCCACCAGCACAGAATAACAGGTCACCTGTTATTTTTAGAAATTTTCGAAAGTTGAAATTGGGGCCTGGTGACATTGCGGTCTGAAATACGTGAGGTGGACCGATTAAAATCAGTGTCTTTATGATGTGAAAGCTTTAACTTGTATTGGTTTCACTGTATTCCAGCCGTTCCAGGAACGCCTGTCACTAGAGCCATGAGTATGATGCCCATAGGTACCGAAGCCAATTGAAAATGTCAGACACGATGGGTATGGAAGACTATAGTACAGCATGTGTGAGAAATGATTACTGGGCCATGCTTTTCTGAAGAGGTATCAGAAAACATCAGCAGGCCTCAAATATACAGAGTCAGTGTTGCGTGGTATCACACAGTGCACACAACCCACTTCAATCCCTAGCCTCCTGGACACCAGCAGTAATGAATTCCGATAGGCATTGCAGGATTCATATGGGAGAGTGCCCTTCTACATATCTGGGAGGCAGGTAAAAATATCTGACAGGAATACTTGCAGAAGGAAATCATTTCATATTGCTTTCCCCGGGATTGGCCACATTAGAATGTATCTGAATCAAGCAAGTACAGCGAGACTTCTCACTTGGTTTGTGACCTCATGGATCTCATTATAATGTATTATAAAGCGATTCCTTTAAAATTTTGAAATAACAGTAATCAGTATTTATAAACATTTAGTAGCTGGAACATACGTGTAAAAACGTTTAGTGTCCTGACAGTCAAGAAAGAGATTTTCAGTTTCATGACATAAATAAATGCTTGATAATTGACGAGTCCCTCCTCGGTACATGAATGTTTTTACAGCTCCAGCTGTACAAAAGAAACAATATAACAATGAGTTTCCACACACAGCATTTGTTTCGGTTGCACTTCTTACAATGAATTTGGCATCAAGGAGAGCGAACATTTGTGACTGTCCAGAGGTTGATTGAACAGGGATTGTATTAGGACGGGTGCACATCCTCATTCATACAGTATCTTTGATCTAGATTGTGTTATACTCAGTGAACTTGTCAAAACAGGAAGACGTAGAGCACTGCATAAAAGAGCCCTGGCAAATCATATTCATGGGTGGGCAAATGGCTGGGAAATGACTTAGTAAGGATAAGCCAAACTCTAAATTATGAAGATGAAATGGGAGATCTTGAGCTTTGTTCTGATCTCGCCATTTCATTTTTAGATGCTGTGTCCACTTGTCTTGCCTTAATCACCATTAAGGCTCCAAATGGCCAGGTGAGAGGTCACACATGCAGGTATAAAAACAGGGAGTGATGACATCAAGGGGAGACGTAGACACACTTTGGAAACAGGAAGTGATCAGCCATTTGGGAATGTGAGAGAGAGGAGAAATGTACTGTTCACTGCTGTCCGCCAACAAGGGAGTTTGGCTTTAGCAAATCACTAAGAAGCGGAAGAAACACAATGTCGCAGCTGTTGAGCCTTCGCTGGGTATCATCTCTCTAATTTGTAGTGTGGAAATTACTTTTACTTGTTCGTTTGCAACAGGTGCACACTGATGCAGCTCCACTCACAAACCTCTTCAATTAATGTTTGTTATGCGCCCAACCTACTCCACGCATTCAAAAAGATAAATGAATGGAGTACAAAAGTCAATGAAAGTGATGATTGCATAAGTATTCAAGCTCTTTAGGTGCACAAATTTAGCTTAATGAGTCACACAATTAGGTGAGTAGCCTTTGTGTGCAATAGTAGTGGTTCACACAATTAAAGAATAAAAACACCTGTCTCTGTGAGGATATCTGGTCAGGTAGTTCAATTGCAAGCACAGACTCAAGGGTGATGCTAAGGCTGTTAAGGCTACGAAGGCTATGAAGGCTGTGGACTTTCAAAGCAAGCCAGAGATGAAGTCATTAAAAGGCACAGATCAGGAGGTCTGAAAAAATATTGAAGTCTCTGAATATCCTTGTAAACAATCTTCTCAATCATCAAGAAATGGGAGGTTCATCATCATATCACCCAGACTACCTAAATCACGCTGTCCCTCCAAACTGGAGTTTGGAGATTATACCAAAACATTTAGCTAATATGGCTGCTATTGAAGAAACTGGGCAAAAGGTTTTGTGGTCAGATGGGACAAAATTGGAACTTTGTGGTCTGAATGCAAAGTGATACACGGCACAGGACCCAGTCAAAATTGCACCAAGCCAGTGTGCAAAGCTGGTAGTGACTTACCCAAAGGACCAGTGGCTGTCAAAAATGTTACGACCAAATACTGAGTTCATGGTAGGAATACGTATGCCATCAACATTTTATCCGTCCATTTTCCATTTTCTAACTGCTTTATCCAATTCAGGGATGCCGGGGGAGCTGGAGCCTATCTCAGCAAGCAACAGGCACAAGGCAGGATGCCAGTCCAATCTTAGAGCACATGCAGACACTCGCACGGGAGCGATTGTTCCCCGGAGCCAATTAACCTGGCGGTATGTCTTGAACTGTGGGGGGAAACCCATGCAAACACCAGGAGAACTTACAAACCCCGTACAGGTAACACCCAGGTCTGGAACGGCACCGGGGCCCCAGCACTACCAGACAGCAACGCTAACCTCTGCAACACCATGCTGCTCCTCCACAGATTCCATTTTTCTCTAAGTACTTTTTATTCAATATTTACCATTTTCTAAAGATTTAACTTCTCTTCCACTCTTTAGTTTGAGATTTCAGGATCGGCACAAAAGGTTGAATTACAAAAATGTGTATTTATCATGTTGTAATTTCTTAAAACAGCACACCATAAAATAGGAAAATAGGAAAATAGGAACGGTCTGAAGATTTCTGCAAAGCTGCATGTACACCCACCTCTACCTTCCTCAGTATTTTTATTGGTGATATTTGTATGCTAAATTAGTCTTACTGCACTGTGAAATTCAAGTTCCAGTTCTAATGGTCTGTGCTTATTGCCTCTTATTCTTACTATGGGTAAGTGTAAATTATACTGTATATATTGAAAAAGGAAATGGACTAGGGTTTTAAACTAAGAAATCCTTAATATTTGAATTGGTTCCTAAGATTTGCCAATAATTAAATGGCCTTTGACAAGCAGTTTTTCTATTTTCATTGACCATTTTTCTGCAATACACTGCTATCAAGTTTAGCAACCAGGAATGACTGATGTTTGATGACTGCACATCAAAAATATATTTGAAGTTGCACTGGTTAATATCAAGGAGCAATTCTGGGACTATACCATGTCAAGCTTAAAGCAGAGAAAACAAGATAACGTCCAAGGTTAAAAATCAAAGAAATACTTCCAGATTGTCTCAGCTCCTCACCCAAGCTCATGATCACTGCTATAATAGTGAAATAATTGTTTTATTTTATCCTGTATTGCAATATTCCTTACCATTACTCTTAAGGCCTTTTTGATACCCCTTATCACCTGCGCATTCAAGTCCTTACACTCTTTTTCTTAAGCACTCTCTTTGTTCTTGTGTTGTGCTGTTTTATAGTTTTACTAACTGTTAGGATACATTCCATTCTGTGCTTCAGGCTGAATCTGGTTAAACTTACCATACATTTCCTACTGATTTCAGATCCATCCTATCACATATTACCTATAGCATCTTAAACTCTTTAACTGTGTTTTACCCTTTTCTTGTTTTTGTTTGCAGTCCAGAAACTGTGAAATTTTCTTTTGGACTCAACCTGTACGTTTTCATTATCAAATTCAAAGCGCACCATATCGCTTTGTCTTGTTACGATGAGATCTAGACTTTTCATCTTGCAGGTTTCTGCCACTGACATTCCTATAGGTCTTTCTCATTGTGTGTGGGGAAAGGTGAAGTCTCCCATAAAAATGGCTTCTTCTTTTGCACAAACATGTTTAATTTCATTCAAGGGTATTAAATTAAAATGCATATCTGCACTTGGAGCTATGGCATTCTCAAAACACGACACTCTTGTTATGTTTTTATTGAGTCTGACCTACAGTATATATATTCAGATACTCTTCATTCCTTCTTGTTGCAGTTCCTCAGCCTGCATGGTCCTCCACCTCGCATTCTTCTCCAGCCTCTCCCGAACAGATTGTATTCACGTACGTTATATTCCTCTATAGAAATGACGGGAGGACATTTTTCTGTGGTTCAAAAGCCTCATCATTGGCTGATCATGTGGTAGCTTCTGTCTCATGTAATTTGTTTCTAATACTTTTACTATTTAGTTATTCAGGTATGAGTACTTAATCACCCTGGTCCCACGTTGTCTCTGAGTTCTCCTTTTGTCTTTATGAACTTATTATGGGCTTTTCCACCCTTCCATTCTGATTCAATAGAACAAGTATGCAAAGTGGTGTCTGCCCAGGAGGTGGCAATCTCTCCTAAGGATTGTAACCAACAGCTCCTATAATCTCAGTGATGTAACCTCTGGCATCTAAGTGATGAGGTATTAAACTGACAAAAATAAGCACAAAATGGATCTGATTTGCTGTTTAATTTTTAAAAAAGGAGAGAATGTTTTCCTAATTTCATGGCCCCAGTTCTGTAAAACCTTGCTTTCCGTTATTAGTTGAGCAACTCAGGCTGGTTTCCAGCTCTCTATTCCTTTGTTGGGCTCTGTTGTAGCTCTTTATGCTCTTGTCAGCATTCAACCTCATTAAGCCTCGGAAGTTGAATGATGTTCTTATGAGTCTCCGTCTCTGCTCTAACAGCACTGCCATGATACACTAGGCATATGCGTGTTTCATCACATAAAGTGGTACAGTATATGGGGAGCAGTGGTCAGCATTGCTGGCTCACAGTGGAGGGCCTCTGGGTTTAATTCTGGACCTGGGGTGCTATCTGTGTGGAGTTTGTGTGTTCTCCCCATGTTTACATGTGTTTCCTCCAGAGCGCTTTGGTTTCCTCCCACAGTCCAAAGACATACCGGTAGGTTAATTAGTTTCTGGAAAAATTGGCCCTGGTGTGGGCGCGTTTTTGTGTTTGTGTCTGTGTGCTCTACACTGGACTGGTGACCTGACCATTGTGTACCCCGCCTTGCTCTTGTTAATTACAGTACCCCCAAGACCCTGAATTAGAAGAAGTGGCTAGACAATATAGACTGTTTGAACAGTCTAATTGGAATACATAAGAGACAAAAAAATAGGAAATTGACGGGACAGAATGACCAGTTACATTTTTATGAACAATCATTAACTTAATAAGAAGAAAAGATCCAAAGTGAAATACAAGAAGTCAAAAACACAAAAAATAAGATAACAGGAGTAGGAATATACTGTATAATAAGTAAGAAATAATGGAAAGATATAAGTAAAAATGAAGAATATTAGTATTATAAGTTATGATTATTAGTTAATTAAACATGTTAATAATGCATTTAAGCAAAACATTACACATTGTAATTGTCTACAATGCTGCACAGGCCTGTTCCACTGCAATTTTAAACGTTCTGAAGACACATATTCTATATTGCAGCTGTGGTTTCACCACAGTAAACAGGTGAATGGGCTGTTGGACCCATGAAATCTGCAGAGCAAGACACTGCATTTCAATCAAAGGCTCTTGCAGTTCTAACCAGAATATAGCACTGAATGTGGACAGAAATACCTCTGCCCACAGAGCTGACAAACACAATGCAGTAAATTGTGTTGCAAAATACTATAGAAATACATTGCTTCTACAGCCCAGGAAGCAAAATACAGCTGTAGTGAGACTTTCACTGCAATCAAGTATAATACTGTTATAATGAATAGGGTGGACTTTTTTGTGCCTTTTCTAGTTCTTTCCCTTGTTGTATCCTTGCTCGTACCAGCAGGGGGCACTCTAAGCGCGCTTGGTTTGACGGATCACACCATGGATGAGTCATCAACACCTCAGAGGTTTGCTGCGGTGCAATGCAATACCATGCTTACATTCAAAGTATATTGGAGCTCTTCATCATATCTAAAGATGTCAGGCTGCTCCTGCTGAACCAACAGTAATAAAGTGAGCTCAGCCTGACCCTGGGGTGGATCACAGTTGCAGTCGTGAGGTAGTATATCCTTATGCGTCAATCAGTGATGCAAGCTCTAGTCGTGCAGGTTTGACAGGTGTCTTTAAATCATCAATGAAGCCACAGACTAGAAACTCACAATACTTGGAGCAATACCAAGCTTCAGGCCATACAATCAGAGCTGGCAAAATCTGTCCTTGAGGGCCAAAGTCCAGTAAGGTTTATAGCTTTTTAATAAATCCTCCCTAGCTAACCATCTTGGACAGAAGTTATTTTGTTCCAATTTTTTTGTTTAGTTTAAAAATAAAAAAATGAAGAGTGCATGGCACTGGTTTTAGTAAAAAATGTATTGCTCCCTAATGTGTCTAGTGCTTTTTTTATGCAGTACTTTGCAAAAGTATTCAGTCCCTTGCACAGTTTTCACATTGGATGCTTAAGATTTTGTAGCCATGGCACTTTGAAGTGGTAATTCATATTTGTTTTATGCACAACCTCTTCCACACACTCAAAGCACAAATTAAAAAGAAAGAATTAAGCAGATAATTAAAATGGAAGACAAAAATGGTCATATAAATATTAAAACCTTGCTTGCTGTGGCAAATCAAAATTCGTTTGGGTGCACATAATTACCTTAACCAATCACATAATTAGTTGAGTGAGTAAAAATAGTGGTTCTTCTGCTATCACAATAAAAGCTCCTGTCTCCATAGGGTGCCTCAGAGAGGTAGTGAAGTTAAAAAAAGACTTCCCCATGAAGAACAAAACGTTTACAAAACAACTCAGAGATAAATCTGTCACAAAAGCATAGATCAGGACAGGTGGGGAGCTGAGTCAGCATGTTTAATAATGTGTCTTCCTCATACCTGAAGAAGGCTCCACGGCCGAAATGTTGTGTTTTCTTTCTTCTTTTTTTCAGCATGGAATAAACCTATTTCTTTTTCCTAGATCAGGACAAGTGTATAAAAAAGACCCTCAACATTCCTTCATCAACAGCTGGTCATCAAGAAGTGGAATGTGCCTTATATCACCCAGACACTGCTTAGATCTGGCTCTTCCTCCGAGCTCAGAGCTGGGCAAAGATGCACTGGGCGAGGATCAAACTGCTTAGGGATGCAACTCTGAGGCCAGCAGTGACTTTGATAGAGCTACGGAGATTAATGACTAAAATGGGAGAATGTTCATGAGCCAATAAAAGTCCAGTCATTCCACAAAGCCAACCTATGTGGAAGTGCAAAACCCATCTCAGGTCATGCATGGAGTTGGCAATAAAGCATTTACGTGATCCTATAAATTTGTGGCAAAAGGTGTTGAGTTCAGACAAGACAAAACTGGAATTTAGTGGTCTAAATGAAAGCATTGCATTTGATGTAAACTCAACACAGAGTATCACTCAGTCAACACCTCCCTTGCTGTTAAAGTATATTTTTAAACACATTCCCCTCCTTATGTTGCTCTCTGTTTTCCAGGGTAAGTGGCAGAAAAATCAGAATGTCAAACGTTTTCAAAAGTGGGAAGTTTTCAGCAATGCTACTGTACTTCTCCATGATCAGTCCAGTACTGTTGCCTGATGATGGATTAATTACAAAATAACCTGTTTCCACAGAGGGACTAAAGAGCTAACAAAGTGCGATACCTTTTCTCCTTACAGCACCTAAGAAAATGTCACTTACTGTACTTAACCCACAAGCACCACCCACTGTATCCTCCAAAGGGACACAACTAAACGAAGCAACTTAACCCGAGTAGGCTATTGTGCAATAGTTCAGACACAACACAACCTTCCTCCCACCTTAAAAACTTGTTTGCAACTACTTGTATATATCAGGATTTATATATTCAATATTTTTCTTTAATTTTATGTAATACTTTAGCATGTGTGCTCTCAATAGATATACAGTACACCCATTCTTTAGTATAGTAATACTAAACAGCTAAAACCTTCTGAGATACAAAAGAGTGACAAGAGAACACTAAAGATAATGAGTAGATCTATGTTGGGTTTTACAATATTATTTGCCTTGATTATTGTTTATTTCAACTTTAAACTTGACATTTCCTCCCTGCTTTAGTAACCCATCCAAAACACCCATTAAAACAAACACTGGGGTAAGGAGAGGTTCACCTCTTGCCCTGAAGCCTTCTTCTCTGTCTCAGGGTGCATCTCTGCTGCCCTATTGCTCTCTCCCTTCCCATTCTTTCTACAGAAAAACGCTTCTCTATTGTTTGGCCCTTCCATACAGAAAGGCCGGGAAACACAATGTTTACGGTTAAGTACCCAGTATTTCCAAAAATCTGTATATTTTTAAGAACACACAAACAGTTCCAAATGAGACTATTGGGTAGTTAGTAGCTAATTGCTCGACCAGCCTGTTTGTTAAACAGCTGTTTCTTCTTGTTCCATGCTCTTACAACCTTTTGTGTAGCGACGTGCCTTCCGCCCTTGGTTTGTAATGCACATGGTTTTCACTTGTGTCCTCTGATTCGTGTTTCACTGTTCATTTGGAAGAAAACCTCTAGGTTGACTGTCAGTACCTTTTGAGGATTTTGAATACTCGGGTCCCCTTGTTTTTCTGTGAACTATACAAAATCTATTTCTCAAATGTCAGAAATCCCCAAAACCTTATTTTAACTTTAAAACTGGTCCCTGACACTCATACATTTCTGATGAGGGATACAGACCAGCCTGGTTAGAGAGCCTGACAACCCGACAGAGTCTGGAATCTCTGACATTTCTGTTTGAAGGGACGAAAAGAAAATTAAACTCAAGACGAGGTCTTGTATCACTAGGAAGATTCACCAATGTTTTCGTGAAGTGCTTTGTCATGCTTGACATGAAATTCCTAGTGAAATCGTATTGAAATGCAAAGCTATAATGTTGTCAGTTATATTGTATCATATTTCAAAGAATAATGATATGGCATGAGGAGATTTTATTATATTTTTTTAATGACAAAGCAGGAGGAGAGAGAGTCATCGAGCATGCTGTAAACTGTATGGGGCCGAGATAATAAATGATCCATCACCCATAGAATGCAATATGGAAATGTTTTAATATTGCCACCAAGAAAACAAAAGAGCAATTCTGCATTCAAGGCTGAAAATCTTTGCCCATTACAACAATGGATTTGGAAAGAGCTGCTGGTAAATCATTTCACCACATATTTCAGTACGGCAATAAGTGAGATTAAAAAGATCAAAAGATAAACTGGATGATATTTGATGTCCTTACAACAGACATGGAATAGCTACAGATGATTTGTGCTTTAAGAAACAGAAAATAATCACAGGAAATGACATATTGGCTGTGTGCTTTTCAAAATGCCCCACTGAGCGAGCACATAAATTCTGTCTGCTGTTGTTATTTCCAGTAGTAAAATGGTTGAAATGTTTTATTGTATCTCAGAGTCACTATAATTATTATATTTGAATAATACATTGGAATAATATGTATTAAACTGTGTAACTTATTCTCTTGTAGAGTAGTAGACAATGTGCTGAAAATCTCACACAACACACAACAGAGTCCTGTGACGCGGTATATTCATCTGGTACTAGGCTACAATTTAAGGCAGGATACAGTGATAAAAGTTGGATGAAAAATATGTGTAGCACAGGTTTCCTGGGGTTACATTTACTCTTTTATCCCTTTGTACAGAATTTCTTTCAGGGATAAGCCCGTCGGTATTTACAGCATGTCAAATGGCACTGAATATACAACGGATTTCCACCCATGCCAAAGGTCTCATGGAGATTTTATAATTGAGCTATTGTTGGAGAAGGAGTTATGTTTATGTATTGAGAGATTAAAAAGCAATTTGCATGCCTTGTGGAAGCTAATGCATCAGTTTCCAGTCCACAGCTCTACAGAAGAAAGCAGATGTCTTATGTTTTAGTGTGCGGTGGTAGGGTAGGAGGGGATTGCTCAGCAGGTGGTTTCAGGTATCAGCCTGATCTCCGAAATATACGCTGGAATTAGTTGGATCACTTGGGACCTACTTGTGCACTCAGGCTTGGGCACCTATGGGATGTCTGTGTTGTTTGGACCAATTGTTTGTGTGTTCAGTGATTCCATTACCGAGATGAATGCGAAGATGAGGGACAGCTTTAGGACAGTTCAGATTGCGGAGGAAGAACTGTCATCTAGTGTGTCATTAAATGTGGTTAGAAATCACACTTTTCTTTTTTGAAAAAAGCTCTGATGTTTCAGCCCACCAAGTCAAAGGAAATCCCCTTGGGTCCATTCTTGTTTAGTACATGAGCCAGGTACTGGATATGAGAGGAGGTGGGTTTATTTGAGCATCTCAGTGGCTAGAGACTGTGCTTTTTTTCTTACAAGAAGAAGATGCAGAAAAATATTTCTATGTATATATTTTTTTTGTTTTCCTTATTCCTGTTTGTAATTTCCTTTCTAAAAAGCTGTGGGCTTTTGTAGTTAAAAGTTAAAAAGGCGGTGAGACTGCAGTGAAGCAGGCAGCCTGTTTCAGTTACCTCAGCGATTATTATGATGCGCTTTCATAAAGGAGATTTAATTTTAGAGGGCTGCGCTCATGATAACGCCCAGAGGACATATGCTAACTGCTTTAAAAACCCAAGCTTGATTTCTAGAAAGTGCCGTGCGATCACTGCCAGACCTGGAGCCTGCGTCAAGACTGATGTACGGTCTTTCCTCAACTCATCCCAGTCGGGATTAGATTTGTAACATTCCACCATTGACACATGCAACTAATGGACCATGTGCAGCTCATGCTCATACTTTCCTGTCCGTTTGTTGCTTTCATTTTAACTGCGTCAAAGGTTTTATCTAATTTTCAAATAACTTTTGCTCCCCTACCGGAAAACGCAAAAGTCCAGATCTATACACCACTATCCTCGTACAGCACACAGGCAATTTATTCATCATCCCCTCTGCCCCAGACAGTTTCGTTTACCCCAACGTTTAATTGCCTGTGAGATGTGAGGATCGGCAGCAGCATTAGACATCTTAATGCCTGTAATCTCTCATTATTTAGTCCATATTGCACAGTCTTGGAAGTACCAATCAGTTTTAATGTCTCTAAGTGTATTTATCATGGTTTAGAGCAAACCTTAACATGTGTTTGTTGTTACATATCTGGGCTTTGCCTCTCCAAAAATCATTTTTCAGAATATACAGGAAAGTTTAATCCTACTGTCCTTCTTTGGCTGTTAAAAGCATTTTCTTTGATCGTTTTGATTCCTCACCTCTCTGTAGGAACACCGAGAGAAGATAAATTTACAAGGGATGTTGTTGTAAAGTGAGCTTTTTAAGTCCCGGAAAAGGATGTGTCTGGATGTTTTTAGATTGTATTCTCCTCATCCTCCTTTGTTTGAGACCATTTTTTGTTTGAGACCAATTTTTGTTTTGAAAAGTGCATCTGAGCCCTTAGCTTTGTATCGAAGGCAGTGAGTGAGATCTGCTCCTCGGATGTTGAAGCCCAGAATGAAGGCTGAAAGAATCACGCTTTTTTAAGTGAAATGTGTTCACTGTGTAGGTCAACCCAGCACATCTACATCCACCTTTCAAAAACACATCTCAGCATGTCTTTGGAAGTGTGCATAAAACATTTAACAGTTTTGTTTTTCTTATAAAAAGGAATCTTGTGTTGCTTTTGGCATGCAGACAACACTTCAGAAAATCAGAACCATGTTTCGCTTTTTTATTTATTTTCAGCAAAGCAGCAAACCATCCTGATTAACTCCTGATTTTAGGGAGACTGTAATCTTTTCTTTTTTACTGTCAGCTCCTAGGATGTTATCGCCATATTCTTTCCTCTTCAAGAGCTTTAGTAACTGTGTTTCACTTTCAATGCCTGTTCAGATTAACATTCCTGTTTTATACCTCTGCCAGTGACTGATTGAATCTTCCACACTTTGAGCACAGATTTAATATCTTAAAAACAGGATCTCAAGGCTGCGGCCTCTTTGAAGCGATGATAAATAATTCAAGTCTTTCAACACTAGCAAGGAAAAAGCACAGTGACACTGGTGTGTCATCATATACTGAACAATGAAAAGTTTTTATTGCTGAGACTGTAGATTAAACACACTCTAGGGAAAGACACTCTGAAGCCTTCCTGTTCCGAAAGAGGTTTTATTTTCTCCCTGAATTCCCAGATCCTGCTGCAGATAGCTTCTTCAACCAGATATTCATCTTGATGTTTTAATCCAGGGCAGGGGGGGTGGACTGACACTTTATTTGCAATACCCCAAGAGGGACAAACGATCAAAGAAATTCAGAAGTGGCAAACACAACTCATAAAACTCAAGGTTGCAACATCGTTAATGCTTTATTTGCATTATCTTAATAACAGTGTAGCAAACAAGGCTGCAAAGCTGTTTTTTTTTCTTTCTTCTCTCATTTCTTATGACTTCATTTGTCTAAAGATGTCATTAATTTTTCCATTAATGCGCACTCCTGTTGCAAAAGCAAGGTGATTGTTTTGTATCGAGCAAAATGCATTTGTTGTTGTTGCTGGAAAATAAAAGAGATTTTGATACTTACAGTGTGCCCCGGTCACTCCTCCTCAAAAAAAACACAACAGAGACACTTTACGCCAGAATAAACATAAGAACGTTTATTAACAATAGACGGGGAGTAGTGTGGTAATTAAGTGATCCAAGAATCTCATCTTGCTGTTTCTTTCAGAAACCCAGGATGGGGTAGCTTGCTCCACACTCCTACAACCCTCTTGTCGTCAGTTTTAAATGCAATTCCATACTCTTGGGTTAGAGTTACAGTAGGGGTCATGGCCACAAGCAGGAACTACAGTATGGAGAATGACATCTCAACACCCACCCGAGACCTTTGTGAAGAAATTACTACACACTGGTCAACAGGATTCATATATAGCTGACTGACAGCTACATATTCCATGTTACACACACTTCTGCAGAATTTAAATAGCCCTGTGAGGTTTATTTGGACTGTAAAAAGACTTTCAAGTTTTCCTGGAATGGGGATAAATACCTCTGGTCCATTTCCAATCATACAGCGGTGGGTGTTACGGTCACCATCCTCTCCTCCAGGGGGCGCTCCAACCTCCTCATGTTAGTCCTTATAATTATTACCTGGCTTATTTCCTGGTGTGCCTTGTTTTAGTTTTCCTATTTAAATTCAACCCTTCCTTCCTTTTAGGGCTCAGCTCTGGAACATGGTAGCCTGATTGTCTGCCTAGTACCAGGTCACCCCTCGCCCGTGGCCTACCCACTGTGCCCGGGGCTTGGAAGGGAGCTCTGTATTTCCTGGACTCTTGTCTCATCTGTGTTCCTGTGTCTCCTGATGGATCTCCCGGCAATGGACTTATGGACTGCTTCTTGACTTCCCTTTGAACTTCCTTGGATATGTTTGTCTATGGATATTCCCCGCACGTCTGCACGAACTTCCCTACTTCACTGTGAGAATCAAGAAACCCCATGTGTCTTCCCCGATCCCTGTCTATGGTCCTTTTTCTGGAATCGCCGCTCTGCATAGGGTCTAAAACATCACCCTCCACGGGAGACCGATCCAGCTTCCTAGACAGTGGGCCCTGAAATTATATCAAGCAATACATACTGTAGATGGGAAAACTGCTGTACTAATCCCATAATACAGTCAGGTTGCACAGGCTCCTCGCAATTTACAAATTCCAAGGGAGCTCTCAAAAGGCTGCCAACTCGCCCTGTTCATTGGCCAAACTCAAGCTGTCGAACAGGCTGATCTTTTTCAGCCTTTTTCAATTTCCTAGTAAGATGAAAGCTGCAGCTCCCAAACAGTGAAGTCCAGTCACCTCTCACAAGAAATGGGGAAAAAACATACCCGTGTCACCAAAACTACAAGAAAGGGAAGAGGTGTCTGTCTTCTGCTCTGCTCTGGGGAACACTCGGACAACAACAGTGTGCAGTCTGTCCTGTCTCACTAGAGCTGACATGCTTCACATCAGCAAAGAGAAAACCGGCTCCTGGAGAAAGCAGGTGAAGGTGGTGACCCAGTGGCTGTTGTGGGGACAAATGAGTTGATGTGGGGACAAATGAGACTAACATAAACAGTGATCTTTCCATTCATCCATTTTCTAACTGTTTTTCTAGTACATGGTTGTGGGGGAGCTGGATCTGGGAGCTACAGTATCTATGGACTATGAACCAAATTCAGAGGCCTTGGAAAGTAACTAAAGGTCAAGCCAGTAGCTTTCTCAAGAATCCTGCCTGCACTATGCAAAAGCAAACAGCTGGCAGAGGTGATGGGTTATCTCAACATTGCCTGCAGACACAGTGTGCTGAAGAAGGCACTGGAAAGCGTTCACTGGCAAAGGCTGCCCGTGCAGATTTGATGGATTACACCTGGATGAGATGGGCACTAGTTGTCTTGGAGCAAGGATCAGAGAGATTCTGAAAAATCCAAAGTTGGGGGTGGTGAATCCAATGAAAATCTACCAGGCAAACACACAGGGAATGGAGTCAGAAAGAGAGCCCCAGGGAAAAGGGGGAAAAAAGGCCACAGGATCAGATAATTAAATGCTAATACCTACATACTGTATGAACACAAGAATGTTTACAAATGAGAGTAGGTCCTTTGGCGCATTAGTTGGTTTTAAGTAGCTAATTGATCTGAAGATCTCATCTGGGTAGTTTGATCTTGGCTGCCGCAGTGCTGTCTCCAGTTTCTGTCTCAGTTAGCAAACCCATCGACAATATCAAACAGAGGGATTCACAAACACCTGGAGAAACAAACTCAAAAAGACTATCCAAATTCGGAACTCATAAACAAGTGCAGATGATTACAGGCAGGTAGCAGAAACACAAACTCGAAATGTTTTAAAATGAGAAACAGTGAGCTGGAAGAACTTGGGTTGAATAATTTCCTGGGTGTTTATGTAGATATATCTTTTTCATTTTCCAGACAATGAAAATGTAGGGAAGCAATAGAAAATGTGTCAATGCACAGAAAAATCAAAGGAGGTTATGTAAAAATTATGTAATGCACCAGCAAAGCCCCGTTTATCATTTAGAATTGAGAAAGTTCAGCCAGTGATACAAAAATGATATTGCTATGATATACAGTGAAGAGGAACTAGACCTGTTCCAAGGGCTGGAATGGAAGGAATGATTTACTCTGACAGGCTGAAAGGGTCATTTTAGTTTTGAACATAGACTAAAAGAGGACTTCTTGCATTTTTTATGCTGGTAAAGGCATCAACAAAGAATCCCAGTGGGCTTCTTCATAATAAATAGTGAAATGCAAATCAGAGGGCAGTGAATGTGTATAGAGTTGTATTTAAAACTGAGAACAGGCGCCACTTTACTCTAATAGTTGTAGGAGAATGGAACAGGCTACCCAGTCATGTTGTTGAGGCTGAAACCCTGGTTTCTTTCAAGATATGGCCAGATCAGATCCTCAGATCAATTAACTACTTACCACCAAATTAATTAGATGGACCACAATCACTTCTCATTTGCACATTGTCTTAATACAGGGATTTTAACAATAAATGGTCAAATTCTGCAGAAAATATCCTGGTAAAATTAAATTAATTGTGCCCTTCATTGGGAACAAAAAGCAGAGGAACTGCAGCGCTCGTGAACTGGAGTTTGATACTCCAATGTCACATAAAAAGGTAGTGAGGTCTGCATTTATTTGTGGAAATGAACAAAATCACAGTCAGATGTAAAGTAGCGAGTATGAAAGTGACTCATTCTTCTTTTTTTATCATGTATGCAGTGCAGAATTTGGGGACAAAAGATCTGAATGTGAATTTCCTTTTGTGAACACTAAGCTAGGACAAACCTTTGCCATTTACAAATGTATTAGAAGCCATTGTTTCTACTCTTATTTTAACATTTAGCATTTTCTTCTTGCTCATTTCAGTTATATGACATAATTTATTTGTATGTGCATTTATATGTTTTACAATCATTTTTTGTATTTTGTTTCATGTCATGTTTTTATATTACATGCCTGATAATATTCAATACAACATCCAGATGAAGAATTATGTTCGGTACTGCACTATCTGCTGTATGTTCTTCATCTAAAGTGTCCTTGGAAAGGCTTTGCTGAAAGGCAACATCGCTATCACGAATGCTGTCTTTCTCTTAAGTGAAGTAAAGTAATTTAATAAAGAGCCTCAAGATCTGTCCAAATGAGTAGAAATGATTCCTCCTTCACAAAACTCATACATTCCCATTGTGATCAGAGAAGTAATGTAATATTGTGGAAGGCGACTGACAGATTTGCTCAGCCTGTGTGTGTCTGAGCATACAACATATAGCATTACTCTCAAGTTTGGGCAGCACATCTGAGAGTAAATCCCTGCACAGATAAAAACTGCTGATGAATAGCTCATGTGACAGCGACCCCACAAAGCAAATGACTGTGTTTGTAAACTAAACAACAGGCTCTTCAAAATCTAAAGGTCCCCTCCAAAAGTTTCCTTTCAGGTCTATTTCTACCCTGTGGAGCTCCAATACAGCCGGGTGTAAAATCGTGAAAAATAAGATGAAAGTCAACAAGAATACAAATAGCACTATGTGAGTCGTGTTCAAGAGGACAAGAAGGAAAAGAATTTGCTTGTCTTACAATCGAGAAGCATTATCCTCTGTATACACAGACAGGTGTGCCTATAAATGTGTGTGTAAAGGGTGTCCTAGATTTTCACAGGACAAACAATCTGACCCCTGTCCCCCGAGAGTCCCGATTCAACAAGAGGCTGCGCTGCGGGGGTATAAATGCACACTAACAGCAATCGTAACAATAACACTGCAGAGGCGAAAGAGGAGGAGAAGAGAGAACATTTCCATTTTACCGCAGCGGCGAGTTCAATTCCAATTCCAATTTCGTTTTATTTCAGCCGAAGAGGGACCCATCCAGATTCCCATTTCCTTTCACGTGGGCTCCGGACAATGGGAGCCACGGCCGGCGTTCTCATTAGAGGAGCGCAGTAAAAATATATATATAAATACGGAGGGAGCGAGACCACAGCAGCAGGTGTGTAAAACCCGAAGTCGGCTTGCGGGGCGGAGAGAACGGCCTGTGGGCGGGCGAGAGGTTATATTGCCTCGTTTATGCACCAGACCCTGAAAAAAAAGTTCCTGCCACACAAATGCCATGCCTCAGAGCGCGTCAAAAAGCAAGGATCCATCAACACCAAAATGCAGAAGTCCAATTCCAAAAATAAACACACACGGGGGGCGCGTTTAATATGTACATCTTCTAGAAAGCAAACAGAAAATGCATATTGTTAGGTGCTTTACGGGGTCTTTTGACTCCCTCCACGCTGTCCCTACTGCTGGGAACTAGGCAGCTACAACTGAGGCCTTCCCCCATGACTCCCCCCCCTCCATCTTGACAGAGGCTGTTACACCAAGTAATTTAATATAACGTATAATATCTATTTTTTATACGATTAAATATACTTCTTTTTATATACAGTAGTTCAGGTGGGTGGCTGTGTCAGCATGCGTAGGCTGCATAGGAACAAGTAACAGATGTTTTCCATGCTGAAAAGAGAAGAAAGAAAACACAGCGAAAACACAGGTGCAAGGACTTCTTACTTTCTTTTTATATGATTATTTTAATCTGAAATAGAAGCAAAGTGTCACCTTTCACAGATAGGTTGTTACAGGCCAGGGAAAGAAAATAATAGAATTAAAAACCACTGTTAATATTTTTTGCTATAAACGAATAGATTTTATGAAACCTGCTGTACTGCCTGTTTTCAGATTTACTTTACAAGCTCTAAAAAGGTTGAATCCTTCGGCTCGCCTGTACAGAAGTCACTTCCCTTAGCCCATCCACTCAGCGCTCTTTGTCTTGCATTCATCTTTGCCGAGACCTTATCTCCTTCGTGTTCATCCAGGACCAGGGTCGGTCTCGCCTCTTCAGGCTCAACACTTCACTCCAAAGACAGCGGCTCTGCCCCCACCATGCCATCCAAGGTTTTCCTTTCAGGTCCCTTGATGTCATCCAGCCCCCAGAACCTCCGAGTAGCTGCGGCAACTGTCCCTGCGGCAGTTCTTCTTCCGTTTCTCTTTCTCTTCCTGCTCTTCCCCTCTCCGTTCTCCTCCCTCCTCTCTCTTTTCTCTCTGCCTCTGGTCGAATGTCCAGCCTGCCACACCTGCAGCCCCTGCCCATACACAGTATGTTGTTTTGTCTCTCCTCTTTCCCCTTTCCTTTATTCCAACATCCACCACAGGAGCCCCTGGTCACTGAGTCCTACTCCGCCCTGAGGGCATGAGCACCCAAAGCCTATCAGCCTACCAGGCCTCCTCGTTCACCCCCATGCTGTCTCCCTATTGCCCAGAACTAGGCAACTACAGTGACGGGTCCTGTCCTCCTCCCCCCCCCCCCCCCCCCTTCAGCTGATGTCCAACTGGTTCGGTACTGGCCCTAGATTTTAAGGCACATATCTTAGCTAATATTCTTTCTTGTTTGGGGACCCAGCTCGAAATGTATTCCCACACGGCTAAATTCAAGCCGCAGCTCTCTTCTGCATTCCACTTCAGGCTCCTCCCTCATTCAACAGCACCTTCTGCTGTCAGGAGTCAGGACCTCGGTTTTACGCCTCATCCAAAGGATGGCGCCTATTTTACAGTATGTCCCCGTCACTATACTGGGGCATTAGGATCCACACAGAACACAGGACGAGCGCCCCCTGCTGGCCCCACTAACACCTTTTCCACTAACATCTTAGTTTTTCCCAGGAGTTCTTCCATCCAGGTACTGACCAGACTCTTACCACAGGGTTAGTTTGAAAGGTTTCATTCTAAATCTGGGTATGTTCTATGCTTGTGAAAAGAAGGGGAGATACTGTAGCTTCTTGGAGGTGTCCCACACCAGCAGCAGCCAGGTCCAGCCTTGTCTAGCTTCTGAAATCTTACAAGATTAAACTACAATGTGGATGTCAAGCTGCAGCTACTTTGAGAAACTAGAATCTCCTATTGTGTAAAAAAATGTTCTTTAATATTGATTTAAGAAAGGGGAATGAAAAAAGACTGTTTTGTTTTGCTGTGGTGAATTTTCAGAAGCGTAGAGCAGGTCAGACAAAACGGCTAATTTAAATACAAGTGAGTTTTGCTACCACCTTGAGTGAGAGAATGAAGGAAATAGATTCCAAGATTCTGAAAGTTCCAAATTTAATTGCACAACCAGTCAGATGCTGAAGGAAAAATCTTCAGTACACGATTATAACATAACGTTTTCTTCAATTTCTACACCTTAGGTTTCCAAAGACACTGGAGTGATTGTGTATTTTATTGCATCTTGATACATCCTTCTCTGAGGAATAATAACTCCATCAGTGTATGCCTGACTGCAGTAATAACTGCATAACCTTTGATTCATATGAATAGTCTGCAAACCTAATCTTTAAAAAGCATGGGGCCAGAGTAATAAGCAATTGTATCTGACCGAGTCTAATACTCTAAAGCTCAGTTAGGAAATCCAAGCCTCATGATCCTAGGGTGACCTTTCTTTTTTATTCCACCTCTGATCTTGAGGGCTTAAATGAAATAATTATTTGGGAAAGAAGTGGAGGAGCTTTCTTGTCTTAATTTGTTGGCAAAATCTGCTGGAGTCCAGCTGGGAAAGACAAAACCTGCTCATCCCTGTTCAAAGAAAAAGAGCTTTTTTTGGGTCACTCGCCTCAGTGCTGTGTTATTCGGACACCTTTTCTGCTCTCATTCCTCAGCAAATAACGCAATTCTTTTACTACAGCCTACTGTAGATTTTAAAAGTACAGAAAATGATTGATTTTGCTTTTGAAGTCCACAGTCATCCTATTGAGTTAATATTGGTGTCATAGAAGAACTGACGATCAGGTACTTGAAGGTCTGTTCGCATTTCTAATTTTACACAACAAGTACACAAAGGAGACAAAAAAAACAGAAGACAAATTTGGTATTTCTCATTTTCTTTGTCACTAGTAGTCATTTTGTTGTATTGTGAAGTCAGTCAGAAGTGGAGAGACTTCTAAATCGAGGGAAATCTAGCCAGATCTCTCTGTACATTTGGTTGCTATGCAATCATTTAGCTCTTTCTCTGAAAATGGAGAATGAAAGGCCCTGAAAAGTGTTTTAAGTCTTAACAGCAGGCATTTCAGATCTTGGTTCAGTCGAAAGAGGTAATTCATATTATCTGCTCTTTCTGGTAATTCCATTTCACACATGTTGAACTGCAGGCAAGAGTCCTTGGAAATGCTTTGCTGAGATTGATCGCCACGACACCTAACATTTGGAACAAAAAAAAAACAGCCTTTTATAATGATTTCTAAAGGTCTGCTTCACAGAAAGGCAGCGGTGAACCAGTGTAGCACTGCACAGCTCTCCGGAGCTCACCCCTGGAGCTACGGCACCAGGGTGACAGTTTGGCAAACAGGGCAGGGGGTGAGAGTCCTGGACAGGATGCAGCTGTGGTACTGTACGCCTGGGCAAGGTAGTTAATTCCAAGTGTAACAGCAAAAGCTCTGCTGTATAGATGGATATTGGTTTTCACTGTGGAAAAGTCATTCTTATCAGTTGGCTAGCCTGGTTAAATAAAAGATTAGATGACCATTCCGTATTAATTTTAGAACTAATAGCACAACCATGGCTCGATGGGATGCTTGGATGACTAAGACGCTACTATACAAAATCAGGCTGAATGCCGCCTTCTCATTGTGAATCTTGTTTTCTTACTGTTAAGCATCATCAACTTACAAGGCAAGTGGAAGACGTCTTCACACTCCTCACCACTCCTGTGATTGACACGGGCTACTGGTGCAGTAAGTAAGGATTATCCTTATTTATCAATTATATATTGATCAGAAAACAGCGTTTCCAGGTGAGGGTCGAGCCAGGGCTTGTTGAGCTCAGACTGCAAGATGGAACTGAGAGTACATGTCAGCCATTGGCCTGATCAACAGACTATTGCAGAGCCAGGGACAGAATGGCAGTCAAGCCTACCACCATTTCTTTGGAAGACACTTCTGGCAAAAGCTGCTGAAAACGCTGGAAGAACATACAAACTCCACACAGAGCGTGCCCAGGCCAGAATCAATCCCAGGTCTAAACTTTATGGGAACAGAAAAAAACCTTATTCCATAAACATCCATTCTGTACTTGGTTCTCTGAGTTACTTGAAATAGTTAAGGCACTGAAGTAACACAGCTGTATTCTAAAGCACTTTGATTTATACAGTATTTATTCAATTGAATTCTAATAAATAATTTAAGGCCATGTTGAACCACTGAAGAATTTACTGGAATGTATGCTAACTGGGAATTTGGTTCTACAATTTATAATCCAATAAAATTTAAAATTCCTCTGGAGGCAGAATGCCCAAATTCCAGTCCTGAAGTTAGAGATCATTCTGGTATAATACTGTAGGTCTCTTTTAATTGTTATTGCAGCCAATACTAAACTTTAAAACATATAAATTTCATGTTATACCTTGCAATGTACCAGTAGTTTATTCTTTCTCTTGCATATGCTGGGCAGCTTGGTTTAATTGTATGCCTAATGTATTCTGTTCCACAAAATGCACAGCATGAGGAGCAATAGGTTTTTGAACAGCAAATATTACACTGACGTGTGAAAGACTGGAAAGGGGCTCCTTCTTTCCAGTACTCTTGTGGCTACAGGTGATGTGCATCTGCAGTGATGGAAGTGATTATAGTTGTGTGAACTATAAAGCACCTGCAAAGTAAGCAGACACCTGCTGGAGGAGCAGAGCTCCGTGCGCTGAAGCTGTCTCTCTTCTGGCACGGTCCTTGATGAACCCGGACACACTATCTCTGCACCATTCCAAGAGCACACTTGCACTGCTGCTCACTGGAGAGGCGTTGCAAAGGAGATCAGAGAAAATAACAGCAGATGGTCCTAATGTCAAAAGACAGGCACCGCGCCAAGACACATAAACAGAGTCTAGGACAGCAAAGCGCCAGCTCCCTCGTCTCTCCAATGTTTCGAATTAATCTCCTACGACCACCTTTCTTTTATCATCTCAGCATTCACAACAGTATTTCACCCACCTGGCTGTGTGACTGATTATGTGAGGCTGAACAATTCCGTTGTGGGCAATGCAGGAGACTCTCAACAGCTGTATTGATCCATCAGCCTTACTTTGCTAAACTTGTAGATAATACTCATCATTTCTGAGGTATAGTACCTTTCAGGAGGAAATAAAGCAGCATATCTAAGCATCGGTAGCCAGAATTCGATCCTTCTAACAGATATGGATTGAGAAAGATGGATTTAGCTGGTTTAGTTTTGAATGGCAGTTCAGTAATTGTATTACGTCGTGTCACCCAGCAGGATTGTTGTAAATGATCGGGACTCACTGAATATGTTGAGGAATGCATTTTGGAATATATAAAACTAAGCAGGAGTTGGTAGATTTGACTATGTAAACAGTCTTTTATTGCAAATAATGGAGTATTTTCTTAAATAGGTTTCTTGAAGAACTCTGAAGCAAAACGTTTCTTGCCAAATTTTGTACAAGGTCTGTCCAGATTACGAAATCCCATCACATACCTGAAGCCACAGATCTCTGTAACTCAAATCCTCTTTGTATGGTTTTGTTGCTACCCAGGTTGTTGATGAGTTGATTGTGACACTCTATTTTGTTTACTGGCCATGAAGTTCTGCTGTTAGGATTCAGGGAAAATACCTTTCCCATTTTTATTTTGCAATCCTTAAGTTTTGCCTCTGCTCTGAAGTTGGCCACAGGTGCAGGTGATGAGGTGTCTGTATTTGTTCTCATCCAGGGCCAGTGAAGGCAGGCAGTTGGGCAGTAAGATAGTTCTGACCACTGTTTTCCAGGAGTCTGCCCAAAGCACACATACTGTATATATTTGTTAATGATATATTTGTTAATTTATATGTCTACACAAAGCACATACTGTAATTGGACCTCAATTTTAACACAGTTTTTGCCACATTAGCATGCAATTAGCAGCCCAGAGATGAGCTAAAATGTCAGCATTAATCAGGAACAGGAGAACTCAATACCAGCTACTTTAGTTTGTTATGGTTTTCGAAAGTTTGAATGTTACAGAAGAATTCCTTTTGCCCAGATCAGATTTTCCTGAGCTCTGGAATTTGACTTGTTGGTGCTAAGACCTTAGCAGACAAATAAATTCCAAATGCTGCTAATCCTGTTGTATCCACTCCTGCAGCATCATCATAGCATATCATTTTAAAACTTCATAATGATATAATAAGCAATTAAAAATAAATCATTGTGGCTTTGTGAAACAAGACAATCACCTTAAAATACTTTATAACTGCATTAAAAGTGCCCAGATCTCTATTTCTAAGTTCATAAATTATATTACACTCAATTATATTTTAATTACACATGTATAGGCTGAAAAGTACTCTGTGAAAAAAACAAACTACCCTAAAAGATAAGGAAAAGGCCAAAACAAAATGAAAACGCCAGCTGCAAATTTATTTTATGTCAGTAGGTGGCAACGGTAGCAGCAGCAGCAGCAGAACCTGGGAAAAATGCTGAAGGATGAGGAAGAGGTACGAGGCAGCAGTGTGAACACACAGCTACAGTATATACTAATAATAAAAGTACAAATCTTCTCCTGTTGCACATGACAACTGTACTCTTTCTCATAGCACATTGCTCATAAATATGTTTTAAGTGTTGTTCAAAATGTGTTTTGAGTAATAGCTTTGAATAAAACGGATTCTGCATTGAGGTCGATATCAAAGTATTAAGTGGTAAATGCGAACTGAACAGTTATGTTTTTAGTGGTTACTACAACTCACATACAATAACTGACTTCATAGGGAGAAATATCTTGATGATTACATTTCATGTTATTTGATTTGTTTTCAGTATATACAATGCCTTGTAAAGGTGTTCAGCCTCTTCCAATGACGCCCTGTTGCGTTGAATTAAAAATGACACAAAAAATATTTTTCCATATTTATCCAAACTCGAGGGGCTCAAGCTGAACTCGTTTGTGAGTGAAAGAACAATCCAGAAACTATTTTCTTTTCTCAAAAGTGAAAACAGGAGAAGCAAATCAATATGCCGAGGCTTAGAAAAGCAGCCTTTGTGTTTCTGGTAAAAGCACCTGGGGCGATGGCAGACAGTCCTGGAGCTGGATTCTATCCTGGGAAGCACTGGGCACGAGGAAAGATACAGCCTGGATGACCTTGCAGTCCGTCACGAGAAAACCACGGACACACTCTTATCAGGGCCAATTTTCCCAGACGCCAGTGAACCTACCAGGATGTCTTTGGACTGTGGGGGGGGGGAGACCAGCACATCTGGAGGAAGCTCATGCAAACGCAGGGGGACCATGCAAACTCCACACAGACAGCACCCCAGGAATTGAACACAGGGACCCAGCGCTGTGAGGCTGCTAACCCCTGGCCCACCTCACCTCCCATATCCTGTAGAGAATTCTGCAATTCATTTTGAAAACAATCGTCGCTGAGGACAAATGTGAGGTGCTGGTGTTCAGAGCAGCAACATGAACCACATCTGCTGTCTTTTTCATCTTGAGAACCGGCCTTTTCCATCTTGAGGCCACTTCGCAGCTTCAAAACCTGTTCTTCAGACCCTAAAGCATCGTTGAGAGCAACAGTCTCTTCTTGTGGAGAGCGGCAGCTCGTACTGTTTGCTCTGCAGTCTTGTGTAAGTTGTGAAAATATTTAATAAAACTGGGAGACCCATTGCAGGTCACAAAAGTATATGAAATGAATTTGCATTAAATCGATCATTTAATTATAACGTCAATATCCATCAGCTTATAAGGGCAAATAATTACTATCTATTTTTTAATCTTATTAGAATGAATTGATGTTTTTTAATCTTACTCTCTGAAGAACCGTGTTGTGAACAGGCCTTGCAGCAGAAAATGTTTTTTTTTTATTTCAAATGATTGTAAACTCATTTGTCTTAGGCTTGCAAGGCTGTTATTATTTCATCATTTCCGTATTCGGAAGTGAAGGAGACCTTTGCACAATTACAAGCTTCAGAGCCCCTAATCAAAGAAATCTGTTCAGATGTTTCCGACGCAGAGACTTTTTTTTTATTATAATAAATTATAGTCATGTGTGCATAACTGAAAAAAAGGAGTATGGCTACGCTGGAAATTTTGATGAATCTTTTTAATAATTGTAATTTAACGTCAACAGTGCAAATTCAATTTGTTTGCCCCAACTGGGACAACAAACTGATATTGAGCAGTAAATTTTCTATGGCACACTGCTAGGGCCACAGCAGAATGTTTATGGTGGTTGTAGCATCACACACTCAATAAAAAAAAAAGAATTGGGGATGTGTTAAACAAACTACAATACCTCTGTTAATGACAGTAGCCTCCTACTATAGCTCCCTATAGCAGGACAGGCAGTGTTGATACTCTGAGAAATCAGTCTGGCTATGAGGCGTCTTACCAGGAGGCCTCTCTGAGCGACTGGCCAGCATGAGAATGTGCTTTCCTTGCTTTCGTGATCATTCACATAATGTCTCGAAGGCATCCTGACTCTCTAAAGCACAGCTTAGAAGCCTTTTAGTTCAGTGCGCAAATCTATCCTAAAGGGCATCCTCTTCCCATCTTGTTTGTTTTGAGAAACTGCACTATCTTTCCTTTATTAACTGAACCAACATCTTAAAGGGACGTCTTGTGCTTTACTTATTTCCTTAAATAAAAACGGTTATGGGGGTCACTTAATATGAATCTCTGCACCTTCTTAACTGCCTCATTTACACAAATCCTGCCTCATTCCACTACGATACTGCCTGTAAGTTGTTAGTTGGCTCCTCTTGGCAGTCTGCCTGTGATGTACCTGGTCTTTTGGCATTAAATTGTGGTTTACCTGCTGCATGTGTGGTTGTCCTGTTGCATGGTCCTCTGTAGCTGGTACTACACTGAGGTCCAGCCCCAGAGTCCAGCAAATTCACAACTGGTCCAGATAGCAGTTTGTCATGAAGTTGCATCTACACAGAAGTCTTAAGAAGAGAACACACCCATTTGTATTTTATTTTTTTTATTTTAGAGAACAGATAAAACCATTTTAAATACAGATGACATTACACAACAATCCTTTTATAATACAAATTGACCAATATACATCACACATGAAAATGTAGTTTATTCTTATCTGTTCCCTTAATATATTACAATTATTTTACTTCTAACTAAACTACATTGTATACTTTCAAAATAAGGAAGATACATACGTTTTTTTATGATTAACAAAGAGGAAAAAAATATGTAGATATACATTCTTAATTCTAGTTTCAGTTAATCTGTATCTCAACAAATTCAGACGTTAACGGCTTAATTGCACTCAACCCACCTAGACCTATATTTGACAAATTACCAATATTTGACCACTATAGCAATAACCAATTAATAGACCAATAGAAAAATTTGTTCATCTGTAATTGAAGTGAAAGTTAAATTTTCCATTAGAACACACTACATTTTTGGAACAAGTGGAACATTCAGTTGCACTTCTTTTAAGCCAGTGTCCTGCCCCCTCATATCTAGCCCTGCCTTTGCCTGTGCAGTATATTCTGGGTAAAGATAGGCAGGACCTGGCACTGGGCTTCTCCGTTTAACCAGTCCCCTGTGAGCTACTAATAATAAAGTACTGAATGAATACGTTTTAAAAAAACTCTCCTCAGTGTAGCTCAGTCATAATCCCCTGCTGCTATCAGTTACATCTCACCTGAATTACAGTTATCTCTTCTAAAATAAGAAAACCGGTTCAGCCTTTTTCCCCAGTATCTTTAGGATATAAACACCAAAACATCAATTAGGCTGTGGGGAATGTGGTGGTGACCTTGTTATGCTGACAGTCTTATTTTTTTGGGGGTGAGAAGAAGCCTCTACAGATTGTTCGACCTTCTCCTTCTAACTAACTTTCCTAATGTCCTGTGTTCACTGGGCCCAGAGTTAGCAGTATAAGGAATAGAACTGGGAGGGAAGTGAGGCTCATTTTTCTTTGAGGATTTTAATGAGCCTCTGTAGACCAAATGGCCTTTTCTCTTCTCTAGCTCTCTAACTCGTCTTGTTTTCTGGACCCACACATTCCTGCTCCTCGAATAAAAAGGTCCACAGGTATCACGTATGAAATATATTTTTCTTCTGAGCACAAAGCCTGCAGAGAGAGCAGAGGCCATAGTTTGTCATTCCTTGGCATACCTGGCTAAAGGCTGATCCTCTCAAACTCTACCTCTCTTGTCCTCATTATTTCCAGCTCCTACACGGTTCACTAATTCCGTCACCATGTTTGGGGGAAAAAAAAAAGACTTGCCAAAGGACTTTCCCAATGATCATGAAAACACGAGATCATAAGAAAAGTTTTAAACAAGAGGACGCTATTTGGCCAATCTAGCTCGTTTGGTTATTAGCAGCTAATTGGTCCACTTATCCTGCTGTTCCTTGAAGGAAGCCGGTGTTTTGGCTTCAACGACATGGCTGAGTAACATGGCTGTTCTATGTTTCAACAATTCTTTGAGTGTCAGTTTTAAATTTACTTCCACATAATTTTCATTATTATCCTTTTTCAGTTTCACAGCTGATTATGATGAAGTTCGTCTAATCAACAATTTTTCTCATGGCCCTCTCTGTTCAAACCTAAAAAGGTTCATTTCTGTTAGCCTATCCAGCTAGGACATTCTTTTAAACCCAACAACATAACTGCTTGTTCTTCTCAAAACTGATCCATGAGCGACATTATCTTTCAATAACATGGCTGTAACACACTCCAGTCTGGAATTTAGTCTAAATCCTTATGATTTTTTTTTATAAGGATCACTGTTATAAATCAAGAGCAGCACTGGTCCTAGTATTGATTCTTGCAGTACTCAACATCACCTGCATCTTTAACATCACCCCAGCTGGCACATTCACCCATTATCTGTTCCCATCTCTGTTCCCTGTCCATTAAGAATTTCTTAACTCAAAAATTAATGCATGCCTACTGCCTGCTTTTTGAGAATTCATCTATAAAAATAAAAAAATCTGCTGAAAATCTAAAAATATCTCACATTCTTGGTTTGTGTTGATTACGGCTGTTGCTCGTTCAGAGACGTCTAAGACATTAGACAAGGAAGACCCACTTTTTTCAGAATTCATGGTGGCTGTCGTTTAAAACCATAGTTTTAGTTTTCAGTATCTTGCATGAAATCGGAATTAGACTTATTGGTCTATACTTACCTGATTAGGTTTTGTTGCCTATTTTGCATTCAGTTTGTATTGTTCTAGTAGTTTGAATACCCCAGCTGGTTATTTGTGTTGAGTTAACTGCAGCTTGGCAGCGTTAACTCTACGGTGACGAAGGGCCATTCTAGGGCCTTGTCACATGCTCTTTGTGGCCTGTCATAGGACATTTGTATGTTTTTTTGTATCTCTTGCTATGCTATTTCTGTATTATATGCATTTTTATATTTTGGCCTGTCTGTTCAGCCATCTCATATCAGGTTACACAGTTTATCAACATGCCCCTTAAAGTGGAGGTTTATCTGTCAATGAAGAGGACCAGGAGAGGGTTTTTTTAGTATATAACCTGGCCTAGATGGTGTAGTGGGAGTTGGGAGTTTTGTTCTGTCTTGCTGTTTTTATTTGTTCTTTTTGATTTCCCTTATTAAACCTGCACTTATTTTGCTCATAGAACGGCATTTTCGCCCTGACTTGGCTGACTACTCATGTTGGGGAGTTAACTGTGGTGCTGCTTCCACTATGACCTCTGAACTACAACTCAGATGGGTTTTTTTTATTGGTGCGCACATTGTAAGTAATCAGCTGCTAAGACAAGTTAAGTGCAGGGTGTCTTGGTGTGTAAGGTACAGTACAAGTTTGTGATCATTGATGATGTAGTTGTAGGAACGCCCCCATACCTGCCTTCTCACAGATCACCTGAAGATGGAAGAGCTGATTGGGAGAGTGGAAGAGGAATTAAAGTGACTCTTCTACTTAAAACCAACTAAACAGTGGACTCTCAGGCCTCTTCTAAAGAGGACCACCAGTTCATATTGGATACTGCAGGTGTTCTGTCCAATCGCAAGATACAGAGATGGACCACTCAAACGTGCCCGTATTTAGTTTGTGGCTCAGCATTCACCACACTCTAAAAACAAAATTGTGTTTGGCTACACATTACAAAAGATATTGGTTACACAATTACTGTAAATTACACTAGACTGGAAAAGATGTTCTAAGTTTACAACTTAGACCGAAAAAGGCAATATTATTAAATAGTTATATAATATTACAAAGCGCAAAGAGGTTTAACCCTTTACAGCCACTCTACTAAACTTAATTTTAATCATGACTAAGCCACCTTCCATAATGAAACATAGGAGCATTAGAAGATAAAACTGGCATATCCTCTGGATCCTTCTTTCACTCACCATGACAAATCCTTAATTACAATCCTTGCCAGTTCTTTATTCTCACTCTCATCTATTAAGCCCTTTGTGGCACACAGTCTGCAAACCTGGCTCCTGTTGTTGTTATCGTCGTCAAAGCACAGGAGCCAAAAGACTACCCCTATTCTATCTAGACTCTTTACATTTCATTCCGAGGACTCATCCTTTTCCTTTGCTGTAGGAGCCCACAATCAGACCTCCTACACTTCTCCTCCTGGCTTCTAATATACTGTACACCAGATTACTGCTTCAGGGGAGTGGCCAGTCACACCCAGAACTAATCATATCTGCTCTTTTCCACATGTGGAATCTCATGCTTGCCAGATGTCAATTATTCAATTAAGCCAGGTGTGTCTCATTTCCACTCAAATAGGCAGCCGCCAACAAAGCACTTACTTTCACCACCACATAACTTTCCCCTCTCTGTTTGCTCAAATGTCATCTCTGAGCAGAACCGGAATGAGAATTGGATCTCTACAGGCGCAACCGATTACAAGTGTATGTGTACCGCGCTATTGACACCATAAATGTGACGACTTTCTCTCTCATTGATGGACAAGAGGGACACTCTCACAAGAAAAATGCCCTTGTCTTGATAGTCTGTGGAAAAATACAAAAAAAATATTTACAAAATGTTTAGAAAAAAATCCATATTTACAGAAAAAAAGAAGTGTGGGTTTAACCATTAGGTTGAGAAGTTGAAACCAATATAATGAAAAACAACCCAAACACTGTTAAAAAATAAATAAACAATGGTTTAAATATTACTAGGGAGATCATTCTGTACAACAGCACATATATTTTGAGATTTTGAGATTTAAAATAAAATCAGCAGATATGGCTTTTAGGAAAGATGCACACTGCAAGGTAACAGCACATTTATGATAAATATACATAAATAAATAACGAAGTCATGGGGTGAGCATCGGCTTGTCACATATACAAAATGCAACCCACACCTGAATGTTAGTAATTGAGTTTTATTCTGTGCATTATCTTTTACGTTTCACTCAAATTGCATGCACATGCCTGGTGGTTGTTCAGTGAGTTTGGAATCCTGACTCTCGTGTAATTTTTGAATGGAGCTTGTCTGACTGTCAAACTGTGTTAGAAACACACAAAGAGGACAGGTTACCACCTTTTTATGAATACTGTAGGTGCTTCATTAAACAGGAATTGTCATTGGATATTACTCCAGTCTTGAGACACCCAGGGTTTTATTTTTGGCTTATGAATAACACTGTTTACTTGAGAGAAATTGGTAGAATACCCTCAGACACTGAGGATTAGTTAAGTGCTTCTTGTCCTTTTTTAACATTTATATAATATGTAACATGGATTTTTCTTTTTGCTCAGCCTGACGCATGTTGTCTGTTTTACACTTGGTAAATACTCGAGTTTAATCAGTTTAAAATATCAGATGTTTTCATGTCATCATCTAGAAGTTTCCCATCTTTAATTCTGAGTCACTGTATTTTTTAATGTTATTTTGCTATTGTAATACCAAAAAAATATCTTATTATTCATTTCACTCTCTCGGCTTTTCATCGTTATTGTTCTCTTCATACGGTACATACTGTACCAATTGTATAATTGTGTATGACCAGTTATGAAAAACTACTCGGCAGTAAACCTGAGTTTTCCCAAACTGCTAACTTTTTTTAGGTATTTTGTAGCACTGGGTCATTAGCAGACAGACTTGACTCAGAGGCGCTATTTCATTCACTAACAGACTCGATTCAGTGGCACTGTTCCTTTCAGGTGACTTGAGTCAAATGAGCGAATCAAATTAATCCATTTGCCAAAAAGAATCAAACTCCAGACTTCTAGTGTGGAGCATCGTGCTTTGCTGTACTGTGCATACTGCCAATGTAGATTGTCAGGAATTTAATAGGATTGATATGGGATGGATTTTGTACTCCTTTGTTAGATGCTCAAATGTTTAACAACTATTTTAAACATAAAATAGTCTTTATTCTGTAATGCATCTGCTGGTATGATTTTTAAAAACCAACAAAGTGTTTAAATCATGATTTTAAGAAAATTATGAAAAGGATAAGGATTTGATCACAGTTGTTCATGAGATCAGAGCACTGTGGCACCCCTCCCTAGATAGCAGCAAACTCAGAAATTCAGCTAGGCTAACAGTGTCTGCCACAGCAGCACACTACACTGTGTTTGTTTCAAGGGAGTGATGTCACTTCTGTTACATGCTGTTATACTGTTATATTCTGAAACCCTACGGACCTGACAACACATCCATTAGAGTTGAAATGTTTCTAAAATGGAGCAGGTCTAATGGCATATGATTGGTATTTAAAATTAAGTACATTTGTTTTCAATCTACCTTGTTAGCATGTTATTAACAGGGTTTGCTTGAAAATGTGTTGATAGTGCCTTACAGTAGTATTAAGTATTATGCACATGTCACAGTTACAAGCTCTTTTACCTCTGTTGCACCTTATAAATCCACTCTGTGCTGTTCATATTGAGCTTCGGCACCTTGCGATTTACAAAATAAGCCCCGATTATTCTCCTTTTTTTTAACTGGATTTTGTTCTATCTTGATTGCTTCATAAAGTGCTTTCTTTGTCATATTCTTCCTAATTAATTAATTTAACCATCTGGACCACGACCTGCCTGGCTTTGAATTGATTTCTCTGGGATGAATGTGTTCTGTGCTGGAAGCAGAAACTCTTTAAACTGTTGTCGTAGTGACAGGAGCAGCTCTGCTCTGCCCCTGCCAGGATCTGACAAGGTTGCTGGAAGGCTCAGAGCCAGACGGCACTGCACCCTAGCCTGCAGTGAGCTCTGCTATACCCAAAGACTAGATCTCCTACTGCAGGACATCCAGTATTGTCAAGGGTGTGACATCACAGTCTGGAAGAGGGTCTTACTCTGAGACCTGTTACACCACTGATTCCATATCTGTGCAGACCCATTCTTAATCTCTCTGATGTGTTCATACTGTATACTGCTTTCCTGGCATCTGAAACCTATGTTTTTTATCTCTTCTTATACAGTTTCTAAATACACATCAAAGCATGCCTTATTAGGATTTCAATTATCTAATGGTTCTCACTAGTATGTCTAGATGGTTTGAAAACAATTAACCAATATAACCTTTCCCTCTACAAAGTGTTCTGGCTAACAAAAAAGCAGTCAGGAGCTATATTTACACTTACATTTCTCCTACCTACACTCTTATAGTTTTTTTTCAAACTATCGGATGAAAATTAAAACTACATTATCTGTATATAGTACAATGATGACTTTATTCTATGTAAGTTTTACTGAATCTGTCCTAATATTCACAACAGGAGCCTGGTTTGGTAACTTTCACAAATAAGAAACACATGTACTGTTTGTTGACAAAGAAAAAAATTAATATATAAAGTAATTTATCCAATAAATTGTTCAAATTAAGCAGGTTAATAGCCATGTAAATAAACATTAACTTAGTTCTATTGCACTTGAAGCTAAATAGTCTAACTGGACTTCCAGATGGAATTCACCGTTCAAGGGGTGGTCATGAAAATTAATGATCATATTGGCCTTTCTCACTATTTGTTTGACGTACTGTAGATGTCTGACAGAAGTAACTGTGGAGCACAAATAAGTTTCCTGGCTAACTTTACTATCCTGCTCAGTCTGTTTTTATTGCATGTACAGTATTAATGGGTTTATGTTATGTTAAATAGGTTGTGTTTTGTGTTATGTCTTTTACCTGCAAAGCAAATTTCCCATCTGGGACACTAAAAAGAAAAAAGTTCCTTTACACTACTGTCCCTGAGTTAACTGTATGAGATGTATAAAACTGTCATTAATATCTGAATTTTCATATCCAGTCCATTGCAGGGCACACACGGATACAAACAGGCACACACTCACACCAGGGCCGATTCCACAAAAGCCAATTAACCGACCAGTATGTCCTTGAGCTGTGGCAGGAAACTGCAGCCGCTGAAAAGAGGAAAAACACGCAAACATGGGGAGAAAATATAAACTCCACATAGATAACAACCCAAAAATTGAACCAAATCAATCTCCAGATGTAAAGAAAATTGGGCATGAATTTTACTCCCATGAATAGACAAGAACTCAACATGGCCGAGGTGAACTACCTCTAGAAATTACACATAGTGTTTGGTGAGTAGAATGGGTCACAGATTTCATGCAGTTTTTGCCTGATAGGGCAATATCGGCTCGTGAATACTGACTCCACACTTTTGCAATGAATATGCCCCATATATATAGTCACTAGGAACACTAGGCTGAAAACAGGTTGTTGTCGCAAATACAACGTGCTTGACTACAAAGCAAACAAAAACAACAGTTTTGACTTTGTTACCACACTTCTTCTGCGGCGTGTAACACAGTTTTAGAGAACTGCCAGGGATCATTCCCCATCACTTCCTTCAGTAGCATAGGGTTGTTCTGGGTTCAAAAGGGGGAAGATCTGGCCTAAAAAACTGTGTGTTTCATGGCTTCAGGCTGCTAGTATGATCCTGCTTATGTCTGTCCTTTGCATTCTCCCAGTTAAAAAAAAAAACAAGAAAAAAAATACGCGTATAAAAATTTAATAAGCAATTAAACTAGGCAACCTCAAATGCCAGCGAACGCGGCACTTACAAAGGCTTGGCATTTTGCTGGTACCCACATTTCCTTTTTTACTTTAGAGAGCCTCAGGGCTCGGCAATTTCTTTTGTATCTCACCCATTTATTTTCACACGGCGAGCCAATCTGACACTTTGAGAAACAGGAAAATGTCCTTTCTCTCCAACTGAATAGATTAGCCTCGCTGTCTGGGAGGCTCGTCCGGGTGCGTGTTTTTCAAGAGTGAGCGATAATGACAGTGAAAATGAGAATAGAAATAATAATAATAATAATTATTATTATTATTATTATCTTAATAGTAAGAGTAATACAAGGGGAGAACTGGGAGATGAGAAAAAAAGAGATCGTCCCTGAGGGGGAGCAATTTCAGCGGAGTGCAGAGACATTTCCAGAAGGTTGCCTTCACACTGGGGAGAGAAAGTAAGAAGTCCGAAAGAGTGTAGCCCCCTCGGGACAGCGTCTGTGAGGGATGTCACACTTTGACTGGTACTTTTCACTCACCTACAGTACTGAATCCAGCCCAGAGCGACGACAGAGTTAATGAGACAGGGAGAAGGAGAGAGAGAGGCAGGATGGGGAGTGCTGGGCCTGTTGTGACTCTTCAGAGACTGGGATACAGCAGAAGGATGGTTAGAGACTGATTCATCAGGATCACAAAGAGTTAGGGTGCTTTAAAGAGCACGCACCATACTGTAAGTCTCTACTAAATATCATCTATATGAATTAGCTATATTAATTACCTACTGTATTAATTGTTTCACAATGTTAGACAACAAAACCTTCTAATTCTATTTTGTGTACTCCAAGATGGGCAACCACAGACCGCCATCTTGAGAAACGGGCTTAGAAGACTCTTCAGACGTTTCTGCTTTGAGACAAGCGGGAGAGAGCGAGCAACACAGAGGCTGAGTCTCCGAAAGAGACGGTAATAAATGCTGGAGCAGAAGAGCGGGGCTCTGTGATCGAAATCAGGGGTTCGTTTTAAGGGCTGGCCAGTGGGAAAGTAATACTTCAGAATACTGCATTCAGGATGAAAAGCAAGGAGGGATTGTGGGAAGACACAATGAATGTTTTGGTTGAGGACATGCAGAACGATTAGCGTGTTTGAGATAAATAGATTAATAATTATCCATGGCCATTTCACAATGTTAGGATGCAGAACTGTCTGAAGTGATATTAGAATGCTACATCTGTATCTTGACCAGTGAATTGGCTTTAATATGAGTTTCATAACAAACACCATTGAGAGTTGAGGGTGGTTTTAAGAGAAACCACCATATGTCTCTACTAAAGACGTAGTAGATCCGTATAGATATTAATTAGTTGATTAGTTTCACAGTGTTACAAAACAAAACCTTCTAAAGAGATTTATAATTCTGTTTAGTGTATACTAAGACAGGCAACTGCAGACAACCGTCTTGAGAAACAGAACTACAGTAGAAGACTCTTCAGATGATGCTGCTTTGAGACAGCCATGACTAATTCATTAATTCATGTATCCCATAACCCATTGCATCTTTTGCTTACTCTTAAAATGTCCTAATTCTCAATGGTGCTTTTAGGTAGATACAAGGGGTTTCTAGATCTCCAGGTTAAATAAACAGATTAGGACCTCACAGTGAGCAGTCTCCCATTACGAGACAAAACTTTACCCTTTAATAATAAAACTTTAAACTTTAATATAAACACCTAATCAATCAATTAGTCAATGACAGCTGGAGCATGAATATACAATTCTGTCTTGCTCAGTTCAGATAAGTCTCAACTATTAGGGATTCAGGATTCAATTTTTAGCATTTTGAATGGAATTTAATAGATGTTTCATATTAAAGTAAAAATAATGTTGACAACAGTGTGCTGTGTTTACTTCTGAGGTTTTTAATGCAGGAATTTAGGTAAGAAATGAAGTTATTCCTATATAATTGGGAGATGTATCCTTTTGTTTGGTAATTACTGTAAACATTGGACATCTGTTCTCATTAGCCTTTCATGTTATATTAAAATTACTTGCCATTATGCTTCCCTGAATGATGTAAATGATTTAATTTTCAAAATCCAATCTCCAGTGCAAAAGAAATAAACTAAAAATGAGCTTTGGATCCCCAAATGGCTAAACAGAAACCAACCCCAGCATGAGTAAAAACCTATGGCATGAGCCATTCGCGAACAAATCGAATTGCAGACACCAGTCAAACGGGGAATCTCAAAGCATTTGGTTCTAATGAAAAGCTAAGCTAAAGTCTCTCCCTCCAAATAAAATCGAGCCGAAATTACTTATGCGTTGAAAGGAAAAAAAAAAACGTTATGTGACCTCTTGCTGTGTTTGCATCTTTAAACTTTAGCAAACGCTTTCAGAAACCCGGGGAAGACTTGTTTAAGCTTCTCTTACGTGGGGCAGACTGAGCCGAATGAATTAAGTCAGCGTTCCATCTGCGACGCGAGTCCCCAGATTCTCTGCCTCCTCTGCCGGTAAACCAAGGACTTTGCTCTCTAGCCGCCAGGCCCGACACTTGTTTGCAGCACTAATGCATTACAAATTCTATTTAAATCTCCACGTGGGAGAGCAGCCGCGGCGCCCTGACAGACGCTCACCTTGCCGTCTCGTCTGTCTGAACACGCTTTCCGCAGGTGATGACTTTTCGGGGGAGAAAGCGAAAAGAGCAGAACCGCTGTGGCAATGACAAATTCGGAACAAAAACGAGGAAAAAAAATCCCTTCCGCCCTTCCGCCCAGACAGTCTCATCTGTTTCTCCGCAGGGTTCCTGGTGCTAAATGTGTGCTGGCAGACGGAGGGGCAGGGGGCTCCGCAGTATCGTTCACGTTTGTGCGTGTATATGAGTTTCGCCACCATTACAATACACTTAAATTTCAGCACATGGCTCTCAGGGCACTTCACAAAGCAGAAACTCGAACTCCCCATTACAGGACTTGAAAATAAAAAAGGAGGAAGGAGAACAACCTTCCAAAATGGGACGGAGTGCCGAATGAGACCATATGTCTTTGCCAGCCAAGGACAATCAGGGCAAAGCAGAGATCTCCGGGGTTGAGCTCCCTTAATTAAATCTGTAACTTTGCAGCAACATACTGTACAAGGATGATTACCTGTCTTAAAAACAAATTTCTTCACCGGTAGTCCGTAGTTGCAACGCTGAATTTGAACAGGGCACTCTAAAATTTGCAGAGAAAAGGTGAAAAAAAAATGACTTTGATCACTAATTTGTCTGAAAGCAAAAACCTTAAACAACTCAAAGACAGGTGAACTAATTAGACATTGAGATTTCTAGCTGCTTTGCGATCGTCTCGAGTCAAAGTTAATGAGCTGCCCAGATGGATCGTTTCATCCTCTGGCTCTGCTCTTTCTATGTGGGCTCTGACTTCAGACGCTTGCCGGTGAAAAAAAAAATGCCTAAATGAAGTGGAATTTATCCTCCGCTCAGATCGGAGTTTGCCGGAAGAATGTCAGTGAATATGTGCGGTGGAACTAATGCAGGTAAATCAGAAACTAAATTGCCTTTCTTCCTCATGCAGACAAAGCCTCCCAGTTTCTGATCAAGGAGAAAGCTGTGCTGAAGAAAATGGTTTATGTTAAGAGTAATTGCACCCTCGCACTCTCTGTTCCATTCCATTTACTTTCTCACAAGACGTGGTCATGTTAAGGAAGTTTGTTTCCATGGTGCAACTAATAAATAGAATTCAGCATCCTTTTTCCCCCCTGTTGAGTGAGATTCTTTTTTTTTAACTCGAAATAATGCTGAAGGACTCATCGAGCTAAGCTTCCCACCTGACTCCTGGTAGCAGTGCAAGCCAGTTCTTTTGTGCTTCCCAGTTATTTCCTTGTGCAGAGAGGAGCAGAAAGAGGTGGATTGGCCTTTTCAGTCGGCAGACATCACTTAATGAATTTCATCCTGCTGTCCTTGTAAGGACAGCCTGGGAAAAGAAGACACTGTTAAATGGGAGGATTACATTGTGCAGAAACTAAGGATGCAGAGATAAAGTGGATTCTTTGCCTACACCAGAGAGTGCGGTGTTACCCAGCATTATTAATCAGCAGAATAAACTGCTAAGCCAAACTTGGAAAGCTAATGTTGCACAATATCGCATTCAAAAAGTGTAAAGCGGAAAAGGTGAAAAGGTTTAAGCACCAGGTGCAAGATGAGAGAAGACAGCACATGTTACTGTATATTGGTGATGCATGATGCTTTTAGCTTCAGAAATGCAGGGTTAATTCTCCCCAAAATGGTGATGTCATCAAAATGGGTTATAGCAGCACCTATGTTAAGGTACAGTACATCAAGAATTCCATGCATGGTGTTCAAAGTACAATACGAGGTATTTAGTGTTATACTTGGGACTATGTGAGTTCAGAATAGTGCATGCATTCAGAAAACCTTTGTACTGTATAAAACACTCATAGTGAGCAGCAGAAAATTGGGGGCTGTTAATTAATGGAGTACTGCAAGGATCTGCATGGGCAACCCTTCTCTCTCTCTGCATTAATAAAGCAAACTGTTCTATTCAGAATGCTGGATATGACCATAGAATTGAAGGTAGCCCACTGTACAATGTACACCATGCTGTACATTGAATTCTAAATTTAGCAAATGCAAATGAGCTTTAAACAGAAAAATTGAGAAATAATCACATGGAAGCAGTTACTGCAGTATATTAGAGTTAACAAATGCGTGGCATAACAGTGCAATGAGCAGGCTTTGAATGGAAATCACACACAAAACTGCTGACATCTTCACACACATACTGTAATATCTTAACTATGCAGGGAAGAAGGCTGCCAGCCTGTGTACAGTATATGCAAAACGTGGATATGCAAAGCAGAATTGTGCGATGAACAGATTGGACGCTATTAAAACTATGGAGTTCATCATTGTTAACCAAACTACCCCATTCAAAATAAACTTTACTGCTCTGAAAGGGAGATCACAAAGAACACACTGTATACTGTAGATCCACACAGACTAATCCCTGGGGCTAGAATGACACACTATAATATGGACAGATTAGAAGCTCCAAAGCTCCACTGAATGCAATACTTCATCTTATTTATTGTGTCTCTTGCATTCATATTTTTTGTTGCTTTTCATTCTCACTGGAAAAAGCCTTTAATACTCTTCAGTCAAAATGGGATTTTCCATCCAGGGATTCACTTTTATGGCACTGCTTTTCTGTGTAGGAGGAGAGTAAACAGTTTCTGAACGTATTCAAGGGTATTGTTCCTGTGATCATGCACGGAGACACTTGAATTAAATCCATGTACCTTTTTGATGAGATAAGGTAATTTGGCATAACCTTTTGCATCCCCTTTTTTAATTAAAGCACATTACCCTGTTTTTTTAATTAAATACTGGGAGAATATGCATGACCTACAGAGAACTTCAAAACAGTAATCAAGACAAAGAGAAGCCGAGCGGTGTCCTTTAATTGAAGTGCTAAATCACTCCCAATCAGCTGTATTTTGCTTATTTTGCTTCCTTCTCTGAGAGAAAGAGCGAGATAGCTGAGAATATGGGCCATGCTTCTGCATGGGATCTTTGCTGATGGAATATCTTCTTTTTGTCTAGGAATCTTTTGTTAAACTTTGAAAACCAATCAAACACCCAACTACTGTACAAACACATGCAAAAAAAATCACAAAACAAGAGACCTGTGTAAAAGAAAAAAGAAGACAACGAAGGGATGATATAACAAGTTCTGATGATGACAGAAAGCATCTGACTACACTGCTACAGTTTTTTTTGCATTAGCAAATTACAATCCAGCTGTACTCCTTTCCAAAAGAACAATTCCTACAAATGAATGCAATGAAGTGTAATTCAAGGGTATCTCTGCATCTCATCAAATAGCTGCTGTTAGATCCGTGAATAAAAGGCATCTTTGCTAAAGATTGAAGGTAGCCTGGGATTATCATTATCATTACCACTGTCATGCAGGAGCTGTTGAGGGCTCTGCAGAACAGTCAAACAAGTCTCATTCAAAAGCTTGTTCATCACATATACCCAAAAGTGCTCTGTTACTGGACGCTCAGCATTTTGTTTTTACGTACAGTAAGTCAAATTAAAGGACCACGCAACCATGCTGATTTAAAGGTGTCCTTAAAAGTCTAAGACACGGCATGATTTCTGACATGATGATCTGAAAAATCTTGACAAATCACTGTACAGATGTTTGGCGTAAGGAAATTGACATTTAAATGTGAAACTCTGTTCTGGTACTGTGCACGGCGCTGGCACTTTTGCAATTAATGCTTTGAGTTGCTGTCACCTGCCTGAGCATTAGCAGAACACTTTTGGACTGTGTGGATGACTGTCCCCTTTCCTTTTACAGATGAGTCCCAGATGGAGGGATTACAAGAACATTTTTTATTGGGATTAGGTCACATGTAGCCCACACATGGTCACAACGGGGTTCATAAGAGGTCAGATCATGGGTGACATGAAAGAAGGACGAAAGACACCTCTTTGCTCAAGAGCTTGCGTGCCTGAAATAGCAAATTACAGAGGTAGCAACCACATCCCCTTGTCAAATGTCATGGTATTTTTTTCCTCATTAAAATACAGAAAACTTTGTTATATGTGTGTCTAAGTTGTGTTCTATCGATTTAGTGTTAGCCTAGAATATGGCAGTTCATGTTTGCTTGTGGAGTATTACATTATCATAACTTTAGAATTAAACAGCTGATGAATAATTTATGAAAACAAATTCCTAATAAGAATTAAATAGCATCTCCCGACAGAGAGAAAATTGGTTTATTAGATAATAAACATCATTTCTGACTGATTAGCATAGTGCTCTCTGATTGTGCCCTTTTATTCTTGAGACTGAAATGAATGTCTATGATTAATGGGGTCTCTGGGTACACGGAGACTTACTGAAATTGGGAATATTACGCGCTTAATACATGCAGGCTTTCCTTACATGATCATCATTTAAAAATAAAATAATAAGATTACTCACTTCTTTTTGTTGTTGTTGATGCCTAAGGTGGCTCAGTTGCTTAACAATTTGTGCTGTCACCTCACGGTACCTGGCTTTTAGGTTTGATTCCATCATGAGGCACCATCTGTGGGCATAGAGAGTTTGCATTCCCTACCCATGTCTGCTTGTGTTCTCTCCAGGTGATACTTACGATTATTTGGTGCTAATAATAATTTACTGTGTTTCATGATACTGTATATCAACTCAAGGGGCTTACAGTACAACAATAAAACAAAAGAGGTATACACAAATTAATGCAGTCAATTAAAAAGCATTACAAATTAAAGTAGTAAAGGTGTGTTTTAAGACCAGATTTGAACGTGCTGACTGAGCAGACATGATCTTTTCATAGTCTCCCAGGGGCTCCCAGTGTATTCCAGAGCTACTAATGACTTGCATATGTGGGGGTAGCTAACTGGTGTGGTCACAAAGACAATCTTTTTGAACTCTTGAAAGCAAGCAGCAGTATTTTACATTTTATTCTGAAATCCCCAGGGGCCCCATGCAAGAAGGTTGGAACAAGTTTACGTGTTGATGCATTTCACTGGTAGCTTTTAATTAGAATTTTTGCAGCTGAGCTCTAAAGATGCTGCAACTCACAAAGAAGATGTTGTGAGACATAAGCAACCACTGCATTACAGTGATCCACTTGGGAAAAGACAAAAAACACGAATGATCTTTTCAGCGTAGAAGGAAAACAAATAATAAAAAGCCTTTGCATCACTGCAAACTCTAGTTTTTTATGCAAGACAACACCCCTTTCAGGGCCATCCATATACTGTAGGTATGGTCGACACATCTGGTAAGTTCTTAAGGCGAGATATAGGTATAAATATTGAAATGATTGGGACCAAGAACAGAGGCCTCTATATCGCCAGATGTAACTAACATGGTTCAAGTTATGTTACTTACCTTTGTTGTCAGCTTGAAGGAACCTTTTTTATCAGTTAAGATTTTAAACCATGACAAAGAAGGTCGAGTAATACCACCAGTCCTCTCTCGTTCATTCAGCAAGATGACATGATTTACAGTACCCAATGAAGTAGTGTGGTTCAGAAGAGCATGAATGGAGAGTTAAGAGTCATCACAGATCATTAGTAACCCCAATAAGAGTTGTTTAAGTATTGTGCATTGATCTAAACTCAGACTAAAGTGGCTGAAATCTCTTATTTGCAGAGTGAGTATGTAACCACATTAAAAGCCAATACTAGTTTGTTTTGCCCAAAATTGTGATATTACATTATTTATGAGCCAGTAATAAGAATAAATAGACCCGATATTGCAAAATGTAGTGGTACTCACAGACTTGGACATTAATATTTATCTATTTGAAAAAGATATCTGATCCAAAATGGCGAGTTCAGAGACTCATAGGGCATTAACAGAAGGATCACAAGGGACTTTGGTCATGAGTGGACATATACACATGCTGAGTAAAGCCAAAACAATTCAGGAGGGAACAGAATTCTGTAAATGTTATGATCCAAATCTGCTTTAATCAAAATCTTTGAAAAAGCTGTCACCAGGAATGACAAAAAGCAGCACAACCCAAAAAACGAAAACCCAGATTCTGCATTGGTGGCCTTTGATAAAGACAATTGATTGAAGACCAACAGAAATACGTAGTTAGACAGGCACCACAGCGAGCTGCTGCATTTATAACCAAATGTGAGCATGCCCACTATTATCAGTGCAGCAAGGACTGGTGAACATCACTCCCACACACAAGCGAAAGGAAGCTTCAGTTGCCTACTTCTGGGGTCCGTTTCATCTCTGGAATGGCATCGTCCCTGATTCTATATCCAGTGATATTCCCCTTTAATATCCTTTATTATCCAAGAAAATTGAATGTCTCAACTAAACAACAACATTAAGACCTCATCACCAATGGAAATAGCACCTTCCTTTAACATATAGGCCATTGTGAACAGGATGCACAGTTGTGACTATTTTTTAACACCACTAAAAATCCGTATGAAGTCCCCATAGGGTTGCAGCAAAAACCATTAGCAATGGAATACGCCATCATTCCCAAGGCCTCCAAACACCATAACCTGCCTCGACACTCTGGACATGAATGTCAGAGCTCAGACTGTACCTCTGCCACACAATGAGAAGCAGACAAAAGGGAGACAAACATTTCTGACGCTTATTGAAAGGAATCTGTATTCATTCAATGAACTGACAAAACCTGAAAGGTTAATGTCGCCGGTGACAAATATTGGAGTTTCATCCTTGCTATAATGTGCTAGCAGAGATGAGTGATGATCCTGTGGTTGCTTCTGAATTACCTTTGCGTTATTTAATTTGCATCCCCGATGATTAAATGAATACTAAACTGAAATCCTAATTATTGTGCTTGAATTTATATAACCCATTAAGAATTCTGTGTGTAGTATCATTATTATTATTTTATTAATATTAAACCTCTGTTTGTTTTTGTTTCCCGTTTTAATTATTCAGATATTGCATTGTGCAAATTTATATCTGGGGTTTGGCTAAATATTTTAATAGTATTTAAATTCAAAGAGCATGTTTCACTACAATGAGTCTGTGTACGTGAATCATTCCTAGAATCAGATTCACTTTGCTAAGAGCCTGCAGTTCAAAGCATATCATCCCCAAATAAATGCATCTGTTTGGGTAACAAATTAAATTATCATTTAATACACTATGGAAAAACAACTTCTGAAAGCCTGTTTTTAATCAATTTTGCATAACAATAGATATTTAAATAAACTAAGAAAATAGTTTGGCAGAAATGGGTATAATTGAAGACGAGCATATTTAATTTAAACACAGGCTTTTGTTGACTAGGTTGAATACATATCATAATGGAGCTCTTCTTAGCTAAAAGTCTTTCAAAGCTTTAGTCCTGGATATAGTCTTTTAATGTAATGTTTTCTCATTTAAGTAGGATTTTGTTTTTAGTACATACAGTAGATATACTGCCTGTAGTAATGTTCAAAACTTATGAAACACCAGCTACTGTAGCTATACTGCCCTGCAAGTAAACACACTTTAGATGTGTAAAGATTGTTTCTGATTCATGCAATGTAAAATAGTGGCCCATTTCCTCATGTGAAAATATTAGTAGATGCTTCTGTTCAGGTAAATTATGAAAAATTAGAATGAGCTTAATGCACTAAACTTGTATCCTAAAATATTTAATAAACAGTTTGCATTAAACAATAAGCTTAAAGGCCTTGAAACACAATCAGCACCTATTGTAAATCACTGGTAACCAGACAGCATGCAAGTTGCTTGAAAATCAGAGGTTATGCCTCTAAGTGTCACATACCTAGTACCAATTGACAACATAAAAATAATATTGAGATGTCCCTGGATTACATGGTATTGAGAAAGTTGAATTAGAAAAGACAGGGGATAACTATTTCATCTCAAGACCAATATCTGAAGACTACACATTTAGGAGACTGTACAATTGCAGAGGTATTCACCCCTTTTGCTAAATTAATGCAGGTGCAAAATAATAGATTGAAAGGTCACACAGAAAAACAGGATAGCGTCTGTCTAATTGTAAGCAAAGTGGTTAAACTTGAAACCCAGAGTGAATGTGTCTGTGTACTGGTCCATCCATCCATTTCTAACCCCTTCATCCAATTCAGGGTCACAGGGAAGCCAGATCCTATCCCAGAAAGCAACAGGCACAAGACAGGATACACCCTGGTCCTGACAGGATATACCAGGTTCCATCACAGGATACACACACACTCACACCAGAGCCAATTTTCCCAGAAGCCAACTAACTTACTGGTATTTTGAGAGTGTGGAGTAAACCAGAGCACCTGGAGGAGAACCACGCACACAAGGGGGGCACCTACAGTACAAACTCCACACAGAAAGCACGTCAGGTGCAGAATTGAACCCGGGGCCCCCACACGGTGAGGCAGGAATACTAGCCACTGTGCTACCCAATGTCTGTATTCCCACTGATAAATCTTGAATTTGGGCACAACTCACTTAATGATGGAAAATTCAGCCATGAACCATGAATGAGCTTTCAAAACAGCTTTATTTGGGAATAAAGGGGTAGAGAGTTACAGAATAGATTGAGGTTACATATCCCTTTGGAATGTGGATCACACCATCCGGACACTGCCTACTGTAGACCAAGCTGCCCTTCCAAACTGAACATGTTCTGTGTCTGAGACTGGAGTCACTTTACACACGTTGGTGATATACCGGTCATTAGACAAAGCTAGCCTGCATGGGTGAGCAGCAGGAAAAGACTATTTACTGAAAGAAAGTCATGCTAAATTTCATATGAGCTGTACTGCAGAGCTTTGGTCAAAGGTTTTACTGACGGACGAGACAAAAACGCGAAGCTTTAACTCTGGCTGGAGCCCAGCGTTGTCAATATCATTCCTACTGTCATGGTTTGTGGTGGCGGCATTTTTTGTTATAGTTCGGGTTCTCATCAGCAGTGGCTTGAAAACCTGTCAGGACTTAGGGAAAATTAGAAAGTATAGGCAAATCCTGGAGAAGAACCTGCCTGAGTCATCCAAGAATCTAGAACTAGGTCACAAATTCACATTTCAGCAGAACAATGACCTGAAGGACAAGGCCAAAGCTACACTGAAGTGGGCTGACATAAGGAGAATGAATGTCCTTGAGTGGCCTTTCCAATCCAATAGATAGTTACGGTGAGACTTGATTATTGCAGTCTATCAACAATCCCTAATAAATTGAGCAATTTGGCTAAAAATACTGACTGCAGTAATTGCTGCCAAAAGTGCTTCCATCAAGTACTGACTTAAGGGAAATAATTCTTACGTAATCTGTAGATTTCACTTTGCTTGTCTTCTTTGATCTTCTATCCATTCATACTCCTTGACATATAACTGTGTTCAGTTTGATCATGGCACTTCTGAATAGAAAGTTTATTTGAAAAGAAATAGACACCTTACTCTCTCAAGATTTCTTTAGCAGAGGGTGAATTCCATTGCAAAGGCTCTATATATACAGTACAGTATGTACTACAGTATATGTTCATACAGTATGTAAAAGGAACAAGTAATAGGTTTATTCCATGCTGAAAAAAGAAGAAAGAAAACACAACGTTTCAGCCATGGAGCCTTCTTCAGGTATGTAATAGTTCAGGTGGGAGCTGTGTCAGCATGCTTAGGCTGCAAAGGAACAAGTAATAGGTTTGCTCCATGCTTAAAAGAGAAGAAAGAAAACACGTTTTCTTCTTCTGAAGAAGGCTCCACGGCCGAAACGTTGTGTTTTCTTTCTTACAGTATGTGATGCAGTCTTCTGTAAAGCCTTCCTCTTGCTCCCGTCTCTTATAACAACTAGCAATCATACTTATATTATAATTCATTCTGTTCTAACTTAGAGGGAGTCTATATTCTTTTGTGCAGTTTTATATTATACACAATACTGTATGTCCAGATAGGGAATGGGATCTTGTCATGAGTGTAGCCCTATCTAGCACCCTGTGTTTCCAGCACAGGTTCCAGAGTGCCAGCATTACTGCTTGTAGATGGAAGGATATATAGTTAGACACAGACCAAGGGAAAAGCTTAAAAGGTGCAAGGAGTAGAGGTAAGATTTCCAGCTGAACAAGGGCAGTTAAATAAGGCAGACTAGATTTATTTGTATCTATTTTATTTTGCCAGGACAGTAGAAAGAGCTAGCATCACTTACTCTTGTAACAAATGAACTAGGTTATTTACTCTAGTGATGGCAGACAGCACCTCTTTTTGCTGTCAGGTGAGAAGCAGGAGGAATCACAGTCATTTCTATCACTCAAAGGCAGCCTTTTGAGTGATAGCTGAGGTTGATGAGGTCATTGAGATTATTTGGGCTATTGAGGGTATTGGGGGAAGACTGTACAGCTGAAATTAAGGTTATTTCTTGACTGCAAGACCACATCATATTAAAGTATGTTGATACCACTTTCCCCACAATTAAAAGAGAAACATTTTCATCTCTTTGCTTTCTTGTTGTTAATGTGGTGCAGAAAGTAGAATTTGGTTTGTGGATAAAAATACATGATCAAGACAGGCCATGTATTCTGTTTCTTTGCTGTCTGGAATGGTTTGTCTGTCCGTGGAAAACAACAACACTAGCCAGAAACACCTGCTGTTTGCCCCAGACTGTGTCCATCTCGGCAGTTGGTGAATGAGCAGTCTAGTGTTTCAACGTGCAGGGTAATTATAATTTTAATTAGCTTCGCTGTTTTAGTCTTCCTGCTGCTGTTCGAACTGGACACCTCTGCGCGCAGGATGTTTGCATCTTGCATTCTGATGAAGTTAATTGCAAAATAAATTACACGATTCCAAGCTCTTCAAATGTTTACTATATACTTTCATTGTGCCAAATCTGTCCCCAGGCCTATCTCCTTTGTTTATTGTCAAGACAAAAGAAAAGTGATGCAGTATTTGGAAGTAAAAAAGCTTGCTCTCACAAAAACCTCACCTCTCTGCAATTGTGCCAGTGTGAGTCAGAGCTCGGTGCCTCTGGGTCTCTCATTCTTGGCATTGGAAGCATATTAACATGTTTCAGTATTCACAGCCTGAGACTTTCATTAGGACTTCCCTATTATGCCTGGTTAACCTGGGGTTAGGATACTACTCTCTTTTAACAACCACCATAGCAAGTGGGAAGGTCAAGGTTATGAACCAATTTCACTGGCAGCTTAACATAATTTGAACATGGTGATACTCAGTGGACTGCCCCTTTGAGATTGCCAGTTTTGAGAAGTGAATCAAAGAGAAAGATCAATAAAACTGAATTACAATACAGTGGCGTCTCAAGATTCACAAGGGTTCAGTGCAGAGAGCCAAATCATTAATAGCCAAATTTGCATATCACCAAGTGCACCCCATCCCCAATGTAGTACAGTATATATGTATGGTTAAACGACATAAGTAACCATGGATCCACTGAAACATACATTGATCAACCAAAACAAAACATAAGTAATCACAAACCAACAGTAATCAGCTAAAATAAACATGAATCCCTCCTTTGTGTCCAGCGGATGCCTGCACTTCCTCTCTCTACCTTCCCAGAAACCTCCCTGCTCTGTGATTGGCTCACCCACACTGCAATGAAAAAGGCAATAGAACTGTCAGAGAGCCTGTGAAGTTCATCTCCTGCCTGTCATTCCCCACATCGCTGACACAGAACCTGGGGTGTTTGTTACAACACAAAAATAAGACCACATTGAGATGCAGATGTTGGGTAGTAGGGGTTGGAAGAGGCTTGCTCACCAGCTATTTTGGTTTTGCAATCCTAGTCTGTTGTGCTGCTCCTTTGAAAGTTTTGCTTAACAACTTTCGGCTCGGTTTCATCCCCCTCTGCTCTTCTTCAATCCAAGACTCTGTGGGCCAGACAAAATGTTAAATTGGCACGTGCTGAGACCCTACTGTATTTTGATGACCATATGAGCTAAAGTTTACGCCCTTAAGGGAGTAAATCCCATTACACAGGGATTTCATTCAGCTCATGAGTTTGCTATTATTACCATATTATCTTTAGCTGTTTTCAGCTGAGGCCGCATCTCAGCATTTACACAAAACCAATAAGTCTAACAATGTTGTTAGCGTGGCTTCACCCACGTTATCAGTGAAAAGACCAGAACAACAGGTCTAAAACTCATTCCAGTAGACTAAAAGGTGACGAGCCCTGTAGAAGATGTCACCTACTGTACCTTTGCTGGTAGCAGGGCCTTGGTCCTGTTAGCCAGCTCCTTGGGTCAGAAAGGGAAGGTGGGTGAAATTAACAGGTATTATAAATCAATGTAATGAAATATCATCTCTCCCATTGAAGAAGCCAGAAAAACAAAACTGTAATGGAACAGTTCTTTCCAGACCCTATGCGGACGACACAATCTGGGGTGGAGTGAGGAAACACTGGGGAAAAAGCCATGCAGGAATCAGGAATGAATATGGGTGCGTCCATGCTGCGCAGGTGTCCAGGGGGGTGAGTCCGGGGCAAACAATCCAGAGGTAATCCAAACGGGGAATCCAAATAATGGGCAAAGGCCTAAACCGGGCGGTCCATTCGAGAACGGACAGGTTAAAAACAGGATCGTAACCTGCAGGGGGAACAGGAACAGAAACTTAAAATCATAAGGGAGCCAGGCGATTTCAGGTTCCGGGCTCGCACAATATGGGAATCAGTGCAGAGCCCCGAACAGACTGAGTGTCTGGCTTTTAAGGGGGACGGGAAGGAGGCTGGAACAAGGGGCAGGTGCACAAAATCAGGTCCAAAGTGAAAGAGCCAGAGCGCCCTTAAGGAGGAGGGACTACAATCGTGACAAAAACAACTGCTAAGTAACAGAGTTGGGCACTGGCAGCTACATTGAAAACAACCAAAAAAAAATCTTGCCACCTTTTCTTTTCAAGGTCTAGGTTTCTATGCACAACAGGAACCTGTAGTACCCCCAGGCTATTTCAGGCTGACCTTTAATGGCAAATTTTCTCTGTGAAATCAGTGTGCCGATGAGGTGTGGATCAGTGCATTTAACAGTTTCCACCATTACTGATCCTCATCAGTGTGTTGTGCATGAACAACATCTTAATATCAAAATATCCTAATTCTCAGTTATGTCAAGGAGACAAAATCCTTATTTATACTTGTTTTCTGAATGATTGTAGGCTTTGATCCCTAAAGATCACAGCATTTTATTTAAATACTCCACCACAGTTTAGCACTCCCGGTTGCAAGTTCATTGTTTCTCATTAGTGGAGTACAAAGAGCCTTGATCAGTGGTGGTTTCTGTAAGGAACTCACAGATGAAAGGTGATTTCCCAATGCTAGACCTCATATGATTTGCACCATTAAGAGTGCAGCCATCATCGGCCTCTATCAAAAAAACACGGTGCAAAATTAATCGCCTGTCGGCATGAATAATACCATTGTTTCATATTCACAGTGAATATCACTGACACCCTGTTGTAATGTTCAAAATGCAATTCTAATGAAGGGTGATTAGGTACTAGCTGAGTTGAATGGATTTAGCAGAGGGAGAAAATGCAGACTGAATGCCTTTGCATGCCTCACTGTAGTGAAAATCATATACTTTATTACAAGGTGCATAGAAATCTTCCACTGCAAAAACTCTAATTTGGATAACAATATCAGGAAATTGGTTTCTTTAGGTGATAAATCGGATATAATTGGCTGATCCAAAAACAGACCATTGCAAGAAGATTTTTGGATTGTAGAAAATGTACGACATGATAAAAATAGAAGGTAAATTAAACCTGGATGTAGTATTCAATCTTAGATTTCTTTGCCTCAACACATTGCTTTAATTTATTACAAGAAAGGTGATCATACAAGCTGTGATAATTCTGTGCGATAGTGTGTTACTATTGAAGTACCTTCAATTACTGTAAGTCTAAAAAAGATATACGTGTCCACATTGAATAGGCTGCTTTGTATAAATTCACCAAACACCTAGTGACAAAAATATGAAAATAAAACATTTCTTGGAATACTTGGAAATACTTTAAAATAAATGTGTTATTCTTTATATGACTGTATGTGTGTATGTGTATTTCATGCTTTCTAACACCTGTAGTTAAAGCCTGCAGGTTAAAAACGTATTTCTGTGGGTGAAATTTCTACAGTGGAATAATCACAGCAGAGTCCCCATGTGGATTCAGGCGGGAGAAGGTGTCTTGCTGCTTTGGATGTTTTTAGATTTTATTTAGGACTTTTTTTTTCCTGAGAAAACGAACCTGGAAAGGGGGTTGATTGTCATGCCCTGGGAACTCTTCTCCCGAGACCTAATTGCCAATTTGCCTGTAGAGAGTGTTCCAAGGCTGTGAATGAGCCACTGATTGGAGATTTGATCATGCTCTGTAGCAGCTCTAATTCTGACTGCTGGGCAGGTGCATGCAAGCCCTTGTATAGATGGAGAGAATAACAACTGGTCACTCAGATGGGTTCACACACGGAAGAAATAGTCACAAATTTTAACAGGAAGTCCCAGGTCCAACTGCACTGGGGAGACAATGCCACACCCCTAGGGCAAAGTTGATCGGTTTTTACATTTGCCTAAATTCACCCTGCTTCTTAAAATGTATTCTTATTTATTGTGTCACCTCTTGTTTTTTGTTTGAAGGTTTGCGAAGGTGGAAAGTCTACAGCCCAGGCAGAGGAAGAAAGCAGGCCTGAAATCCTGTGGTAATGCAGTGCTTTGTGTTGCTGCTTTTAATGAGTGTCACTCTGAGTTTTACGAAGGTGTGTGGCAGTGCAGCCTTAGAAGGAAGGGGGAAAGGAGCATTTTTGTCTGAATCTGTGCTCTGAATTGAACATCTACCGTGTTTCTTGTGGAAAAATCTAATTTAATGTGTCAGGCGATTAGAGAGATCACCTGCACTCCCACGCCGACACAAAAAAATTAAGTGTGACCCTGGCACCTCAGGATTTTGTCTAGAACATTGAGAGCTAAATGAAAGGTGACTTCTGTCCAGGCTACTTCTGCTCTGGAGATTACTCCAGGCAATTCCTCACCTCTCTCATGCATTCAAAGCTGTAGCACTGAAATCCATGCTGAAGAACTAAAATTAACATAGCTCGCGAGCTGCCAAAAAGTATCCAGACATCGATGAAGATAAGTGGGACAATTATAGCGTGCAGTGCGTGAAATAAAGGGCCAAGTTGCTGACTTAACATTGTTTCGGGGGGAAAAAAAAATTCTGCTGTTTTTCAGACCATCTTTATTGGAAATATGTTTTACTGTGTAGTTCGGGTTAATTGCTTTCTTGGTGGTTTATAAACGGTGGGATGCCAGTTACTGTATGTGCTTGAGGGAATTAAGATCTGTAGGTACTATACCAGTTCATAAACAGCTTAAGACCAAGACAGTACCTCATTTAATTATATAAGAAAGGTGCAAATGAGAAGAGGCTATTAGGCCCATATAGCTTGTTAGTTACTATAGTAGTTAATTGATCCAAGGATCTTACGCTTCCATTGTTCTTGGTTTTAAATGCACATCCAAATACAGTAGTTTCCACTTCTGCCCTCTGTCTCATGTTCCACTGTTCATGCAGAAGTACTATGGTGTGGCTGGGTAAACTTGAAGACTGAAAGGGTTTAGTTCCTGCCATCTGTCAGTGTACTACTGTATGTTCCCTTCAGCCCCACAAAGGATGATGTATCTAGCTGCTCTTCTCTGAATTGACTTCAGGACAGCAATGTCTTTTCTATATCGTGGTGACTTCAGTAAACTTCACTTAACATGGTCATTCAGAATACAAAAAAGCAGAAAACCTTCAGATAAAAGCCCTTTAATCACAAAACTTACGGTCTCAGGCATCCTTTTGTTCTGCTCACGCTACAGCTGTGGAAGTCCTCTTGGCAGAGGATCTTAGAGAATCAGGCAGCGTCGGGGCCGATCTCGGCTGACAGCGCCGCGAGCAGCAGGAGACAGCTGGCGGGGCCTTGTGTCTGCTGGCCGGGGCTCGCGGTCTGTGTGTCCGAGGTACCCGGTCTTTGAAGGGCCAGGTGTTGTGGAGTGTGGCCAGGCTCTCTCTTCCCCTCCTCATCCCCGTCCTCCCCCAGGTGAGTCCCCATCTGCTGTTTGCGAAGGGCTCCCCCCAGGGCTGGACGTAACCGCGCGCTGTAATGAAAGAAAAATTACAAGGAAAATAAAAAACGCCTGTGCCCCCTTAGGGCTCCTGCATCCCAGTGAGGTGCCCCTTTAACTGCCCTGCCTTCTAGCCTCTTTGAGCTGGAGCTGCTGAATAGGATCTGTCTATTACCATTCCAGCTTGTTGCCAGGGTAGCTGTTGAGTTGTTGTTTTTTTTTATTGTACATCAGCTGTCTCATATTGCTAGTGGCACTCTCTTCACTTAAAAAAGCCTGCCACAGCTCATCTTCCACTGAGATTGCTTCTTTCTGAGCCAGGTTACATCTGTATTCTCCAAACTGGTGCTCAGGACCTGTTGACCCTGCAGGAATGGAAATTCACTCTCAGACAGCTTGTAACTGACTAAAAAGCTGCCCTCTCCCCCATTCCTCCCCTACCTCCTCCCACCCCCTACTAAGACCTACCACTCTGTTCCCTGTCTGAACTCCAATCACATCTCAGTAGGGAGCACAAACTTACCTGCAGTTCTTAATCTTCCTCCTACATCAATACGTCAATTCCTCAGTGCTCATGGAAAAATAAAAAAAACTTTTTAGGGTCAATGGTCTCAAATTAATTTGTGGATTCCCCCCCGGTGTGATGGCTTGCTTTGTGCCGTGGCCAGGTACAAAAGTTCAGAGAACAATCAGGGAAACCATTTTATTTTCTGGTGCCCCCGAATTTATGATGTCCTTTGAGTCCTGCGGCGGTATCATGGGGGGGCACGCCTTGGATTAATGTGTTAATTTAAAGATGCAACCAATTTGACAGCCATTATACCAGAACTTCCATTATAAACCAAAAGTGAACAATCCTACATCTCTAAGAGAACATCCTGAAACATACAACCATGAAAACCATTATGAGCTAGGGTTGAGATCCTTTAGAAATGCCTCTTCTGGTGATTGTTAAGTTCCCCTTTACGGGTGGATGTGTAGAGAATGGCAGCCCAGCTGCAGAGGAGGCTGTTTTTGTTGATTATGCTCTCTAATAGGTGACCTGGCATCTTGCAGAGCTCCAGCCAGTAACCATGCAGAAAAGTATTCTTCTTTTCCCGTAATTATACACATGTAACAAAAGCCCAGGCTGTTAACTGGAAAGGACCTCCTGCTGCTGTGCTAAATGTGTTGCTCTTACTCTTAGGAATGTATACAGCCGGCACAATGCCCATTCCTCCACTGCAGTGCTAATCAAAAGGTCTGGTTGGGAGGGGTGTCACAGACTTTACTATTATTATTCATCCAGCCATTCATTTTCTAACTGATTTATCCAATCCAGGGTAGCAGGGATTTGGAGCCTACTCTGGCAAGTAACAGGTACAAGGCAGGGTACACCCCTGATGGAACACCAGTCCATCTCAGTGTTTTGTGTTTGTGTTCCTGTCTTTGTCCTTGTCCTTGTCCCTGTCCCTGTCCCTGTGCTTGACACATTTCTGGACTGCTCCCCACTGCCTGGAAGCAACAGCAATACCCCATGCCCATTGATCATTTAATGGTGTGTTTACCATTTGGTACCTCCATTGCACAGGATGTTGGCTGTAGTGAAGCACAACCACATGGCATTTGATCAGGCTTGTGATTGAAAGGCACCTGTTTCGTGCAACAGACCAGAAACACAGGGTTCCCCTGGCTGAGCCAGTTTTTCTGCCAGGAGACCAGGCTGGACTTTTTGTGTGATTGGGAGGACTTATGCGTGTTGTGCCACTCCCTTTCCTCCCTCCAGAAGACGACACAGCAATAGTATGAAGCTTACTGGGGAAGAATGGCGCTGCTCCGGTTTGTGTCAGCTGTTACCGGGCCACAGATGGGAAACCATGAGCAAGAGGTTGAACACAAAAACAGGAAGCATTTCTTTACGTAAAGGCTTGCGGGAGTTTTTTTAATACTCTGTTTTTAATAACAGTTTTTTATATTTTTGTCCTGGTGATTTTGTGGGATTTTAGACTCCATTTACAAAAATAAATATAGTGAAAGCCTTTTGACTTTCATCAGCATCTGAATTATTCCCCAGTGAGTTATAATTTTGTTAAAAATGAAACAGCCAGCCTAATTCTTTAAGAGATTTTATTCCATTGCATTTTAAAAATGACCAGTGATTGTTCTATGAGCATTTTTTTCTGTAACACCTTGATGATTAGAAGCAGCCACTTAATTTATTTTAAACTAGGTCGCAAATAGTAGCCAGTGTGTTCATGGAATAGATGGATGGTAAAACAATGTTGCAAATTGCATTAGGTGTGTCAAACCAAGAGGTTTACTTTGTGTGAAGTCATTGAAGTGAGCGTCTACTGAAATAACTCGGCACCTCTGGTCCCGTTGCCAGGGCAACACGGTTTCAGCACCTTTATTCTGGCCAGAAGACCTGGAGGGACACTCCACAGAGAGAGTCCTGAGATGCTTTCTTAACATAGATTTACTACTAATATTACTGAAATGCTAACTTACTGTCAACTCCACAGTAATATGAATCAGGGTCTTCTTTGCGGTGACCTAGTATAATTTTGCTGCTGGCATTCAAAGTGGCCTTGTTCAGCAACAACTGTTATTTTATAAATAATTTCACTGCTATAAATAATAAGTTTCACTGCACACTCATTGTGCGACTTGCCAATCAAAATCAAAATTAGTGGGAAAGTTCTTAGACAAATGTTCTTGTTTGACTGTGCTTTAAGCGTGTCACCTGAAAATCTAGTATAAAGAGTCAGTACACAAATTGTTACCTGTCCTTCAACCTATCTTATTTTAAGATTTTGTCTTATTGTTAATTGTTATTCACCAGGACATCAGGGTCACAGTTTGCCACTGTAAAAGCAGCACAGCCAAAATATAAACCACTGACAAAAAAACAATCAAAGAATTGCCTTTCTTAAGATGGCGTGATGGGAGAATGACTGTTTTCTGGCAGCAAAAATCTCACAGTTTACACTAATTAGACCCACCATCTTTTTAGCCCTCATAGCATTTTATTCTTTGATCATGAAAAGTCCCAGAAATTAAATCAGCTTTTACTGATCTGTACACATACTTGTTCTGTGTGATTCACTGGTTCATCCCCCTGAGAGTGCCCTCTAACAAACTGCTTCTAGTGTGAATAAGGCCAGTCCTTCTATGAGAGCACCCTCAGTTTTATAAAAGCATTAGTGATGAGGCAGCTAGAGACAGAACAGCAGACCTTTTATAATTGTCCTGAGAGATGCTGTAGCAGTCTTCACTTTAGACAACCAAAGCTTCATGCAGTGCAGTAATATCAGGAGGACCACCATCTTTATTACCTCGATTTTCTCTTCTGTAGGATTTCTGTTGAAGGCTGAGGTCTGAAAAGAGTTCTCCTGCTTGAACAAAGCAAACAAGCACACACAAAAAAGATTTGTACTACATTTGTACTTCTGTGTTTATTTGTTCCTCTCTCGGGGGAACGGCAGGGCCTGCCAGCTCATAGGCGAGAGCTGACAGAAACAGCAGTGCTCCTGTGTTTCAGGCCTGGCGAATGGCCTCCTCGGCACTGGGCCGGTTGTTTGTCATTCAGGGTGACAGGATTGTAACGCTTCACAGTTTACTGACATTCAGTGGAACTGACTTTTGTGAACCTATTGTTCCTGCTCTGTGCTGGCCTGAGCAGACAAGAATAAGCCACTAAATTGCAATTCCTAATTGAAGACGTCATCTAGTTACCAAAGCGTCTCCTGAATCTAGGACGTTTCCCTCCGTGACATAAACTTCAGATTCAATTTTCAGACATCAGAACTGATTGAGGAGTTTATATATTTTCTTGGAAGAAGAAAGTGCAGGGTTTTTTCTTACCTTTCTTTTCTCACGATTTCTTGGGGTCTTCACTGACCTGCATGGCTCCATGTTGGTTACACTGTTATTCTATGGCCAAACAACCTTGCATCCACTTACAGTTCCAAAGGTTTGGCTTGTATGACCTCTTGACGTTTTTGCCACGTGTTCGCTGCATCATTTAGATCTATGTAGGATCTGACTTTTTTTTTTCAGCTCAATACAAGCCCATTTTGTCGAATGACTGCTGTCGACCTATTGACATTTGCTCTCATCTCAACTGTTGAGCTCGGCAAGTCTTTCAAAGTGTCACAATTATAGTCCCCCCTCCTTAAGGGTGCTCCAGCCCTTTCACGTGAGACTTTATTCTGTGCACCTGCTCCCTATTCCCAGCCCACCTTGAAAGCCAGGCGCTGACGCTCATCCGGGCTCTGCATCTGATTTCCATATCGTGTGAGTCCGGGACCTGGAAGCGCCTGGTCCCATTAAGGTTTTAATCTTGGTTCCCGTTCCTGTTCCCTGTCTGCCGGTTCCGACCCGGCCTTTGTGGTTTTAATTCCTTGTTCTGATGGATCTCCTGGTTTTGGACTTACCCTTGTGTTTTGGATATTCCCTAAGGATTACTCTTTTGGATTGTTCGCCTCGGCCACACCTCCCCCGTGCACCAGCGCACCTTGGACACGCCCCCCTGTCTTCAGCCCCGTATTCCTGCATGACGTTTCCCCAGTGTTTCCCCACTTCGTCGGATTGTGTCGTCCGCATAGGGTCCGGAAAGAACTGTTCTTTACACAAAGTTGCCGTTAGCATCAAATTAGCATCCCTGAACAGTCTCCTCCTTGCCCAGCTGCTCAGTTTGAAAACACAGCTTGATCTAGGCAGTGTCTTGGTACCCTTCCCTTCCCCTGAGCCATACCTTTATACCACTTTATCCCCAGGTTGCTTTGAAAATGTTTTGGTTCTCATGGTTGAGTCTGACCTTGAAGTTCGTCACCTGACCAAGGGATCTAACAAGAGGCAGCTGTATTTATTCTCAAATCATGTGGGCCACTATTATTTTACATGGGCAGATGTCCACGGGGTTGTTGAATTACTTGCCCTGTGATGAACAGGTGTCTCATCCAAGGTGATCTTGCTTTGCGCCCGTTGCTTGCTGGGATAGACTCTGGCTCGAAGAAAGGATCTACCGAACTCGGCGAGCTACTGTACTTCTGAAGCCCTGTGCTTGGTGCTACAGGACATGTGTACATGAACCCCCCTGTGTAAATAGATCCCTTGTGCTCTTACTGCAGTAACAAGAAAAGGAAAACGCCTTGGATAACTGTGGGGAAAGGTGTCGTACCCAACTCTGCACCAGCTGAAAATCTGTTTCCCCCTTTTAAATGCACAGGTGCTTTGCAAATCTTTCTCCCTTCCACTGACGGGGACACTTGATTTGTTTGTCAGCATGCGCAGGGGCTCTGTCATGAACACAATAGCAGTGTTTCTGGTTCACATTTGTATTTGAGTGATGGTTGAATTGATGATTTCTCCGTTTGTTTATTACCCTTTTCAAAGAGAAGCCTAATGGAAATCTGCCTCTGCTCTCTCTCTCTCTCATGTGAATGCCTGCAATTGCGTCCTCTCTCAGCCTCACACACAGCTTAGAGAGACAGCTGCTCTGCTACGAGCATCTTACTCTAAACCTGATGTCGCAATGCTCTTCTGTAAAGTCATTCAAGCCTGCATAATGAACTGTCTTCCTCCTCAGTTGGAAGGGTTTTGCCACTTGATTACCATATGTGTTGATTTTCATAATATCCATAAGGAATCCGAGAGCCCAATATTTAAAACACATCAGTTCCTAGATGTCCCCAAGGGGAGCACCGAGGATTTAAGTGTTCAAGTGTTTTGAATTCAGGGCCTTGAATATAAAAACTGAACTCAACTAAGGTCTTCAAGGTTTCAAGTAATAAGGTCTCAGTATCTAAAGTGACAGTCATTGGGGTATATTCAATCCTGGCCCCGCAACAGTCATTTTCCAGGATAATTTAAATCACCAGTTTCTAAACGTTAACAGCACTTGTTGATCAATCAGTGATTTGTCCAGTGGAGGAATTGTGTTTTCTGTGGGCTGAAGGGTTTTTATTGTTATCTATAAAATTTGCTGGGCTGGCGATTCCTGTTTCTGAGGTTATTCTCCGGAATTCTTTTGCAAACATAGAAGTTTGAAAATAACAACATCTATAAAAAATGGTTCCACCATTTTCAATGACAGTTGAAAATAAACACAATTCACTGCTAGTGTGAAATGTAATAATGGCTGAATAAGATGAAAAACTCACCTGAAAAGGAAGACTCAATCCTTTGAGTAAATATGTGTCAATGTCGACAACTTATCTGGCCATTATCTGGATGTGGTGGCATCACTCAGTAGAGCAAAATGCAATAAAAAATCAGATAAGTGTCTGACTGAGCCCCCTCCTGTGAGATATAGCTGGCCTCTGGTAAGGATACCCTGTAACGCACAGTACTGACAGCTTGCAACAGGCAGCATGCAGAGACACCACTGCAGGGCCTGAGAAAGAAGAGATAAGAGATTCCGCACACGGTACATCCATCATCACTTAGGGTGCTTACCTGCCCCTACAAGGCCTCTGTGAACTGGGAATTAGGATGTGATGATATCTGTGTAGTGCTGAGCTCATGCATGGGAATCAGTAGAACATATTATGTCCCTCTGCATCCTACTGTCAGGAAGCTGCTCTCTGCTTGTTCACCTCTATTACTTCATTGAAGCTATGGATTTTTTGTTCCAGACATTAATCCCTGCATGCTGCCTTGCTCCAGGGGATTTTAATTGTAGATTTCAGCACTGTAACTGGCTTCATGGGGTGCTTTTTCAGCGAGCGATTTGCTCCTCTGTTCTATCTTGCCCTTGCTCTTGTTGCCTTCTGCCTGAGCCCTCAGTCCTTCCCTGTTTTTTGTTTCCTCTCATATTGAGACATCCTTGTTCTCGCGCAACGTAGCTCTCCCTGCAAATACATCTCCCAGTAAAACATGAGGCTGACTGTGAAGGAACAGGGTGAGGCAGCAGTTTATCACTCAGTGCAGGTCTTCATGAAGTATCTTCTTCCAGATCACACCTCCTTGCAACCAGATCAGAAAAGAAGGGTGATTTCTTCAAAGGTCTTCAACCATTGCACTGAGAACCACATTGCCTTCTCTCTTTCATTCTGGGTGAGCACGGATTGATTGAACTGAACCATGTACTTTGTTAATTACAGCAGGCACAAGCTAAGGACTTTTTGGACAGATACACATTCAAACAACCCATAAAACCTTTAGGATTGTTGCTATTGTTCAGGACGAGTGCAGCAAACACCTGCACTAGGTGCCTTGGGTCAGTAACACCCAGATTATGGTGCACAACTGGCATGCAGTGGCTATGGTTGTGAAGGGTACAGCTGGCTAAAACAGGAGTATCAAATCCTGGTGCTGGAGAGTCACAATGAAAACATGTTATGTACAGTACGTAGCTTTAAAACACTGGTACAGTTTATAAGGACCTAGAAGTGATCCTTTCCTGGTGATGAGGCAACTATTCGATTTCTTTAATTACAATATGAATGAAAATCAGCTCCAGGAGTGTTGGTCACTGATCTGTGGGATCCCTCTGTGTCTGCAGGTACCTGCACCCTCAAATTGTCACTAAAAGGTTGGTGCATTTTGTTTTCCAGGTGCAGTGGACCTAGTTTGGGCACTGTGACGTCATCGCCCTCCCTGGGCATAGCAGGGACCTCAGCAGCCTGGGCTGAGGGAGGTCCCCTTTAGCTCATGCGGCTGGTTCCCTGTTGCATTACGCCGGAGACCCAGGTTTGTGCCCCAGGAGTTGAGGAACGAATTGGTGAGGTGGAACAGCGAGGGCACAAACCCACATGGAACAGCAATGGTCACACAAGCCCACCATGAAATGAAGCAGGAGGCTTGAAAACAGGTGTGGTAGCCATCCACAGTCCCTGGCCAGTGCACAAGACCTGATACTGCAAGTCAGGCTGGTAGGAGGTCTCAACCAAGTAAGTGGGCATTAATTTAGGAAAGAATGATTTATTCTAAAGTTATCAGAATCATTTAGTCACAAATAAATATTTATTTTCATCAGCCACCACCCCTCCCATTAAACCCTAACTATTTCCCATTAAAATATGATTTGAACAAAAAGTGAACAAGGTTATGTACTGTGTAATTAATTTAGAATTACTAGCCGTGATTAAGAGAGTGAACAATTCTATTGCAACACATCCCCGTTAGACTGGAGCCTATCTAAATTCTTTCTTATCTAATTAATTCTCACACATATCTCTATTCCCTCTATCCTTTTCAGCAGGTCACTGTGGTGAGAGAGAATCGCTCCTCGTTGGTCTAATACAGAATTTAATTGCTCAAGTTCAGCGCGACACAGGAGACGCACCAGTTTTCTTCTAGTTAAATAAGTTTTAATAATTAAGAGATTCTTTGAAGGATGAAAACGCCTGCTGATGAGAGACAGGGAGACAGAGGGGGGACACCTTCAGTAATTGACAACTCATTGCTATGCCTTTAATTCTCGCCTGTTTGCAGTTTACAAAGTTAAATTATTTTCCCAAAAGTTAATTTAAAGAGAACAAGAAAAAAATTGCGGGGGCTGGAAAGAACAAGTATTTCTTAAATAACATTTTATTGATTCTGCCGAGTTCTGTAAAACAAGGAATCTCAGTAACCATAGTAACTGGGTCACCCTTCTGCAAATTGTCTTGTGTTTTCAGACGCCCCAACTCCGCAGAGATTCATAATATCTTCTTTCTACTGCTAGACAGAATTTGAGTTTGACTACTTGATTTAAAAATTGGATTTACTTCAAAGCATGAGCCACACTAGGAGTGGCTTAAAAAGTACTCATCTATATTGAAAATTAAACATTACATGCATATCCCATGTACTGTCTATACATAGTATATACTCCTGAGCATTAAAAGAATCTTATCACTAGCAGGTGCATTGACATTTTACCAAACAGGCATGACATACAGTAGGTTAATGTATTTTGTAGCATCTTATCACTTGCCATTAACAAGGGTTGATCAGCAGGAGTCTAATGTGAAAAGTCAAAGGCTAGAATGGCCGCAGTTGAAAGTAAGACAAGCTGTGCATGTGTGACACATGGTTTGCACCAGGTTGCAGATGTTCCCTTATGGCGATTCTGTCCCATTCCTCTCAAAAAGCTCGGACAAGCATGTGCGCCTTCACTGGTCTCTGAGCCCTGGATGCCACACATCTTTGCAGCTCATCCTACCTCTTGTAGGATGCAGCCTATCCTCTTGAAGAGATTGCCGAATCACGCAGAGTAAGTGTGATCGGTATAGCGCCATGCAGTCAGGGTGCCATTAGTCTCCGCATGGAGTTCTGTACTGACTGGACATCATACTTGAAGCTCACCATCAGTTGGCCTGGTTTACCACAACAATCAGCATGTTGTTATATTCATTAATATTATACTCATTAGTGTCCATCACCCAGTTTAATAATCATGTAAAAGAGTCTAAAGACTCTGTTGTTATGTCTAGTTCATTGCATATCAATAGACACAGTGAAATATCATCTAAAGGCATTGACCAAGGAGCACGAAAAGCTCATGAAAGAGAATGTTTGAAAAATAATAAAATGAAAATACACCAGGTGACACATCTTCCGTTTATGCCCTGCATGTCTGTATATTAGACACTACAAAGCAATAAAAACTTTGTGGAGCTCAGGAGGTGGTACAACACCTCCTTCCTTTCTGCCACAGCTTCATCAGTGTTCATGTTGTTGGGCATGTTTAATGAGACAGATATAGTGCACAAGTTCATGAACAATTATCTTTAACTAGAAAATTAGCCTTGATTATCCTGTTATTTTTTATTCTGCACCCTTCAATAACCATGCCCCCACCCCCCATCATTAAGGATATGCTGTATCAACCTTGATAGACAAAGGTGTTTATTATTCCATGCTCTTAACAGTATGTTTGTATCTACAGTATATATTCTATGCAGGAAAGCCCAGCCAGACTGGTAATGCCAGTCTTTCTCAATCAAAGCCTGACTCTAAGATACAGTCTTTGATCTCCACCCAGAGTTATTTATACAAGAAACAAACTTTGCATCATATTAGTATCTTGTTTAATGTTTGAGACGCAGCTCTTTGAGTCGAGTCATTCATTAACCCAGGCCTTTTTCTTGTTTCAAAAAAGGCACTGTTTGCTGCTATGTGATATTGTCTTTGGCAGTGTTTTCTGTAACAACTTTTCAAACAATTCACCGCAGGTAGCTACAGTACCACACCTGCTCTATCATCAACGCCTGGTCTCCTTGACAATGGAAGGCTGACGTATGCTTTCAAAGGCGGTGGCATTTGAATGTTTCTGGAATTGATCAAAAAATGTATAAAAGCACATGAATAACAGCAAACTTTCATTATTTTGTCACCATCATTTTAAACTGACATTAACAATAACTAGCAAATCCTTTTATGATATCATTGCGCACAAACATATGAAAGAATTAGTTTAAGGGTGAGAGGGGACCTATCCATTTTCTTGTCAAATGTATCTTTAGCTACTCACATCCAAAACATCTTGGCAGGTTGTTCCATATACTTGGCATCTCTTTAAAGGCACCTGTTCGGGCTGCACCTGTAGATTCTACAGTCCCTGTTTGCAGTACATACTGTGAATTAATATCTCAAATACGGTGCCACTGAAATGCTAGGTATGTGATTTTTTTTGTCATCCAACCGTTTCTTGAAAGAAGCCGAGGTAGGGGCTTCAGGATCATTGCTGGGTAGCTTGTGTGTTCCACACACTCCCACAGACCTTCCCTTTGGCTGAAGAAGTGCCTTCTGTTCTGGGTTTTAAACTCATTTCCACATACAGTACATTCCACTTGTGACCTCTGGTTAGTTTTTTACTGTTCATTCAGAAGAAATGCGCTAGCTTGACTGTGTCAGTGCCCTTGAGGATTTTGAAAACTTGTTATGGGTCTCCTTGCAGACTTTCTCTGTTCAAGACTTTAATTCATTTTTAATTCTCTTATTGTGCATTCCATCTCTGTATTTGCTGTAACTGCTGTCTTATGCTGCTTTATAGAACATAACATATTGTATTAACTTAAATGTCAATCTTTGTGTTACCACTCTGTGTAGTCCTTGCACAATGGAAAGTTTTACACTCCACTAATTGCTCCAAAATAAGGCTACCTTGTATGAAGGTGTCAGTGAGATCAGAGGTTTCCAGTTCTGATACTCGCTGACTGGAATCTAGCAGGGATTTGTTGCTTTTATGTTTTAAACAGCTCACTCAATTTCATGTGGGTGAAGTGTCAGATGATCCCATCAGTTTAACTGGCTCTATTTATTCCTTCTCCACAGCCTTACACTGTTGATGATTCAAAGAGAAACAGCAAACATGCTGGATTCCAGACCCCTAGGTCTGGAACTGGGAGGCAAGGAGGGAGTGATTCAATATAAAACAGATGGATCAATGGGTATTGGGGTTTAAAATAACCTTTAACGTTCAGTTAATTTGAGGAATTACGTAATATATTGTTTCACAATCCACAATATTGGATCACATTTTCAAAACTGGGAAAAATTGAAAAAAGAAGAACACAAATCCCATTCAAACATATCTATCAATTACAGCATCAACATTAAAAATCTTTAGACTTATCAATAGCAATTGCACAGAAAGACAGACAGATGTTGTGTTGATAATGGAGTTTGAGACTGCTCTCTCAGGATACCCAATTTAAAATCCTCAGCTAAGAGAAACCTGGAAGGCAAGACCTTCAATTCAAACAATAACAAATCTATATAAGCTGAACTGAAGTATTTGCACACCACTAGTGTCTTTAATCTTTTATCCAGACTCTACAGGTCCAAGTTCAGTTCTCCAGGACAACAGTCTAGGAAGGGATGTAAGTCTTAAATCTACACCAGCTTCAGGGCAGCGAAGGAAGGCTAAATTGGTAAAATTAAGCCTTTTATTGAAATAACTTAGCCTGCTTTCTGAAGTTGCTGATGATGATCTAAGAAGACCTAAACAACCTCCTGGAACATTGCTCTTAAGCACTGAATGTAGGTAACCCTAAATTAGTCATGTGCTTGAGAAGAACTTGGTTCCATTGAGCCAAATTATTGCTTCAGCCATGTACACTAACTAAGTGCTCAGGTGGAATAACAAATCAAAAGCTCATGCGTCCCTTAGATGGGCTGCTGACCAGCTGAGATGTTTCACAGGTGTAGGCAAACCTGGCACTGCCTTTCCTTTCCATAGCAAGGCTCAGGTAAGCTGCAGCTTTGACTGACGTGTCAATCAAGCATCCCAGACCCAATATACAGTATAATGGCAGCTTTCCATTTGGCAAATACAAGATCCCACTTGCAATAGGAAGCTGTCTTCAAGTGACATGTCATTAATTTGTTATTGGCAGGTGGATTGAAGTTAATTGTTTAAATGGCCCATTAAGTATTTCAGGGACAATGAAGGGAGTACAGCTCAGCTTTAATGGAAGTCCAGTAGAGAGGGCAACTGTCAAGTTTACTTAATTATGTAAAACAGTGGGAGGCAGTCTGACAGGAAATTCATCACCCATTTTACTTAAAAATTGTGTTGGCAGTTATAAAAAAGAGTAAAAGACTTTGATAGAACGAAATTTCAACTTAAGGGCTATTAGATATCTAAATGGTGTAATTTGAGGTTATTGTGATTTGTTAAGATTTTTCTCTCTTTGATGGTTTTACAGAACACTGGACACGATGCGTTTAAATGAAGCTGTGGTGCACATTATCACTAATGAAATCTTTTTGTTGTTGTATGGTTTATGATGATTAGCAACATTCCTAAGGTCACGTTAGTAATGAGCTTAAATATAGATTTAATACAAACAGTTTATACTATGTATATTACAAATGACTGCATGGACAACCGTGGTGCAATGTGATAGGTTTATTACTTTGCAATACAAAATCTGCATTGATATCATCATGAAATAAGGTAGTGCATGTCAGGAAAGGAAAGGCCATAGGTCTACTGTAACACAGGCCCAGATTAATTCAAAACTCCACTACTCAGTACTGTACACCAAAAATTCTATTTCTTTGGTGACTCATGAGTGGGTCAAAATTGTATTTTAATGGAAGCTTGGATAACCTTGTGCTTCTTACACTAAGCTTTGTGACACATTTAAGAATTCTTTTTTTAGGCAATGATTTTAAAAACTAGTTTGAAATCATAAGAATTCAAAAGAGTAATTTTAATTCCGTTTTCTTAAATGGGAAATATTTCTAATATTTTTCTTAAATATGAAAGTCATATTTCTTAAATATGACTGCTGTAAAGTGCAAATTCTATATACTGTATTAAGCGCTTATGCCATGGCACAAAGTTATTTTTGTTACATGTCCTATTTATTCAGTAGCTCATAAATTAAAGATCACACCTTGGATGTCTTTTCAAATCTATTTAAGCAGTATTTAATACAATCCAAATTGTTTAACAAAACTTTTTAATATATACTGTATAATAGATTTAAAATGTATATTTAAAAGATCAAAAGCCAGAGTAAAAACCCTCATTCTAGCAAAGACCTGCTTGGAGAAAATTTTCTTTGATTTGTCTTTCTGTATTTCACTCCCTGTAGTCATGGTTATTTCGTAGTTGGAATTGATATTACTTTCGAGTCGGTAACGCAAGGAAAAAAACAGTTGCTTTATATATATATATTCATTTTTAAATTAAAACATCGTCCCACTCTTAATAAGCTTTTAGAACGTTTTTACAGACACACACTTTAAATTAGTTTTGAGTTGTGCATTAGAAATAGTGATGGTGAACTGCAAAGTAATAAAAAATATCATGTTTTAATTAAAATGAAACCGAGGGACACTTACTGTAACTGAATATAAAAGCTTTCTTTTTAATATTTCTGATGATGAAAAACAAAAGTGGAGTAAAATAAAACTGTCACCTCTACGAACATGACCGTCATTATCATTACAGTACTCAATTCGTGCTGTACTATATACGAGAGTAGTGTACTGTTGCTGGGATGGTAACCTGACTGTTCAAAGAAACAGCCATAAAATATAGAAAAAAATGAATAATATAAAAGTGAAATTAGAACCAGAGACGGATCAGTAGTTAGCTACTTAAAGAGGCAAGATTTATACAAGCGAAAAGATTGTAGCTTTATAGTCCGCAAAGGAAAAAAAAAGTTTCTGTTGTAGGAAAAAAAAAATCCATTATCAGATGATTCGGTTACTAAGAAACACTTTCAGTCATAAAAGAGCAGGAATGTTTCCTCCAAAGTAAAGGTCCACTCCCTTTTAAAAGAACTTGGCTTGCTCATAAAACACAAATCAACCGCACAGGCCAGCCCGTGAAACAGTGAAGACTCGGGCTGTCTACCGCACTGGCATCCCGGACTGAGCGCCGGCTGGGTGGCACCAGGTAGCGGAGCTTCTCTCGGAGCAAGCACTTCGTGACGGAGAGCAGCGTCTGAGTCATCGCCGCTTCCAGGGAGAGAACAGGCGAAATGGACCGATTAGTGTTCTCTGACAGGGTAAGGCTGATGAATTACTCTCCACCGCTGAACGACTCATTAAATTAAAAAGGATTTCAGCGCGTCGCCGAGGCCTCTAATGTGTTTGTTCTCCAGCTCCGACGCCAGGCTGATTCAGCAGCCAGGTTGTGCACCTGTATGGGCTGTTCTTAGGTTAAACATGTATCTAATTACTCCGTCTTTAAATACACCGTATCTAAGAGGAAGACAGAGGACGCAGTCAAGTAAAGTTGCGTTGGTGATGAAAGGTTGGGAATTATACATACCTGTACATGTAGCATCCTTTCCCTAAAAATATAAGTGATGCACAACGTACAGTATACTGTAATTTAAAAGTTGTAAGATAAACATTATTTCTAATTAATGAAGTCTTTAAACCGTTCAGTTCAGCTGCAGTCGCAAATTCAAACGCGTTTACGCGATTACTGAATCGGAAACTGAAGTATGGCAACTTTAAATTCAGTCTGGCATTAAAAAAAAAATAGTCCGCTAAAAAAATTGTAAGGTATTGGTAACTGCCAGGGAATTTGATTCTTCAAACGAAGATTGCTAACTAGAACGCGGTCACTGCAACTCCACTTCGCTAATGACGGTAAAACTAGGAATTTATTTCTACTTTGACCTGCAAGTCATATTTACGTTTCACACTTTTTTAAATGGGGTTATAATTCTTATTCAGTGCATGATGACGTGTACAGTTTCTCCCGCGGATAATCACATTTTTAGCCGTTACTGTTGAGTACTCGGTAAGGCATGGAATGAGCAACCCTTCAAGGCTCTTTTGAAATGGTTTTAAATATTAACCCCCACCTCCCTGTATTGGTAGTTGGGGAGTTTTATTTGCGATTTCTTTTTACTACGTGACGCTGGCACAAGCCGATACCAGCGCGTTATGGCAACGTTATGATTACCCAAAGGCATGTTTTGTCTGACCTCCGGGAGGATATACAGCTCATTGTGACAGTTTAATGCACCTCTGTGATGGTGTTGTAAAAATAGATCATGTCAGGTTTAACAGGCACTGGGGTTTTAATAGCTTTGCGTTCCGTGCTTTCTGAAAGACAGTTTAATTGGACCAGCAGACATTTAATATTGCTCCTGCAAAATTGAGAAGCAATTCTTGTCGCCGAAGTCTAGAGGCTCGTCACAGCAGCTTTTAATTGGGCATCATTTGTATGATATTGTATTTTTAAGTGAGCATGCATAGGTGTCTGGTTAGTTACTAAAGTTAGGACATTAAATAGGTAGGAACCCATTAAGTAACTTTATAAAGTCTTTAAAGCACATTAAATAAGGATAGAAAGTGAGAATACACTATTGTACATAATGACACAATTTAGCTCTCTAAGATGGTGGTGGTTGTCAGTCTTGGAGTTCCCCTGTCTCTGTTAGTTTTGTTACATCTGGGCCCTTAATCACCAGTGCTAATTGCTGCCAGTCTTTTTCTTAATTTGCTAATTAAGAATTGGCTTCCTTATGTCTGGTCAAACAGCTCTTAATAGGTGGTTAATATGCTGGCGAACAGACACAGGTGGGAATGCTGACCCTGTATCAGGCACGGCCACAGTCGGACACTGTTTTTTTGCTTCTGCTTCTGCCCAGTCGGTTATACTGTATCTCAGTTCACACATTTGAATGAAAGTCAGTCTTGAAACACACTAATTAGCAGAGGGTTCGAACCAATTACAAATCTCATTCAGCTGAACGCAAATATTAAAAAAAATCTGAAATAAATAAGCCTGTGAAGAAAAAAAACCCTGATGTCACAGAGGTTTCCCAGCATCGGGAATGTAAACCTCTGGATTAGGGGGTTCTTGAGACCAAGGACTAACGGGGGAGGTGGAAGCTTTCTTGCTGAGTGCCTGCCAGCTCTGTGGCTGGAAGGTTGCCGGTTCAAATCCAGCGGCCGGCAGAGGAATCCTACTCTTGGGCCCCTGAGCAAGGCCTTTAACCCCAGCTGCTCCAGGGGTGCCGTATAAATGGCTGACGCTGTGCTCTGACCCCAAGCTTCTCTCTCCCCGTCTGTGTGTTTTATGGAGAGCAAGTTGGGGTATGTACATTGTATACATATGGCTAATCTTATCTTATCTTGGCCATAAGACGGGGAGGCTTGAACCCTACACAGACTGCAGGGCCAGCTGCAAAGGGGAGATGGGACAAAGGAGGGTCGCCTGAGTCAAATGTGAAGGGAAGCGTTTGAGTTCAGGTTATGTACAATAGCTAGTTGGGTGGAGATGGTGAATAGGTGCAGCTATATGAGATTGACTATAGTTATCCCTCCCGAACTTCAGTCAATACTGTAACTTCCATTTAGCAAAATGTATTTATTTCCAAGGGTAGAATGTACTGCATCGTTATTTGCATAATTATTCTGCGGTAAATATCAAATTTGGTACTGTGCTCATCAGATAGGTCAGATTCCTGTCAGCAAAGACAAGAAGATGTTGAAAAGGCTTATCAGAATCGCCTTGTTTGATTGACAGATAGCAAAAACGCATATGCTTTCATACACATACCAAACAGGGGCCTGCATGACTGAAATGGAAGTTAATTGGGCTCGGGGATTAGTGCTTGGTATCACCTGTGAGCTCTACTTGAGGGATTTATGAGGCTGTCCTCATCAGCAACTGTGATTCTCTGAGGTACTGCTCATCTCACTTATTAAGTAACAGAGCTTTAGTGTTTTTTTTACTGGGAATCGTATCCACCAAAAAAGGCCCACTTGTTAACACATTACAAAACACCCTGAGAACGCAGAGCACTGCACAAAAGTGTAGAGATGCAGAGAGCCACAGTGCAGCTCAGTGAGGGTTTGAAATGAGTGTTAATTTGTTATGAGAAGGCTGTTTTCTGCAGTACACCAGAGAAGCCACACACAAGGTGTACCTACTGTGGTGCTTTAAATCCAAGCAGTTTTGCAGAAAGTTTTATAGCCTGAGAACAGCTCCTGTCACGCTCTGTTATTACCATGAATGGGTATTGGATATACAGCTTTCATAAAATGTTCTTTTTGCATAATGTAAATTTCAGGTCACGCTGTTCAAAACAATTACGTGGAAGAGTGCGTCTCCTTGTTCTGAGACAGAGAAGCTTTTTGTACAGGTACATCCCAAATTTATGTCTGTAGGCAGGGATGAGGCAGGAAACAGTCTTTAGTTTGAAGATGGATGGTGGGGAATTTCTTCACATCACTTCAGGTGCTGAGAGTAGTCCTGCAGTAGTTTGTCAGATCTTAATTGTAACAAACAGTAGACCTGACATTACTATAGAGCCTGTCACAGGTGAGCAGTCAACCACATCTATCTTTCAGTAAAAGGTTTCTTTATTCATCTTTTGCATAATCTTGACTGCTCAGTGAATGAAGGTCCCTTTGTTTGTCAGTTTCTTTTAGAAGCACACAGCATTATTGCATTAGTAATTAAGAGGGATCAAGGAGATGTGAAGTCGTGTTCTGTCTGGGTCTGAAGCATTCAGTCTTTGCCAGACACAGATTGTAATTGCATGTTTAGATCGCCAAGCTCCAGTTTTCCAGGAATGCACTCCAGTTAATTCACTTGCTAAGAAGTTTCAAGCCCAGTGCATGATCACACCTTTCCATCCAAGAAGGCTGATGAGTGATGGATGATAGGTTAAAGTTTGATGTGGGCCTGTGTCTACAGTGAAAAGTGAAAAACAAATCCTAAAATTAATAAAAAATAAAAAAAACTGAAAATAATTGAATAAGTATTCTCCCCCTTGCTTTGACACACCTAAATTACCTCTGAAGTAACCAATTCTCTTCTCCAAGTCACATAATTGCTTGACTGGAGTCCACCTGTGTGCAGTTGAGGTGTTTCACATGATTTCAGAATAAATACACCTGTGTCTGGGCAAGGATACCAGTCAGGGCAAGGATATAAGAACATTTCCAAGGCATTGAATATACCTCGAAACACAGTGAAGTCCATCATTAAAAAGGTGAGAAAATATGGAAGAACTGTGAATCTGCCCAGAACTGGCTGTCCTTCAAAACTAAGTGGCCAGGCAAGAGGAGCCATAGTAAGGGAGGCCACCAAGAGGCCTATAGCAACTCTTAAGGCCTTACAGTCCTCCATGACAGAGATGGGAGAAACTGTGCGTGAGACAACAATAGCACACACACTTCATAAATCTGGCTTGTACGGAAGAGTGACGGGAAGAAAGCCTCATCACATCTCAGCTGGAGTTTGCCCAAAGGCGTGTAAGTGCCTAAACAATTTGGAGGAAGATTCTATGGTCCGATGAGACCAAAATTGAACTTTGTTTGGTGCAAACCAAGCGCGGCAGATCACACTGAGCACCCTACCCCTACAGTGAAGCATGGTGGTGGCAGCGTCATGCTTTGGGGATGCTTCTCTGCGGCAGGGGCCGGAAAACTCATAGAAGGAAAAACGGAGGAAGCCACAGTAAGTACAGAAAAATCCTGGAGGAAAACATGCTGCAATCCACAAGAGCCCTGGGACTTGGAAGACGATCCATGTTACAACAGGACAATGACCCGAAACACACAGCAAAAGACTGGAGTGGCTTGTACCAAAAAGGTTAACGTCCTGGAGTAGTTCAGTTCGAGCCCAGACCTCAATTCTATTGAGCATCTGTGGAATGACTTAAAACTTGCTGTTCACAATTGGTCCCCATCCAACTTGATGGAGCTTGAGCAATTTTGCCAAGAAGACTGGGCAAAAATTCCAGTGTCAAGATGTGCAACGCTGATAGAGACTTACCCAAAGAGACTCACGGCTGTAATTGCTCTCAACGGTGGTCCTACCAAGTATTGACTCTGAGAACTAAATTCTCACTTAAATACATCATGGTTCCATGCTGTGACACAATAAAATGTGAAAAAGTCCAAGGGGGGGTGAATACGTTTGCAAGGCACTGTATTTAGCTGTGCTAGAGCAATGTGATTTGTTGTGTTGAATCCCCCTATTCTAGGAGAGCATACGTTTTGGGACAAATGGCTGACAGGTGTTCCATGTTGTATTTACGGTGAAAACCAAAGACCTGTGAATATACTGTATATGGCTTTGGCTCCAGCCTTTGTAGTTGACATTTCTGGTTTGGAAAGCTTGAGTTGGAAGCGTAAACCAAGATGAAGACTAGAGAACTGCTTATCGCAAAAAAGCAAGCAATAGCAAAGATGAAAGCAAAAAAACAACAACAAAACAATTATAACCATTGCAGAGAGATTGGGGATCGTAAAACAAACAGTATGTAATGTCTTGAAAAATAAACTACTGGAGGAATCGGCAGAGACCAGGTCATATAGGGTAGATGACAGCATTGATAACAGAAAAATCATTACAGCTGTGAAGAAAAACAAATAACTGCCAAAGAGATTTAAGACTATCTCCAGAGTGCAGGGGTGAACGTATCTCAGTTCACTGTGCACAGGAGACAGGCGAATTACAAGAGCTACACTGCAAGATGTAAACCTCTCTTCGGTATTATAAACATGAAGTCCACGTTAGAATTTGCAAAGAATAACGACAACAGTTTTGGAACTAACGTTTATGGACAGATGAGACAAAGATAAACTTTTATCAAAGTGACAGAAAAGCAAAAAAAGAGAGAGTGGAAATGCAAATGATCCTCAGCATGCTACCTCCAAAAAAAACATCTCTGAACGCATCGGCTGGAAATTCACCCTGTAGCAAAACAATACCTTAAAACATACTCTACCTTTCACCAAGGAATTCATCAGGAAGAAGCTGAAACTTCTGAACTGAGTCGGTCTCCTTATTCGCATCCCATTGAGCATGAATTTGACCCACTGAAGAGGAAACTAAAGTAAAAAAAAAAACACAAACTAGCAACAGCTGAAAATGGCCGCAGTTAAAGCTTAGCAAAGCGTCTCAAACGAACTGTGATGGTGCAGAGTTATCTAAAGTGAGGAGCTTGGGTCACACCACTGAGAATGAAGTTCACTGTAAGTACTCCAGTGATCAAGGAAATTATCAGTGTGCATTCTGCGTGTGGTGGCTAGAGAAATCGGCCCCGCCAGTAGTGAGCATATTTTTCTCTGTATATTAGAGTACAGAACTAGACAGGGAGTGTCTACTTCAATGGTGTCATATTGGCAAAATTCTCAGGTTAGAAAACCTGTCAGAGAGACCTTTAAAGTTTGTTCAACTGTTACAGGGGACTAAGACTGTCACAAGACTAAATGGTTTAATTCTTGACTTACAAGTATAGGCAAACAGGATCCACCAGTGATTTAAAATTACTTTGAGATCTAAAATGCATGAGGAAAGGGTTAAAAAGTTGTGCAAATCATGGAATGTTTTATATAAACCATTTTATTATGTTGAAGAGGCACCCAGGTGATTATAAGAAACTTGGTGGCATGAAGAAGCGGCATGTGATTGGCTGTGAGCAGACAATTCCCATAATTATGAAGAAGGGCGGTCTCCTACATCCACTGCACAGGATGTTGGCTGTATTGACCATTAATTACTATACGCATTTACTGTACGTGTTTTAAGAGAATGCTGTATTTGATGTTCATTTATTCTAATTAGATTAATTTAAAATGTTTTTTCATTAAGTAAAATGGGAATTTCTATGTATTAGAGAGCCTTTTCAGACTTATAGTAAAATTGGGATGCTTAAAGACCTGTGGGACAGAGCTCTTTCATAATTCGGGAGTGAATTAGATTCAAAGGATCCTATAATCTGCAAGTATCACAGATGAGGCACAGTAATATTCAGTAAGAAAAAAACAAAGCTACTCTTAAAGTAACTGTTCCACAATCTCTTGGTTCCTGTATGTGAGGGTGGATTATGGCTGTAATTGAATTTCCTGCTTGGAAAATGTCAGTCTTGCTGTTTCGTACATAGAGGTGAAATTTAGATAACTTTGGAATCACAAGTGGCATTAGTAAATTTTATTTTCAAGAGATGAAGGCTTAGATAATGCTTTGAAGGAAACAATGCATTATGATCGGGGGACCTATAAACTGACAGCCTTTACAAATCAACAAATCTTGATAATTCGTATAGCATCCCATTTGAGGGAAAAATGCAGTTTAGAAATAAAACAAAGTGAACTGGCTTGGCTGTTTGCCTTGAAAATGGCAAGTCAACCAACATGCTTTAATTAAAGGGTCCAGATCCATCACCTCTGTATATGTAGAGGTGTACTGTACCACAGAGTCTTCTTCTGCTTAACCCCCCCCCCCGCACTGACCAATCAGGGTGATCCTTAGGCTCCCTCACATATCCAGTAGTTCCAAGACACATTCGCAGCATCTGCATTGCTCGCTGGTACCTTCCGAACGTTGACATTGGCATTGTACTTCTGACACCATGCCTCTGTTAGTTATGCTAGCCATGTGTTAAGTACCAAGGTGTTTTGAATATGTTCAAGCCATATTACATCAATACTTTCCACTTGTGTCAAGATGGTAAATCCCATGGCTCCAAACGGAATAGATGTATGCACTTCCGAATGTGTCATGTTGAGCACTCATGGAACTAGTGAGCAGTTGAACAACATGGCTACATTCTGTAGTTCTCAGTGCGCTGTGATTAGTGTCGTATGAGTTGAAGACATTGCAGAGGTAACATCCATCCATTTTATAATCGTTTCATCCAATTCAGGGTCACAGGGTCGCAGAAGCCTATCCCGGCAAGCAACGAGTGCATGATGGGATACACACAGGACAGGATGCTGGTCCATGGCAGTCAACAGATACCACCAGACACAGAAAAGTAAAATACGTGTAAATGTAAAAAACATTCTCGAACAAAATGGCAGGAAGACACACACATGGTGTTTAGTTGCAGCAGGATAATGTGAGATCAAACAGCCCATATAATTTAAATACCCTGGACTCTGAGCTACTGTTACTGTATTTTCACCCTGACGTCCAACTCTTTCACCTAGTGCATTTGTTGGTGATCAGAGAGTGCAGTGGAAGGTGAAATTGTGGCTTACACAGGTACAGGTGGCTTATACACGTTTTTCATCCAGGGTGGCAGATGGAGACTTGTGAGCTTCTGGAACACATGAATGTCATGTGAAAAGAGTCTAGTAAATAATACCTACAGTAGCTACTACCTTTTTTTAAGAACCTTCCAATTCCTCTTGAAAGCGCTTCAGCAAAAATTTGTCGATTTAGTAGCAGTAACATTTCGAACAACATTCTTTGCTTTTATGGGTTGCGGATACAGTCACATAAAGGTACTGTATTATTTTAACTTCACTTCTCCATCTGCACGCACAAACCTATTGAAAATAAGGAAAGAAGCTTGACATAGCATGGCATTTGCTTATGAGCCTGCAGTTTAAGCAATTAAATGCTTGAAGGAGATTGTGAAACTATAAGTGATAGAAGGAATATAGTATGGAAAGTTTTACTCAAAGCGCTTTACAAGTAATGGGGATCCCCTCCACCACCACCAATGTGCAGCATCCACCTGGATGATGTGATGGCAGCCATAGTGCAGTCATCACCACCACACATCAGCTATTAGTGGGGAGAAACACAGAGTGATGTAGCCTATTTATAGATGGGGATTATTAGGAGGCCATGATTGGTAAGGGCCAATGGGAAATTTGGCCAGGACGCCAGGGTTACACCCCTACTTTCTTCAAGAAACGACCTGGGATTTTTAATGACTACAGAGAGTCAGGCCCTTGGTTTTACATCTCACCTGAAGGACAGCACTTGTTTACAGTATAGTGTCCCCGTCACTATACTGGGGCATTAGGACCCACATGGACCTCAGGGTGTGCGCCCCCTGCTGGCCCCACTAACACCTCTTCCAGCAGCAACCTTACTGTTTCCCAGGAGGTCTCCTGTCCAGGTACTGACCAGGCTCACACCTGTTTAGCTTCAGTGGGCTGCCAGTTGTGAGTTGCAGGGTGATATGACTGCTGACTGAAGGAGAAGTTTTTAATAGAAGTGGAAAATACCCTCTATTACGGTGAAGCATTTCTTTCAGCAGTTAGTGAACGGATTAGGACTTGTGGAGCATGTTAGTTAGATTTGCAGAAGGCATTTTTTCTCTTTTCACTTTTTGCTTTTCAGTTTGGGACTTGTAAATGAACTCTACTAACTTTTTGGAAATGGTGAGAATTCAAGGACAAGAAAAAGTAATCTGCCTGTGGGTACCAGCTACCTCAAGTGGTCACAGTATTAGTGTCAGATATTTTGGTGAAAAGAATGAAAAAATAGTAACAGTGACAAAGCAGTGTGTTGTAAATTGAGTGGGACATGGAGTGGAGTGAGATTTCACAGGTGAAAAGGCACAAAAATCTATCCCTGTTGCGAGGATGAGGAGATTTATACCTTCGGTCTTTGCAGATGTTGCAGAGACAGTGAATGGCAATTCGTCTGTCAGTCCTGTCAGTTCGAGAACTCACCCTAAACCACGCCAGCTGTCGCACGGCAACCCCCTCACTGAGAGGGCTGAAAGATCAGATGCCAGCTCATTACACTTCACCGCCAGCATCCAGATGACTTCTACCGGATTCATAGCCATTGTTTTTTATTTTCATTTTGCTCTACAGCCCGTAAGATGAATTGGGAACTGGTGGTTGGCAACTCGCAATTCAGACTGTGGCAATCTGTTCACATCCATCCAAGGTACCCAAGAACAACATCCTCTCCCACCTCTTCCTGAGGTCCTAGAGTGATTCGCCTCAGCCTTGCATGTATTTCAGTCTTTGTGATGGGTGCTCTATCTGCAGCACAGGTAGTGGCAGTGCTATCTGCCCTTGATGGACCATTACCTGTACAATATTGTATAATATCCCTGTGTGCCTGAAGCATTTAATTGGTGGGGTGGTGCTGTGCCACAAATACATAAATCATCCTTTTACAGGCAGCCAAGACTTAAATAATAAAACTTAAATTATTTTATTAATAAAATAATAAAAAAATAAATAAAACTGAAATGCACGGCTTTGATGTTGAAGTCTCAAGCTGCAGCACACTGTGTTTTATATGTATTGAGTTTAAATCGCAGTATGTGCTTAACTACACAGATACTAATTATACCCAGGTATGGAGATAATTTCTGCTGTAGTTAAGCAATTTCACAAGGGCTAAGAATAGCTTCCTGCTCTACCTGCATCAGTGGGATTGCGCAACTGACCTTTCTGAATTTGTACGTGGGGGTGGTGAGACTGTATTTCATCTTAACATTAATACAAGCTTTCACAGGTTTGCAAAGAGGAAACCTGTTAGGGCAGAATGGGGGAGTGTGTGGTCTCCATATTATGGAGTACAGTGACTTAAGCTTTCTGACCTTAGTCAAGTGGTCTATGAACATGTTAATGCGCTTATTACCTTATCTTAAAATGCTTAACTGTCTATCTGCCCAGTGCAGTATGGGGGAGAGGCAGAGCAGGGCCGGGGAAAGAGATGCCTTTATCAACTGTGAAGTGTTCTGTCTTATCATATGTGTTGCATTCCTGCAGTGAACACAGGCTAATGAATGAACAAACGCATTGCATAAGATTATTTCATTATTAGGATATGAATTGAAGTCAATGGAAGAGCCTGACATGCACACAAAGAGAGAGCTGGGGGAGTGCCTGTGTACGTGTGGGGGGGGGGGGGGGATGTGTGACTAAGCCGGCTATATCAGTTTTTAACATTCTTGTCCTTTATTCCTAATTTTCCTCTAAGTCAGAGCGTTCTGGGTTTCCCGGCATTTTGCGCCTTATCTCACCTACAAGCTGGTGCACGCCAAGCTGAGATTACTGCCATCGCTCACTCCAGCTGGGGCTGAATGACAGAGCCAGGCCCTCGTTGTCTGGCTGGGGTGTGGGGGGTGGTGGGGGCAGGTTACAAGAATCGCTGTAGCAAGGGTGTTTTCAAGCCCAGCGCCGATACAGAACTCTATCAAAATGAAAATCCTTCACCGCATAATTGAATTGGGCGCCGCCATCTCTGTCTCTCTCTCCCTGTGACAGAAATGTGTCCCTTTTGTTTAGGATAAAAGACAGGAGGGATTGGGGGGGAGCAAAGATTATTCCAAAGCACCTCATTTATATGGTAATAGCAAATAATTACAGGCAAACCATTGACTGTTTTGAGTGCCCAGGTCTAAAGGGACAGGGATGAGGGATGGGGTTTGCAGTTGTACAGTACTAGATGGCTATCAGCACATTATATCGTACTAATTACTCTTTAGGTGACAGGTTCAGTGTACTGCAACTGCAAGCCATTTAGCCTAATTATCACCTATTTAGTCACTAATAAAACATCACTAATGGCATTGAGTTTACCGTTTAATTGACCAACACTTGTGCAGGCTGGGCTGTCAATTAACTGGGATATCCAAGGTCAGTCTGGCGCGGTGAAGGGATCGATGTCTCATTCCGAAAGGCAGCGTTCTGAGCTGGGCTCTCCCTGCTGCCGTGCCAGACCTTCGTTTTTCCACCTTGCTCTTCCTTGCCTTCTGTGACTCCCGGTTAGGTTCACCGGGCTTTAGCAATGTGGGGTCCGACTTCAGAATGGAGCTCCTTTTGCATCGTTCCCTTGGAGTTGTGCGAGCAGACAGGGGGCTTAAGGTTTGCATGAAAAGAAGGTGAGTTTCTGATGCGTGAATCCATGGGTGTTTTCGTGCGTGCAAGTTGGGCTAACTTTGTTGCTGTTTTTCTTCGTCTGGACTTGATTGCATTCGAAGAATTCTCAAATGAGTAAAAGCTGTGCGAAATGCTTGGCTTTAATGTCAATTGTGTCAACTGATGTGATGCCGCCCTTTCATATCATTTACAGTATGTCTCTTGTGCACAGGTCAGTGTTGTGAACTGGATGCTCTGGGGTTTGGTTTAGGTTTCGGTGAACTTACAGACGAGGAGGTAAAATAGTAGTTTCTGTTTTGCAGATGATGCTAGAGAGGCTTGTTTCTGCAAGAGCCGCCAGGCTGTTAATGTTGAATTTGACCAAATAGCTTCGCATTTTTATCCCTGCTGCGTTGACTCTCAGTATCTGTGCCCATCCACATCCTGCGCTACTTGACAGGGCCAGGAAAGGGTTCTAGGATAGGCAGGTGTGGCTCCTCAGAACACAGAGGCATGAATAGCATTTTTGCAGCTCATTAAGTAGGTTTGCTCTGCCATGGAGAGAGAATAGGGGTATACTGTACTGTAGCTCAGTGTTAATACTGAGTGTGCTGCCCACTTATCAGCTAGTTGCAAATGCGGTGCAGGTGAACAGGGGCTGTGGTGAAAGTCTCCTCTCCAGAGTGGTCAGACTCAAGCGTGAGCGAATGTGCAGCCTTTCTGCACTGGACATCTAACAGATCACCTGAGGCTTGTTTATTTGTGACAAAGATGTACATGAGAATTTATGGAAAAGGATGATGTAGCAGAATGTTTATTTTGGGGTGTAAACAATATGGACTAAATACAGCCTTTAAATGCTGCTCTGTGTTGTTTTATGGGTCATTCACTTTGAAGGCAGTCTTTAAATGGCTGGTGGTGTGACACTTCATTAACATTTTGTAGTTTAATAATATTAAGGCATTGCAGAAAGGTACTGTAGGTACAGTATTTGTATTTGCTTATTAGGAAATCATGATATTCTGCTTTATGTGTACATGTATGTTGATTGATATATTACAAATCCCTTTTGTAGGTTATTTTGAACTTGATTTTAACTAATAAATGGGCATATAATAGTCTTGAAAGAGAGCATTGGTTTCATTCAAAGAAATAAAATCAGAGTTGATTTGCTGGAGCTGCAGCTGCAAACGTGCTATTGGAGTATGAGGAGCCTTAGACTGACAGGCCTGGGTGGTGTGGATGACAGTGTGGAGAGAGACTGCCGTCTGTCAGGTTATGGCTATATTGGCAGAGATGGTTATCCATGATATAAGAATCCTACCTAAGTGCAGCAGCATTTCAGAAATCAGTTTTATGCTATACAGTATCTGCATTCCCAGAGACATTCATTGTACAGATGTTGTGCAGAAAACACACCGAGACCATAGAAATCCATGGAACTATTATGAAGAGGGTCCATTGTCTAGATGCATCATTTAACTTCTGGATCATAGCCAAAGTCAAGTAAACGTTCCTGGCTCCTGTCATAATTCTGATATTCTGACAGTTTGCAGTGTTTGATCTCTTTAGGGGACCAAATATGCCATATGGATTATTACTATTAAAGTTCCAAACACTGTATAAATAATTCGTAACAACATTTGGATTTAAAAAGCATTAAAATAGAGCATTTGTTGTTGGGAATGAAATATTTTTTCTTATTTCTAATTAATAACCTAATTAATTATTTCTAATTAATAAAAAAAGACATTACTAAATCAATATTTTTGCGTTTGTTAACAGAGTGATAAATGACCAGTGTAAGCATACTATTATTTTCTAAACTGTGGATGTGTACTGTAGGTTGTGACTTTTTACCCTGCCCATTTTATTTATTTACGACTAAATATTGGTATTTAAAAGGGCATTCCAGTTATTAGCATTTGGCCGAAAATCAATGTTTCTGCTTTTTGCAGTCTGCATTTTTACAGTGATAATGAGTTGTGTGTTTACAAATGACAGGGAATTTGCAATATCCCTTGATCTTGTACACTATGCAATCTATGTGTGGTGTTGCCAAAGGGTTAACAATAAGGTGCACTGAAAATGTGACTGAGCAAACTATTTAAATCTGAAAAGGAGGTTTCTCTGCATAGATAAATTGGGGTGTGCTTCACTGCAGCCCGAAAATGGTGGATAGGATTATTGGGGCATACTGTATCCTTCATAGCACAGCTATAGCTCACAGTTTACTGGGTGAATTAATGGCTCCAGTGAGAAAGAACAAGCAGCTCTCTCTGGAGCACTCCCCCTGAAGAAGCTGTCAGGCAGCACCTTGGCTCACCACTGGCACTGATCCACTTATCACGGATTGTCGATTTTACAAACCAGTCCATGGAAAGCACATGTGCTCAGTCTCAGCAGGGTCAAATTCACTTTGACATAGAATAATGACAAAGCAGGGTGGCATGGTGTCACAGTGGTCAGCACTGCTGACTTGCAGGGCTGGGGGCCCTGGGTTCAATTCTAGACTGGGGGTGCTCTCTGTGTGGAGTCTGTATGTTCCACCCGTGCATACTGGTAGGATAATTGGTTTCTCAGAAAACTGGCTGTGGTGTGAGTCTGTGTCTGTGTGTGCCCTGCAATAGACTGGTGTCCCATCCTGCCTTGGGACCCTTACTTTCCTGGACAGGCTTCTGGATCAGTCTTAGAAAATAGGTGGATGAATGATAATATAATTTGCATTTAGTTGTTATTTTTAGCCATATTGGGTTACAGGTAGTTAGTTAGCTATTAGTGCTTACTGTTCATGCCCTTGGGATCGGCCAGTAGCAGGCAATCTTGGTGAGTGTTCAAGACAATGTAAACACAGACGCATGCTGGCATGAAAGGTGTTGCTTGGGAGATACACAGGCCACTCTTAATCTCATATCTCTCACTCCTTAAGCTTTATTTGCATAAGGATGTTATTTATTATGCTCAGAATTTTGCGATACTGCACTGAATTCTGTTACTTTGATATATTGTAACAAAACATATATTTTATGCCACATGCTATGTTCTGTATACAACGCAAAGGTTTCCCTTGTTTCTAATTTGTCTTAATGACAAGTACCTTAAGTTGGATAAAATCAATTAAACTCTAAAACAAAGTGAAAGATTAAACAAAATCTGAAACAGAAAATTGCATGTAACGCTAAAATGTAAAGTCAGTTTAAAAAAATGATGAATAAAATAGGCAACCTCAAATTCAATGATAGTTAAATGTCTATAAATAATAATATAAATACCTAAATAAGGAAAAAAGTAAGTGGTACTGTATGTAATAAAAGGCTGACTGAGATTTAAACAACTGAAGATAGTTGTTCAGTCCAGAAGTATCTGTTGACACAACTCATGTAGTTTCCACCCACCATTATCAATAGTGTTCCTTTCACCTTTCACATGGAAAATATTACCACATTTACTTTAAAAATGATTTTTAGCACAACCATATAAACAGCCTTCGTGAATAAATGTGTAACGGGTTTTAGTGGGGAGATCAGTATTATAGTTGGGAACGGACCTTGAACGTGCTGTACATGCATTCCTGTGGGGAATTAAGTTCTAGGTTTGTGATTTATGCGGTGTTTTCCAGCAACGCATCCGCCACATAAATCAGGAACTACCTGTGATTTGTCATGGCGGTTCAGCAGAGCTGAGTGTGAGAAAAAACACGTTGAACATGACCAGAACAATTTACCACATAGAGTTCTCTGGTCATGGATTTCTGTTCCATATTCATTGACAATTTGTATGGAGCAGCTTGACACAACCAAGCGTTTTTTTTTTCCATTTCAATATTTCTGTATAGTATTGACTTGATCGGTGGGTTTGAAAGTTATTGGCTACAACAGCTTTGCTTACCATACTATGGATTTGCTGCCATAATACTTGTTTAAATATAAAAATATTTTTTTTTCTTAGATGCATGAGTTTGTGATCCTATACTTAAAAGGTCATTGTACACTGGTGGCACAACTCCCTACCTATGGATTAATAGTGATTAGAAGGTCCGTCCCTCACTGAATGCACTGTCCCCTACTGGTGGATCAATGCTGATTGGAGGAGAGTCATGTCCCTCATTGACTGCACTGTCCTTTACTGGGGGGTCATTGCTGATTGGAGGAGAGTCATGTCTCTCACTGACTGCACTGACCTGTAGTAGAAGATCAGTGTTGATTGGAGGAGAGGCGCATCCCTCACTGACTGCACCACCCTGTACAGCAAGATCAGCTGACTGGAGGCGAATCATGATCCTCACCAGCAGTCCTGCATGCCCGCTGCAGGGCTCACCTTTGTGCCCAGTGGGCCTGCCCTAGCTGACTGCAACTGGGATTCCCCAAGTAGCTGAGCACTGCCACTAGAGCAATCCCAGACTCGAACCTGTGTTCGAGCAAATAACATTAGCTGAGCCACTGAGGTGGCTCCCCCTCACCTCCTACACCAATAACACCACTGTCTCAAAATCTCACCATGCATATCAAACACAGCAAGTAAATCTGAAACAGCTGAGAGTCCGGAGTCAATTAAAATGGGGTCCTGTGCAGCCAAGATGCAGTGCAGTATAAAATCAGATTAGACAGTCAGTGAAGGGACAGTGATCCGATTCTGCCCTTGTCGGTTTTCACCTGTTGTTTTGTAAGTGAGGCAGCACAAGCACGCTCCAAATCTATACAGCAGGTTTGTCTGGTTTTCAGTACTTGAAGGGCTTCACAGTTCACCATGCCTGGCACACACCACACAGCTGTAGCACAGAGCTTTCCCAGACATCTATTGTAATGCCTTTCAAGCAGAAAGGCAATAGCAACAGTTGCATTGCGTCAAAACATCTCTTCCTCAGTGTTCAGCCAAAAATGGGAAAACAACATTAGCTTTAAAAAAAACCCATGTAACATTAATACCAACACAGCTGCAAGCACTTGTCCTGTGCACTTCAGACTCGAAGTTGGCATGAGTCATCATTGCCCCCATCACCCTCTCCAAGCCTGATTGCACATTAAGTGTAGTGGTTTTCATTTTGAGAGGAGAACCTTTGATTCACAAACCTTTCAGTTTGGTTTCTATAGTACTACACTGGGCCTCATCCTATGCATGAAAATGAGTATGGGTCTGCTACTGCAGATGTGACACTAATTCCTTGAATTCTGCTATTGTGAACAAATTAATTGGTGGAATCAGAGCTTTGAAATGTGGTTTCTAGCTTCCTAGGGAAATATCCACCCACCAATGTTGTTTAAGTATTGACTGTGCAAAATGCCAGTTCACTTTGATATACTAGAAGATGATTCGATGAATGATTCCATTTGTAAACATTCTTCTGACTGGGCACCACTCTTTATAGATGAACCTGCTATTTTATTTATTTATGGGTATATTTTTAATAATGCTGTTCTTGGGCCACAACGTGTGAAATGGTGGCTTTGTCTAATCTGTAGGTATCACAAGAACCCAGAAATGATTAATAATTCTACATTTAAATCCTTAAAATATGTCCAACGTTCTACTGCAAGTACAATTCTTCATAATACAATATGTGCATATAATTTGGCAGTTCTGGGTCTGTATAACATTAGGTCTAAGAACTTCTTAAATCTAAATATTATTTGCATACTCCATTGTCAGAAGTAAGCAGTAATTCCCCTGCACGGAAAAAATGGATAATTCACACCTGAAGTAAAGAGTGAAAACATGCCCCAATACAATATTCACGAAGATTAGTGGAAACGTCTCTTGCTGAAGACTAACCACCTTCTCTGTGTAACGAGCTCTGTTCTTGCCCTCTGTTTGTGCTACCAGGCTTCTGAGAAACTCCGCATCCTGCAGCAGGGAGTTCGAACCCGGGCCGTGCCACTGAAAGAGGAGAAGTTTCACCGCGGGGTCAGGTGAGCCTGTGGTCCTGCGATTGCTTGGTTAATGGTTCTCAACCTCGTCTTGTGCAGGTGTCGGTGGGCTTTATTTTTGGCATTACTTTGTATTCCTCTTAATATAGTGATTTGTGTCTCCAAGCTTTTTTCCTTTTCTAAGCAACTAGACTGGAGAATGGCCCCCCTAAAGTTTTGTGTGGATGCAAGAGGCCGCAGCACAGGTTATTGACGTTTTGAAATGAGTTGGTTTTACAGGAGGCCACTCAGAAGCTCAAAACATGGTTCTTTTCTGCTGTGCTGTGAAAACAGGGGATTTCCATACACCAAAATATCCTTCTGAGTTACCATAAATGTCATGTTTAGGAAAACGACACATGGGTGTATATTTTAACAATAGCAAAATAAAAACAGACATACATGGTACAAGGATATTTTAAACACTAACACAGAATGTTGTTTCCACTGCAGTTTTTGCTCTGAAATGTCCCACACTCTCAAACGTTCCACACAACCAGAGTTTTTTTTTTCCAGCAAGAATGGAATTTAACCCTTTCATACACAAATCAAACACTACATTTTAAAGACAGGAATAAAATCTACAGCAGCCATATAACCTTACAACTCACAACTGGCAACCCACTGAAGCTAAGCCTGGTCAGTACCTACAGTAGATGGGAGATCTCCTGGGAAAAAAAAAGGTTGCTGCTGGAAGAGGTGTTAGTGGGGCCAGCAGGGGGTGCTCACCCTGCGGTCCATGTGGGTCCTAATGCCCCAGTATAGTGTCGGGGATGCTATACTGTAAGGAAGCGCTGTCCTTCAGATGAGACGTAAAAATCAAGGTCCTGACTCTCTGTGGTCATTAAAAATCCCAGGGCGTTTCTCGAAAAAAGTAGATAGATAAGACTTTATTGATCCCGAAGGGAAATTGATGTGTTACAGCAGTCCAGCCCAAGACAAGCAAAAACAGACATCAGAATAGATGAAAAATTATACGAAATAAATATAAAATAAAATAAATACATAAATACATAGGTGTGTGAAAAATGTGCTGATCATAGTCACTGTAAAAACAATAAAATATGTGCAAAATGTGCATAGGTTTATACAGACTGATTGTCCAAAAAGTACAATGGAGTAAACATGCTGTCCATAGAGGAGCAAATGAAGGGCTAACAGTCCTAGCCTGGGGCAGCGTTATACACCCTGACGGGAGGAGAGACCTGCGGAAACATTCCCTTGAACACCGTAGCTGGAGCAGTCTATTGCTAAATGTGCTCCGCTGCCCAGTAACAGTCCCATGAAGCGGATGAGAGGTGTTGTTCATGATGGCTGTGAGCTTGGTCAGCATTCTCCTCTCAGCCACCACCTCCAGCGGGTCAAGGCTCAGCCCCAACACAGAGCCAGCCTTCTTGATGAGTTTATTGAGCCTGCATCAGCACACAACAGCTTAGAAGATGGGCGCTGCCACCACTGATTCATAAAAAATGTGTAGCAGTATTCCACACACACCAAAGGACCTGAGCCTCTTAAGAAAATAGAGTCGGCTCTGACCTTTCTTGGACAGGGCGTCAGTGTCACCAGACCACACACCAGCTTATCATCCAGGTGTACCCCTAAGTACTTGTAGGACTGCCCCACGATCTATGTCCCTCACCCTGGATGGAAATAGGGTTCAGCAGAGACTTATTCCTTCGAAAGTATAAGTAGTATACGTATAAGTATAAGTAGTATAAGTAACCCTAGCGTCCTGGCCAAATTTCCCATTGGCCCTTACCAATCATAGCCTCCTAATAATCCCCATCTATGAATTGGCTTCTCTGTTCTCCTCCCCACTGAGAGCTGATGTGTGGTGAGGTCCTTTTTTTGGTCCTTTTTTGCTAAAATATACAATATTGTAACATTAGGAAATGCTAGCAGAAGGTAAGGCAGAGAAAAGTAAATGAATGTCATTTAAAACACATCAGCTTTAGTAAAGAAAAAATATAGAATGACCTTGTAAATTAATTATTTGAATGTAAAAAGTGTTAATTGAATCCAACATACAGAAAAAAGACTGGAAAGTATGGTAATGTCAAATTCTGCATTTCCCGCATTAATAAAAATAAAGATAAAACAATTTCTCTTTTGTGCATTTTTGGTACAGGAAGAGCAAAGAAACCAATCCTTGCACATAAACGCTTTAAACTATTTCAGCAAAGAACGTTTGTGATGGTTGTTTATCTCAAGTATGCCATCATAAATGCTTTATTATTGTGTTTAATATTTAATCCCTTTAAATTATTAAGTATACTTGAATATATTTTGTAAATATGTGTAGTCTATTACAGTGGATGTTAATAAAGGCAGAGAGAGGGCGGGCAGTACAGAGGGAGAAACTATTACATAACCAGGAGGGGGGCTGGCTAACAGATGTCAGCCAAGAAGGTTTTGCAGAACAGTGTCAGCCATCAGTCAGTGAGCTGCTGGATCTGCGAGTGGCTCCTAATCCTAGTCCTGGTATCTGTATCTGATGGGTTTCATTCCAACTCAGCTCTGCAGCTCCAGTCCCAGTTGATTACTTGCTTTAATTGCTTGCATGTTGTTTTTTAACTTGTTTTTTCAGTCAGTCTTGAAGAGTGTCAAAGTCCTGCAGTGTCAAAAATACTCTAATTCAAGGGTGCAGATTCTCATAATTTCAGTACACAGAGCATGTGCAGCATCTCCTCAACGTGCTAGTTATTTTTTTACTAAACAGCTTTTACTAGTTGATCAATTGATAACCTGTGGTACAAATGACACTGTATAAGACACACCCACAGGTAGTGATTTCATTGTATCAGACACAATAACTGGTAGTGATTTCACTGTATCAGACACAATAACTGGTAGTGATGACACTGTATCAGACACACCCACGGACAGAGGTGACACTGTATCAGACACACCCACAGGTAGTGATTTCACTGTATCAGACATAATAACTGGTAGTGATGACACTGTATCAGACACACCCACAGGTAGAGATGACACTGTATCAGACACACCCACGGACAGAGGTGACACTGTATCAGACACACCCACAGGTAGTGATTTCACTGTATCAGACACAATAACTGGTAGTGATGACACTGTATCAGACACACCCACAGACAGAGGTGACACTGTATCAGACACACCCACAGGTAGTGATTTCACTGTATCAGACACAATAACTGGTAGTGATGACACTGTATCAGACACACCCACAGACAGAGGTGACACTGTATCAGACACACCCACAGGTAGTGATTTCACTGTATCAGACACAATAACTGGTAGTGATGACACTGTATCAGACACACCCACAGACAGAGGTGACACTGTATCAGACACAATAACTGGTAGTGATGAAACTTTATTAATCATGCTCCCAGGCACATGTGTAGAGTAGACTGTTTCTGCCATGTTCACAGTGAGATGACACTGCATCAGATACATCAGCATGCAAGAATGATCCTGAATCAGACAATTCCACAGGTGAGAATGACACTGTGGCAGACAGGCCCCAGTGAGGTGGCACGTCCACTCTATCACCAACAATGGGCAATTTTTCCTTCTGCAGAGGTCCATTTGGCCACATTTATGATGACACCTCAACAGTGGCAGTTCTGAAGCCTGAAATCAGTACAAAAGGGATGATTCCAATTACAAATATCATTTAAAGTTTTAAGACCTGACCGTGAGTTTACAGGTATACCCTGAATAGAAAATTGAAATCAATTCGCCTATGATTAAGAATGCAGCAACACCCAGAAGGCCCAGTGTTACTCCAGGACCAGGGCTGGGGACCGCGGTGACACACCATCACACAAAGGCAAGCTCCTAAAGCACTTGTCTCTTTCCCCACGGCGCCGACAAGCGTCAACTCCCAAGCTTGTCAAAGCCCCTCTTTTTCTTCGCTACAGTCTAAAAAGTGACAGCTGGAGTCGGTCTTGCTTTCCAGCTCTCCAGCCCCCCAATCCCCAGCTGACCGTCTGAGCGGGAGCCTCCTCCGTCGCGGAGGTCAGTGGTGGCTGTGACAGCCCTGCGGCTCCTTCAGTTCTGACACCTGTGGTGCAGCGGCGTCAACCCCATGGAACGTGAGTCCGGAACGATAGCCCAGGCAGCGCCAAGAGAGCCCAGGAACAGCCCTGCCGGGTGTCATGACTGGGCCCCTGACAGCCCAGGCCGACGGAAGACAAAAGTGTGCCGTGTTGCAGGCGTAGGGGGTTGACTGGCTTCACATCCCCAAAAATCCGAAACTTTTCTTCAGCAGGCAATTCCCTGACGGCCACTATCCCAGAATTCCCCGACCGCATCTTTAAGTTTGTTGCGGTGTCTGCAGACAAGCAATTCTTCCGCCCTTGCTGTCTGCTCAGATGAGCTGATAAGTGAGGAGGAGGAGGTTAGTCTAAGGCCTCTGTGGTGATGAACTGTGCAGCTGGGTCACGTCGGAGGCGTAAGTGTCCCTGGGGGAGTTTAATAGGTGTGGGGGGGCACTGGCACCTAGCGCCCTGGCCTCCCTGCCCCGTCGTCAGCCCCCGTTATCACCATGATTGATTTTGCCTCCAGCAGGAGAGGTATCTGTTAATAACCACTGCAGCAAGCCTCTTGATGTCCCTGATAACACAAATCTTCTGCCCGCATTCCTTATTGCCAGGTTTATTTGCGACCCCAGATACAGCCATCCATCAACTTTAAACCAGAAGAACAGAGATGGGCGAACACGGAAAAGCTAGAGAAATCCCATCTCTGTGTGTGTGTGTGTGTGTGTGTGTGTGTGTGTGTGTGTGTGCACTTGTTATTTTTTTCTCTTTCTTTAATTCCCGTGCCTTTGCTACAGCTGTGCTGGAGCACGAATATTTCCTTGTGTGTGTTTCATTCCAGGTGAATACAGTAGCTGCATCTCGGTGCACTGAACTGTACAGATTCAGCAACAGAATCAATTAATTAATTCTTTTTATTTTGTCCCAGGCGTTTTCAAATTGTGTCCCTGCTGGCACTGCTGTTCTAGACGTGACAGGATCACAGGTCCTAGGCAGTCAGGACCACAGTTCTTTATCTTTCCATGCTGAAGGGTTAAACATTGCCGGGAGGCAAGCAGCAATATTTCAAAACATCCCCAGGTATTTTAATACAGGGAAACGTGCCAATAATCAGCAGTCCTTCAGCATTACAAAATAACAGAATGATGCAATTCGAGTACAAAATGTGAAAACCCAGACTCTGATCTGAAAAGCTTTATACGATTGCCTGCGTTCTGGAACACACAGCTCCAGGCTTTGATTAACCCTCAGATCTCTCTCTTTTCTATCCTTTTCTGTTTCTGCAGAAGTGATACAATCACAACAGGATGGAGTATGATTAGTTCAGCTGCCTAAAGTTTCTAGAACTGCCACGTTTCCATATTGACCTTACTTATCAGACACAGATTGCTGTTGAAGTATTGCTGCTTACTGTACATTCATTGGTTGATATTTTATTTCTGTAGAAGGGGATAAATACATTTTACATTTTGTAAGAGGTTTTGCATACAGTATGCTTCATTTATTCTTTTAGAATGGTCCCAAAACAAATTTACTGTACACACCACATAGAGAAAGAAACATTGCAGCAGTGTTACTGAGTGTGGTATTTAGAATTCAGATTTTGGGGATAATTTCTTGGGGTTTCAAATTTTATAACCTGAGTCTTTAAGTCCTTTTGCATGGAAACCTGTAGGTCCCTGCTTAAAATGGTTTATACATCTCTATGCACAGTAGCAACAGTATCATACTGTTCAATGGACATTAAAGCAGTGAGTAAAAAACAACCTGTTTGGTCTGTAGCAGTATATGTAATCCATACAACATAACCCTAATTTACATTTCCTATGTACGTATTTTAACAGCCCTCCAGGTTCCTGATTAATCTAATACGCCATCCAAATAGTGATTTTCTGCATTTATTTCAGCTGAAAGATATTTTAATTGTTATCCCTGTTGCCATCTGCTTTCAGAACAATTTCCTGCGGTGCTGGAGTTTAGCAGTGCCTTTTTAATGATCAGACAGTGGACTAACGGCACTGTAATATACTGACAGCTTTCAGTAGGGCCTTGGGCTTAGTGGGCTGTCCATTAAAACTGTTATACAATAAAGTATATAGTGCCATTTAAAATCTGTGCACTATAACCTAATATTTAATAGTTGAACATTTCCTCTTCATGAGTTTGGGGGAGAAATTGCCAAGTTCAGACATGCAGTTATGGCACTGAGCAAATCCTGCACTGAACCGATGCAATATGGCATTTTTACAGGTGTCTTAACATTTTCCATTATGTGGTTAAGTGGATTAAAAAATAATCTTAAAACAAGCTGATTCCAGAAGACCCTCCAGCCCTCAAGGACCCCCATACCATGTGTCTGTAATATGACAGTAAATTTTGTCCTATTAGAATTTTATCAAATATTACAGCTAATGAGGCTGATAACCAGAGGCACCGCTGTTCTTCCGATCTTTAGGGAAGATTATCAGGCCAGCACATGCTGCTCAGTTTAAAGTTACCTCTGCCTGCTGGGAATTCTGCACAGAGCAAGTTTCACCCAGAGACATGCAGCTCTAGTATAAATTAAATTTAAAGCATAATCCAATTCAGTATTGTTATAATGAATTGCAAATACTGCATTATTCTGTTATCTCTTTAGGCATAAAGGCTTTGTTTTGCTTTCATGAGCTAAATTGTTTTTGCCACATTCTGAATTTCTATCCCCTTGGTGATTCCTCCAGAAAGTTAGAAGGGCTTGTTCTCAAGAAACTCTTGAAATGAACGATACATTTTCCTCCTCGGCAGAGACGTCGTGTCAAATGAAGATTGGTTTGCTTCCAGGACAGGGCTGAGGTGCAAGCAGGTAGAAGGTTAATTAAAGAGTGAGCATGTTTGTGTTGCATAGGCTGCATTTCCACATGTTGCTGTTTCTGCGTGGCTGGGTATGGCAACTGTGTCACTGGATCTCAGACCAGCTGAAGGCAGCCTTTACCCATTCCCTCACCCTTCTTTTGTCTTTTGTTCCCATTTTCCCACACTCTTGACAAAGAATGTGCAATTTTAACACCTACATCATGATTAAAGCCCGTTCCACATTACACTTCACTGAAATTTAGGATAGGGATAAAGCACTCTAATGCTTGCTGTTCGGTGTTTCAGTACAATTTTTTGCAAAGAGTTGTGGGTAGGTGGCCTATGAAGGAGTCATGTCCAAGGTATAGTTTTGTCTTGCACCTCTTGCTTGCCGAGAGAGGCTTCGGCTCTCCTGCAACCCTGTATTGGATAAAGCAGGTAGTAACTGGATGAATGGATAGAATTGTGGGTGTCTGGAACAAACTTCGAAACTATGATCTTGAAACCACTTGCATTGAATGTTTCAAAGCAGCTGGTTGAGATGCTGAGGTCTTCAGACCTGCTAGTGTGACAAGTTCAGTTCTCCCCGCCCTGAGCACACACAGCGCCCTTCCCTAGACAATGGATGACTTAATGGATAACCTAGACAATGGATAACTTAATGGATAACCACATCAAGAGAGGTCCTACTGCATGCCACAGCAGAGTTCAACACTGTCTAGATTTCAGAGGAGGGTGACGTCACTCAGTGCACCAGGCTCTGTTATACCAGCAACCAAGTGACCAGGTGGATCGCTTCATTTGTAGCTTTAACTTTCTTAAAAAGAATACATCCTGGCCTCCATCCGTAGGAGAAGTTCATTTCATTTAGAGAACTTTTGTGAAGTTCTTTTTGATCCACAACCAGCTGATTTTGTATTTTAGTGCAAAAACAGGGCAGCAACTGTCAACAAACGTGCTTATCAGAGTTACATTAGTCCACCCTCAGAACATCGATCTAGTGTTCTCTCTTAACTTTTGTTTGAGATAAATTATTGCAGAATGTTCCCAGACCAGCAGTTACACATCATTGCTTCCTACACAAGATAAAAAAAGCTTTGATTTGTTTTTAACAGAATACAAAAGTAAGAAGTAAGGCAGAAGAATATGAAGCTAAACTGGTCCCATATTTGTTACAACTGCAACCAACATCCAGGCAGATGAAGTGATTGCCGCTGTTGATCCAGTATTTTCCTTTTGTCCGCTGATAGATTTAACAGAAGAGACTGTGAAAATGTAGCTGTTGTCTGTATTGTGAACTTGGTGCGGGAGTTGGACTCAGCTCCTAGCCCTTTCGCTTCTTTGTACACTAATACAAGTAAATCCTTTTTCCCAGTTGCTGAGCTGGCTATAATTTCTTGCCTGTTCTGCAAAGGCAGCTGAGAGAGTAAGAATATATATTTTTTTATCTTTTAAAAAGCGCTCTCTCTCTCTTTCTCTCTGTCTCTTTACTGCTGTAGTGACTCAATTGGGAACAGTTACAGCCCTGCAGCCCAAGACTTCTCCACATATTTCATCTATAAGCTCCTCGGCTCCAATGGTAAGGCTGAATTACTCACTGGTGGTGCTCTCCCCTCGCCCTTCTCTCCCTGTTCATCTTATAAATGTCCTTGAGCTCCAGAGATCTCTTTTACCTGAAGGCAGTGTGGTTTCAGCAGCCAGATGTAGTTTTGGAATCTGAAAGCCGGATCCTAAAGAGCTACAGATCTGTCTTGTTTTCATTCAAATCCGAAGTTTTATTTTTTATGGGCAAGTCACCTGTGCCCATACAATAAAAGCAGACAATCCGCACTGCACAAAGAGAACTGGGATGATTGTGGGCCTGTCCAAAACATATCCCTAGTACCATTTTAAATATTACCTTAACCTGTGATGGGAGGCATTCCAAAACCTGTGTATTTGTGTTTCGTCCACGTATGATCTTAAGTAATGAAAATGAGCTTGATGTTTGATGAATGGAGATGCCTATCGAATCAGTTTCAGATTAGAGCTGGGTTTGATGCAGATTGCTATAGTGTCCTCCACAGGACAGTGTGTTCCTGCAGGAAGCACCTTTCAGTATCATTAGCAGTTACTGCCTTTTTCCTGTTTAGCTTCTTGACTTTCCTTTTGTATGTGCTTTATGCCTGCATCGCTGGGTTAACTGGCAGTTTCCCTTCAATAGACTTTAAAATGTCTGTGTCAAAGACCTTATTGCTCCCCCCATAAAATGTTTTTTTAAAAATCAGCTCCAGAGACCTATTATCTGTCAGTTATACCCTCCTGTGCTCTTCATCGTGTGGGAGTGAAGGTCTCGGCTTTTCCAGACATGTTCCAAGGGATGGTGATAGATGCATTTGTAAATTATTCATAACAGCACTTCAGAAGGTAGAAAAAAACAGAGTAAGGAGATCTAGAAAATATATACAGTATATATAGCAGTTGCTTGGCATGGGAAATAGAGTCAAAGGAAAGACAAGAAAACAAAAAAAAATATGTTTGTGTGACTATTTCTCTGAGGTTTCTTTCCAGTGATTAAGGTGTGGATTTAGGGAGATTTGTTCTTGCAGATGTCCATAAAACTGGTGTTTATGGCTCCTCTAAAGCTCTCTTCTTGAAGTTGTCTGTTAAATTGATGTTTTAGTGTGGAGAATTGGCTTAGAAGGACCAGGAAATTCTTGGGAATATTCTGAATATTTACAGTCGCTGAAGTGTTATAGTTTTAAAAATAAATGAACAAAGCCTCTGTTCATCCTGTTCCAGAGATGTTCGTCAGAAAGATATTGTCTCAGTCCATTTAGAAAATTTACAGAGTGCAAGTTTTCCAGTTTTAGATGAATCTTTAAAACCTACATCACCACCCTGAGTCATCTGCTACTCAACTACGGCCTGGATCCACGTATTAGAGACATCAAAGTCAATGGACAGTGGCCTCCCACTGCTTTAATTATGAGGCTGACACTTTTATCTTATTCTATTTTTTCAAATAGGCAATGTGGTCTATTTTTCTTAACTAAGCTCTGACATTTTAAGGTTGATAATTTGTTGTTGATCATGTGTTATCAGTCTTTTATTGAATTTGTTTTACCTCCTGCCCTGATCAGCTTGTTTGGAAATCTGAATCTGAGCAGCAAGAACAAACTGTGAAATACTGTCAAACTGTGTCAGAACGTGCAGTGGTGCTGATCTTTCGGCCCCATCCCATGTATATCTGTTACTGGTCTTGCATCAAGCATATTCCATCCTAGGGGACTCTTCACACCCTTTGAAAGATGATTCTCTTGTTCACGTCTGTGTTGTATTGTTTGTGTGTTTTCTTTGTATTGTCTGCTGCTGTAAAACAAATTGCCCCTTTGGGGATAGTGAGGACACGCTCTCACTCTCCTTATCCAAATTTACTCATGTGCTCGTTTACTGTATACAGGTTTGTCTTTTACTGATGCACTGCCCAAGGGAGCAACACCTGTATCCTAATAGAGGTTTCGTGGTTAGAAGAAGCCCTGACCACTGCACAACATACTGTACCTGGACTGAGTTTTGGTATTAACCCTTAGGCCTACGTTTGTATCAGCTTTCCCCAAAGGACAGCTGAGGGGATGTTCCTGTGGCAGGTGCACAACTCCAGCTGTAGTGCCATGGAGTCTGCAGATCTGCATTCTGACTGAGCTCTTACCTACAGTACATAATTTAGCTAATTAGTGCCTTAAAATGACCCATCTAAAAATAAGTTATGCTTCTTTCAGTGAGGAGGATTAAACTCTTATTACATTATTGCATTAGAAGAGGTACAGTATAACTAGTCATTTATTTATGTACTGTAGTCTTCATCACCCAATGTTACCCATGCATGTTGTCCTGTCTCATGTTCAAGTTTGAAAGATGTACAGAGCCTCCAGTGTCTGTGTCACCTGGGGATTTTGGAGGAGTAAAAATCAAATATCAGTCCAGAAGCAGATGTGATCAATAAATAATTATACACTACAAATAAAAGAGAAAGCAAAATCTTAAGTGATTATCCCTTATAATATTTATTGTGCTCTCACAGATTCAGTTAATTACTTTTTCAAAGTTTACAGAGTGAGATAGCTCATAAATAGCTGTGTTTAATTTTCCTCCCACGTTTTCAGTTCGCATTAATTCTTCTGAATATACACACAGCATGGGGAACAGTATGGTCGACAGCTCTGTTGAATATGAAATGATGGGGTCTCTCCACCTCCACAGATGGTACACAAACAGACAAGCTGCTTGTTGGTGGTGCCTGTTGGGCTTTTCTGATATTTTCTTCTGTGTGATGAGAACATTATGAGTAGAGAGAATCTTCAATTGAATTTCGAGAGTGAAGAATGGTGAAGTCTGTAAGAACTTGCTTCCCTTTTGGATATAACTAGATTTGTCAATTATTTTAAAAATAGATGGTGTGGAAACATCAAAATGAAAATCATGGATCTGAAGTTTTTTGGAATTTGATTTATTCTCCAAGTGGACTAGCTGTCCACTTCCCAAAGTTCAGGAATTAAGATTAATGGATTCCACGTTCAGTGGGTTGCATCACCCTTGAGCAGCCTCATTTTATTAAGTTTCTGTACCTACGCTAAAATACCCAGTTGCATAAACGAGTAAAAATGTAAGACATTGAGGATAAAGGTGTCAGCCACACAAATTAATAACTTCACAACTATAAGCTCAAAATCTAAGTTAATAGAAACAAGCCGTTTAATCTGAAATATAAAACAAAGGTGGGAAACGCCCATTATAAAAGGGTAACCTCAGATTTAACCATTGTGATGGGTCCAACCACATAGCCTCTTCTTCTACCACACAGAGTTCTGTTTCAAGAGGTTGAACATATAAAAGCAGACATACAGTAGGCATAATGCCAGCTTTATTGCTCACTATATTCTTCAAACAATAAGTAAAGCATTAACCCGTTGCAACCCATTTGATTTGTTGTTTTTTAAGAAACTGCATTGCTGTCAGGTATGCTGTCGTATGAATGTGGAGCAGGGTGTAGAGACATTTAGGACATAGAAAACATTTTTCAGCGTTATTAACCCAGGTGATAGCAGTTGTATCATGCATGAGGTAATCATGCTGGCTTTCTTAGGAGTTCTTCGCATGCTTAATATCTCTCTGCGTGTCAAAAGAGGAGGAGCAAAATGTTAAAAAGAGCTGTGCAAATGCAAGGATAACACATTCTTCCTTTCAGAATTTTATTTTAATCTTATTTTAGATGATACATTTTATAAAAGTGTGCGTTTTCATTTTATAATCTGGATTTGAAGCTCCTCAGTCATTTCTTTTGCAGACCAAGTATTCTTGCAGTGAGAGCAGTGACTGAACATTAACTATGAGCATTAGAACATTAACTATATTAAAAGCAGATATCTGTTTTTTTTATTGATCTTCTGATTTTACAAGGCTACATTCAGGCGTCTTTGGTAAGCCTTGCAATGGTTTGAACGGAGTCCAAGGCTTAGTTTGCACGAAGCATGAAATCTACTCGTTTTGTTAACGGTGCTCTTCGTTATATAAGTAAAGCACCTGGTGTGAGTTTCAAAAACCGTAGGGTCAGCAAATCTTAAATAAGTGCTGCATGAGAACTTAAATCATTGTTATATAATGTCTTATACACCCCGGATTTCATTTTTTCTCAGCTGCTGATTCTGTTACCCTGCCATTCAAACACACTTCCATGACACAACTTACAAACTGTCCTGAAGTCTCCACACTTCTCTACACCTCCTTGCCCAAAACCCACACCTGGTAACACCCAGTCCCAGTTTTCTTAGCCCGTCTCTAATGACAATATTGATCCGCAGTGTACAGAACCTTGAAAATTAGATATTATTATATCGCATTACATATTACATATTACAGTTTATTCCCCAAATTGTTTTGTTTTTTCAAAAACATTAAAATGCAATCGCACTTTTCATTCAGAAAATCCAGAGCTGGACTTTGTTTCAGCTACGACACTTGACTTCAACCTGTTTGTGCGTCAACTCTGTGATTGCTCTTCACTGTGATGAATGATCTTTTGTAGGTCACTAGGAAATTTCAGAAATTCACCTAGAAAATTCACAGAAGCACAGAGAGAATAGCAATGCTGGCATTTTCCCGGGTGCTAAAATATAGCATCTCCACCTTGTGCACTCGATAATTTTCCTCAATAAGAAAAAGGAGGAGACGTGTCTAACTCAGTCTGAAACAAAAGCAGCAATCTGTGAAGAATTCTATTTCACAGGCAGCACATTTTGAATTCACCCCTGCAACAGAGAAAGTGACAAACGAATTCAAAAATTTCACAAGTGCCTATAAAGGAACATTGAGAGAAGCTGAATAGCAGATGGTTTAACCTTTGGAAATGCTTCATACAGTATATATTCACCCCATACTTCAGATACTTCATTTAAACTAATTAGGAATAGTTAGCTGAAAAGTAACATCACAGTTTTTTGCATTGCCATTTTATTTAAAGTAATTTCTGTCTCATAGGCTAATAATGACATCCCTTTGTCTGATGTGGTTTGTAGGCTGTATTGTAGCAAAAAAGACCTCCTGCTTCACAAAGGAGATTAGTGGTCCAAAGTATCTGTAATAAGAATAAATAAATGTGATCCAGAAGCAGTATTTTCTGTAAAATCCATATAATCCAGGTCAACGTAATCCAGATCAGAAAATGTAAGATTACAGAATCTAGATCACTTTATGTGGATTAAAAGAATTGAAGATTAGTATAGAAGAGATCATGAGAAAGTTGACAACTGAGAAATTAGTAGTTAAATGAACCAAAGATTTAATTGAATCCAGGATCATCCAGCCATTTCTTGTAGAAGCCAGGGTACAGTGGCCAGCCCGCAGCTACAGTATATCACCATCCAGCTCACAACTGGCAGCTCACTGAAGCTCAGCAGGTGTGGGCCTGGTCAGTACCTGGATGGTAGACCCCTGGGAAAGCTGAGGTTGCTGCTGGAAGAGGTGTTAGTGGGGCCAGTAGGGTGCGCTCACCCTGTAGTCCGTGTGGGTCCTAATGCCCCAGTATAGTGACGGGGACACTATACTGTAAAAAAGGCTCTATGCTTCAGATGAGACATAAAACCGAGGTCCTGACTCTCTATGATCATTAAAAATGCCAGGACGTCTCTTAAAACTAGCAGTGGTGCCAACCCCAGTGTTCTGGCCAAATTTCCCATTGGCCCTTACCAATCATGGCCTCCTAATAATCCCCCTCTATGAATTGGCTTCATCACTCTGCTCTCCTCCCCACTGATAGCTGATGTGTGGGGAGTGTACTGGCGCACTATGGCTGCTGTCGCATCATCCAGGTGGTGGTGAGTCCCCATTACCTGTAAAGCACTTTGAGTGGAGTGTCCAGAAAAGCACCATATAAGTGTAGGATATTATTATTATTATTATTATTATTATTATTATTATTATTATTATTATTAGTAGTAGTAGTAGTAGTAGTACAAACATGGCTTGTTCCGCATCTCATTCCACAAACCATCAAGTAAAGTAATACCTCCAGTCCACAAGTGCACTGCTCTGTAACTTCCATTTTTCTCTGATTTGCATTTCGCTCTTGAAGACACCCATGGGACTGACTTACTCAAAGCCTTTGAAAATTATGAAAGTTTGAATCTGGAGTTCTCTCTGATTAAAACAAAAATAACGGGCCTTTTACCTAAATTTTAGAAACATAGCACATGAGATAGAAGTTACCCTATTTTGTGGCAATATTGATATTATTGTAAGCACAAAAACATGGATAATCCAGAGTGATGGAGATGAATGTAACGTTAGCAGATACACGCTGTTCTGGACAGGCAGGAAAGACTGAAGAGGGAGGTGTAGCAACTAGATGTATTGAAAGAGTATTCATTAGCTTGAGAACTAATTCTGAGAATCTGTATCAGTCAGACTTGTAAAAGTTGTGCACAGTAATACATCACCAATTACATATGTTGATGTTTATTGCTTCATTATAATTAATCTATTAAGAATCTATGTGCAAAGGACGTTTGGGGTTTTAACTTTCCCCACATAGACCGAGAAATGCCAGCAGCAGAGACCAAAATGGAAGACATGGTTGACAGCACGGCCGATGACCGTTTTCTTGCTTTGTTGATGTGGCTAAAAAAGGTGACAGGTAGGTGTCACGGACGTCCAAAGGGACTAACCGTGGGGAGCAGGAGAGTAGAAAAAGACCCATATGCGTAGCGGCGAGACGGGAAAAAGGCCCGGGCTCATTAGTGCAAAGAGTTCGGGAATGCCGTATAGAAACCTATGCCCTCAGGGAGCGGACGTGAGGCGCCCTGGTGCTAGGCGGGTCTCAGGACATCCGAACGTCAATGCTGAGCCAGGACAGAGTGCAAGACCCGGAAATATATAGCCCAAGGGAAAGACAGGGACAGGAAGGACAGCAGACCGGAAACTAGGGACAGGACAGAGAAGGAGCGCCCTCTGGCTGCAGAGGGTGTGACAGTAGGTTAGTCTCAACTGTTGACAAATACAACACAGAATGGGGCTAACAGAGGTGAGGGAACTGTAATCATGATATGGGGTACTTTATAGAATACTTTAGAACTGATCAGTTTGAGCAGTCCAAATTAAGAGTTTATAATTTTGGGAATACAGAATTTGGCGGAGCGAGACAGATTTTAAGTAAATTGGGATAGGATATATACTGAATCAAATTTGTTGCCGTCATAATATAAAATATATAACTATATACAGTATACTATAAATGTATACAGTCCATACTGTATATATTTAATACTTATCATACAGTAAATATCCTTAGTATTCACGTTGCCATGGACCAGGAGGAACGATATTTCGATCCCCTGTATACCTGTACATAGCTGGAATGACAAATAAACTTGAACTTGTCTAAGCCCGATCTAAACTAGTGATCAGATCCATTACACAGGCAGCAATTAGCGCTGGTGATTAAGGGCTCTGTTGTAACAAAAACCAGAAGACACAGGAGGACTGCAGGACTAGGAATCAGTGGTCCGAAGATGAAAATGATATGTCAATATAAACGCCTAATTCTTTTTCATAGGTCACTTCTTCAAGCTCATTAGCAGAGAAAGTAGAGTGTTTGGCATTTCGTGTGTGTGTGTTGCATTAAGACACCTCCACAAGAGATCGTCTAACAAAACAGGTTGATATCAGTTGACAGCTGCCAAAGCTAAAATAAGCTTTGCCTACATCAGGCATGTAAAGAAATTGATTTTTTTTTATCAAAACGAAAACCTGTCCAAAGACTTGCTTATCAAATGAGAAAAGAGCAGTCCACATGAACAATGGTAGCTATTCAGAATAAAAATCATAGTGAAATTTATGACCTCCGCCTCATTAATAAACCTTTCAACAAATTTACAAAAATCTTTTTAATTGGCAAAGAAGCTATTCTACCACAGACTTTTTTAAAAGATATCCATTCCTTTGACATTCCTGTTGGAGGAGAATTTGAGTTGTTCATTCAAACTGATAAGTTGCTGTACCTGTCTTACACAGCTTCCTTGTAGAAGTCCCTTCTTAAACAACTCTTCCATCAGTCCCAGACATATAAAATGCAAGATCCACTTGAGTGCACCTGTGTTCACCCCATAACGTTGCTTAATCATGATGGCAAGGTCATTGCAGGAAAGATGCCAGAAAGTTGGAAACTTCAACCTTAAATTATTAACCTTGATTTAGATACTTGATTAGAAGTAGGTATTCTTCCAGTTACATTCAATGCCTATTTACTTCTGCAGATTGTTTATAAGCACAACAGGTCCATTGCATTGCCAATATCATTGAAGCTGCGAAAGCATTCGGCTGAGTTGAAAGGAGCTTCCTTTTTTTTCAACCCTTTATAAAATGGGTCCTGTTTATGTGCCTTTATTGAAATGCTGTGGTTTGCTTTAATAGTATGGTTTCTGACACAGATTCCCTCTAAGGGCGGGATCTACACAAAGAGATCTCCTATACCCACTTCTTTGTGCCTTGGCAACAGAGCAGTTGTGTGAGGATATCTTCACTCCTGGCTTGGGGGCGAAGCCGAGGGGTCCCTAATAGGCTTCCGTAGGGAGCAGCCATTTTGGCTCTTGATAAGAATCAGGTGTGGATACTGAGTGATAGCGAGATTGACAGGCCTCAATTGAGTACACTTGTACTCAAAGCTAATGAGAACCAGCTGATATAACCTACAAGGAACAGAAGAGGAATGTTTTTTTAGGAGGGGAAAACTGGTGGAGAAATGGAAAATTTGTGAGTAAAAGAAATAAAGTCAGACAGTTATTATGTAGTGGTTTGGACTTAGTCCAACCTCTTGTTAAGGTAGGGAAAAGTTGTAAAGGTGTAGTCAGAGGCTGAACGTAAGATAAACAAGTGTTTTATTGATCCGCCATCTGATGCACTGGTTGAACACATCAGATCCAATGCCAACTTTGAAGGTGTGTGTGTGTGAGAGTAATAACATTTTCCTGTACACTATATTGCTTTATGTATCATATCTTGAGAATGTGCTATCCTTGCTACACTAAACATCAGGTCCCAGTCTAGTTAATATATTCCCTGGGTGTAAAGTCAGCTTCAATATATCATATGCATGTCCTCTGCACTTACTGCTTTCTAACCACATGACAAACTTGATTCTGCTGGGCACTAAAAGGCATCTACCCTCCACAATTTGTGCAAAAAGAATTACTTGCCGTTACTGGAAAATATAGTGGCTTTCCCTCCCGCTATCCTTGCTAGGACATGTATTCCTAATAAATGTTCTCCCTAGATTTAACTACTTGATCCCAATGCTGCATGCTGCTGTGAAGTGCAGGGTTTTTTTTTTTGTCTCCATTAAAAGGAGAACCTTAACAATGCTTTTGTGACAATTATAATATTTGATAAAAAATAACGTGAGCCCCTTGTTTGACCACCTTATGTCTGTTTGATAAAGGAATCTTGATATAGTTGTCCATTATTTTTAATTTTAAAAAGTAATCCCTTACACCAGTTGTAATGGATTACTTTTTTAAAGTAACTTTTGCTTTTTTTAAAGTAACACTGCTTCCCTGCACCACTATCGCATAAAGTCTGCCTAAAAAATAGTCATTGGTTTGTTTGAGACACAATGAGATCTGCTCCCCCACAATCAAGTCAAAGTCACAGAATCAGTGATAAATTCATTAACAGATTCAACATATCGACCTACATGAGATATCTTTTGTTTTCCTTCCTTGTTGTTGCTCATGTAAAACGGAACCAGGGCACATGTAAGCATGCATCTGACAGAAATTCAACCTTTTTGGTACTAGATTTTAATGCTTCTAAAACATCTTAGCCTTGAACCCTTGTCTGTGTCTCCTGAGCTCATCCTCAGATTTACCTTTAGAAGCAGGTAAAGAAATCTCACTGGTTACAATCACGTTGCCTGTGGATAGGAGCCTTTCCTCTCTGGTGTTTCAGTCCTACGCCATCTTTGACAGTAAGGATCACTCAGGCTTCAGAATTTCTGCCACTCGAAAAAAACTGACTGCGGGGGGGGCGAGAAATTCTATACGTTGTTCTCTCCTTTATTGCATTTCACTGAGAACACTGGGAGAGAATAATTGTCTTCTCGTCTCTCCTTTTACTAGATTTACTTGACAGCATTGTTTGAAGAAGGGACAGAGACATATTTCTTAGCACAAAACTCTCTAGGTTCTCTGATTAATGATTCTGTTATTATGTCAGCGATACCTATCAACGGTCTTGGGGAAAGAAAGTTAATTTTTAAACCATTATAGTTATTTTGTAGGGGATTACTTTCCTAAATGGAAAAAACATGCTTTTATGATATGTACACTTTATACACACTTGATAGATCACTGTTACTGATGTTTTATTTAAATTATTTTGCCTCAAATCATTGTTTATCTTAAGAATGAATCCCTTGTTCCAGTATCTGTAAAGGATTATGTTTTATAAGCAGCTTCTCTCAGCCCTGCCTCCCAATGTGCCTCCATCATATAAAGTCTGCCCAACAATTCCTCATTCATTTTTAACAGGTATTTTACTTTTTCTCTCTGATTATCATCTGTTATTATGCACTTTTTAATTTTTTATTGCTTTTATCTCATTAGACTTTACTCTTGCAAATGTAAAATAAATGTTTTAAATAATAAAAGAAAAGGGTCTTGAATCACAGGCCCTGCCAGAGCTCTTAGGTTTCTCAGATGGGCAGATCACCCCACTTTGCAAAATGCCACAGATCAGTTTCCTCAGATGAAAGTAGTGTTTGCAGGTGTTTTGTAGAACAGCTAATGCCAGTCAGACAGACAGCCTCTGAACTGTGTCCATCAGCTGAGTTAAAGAAAAGTAACCTGCATGTCCATTGAATGGCTTACAGAATTGTTTTTGCTGGGGCCATACATTGGTTTTGCATTGTGACCAAAACCCTGATAATTCGCCTACATTATAAAGGGCTGAGCTAGAAAGCTGTTTCAATCGGGGATGTTCAAAAATGACATTTACTTTCATGCACCCATGAGTAAGTGCATGCTAAAATATATATTTGATGGCGATTGAGAGAAATTTGAAGTTCCTACAGCTCCAGTGCTCTGGGCGGTGGAGACACGCTACAGTACCAATCAAACAGTAGCAGGCGTCTGAGAATCCAGGTCCCGTTGTTTTAAGTATTTGATTTCTGGAGTCCTTTGGTTTTGTTTAATAAATCAAATTCGAGGGCAGGAGAAAGAGAGACAATTTACTTGCTTTTTTTGCCTTTATTGACTTAAGCTCCCGATTGCTTTCGGAGTCAGCCTTACTGAAAGCTGAAACAGCTGATTTCATTTCTCCAGTGCTTGCTCCGGGCCTTGGTTCACAGAACCTGTATCGCTCCCCTGTCAAGCCATTTCAGTCCCGAAACCGCCCTGACTAGCTCTACCAAGAGCCCCTCAGCAGCACTGAAAACAATAAGACAGAATCTGAAACCCAATTTAGGGGATAACTCGAAAATCAGTTCTGCTGAGCCACCTGTATCTCTGCTTCTGGCAGTGTGCAGAAAATACTATCTTTCTAGGGTTTCTTTTTTTTTAAATTATGTCAGGATATATTGCAGTCATCTAAAGAGCAGGACTGCTGAGACCTTCTCCATGATTCCATTGAGAAGATCAAAAAAAGATAAGGTGTTATATGTATGAAAAAAGAGAAAACTGAATTGTGTGCACAAAAAGTTACTTTTGGTACATTGAATTGATTTCAAAATTAGTTTAAAGCATCAGCCAGATATAGGATAGGAGATTAATACTTGAGGGTCATGTACTATCACACTCCCACCTTGTGGGGGAGCACTGGAAAGGAATATGTTATTATTAAAGAGTCAAAGAATGGCAGCCATTTAAACATAAAGAGGAATGTACTGTATGAAGAGAGACTAATAAAAATGTTAAACTTCAAGATGTGCCTGGTACTCATATTTCATAAGGAGCAAATGTATTTCCAGTTTTTGCAAGCTTTGGCATTTTAAAATTACATGTACATTAATGTGGAGTAAAACTGACTCAACTCACTACCAACTGAGTTATAACATTAAGAAGTTTTCTGAAAGTCTGATTTGCTGCACTTCAGAATATAGCAGTTTTCTGTGGTTACATTTTTAGAGGTTAAATACTATCCTCTCCTTCTGAGCCAGCAGTCGTAAATGTGAAGCACTATCTTCAGTATCACAGCAGTAATTAGTAGGACATCTCTCCCCTTTCTCCTGTGGTAACAGTGTGACATTGTAACCCCTGACAGTTTCTCTCTCTGATCTAGACCCCCTGGAGCAAAGTGAGGAGGAGATGGCAGGTCTGAAGGTCACTAAACATCATGGCAACACGGAGCCCTGCAGGGAAGAGAAGAGACACTGGAGGAGGCAGAGCTACAGGTAAGAACCACCCAGAAGCAGGCAGGTAAGGGATTTCTTTACTGTTGCAATGTTACGTTAAGAGTTTGCATGCCTAAACCCAGCTCATCCAAGGCTTCCAGTAAAGTAATCTCACTTTACATTAGTAAGAAGTGGATAACGGTCACACAACCTTCAATGTTGTCTTCTCATGTTGGGCAATATTTAAAAGACAGACGCTTCACACCTGTCAGACCCTGGAACCTATCATTACGTGTACTGTAGATGCCATGCACTTCTAGATAATGTCTGGGGTGGAGCAGTTCACAATCACAGGCAGTGGGTGTACAGAACAGCCTCTCAGGTGAAGAAGCCATTTATTTTGTCATCTGAACCTGAGCTGTAGTGCTGCTTGTTTTTTTATCTGCTTGGGTTATTCGTTTATTAAAAAGTCAAGAATGGTATTAGTGAATAACAAGACTCAACTCCTGCAAAACCACTGGTCCCTGGTGACCTTTGGGGGGAAGAGGGGGGGGGGGATCTTTTTTAACCACAACATGTGTTCATTCCATGAACTGCCACCCCCAGCTTTCAGATGACTGGGTCTCGTTCTTTTGTTGTGCTGCGCGTGTGCTTTTAAACAACGAGGCGATGAGAGATTAGATTAGACAGCACCGCTGGAAGTGTTGCGTTGGGCTTTGCCGTGTGATAGCTCTCTGCCGAGAAAGATGTTATACAGGTTAGAAGTACATTCTCTCTCGGGAAGGGAAGCTTCGCGACTTTCATTTTCTCTATATCCTCATTTTTCAATTCTGGGGTATTGATTTTTTTTTTTAGTTATTATTATTGTAGTACTGCCATTCTCTACTTCTGATGCATTTCAATTGCATTTCCTGGAGTGTGATCAGTGGTCGAGCATATTGAGTTGCCTGCAAATGGAGTTTATTATGTAGGCAGTGAATGTATTGGAGGACAGAGGCAGTCCCTCTGGGCAAAGACTCGCTGGTCCTATTGATCTGCACATGGAGCTGCAGCTGTTGCTACAGTCAGTGTCTGAGACTGCAGATCTCAGGCCAAATAGACTAACCATTTTGGCTCAGAACAGTAGTCATCGGGCATTAATCATGGAATAAAATCACATTTCTCATCAAGTTTCCATTTCATTGTGAACAGCATTGATGTTATAATACAATCCAATACACGACAAAGCTCTGTCTCTCTTATAGAGACATACAGCCAGCTGACTATTTTTGTTGTCAATGATTTATTACCCTTTATAAGTAGCCGCATTACTGCCAGACTGGGCCTGGTCAATACTGGGATGAAAGACCTCCCAAAAAAAAAAACAGGGTTGTTGCTGTAGGTGACATTGGTGGATCAGTAGGTGGCGCTCCTTCCTTTGGGCCAGCATTTCTAAATCAATGTAGGATGACTGAGGACACAATGCTGTTGGAGGATTTGACACAAAGTTCCTGACCACTGAGTCTTTCAGGATCCCATGGCACAAGAGCAGTGATGTTAACTCCGATGTTCCAGCTCAGGGTCTTAACAATCTGGCCTCCATGAAATTCCCCCTTAACTCAACCTGAGAAGTAACTTTTCACTTTCTGGACTTTGGTGGCAGATAAAGAAGGGTCACCTCCTATACCGCATATAAAGTACATTATGATTCCCTGATTCTTTGCAATAAAAAGTAATATACAAATTCTTGGAGGATTAGGATGAGGATGATGATGATGATGATTATATTCAGGGATGGGATGGACATTTCTTTGGAAAAGAAAACAGTATAAAATAAAAATCTCGGGGGGAATTTACTCAAAGAAAGTGATGAAGGTTTAGGTTTAGATTGGGTCCCGGAGATTGTGCACGTCTTGTAAAATAAAAATCTCAGGGGGAATTTACTCAAAGAAAGTGATGAAGGTTTAGGTTTAGATTGGGTCCCGGAGATTGTGCACGTCTTGTAACATGGTTCATTCACCTACTGTTATTTTTAATCTGTGGCCTGGAGACTGTAGAGGGACTGCTGATGGAATTTGAGGAAGACAGGGGGAACGTTCACCTTTGTGCAGTGTGTAAAATCAATTTTCTCTCTAAGCAATCAAGTCGGAACTCAGGCATGCATTGTCATTATCCTCCAACATTAGCATAAATATTGTATTGCGAACATGTTTTTGTGTCCAGCTAGATCTCAGATTCTCCTGTGAATGCAACATTTTGAAATGGGGTCCCTCGCAGCCAGTTTAACTGTGTACTATTAAGCACAATCAGAATGTATCGCCACTGCAGCAAAAGTCCCTCAGATACTTCAATCCAAAATGCCTGCCTACTTTTTTATTTCTCAGCCTTTGCCCGCAGAGACTGGTATTGCTTTGCTACAGCACCCCCACCTAGCACCACACACGCCCCCCCTCTAATCTCTTTGAGCATTTATCACTTTCATCTCATTTAAAATGCCCCTCTAATCGACTGTGATAGCAGGGATGTTGCAAGTAAAAACTGCGTAATGAAATGTGACAACAGCACCATTAGTATGCATTTTAAAGAGTGATGCTCAATTGCGGCCTGGCTGTCAGAGCTGTCTTTAAACAGCCCCCTCTCCGTGCTGCAAAGCGTGCCTCTGACGTCAGGCTCCTCCAGCTCCTTCGAGATCCCAGTTACCAGCTGTTTTGGCCATTAAGCAGAGCAGAGCAAATGCTCCTGTTTTGCGAGGATGTTTTGCTGCTGGGTTTATTGAGATGAGCACAATCTTAGCACTGGAAATTCATGGCACACAAACCTGCAATGTTGTATTATCACTTACTACTGGCTATAGCCTTTTCATTCATCACACATGAAAACCAGTGGCTTACTTGAACATTGTATGGGATCTAGAGCAGAATCTATATTCTTAAACTTGACACACGACAGATAGATCATTTGAGGTGGCAGGTTGATCCCTACAGGACTTCCTCGCAATGCAGCTGAAAGGAAAGTGGAAGAGAAAGTCAAAGATCTAAACATATTCAAAGGAAGGCAGAAAGTACATTTCCATGTCAATATTGAAGAGATGCATGAGAGAAGGATTTTCCCAAAATATGAACCTTTGAGAAAGGGCAGAAAAGATCTTACCAGTTTTCTTACAATAGAAAAAAACAATGCAAAATAGGATGTTCCATTTTACACAGATCAGACCACATGCAGGTGCCCAGATCCATCACACCCCAGAGATCCATTCTGGAGAGCTTGTGTCTCAGTTGAGCAGACATTTCATGTATTATGTGCGCCCCTTTAAAAATGATCATGGTCTCACTGCACATTCTAACACAATCATACATTGTCAATGTCAAAACTACATTTCATTTGCCATTTGTATTGATTTCCTTGCCTTATTTAGTTGTTAATGTGTCAACATAAACACCTACAATTTCTGTTTTAATGTGTAGCCTCTTCTAGCTCAGCATTTCCCATGTGTTTATGATTTCATTTTTTGCCACCAGCATGCAACACTCTGCACTTTAAATGTTGCTGCCAGGCAGGTGTCTGCCCTTTCCTGGCCATGTTTTTATTGAAATGTGATAACACTCAAGGCTCTTGGAAAACTTGAATTGATTTTAACGGGGAAAAAAAGCATATGTTGATGAAGTGATCTCTGCATATTAACAAAACACCAAATCTCCCAAAGTATGGACTTGCTTATTTTTTGTTCTGGTATCCTCAGAGATACAAGACTATCCCTAGACTGATTCTACAAGACAATGTTGTCTCCTTCCTTGTCCCTGTCTTTAACTCATTCTCCCACTTTTCCTTCGGTCAATCACTCTCTTTCTCTGTCCTGCTCATCCTCTTTCCCAGTGCCATTGCATAATCAGGCCATTCTCCCTTATTTTACTGGCGATCTCAGCTAGCATAGGTTGCCAGTCATGTGTTGGTGCTCATCAGCTGAATGGCCTCGGGACTGAACAGTCCCTTCTATGGGACCTAATGTCTGCAGTGATTCCATCAGGTTAGGCACATCTCCCAGGATCGGGGAACTCTGGGAGGGCGTAATTGCTGTTTTATTCTTCTGCAGAACAGGAGCTGAGAAACTAGGGGTAAGACTGGAGTGGGGGGTATTCTAGTTGGCTGTTAAGGCTCTTCCTAATTGTACCAACAGAACCAACAGAGCCTTCCCACCCATGCAGTAGTGAATCTAGCTTTGGGCTGCAGGGTTGATTGTGATCATCACCACTAAATCAAAAGCCCATTAAAAACAATATGTACAGTGCCTTGCGAAAGTATTCGGCCCCCTTGAACTTTTCAACCTTTTGCCACATTTCAGGCTTCAAACATAAAGATATAAATTTTTTATTTTATGTGAAGAATCACCAACAAGTGGGACACAATTGTGAAGTGGAACGAAATCTATTGGATTTTTTAAACTTTTTTAACTAATAAAATAATGAAAAGTGGGGCGTGCAAAATTATTCGGCCCCTTTACTTTCAGTGCAGCAAACTCACTCCAGAAGTTCAGCGAGGATCTCTGAATGATCCAATGTTGTCCTAAATGACTGATGGTGATAAATAGAATCCACCTGTGTGTAATCAAGTCTCTGTATAAATGCACCTGCTCTGTGATAGTCTCAAGGTTCTGTTGAAAGCGCAGAGAGCATCATGAAGACCAAGGAACACACCAGGCAGGTCCGTAATACTGTTGTGGAGAAGTTTAAAGCCGGATTTGGATACAAAAAGATTTCCCAAGCTTCAAACATCCCAAGGAGCACTGTGCAAGCGATCATCTTGAAATGGAAGGAGTATCAGACCACTGCAAATCTACCAAGACCTGGCCGTCCCTCTAAACTTTCAGCTCAGACAAGGAGAAGACTGATCAGAGATGCAGCCAAGAGGCCCATGATCACTCTGGATGAACTGCAGAGAACTACAGCTGAGGTGGGAGAGTCTGTCCATAGGACAACAATCAGTCTTACACTGCACAAATCTGGCCTTTATGGAAGAGTGGCAAGAAGAAAGCCATTTCTCAAAGATATCCATAAAAAGTCTCGTCTAAAGTTTGCCACAAGCCACCTGGGAGACACCCCAAACATGTGGAAGAAGGTGCTCTGGTCAGATGAAACCAAAATCGAACTTTTTGGCCACAATGCAAAACGATATGTTTGGCGTAAAAGCAACACAGCTCATCACCCTCAACACACCATCCCCACTGTCAAACATGGTGGTGGCAGCATCATGGTTTGGGCCTGCTTTTCTTCAGCAGGGACAGGGAAGATGGTTAAAATTGAGGGGAAGATGGATGCAGCCAAATACAGGACCATTCTGGATGAAAACCTGTTGGAGTCTGCAAAAGACCTGAAACTGGGACGGAGATTTATCTTCCAACAAGACAATGATCCCAAACATACAGCAAAATCTACAAAGCAATGGTTCACAAATAAACGTATCCAGGTGTTTGAATGGCCAAGTCAAAGTCCAGACCTGAATCCAATCGAGAATCTGTGGAAAGAGCTGAAAACTGCTGTTCACAAACGCTCTCCATCCAACCTCACTGAGCTCGAGCTGTTTTGCAAGGAAGAATGGGCAAGAATATCAGTCTCTCGATGTGCAAAACTGATAGAGACATACCCCAAGCGACTTGCAGCTGTAATCGCAGCAAAAGGTGGCTCTACAAAGTATTAACGCAAGGGGGCCGAATAATTTTGCACGCCCAACTTTTCATTTTTTTATTAGTTAAAAAAGTTTCAAAAATCCAATAGATTTCGTTCCACTTCACAATTGTGTCCCACTTGTTGGTGATTCTTCACATAAAATAAAAAAATTATATCTTTATGTTTGAAGCCTGAAATGTGGCAAAAGGTTGAAAAGTTCAAGGGGGCCGAATACTTTCGCAAGGCACTGTAGTAGGGAAGCGAAGACAGTCCTTGAAGACTTTCAAGGCTGGCCATGAAAACAGCCCTCGATGTCCATGTCCATTTATGTTTATCCGAGTTGGTGTCTGACAAGGACTGAGAGCTATACACGTCGATAATATATCATTCCTTAAATCTTGTCCTCCCACCTACAGTATGCTCTTCGGCAAAACAAAGCCTGTCATGAATTTCTTTTGCACTGTATTCACATGAACAGGGGGGACACTGTGTGTCCAGTTAACAACTTAGGAGTGTGGAGCCCTGAGCAAATTCGAAAGAATCTGAGATCACACAGATTCAAATTCCAGACCTGTATTGGCATGGCCCATGAGTTACAATGTTTCTCGATTTAGAAATGTTTTATTTAGTATGCATGCAAATGTAGATAAAGGGTAGAAACATGCTGTGTGCAGGCCATGGAAAACCCCAGTAAAGCAAAGGCTTTCTATTAATTTATTTGGCTGTTCCCGTTATCCAACGCAATGTACCTTTGGGAATCTGCGAAATCTGTGTGAGCAATCTGAGAAAAGTGCCTTGCTCAAGGGTAGAGCAGCAATGCCACCTGGGATCTGAACGGAACCTTGTTGTTATGGGTTCAGAGCTCTATCTACTACTGAGTGCTATTTAATATGTGGTAGGTGGCAAGACATGGTGAAAAGCAAAGCAGTAGCAGTTTTCTTACAATATACTTTCATAAGAGGAGGGAGATGGTTTTGATGCAATAGTGATAACACAACTGAGGGAGTTCTCTTCAGAAGAGCCCGAGGCTACCGATGGGGTTTATTATCTCACTTATCACTGTCACAGCCACCATTAAGCAGGAGAGAGTCATCTACCTGCCCAGAGCGCCCTAGGAACAGGAGAGAGATATCTACCTGCTCAGAGCCCCCAGTGAGCAAGAGAGGGATATCTACCTGCCCAGAGTCCCCAAGGAACAGGAGAGAGATATTTACCCGTCCAGAGCCCCTAGTGAGCAGGAGAGAGATATCTACCTGCCCAGAGCGCCCTAGGAACAGGAGAGAGATATCTACCTGCTCAGAGCCCCTGAGAAACAGGAGAGAGATATCTACCTGACCAGAGCGCCCTAGGAACAGGAGAGAGATATCTACCTGCTCAGAGCCCCCAGTGAGCAAGAGAGGGATATCTACCTGCCCAGAGTCCCCAAGGAACAGGAGAGAGATATTTACCCGTCAAGAGCCCCTAGTGAGCAGGAGAGAGATATCTACCTGCCCAGAGCGCCCTAGGAACAGGAGAGAGATATCTACCTGCTCAGAGCCCCTGAGAAACAGGAGAGAGATATCTACCTGCCCAGAGCGCCCTAGGAACAGGAGAGAGATATCTACCTGCTCAGAGCCCCTGAAAACAGGAGAGAGATATCTACCTGCTCAGAGCCTCCATGAAACAGGAGAAAGATATCTACCTGCCCAGAGCCCCTGAGGAACAGGAGAGAGATATCTACCTGCTCAAAGCCCATCGAGGAACAAGAGAGAGATATCTACCTGCCCAGAGCCCCTTAGGAACAGGAGAGAGATATCTACCTGCTCAAAGCCCATCGAGGAACAAGAGAGAGATATCTACCTGCCCAGAGCCCCCAGTGAGCAAGAGAGAGATATCTACCTGCCAAGAGCCCCTGAGGAACAGGAGAGAGATATCTACCTGCTCAAAGCCCATCGAGGAACAAGAGAGAGATATCTACCTGCCCAGAGCCACCTAGGAACAGGAGAGAGATATCTACCTGCTCAAAGCCCATCGAGGAACAAGAGAGAGATATCTACCTGCCCAGAGCCACCTAGGAACAGGAGAGAGATATCTACCTGCCCAGAGCCCATCGAAGAACAAGAGAGAGATATCTACCTGCCCAGAGCCCCCAGTGAGCAAGAGAGAGATATCTACCTGCCCAGGGCCCACGAGGAACAGGAGAGAAATATTTACCTGCCCAGAGCCCCTTGTGAGCAGGATGGAGATATCTACCTGCCCAGAGCCCATCGAGGAACAAGAGAGAGATATCTACCTGCCCAGAGCCCCCAGTGAGCAAGAGAGAGATATCTTCCTGCCCAGGGCCCACGAGGAACAGGAGAGAGATATTTACCTGCCCAGAGGCCCTAGTGAGCAGGAGGGAGATATCTACCTGCCCAGAGCCCCCAGTGAGCAAGAGAGAGATATCTACCTGCCCAGGGCCCACAAGGAACAGGAGAGAGATATTTACCTGTCCAGAGCCCCTAGTGAGCAAGAGGGAGATATCTACCTGCCCAGAGCACCCAGTGAGCAAGAGAGAGATATCTACCTGCCAAGAGCCCCTGAGGAACAGGAGAGAGATATCTACCTGCCCAGAGCCCCTGAGGAACAAGAGAGAGATCTACCTGCCCAGTGCCCCCTGGGAACAGGAGAGAGATATCTACCTGCGCAGAGCCCCCGAGGAACAGGAGAGAGATATCTACCTGCACAGAACACAGGCAGTCCACACTGCAGAGCTAGAGTAAAGTGAATAAAGTGGGACCTTGTAGTTGTCGAAGGAAAAAGCTCAGTTTTTGAAACCATCTTGATCCACTTCAAAGTTTATTCACAGTAACCACAATGGTTTAAAGGGTGAAGCAAAGTAAGGACTGTTCTGTTAAGTATGGAAAACAGTAATGGAAAGATGTGTTACTTCGCTTCAATAAAGTTGCCACAGATTACTGGGAGGTTCTGTGGAAGTAGAGTTTTGTTTGCCCTGTGCAGATCTTTCAATGTCACTCTTTAGTCCTGCGTCAGAAAACTCAAGCTCAGTTATCTTGTTTCTGGAGCAAAGCTTTTTTTTAATCTTTCATGGAAATCTTTAGTATTGACAAGAAAAATAAGGGCAGAGCTAATAGTCCTGCTTGTTCTTCCAATTTCTTTGCTCTTTCTGAAAGAAAAACTAGTCTTGGCAAGCTAGGAAGGTAACAAAACTACAATGAAAAAGCATCAAAAACTGTTCTACTTCTCTTTTACTTCCTCTAAGATCCTTTTTTTTTTTCTTGTTGTTTCAAACCCAATTTTAATATAAATTCCTGTCTTGAGGTAGAAAGGGAATGAAAGTATGACCTTCTGTGGGAGTCATTTTTTCCCCCCTCATCTATAAATCCCCTGGCTTTGGCTGAGATTAGAGCGAAGGCAATGAGCTATGTGCCACGAAGTTCACTTTATTTCATAAAACACTCCACCACCTACAGGTAAAGAGACAGGAAGTGGAGGGGGGCAGCTGCATTTATTCAGGGTGCCCTGATGTTTGCTTGTGACAGGCCGATAGCTTGAACGCTGCAGTCCTGTAGCCGGCTGCTCAGAGACACATGGTTATCTGAGTGTAGCAGCAGGGGCCAAGAGAGGTGTTTAGCATGGCTGCAAATGTATAGTCATGGGCTGCTGGAGAGGGAGGTGGGTTAAAAATGTCAGATTCAATCCATGGAATGCAGGAAACACAGCGTTTCATACAGTATCTTTTAACTTACCTGAGAGCTGCCGAGAAGTTTAACAAACTGACCTGGGGCCTAGTATAAGAACAATATTTAGATTTTATGGGCCTTTTAAACCTGGCAAAGTAGGGATTGTATTCACCGAGATGTTTAGTTTGAATAGATTGTAGAACAAGTCTCAAAGAGATAATCATCCTTTGTGGCAGCACAGTCAGAATCCTACGTAGAAAGAGAGCCCTTAAACCAATATCATAAAGGCTTCTACAGAATGTAATGCATCCAAATGGGCAAATTTTTATAGAAAACTAAAGGTCATCAAGAGGATATTTTTATAAGCGACAAATAAATCTCACTTTTCCACTCAAGACCTGTACTTAGAAGATAAATTCCTGCTGTACCATAATCATTCCTTTCACAAATGCAGAGTAAGCCTCCACATTGCAGTTAACCACATTAAATTTAATACCGCAGAACTCGGACCAGAAGTGTCAGGAGAAAATGTATCAAACTGTCACTGCAGTGTCTGTGTAAACGTAGTTTTTCCCTGATTAAACATTACATAAACATATTATAATAACAAATGTGAAACAATAACACCAAGCTAACAAAAAGAGCAAGCAAAACCAAGCATCAATTCTTCATCCTTGTGAATGTGACTGGTTTTAGAACTGGACATTAATTCTGGAAAATAATTTTAGAGAGGAAAAAAACATGGGTAATGTTTTAAGCATCTGCAGAAGAGAAGTCACACTGCAAGGATATAGTTTAACTAGTTTGCTTTCATTGAAGCATTCCCAACACATCCCTGAGAAGAGAAATGTTGCCAACAGTGTCACAACTTCATACACAAGGGACCTATTACCATGAATGCAGGATTGCATTTACTGTACAGTTGGTCCTTTTTATCCATAAAAACAGGATCTGTAGGCTTTATTGTGGATCACAGCTAAATCACTTTTATTAGTTCAAAGTAGTATATAATTATTGTCAGATATTATTACTAAAAATATCCCTCCTCCCCTGTAAACAAGCCACAGGGATAATTTCAGTTTCTGCTGCACTTTGAATGAGAAGCTGTTAAAAATAGAGAGCAACGTGGTGTCAATGTGACACTTACTGTACATGTAAATGCAAACACTGGAAAAGCTGAAATGAGAATGTTATAGCAGGAAGTAGCTAAGAGAACAATGTACTCAAGATAAGTAACAGCGCAGTTAGGAAAGTGAAAAACTGAAAGGCCTCCTAATTCTGTGGTTGGAAGGCACCCACCCATGAAAATATGTCAGTGGATAGCACCCACCTGTACTTACCCTTGGGTATGACCCTCAACGTGTACACTTAAGTTCCTTGGGAGAGACTAAAAATAGAATAGCCAGGAAACAAGTAATATGGACTTTTCCATTCTTTATTTAACAGTCATTCAAATAACCTGTTGTGTTGAAGGTGGTCTGTGTTGGTTTTATCTATAGAATTCCATTTTGTCCATTTAAAACGACTGAGGAGTATTCAGATTCCCAGAGAGCCTGCAATCTGTACACAGCCAAGTGCAAGTTAAGATTAGAAAGTTGGGTTAAACCTAGTTTGTGCTCAGTTGCTGGAGTGACCCCTATGTTTACAGTTAGAGTTGAGTAGAGATGACTGACTATTCCTCATCTCTGAGGACAAAAGTAGAAACTCTGGAAGTGCGCTTAAAACCAAGAACAGGTGGCACTTCTTTCCCCGAAGTGTTGTGGGAGTCTGGAATCAGCTGCCCAGTCATGTTATGAAATATCAGATTGGCCACAGGGGTTGAAAAACTGACTGATCGCGGAAAACGTCCGTCTTCTCTTGTCTGCCAGCGATCACTCATGTGCACTCAAGCATTTCGCCGCCGAGCTGAAACAGCTTGGATTTGCAGGGCTTGGGATCTGTAACTCCGGGTCTTGATAACATGTTATGGCAAGCTGAATCAGGAGGCTGGCCGGTGGATTGAAGGTTTGTAGGTGTTGCCCCAGTCCGCGGTGGTGAAGCAGGGAGCTGAGGTCTGTGACAGACCTCTCAGTTTACAGGTTGACCTATGTCCCCAACCTCACATACAGTATGGCATGAACTCAGTCATGACTGAAGGGGCCAAACTCGTGGGTACCAGTGGCAGAAATGAGGTTTCTTAGCAGGGCCATGGGGCTTACATTCCATGACAGGGTGAGAATTCCTCTACCTGACTGCTCCTTTAGATCTAACGGGTACCTGTGAAGGATCCCACCCCCTCGCCGGTAGGTTTCTGTTGGGGCCCTACCTCAATGCGTGGAGACCTGACGAGTGACCTAGGACACACTGGAGGGATTGTCTGGTCCTTCCTGCTGAACATGCCGTCTTTGCTCACCAGCACCCATCCACCCATTTTTTAACAGCTTCTTCCAATTCATGGTGGAGCAGAGCGGTGGAGCCGGGGCCTATCCAGCATGGAATGCCAGTCCATTCCTGGGCAGACACAGACGAGCACTTCCTCACACCTAGGGCTGATTTTCCCAGAAACCAACTGGGCTACTGTACCAGCATGTCTTCAGAATGTGGGAGGAGACCGAAGCACCAGGAAGAAGCCCACACGAACACGAGGGAGAACATAAAAACTCAAATTAGATCCTGAATTGAACCCAGGGCCTCAGCGCTGTAAAGCTGTGTTACTAACCACTGTGCCACCGTGCTGTCACCAGGACTAATAGATTGGAAAGGGCTGGATATAAAAGAAATATAATAAACATCAGAGCATTCTACATCTGTAGTTGCTGATTCCCCTTGCTCAAAGTGACACTACACTGTCATAATGTTTGGTGTTCTTTGGTGATAGGAATAGATGTCCTCCTATCAGAACTGCACAGTCTCTCTTTTTTGTTTCTGTTTTCTCAAAGTATTGAGAGAGTCACATGAATGGGTTAATGCTTATATAGGGCTGAGCAGCATGATAAAATCTTGAAGGCCTTACACAACAGTGCAAACACTCCTTTATATTAAAAAATAATAATAAATGAGTCGCCCACAGCAAAAAAAGTCCCACTCACATGTTTTTTTTCCTTCAATAAACCCAAAGTGTACTGTAATAATATAAGATGTCAGGTAATGGCCCAATAGTTTTCTTATATCCTTCCTGAACTACAATGGAATGGGCTGTAGGGCCTAATTCTTCCAGGAGTTTACACAACAGGAATAGAGAGACAAATGTAATTATGAGAACTTACTATGAAACCTCTTTTATCTGCAGAGCAGGATTCTTGATTCCTGGATGCCTGGATCCATTTGCTTTTTTTTGAAGAATGCTCTCATCCAATGTGACTGTTTTACACCTGTTCAACAACTAACATTCTTAAATCTACCTTAGATCTGCGTCTTGGGAATACAAGCATTATTGTATGGGAATACAAGCAATACAATTGTATTGTATGGGAATACAAGCAATACAAGCAAAGTATGCTATTGTAACTGGTTAGCCACATGCAGAACTCAGGACTTTTAATACAAAAGTGAAAATAAATGTAACGGTTGACAGCAATTTGTATCTCGGGAATGACAGAAAGACTACTAAAGTGACTTAAAAGAAAATGAAAACCAACCAACAGCAAACATTTAAGAAAATTAAAATGAGGTCAAAAGAAAGATATGAACTAGGAATACCATTCTCAGACCTTGGCCCTGTTTAAATGTGAACTTTGACCCTGCTGCCAGTTGCAAAGTCCCACTCATTCATGGGAATTTTATGGTTTACAGAGACATCTTGCTTCTTCCCAATGGAAAGCCACACCCTAGTACTGGGTGTGAGTTTCGCCTTTATCTAAACCTTCATACTGTGGAAGAGACTCTAGCTGATCTTCCTCGGAACAGCTGTGAGTGATGCACTAATGGCAAATCACACTTCTGGTGCAGCTGAGAACACAAAGAATGCTTATATCCACCAGAATTGCTTTGGCAACAGCCTTACCTCCTTGTAACCTGATCTCATTAGATCTTCAGAACTTAAGCAAGGCTGGGACTGATCCAATACTGGGATGGCTGACCTCCAAAGAAAACTGGTTTGCTGCTGTAAGTGGTATTGGTGGGCAAATAAGTCGCTCTTTAGACCTTAGACCACTTTGCTTTGGATTTCCAAACTATTGCACCACTACAGTGATAGAAGACACAGTGCTTCAGGAGGTGCTATATACTTTGCACATTAAGCCAAGATCGTACCTGCTCAAGGTCATTGCAGAGCCCATGGCACTGTTTGAAAGAGCAGGAATGTTAAGACAGTGTGTCCTTGCTAAATTCCAGCTTGGGTTTCTATCTGGCCTGTCTAAATTTCCTCTCAAAACTTCAGATGGTGTCATGGTGTCTTACTTCCCCTCCTGAGCTGACACATAGTGAGATTGTGTAGAGTGGCCGCTGTATATCATCCAGGTAAGTGCTGTGTTTCAGGGTTAGAGGAAGTGGGATCTTTCAAAAACATGAGCCTTGAAATCTTTGTGGATGGAAGGTGCTAATTTAATATGTATTCTAGTGCACTATGCATGTTATGTTTTAAAAGCTTCTCCGGATGTGAGCAATAAAAGGATAAAGGACGTACAGTACACATTTCTTTAAGGATTGTAGCAGTGCATGACTCTGTACAATTTTTAGAAACACAGTACTTACTCTTCAAATTGGCAGTTCACAGCCTGAGCACCACAGAGGGCACCTGTTGTCCATCTGTTCCTGTAATTAGGGAGCTCATAGGAACAGGTCATGCTTCAAAACACCCTGAAGCCCGAAATTAATTGATTGGAAAGAAAATCTTCAAGTCAGTTGCGAACGGAGTTGAATTGCTTAATTGTCTGATGGCAGTTTGATGGCTTTAATTGTTCCGGTGCAGAAAAGGACACTGTAATGTCAGGCCATTCCAAAGAAACCGATTGTCTTCCTATCAGACATAAAAGTAAAAACAACCACAAGCATATTAGTAATGAAGATATATGTACCACCATATGCATCTGCCCACATCAATACAGATTTTCCAATACCCCCGCTTTGATTTGTTGAAGCGCTGTTTCCCAGGTTACGCCGATTAATATTTTTTTAGGATGTAAGACAATCGCAGTCTGATTAAAAGTGCAAATTAAGCTGGCTGACAGCTGTCTTTACAGCTGTGTGTTTATGTTAACAGCAGTGGGCTTTTGAGACATTTTTGCTCCGTGAATTCAACACATAAGTAAAATTGTTAAGACAGTTTCGAAAATGCATTCCTGATTTGTGAGATCAGGTAGCTGGGCTATATTTGTCATATTCCTGCATATTGTCATGAATATTGTTTTATCCTAACCAAGCCATGTGGTTTGAACCAGTTGGTCAAAACTGAAACCTTCCAGTCTCCTCTAGGGCAGGACTTGCAGCCAGCGCATTAATCATGTTTTGGAGTTTACCTCCGAGTTGTGAAATATCTGCAGGGCAGTGGACTGATACTGTAAGTAAGCAGCTTAAAATCCCCTGCTTTACCTAAGGTGTTTTTAACTTAAGAAAGTACAGGCTACAGTTTCCTTGCTTCTTGGTGGCAGTGCTGTCTTTCTCTCAGTTTTGTCTGGGTGCACAGGGAGTCGTATTGCCTACAAAGGCTGCATCTACAGCCTGCAGCTCACATCTGGGGTTTTCTTCCTAAATTAAAATATTCCGAAATGGAAAGGTCACTGTGCAAGGGTTTGTCATCTTTCCTCGGCTTAGAACGATCCCCCGGCTTGGTTATTTCTTAGGTTTTCCGTTTTATTTGATTTTTGTTTTTCGGGTTTGGGCTCAGGGGAATCTGAAAAGCCCCACATCTGGGTATTTCTGGATTGGGCATGTCGAGAGACTGGCACCCTGGCAGACAGACCTGCCGACAGACAGACGCTCTTGTGCCACTCTGTGCCTCCACACCTCGGAGCTGTCAGGGAGAAAACCCCAGAGCCTCGTGTTTATTTATCACAGGGAGTGCGTGGGGTGGCAGAAAACAGATGGGTATCCATGAATTATGGAAATGTGCTGAGATTAATTAAACATACCACACTTCATTGGACTGTATTATTTAATATCCTCGAAGTCCTGGAAAATTCTGCCGGCACTTTGCCCACTGGAGTGTGGAGGAATGACGGCAGCGTGGCGCGGTGTGGGTACGCCACCGGATTGCGCTTGCCGCTGGTTCACCAGGTTAGAGCAGACGCTTGTTTAAACTCTGATCCTCATCGGGTTAAAACCCAGTTCCATAACCGCTCCTTCAGCTGCAGCTGTGCGTTCCCCTTCGTGAAGCCAACTGCTTCGGGCTCGTAGAGAACGAGCAGCGAGGCAAGGGCTCTGCCCATGCTGTCCGGGGGGAGGGGGGCTGCTCATGTCTTCCCCACAGCCTGGTGGACCTATCTTAGTGCTTTCCTGCTACTGGTTTCCTTGCTGCCATCTTTCTCCTGCTATATATTAGCTTTACCTTACCTTCTGCCTAGGAGATTTCCATATTGGAGCCACATTTGCTCACCAGGCCAGAGCCCTTCCTGGGAGCTGTGGCGTTAAGCAGATCAGAGAGCATGCGATCTTCCCCCTGGATAGTCCATTACAGGGATCAGGCCAAGGCAGTGCTGGTCCTCCTTCACACTGCTGGGTAGACTGGGGCAACCGGGGTGAAGTGCCTCACTCTCAAAGTACAACAGCAGTGTCTGCAGCAGGGACTTGAACCCACAATCCCCCAGTTAGGAGACAGGAGTCATGCACACTGCCTCTACCCCCACCTTCTGCTGGCTGTATCCCATGGAAATGGTTTTGTACGACCTCAATTAAAAAGTCTGCCACCACATTTATTTCAGAGGACTTACTTTCTCCTGGCAGTATGAGTCTAATTTCTTCAGTACCGGTGTGATGTGGAAAGTACTTAAAATAAGCTGACATGTTAAAAATAAATTAGTGGGGTTTTTTAAGTAGCCACAGGACTGTTTCGGATACAATATGCAGAGTAGGAGTTTTCAGAAGATGCGTTTTTAGAGTTTTTAGATGCGGACAAGGATTCCTACAGTATATTCAGAGAAGGGAGTTTCATCAACTATTGCTCTATTTACTGTTGCATGTAGTCTGTGGGACATATACTGTAGCTTCCAAGGATATAAAGCCTTTAGACGTATTGTCTGACAGTGTATCTGTGAATATTTTCAGCTATTCTTAGTACAAGAGTAGCTTTGTTTCATGTGGTTTGGGAACTGTCAGTCAGTGTTTTATTTCCTATAGCCCCTCTTGAAACAGTTTGCCACAGAGCACAAAACTGCAGTTTTGCCCAAGTCCTGAGGCATCTCTAATGCAAGGCCCTCCTGCTCAGACCCCAGAGACCGGTAGACTGACGCCAACAAACCAAGAAAAACCATGGATTTCCTTCCCTCTGAGGCTCTTGTCTCTTTGAAGAACTTGTAGAAGGTCCTATTGAGATATATTTGCTCAGTTGTCGAATATTGTAACCTAAGAGCCTATAGTAGTGCCTTGATTTAATTTAATTAATATTTATATTTACGAACACAGGGTATATCAGATGTGTGTTTTTTTACTTATCTGAGAACAAAGTTGACAGGTTTGTTGATATATTATCTTTCTTAATCTTTTCACTGCAAATTAGATCAGTTGCATCTCTGGCTTACTGATATCCTTTTTAAGTCCAGTGCTGGTGACAGTCCTTTGAGAGCGAAGAGTATGACTAGAGACAACAGAAGTCAGGTATTGAGCCAGTAAGAATGCACAAACTCTCTACATGTGCTACTGTATGTAATGACACATTGTCAGGCCCTATCATTACACCCTTTCTACATAACCTAATCCAGCTTCATCCTGAAGAGATCAGAAGGGAGACTGGCCTCATGTGCCTGTGATCCAGGAGCCAGTTGAATTGTGACCATTACACTTAAGAATCATTTGCGATGATGTACACCCCAAAGCTTTAAAACTTATTTTGATGGTCATGGCTACTTCCAGGACAATCGTGAACAAAAAATGTTTATTGTGCTTGCTGGTTTGTGAGACAGCCCCTATCAGAAAAAAGGCCTCTGCTCTCTCTGTTTTTTTATGACAGCTCTGTTATTGAGAATGTAAAGCTGTTGTGGCCCTGGATGGAGTTAGAATGAGGAACAGAGTTTGCTGATGAGCCAGTGGAAGGTGTGATCAGGGCAGGATATCCATGATGAATGAGGAGTTTGCAAGATAGTTCAGGTGGGTACTGTAGCTGCGTCAGCTTGCATAGGCTGCAAAGGAACAAGTTAAAGGTTTATTCTGAAGAAGGTTCCACAGCCGAAATGTATTTCCTTTCTACTTTTTTCAGCATGAGAGATAGACATCTCTGTCAGAGACTGAATCAAGGTGTATTTGCAAAGTGCCGTTTTAAAGCCTTGTGTCTCATGGGCACAGGATGGGCAAAGGTTGCAATAGAATATAAATGAAGGAGACACTAGGATAGTTTAAAAAAGAAAACAATGAAGCACATTTGATGTTTCCAGGCTCTGTGTTTTGCTTCGACAAGGGAAAAGAATCTCGTAGGTGAGGTTCATACACAGAAAGGAATTGCACGCCTCAATTTCTCAATCTGGTTTCAGGCCTTGCACTGTCGCCTGATGGACCTTCTCAGACAAGTGTGTTTCTTTTGAAAAAATGTCAACGAATCGAACAGACCGCAAGATGGGCTCCATTCAAGATTTAGAGTAATCTCACAAGGAAGTTTGATGCACCAAGGCTCAATCTGTGTCATAGCAGGAGGTAAATATTAAATTATTATTAAATCAAGACATTTCAGTGTTTTCTTTTAAATTACATTCAAAAAATCTGAAATTTTCATTCCACTTTGACCTTTTAGAAAATGTGTGTAAATCATGGCAAAAATTCCATATGCATGTAAAGTATTTCTGTTGAGTTTGGGCGTGAATACTTTCTGAAGGGACTGTATTTGTGTTTGTATGCATGCAAGAACTTTTCACATACAATTTGGGTTTTTCTTCTCTTGTATGCTTCTTTTCTGTCTCAGAATACTGAAGGACAAGTAACAGTAAAGTCCAGCTGAGAGCAGCGGTACTGAGCTTAACCTGGTTTCTGTAGTGTTAAGTGGACAAGAGAGCATATGAGTATCCCTTGGATGGGAAACCAGTCCCAGCAATGCTGGGCCCCATGTATACACTAGGATGGATTAGAGTAACTGGGGTTACTACCTCATTCAGGGGTACATCTACATTGTCTGCCTCAGGGACTTAAAGACATACTGTAACCTATCATTTATAAGTCCAAAAGCTTACACGCTATGCTACACCACAATCTGAATCTGAGAAGCTAAGCATAATTTATTTTCTGATTTAGGTGACTAAGTACATGTACATCTTAATCTAGTGCTCCATATATCTGTCTACCTTTGACATTCAGCTTGTGGGCCTGTTACCGGGGAGTGTAGTCTGGCAAATGGAAATGGAAACATTTATTTTCTGTGCGCAGAAACACCCAGTTCCAGACATTGTATTATATCAAATAGTTGTAAACACTGGAGGAATAGATTTTAACAGGATTAAATTGATTTTTTGCAATGCCAGCAAATTTAGCAATGAGCAATGAGTCTGCTAACAATTGATGTACGTTTTGTAGACTGTAATGCTGAGATAATTTGATTCAGTGTTATGTAGATTTTAACTTCAGAAATAAATTACCATATAGATTCTTTTAATTGTTTGAGAACTGAATTTGATCAGCTAATTGGGGGGTTCATTCAACCCTTCATTATTCCCCAATTAGGTTTTGCTCTTGGAAAATATAACTAGTACCGAATGTGATGCCATTTTCTGTGGAGAATGTGGGCCAACTGAAACATTGAAAACTGAAATACAGTATATGGTGTTTCTGGAACCTGAATTGTTTGGGGGGAGGTAACAAACATTTTTGATATTTTAGTGTTGTGCACTGAGGAAGACCGTATTTTGGAATTGTGAAATAATAGCTGTCATTGTAGTTATATCACGTACATTAAAATTGAACACAGGAATGACCAAATACAGTATTATGCTCATCTCTGTGTAGTGTTTTCATGCCGTCATAAATAGTGGAATAATAATAATAACAATGTGCTAATAATTGCTACTTCACTCTTAACTGTTGTGCGGTGTAGGCTTTTACAATCAGAATACAGTGGTTTCCTTTCCTAGACCCCATGAAGTCTAATTCCCCCAAGATTTCTAGAAATTTAAATCTGTGGCTCAGGATCATTTTTTAAGCTAATTATCTGAATGACTTGTTAAGTTCAAAATTTCAGAGATCAGATGGAATATAAAGTATGTACGGTATCATCTGACTGTTCTTGAGATGAGTCCCGCACTCGGGTATCCGCAAGGGTCTCTGTTGATTCCAGAGTGCCATTTTATTTTTTGTTGTTGTCAGAACATTAGAACCTGCGATCTCTGCTGGCTCTCCGAGTAGAGGCGGTTTCTTGATCAGTCTCTTAAGGGCCGGTATATTAAAACGTTCATTATTAAACTAAACTCGAGGCTGTGTACCCTGTGGAAAACAGCAGACCTGTGTCACAAAGCAATGAATAATTTAAAGAACATTTTGCAAAGTCTGCTTTTTGTGAGCAAAATGTAGTTTAAAATGTATTAAGCATTTTAAAACTGATATTTTATGCAAAACTCAAACACCATCCTTCAGTTTGGTGATGAATATCAATTTATATTAAAAAAATCTACCTTCAAATTAGATCTGTCTTTATTTGGGGTGCATGAAAATGTATGAATAAGATATTAAGTAGAAACCCAAAATAAATATATTTATTTTTTTCCATTTTACATGCTATATTTGAAGTGCAGTACAGTATCTCCATGGGCAACACCCAATAACAAGTTACAAATGAGGGTAGGTAATTCAAACAATATATTTTTGTAGTTAGTAGCTAATTGAACCAATTATCTCACCCAGGTGTTTCCCGAAAGAAGCAAGAGTTTTAGCTTCAACAACATGACTGGAAACAGATTCAATACTCCTAGTACTCTTTGGGTAGTTCTTACAGTAGTATTAAATATACGTCCGCATACTGTAGTTCCCCCTTGTGTCCTCTGATTCATGTTTCACTTTTGCTTTCTAAACTCCACTGGTTTGACTTTGTCAGTGTCTTTGTGATTTCTCAAGAAGAATTAAATAAAGATGTAAATGATGGATTTGTGATACCACACCCATCTACACATTTGACTTAATAGTCTTTTCTCTCTGCACAGTTCAGTCTGTGGGCTGTACAGTATGTGCCTTTGTACTGTAGGTTTGCATGCTTTAAAGGGGGTAACAGGATCACAGGATAGTACAACCGATGGTGCTATTTCTATCTTTTTTCCGTCCTTCTGGGCTATAACTGGGTCTACCAGTACCACTAAAGGTTGGTGAACGGCACCAATATGGGAGAGGTGAGTAACCTTCCATGCTTAAGCTCGCCCCTGTAGATACCTTGGCAGTGGTGTTTGAAAGTGATCTCCTTGGAATGGAGTGCTTTGCAAACATTTGCAATACAAAATAGTAACAATTACATGAACACTCTATCACATGTGAAGCATTTTTTAAAAATATGTTTCTGTTTGGGTCAAAAGCATAATATGTTTATTAACCAGTTGGGTGGGGTGTATTAGTACTCATTAGGACAGGGGTGTTCACTCTTGGTCTACAGGTCAGGTGTGTGTCTGCCGCTTAACGAACTGAATCAGCTGCTTGCTAGTTTAATTGGACAGATTTCATAGCTTTTCTCCACATGTCAGGTGCTTCTGCTTTAAGCAGACCTGGAAATCCTGCGGCCACATTGACCCTTCAGTACCAGCATGGAACCCCCCTGCTTTAGGGCTCTGAAGAAACTGGGGTATGACAGTGAAAATGTCTGTAGAGCAAAAGGACTAATTATCAAGCTGAATGGACATGGTGATATAGTGATTGACACAATGATTCATTGTGATCTCTCCTGATACGGCACACAAAGGCTCAATAAGCAAAAACAAAAACAAAAAGAACCCCTCTGTATTACACCCTTTTGGTATAATTTAAAACAGGAGCAAAATAGAGTACGCATACTGAGCAAATAGAAACATTTAATTTAGTGGCAGCAAATTCTGCCTGTCCTTCAAAAACCATATTGCATTAAAGTTTGTTTCATGCGAGATTACTTTTAAACTTTTAATTTTCATTTAATTAGATTCTGCTCAATGGAGCAGTTGATTTTGCACAGTACATGAGAGTCAATCTGCAATGTCATGGTAATTCATTCACACTGGGGCTCTCTCTCTTCAGGTCTATGTTGTTATTATCTCTCCTAGGCTTAGACATCTTGCAGCTTTCTATCAGCTAGTAAAATGGTTCTGTGATACAAAAAAATCCAAACATCTAAAGAAGGCAACTTTGCCTTTCCACTGTTTAAAAATATCTGTGGTTTCCTGCACAAGTGTGAAATACTGATAACTGATGTGCAGTCTTTGATGTCAGCGTGTGTCCCCTGTTCATCCCTTTGAGTCGCTGGCGTTAGCTGCTAAGCTATGTTGCCTAACCTAGCACAGTGTGGATACTGATAGTCACATTCTGCTTGGCTTCACCTGGATTCTGTCCAGTCATGATCTTGCACAAGCAAATCAGTAGTAGCTGATGTCAATCATACGCTGAAGGCAAGAAAGACAGATGATTAAAAATATATGGATGTGATAATGATTATGATGAAGAAGAAACTGACGTGAAAACAATGAATTATTCAAGAAGAGCATTGCTTCTAAAACTACCTGTTTCAGTCATAACAGATCGATTTTTTTCCGCTCCACTATGAATCCATGAAAAATGAAAATCAGCTGTAACATGGCGACTTTAATGACACGCAAATAAAACAAAGCTCTTTGCAGCTGGACCTTTGAGAAGCTTGCAGTCACACACTGAGGCACACATTCATTTTCTCACACTGTGATATCGGTGGCTTTATTGATTAGTCAGTAATTATATAAAAACATATGATTAATAACAGAGTGCCCTTTACTTTCGGTAGAGCAGAATCCATTCTTGTCGCCAATAATCTCAGAGGACAAAGAAAACGATTGACGTAAAATCCAGAAATAACAGAGCAAGTCACGTCTTGGAAGATATAGCTAGAGAAATGCTTAGATGCAACCAGTGTTCTTAAGGAACAACTTCAACATAAGCTACAAAATGAACAGGTACAGTATCAAGGTAACAGAAAATCACAGCACTGGAATATGAATAATCTGTAGTAAGAATAATGTGCTTCAGAAAGAAGAGACCAGCCCCCTATCTCTCCAGTCCCACCTGGTAACCCCACCAGCCTCCTGTCTCCCCCCAGACAAATCTGAGTCTTTAACCATTTCTTAATACACAGATTCACAGCACAGTGCATTTCATTCCTTATTAACCATGACCACCAAAGGCAGTTACTTCACGAGTGTTAAGTGACCACACGGACAATAGCTGTTGTTAAACTCTCGTCAGTCTCTCTGTGTCGCTGTGTGAGTGTGAAGATGTCTGCTGTTGCCATGCTGTCAGCATTCAGGGAGTAGCTGAGGTCTAGACCTCCGAGTCCCGTGCTCAGGAAGCCATTATTATCAGGGCCGTCTTTTTTGACCCCGTCCTCTCTGTTGGCAGTGTTCGTCTTCCTTGTTGTATTGCGTTATTGGGCTGTGCCGTAAAACAAATTTCCCCTGGAGGATAACACAGCTTGAACTGAACTGTTAACAACCGCTCTTGGGGATGGCTGGAGGCGGTGTCACTTTATGTAAAAGTGTCTAGTGTTGGTGAAGCCCTCACCAATGGGAACAGCCTTCATGTTGGGGGGTCCCTGGTGATTGGTAAGGAGGGAGTTACAGTTTGAAAAGGTTTTTATTTTTTTTATTTTTTTGTAAGACAGTGTTCTCGAGGAGAGACGGGGATTATTAGGTTGGGCCCGTATTCTTTTGTCTTTTTTTTGGGCTGGCACTTGACAGTCGCGGGGGTGGGGACACACTGAGGACTGGAGGAGCGCTAATGGTTTTATCCATGGCTGTACTGTAGCCAAGGACTCCCAGCAGAGATGGCCTTTGTTGCCCTGGCCTCTTGTGGCTCTCCCCAGCTGGCTGTCTTTGTGCCCTGGTGAATAGGCAGGAAGTCAGGTAGCCGGAATGGGCAGCCTGTCAGCTGGCGCGTTTAAAGACAAACACGCAGCGCGGGGTGATAAAAGAGAGTGGGGGTAGGAAGAGGTTTTTTTTTTGTGGGGGGGGTTGAGGGAATTTGCAAGCCCTCCACTGGAAGAGGTCACTATTTCACCTCAAGCTCTTTGAAACAGGATGAGAAACTAACGGGGGGAAAGTTGAAGAATCGGAATTCATCCAGTTAACAATGATGCCGACGACTTTGTGCAGCTCTAGTCATTATACTCCTCTTATTTACTTAGGTTGTCAGAGACAGAAGAGAAATCACACTGGGAAACGCACAAAGGCAGCACCTTGTATTTTAAAGTCGACTGTGATAGAAGGGATACAGGTCCATTAGGGATCTGGAGTTGTGACTGGAAGGCAGTCAGACACTGCTGTGTACTATAGAACGAGGTGCTTCCCCTGTTTAGTCTAGTAAATTATCCTGCTATATAAATGGTTGTAAATGTAAGTTGCTTTGTCTAAAAGCATTAGACAAATACAGTACTATATATACTGTAAATAATACCTTCTACATCAGGTCACAAGGCTAAGCTGCTGCTTTGTTTCTGCCCGCTCCTTTTCATGCTTGGTTCTGTGTATGTCTGCAGCTTAAGAGGCAGTAATGTCTGTGCAGCGTTAAGGGAGAGGAGAATGGTCACTGACAGCAGTCTCACTCTGAACTCCTGGCCCTTTTTCTCCCTCCTCTCCAGCTGTGGAATTGCTGCCTGAAGTGAGAAGAGGAGACTGTGCGGTGTGTAAATAATGATAAGAAGAGGCCTTTGCTGTCCTGCCTCTGCAAGCTGTTGACCCCAGCAGTCCTTCCAATTCATGGAGCGGTTGTGAATCATTGCTTCTTTTACAGTGCATGTCTCCATTGCTAATGATCACTTTAGCTTACCGAATGACTACCGCAGTTCACAACCAACACCTCAGAGTGTGCAGTGAGGAATGGTACTATGATTTAAGAATCAGGGGTGATTCCTATGGACTGTATAAAACAAATGGAAATTTTCACAGATTTTTTTAATAAAAACTAAAGTTATTCTGCTAGCTTTCTTAGAGAACATTGAGGGAGATTCAGTCTTTTTGGCCACAGATTTTGTGCAGCAATATTATACTTTCCCATCTTCCTCTTTTGTACAGCCTGAACATTCTCTGTCATCTCAGACAGCTCTATAAGAGGAGACAACATTAGACAACTCAAAAACTCCCATAACCCCCTCACCCCTTAAAACATTAAAGGTGATATAAACAATTAAATAATTACTGTTTAAATTCAGTCTCGTGTGACAGGATTTCTTGATGTGTAAGCTACATGGGCTGACTGGCCTGACATTGTCTTAAGTTCCTTGTCTTCTGGACAAAACTAACTAAGCACAAAGTGGAGTGGATAGACAGAAACACTGGCCCACTAGCTTGGCTTTGTGCATCATGCTGACAGGGCCTGATGCAGAAGGTCACACTGAAGGCTGATCTTTACGCTGTGAGCATGGAAAATAGCCCCTTCTCACTTCTAACCTTTCCTATGTTTTGAAGTATTCTTCGTGTTTTTGGGTGCTTGTTCTGTTATACAGTAGCAAGGTTCAAGAAACACTGATGTCAGAGTCGGAGTGGGTTTATTGCACAAGTCTGGGCTCTTTTTCCATTTTCCAGCTTCTTTTACAGTCTCGTGTCAGCACAAGTGCATGCCTACGCTACTTTCTGTAACATTTGGTGGCCAAAGATTAATTCTAATCGGAGTCAGTTAAGCCAGACAGTTTTTTTAAGACGAAGCCTTGGAGCTGTGAACATGGCGCATTAGATGGAATACTCAAGATACTGCTGTAGGATTTCATGGCAAAGGGGATTTTAGCTTCCTGCTTATCACAATGCGGCGGAGCTATAAGAAACTCAACTGCACCCCCCCAAAAAAAAGCACAAAATAATTGTGCGAATCTAGCAGCGCAAGACAGTAGCCCAAGAGAGACAGACTGGTATCAGCTGATGCCCAAGCCAGCAGTGCTGTTAGAAGGTGATGCTCTAATACTATTACCAAGCTCAATTATTCCTTCTCAGGGGGATCAGTGCACAGTTGCGAGGAAGAACAAAATAACAACTTCCAAAATGAGAAATGGGAAGGGGCAGAAGCGATCAGGAGCTACCGCAACAAGCAATTAAAAGGGAATTAACAAGCGCCGACTGAAATCTGTTCCGTAACTCGATGCTTATTAAATGTAAATGTTATTTTATTCTGTTTTTTTTTTTTTAATCTCTGGATCCTGGGCATGGGTGTAATCCTTCGAATATAATAAAGCAGAGGCACAGGCAGAGGCTGTATCTGCCCGGCAGTATCAAATGCAGTCAAGTGCAGAACTGCAGGTGGGAATCTGCTCTGCACTAGTGCTTCTTCCACCCTTAAATTCCTGCCTAAAAAGACAAGAATCTTTCCTCAGAGGCTCAGTCACGCGCAGTTTAATGGCCTTTCAGGATCTTTAGCTTGATGGCAGCAACGTGGCTGCAATGACAAAGGTCTAAGAGGTATTGAAGTGTTGAGTCACTTTTGGACGATTCATTTTATTTCCACATATTATTCCAGTCACAGTCCTGTTGCCTTATAGGGCCATGCATCTTAGCCAAAGTAATAAAACAACAAATTAATAGTGTAATTTGCCGATTGCATCTTCTTTTGATAGAATTGCACATTCTTATTGTGTTTGTGTTCTTATGATGAGGAACCAATAATTGAAACTGATTAAATAAGGCAAGTGTTTTTTTTTTCTTTGCCTTTCCCTCTCCATAGAGGAGCCATACTGTCTTGTCCACTTGTCCTTGTACCATCTTTCAGATGAGACGTTACACCGAGGTCCTGACTCTCAGGGGTCATTAAAGGTCCCCGGGCATTTCTCGAGAAGAGTTGGGAGTTATCCTGGTGTCCGGGCCAGATTTCCCCCTCGACCTTTACCGTGGCCTCCAAATTGTCCCCATGTAGGACTGGCCTGCACTGGCCCTGCGGTGGACGGGTGTACCCATGGTGTACCCTGTCTTGCACTCGTTGCTTGCCAGGTAGGCTGCGGCTTCCTGCAACACTGTATGGTATAAAGCGGTTTGGGAAATGACATGACATGTTACGCAGTATATGCAAATACTGTATATACAGTATGTGAAGTATAGAGCTCACCGTCTCATCAAAATGTTTATGACAGCAGGGTTACTTTCTTCTTGCCTGATCCTGACAGATCTCAGAAGGTAAGCAAGGCTGGACCTGGTCAGTACTGATGTGATGGGAAACCGCTAAGGAATCTAGTTTGCTGCTAGAACTGCTGGACCAGTAGGTAGCGATCTTCCCGCTAGACCAGAATTTTCTAAACAGTACCAAGCTGTGGTGACTGAGGATACTGTATTGTGGGACACGCAGTCCTTTTGGTGAGACGTTAACCTGTATGTCCTCCTGTAACTAAATTCTTCTCTGAGCTTCTCTGGTTCAAATCCCGCGGCCAGCATAGGAATCCTACTCCGTTGGGCCCCTGAGCAAGGTTCTTAACCCCAGCTGCTCCAGGTGCGCTGTATAAATGGCTGACCCTGCGCTCTGACCCCAGGCTTCTCTCTCCCTGTCTGTATGCCATGGAGAGCAAGCTGGGGTATGCGAAAAGACAAATTCCTAATGCAAGAAATTGTATATGGCTCATAAAAGTGATCTGATCTCTTAATATTATCATTAAACTTATAGAAATATTGGCATACATGCAACCTACAGTAAGAACCTACTGTATGTATAACCTCTGTTAGTGTCTGTGTGTGTATATACAGTATGTGACACACATTTAAAGTTAACTGGTTTTGTGAAGTGTATTTTACACATCATATCCATTACAGATACCCATTTTCTACTTAAAAAATGTGCAGTATGTTTTCTTTTTCAGAAACGTTCATCAGCAGGGTGATCTACAAATGCTCTAGCGTAGATCTGTGTACAAACTCTTCATTAGAGCAGACAGCGAGTCCTTGTGTGTGTATCTATGTCTGTTTGTGTGCCCGTCAGCTGTGGGGTCACTGTATGTCTTCATTACCAGTGCTCACAATGAGTTGAGAGACAGTCTGTGGAGAGAGTTTGCACCTTGCTGTAGACGCCATGATAAATGAGACTCGTGGGGCTGCACTCAGAGACTCTCAGTCACTTCACGCTGTGACTTACTCCCATTATTTCACCAGCTAAATGATGCTGCATCTGGTAACAAACATTTAGACACCTCACTGCCGCAGAGTAGCAACTTAATTTGGCTTTGTTTCCCATCTCTCCGAGCTGAAGGGTTTGATGACAGTGAGCACAGATGTTCTTTTGTTTTCCATGTGTGTGAAGGGGGTCAATGGTCTCGTTAATAAATTATGTACCTACCAAAATCAGCGTTTCCTTTTTTTTCTTTAGATGCTTCTAGCACTTTTAGGGAAGTATTTTGTGAATATTCATTTACAGCTGCTGCGTAGATATGTGATATAAATAACACAATAGTTTAATAAATAAGGTTGAAGCATGGGCAAGATAAGAAGATGTGTAATTCAGAACATAAGGTGGGAATTTCTCAAACTTTAAAGCTTTTGGACTTTTAGGGCTGAATTAAATGAACGTGCTCAGTTTATCCAATCAGAAACTTTCCAAGAGCATCTATTTTTCAGCAATTTCCCCATCGATATAACCATAGCCCTCAGAACCCCCTACTTGATTCCACGGTGCTGTTGGAATGTACTGTATACAGTAGATTGCAGAGTTTGTAGTTCTATACTTGTAGAACTGTATTTCCTGTAGTCTATAGGAAGAGTTCATAAATGGGTCAACAGCATGAATATAATAATATAAATTAATGAATTCCCCATACTGGCGAATTAGATCAAACTTAAAAATCAAAATAAGCCAGAGAAGTAGTACACATTCAACTGGAAAATATAATGTGAACATTTGGTTACTACCACTAATTCTAACCAAATTAGTTTTAAAATCCTCAGATGTTTAAAATAATGTACATACTCATCCTGACCTGGCCAGATCAGCTTCAATCTTTCCCTGTTGGGTTTGTTAATAATTATTGCTGTTCATAGTATTCCCATGTGTATTCCAAAGGGTTTATCATCACTGACTGATTCCCTCGTAAGAAAAGTTGAATGTTGGTTCCAAGATGTACGGTACTTCTTAGGAGCTGGAAGCTGAAACTTATTTGTTTTTGTTTTCATTTTTCTTGACCCAACTTGATTGGCATATTGAGGAACCCATTGTAAGAGATTGTTCTTGACAGTAGCTACAGTGTGTAACAATGATAAGAGTAATAAGTATCAGTATATAGAGCTTATTATTCTGTTGGATCTCAGAACACTTTATATACAGTACAAGAGAGGACCTTTCCATCTATATCTGATGAGCAGGGCCCACCTGGGTGGCGCACGATGACCAGTCTGTTCCAACAGCCCATATTCACAGAGTGACAAATTACTTCACCAATTCTGTGAAAGGGGGACTTTGGGAAAGCCAGATTACACGGATATAGACTGGAAATCTTTCATTTGTAACCTCACATGTGCTATTCTGATGTTCTTAGGAACCTCTCAAGCCCGTCTTGAAAGAAAACCTCAATTCATAGTGCAGGATGAAAATAAGAAATATTAAATCCTGTAAATGTCACTGAAATCAGGAAAACAAGCAGTTAAAAAGAGCCATTGTGAGAATGACATGAAGAACAAGAAGGAGAGCTTTCAATCTCCAAAAATTGTTAGAAAACAATAAAAATAGAGAATGTCTGCATTGTAACTTGTATTTAAATTAGTTGTACATAGTGGCTCTAATAAGCAATTCTATTGAATATAATATGGCACCATTAGTCAGCAAATTGAGACATTTCAGATGTTACCTGCGGCTGATTTCTTTGTAAGATTTCCTGATGCAGAAATATCAAATATTTTACTTTGGCACATTAGTATGCACATATTTACTCAATGGTGGAACTATTGTGAAATATCCAGCACACATTGCTGGCTTGTAAAAGACTACAGATTGAAAAGCTAAAATGGATCTGAGGGCAGTACAATGGGATTCTTATGTTTCCCTGAATTAGACACCAGGTGTTTAAATGCTGTTGGGAGTAAGTGTATTTAAAATGCAATTTAAAAGTCAAAGTTTCACAGTGTTCCAGTGCCCCTACACCATTGAGCTGTCTCGATGCTTTCCTGAAAAAATTGATTTGTTGTTTGTTTTAAAGAAACTTTAATAAGCAGGAGTTTTAAGGGTCCAATGTGGAATGTCAAAGTATTGATATTTGAATTTTGTTTATCCAAACTTAAGTGCTGGGTCTGCTGCAATTACAAAAAACACATGTTGGCAATCTGTTTGCACTTTCAAAACCAGATGAATGGAGCACACATTTCATGTTTACTCTGCTGGGTGTCAAAAGGGAATTAATTCACAGCGAATGAAAGCAGGGATTTCAATATAAATACTTGTCCGTTTCAGGCTATGTTTGTTGTAAGCTGGTTACCTAGGTGATGAACGGATCAAGAAATGAGGAACAGTAACAGTCCCAGCCCTTATGTTCACTGTGAAGTTATTCCAGATTTCAAGTAGTAGACCTTTGTGAGACCTTTGTGAGTACCGGCTTGTGGTTAGAAATTATACCATGAGTGACCGATGCACAACAGAGCTTGAAATTCCTGGTTATAGATAACTGCACAGTAAATGACAGTAATACCAGAGCATTAAGATCTACAGATTCTCAACAACATGCTAAACAACGTACTATATATGTTGTGATGTGTCAGTCCTACTTTCTGGGCGGTACTCACTAATCTGAACTGTTGCAATTGTAATCGTTCGAGAGCTGACTATAAACAGAGAAAAAGGAGGTTTGTCAGGTTGACCGTGTTATAAAAGAGCTGTTGAGTGCTATATTGCTCATCTTTAAATAACAACAGCACCAATCCATTTCCCCAGTATTCCTAATATCCTGCACTGTAGAATAACTTTATGGCGAGTTCTGTTTATTTAAAAATGTCAAATGGATTGTAGCTAAGCCTGGTGAGATAGCCGGTTATGAAAGAAGGCAGTTGTTTCCCCGTGACATCATTCTCAGGATTCCTCATGCAACATTGTAATCAAGTCGGGGAAAAGTTAAGAATCCATTACAGTTGCAAGTTACCTATTCAAAGACTGTTTTTTTTTTTAATTTAACAAGACATTGCAGGAAAATAATATTATAACACTATCAGTTGTTTGTGTCATGTGTAGGTAATGCATTGCCTCTTAAGCAATTTTCCCAGAAAACTATGGCCCCCACCCATGAAACTACCCATAGGAAAAGGGAGGTCATACAGGGCTGGGGAGGACAAATACCTAACATTTACAATGACCAATGCAACAACTATAAGAATCCACCAGGATAGATTTAGAGAGCCTTAAGAAGGCACAATACAGGAGCAAATACTGAACGTGGCTTTTCTAACATGTATTCCAGTTGGACTGTCCCATTATAACTGTATAACCTAGAACTCAGCGATCAATATAGTCCCCCCTGGAATTCCCCATACATTAGATCTACAGCTTGGGTGCACTACGGCAAGGGCAGTAAGACAGCAGACAGTCCATTCCACCACTCATGTGTGGCAACTCTTTTCTTCCATTGCGTTGATAATCCCCAGATCTCCGGCTCCGTCTCTGTTATCCTCTGTTCATTCAGGTCGTGTCACAGGACAGACGCGCCTGATTGCAAAACACTGCTTTCATCTCCCAACTTCAAACACATCTGTCAGACAGGTCAATTAAGAAGCAGAAAATGTCTATTGTGACACATGAATGTTGGAACAAAAACACCGGACACACCAAATCTGCTTTGGCTTTAGAAGACGTGCTTTCCCTTCGAATTCATTATTTTACTTCATTCCAGCTACTTCCCTGGGTCTTTTTTTTTTAAATGTAAACTACCATCTGTTTCTTGAAGAGAGGCTAGACTTTTCAAACCAGTAGTTTTCAAACTTTTTAACCCGATGAGCTGTTCCTACATAAATAAAAACATCTGAGGCCTACCTTAGCTTTGATTTAATCACGAATCTGGTTCTTAGACCTCTGAAAATGTTTCTTGGGAGACTCGTGTTCCTTTTCTTGCTGCACAGTTAAGATGAGGTTGCTGACAGACTCATAGGTCTAGTGTGGCATGAATCCTTGCTCTCAGTTCTTGTTAACTTCCAGGACCAAACAATCCATTTTGTACAGGTGCGATGATGAAAATGGTACAAGCACACACAGTGACTCCTGTGCTGATACCAGCTGCTCCGAGTGGAGAGCCAACGTTTTCTGTTCTTAGAAAGATCTCAGAAGCTCGTCTTCAGTTTTTCCACTGTATTTGCTATTTTTATTTTTAAACCTCAACTTGAAATGGATTTTGCCATTGATTGTGCTGTGTGGTGTTTGAAAGGAGCTCTATCAATGTTGTTTACTGATTTTATAGCAGGGGATATTGAAAATATGACTTTTGGTTTATAACACTTTTATCAAGGGTAACTGATATTTTTACTCATTGATATTTAATGTTAGCTGGAGCAATGGGAGTAAAAGTCCTTGCTGAAGAGTACAAAAGCATTGTCCCACCCTGGATTTTTAATTTGCAGCCTTCCTTTGTAGTAAATTGTATCATTTTAATGCTACGTCTTGATTTATTTGCAAATTTCTTGACAAGATTAGTCCCTGCTCATAATTTACCTAATCCAGCATAATCCCAGTCCTGCATGGTATCAGGCTTCATTGACTCCAAAGCACAAATCCAGTGGTGAATTTATTACTTTAGGCAGGGATGTGTTCGCAAATCCTAATAGAAAGCAAAATTTAAGGCTGACATTTTTCCTTGCTGTGCTGCTACCCTTACCAGGAATATACATTCTCATGATAATGGATGACGTTTCTCATTTTGCACGGTTTTCCTAAAACTGCTATGTGTGATGAACCTAGGGTTTCTTAGAATTCCACTCTCTTTTTCTAAATACTCTAAATATTTCTCTATATTGCTTAATTATAGAAACCAATTTCCGTCGGCTGTACCCAGCTCTGGTCATATTTGACACTTTTCTGTCACATGTACTCCACCTTCCTGGATGGTCACCAATGTGGAACAGTGGTTAAAATTGTTGGGCGGGGATCCTGAGTTCGGTTCCTGGATCTGGGGTGCTACAGTATCTGTGTGGAGTTCATATGTTCTCCCCGTGTTTGCCTGGGTTTTCTCCATGAGCTCTGGTTTCCTTCCTGAGATATACTAATAGGTGATTTGGCTTCTGGGAAAATTGGTCCCAGTGTGAGCATGTCTGTGTTTGTGTGAGTCTGCCCTGCGATGTGCTGTTGTCCCATACAGGATGTGCCCTGGCTTGCGCCCATTGCTTGCTGGGATAGAGTAGGGGTTAGAAAATAGATGCATGGATGTTTCCTGGATCCAAAAATGACATCAAAACAATTAAGCAGTAAAACGAGACTAAAATGACAGTGTAGGGTGAAACCAAATCCACGATCGATGGGTCATCATAAATGGACTTGATATACTGTCGAATTTTAATACATTCATTGAGAAGAATAAAGCATGCAGAACTCCAACAGGATGTGCAGACTTGCAACTTGGAACAAATCCTCGTTAAAAAAAGAAACATAAGCACAATGATTTTCCTATTCAGCCCCTGTTGTGGTCTATCTTAAAACAGAACAGGTTGTGTATATTTCAAACATGAATGGCTACATGAAGGTATCATGACTGCAGGCTTTAAAAGTGAAAACCCTGCATGGGTGAGAATGCCTTTACAGGGTACTGGAGAGCCCACCGCAAGACTCTCCTGTATTCTAAAAAGCCACCTGGTTACAAACCTGCACACACTCCCTCATTGTCCAGCAGCAGCACAGGGCTCTATCCGGCAGGTCTGCTGTCGGCTGCTCTGATGCACCGTCAGCTTTGGCTCCAGCCTGCCTGTTTGCTGCCTTCGCTGCCCTTTTTTACCGAGTGGACAGCTGTCATGCCTCAGTGACTTGGACCAGCCACTTTTCACACTTTACTGAAATCATCAGCAGGGCTGGAGGAGACGGCTCCGACACCGTCCCAGCCCTTGTTCATTTCTCATTTTTTTTCAGCGACTGATGCCTTACCTGTCTTAAATAAATAAGGTCGGTACGAACTCTCTCCGTGTTGGAATTTGCATGCTTTCTCTGTGTGGCTCTGTGATTGCTGTCGGAGACTCTTTCTTCCCACATGTTGATAGACGCCTGGCAACCATGCTGACTCTAGAAAGGCTGGGACAGGGCTCAGGTGAGAAAGAAATGAGGTAATTACAGTTCTAACTGGATTACAGATGTAGAAATGCACTGTGGTACGCATGCTGTGCTTACGGCATTTCACCGAGATGGATCTAAGAAAGCCTATGGAAGAAAAGAAATACTTGTTGAATTCATTCTTAAATGTCACATTTTATGTCCCCTGGAAGAGTTTGACTAAATTTTTAACGTATTTTCACCAACAGAGGTCTCTTGCCAGGTTCTGCTTGAACACGCCTGAAGATGGGTTAGCCTTGCACAACATATTAAAAGCTGGTCATCTCAATGAAAAGATTGATGGAGCCAAAGACTAACTATACATTTATCTGGCAAATTCAGAGCTCTGCACCTCATTGGAATTCGAGCAATTAGTCAACTCCCGTGACATTGATTGATGGCTTTGTACCTGCCACCAGAATGACTATACAGTAGCTTGTCTAAAACAGAGGGGTCCTGAAAGAGTGGTGTTCAGCCTTGCGATGGTACACGGTAAGATACACGACAGATTAGAAAATGAAGCTCCTGCCATGTTCACGATAAAAGAAAGGACAGCATCCAATTCAATTAAAGGTAGCTGCCAAATTATCATTCCACTGCAGCCTTTCGGTTTCTGTGCCCGCCCACAAATTATTTGGATTTTCTCTTCCTTTTAACTTGCAGACTTGCAAGTTAACAACTTGCGTCTCCCTAAAGCGGGCTGGCTGAGAGGTTGGTACAGTATGTCTCGAAGGCCGTAGAAGAGAAGTGTCTGGCTCCCCCCGACAGTGATTCATTATCCAGTGGTGCCTTTCACTGCAATTTATCATCTCCCATCATTTGTCTTCCGGAGGGCAGGTTAAAACAATTAGCACACTCGACGGTCTGTAGCACGCGCGCCTCTCAGGAGCAAATTAACTTTTTATTTATGTGGGAGGATGACGATCAGACTCCCGTTGCGCTTCGGGTTTGGGGCATTTCAGAAATCCGCAGCTACAGGCTCCTGAACACCAGCCCAGACCAAGGCATCGTGAGTTTCAGCAGAACACTGGGTTCGCTTAGTCGGGGTTCAATGAAATAGGCAGATGTGGAGTTAAAGTACCGTAAATGTGACATTACTGCAGGAAATCAGTTCTGGCTTCGTCTGCATGATTTGTATAAGAAGATGTGACTGGTAAAGCATGAAACAGATCAAATTGCTTTGCATTGGGAGTTTTATTTCCATCCTGGGTTTTGTGTCCATTATTAACTTGAATTCTTTATGATTTTCAATCCCTTCCTCTTTAAGTCACAAACTGTAGCCTTGACCATGTTTGTGTATAGTCCCCGTGTTCCAAGTTCAGGTATTTGAATATTATTAAATCCCGTCTTGTTATGTGTTATTGGAAATTTAAAAAGGCCAACTGTGTCAAAACCATGGGCGGTACACAGGTTTATTTATGTGGAGCATTTGTTGTCACAGGAGTTTGTGCAAGCTGTCTCATTAGTGGGAGCATCAGAAATAGTGTCTGTTTCAAGAATTCAAAACGAAGTGGTTATGTTTTTGTTTCCCCGAACTCCGATTGAATATTTCAGTATCACAAATTTAGACTTTATTTTGGGTGCAATCCTTTGAGTTGCCTTTTTTTCTGGTCAGTACACAATATTCCCCTTACAGCCCTGATGCGGATGTTGTTTGAATGGCACAGCAGCTAAAGCATAGTCCTCTTGAGCACTGTGATAAAATGGAGCCCGGTTTCCAGTTTCCCAAGTCTTTCGTGTCGTGTCTTATGAGAGCTGGTTTATGTGGAGAATCCAAAGACCCCCCCCAGAGAAGAGACAGCACGTTTTCCTTTTGCGAATACTTCTGTCACTTTTTTTTTTGTGATCTCGCAAGAGAAGGATTTGGTCAGCTGGAAAAAAACAAATACATGCATATTGATCAATGTTCATAACCACGAAACAATATGGGCTAGGGCAGTGTGCGAGTGGTACAGGGAGACAAACCACACTGGCACTCCTGTGTGGAGTGTGAGTGGGTCCAGACAGCCACCAGAACACCGGCATGGACCGACACCCATGCACACACACACACAAACACAGACCGGCTCCCCCCTTCTCTCTCGCAAGCCAATCTCAAAGAGAAAGGGGGAAAATGAATCACTATGGAAACAGGAGGGAAGGATCTAAAAGCTTCCTTTTTTGAACGGGGGGAAAAAAAAAGAATTAAAAAAAAAGGAAAGCCGTCGGCCCCGGCGTTAGGCTGAGAATTTCCTAACGCTCCGTGTGATGCTCTCACTTCTCATTCATTGTCACCGTAAATGTCAGGATCCGCCAATTTGACCCGAGTTTCATTAGGAGGACCTTTCTCTTTCAGACTCAGTGTGCTTGTGTGCATCGTACAGCGACAGTAATGAGACTCATCCATACTAATCTACCTGCGTCCGCAATCAATTCATACACACATACATATATATGAATGATTATGGTGCTGAGGGGGGCTGGGGAGGGGGATGGTCATGTATTTTTAGCTTTATTTGTGTACATGTAGAAAGAGAGGGTGAAGCTGCCTTAATTGATTTCTGGTTTGATTCCTTTTTTAATTTTTCTTCTCTCTGGTAAACTGACAGACTGAAAGCCCTGGGGGCCAGGCAGAGTGAAGAGCAGCTTATCAGAGACTCAGCCACCCAGGGAACTGATTACCATCCAGAGGCAGCGGACCGGAGCCCCCCGCCGGCGCCGACAGCAGCCCCGCGGACCCGGCCCGCTGGCCAGCCCGGCCCCGCAGAAGGACCAGCCCCGGCCTCCCGCCTGCCTGGCCTCGCCCCGCGGGGAGGGAGCGTCTCGGGCAGGGAAGGGGCACCCAGAGTCACAAAAGAGGGTCTATGCCATCGTCCCCAGGGACCCTTTCAGGACACACTGCAGGGTGAGTAGGAGAGCTCAGGCCCTTTTTTCCTGCCTGGCTCATTGTTCGCTCATTCCTGCCTTTTAGGTGGGGTTTCAGATGAAAGTTTCCCCCTCTTGCAGATCTTTATTTTTTAATTATTTTTTTTTTTAAATGTGCTCTTCTCCTTCATAGAGCTTATTAGCAGGGCGCTGTGAAAATCTCGGCGTACCTCTCTCGGAGCCAGCTTGTTTGTGTGTTTGTTTCGCTGGTTGGCTGCCTGTTTGTTGCAAGCTGATTTGCTGCTGTCTCTGGTTGAAGAGCTTCATTAAAAGCAGCACCAGCAGGGAGAGAAAGAGCACATTGCAGACGGGAGGGAAACCTCCCCTTTTGTTGAATGATGTCAGACCCTGCAGTTGAGTGCGAGTCTCTGGCTCTTACTGCACAAGAAAGGCTTCTACAGTTTTGCCCTAGAGAAGGAGAGAAGAGACACCAGGTGAGTATCCAATGATGGCAACATTTATGTCTTGCATTTTCTTTTATCTAGTCTTTTACTTGGTTTAATCTGTAGATTTTGCCATGCTGTTTAGGGCCATTACTGAACACATTGGGCAGAAGGAAAAAGGAATCTGTTTTTTGGCAGTGGTGTTTGTGTTTAGCTGTTTCTTTCTTGTATAGATTTTGCAAATTTGGAAACTGGTGAGTCTTTAGCACCTTGTCCGTTAGATTCCTCCCAGAGCCCCGGGAACAGGTTGCGATGACACAGGTGAAGACCACCCGTCGCCCCAAGAGGGGATCAAAGCAAAGTTTCGAGACCGATCTTAAGATTGGGAGCTCCTTTAAATTCCGGGCACAGCTTTCCTTTTGCAAATAAAAGTGAACCTTCCGAAGGATTTTTAATCAAAGTCGAATTTGTAGTTGACCTAGGGAAAACACACACGCTTATTTCCATCAGGGAAGAGGGGGAGAGGCGTCACAACCATGAATCCGAGTGCACACAAAAACCAGAATGGGACAAGAGAATGAATTACATCTTCACAGAACCAGAATCCCCTTCATCGTTCGGGCACTTTGACCGGTACCTTTCTACCATAGACGTCTGTCTGTCTGTGTGTGCTGTGATCAAGCCGCTGGTTGATTTGTGAGGGTTTGGGCTATGATGTAGGAGTGCCTCTGTGCTGTGCGTCTCCGAAAAGACTTAGGCAGCTGCGGGCTTTGTTTTGTCTCCTTGCTCCAGAGAGACGGGATTCAGGAAAAGGCAGGAGTCATCGCTCCTGCGCGCACGCTTGGTAAAAAACAGACAATTGGGACATAATTTGACAGATTGAGGGAATTAAAGCTTTTATGTATCAGCTCGGATACAACAGAAATAAATAGGTCATTTTGCAATTTGTTTATCAGGAAAACTTTAAACCGCTGTATTAAAACTCATAGCTGTGTCCTTACACATTTTGTGTGCCTCCAATGAAGTCTCTGTTCACACCAATTAAGGTGGCTACTACTTTTGCAGATTAACAGGATCCTAATAATAGTGCAAGAAAGAAATGTTTTGACATACATCTGTGAATGTTGCTTAGTCCATACAGCAACACAATGTAATTTGTGACTCCAAATGAGAGGATTTTTATTGCATATTACAGTAGATTGAAAGACTGTGCTTTGAAAGAGCTCCCTTTAAAATCACTTGAAAGGGAAGCCCTGCAATATAAAATTTAGCAAACAAGGGTTTTCCGTACACCAGCACAGTGCCGGTGAAGTCCCAGTCTGGGAGGATGTATCCAGCTGCTTTCCACTGATTTGAGCTGCTAAATCGCCAGGAGATCTAGGACCTACTGCATGATGAGAAAAGGAGTCACAAAAAGCTGAGTACAATCCTAAGCCATAGTGATCAATGCTCAATGGTAGCTCAAAGGTATGGCATCTTTTTGTGGGGAAAAAAAAATTCAGGAGTTTCATGTGATTTTTACAGAAATAAACGAATGCAAATCTTACTCTTTAAAATCCTTTTTTTCCCAGTTGTCGCTGTTTCGTCTTCCCTAACATATTGTTCTAGTTCTTAAAATGTTGTGGCTATAATGAATATTGTGACTTTTAATAGCGGGACCTTTAAGAAGATGTGAAATATACAATAATAATGTCTCTTTTATATATAAGCTACAAACAAGCCCTGTGTGGTATAGTATGTACAGTATATTTTATATGACTAAGCTCACATGATCAATAAAAAAGACAGAAAGCTTCTAAGGAAATGGAAATAATTTTTCTGAAGGAACTCTAGACATTGTCTTTTTAACAAGAAGAAAAGAGGTTATCAGATGTATTCCCCAATTATGACAATGGGTGAAGCAGTACTTCTTTAGTGAATGTGTATTCAGAATTAAACAGCAATCACATTTGTAGCAGTAGTGTTTTGCATTAATTGTATTAATTAAGTCTGTCCCTGTCCGTACTAAAGCTATCGCTTTCGGGTGAACTAGACCACACTGGTGCGGACAGATGTGGACTTCAGGGCGGCAATAGAGATCCGGAGCGCTCTCTCACACCGCCTGACCACAAAATCCAATTTCACTGGTCACAAAAATGAAAGAAATTATTCAGCGAAATACCCCCGTCAGGACAGAACAGGTAGCTTTTCAGCTGGCGTTGCTGGTGTTGTTATTCCTTTATTTCACTAGGGCATTTAAATGAGAACAAAATCCCAATTTTCACTGATAACCCTGGTTATACAGCCCTGGAGTCATCTGAGGGTGGTACCTTGCTCCAGCGTACCAGAGCAGCACCGGGATTTGAACCCACAGTCCCCCGTTCCAAATTGGTCTCCACACTGCCGCCTTCACGAGTTCAAGTCAGCAGCCACGGACAGCTGTTTTATCCTTATGAGGACTCAGCAATGTGTCATAGCTGTGGACTTTTTCATGTGATTTCATTATTCAAACAATTTGCATGCCATGTCCCTGTACGTCATCGCACTCAAACAGCGTGTGAATGTTGCTTAAAAGACGGCATGTGCTTTCTTTCTTTAGTGACCAGATGTACTGGCGACTAGCAGTGAAGAAATCTTGATTTGTAAAATATCGGTCCCCACTTCTTATTTAACCCGCTTCTCAGAGGGGCATTGTAGTCCTGCCAAATGTATTAACAACGTTGAACAATGCATACTGGTCTTGGAGGGATTTTGAAAATCCTGACCAAATTGTTTGCAACTTCTTGTTGAGTCATATCAAATTAAAGACAATCAAATTTGATTATGTGTCATTATTAGATAAAGTAGTTCAGGTGGGTAGCTGCGTCAGCATGCGTAGGCTGCAAAGGAACAAGTAATAGGTTTATTCCATGCTGAAAAAAAGAAGAAAGAAAACACAACGTTTCGGCCATGGAGCCTTCTCTCACACCTGAAGAAGGCTCCCCTGCCAATACGTTGTGTTTTCTTTCTTCTTTTTTTCAGCATGGAATAAACCTATTATTAGATAAATACTAGAAACCCATCAAGAAGGGCCAGAATGCTATGTATATTATTTTATAGTAAGAGAGATAGTATGACCATTAGTAGTATACAGTACCTTTCTGTCAAGGCAGAATAAATATCTCCTGCATGAAAATACAGCACTTCTCTGGATTTTTGCAGATTTGACCATTTTGTCCCATGGGACAATTTTCATGCCCTAGCTTAAAAAGAAAAGGTTCTACTAGTTTGCTGACTTAGACTCGTCTTAAGATTGTCTTGATGTTCTAAACAAAATGGAATGAATGCACAGAACTGTGAATGTCTTTGTAACGATTAGTGTTAAATGGAGGAGGATTAAGCAACATATTAGGTTTTACTGACCTTTGTGAGGACAAGGGTTTCATATGAAATGAGAAATGTAATAATGAAAATGCAATTTCCGAAAGAGGTCAGAGGAACAAGATTCTTTAATAATTTCCCTCACTCCTCACTGTGTATAAGGTTATAGGTCAAACCTGTGAGTAGAAGACTGATATCCATCTTCAGCCTATTGGTTCCTGGGTGATCAGACTGTGAGTGGGAATCTGTTTGTCTTACTGTCACACAACATGTTGTACAGTACATTTCTCACAAACAGACCTTTTCAGATTTCATATTTTGCATTCAAATTTCAAATCTGTCTTGCAGTCCAGCTCCAGATGAGCAGAACTGTTCTTAGAAAAATCGTTCTGCTCGTGGGTAAAGCTACCAGTGTATACAGTTGAAAGCATGTAGCTCCCACTCATTGCCTGTGGAAGTCAGCGATTATGTGATTAATGGCACTCGTTTGAACACTGCGGTCTGTGTTCCAGTGTTGTTTTCCTGCATTAGTCCTGTAGACCTCCAGACAATCCAAGTGTGCACTTTCTCAACAATATGAGGGAAAAAACTCTTTGCCTACGGTACTGTACTTAATGAGTAATTCCCAACCTCGATTTAGAAACATTACAAAATGACATTAAAAAATCTGCACAGGAATTGTGTCCCCAGGAATAAAGATGGGAAACACTGTCTTGTTTAGCAGAACCCTTATTGAACACAGCTGAACAAGAGACGTGCTTTTTTATCTGCAGAGCATTGAAATGGCACCTGCTTTCTCAGCAGACCAGCAGTTTGAAAGACGCTGATGCATCCCAAAGTGAATTCAGTTTAGATCGCCGAAAATAATTTTGCCTTATTCGGACAGTAGATCTGGTGTCCACATTCTAGAATTGAAAACTAGGAAAGCATATTTTCTGCAGAAGTGACAAAAGAGATTATAAAGGATGTTTGTTTTTGTGGGGGGGTTAGTTTTGCACTTCAGGTTTCTTGCCTAAGCCAGCAACCTAAGGAATGTGTAAGGAGAAAGCAGCCATAAGACACAGAGCTGATGATTTGTGATCCTCAACCACTTTGTCGCACACTAACAGAATTTTTGCTTCTCACTTAAAAAAAGGTCTCCACTGTTACCTCCTCCAGCTCATTTCCCCATCCTTAACTCATGTGCAACAGCCCTGGTTACACCAGGACATCTTCTGCTGTGTTCTGGCCATATTCTTTAAGTGGCAGGCATGTAGAGACATTAAAAGCAGAGGCTCTGTTAATTTCAATAGGTCTTAAGACTAGTGTTGTACAGTAAGTGATTTAGAAAATCTACAATTTTAGGACATGATTACAACGCAATTGTATTATTCCTTTCTGCTGATTTTTCCCATTATACATTATGCATATAATGTTTGCTAAAATGATGTGTGTAGCTGATAGTTGTGCGGCTCTTCATAGCACAGTTAATGATGTTTTAAGATTGGAGTCGGGAGCTTGCGTCAGTGTGCAAGTCATAGAGGAACAGCCAGAGGTTAATTTCAGAATGGAAAGTAAAAGAAAAAGTACAGGGACAAAGTTTCAGCTGAAGGGTCTTCTTCAGATGTGTGTTTATAGATTGAGTTTTTTCAAAGCGAAACTAAAACATACAGTAGAATGATTGCAACCACTTTATAAGCATGCTCCTAATCATGCTAGAAGTTAAATTTTCATATTTACCCAAATATATTTAATCTTTCAAGCTCTCTAACGGTGAGATTTATATTTTCTTAATCATGTACAACCGATTCCTGAGCTCAGTATCTGGTAGGGAAGTCTAGTCTGCACGCTGGACACACAGATTTGTTTTAAGACAGGTGACCTGGCTTTGTCAGTGCGTGGAACCATGCAGTAATCAAGTAATGCCAGCAGTGCTGAAATAACAGTAATCTGGAAATGGCAGAGGTGTCAGGAGAGTGAATGCACGACTGGAATAACTAGCCGGCAGTCTCACCTCAGCCAGAAGGACCAGAGGCAAGAGAAGGATGACCATTTATTCATTTGACTTTTCTCAGAAGCATTTTGTATTGTTATTAAGTGCCGTCATTTAAACACTTTGAGATGTTTGCTTTTAAAGATTCAATCTAAGATGACATTTCCTATTACGATTCATTAGTATTGCTGGTCTGATTGTTGCAGATTGCATTCTGTGTGCTCAGTATTAAGAGTGCATTATACATGTGTAATCTTGGATATGCTATGGTGTTGTTTTTAATCTGTGTGCATCTCTGCAGCATGATTTTCACATTGTTATCTTTGTGTCTGTGGGCATGCCTGTTTGTGTTTGTACTAGATCAGTTCCAACAACTGCATATTTTTTCTCTTTTCGTGTTTTCTTTGAAACTGTGTAAATGATCCTTTCACTTCATCACTGAATCTGAGTCTGTTGTCCTCTGGAACAGATTTGGCAATGTCTGCCATGCAAAAGTCACAATTTGCCACTTAGTTTGCATTAGGAATCAATCATTTTTATTACTTTATATATATATACACACACACCTAAGACATCATTTGTGCCAGAAGAGGCTCATTTTGTAAAATCGATCTTACAGTAAGACATTGTTTTAAAATGCTATTCTCATTCCTAACCATGACCAAATGAGAAGGAAGTGGAAGATGTCATGTATGCAATTCATCTGAACATCTGAGGAACACAGAGGCTGGACATGGGTGCACAATATTCTTAACCCCTCTGAGGGGAGAAACTGAGAGAACCTGGCTTGGTAAAAGTTTTTTTTTGTCATTGTTTTTATTGATAGTCCACGGCCTGCCCCTGCTCCCAGCGCTGAACACAAACTCCTCACTTACAGGCCACGACTTACTTGTTGTATCCAATACAGGCGACAGGTTAAGAATTTGGACACCACAGGGCCTAAAGCATGGTGTGAACTTGCTTCACATGAAAGAACAGAGTTGCTGCAGGTAAATGATTGTTATTAATTTATTTGTCTGCCACTTTTATGCGACGTGACTTACAGTGCCTTGCAAAATTATCCAGACCCCTCGCGATTTTCCTGTTTCATTTTAAAGCTGGCCATCAAGACACTTTGAAGTAGCAAATGATATATGCAATAAACCCCTTTTTGTGGCAAACAAATTAATTTTAGGAGCCCAGAATTACCTTAATGGGCCTCACAGTATGTTGAGTAGCCTCTGTCTGGGTGTAATAATAGCCACTCCCATGATATCAGAATAAAACCACCAGTCTCTGTGATGTGCCTTGGTCATGGATAGAAGCAAAAACTGAACCATGAAGACCTAAGGAACATTCAAAGCAAGTTAGACATGATGTTGAAACCATACACTTGGCAAAGACCCAGCGTAGTCATCTCTCTCAGTCAACACCATCCCTGCAGTCAAGCCTGGTGGCAGCAGCATCATGCCAAGGGGATGTGTCTCCTCAGGAGGGACTGGGATGTTTGTTAAGGATTAAAACCAATGGATGGAGTAAAGCACAGGCAGATACAAGAGGCCAAACTAGGGTGACAATGTATCTTTCAGCAGGCCAGTAATCCAAAGCTCCAAAGCTCCACTGGAATGATTTAAGTAATTAAATGTCCTTAGAAAGTCTTTAAAACTGCAGATCATTAGAGAACTCCAAGCAGCTTCAGAAAGCCCGAGAAAATCTGCCAAGAAGAATGGACAACAATTGCACCAAGCCAAAGTTGGTCCAGGCTTAAGCAAAAAGACTTGTGGCTGTATTTGCTGCTAAAGGTGCTTCCACAGAATATTCAGTGTATACAACTGAATGCATTTGCAGCGAACATAGGTACCTTTTCTTACCTTTAGAAGTTTGAGCATTCAGGTTTTGAATAAATATAGAGTTTTAAAAGAGGTAAGCCTCATTTTGAAACTTCAGATAATGGGACACCAGAGGAAAGGTCAGGATACCTGTGGAAGGCACAGTACATTTGTATCCTTCGGTGCAGCGAGACATTTTACCGTATCTGTCAGAGTGATCTACAGTACAGTGCCTTGCTCAAGGATATAGCTGCACTGCCCAACCCAGGGGTTGAACCTACAGCCTTCCCGTTACAAACTTTAAATGTGCATTACCTTAATCGAATGTTACAGTATATACAGTTTTACATAATTAGAGGTTTCATGTGTTCTTTAGTTAGATATTGAAATAGCAAATCTCAGTGCTATATTAAACACTGTGTGACAGTATGTGGGTGGTATCGTGAGATAGAATTCTGAGCAGTGAGCCGCAGCGTTCGGATGCGGTCAATAATGTTGTGGATGCGGGTGTGAAATACAGGAAATAGCCCCACGCAGGGCTCCACCAGCAGGGAAATACACAGCCTACCAGGAGCAGAAGGCAGTTCTTTACATTGAGTTGCCCTGTGGGGGCTGGGCTGGAGGGGCTCCTGGAAATTGTATCAGTAAGATGAAAGCACCAAGCAAAAGGCTAAAAAAGAAGGTTGAGGAGGCTTCCTCTGCCTGTTACATTCCTTACGAACGTATCTACTGACAATAAACCAAAACAATCCCTTCTTTGGTGGGCACCAGTACTTTCTGGTGCCAAGACAGCCAACTCACCGGAAGCTTCCTTCCCATTTCAGCGGACTGCTGCTACCAGCAAAGTCTTGAACACACCAGTGCAAACCAAGAACACATTTCTTGGTGCTGATCAACTCGTAAGTGGTTATTGGACAGGGACTGAGTACATAGCTCTATGTATGGTTTGGTTTGGTACCTGTATGGATGGCATGGTTTGATATTCACTGCCTTGGACTTTTTGTGTCATAGGTTGAAATGAAAAGGAATGAAGATGTCAAGGATATTTTCACACCTTTCAATAAAAACACTCTATTGTGTCATGTGTTTGAATTTCAGCTGTATTCACAAAAGCCAGTAAAATGAGCTGAAAGCTAATATGTTGGATGATGGTATAGTGTATGTGTGCTTTGTACTTTGGTTGATCTTTTCCAATTTTCATTAAGTCTTTAACCAAGCATTGTCCCAGGCATTTCTGTGCAAAGGAAAGTGATGTCATCTCAGCTGGCAGTGATGTAATCCTAACTCTGTCTACAGCATATGAAAAAAATGATGTCCCAGCACTATTCAAATGTGGTATAAAAGTTACTATAAATCAAAGATGATGAATGCTAGTCATATTTTTGTAAATAACTTTACAAATAACTAGAATATGTAAGAAGTAGGCTAATGCATCTTCTTCGTACTGTAAAATAGCTAGAGGGAAAGTGAAATGTAAGACATCAAAATATGGGTGTTATACCGAGTCACATAACAGAATTCTGCGGTTTATTCATTTAATAATTTGCCTTATTTTTTTTGTCTTCAATTGACAAGAAGTCTGTCAGTCATGAATTCTTCTGTCCGAAAGTATAGAACAGCAGCCGTTAATCTTCATGATGTATCAAAGTCTTTACATGTGCACATGACTCACGTCTGCTGCGTTAATCTCAGGCACAGACAGATCTTGTTTGTCGAGTTGAAAGACGTTCTTATTCAAAGTTGCCATTCTTAGCTTCTAATGAGTGACGTAACTGTGCAACACATAACCCAGCAACCTTGTTTATCATTAGTACGGAAGCATTTTTTTGTTTTGTTTTTTTATTTTCTGACTTGTGGTACAGGAATAAAATGAGCCCTGGAGTGTCTCGGTGTCTGCAGCTCTGCTGGAGACCTGCAGTGAATACCAATCTGCAAGGTGATGTAGGACCACATAGTGTGCAGCTGTCCTCCACACTGTTGGCTCAAGTCTAAAATTAGAAACATTCCTACTTGAAAAAAGCTTGTGGACAGATTGCCTTTGTACAAATATATTTTTTAAACACTATTCCCTTACGGGTTTCGTATCTTACCTTCCTTTATTTCTTCTATTGTACCCCTTTCCATTGAAATGTGTATAAACTATTAATGTCACAGAAGCATTCGCCAGCACTCTCCCAGCAGGCATCGCCAATCTCTAAACCAGTCCCTTTGTTTAGTCCCGCTGAAAAGATTCTAATCTATCTTCTGCAAGCATTGAAAACAAACCAGCCTGCAAATGTCGGTTATTATGCATGTCTCGCGGAGGAAAGGAAGAAAAGTGACGTGATGAAGAGTATTCTTCTTCTGCGATGGAGGCAGTGGTGCTGCGGGCTCCTCCCGGCATGTGGCAGTGTGTGTGTGTCCGTGTGTGTGTGTGTGCACGTGAGCGAGTGTGTGTCTGAGATCCATAAACCAGGCCTTCGTCTTCTCGTTCAGATATTCCACGCTGTGTTAGAATGATGCCCTGTGCCTGCATTTGCAAGGCATCTCCATGCGTTGTATATGGATCAAGGGATAATAAGTCAGTTTCGCCAGTGCTTGCTGATATATTGTACAGTAATTCTATAAATCTGGTGGCTATCCAGCCATCCATTCAATCATTATACAGTGTAACTGACAGTATGATATGTGAAATGTAAAAGAAGACCTGCTGAACTGTTAGACCAATAGATGATGGAAAATTAATTGCCACAGTTCAAAATGCTTTCCAAGCTAAAATAAAAGTTAGATGAATACAAAAGCATTTTGTTGTGAAGTTCTATGTCTTGGGATGGAAAAAATGAAAATGCTGAAATATGAATGCATAGCAACCAATATAATCATGATCTGAATGAAAGAAATCACAGAAGCATAGTCAAAATTCAGTTATACTGTATCAAGCAACACATCTGGTATAGCAGAAATCAGGACAACTGTACTGAAGAAACTTGATTAATATCTTTAGACCAGACAGCATTGCTTTGCTTTAGGATACAATGAGTATCTGATTGCAAGGCACATACTGTAACAGAAAGTGTGTGCATGTTATTTCTCTTCTAAAAAGAAATGCTTGGCACACGTTTGTAAATCATGGCAATTTCATGCTATCAATAAATGCATCAAGTCTTTACATTCCTTGTTTTCTTTCTGCATCAGAGATCTCTAAGTCAGTTGTCAAAACAGTTATTGATCCTGCCATCCCCAGTCCACAGTAATACAGATCAGTTCTCCATCACCGAGTCTTATCATTGGTCAAGTCTTGAGCAGACTATCGGAGTTTAAAAACAGGCATGTTTCTAGCAGATAGCAGATCATTGCATCGTGCACCTCAAAATCTCTGTAGCCTAAATACTTCACCTGTTCAGATACCAAAGTCTGACATGCCTCTAATTAAGATTGCACTTCTAACCCTGTTGCTTGTTGTGGCATTCTCTTGTACACTGTTTGCTGACGGTTTCTTTAGCATTGCTTGTTGTGTACATGTCTCAGACATGAGAGCTACAGTATGAAGGAACCAGCTTGGCTCTTCTTGCAGTGTTTATTTATTTAAAAAAATTGCTGTGTTTGGAATTTTTTAAGTCTACAGTGGACCACTATTTAACAGAAAAAAAGAGACTAATTGATGTCTGATCATTCAGAAATCAGATTTGGTTTTGATTATTTCAGAACCAGATTTGTCATCTTCTTCAGGAAAGTCAGAGGAATGCACACCTCAAGTTACAGAGCGGTAAAACAGTAATCAATCAAAATGATAGAATAAGCAGGTCAACACACTCCATATTCCATAATCAAATTTAAACATTGTGTATCTACATTTTGATAGCATATCTTCCCATAAAATTGTAAGCAAAACACAAACTTGGCAATAGTTTATACTTTATGCATTGCTGGGTTGTGGTTTTGCATTAAATGGGCTCTTTAAATGGCTTTTCACGCACACAAATGTCATTTTTGGCTGGAGAAAATTGTACATTGTCTGGATTGAGCGGGTGGAGTGGTGAGGAGCAGATCACATTCTGCCGTTCTCTGTTGACAGAGACCTCTTCCGCCTTTCATCAGCATGAAGCTGAGACAACAAACACTTTGAAAATGCACCATCGACAGCCTGCTGTCTGAATCACTGCACCTGTGTTATTAAAAAAAAATGTCTCTGTATTGGCAGCGACGGTCCAAAGGGAGGGAAAAGAAAATGTCTTGCTTTGGGCAAAACAAGTGGCTAGAAAAGAAAATGATGTCATACAGGCACAAGGCTGCAACATTCCAGTAGTGAACAGCGGGTGTATACCACACTCATAAGGGTGTGGCTAATTTACAAACATTCAGGTTGTGCATGGCCAGCCTGATCGGCCTTCCTGTCACTGCTGGTGCTTGGTGCCAGTGTGTCAGTGCCCCAGGCATCAGTTCCCTCCTCTCTCCGCCAGGTTATTGCTGCTGATCAATCAGCGCTGGACCGCGGTGGCATGGAGGGGGCTGGCCGTGTGTTCTGAACCGAGGCACCGCTCTGCTGGTGCGGTTTCCCCTTTCGATCGGGGACAGAAACCAAAAAATGCCTAATCGCTCAAGTCTTGGCTGGGGGGAGGGGTGTCTTCATCAGAAATCAAAAGAGCTTTGAAAAAACATTGCTAGCTATCCTAAGGAAGATTTTGTTTATACAAAGCCCCTGGTGTTTCAAACTGAACAAGAGCAGGTTCTGGTCACAGTGGTATCTAGAGGCTAGGCCTTCAGTTCACGTAGGACCTGATGCAGTATATCATACCAATATTTCTCACCGCTGGCTTGGGCAGGCTGAAGGCAGTTCTGCTCTTTTTGTGGGGCTTGGTTTAATAAGGCAGGGCTCTCAAGTCTGTTTGCTGAGGTCTTTTCCTCTTGTAGTGGACTGAGTGCGGCTGTGCCTTGTGCCCAGAGAAATCTCATGAGTTTTCTTCCCTCGCTGCTGTGCTTTACTCAAGCTGAGAGTAACTTGATGACATCTGAAATAATTTAAACAAGCGCAGTGATCATTAATGGCCCTTTGCATTTTTTTTATTCCATTTATTTGTGTATAGAAAGCAAATAAAAAAGCTTTAACTGAGCGGGGAATAACTGAGCCCTGGGATTTTTTTTTTCAGTCCAGTGGTGGTGAGGCAGTCTGTGAACTAATCTTCTCGCTGTGCTGTCGGTAATGATAGTTAATTATTATTTTGTGTCTGTGTTGCGCTCACTGTGCACAGCGTCGCCCCGATTTGTGCTTTTGGCTGCTCAGCTCTCCCCCCGGAGAGCAAAGATGTAAATAGAGGCGTTGCAGCAGCCTGCGCTGTTCAGAGAGCTAATGAATTAAACATCCCAAACAGTCATTTTCACCCATTTCCACTGACAAAAGATCACAACAGATAGAGGCTGGCAGGCACCTTCACAGTACTCGCTGCTCGCCTGTGTGTGTGAGCGAGCGTGAGCGTGTGCCCATATGTCCTTGAGCATGCATGTGTAATTAAATAACGTGCATCGTGTAATGCAGAAGTTTGTGAATATTAAAAAGTAGTCCCATTTATATGCTGAATAACGAGAAAACTGCCGAGCGAATTTGGTGCGACCAGAGGCTTCAGGACCCACTCTTGCGCAGTGATTGATGTGTTTGGCCTTTGCCGGATGAAAAGATACCTCCCACTCAAAAAAGTCAAGATCTTGGAATTCCATGGGGCTGAGCTGCACTGAAATTGAATGTTCTGCAGATGTGTCTTGACTCTAAGGCTGTGCTGCTGTCCCACTGCATAAAGGTTTTGTGATCAAAGGCACCAGCAGTCACCTGCCGCATGTGGAGGTTGTCCACAGTTGAACGGCCTCCGCTCTTTTGAAAAAACAATTGTCCTTTTGTGTTTGTTACACTTAACCCATCAGAGGTGCTTTAACGTCACGGCTCTATGGGGACACCTTGGCCAAATCCATGGTGACACCACAGGAATGGCCTTCATGTCCTAAAACTTGGACGAGCTGCCTTTCTTAACCTCATGGAGTTCAGATCCTTCCTCTATCCAGTTTTCTAAATTTTACCCCCAGGAACGAAAGCTGAGGATTTCTCCTTTTTTCTCAGATTTTAGATTCCATCATGCACTTTGTTATTTTATATACTGTATAATGTTTTGTTTTTGGAATCACCAGTAATATGTCCTTGTCAAACACTCTCTATATTGAATTGCTCTTCTTTTCATGACTGTGACACATGTGCCAGTATGGGAGTATGGAGAAACACGGGGTCTCACTGACACTCCTGTTGTTGAATCGTGTATTGTGTGACACACCGTAAGGCCTTGCAAGAAGAATTAGCAGAATCTGGAGGAGTTCTTTAGGCATGTTTGGTTATCCTTGTCAGGCAAGGTGAGAATGCTGTGCCTACACAGCTGCTCTGGTACCTGGCTAGTTTCATAAAAATGGTTAAAAATGAAAAGAGACCATTTGGCCTATCTTTCTTGTTTTGGTATTCTGTAGCTACTTGACCCAGCCAATTGACTCTTCAGACTTTTCTTGGAGGAAACCAGGGTATCAGCTTGTTCCACATTTTCCACAACCCTTTTCATAAAGAAGAGCTTCCTCTTCTAGCCAGAGAGCCCTGTCCAAGGATGTCTTCATGCTGAGGAATCAGTTGTCACACTTGTGCTGAGACTCTGCTTCCAAACAATGAGATTTTTGTTTTTTTATGTTTGCAAGGCCATTATTCCTTTACTGTCCACCCAAAGGGTGGGATGTTCTTTCACATAAGAGAGGAATACAATGGATGAGTGCAGTAAGCATGCTTTAGTAAGCTCTTCTGTATTCAATGTGCTGTCTTGTCTCTGCAGGCCCTGAGGAAGACCACACGTGTCACGATGAAGCCACTCGCACTGCTCTGGCTGTTAGGTTCCCCGCCTCAAGCACCTCCACCCACGGTCTGTCACGCCCTGCTTCTCCCACCACGGAGTACCTGCCCAGGTGTGTTGCACCCTTCCTCACCTCTTTCTCTGTGGGCAGTCCACACTCCTCCTCACTCTCCGCCTCCTTTCCCCTCCTCACTCTCCTAATCCTCCACCTCCTCACTCTCCTCCTCACTCCCCTCCATCCACTCTCCTCCTCCACACTCCTCCTCACTCTCCTCATTCTCCTTCTCCTCCTAACTATCTGCCTCCTCCACACTCCTCCTCACTCCCCCCTGCCCCCTCATTACACCTCCTCAGTCTTCAGCTCATTGTTATTTACTCTCCCTCTGCACGTGTGCTTTACCTTGGCTCTTAACTGCCCATTAAAACATATTGATTCACCGGGAGTGGGCCCTTTCATTTTTATGAGTTCTTCCCCAACGTGACGAGAGTGTGTCAAGAGGTTTATCAGATGCTGCCTCTGCCAGCTTTTGAGAACTTGTAGTGCGAGAAGAATGTAGTGCTATTATACAGAATAAAAACAAATCAAATTTTCTGTTTCTTATAAAATTATTGATCCTCTACCTAATCCACCAGTTTCTTATAGTCCATTGTTGAATCATCACTTAATCTTAGCAATCTATTCTCTTATACTTTCTGACCCTTGTCCTGTGTCTACTTCATCTTAATTCCCATGTACAGTATAGCCCTGAGTGAGTGCACTAACTGTAGGTTTCTTTCCCATAAGAACATAACAACAGTTACAAAAGAGAAGAGACCATTTGGCCTATTTGGTAGTTACTAATTAATTGATGTAAAGATCCCATCCTGAAGTTTCTTGAAAGAAGCCATGGTGTTGGCATCCACAACATGGCAGAGTAGCTTGTTCCATTTTCCCACACAAGTATCTGGGCAAACAAGTATGTCCTCTCGGTTTTCGATGCCCTTCTGCGTAGTTTCCACTATTGTCCTCTGGTTTGTGTTTCACTGTTTCAAATCCTCTGCATTCACTTTGTCAGTACCCCTGAAGATTTTGAATTGACCAATTGACCATTGGTCCCCTTGTAGTCTTTGTTGAAGACTTAAAAATTCTAGCTCCTGTCAGCGTAGGCATCCAGCCTCCTTCAGGGTGTGGAAGAGCGGAATTCCGTCAGTATCAATCCCTCCCCAATGGGTAAAAGGCAGAGGCTAGTTCTTCCAAAGGGTAATTGCAGCCAGAAAGCCACAGCAGCAGGACTCATTACAGCAGGGATGAAATGGAGTGCAAGGTGGAAACAACCGCCGGTCGCTCTGTGCTAATGGCATTTCACTGTTAAATGAACCAGCACCCCATTGCCTGGTGATCACGGAATGTAAGGCTCTTGTAATCCATATGCCAGCCCAGCAGGGTGCTGTGTCTGTTATTTCTGTGCCTATGCTCCTCAGACACTGTGGCTGCTGCACGCGCATTGTCAGCAGTAACAAGCTGTCAGCGATCAAGCTCAATGTTCTGGTTGACAGAAGTGTTCAGTCATATTAAAGGAGTTGTTTAAGAGCTTATGCAAAAGTGATCCATCTCAGCATGCAAATATGTGTTCAGCCACTGGATGCCTGCACACAAGCCCAGCAACATACACAGACTACTCCGCTACAGGGCTACCACTGGTGTCCTAACTGCACAAGACCAAAGACCCAGAGGGCCTATAAGGGCCTTTGAACCTGGGGGACAAGGTGTCTAGTTAGAGGGTCCAGGGCAGGTCTGAAGGACCTTTTAAACACAGTATACCTTGAGGTCTCTAGCAGGATTGATCATTCTGCTAGACCCTGAACTGCCTACAGTCCTATGCATTCATATTTGTTAAGAAGGTTGTATTTCCCACTCAAAGAGACTAAGGGAATCTGCTGTGCTGTGCTGTGATGGAGGTCTGATCTCAGGACCCTCTTTTTGTTCTGCCCATTTACGGCACACATGAGTCATATGAGAGTGTAAACGCTAGAAAATAATGACAAATTATCAAACCACCTTCTAATTTAAAGCAGTTTCCTGTCCTGCATTAATTAAATAGCTTAATTAAGGTTTGCAGCTAAAAGGGAAAATTAAATGAGTTCCTGAATTTAAAATGGCTCTCCTAATTAACTTAATTGCATTTTTGAAATATAAAAACATTCATTAGGATGCCAAGATTAGAAAGAAATGTTTTCTTTGTAGCAAGCTTTTTATCAACCATTCTGAAAAAAAAACATGGAACAAAACAAAAGCCTTAAATTTTCAACTGGAGGACAGAATATTATTTGAAAATATACCGTCATTCTGTTGAAAATATGTCACTATGCATTTTTAAAATCTATATACTGTTTATGAGACCCACTGAGTCATACTGTACGTCCACATTACTTATAACATCAAACATACCAAGCTGGAATCTGCAATTATCTGGATGTTAAAAAGCAAAAAGTCTGCTTAAGAAAATATTGAGATCAGTGTAAGAGATCAAGTTGGGTAATTGAAAACTCAGCGGGGAAAAAAATAAATAAATGCATGTGCCCTGGAGATCAAGTTGAGGAGCCAGCTCTCTAGACTGCAGGGGTAAGAGAGAAAGATAGACCTAGGCCTAGTCTGAGGTTTAGAGACAGAGTTTAGGTAGGCATGATGTCAGAGGAGAGCAAAGGACAGGGAAAGAGTCTGAGGAGGGTTTGTGATGGATATTCCTGCTAGCTGCCTAGCACCTCAGGGTTTGCCCAACCAAAGCTCCAAGTAATGGCAGGGAACAGAGGGATTTGTCAGGCTCCCATTTCAGCTGTGACCTGTCAGGCTGTGATTGGTTGGCAGGCACCCTGGCTCGGGAATAATAGGCACCTGTGTTCTGCTCTGAGGGCCTGGCAGAGCCTCAATGTGAAGACCAGTGTGTGTGAAAGGAGATGGATAGAGGGAGAGGGTGGGTAAAAAGCAAAGAAATAAAGAGAGGGAACAAGGTCGGGCGATTTTGTATCAAAGAGTGAAAGGGTTTTTTTTTTCCTTCTCTCCCTCTTCCCCAATTCAAACACTTGGTTGGAAGACACACTCTCATGCCCTTCTCCTACTTCTCCGACTCGTCTGGCTAGGGTCCAGCGATCTCCAGCCAAGCCGAGCCCTCGGTCCAGACACCCCCTCCCCACCCCAGCTCTCGCCCTGACCTCCCTTCTTGTGTGGATGGCACTGAATCTGCGTCGCGAGGAGGCGTGCTCGTATCAGGCCTGCGTGACATCTGCACAGCAGTTTGCATAGCTGGCCGCCTCTCCCTGGTTTCACTGGGGAGACAGAAAGAGAGAGCGATGGGAATTGAGGGGAGGGAGGCAGGGCTGGAAGAAAAGAACTTGCACGGTGAGAAGAGACAAGAAGGCAATCAAAGACGATCTTACCACTGTCTGGCTTTTGGGTAAGGGCCTGCTGTTTACTGTTGTCACAAAGTAGCAAATTGTCTAGCTCCATAGCAAAGGAATGCTATTTTTTTGTTCAGCGAGTCCTGCTGCTTGAGAAATTGTACTTGGGCTTTGTATCCTATTAGGGGGAAGAAGGAGGGGGGCCTAGTGTTACTGCCTTCTTTTAGCAATTTATTTTCTTCTCCGAGTGGACGCTGCTCCATGGATTGGCATACCCTCTTTATCAAGAGTTTCGGCTACAAAAGCGACAGATAGCTCCGAGCTCCCCCGGCTGATTAAAAACACCAGCCCTGTGCAAACTCTGATGAGAAACCCTGTGGCTCTGCTCGGCTGTGGCATGGTGTGCCTGCCATCCATACTGCAAGAGCTCTTTAATAAGGGCCCGTATCAATGAGATTTTTGCTCCACTTTCTGTGAGGCCAGATAAAATCCCAAATAGTTCTCCAGAAGAGAAAAACGAACTTATGCGTATGTACCTCTCCATCTCTTTTTTCTGTTTGCGCCTTTAGCTTTTTTTTTTAACTTTCCTTTCCTTTAGTTACAGTTACTTTCAGAAAAAAAGAGGTAGAAAAATTTAGCCCCCCCCTTCCCACCTCCAGTAAATAACCTCCGTGTTCTCCCGAGTGGCCCTCTTTCAGCCTGGAGCCCGTGCGATCAGCTTAGTTAATAAATCCCCGGATTGTGATGGTAATTTCAATGGAAGTGATTGAGTGAGTCAGACGGCATTCATTTTCCCCCTCTGAAAACTGTATTAAACTGTGAAGGATTAGGAGCCAGTTCTGGAATGAATTAGAATTCATTAATATTTCCCCGATATCCAGACTCTTCTTTGGGTTCACTTTGTTTGTACCGCATTGAAGATTTGGCGATCGCGTTTTAGATAAGCTACTGCTACTCTGGAAGACTGAACAGTGAAACACGAAAAAAGAGGACGCGAGTGGAAACCGCTTCATTAAAACTGCATTAGAACTGGAAACAGGAGGTGCTTCTTCACACAAAGGCTTGTGGGAGGATGGAACAAGCTACCCAGCCATGTGGTTAAAGCTGATGCTCTGACTTCTGTCACAAAAGCAGAGGATAAGATTCTCAGAAGAACTTTTAACAACCAAACGGGCTAGATGGACCTTTTCTCATCAGTAACCTTATGTTTCTCCTATTATCTAATAACTATCTTGCTTTAAAACCAAGTAAGCCCGATAGATTCATTGTTGTAGTGGAGTTGCAGGCTGGTTGTTTGTACTACTGACAGTACACTGACCTTTATTAAGATGTTTCAAATGAGGGGAGGCTGTTTAACCCCTTCTGTCTCATGCAAAAAAATGAATACCTTATTAATCTGAGGATCTCACCCAGCTGTGTCATGCAAGATTTGAGGAATCAGCTTCAACAGCTTGACTTGGTGGTGTGTTTTAGGCACCCTTGACTCTTGTGTAATGGTGTCCCTGCTATTTTTAGTTATGAATCTGTTAAATTGTCATTCCTGTCGATGATGCCCTTTTGGCCTCAGTGTGTCTAAACATTATCCCATTCCAAGGCTTCTGGGTGGCTCTTACAGTAACAGCCCTCAGGAATGATTCTGCTGCCAGTTGGTTTCCAGCTACGCTCCAGGTCAGAATGTGGAAGGGAGCCCCACTCAGTCAGGTCACTACTTTCACAAGAGACCTGCAAGTTATTAATTATGAATCTAACTTTATTTGGCTATTGCTTTTATGCAAAGCAATTTACATTTGTATCACGGTGCATTTTACTGGATCAATCTGTGCTCAAAGGTGGGGATCTGAACCCACAATCACCCAGTTTTAAGTGCAGAACCCTGGCCGTTACTCCCAGCCCAGAGCATTATTAGGTTAGATCCATTTCTAGCGTGTGTTCTCCTGATATAAGGCATCTGACATAAGTGATAAGAACCAGTTTTCTGAGACTGTGCTGTGAATGTTATAGCACGTCTGGACACTGCAATAATTAGTACAATAACATTTTAAGTAAAATAAGTAAAAATAAGAAAATGTTATGCAACTGAAAAATAATAATAAAGTAATAAATAAAGTAGTATATACTTGTTTTAAAACTTCTCAATATTTTATTTCTTCTAAATACATCATAAATAAGACATTTGATTCCAAGGGCTTATAGCATGTTTAAGTGGCAGTGATGTCAGTCTTGTTTGTGGTTTTGGGGGCATGAGAAGTCAGCAGTGCAGAAAGGAGGAGAGTCTCTCAGGATGTGTGTGTTGTACTCTCTCCAGGACTGCAGACATGGCAGAGTGTCATGTTGCGTGATTAGCGGCAAGATACGTGTTTTTACTCTTAGCTTGAAGGAATAAGATTGCAGCCCGTGAACAGAATCATGATCGGTGCTTCTGTCTGTAACCTCAGATAACCATTCTGCTCGTTCCTTTCAAATTTTAGTTTCAGAAGTATATTCTTTGTTTACAAGCTTTAGTGCAGCCTTTTCTGCTTGAGAATAGGTCCATGAGCTCTGTAAATTGTCGTAGGGTTTCTCCTCCTGTCAGAGGAGTAGAGATTTTGGAAATTTCCTTCGGTTGTACTTTTTTTGTCTTTTGTTCTTGCGCTGTCTTTAAGTGATCGATAAGAGATTTGTGCTCCAAAAAGCTGATTTCTCCATTTCTTTAAGAATCCCAATAAATCACTTGTGCAGTCTGGTCAGGTAGTTTCCTTCAAACACTCACTTCTGCATCCCTTGGTCTGGACACTTTTGACCTGTGTCGTGATGCCTGGTGTTTGTTTAAAGATTTGGGGTGATCTTTATAATTGCAAAGTAAGTAACAGAACACACTTTGTTTTCGCATAGACTGAATGTCTGTCTGAGCCATCACCTCTTATGAAGTGCTATGGTGTTGTGCCCTGTACCCCACTAGGAGGGCGCACTTTATCACCCCAGGCCACAAGAGACTGAAGCTAGGAAAGGCTGGAAAGGGCATTCTGTCCCCAGGCACCCCAGATCCGTCCTGCTGAGTTAGCGCTGCAAATATGCAAAGTAAAAAAAAAAATCCTGGATGTCTTTATGTCACTCTTGTTCATAAACATCTGCACTAGCTGCAGGTACCAGTCCATTGTGATGATGTAACACGTACTGTACTGTAAAGCTCAGTTCATTTTCAGCCGATTGAATTCTTAACACTGTAATGTTGCTATGTTCACATTTGCCAAGTTCACTGAGTTGTCTATGGTTTGGTATAAACCTGTATTAAACTGTATGGTGTAGAAATACAATAGTACTGTTTGTTTTCTTCTGTATTTAAAGCTAGTCTTGCTGGAAGAAAAAGAAAGGTTAGGGAATTATCCACCCTCTGCTATGCTATGTTCGTAAACCTGATCTCAGAATTTTCAAGCCGTTTTTGCTTCTTGTTGCCACTTAAAGAGTGATCTCCTCGGAGAAGGCTGAAGCATGCGATGAGGGTCTCTCTCTGTTCTTTTGAAAACAGTGGCAACCACCTGATCATAGTGAAGCACCGGCCCTCCCACAGACTCAGACGCACACCCACGTCCTCTCACACAGCATTCCTGGGAAGACGATTCATAGCTGTCAGCTCCCCAGCTGGGCAAGGTCACCAGATAATGAGAATAATTGCGAGAGGGGCAGCAGCACCCAGCAAAGAGATTTACAGCCCCATGGCATGTCACCAGCGCCATCAGCTGAGTACCCGATTTACTGCCCTCACCTTAATAGCCCAGCCATATCAACTGATAACAAGATTTACTGTCCTGCACCTCATAACCGAGGCACGTTAACCCAGGATATTCTGCCGCCAGCTGGCTGGCATCCCGATACCGAAGACTGATGATCCATAACTCAACAACCACACCATTATTAAGTCATATTTTACATTTCTGAGCTGCAAAGCTTTGCAGCGTTTCAGCACAGAGCCTGGCCAGCTTGCACGCGATTCAGAATCTTTTCAAAAACCTGCGTTAGTCTGTAATTGGCCAAGATGCCCACAGGACTTCAGAGCTCAGCCCTGTGTGAAGCACCACAGGATTCATTTCATGAGCATAAACAGCTAGAAAGGCTGTAATGAATGCAGTGGAAGTGCAAGGGCTGGCCATGTGAAAAGGATCATCTGTGGCCGGACTTCCAGCTGCTGTGCAACACTGAGCACCAAACAGTCCTGATACAAACAGGACTATATCTGGAAGCATGGCCGTATGGCTGGTGCAGAGCCTGATGCTAATGGCTTTGCAGAAGGCTGATACTGTATATGTAGCCCTGTTATCAAAGTGCAGTCATTAAATGAGTGAATTCCAACCTCAGGACTTAACAGTGTTTCAATAAACAGTGAAACTCAGACCAAGGAACACAACTGGAAACTATGTAGAAGTGCAAGCAAAGTAAAAACAAAGAACAGGGGGCACATGGTGTGATACCTTTTATATCTCATTGCAGTGGTCAGACCCCCCACTCCAGAGACCCCCATGTCTTTTACTAGGTGATTTAATATGGGGAAGTTCCTTTAAAACTGAGAACAGGAGACACCTCTTTACAAAAATGATTGTGGGAGTGTGGAACAAGCTACCCAACTATTTTGAAAGCCCTGACTTCTTTCAAGAGGTGACTGACTAAGATCTCCGGGTCAACCAGAGTCCGAAGAAAGAGGATGGGCCGAACATCCTCATTTTTCGTAATCCCCTTTTCATGTGAATCCAGAAACAAAGAACATGACTAAGTGTGTTTTTGCTAACAGACCCTTTGAGTCTGTTGTTCATCCTTCAACCAGTATTAAAAGAAAGCAGACATGCAGATGTCCCTTCATGGGCAGCTCTTTGAATCCTCCATTGCTTGACAGGTGGACTTGTCGAATGTGTGGTGTGCAGTGTGTGGACAAGGAAGTGTTTGCTCAAGACCAAAGCTGTGTTCTGAACCTTTTTAAAAAGAAATTCTTAGTAAATTCAAAGTTGCAGATAATGTGAACATAGAATAGGATTTTTGTGCCAATTACACCTGGTTTTATGAAATTCATGCGCATTATTTCGGAGTTAGTAAGAGCGGAGCACATTTTGCACTAGAAACATTCTGGTTGTATTTCATTTATGCCACAGCAGAGAGAAAATCAAATTTTGGAAAGCCGAGTCCACGGTGTTCCAGCTCAAATGAGAAATTCATAGTTGAATGCTTGTGCCTCTGGAACTCCAGTCATCTGATCTCCTTTGCTTTAGGTCTGCATTTCCAATTTTGAAATCATTATTGCCGTATTAAAATCATTCTATTTTAATTAAAAGTGTAATTATTTTTTTTTTCACATTCAAAATCAGGAAAACAAGCTGAAGAATTACGGCAACTTGATTTCAGAGAGCCCGTTGGTGTGGTGAGGGGCGGCCATTTTGTGCCAGTATGTCCAAAACATGAGGAATTCTAAGAAGGGGGGGGGGGTGAGGCAGGAGAGGGGCGCTTTAATCAGAACAGGTCCCTTTGGCACACACGGCTGTCTCGTCTGTGCCGCTCCTCACTGTCGACTCCTCTCGCTCGCTGACCCTCCGCGGAGCCGCAACACTCCTGTAGCCTGGAGCTGCTGTTTAACATGCAGCGCGCGGCGCGAGTCAGCAGGGCCGAGGTGAAATACGAGCCGCGCGCTGTCTGCTGGGGAGACTGTGTCCTCTGGCTGAGGAAAGACATTTCACTGTCAGGACCGCGCACGTCGACGGACGGCAGAGAGATGATATGTTCTGCTTTTTTTTCATTATAATTCTTTCTCTCAGGAAGGTTTCAAGAAAAAAGCAGATAGTTCATTTGGAGCTTGTAGGTAATCAGGCCTGCACTGAGTCTGGATTGTTATAATGACGGCAGGTTCCAGCCTAACGCATCCCTTTTTTAAAGAAAGGACATGCTCACACACCTTTTTCCCATCTCCTACCTTCCTCAGAGCAACATGCGGCCCCAGTAGGTGAATGGAGGTACGCAGTCCTGTTTGGGAGAGCCGCTCTTCTGTCGGCTGACCTGCAGAAATTGAATTAGAATGCCGTGGCGTTTGAGATGGCTGCGCCTTTAATGCCCACGAAAGAGTTCGTTCTTGTAGCAGCAAAGACTCCGTGGATCAAGCTGAGGTTAATTCCACGCTGAAAGGTAAAGTAAGAAGAAAGAAGAAGAAGTGCAACATATCAGCAGTGGAGGTGAAGAAGTGGCTCTGAACTGGTCTCTCAGAGCTGGCACTGTGTTTTTTTTTATTCTGACTTCTCAGCATGGAATCAGGCTTAAGCTGCTCTACTACAGCTCCCTCCAGAGAACCTCCCAGACACGATTTTATGTTTGTCTTGCTTTCTAGGCCCGTTTGTTTGTGGTTCAAACAATGTTTGATTACTTCCACATTTAAATAAGAATGAAAACCGCCAAACAATGTGTCACCGATTCAAACATTTTATTTCTCTTTCTCCCTTCTTTGCCTACCTCAAGCGTTGTGCGATTTCAAAATGGCTTCTGTGAAATCTGGAGCGAATGTAAGCCCTGGAGCGAAATACTCCAGAAATCAGCCAGTTGATGTTTTTGGTACAGTGTGCTTGAATTGGCAGATCTGTCCCTTTTCAATTAATCACTTGTTTTCAAAACTACATGCTGCATGTTGGACATTACCGTTACTGGGTGAAATAAGACTGATGTCTTGCTCCCCTGTGCTCTGTGCAGGTACTGGGAGCTGATCACTAGCTGCTTTTCCCCGGGGGAGATCCAGCCCCTCAGCAGGGAATGGGTGTCCAGGATCTGCTCCAGAGTCCCCAGGTATCTGAGGCACAGACACAGCCCAGCCCTCCAGGAGCTGAAACAGGTAGAGCATCTGATATCTCAGCACGATTGTTCCCCACTTCCCCCATGGGTTTCTTTCACTTCTTATACTAACTGCCTTTCCTTTCAAAGACCACGAGTCAGTAGAGGGACGTGGGGCTTAGTAAAATCTGCAAGAAAGTGAGAGGTTGCTTGACAATTCTTTAATCCATGGAAGCATTTCTGCTCCCGAACTGTAATCAAGACACTATTTCACCAGCCCTGACCTCAACAGACAGTATCCAATGGATGAGCCCAGGAATCTCTGTTATCCTTGTTCTTAAACACGTCAGTGAGTGACAAAATCGATGAATCAGTCGGTTAACTTGCACAGTCCTGCCAAGATGTGCAGGTTAACTTGCATGTCTTTATATCACTTGAAGGAGCTTTCCGAAGTTACAGTACATGAACTATCTTTTTCTCAAAATGTGTTCATTAATAGGTAAGCTTCCTTTTTTAACAATATAAATAAGGTCAGAAAACATGATAATTGCAAGGTGATTCAGTCTGTAATTTGTTTTCATCAGTACAGTAAATGAAGAAGTGGTTGGAATACTAGCATCGTGCGCATATATACTGTATATGCTAAAACTTCCTCCTGTGCTTCAGTACAGAAAAGTGTTAAAGACCACCACAAGTACACTGAAATATTGCACTGACTTCAAATATCTGATTCTCACTGTGCTTTCCTTTTCCATTTTTTGTCCAGTTTTACTACAGATTCCCTCAGTGCCCACGGCACTCTTTCAAATCTCAATTCTCATTTTCTATGTCCTTGGCACCAAAGAACGTATGGACACAACAACATATGAAAAGTTGCAAGTGAAAGTTGGGCATTCAGCCCACCTGGCTGACATGGTAGTTAGTAACATCGATCCAAAGCTCTCATCTGCCTGTGTCTTGAAGGCAGTGGTTGCATCTTCATCCACATGGCCTCATAACTTCTTCCATTTTCCCACAGCCCTCTGGGTAATGGGAGTGTGGAACAAGCCAGACATAACTGTTAAATTAAGATAACACTGGTAGTGGCCGGTTTCCTATGATTTACCATACAATCACTTTGTGTAAAGGGCCTATCACATTCATTGAGAAGTGTAGAGTATACAGTCAGACCCGGAGTACTAAATGCAGTCTGAAACCACAGCACCCAAGCTGCACAGCTCACACAAACAGCAGGTTTGTTCTGTTGTGACAAAAAGGCCCACATCTTGACAGGGTGGTCTTGAAGAGGGAAGTCCCAGAAAGAGACATCACTACATCAATCCTCTCAGACACTGCAGAATCAGTCTCATAAAGCCCTTTGTGAAAATGTGCATCGTAAACCACTTCTATTGTGAAGGGATGACAAAATGTTGTCTTCCTAAGATTTCAAGGTAACTGACTAAAAAGGAAAAACATAAAGAGACAGAAACCCTGGAAATTTTTAGATGAACCTCCCTCTGTACTGTTCCTTCACTCCAGGAGCACAAGATTCAAGAAGACAAGTTTGACACAAGATTCATCACTTATAGACCAACATATGCGGCATCTATTTTTTGTTCTTTTGGATGTGAGACAATTCTATTCCTTGTATCTGAAACTCTGAAAATATATGTTTGATTTATTTCACTGGCAGTAAAAAACAGTAAAAGTGTTTTATTTTCCTTATCGGAAACCCAACACACCAGCTTTATCTGGGTTGTCAGGTGAAGGGGTTATCAGCACACTGTTCAGAATTGCTTGTGGCAGGAATCGGTTATTCTGTTTTATCTAGGCTATAAAATTCTGGGCACTAAATTATTATAATTAAATTCCCCTCCCTCTCTGTTCTCTTTTTGTTGTCTTACCACTGTCTCAGACCTTGTCTGGTTGTCCCTGGTTTCTCTCCCTCTTCTTCCTTCCCTTGTACTAAATGGGGAAGTTAAAGCCGGCCAATTTTATCCAAAGGTACTTACATTTGTACCCATTAATACCCCTGGGTATTTTACAAGAACCATTTGTATGTATGAGTATGTATCTTGCTCAAGGGTACAACTGCAGTGTCTCACCAGGGACTTGAACCCACAACCTCCGAGTTAAGACTCCAGAGCCCTAACCACAGCTCCACCATGTTGCCCCTGCCTCTGCTCTCCCACGGCTCTTTCCCTCTGCCTTGTCGGGTCACTCCCTGCTTTCACTCCATCCTTCTCAGCTTCACTCTTCCTTTTTCGCCTCAAAATCTGCTTTCTCCTTCTCTCCTCCCACGCTCTCTCTCCTCTCTTCCCGCCAAGTCCAAGCCTATTACCCATTTCTTCCTTTCCCTCTTTTTGTCATTATCTCTCTCTCTCTCTCCCTCTCGGGTGTTAATGCAGTCTCTCACTCTTGACTCCATCTCTCTGTTGGCTTCATTATAACACCGCGCTCTGATCCCCGGCTCTGCAGCTCCCCTGCTGCAGCTCAGTCCCTGGATCAGAGAGCCGGGGATACATTACACTGCCCCTGGGGCGTCGGGATTTGTAACATGCAAGCCGAAGCTCGTTTCGCTCAGCTGGGATTTAGCTGCCCTGCCTGTGCTAGTCCCCTGCCTTGGTTTCTCACTGGTTAAGGGCTATAGTAATTAGCTCAGAGGTTGTAATGCTTCGGGGCTTGAATACAGTGGCCATGGGTGTCTCAGAGAAGACAGAAAAGAAACAAGACAGAAACAAGTTAGAGCTGAAGTATTCAATAGTAGTATTTAACAGAGCTGCTGACGCTAGACTCAGTGACTCAGTGTTCGAATACGGGGCTGCAGAGTGTTCAGCATACAGTATTTGAATTAGAGAGCTGAGTGACACTGGGCTCAGTGTTAGAGTACAGGGCTTCAGAGTGTTCAGTATATCAGAATTAGAGAGCAGAGTTACTCTGGGTTCAGTGGCTCAGTGTTAGAGTACAGGGCTGCGTGAGTGTTCATTATATCAGGGTTTGAGTGCTGAGTGACACTTTTTGTGTTAAGCATTCTCACAGCAGTATGTTCAGTATGGTAGTGTTAAGAGTGCTGGAGAACTCTTTGGTTTTTTTAGTCTGCAGTGAGTTCCTTCTTCTTGTCCACATTGTGACTGCTTTCATATTCCCAAAACAGTCCCAGTTTTGACTTGTTCGATTGATTCCAAATCTAATACCATTTCTTTGCTAGGCTTCTGAAATAACAACGGAAATGACAAACTATTTGAATAGCACATTAACTAGAGGCAGGATGTAATCATACAGTTCAAAGAGTGACTCTGCCTCGGGGCAGTATGAAAGCTGTTTAAAAAAGCTTTGATACTTGGTGGCTGTAGATCTCACCTCATCATCACCTCTCCTACTGCAACTTTATTTTGTAAGGTCTCGACAGTGTTGAGTTAAGAGGGGTTTGGTCTACCACATACAATTTGAGCAATGAATATTGCAAACAATATATATGCTATTCTTTATTTGGAGCAAAGCAAATAATCTCAGACAGAAAAACAGTACTAACCTACTTTATATCTTCGAGACCAATCGTAGATATGTTCTTGTCAATGTCTGAGGCTTCAAAGATATCTTGAGGACATATTAGTCTTTAATATGTGGTCTATTTTGCAACTCAGATATACAGAAGATACTGCATATAGAAAATAGATAAAAACAATTTATCAGCTTTACTTCTCAGTGTTATCAATCTTCATCTAAATGTGCTTTGCCTGTTTGTTCTTCAAGCTAGAAATTCACTGATAATAGAACTCTTCTGACTGCATTTTATCAATTCATCAGAAGAGGTCTTCAAGGAATCCTGCATAGCCTTAAGAAGGGAGAAAATAATATGAATTTGGAAACAAGTCTACATTAGAAGAGTGCATTTTTCTAATGTTCAGACCTTAGCTGTGTGAACTGATGCACTACCACACAGCAGCCGAACACTAGAAATACGTTTTCTTTTTCCACAGATAATTTGTAGCATCTAGATCAACAGGTTAGTATGATATTGGCCAGTGATTGCTGTTCTGTGTGCCATCTATTGTATTTGAGTAGTAGGGCCCTTTCTAAAGATGCTCACCACGATCATCCAGCGGATCAGAATGTCTTCATGACTGAAGATGTTGAGTGCTTCTACTGCACTGATAACATCTTGGTCTCAGATTCCCAGTGGTAAAACCCAAGACTCATCACCAGTTAGTATACAGAAACCACATTCTGCTAGATTAATACTGAATGCCAGCAACTGTTCACTGCTGAATGGAGATCTTGTGAACTGCTGCTTTTGGGGAATCCATATGGCAGAAAACTGTTAATATTCATGGACAGTGGCTTCAGTGCGTTCAACAGAAAAAGCTGTCTTTTTTGCAAAGTCCACAGGCTCGATTTGACAGCCTTGGTTTCCTCAACAGCAGTTGTTTTGTGAACTGGTGGCATCCAAGGATCGTCTGTACGCAGGGTCATCTTGGATGGATTCTCTGCCTTGTTTAAGCTCATTCATCCATTGCCTCACTGGAATAATGAGGGCAAATTCCGTATCATGGCAACTATACTTGCGGGGGATTTGCTTTTATGGTGTCTCCTGCAACTAAATTTGACAGCCAAGCATTGCTCAAACTTAGAAAAATCCATCCATCAATGCCCATTGAAAGAACAGAATGGCATTAGTCATCCACACATTGAGAAACAACCCTGGAACTGGGCATAAAATATGAATGCAATTACAGCACTCCAAAATTCAGAAGAACTACACACTAGTCAGAGTTGCAGAAGTATTTCAGTACCATTCACAGATGAGCATATACATCTTATCTTCCTAAAATATGTCTCAAGTGACTTTGGTAGAACATTTCTAATGGGCCTGTGAAGGCTGTGTTACAACAGGGGTGAATGCATTTGCAGTACTCTGCACATGTTAGGGAGATTACCACAGAATTGTGCTTCCACAATGTAAAACAACTATTTGTCCCAACTCTCTGTTAATTATTGTTCATTTTCAATTAATGAGTGAAAAGAAGGAAATTGAAATCATTTGATTGGACTTTTGATATGGAAATATGTCTTTGCATTATGGCCTTTGCAAACATATAAATTTAACAGGAGATTCAGTAGGTACATTTCAGAAATTAACAGATTTGTATTTCCGAAAACCAGCCCTACACTAGGATACGTTCTGCAAAGGAAACTGAAACGCAGATTGAAATGTCGAAATAACCCCATTTGCAGAAGCATAAAGGACCATGTTCTCCTTCCTTACAGTTTGAAGCATTGTTACGGTTAGGAAGCGCTTTTCTATAAATTCTTCCCATCCAGGAAAGTAAGGAGGGTGCAGAAACATACTTTGTGAGTGTGAAGATGTTTTAAGACAAGCACCCCAGTCATTCCTGGAAGAGTGAATTGTGTTTGCCGTCGTGTGTGTGCTCCAGGAGGTGGAAGAGGTCTACACAGTGGCCATGAGGAAATCCATCTTGGACTACGTGCTCCTGGATCCAGAGGAGCAGGAACGCTTGGGCATCCTTCTGCAGCACAGGGTAGGCAGGAGCATCGTTCAAATGCCTGCCGATGGCACACAGACTACTTTGTGTAGAAGCACAACGCTTGTAGAGGTGTGTGCCAGCCAATACTCCACATGGAACTGTCATGTGCTCTTGTGTGTTATTGTGTAATAGAGTCTCCAGACGTGGGTCTGGAACTCTGCAGAATCCACCGGCTCCCCCCGCTGAACTTTCCTCTGCTCAACCGAACCAGTTTTTACTATTTGGTCTTTGATACCCTATTTAGTTGATAGGGATCTTTCGTCCCTGATAGAAGATACTGTACTTTTAAGACTTAGAGAACTGCAGCTCTCCGGGATGAGGGTAGACAGCATCATCTTTCAGTGCTGTTTCAGCCTGCTGCTTTGTGATTAATTGCGGTGCGTGATTGCCGTTGCGTGGTGCAGTCTCAGAGGAAGAGACGGCGGAATTTGAATTTCTGTTGGGACTATCAATCTAAGTGAGAAAACAGAGCTGACTTTTTTTCGTGGTTGAAGTACAATAGTTAAGGAGAAGGAAACGCTGTTGTTTAAAGTGCGTCTTGCTCTCTGTCTCTCAGTCATCCAGCAGTGCCGGCCGAGATGTCTTCCCCTGGCGTGAGCGAGTGAAGAGTGCCCGGACTCGCCTGAGGGGGGCGCTGTTTAACACGCACCCTGTCATGACCAGGCTCCTCCACAGCTTCGACCACTTGTAAGATACTCACAGCATTCCTTTCCAAGCGTCTGAAGCTCTAGGAGCCTTTGCAGAATGTCGTTCCATTCTCACCAGTGTAGTTCCCAATAAGCTGTGAAGCTGCAGTATGTTCTGAATTTCAAAAGTTACGATATTTCCCCTGTCCACATCTACAGTGAGCCACATCTGGCTCTGTTTGCTTCATTTGGATGCAGACTCTGACAAGGGTGCAAATTTAGAGAGGCCTCTTAATCACTCTCGCTGTCCAGGATCTGGGAAAATGACACAGAATTTCATTGACTTTAGAAAATGTAATTGGCTTTAGTCTGTAAAGCATCTTTATTTAACCAATCTGTTCTTGTACTATATTTAAATCACCTGCAGTAATAATTTCTTCAGATTTCTATAAAGGTGCTATATAAGTGTAAGGGTTATTGATTTATACGTAAATTCTGGTCCAAAGGAAGTGCCCCCCCTACTGGTTCTTCTTCATCACAGCTGAACCCTGATTTATCTTAAAGCTCTCCCATTCCAATACTTTGCCTTGCTTAGCTTCTGAGATCAAATGAGAACAGGCTAAAAGCTGGCAAGGTTACAGTCCACAAGTAATATACAGTACTAATGATCACAAACATGCAAAAGAACACTGAAGTCTTGTGTATGATACTGTCTTATAGTCTACAGATTATGGTATAGTCTTAGATTTTCAGAAGGCTTTTGATGAAATTCCTCGTAAAAGATCAATTCTCAAATTGCAGGCGGTAGACATTAAGGGAACTTCATTCATATGGAGAGAGAAAATTAGTTAAAAATGTTCAAATTGGGGTGATCTGTTGGGTGGAGTACCTCAGGGATCTGTACTAGAGTTACTGCTTCTCCTAATTTATATCAGTGGTCTAGATCTAAGCAAGGTCATCCTCAGATCAATTAGCTATTACAGCAACTACCAAACAGGCTAGATAGGCTGAATGGCTTCCTCTCACTTGTTCCTGTAAGTGTGAAGGAAGTGGATTTTGTATGGTTCTGCTCTGGTGTGGGGGGGGGATCTCATGTTGAGCCCTGTCATGGGGAAAAGCTGGTGCCTGAAGTGTTACAGACAGCAACCTGGCTGCTGCCCAGTGTAACCAGTGCAACACCACACTCACTACACTAAACCCAAACGTGCCTTCTACCTGCTAAGCCCAGGCAGGAAATGCAATTAAGAAGAAGCTGGAAGGTGAATTTACTTGAGTGACTCTGCAGACTCCGCATTTGTTTTGGCCTCATTTTGTGTGGTCCAACACACACAGCGATACAATTCATTTTGCTTACTTGTATGAGGTTGTGTGCATGGTGCAGATTAGCCATTGACGACTTCAGCCTCATTCTCAGAGGGAAATTATTTTTGATTATTTACTCAGTTTCCGACTACAGTTTGTTACTCGAAGGGTTTTATGATGGGTTTTTTTCTATATTTTGTCCTCAGCTTTGCAGACTTCACTCTGCTGGATATGAGAAGCTTGACCCTTGAGTCACCTTTGACCCTGGGTCAGCTAACTGATCACATGAGGGCTACAGCCAGCAGAAGGGCAGGGTATCTGCAGGAGAGCTGGCTGCAAGACTCCGCCCATATCGTCAGGGAGAACCGTGATGTCATTGAGGCCTGGATGCCCCAGGAAGACGAAGTAGGTAGTAGGTTCCATGGTGGAGATTTGTAGGATCAATCAGTGTTAGAAAGTTCCATTAATGCGCATTAGCATTTAAAAGGCTGATCCAATCCCAAAGCCATAAAAGAATGGATACTATTTATTTAATGCGTGAATTACTAAAGCATTTGGCAGTCTAAAAAGAGATTATAAAATGGCCGTTCTTAAAGATAAGGAACCAGATCTTGAGTGTCTTCTGAGTGTGTACACCCATTCTGTCTGTCTGTGAGTTGTCCTGTGGTTGACTGGAGTGTCTGATGGCATCTGCCCACCTCTGTCTGTCTGTGAGTTGTCTTGTGGATGATGGCGGTGTCTGATGGTGTCTGCCCACCTACAGTATGTCTGTCTGTGTGTTATCTTATGGATGATGGGTGCTTCTGGTGGTGCTTGTGCACCTCTCTTTATCTGTGAGTTGTCTTTTGAATCGTGGTTGTGTCTCCATGCTCTTTGTGTGGGACAGGCACAGAGGAGAAGGAAGATGGCACACTTCTTTGGCAGCGTGGCAACTCTGATGTCCCGACTCCTGAGGAAAGTGCTGGCGCAATCCCTAGAGGAACTGTCCACCTGGCTGGATGTTTACAGCCATGGGAATAGATACATAGAGAGCTACCCACTATCCCACCTGGCTCTGCCCACCAAGCCCCAGCCCATCACAGTCTTCATGGTGAGTGTGATCCAGGAGCCATGTCTGATCTGACAAGTTCAAGAAAGTCATAGTAAATATTTAGTATTAGGACACATGGAAGGTTATCATTTCAAATAATAAATGTGTGTTTTGTGTCCCTATAAATCCCATAAAGGAAACTAAATCCTTGGAGGCACATTGGCAAATGGTCAGTGTCAATCCTTCCACATTGCTGAGCACAAATCTTGCACACAATTATCTACTACAAAAATGAGTTACTATAGAAATGTTATGAGAATCAACAATGTACTCGGAGAACCCACTGCTGTTTTGTACTGTTATATCAACTTGTACTGTAATACAGCTTAGTTTGGCTGCCCCTTGGGGGATTTCAGGGGATTTCACTCTTGAAGGGTTTTTTTTCCAGTGTAGCCAGTACGGGCAGTTCTGTGGGACTATGTAGAAACTGAACAGGATGGTCTCATCTCACCAGTGGCCATTCTGATGTTGTGGTGCTTAGGAAGCAAGTGTGAAGTGTTTGTAGTAGCTAATCCATGTAATGGGCATAATTACCTAATTATCTAATGAACTAATTATTTGACCCAATTAACTTGTTAAGATCTAATTGACTCATTGTCAAGTGTTCCACATCATCAATAAAATTCCTTTTACTCTCCACATCCATAAAGCTAAAAGGCTGTTTTTGGAATACAAAACACATGCTTGTCAAAATTGACTGTTACCTTAAAAATGTTTAAGATGCTTTTGCAACATTTAGACTTTTTCACAGCACCACTGCCAAGGAGATGCTCACAACACAGCAGTTTTTTAATACAGTATAATATGTATACTACTGTATATTACTAAAGTATTTTCTTTCATAATGTTCGTATGAAAAAGAGAGGATTTGCTTGTAACCAAGGTCCTGGTTTGAGGTTCTTGGACAAAGCTTAAGGATCAAAATTAGTTGGTCTGCATTAGTCTGGAGTGAGGTGACATTTGTCCGGATGGTAATAGTCAGAAGTTGAGGAGCAGTGTTGACAGATGATCACATCACATGTTCAGAAAGTAGAGTCGGTGTCAAGAAGGGGGCATGCAATTTTCAAAGCAGCTCACATATACAGTACAACATGGAACGCAGGGAAGAGCTGCGCATTTGCACTCAGTGTCTGGCAGTCAGAGAGATTGTCTGTTACATTTTTAAAAAAATAAATAGGTTTTGGAGGGCTAGGACTTAAGCAGTCCTAGCCCTCCAAAACCTCTTCATTTAAAAAAGGAAAGTAGCAGGATTTATTAATATTATAGCAGACAACCAATCAGAATCATTTGATTATTTTGCCCAGTTTACTAATAATCTTTTCTATACTAATTTATTTGAATCATTATTTTATCCAAAAACATTGTACATTTGCCCTCACGTGTGCAGCTGGGTATTTGAGTGGAGCAGTTCAGTTGAAGTACCTTAACCAGTAGTTCGACAGCAGTGGCGCACCTGGATTTGAACCCGTAACCCAGCGGTTACAAGTCCCGAACCCTGACTGCTGCTCCACACTGCTGCTGTATCGCCTCTGTGTGTTGTTCTTTGTAAAGACTGAGCACAGGACCCGAAGCAGTGCATGTGGGCTTAAGCAAGGTGTCACAAGAGAGACAGGAGGTCTAGACAATGTTCGTAGGCGTTGATTGACAAGCCCCGTCTCCCCTGTTGAGAAAACATGAATATTTCAGTGCGGCTGCAGTGTCAGCCAGTATCTCGATAGTGGAGGTTTCAGCGTGTGCTGGGCGAAAAAAAAAAAACACATTCACAGCAGTAATAGCCTTGGTGCCGGAGAGATTGATGTAGAAGCAATTGTCAAAAATAACATTCCAGCTCACGATCCTCAATCCCAGCCAAGCCTCGTTCGCAGTCAGGCTCAGTGAGATGGCAGGTTTGGGCCCTCTGAAATTTTAATCAGCGTGTTGATACCAGAGGTCAGAGCCCATCTCGGTGTTTACATGCGGAGTTAAAACGCTGTATTTGCATGCATATTATATTCCATTAACGGAATTGATGGAGTTTTCTTTGTCGTCTGAGGTGAAAAAGTCCATCTAGGACTTAAGTTACTTCTGTCTCACAGAGACGGATCCTGTGCTGGAGGGTAAGAGCTGCTACATGGCTCGAGATGTCTAGGTCCTCCCTAAGTCGGCTAAAGGGTGTGACACACTGATCTTACAGGAGCCAGCGGAGTGATCAGCTTTAATCATTATGTTGAGGAAAAACATATGAGAAAAACAAAGCTGATCATCAGTAGCGGGCATTGAAATTAGATTAATTGAAATCTCTATAGAGTTTAAGAGTTGCCTATAGTTCCAGGAGGGTTAATTTAATATTTAATGGCTGTGGCGACAATAACAGAATACTGTGATCATACAATGCCTTTAATTAGCGGTTAATCAGTGATGAGGCCACGCCTAGTGTAAACCTGTGCAGTGAAACACAGCCCCTTTTGAAACAGACCACAGCAAGCATGGCACAGGGCTACTGGAAGAGTCCCTAGAGCAGCTCTGGAGATTTAAGGTAAGGGGCTGAGTTTAGGAGTAAACCTGACTTCTTCATCCCCAGCGAGGAAGACAGTATGCTTCCGATGGCTGAAAAATGTAGTTGTTATTAAAAATCCCGTCAATATGCTGAAACAGATTTTTACATTGGGACCGGGGAGGGGGGGGGGGGTTCTGTGGTTAGCATTAAATAAACTTTAAACTGAGCGCCAGAGACACTTTCCAAACTTGAATTTGTTCATGAATTGCACGCTGCTTTCAATATCTGCGCCGGCGCCTTAATCTCCGAGCTGTGTGCAGCAGGCCAGCCCCGGCGAGGTGTGAGAGAGGCATCTCAGACAGTGGTGTAATTTGGCGATGGCTGACTGCACAGAGAAGATGGAAGATGAAACCAGAGCAGGGATCCTCTGAGACCCCCCTCCCCAGCATGTCCTCCCACCCTACCAGCCCCCTCCCCCCCCCCCCCCTTCATAGACAGAGCGAGCTTTTCGCCATTAGGTGGAAAGCAATCTGCTGGCAAGGCGCATTTGGGCGAGAGACATCAATTTGCCACGTTTAATGCGCTCGCTGCCCCCAGAAGACATATTGATTATTTCTTCCCCGCAAAGTGACAAATACCATTTTCTGGGCCGTAATGGAGATGGATTGCGATTTTATGAGAGGCTGAGGAAAGACGGCTCCGCGATGCGGAGGGGAAAGAGGGGAGGGGACAGGGAACCGTGGTTCCATCTCGCCGTGCCCGCTGAAAATGAGAGAGAAAACAAACAGAGCTAATAGAGAGATGAAGGAGTCCGTCTGCAGCCTCTGACAGGCAGCGGGATCTTGCCCCTGCGGTTGACAGGAGTAATGAAAACGAGGTGTCTGCTCATTAAGCACAATACTTGGGAGACTCTTCCACTTAATGCGTCTGTTGCAGTTTACCGCAGCAGTATTAGCGATGCATCTCTTTGCGCGTTAGGGAGATTTCTGTCTAGGGCTGCATGGATGGCAGTAGAAAATGAAGACCTTTATTTGGCCATCGAGTAGAATCCGCTCAGGCACCCACAGTGCGACCTTCGATCACAAAACCAATTGCCCAACGGGGCCCCGGTCCTGTCCTCCATTGGTCAGACGACACGGCTGTGCGTTGGTACACATTAATGCTGTGGAAATGAAGATGAGAGTCCTGCAGATTCATTATATGTTGGAGCTGAACATGGAGCATTTGTATACCTAACTCTCTACTTCCACAAACCCCTAAGCAAGAACAGCACAGCCAACGGGACAGTGCTCACTGTCACCATTTTGAAGCGCAAGTTTGGATTTTTCCTTCTAAAAGGAAGAATGCAAACAGTTGGTCTGCTAATATTCTTTTTGTACTTTGCAGGAGGTGACTTTTTTTTTTAAAGATCTACCCGGCCAACAATTGTTAGACCAACCTCAGCCTATATTGTGAGACCTGACCAGATCAGATAATGGGGTAGTGCAATTGCACAGTTTGGGGTCCTTTGAGCATCACTCCATGGGAATTTTATATCTCGTTATAGAGTCCTGACACTTCTTTACCCAAGCCCTGTAAGTGTCAGGGTTTCTTATCAAAATGTGGAAGTTCTGTGAACTTGCAACACGTTATCTGTGAAACCCTGTTCAGTGCACCTGGAGCATGAGGCTCTTGCCGAACTGCATTCAGCAAGAGTCAAGAGGGGTTTGCGTAATGGAGGGGTAGAATTAGAAGTGGCCAGGGACACACAAGGCCACCACAAGACAGCAGGCTGATACCATCAGTCACTGTTTGTTACAAGCTCAGTTCTTAAAAAGTGTTCAGGCTCCATAGTCAACAGATTCCCCCAGAGACTCTCTTCGCAATTTGAAAGTTCAAATTGGCTCCTTGAGGGAAAAATAGATTAGATTCACATTCAGTCAAGCACATTGATCAATACCTGCATCTTTCAGGACCTTGTGTAGTTTCCTATTACCTACACATCTGGAATGTGACTAAGTGAAGTTTTGAGTAAACCCCTTGCGATGTAAATAGTGTGCGTTGCAGTAACTTTCTTATGATTTGGACAGTTTGTTCCCTTTGGAGTTGACTATTCTGCCGATTCCCCTGGGGAGAAAGGATTTCTGGGATACTTTTTTGTACCGCCGCCACCATCTTCACTGAGCACATGTTTTGAAACAGCAATGCGACACTATGCACATTCTCGGCTTTTTCCAGTCATGGTCAATGAAGCCTGGCCCATCTGCCCTTGGTAGAAAATGCAGGGTATTTGATAAAGCCCGGAAAAAGCATTGCAAAAGGCTTTCAAAATCAGATAAAAGACAGCCATTTGATAAATTCATAAAATGTCGGGTCTATGAAAATGGCAGGGACTGTAAATAATTTTTGATCTTTAAGAAGAAATGTTAATTCTAAGACTTAAGTATAACCTTATTTAATTCCGTAATTTTCCTAAATTAATGTACTGTAGGCAGCTTTTTATGTTTAGTTTCGTGTGGGTTGGTATAACATTCAATTCTATAATGTCTTATGGGACTCAGTACTGGGTGTAGTTGTATTGTACAGACTGTAGAGAACGTGTTCATATCAGTGTGCTTCGTCTGACAACATTAGTTTGAGATACCAAGATGGCTGATTGTGTGTTGCTGGTTAGAATCAGTACAATGTATTATTTTCTTTATTATTTTTATAACTTCAGTTCATGGCAGTGTTTCTGAACAGATAAATTACCGAAGATACAAATGACGTCTCTGCTGAACTGTCCATTGTGTTGAATGGATTTTACAGTGCTGGACACTACAGCCTCTGCTGAACTTTTTTTGCCTCGATGCTCCCTTGCACTGAGCTGCTGTTATTCAATTTCTGGACTCTTAATTCTGCTGTAATGATTGTGATGTGTTCAATTATTGGACTCCTCTATTCCCCAGAGTTCTGTGGATAAAGTTTGTTGGCTTTTTAAGACCTGATAATTGAACACGTGGAAATGTGGTGGCAATGAGATCCCAGAGCTGTGCTCCCCATAATTAATTGGAAAAGGGTTTTAGAGTCCAGAGTGCAGAGATGTTTGTCTGTATTGAGCCTCCCAGCCTCTGAGATCAGAATCTGTGTCTGTGTATTGTATTCTCTCGCTCGTTCTCTCCTTATTGAATTTGTCTGCTTGATAATCTCTGTGCTGAACTCATTTTAATGGATTTATTTGGCTCTGATATATTGCCATACCAATTCCCCAAAGTGAAATCGTTTGGCCTAACACAATATGAGAAGCTGATTTGTCTCAGTGGGGTTTTTTTCTAGGTAATATATTTATGGTAGGCTTTCAAAAATCTAAAAATATCAGTTTTCAATCAAGATGCTGCTCACAAAAAATGCATTTCGAATGCACCTTGGGGTACCTTGTGATTAGTTTTTGAATTTTAGTTTTCATGTACATCTACATGTCCTTTAGTAGATTTTCAGCCATTGTGGTTACATTAATTGCAGAGAAGTTGAGTTATTTTCAGTCTCTATCTTAATGATCTCTGAACTAATAAGTATGCACAAAAAGAGACATCCAGTTCAGGTTCTAACTTGACAAATCAACTTGTTTAGGTTTCAAAATAACCTTAATATCCTACTAAATTACTTCAATTTCACATTATATTTCACAATCCACATTTCTCATATCACATTTTTACAAAACTGAATAAAAAAATTACGAATCCCCTTCAATAAATAAATTGCCTATCCATCAGTATAAACTTGATTGATTGATAGATTGATTGATTGATTAAAAGGAATACCCAGGCTAGTGTAGGAGGTAAGAGCAATAAATGCCTGTGATACATAGAACTGACATGTACAAATGACTAGGATTAAAATACTAGACAAAAAGGATCTTTAGTTTCAGGGCTTTTCAGTCTAAATACCTTCTTCGGCTGTTTAAAAATAAATGGCATTTCTTTAGATCGATCTGTTTATCTCTCCCCTGGCTTTGTCAATTTGAAGATGTGCCTGCTCTGTGGACATACAGGACACCAGGCTCTACAATGCCTTCCTCAAGCGGTAGATTTATGTGGTGTGTAATAGGATTTTTATTTAGGTGTTTACAGTTCTTTGAAAAGGCACCAAATTAGAATCGGAGTCAGGACTCATGTTTGTGAAGGAAACAGTGCTTAATACCTGGAGAAACATAATCTGAACTGTGACTATGCCCTTCTGCTGCAAGGGAAGGGCTGTGTTTAATGGAGTCGTCTATAATTATCCGTCTTCAAACACAGGCTTCTCTGGCGATTTGGAAAATGAAATTGAAATCCCTCGCCGGGTCCTGAGGGAGGGCCTTTCTCTCCCTACAGCCCACGACTCGTTATTGTCGGGTAAGAGCTCGTCTCTCCATCATGCGTGCTGTGGCCGCGCTGCTCATCTCAGGCAGAGAGGAGCCCCGCTGAAAAGGAATGCCTGTTGTCCATAATGTGAACAACATTGCAGAAGATACCCGCTTTCAAAATACCTCTCCCTATTCTTCTACCACATTAATAGGGCATCGTTTGAAAGTCTGGGAGCTATGAAACTGTGTTTCACTTTTCTTCTCTGCAGTCTGTAGACACACTAATATCTTTGCAGCCCTGAACAGAAAATGATCTTTTTGTAGAACAAGAACCGTTCCTTACAATGATATAGCGCTTTTCTTGACACTCCACTCAAAGCTCTTTACAGGTAATGGGGGATCCCCTCCACAACCACCAATGTGCAGCCCCACCTGGATGATGTGACGGCAGCCAAAGTGCGCCAGAACGTGCCCCACACATCAAGGCCAGGGGGAAATTTGGCCAGGACGCCAGGGCAACACCACTACTCTGTAAAATACTAGATGCCTGGATGGGGCTTCTAAGTTGCTCGAAATGCCGTTTGTTGATAAATCAGCTTCGCATACTTGTAAATTCAATGCGGTAGTTTTCCACACAAGAGTAACAGTACTTTAGTCTCATACTTATTCAAAATGAAACAATTTGCTACAACATTTTTGTCTGTTCAAACAAATCAATGTTGAAATATAAGAAAGAGAAGGCCATTCTGCCTGTTTAATTCCTTTTGATAGTAGCTAATTGATCTGAGGATCTAATCCAGTCTTTTATCGGAGGCAGTGATAATGTCAGCTGAGTCGCCTTTTCAATCTCCCACAAACATGAAAGAAAAAGTTTAGTTTTTAAAACAGCCTTCTTAGTTTCCATCTGTAAAATGGCTCCCAATAATTTATACATTTTTCTAAATTGCAGAGTTTTAGAATCTTGGACCATACTGCCACATCTTCATCTACAGGAATTACATAGAGACACATTTATATATGAGCTGTATCACAGCACAGCTCATATGAACTCAGCCTAGTGAAAAAGTGAATGAAAATATTTTCATCATAACCTTCAGCAAACACTGTGCTCTATTCAGCACATTATTTTAGCTTCAATGCACCCTTGTAATGTAAAAAAGCACTTGTTAGTTTTTTCACAGTATCTTTGTTTCACAGCTTTCAGTACAGCCTTCAGTCTCACTGAAATACGCTTTATCTTGCACACTTACGCTACCTTTAACACTACCATTCTCTTATTTTACATTGGATGTGAGCCTGTGAATGACATCCCAATCTTGTCTAGCAATACAAATATCTTAAAAGAGGACACACATACACTTAAATGACATAAACCTGAAAAGTTTAAATGTTTTTATCTCACAGAACATACTGTGTGTTTAAGGTGTGCTCTTAAACAATGCTTAAGTAGATTAGACTATATTTTTTAGTTTTTTTAAGTCATATAGGTGAAAGCTGAGGGTTTAGTGCTTATAAATGTATTAAGGTTTTGAATTTACTGTACACTGCATAAAGGGGATGATCCACTCCATCCCCCACAGAAGAGCAACCCTACCTGGGTCACACACAGCATTCTGCACCAGCAGATCAGGTGGAGTAGGAATTTTATTAACAGCGTATTAAGGTAGGTGAAGTTGTGGAAGCCCAAGATTAAATTTAACTAAGATTATCTGACCTGCTCTTATGAACAGTACCATGGGATCATTAATGACCAAGAAGTCAGGAGCTTGATTTAGCGTAGCATCCAAAGGATCCAGTTCTTGCAGCAGAATGTCCGTAGTCACCATTATGGGGCACCGGCTTAATTATGGTCCTGAGGGAAGAGCACCAACTACTGGTCCACCAACACCACTTGCAACAGTAACCTGGTTTTCCTTAGAGGCCTTCGCCATCACAGTACAGACCACATCCAGCCTTGCTTAGCATCTAGGATGTGACAGGTTCATGTTACATGGTGGCAACGGCTGTATTTCTGTCACGTTAGTTAATGGTAATGATGTGGGACAATGATATTTGTTAGAGTCACGGAATTCGGTTGTTAATTTGGTGAAATGTGGTCTGAGAGGCTCTAAGAGCCATGACTGCAGTAACCACTGGTAGGGTGGTCCTAGCTTTAATTGTCCGGCACCCATGGTCATTTCACAGGGAGCAGACTCCAGCTCTGCCTCTAAAGGGTGTTAACACGTGAATCAGCCGTCAACGGAAGCTTAAAGCATCAGAAAATGCTCATAAGCACTAGTTTATAAACTCACTTATAAGTGAGACACTTTTCCCAGTCATTTTGGTTCCCTGCAAGTGTCTCAATTATTCTTAGAGTTTAAGCTTTTGGTTTTAGGTCAGGTCTCTTGACCTTAACCTTGACACTAGCGGCCATTATGCCTATTAACAGTAAAAGGAGGGATGTCCTAAATCTTGTAATCCATGAACCTAGAGTAGGGGGAAGTAAAATACTGTGAAGGATCTCGCTAAAAACAGGCACAATTACGTTGTTAAAATCTTAATTGGATGCTTTTTTCCCTAGACATCAGTGTGAAAAGGTCGTTAAAGTAAAGCTTGAGAACAATTGACTAAAATCGTGGGCTCTCTCTTAAATTTAATTAAGGAATTACAGCAGCTCAAATTCCATTGAAATACAAAACAACATTACAGAAATGCTAGCAATCTCTCTGTTGCTTGATCTAACATTCACTGGCCAAAATATAAGGAACTACTGCTAAGGTCTGGGGAGCTTATCAAGCAAGGAGAACAGTGCACACAGATGCATGTATTTCAAAAAGTACTGGAACGTTTTCAGCTCATTGCCGTTCCTTTCCTCCCTCGGGTTGACCAGCCATTAGTTTAGATTGTTTTGAGGGTAGTGGTTGTGGGCAGTGGGCTAGTTTTAAATAGGACTGCAATCTGGGGTTTGCTCTGGCTGAGGAAGTTGGTAGACATTTGTCTCATGTTCTTCAAGTCAACCATGCAGTGGTCTGCTATTTAAAAATGTATTCATTTGAATTGGGCTTCCTAATGCATTGTACAATAAGTATAAATTATGTACTACTTGTCCCAACCCATCCAAACAAAATTACAAGTCAAAGCAACACAGCTGAAATCTGAAGTCTGAGTGGACCTTTATTTCGAATGGCACTTGATGCAGGGTACCATGAACCATGAATATCTTGACATCTCAAACATTGCTCCCATAAAGGCACCCCAAACCTTAAGCTGGGACAGTCTTGGAGTTTTTGGAGGTCTTTGGCACTAATCTAGGAGTCTGTACCACTGCTTAACTGGTGGTGCCATATGAATTCTGCTCATATCCACCTCTTGGTCTCTGGATCATGATACCAAGGCTGAATCAATGCAGTAGAATCATCAGGCACCTTCACTCCCTGAAAAAGTTCTGCTGCATGCTACTGTATGCTTCATTTAAGCAAGACTGTGATGTAAGACAGATATTGGGTAATAGTGATCAATTGCATCACACAAGACTAGAACAGTGGACAAAGCTACAGTATGCTTACTTGCTGGCTTGACTCCATGTAAAATGGGAAGGCAGCTTGAAACATTGTTTTCTGTTGGTGCATGATGGCACAGTGCTCCTGGTTCACCACCGTGGATTTCAGCACTCTGATTGCCTGTTCTTCAACCCAGAACATAGGCCAGCATTACAAACAAATGTTCTGAAACTGCTGTAGCTTGTGCCATGTAATACACAGTTTCAGGATGGTACTTGAAATCAGCAGCTGATGTGTTGTTAAAGGAGCAGTCAGAAGAGTTCTATCAGGAAATTGGTAGTCTGAAGGACAAATTGGTTGTGTCTGTTGAGATGAAGGGTGATTACGTGATGAAGACAATTTCTTGATTCTAAACAACTAAAGGACCTGCATTTCATCGCTCAGCTTACCCAATTATATCCTAAGAGAAAACAGCACAGAGCACGGAGAGAACATAAAGCCATTAAGAACTTAAAGGACACTCTGACTTTAGTGATCTATCGATGTATTGATGTTTTCCATTGAGTGATTCTCAGGCCAAGGTAGAAAGCACTCTCTTAACGTACCAACAGTGCACAAACATGTAGGATATGAAACCATTAGGAAATGAAAAGAAAGGGAATGTTGAAAGCTGCTTATTTACAGAATATTCTCCATTTTTTCCTCTTTGCCATATTAGACAGAAGCTCAGTGTGGTGCTGTGAAAGTGCCATTGTTGGTAACCTCTTAGTTCCGTCCTCCACCTGAGAGACCCCCTGCTGGTCTTCCTGTCAATATTGCCTTTGCAGGCGGCCTAATGTGTTTATTGTTGCGTTTCTCGAACACTGTGTGACCTGCAGTGATGGTTACAAAGCCGTCAAGCCTCCAGAATCAATACAGTGCTCAGTGGAGCCCTCTGCGCAGCAATGTGTTGGGGGGAGTGTGAGAGGAGGAAGAAGGGGTGAGAGAGAGGGAGAACACGAGCAAGGCAAGGGGTGGGGTTAGAGATCAGGAGGTTATCAAAACCTTTATTACTTTATATTCCCGTTCCCTCCCTTTCTGCCTCTGTTTCAGAATTCCACACTCCAGCGCATGGGGATACAAAGAAAATAGAAGAGGTTAATTTCAGGCCGAAAATTAAAAAAGAAAAGCATTTAGATGTAGATAGCGTTTGGGGCTGTGGGGTCTTTGTCAAGTGTGCAGGGGAGAAAGGGAGAGTGCAGGAACGGAAGGTAAATGAGTGGGACAGGGAAGGGAAAAGAAACAACATGGACAATGTATCCTGGAGGCGTGTGGAAGCCAGTAATCTTTAAATGAGGGGAGAGATTCGGAAGAGATCAGTTGACAAATGAGTGCTGGAGGAACTTGTGAACCGTGTTCAAGGGAAATAAGGATCCTCAGTTACTGACTAACAATCCCAAGAGCTGGATGGACTGAACGGACTCATTTGCACCCTTCCTTGTTGATACGGAGGAACCCGGCAGGAGCAGACTGCGTGACAGTGCCCGTGTGTGTGTGTCCGCAGGAGGCGTGTGGGCAGCAGGGGTCTGTCACTCTCTCCCCCTCCCCGGAGGAGCTGGCCCAGGAGCTGTGTGCTGTCGTGGATCACGTGGTTTGCAGCGTCCAGCGCTTCCCTCGGCTCGAGAGCCAGCTGTTCCAGGTATGAACACCCGTGCTCCCCTTCCCGCAGTCAGAATCACTCCATTCCCTTCGTGCAGAATAGCCGCTGAGTAAGGGCTGCGATGTTGTAGAACAGAGACCAGGCTCGAATACTTTCACCGCAGTACTGCAGCTTGAAGGGATGTTGCATCCTCAGAGATAAAAATTACATCAGCATTTCACTAGCTTGCATGAGCCAACATATGTAGAGCACCTGTCATTAACCATTCTAGTTCCTAAGCAGGAGACAGATACTCTGCCCATTGCAGTCGTAGCTTATTGATCTAAAGACATCACCCTGCTGTTTCTTGAAAGTCTCTTAAATCATTTAACAATAATACCCCTTCATTCCGAAGACTGTTCTTGATAGCTACAGTTGTTGTTCCCACATTTTTGTCCAATTTTATACTAATATTCTATATTATTTGTTAATGAATTACATCTCCCATTGTATTAGAGCTTTGCGCAGTCTGGTGAATGTCATCTTATCTGGGGGGTGTATGAAAGACAGTACAGGACCAGTTCTGAGAACTGATACCATCCCAGTGCACATTCATTACTCTCATTGCTAAACATGGAAATCGGAAAAACCAGATGATGGAAGGCAATTTCAGCAGCCCCGCTTCAGTGAGCTCGCAGAGCAGTAAAACTGGTGTTTAACAGCAAAAAGGGGGGCAGACATTGTGGGTCGTCTGTCTCGTTTGCTGGCCCGTTATGAGACAGTATTGATTAAGTCCGGCAGGGCCGAGGAGCTCGTTAATGAAGCATGGGATGACCAGAAGAAGAAAGTGCATTGCTTCAGCAGTGATTTACGAGTCCTGTTCGGTCTGGTGCATCATGGGCGGGCGGTGGGTGGGGGGGAGAGAGGATGTCTCCTGTTGTCCTGAGGTCAAAGGAATGCAACATCTTTCTCTGTCTACTGCTTCTGTGAAGCAGACCAGGGCTTCCCACAGTGCAGGTTATTACTTCTGTGAACTCAACAAGTGCAAGAGTGCATCAAAGTACAGGGGAGTTCTATGTGATTTGACTGCACAATGAAGCTTCTGCCTCAGTCTAGGGAGCACAAACTGGACTGAAGTCTGTGACAGTGGTTGAAGGAGGTGCCCAGACCTGCTATGCTACATCAAAGTTTGAGCATGGTTTGTAACAGAACAAATATGTTCTGATTGGTATTAGAAAATCAAACATGATGCATTTTGAAGGTTCTAACATCTGTAAACAGTTAAATATGAGAAAAACGGGGATCTATCTGCCGTTGAAAAATCTGCAGATATCTGATATTTGATTGTTCACATTGAGTCACTCCTTCACATGTTGAGCATGGGGACCTCTGAAGGTAACCTTGTACTGTTATTGCTCTAGCCTTGACTGAGAGAGCACATCGCACTGAGCTATTCCAGAAAACATGACTTCTGCAATAAGAATCTCCCTGAAGCACCATTTTCGTTTAGTCATTTAGTCGGTTACCGATCCCTCCAAAGCAAATGGATTGACATCAGAGTGCGTTTTCCATAGCTCAGATGTTGACCCACAGGAAAGATGGAGTGGAGGATGGATTTGAAGGCTGGCGAGTTATAACAGCACTGTGAGAGATACACAGGCAGCACTGAGCCAGGCTTGCCTGCCAGCCACAGTAGTGGGGATACCTGATTAACGCAGAACTCCTTACAGTGTGCAAGGGTATTTGATACATATAAAGGAATGCAGTAAAAGTCATCTAGAAATATTCACTAAACACTGTGACACGTCTGGTGTAGTGACTTAGCAGGTATCTTTTAATAGGTGTGACTCAGGTAACAGAAACACAGACAGAGTCCTAAAAGGTAAAAACCATGCTCTTTATTAACAATGCAATGAAACTCCAGCAAAACACTATCTCCTCTTTAAGCCCTAACTCAGCTTCTTTTGTAGTCCTCTCCAACTCTTTTGCTTTCTGGTATCAAAATCAAAACTCTCCTTTGAAATCAACACTCTTAATTCTTTCCATAAATCCAGTACTGAGTTTCCATGAGTTAGTACTGTAGATCAATCAGTTGGCCACTTTCTTGCTCCTTTCTCCCTGTTGTACTGCACATAACAAAGGTTCTCCTCACTTCCACGTTAGCAGTGGCCAACAGCCTTCTGGTCACTTCCCGTTCCTGGTTTTTAACTGTCACCCCATCCAATTGTCTTCCTCAGATTGGTCATGTGACAGAGGACTTCCTGTGACCATTATGTCCACACCTCACACCCTAATTAAAATTTGACATCCATATTTTATCTTCTCTGGAGTTGAGCCCAACCCTCACTAGAAAACTGGCAACCCGCCATTGATGAAGTTGCTACTTTATATAGGCAATTAATATGTTTGACAAAGCTGGACTTTTTAATTAATCTTTTTTTTAATGAATGTGTTACTTTTTAATAGATCTTGATTTATTATACTTAAAGTCTGCAAATGAGAGGAGGCCCATCTATCTAAGGAAGACGGGGTGATTATTGACAAAAAAAATAGAAAAAAAAAGCGATACTTCTGCCTTGAGTTATTCCAGAATGGCACAATTCCTAAAGTGTTAAAACAGCTTTCGTAATGCATATTCATAAGATTTGTAATTAGCACCTCTCCTGGGCGTTGAAAGCAGTAATCACTGCTGGCTTGATATCATTAACTTTGACAGGACTGAGACTGGGAAGGCATCTATGATAAACTATCCGCTTGCTTCATCCCCAGCCTGAAGGAGTTCCCCCATCGGTTTGTTTTTTTTTTTCAGAAGGATTTGATTTGTCCCTCCGCAGGGCAAAATCTCACAGAAATCCGATTTCCGAATCGACCTGCTGTCCTGCGCTGAGTGTTCGCCCGGTGGTAGAGTGGCCATCAGGGGCACGGGGCATGAGAGCCCCCCAGTGTGCTGCAGCTCCTCCAAGGGTTCGACTGGGCAAAGTGTCATTGACAGCTTCCCTGGGCGGCGGTCTCTTTTTTTCCAGTCTCGTTCAGCTCATCACCAAACTTTCGCACCGCGGCCTAGATGGGTCGTGTGGCTTCTCATTTGTAATCTTTCCCTTATATAAACTCTTGTAGAAAATGTTATGACTATATTATGTTGAATCACTCATAGAGTAAATGGGTGCATTGTTGGTTATATGAATCCACACAATCCACAGTCTATTTATTTTCAGGTCTGTATTTGTATCTAACCTGTGGTTTTAATGTGTGTATATGGTTATTGATGTAGTAGTTTAGGTGGGGAGCTGGGTCAGCTTGCGTAGGCAGCAAAGGAACAAGTAATAGGTTTATTCCATGCTGGAAAAAAGAAGAAAGAAAACACAACGTTTCGGCCGTGGAGCCTTCTTCAGGTGTGAGGCTCCCCGGCTCCACAGCCGAAACATTGTGTTTCCTTTCTTTTCTTTTCAGCGCAGAATAAACCTATTACATGACCCACATACTGCACATACTGTGTACTTGATGTCTTAATGCAGCTCTAAATGGTGATCACTGAAGGGGTGGAGAGAGAAGGAAAAGGAGAGGGAGTCAGATCCGCTACAGACGAAACACTTGACCAATGAATTTCATATAAAACGCACAAATCAGGGAGCTTTTTATCATCTTCCTTTGTTGCAGGAGAAAAAAGCCTGACACATTATCTCGTTTGTGGCTGAGACTCAGAGTTCAGAGGGCTGGTGGGGAGTTAAAGACTTTCGCAGCCCATGATTGAAGCGGTGGTGCTGCTTTCTGTCGGCGGCCATTATTTCTCAGGACGAACCGTTATTGGAATCCCCTCAATCAACCTGTCCAGACAAGAAGCCTGGTTAATAGGGGCTGATAAGCTCCCCGCTGTTAAACAATTGGTGCTTTCGCCCTGCAGGCTGTAGATAAAGCAGAAGCCAAATTCATCAGCTCAGTCCAGACAGAGGAAGAGATGGTGCTGCTCCTGAAGGCCAAGATAGCAGCTGTGGTGACGGAGAACAGCTATGGGCCCCAGCGGTGAGTGGAGGGATGGTACTGTTTCCATCCTGATCAGTTTGCCCTTAAATGTGATTCCCTTCTGATCTTTATCCTCATACATTTTGAGCTCCTATCATGTTTCCTCTCATGATTTTACTTTGCTTTCACCGTGTTCTCCTATGCCTTTATCTTGATTTCTTTCTGCTTTGCCAAAATAGATTATGAGGGTACCATGGAATTTTTAACCGGTAGCGCCAACTAGGTGTTAAGAACGTTTGCTTTTGAGCTTTTAAGTGTGATGTGGCTTTCCTGTCTCAGTGCAATGAAAGCAAGAAGCCTGTAATGGAAGAAGAAATCTGTCACTTTGCAATCATTCCGTGATAGAATAAGTTATCGACTGGTGTACTATGGTACTATAACGCTTAAATAACTGATGTTCCATGGTACTATATTGGATATCAGTTGGTGTACCGTGGTACTATAAAGGGTAATGATTGGTACTGTACACTATGGTAGTATAATGGTTATTGACTATTGTCAAGCTGTAGTCTCAGAGGACTGCAGGCAAGTTCTTCTGGACTACATAGCCCATCTGTTCTTGATTTCCAAATTGAAGCAATTATTTTGCTTCCTGAAATTGATGTGGTTCACATAATAAGCTGGTCTTATGCATTTGTTTCAAACTTTTGCATGTGCTAAGAGGCACTATTAAACACGTAAGACTAGAATTCTGACTGACACCTAGGAATGCAATTACCTTTTTCCTATTCTGCAAATAATTATCACAGTGAAGTGACTGCAGAGTCTGGGCAGGTTCAGAATTAGACTGGCCTTGTTTTAAGTAACAATTACTGAAGCAGACATTGAATTCCACTGCTTTTTAGATGTTGATGGTCACCAGGCTACCTTGTGCAACTACAATTCCACTTCCAAATCTACAATTATTTCAGGCTTTCAGACAGCTGGAATTATGTCACAGACCCAGTTTTGATATGAATTATTTGTATGCTTTGTTAATTTCAATGTGTGTGTTTAGTTCAACTGCCTCTTCAACACTGGTGACAGGTTACAAATGTAGAAAAGCACAGTTGTGTGTATGCTGAAACAGGAGATCCCCAGACTCAAATTTAAAAGCATCAGTTATTTACAGGAGTAATTTAAAATGACGTCTTATTTTCTCCCTGATGGCTCTTTCTGTCAGTGCCTTACAGCCAGAAAACTCTAAAACCCTGAAAGTAGTGACTGTGGCCAAGAGATGTCAGTGGAGTATCATCTCAGTATCCTGGTACATCATCACAATAGGGATTACTTACATTAATGTAGCAGGTTACATCCCAGAGGATCCCAAAGTGTTTTACAAAAAGAGGACAAAAGAGGACAAAAAAGTGGTCACCGTAATCTGCACCTGTTCAAGACGTGGGTTTTTTGTACAGCCGAATCCCACTCTTTCCAGTCTTTTGTCCCGAAGAAGGAAGCCTGAAGCAGCCATCTTGGAAGACGCCTCTTGTGTAGTGTTTATTATCCTGGGCTCCGAGTGGGAGTGTTCCAGCAACTCTTGACTGTCCTTAATTGCAGGAGAAAACGTGCAACAAGACTAAAAAAACTCTAACAATATAAAAGGAAGTAATAAAAGACCAAAGAATCCTTCTTTACTCTTCACAGAAAATAACCGTCTCTCGGCAGACGCCATGATACCTGTTCTCTTCTTCAATTTCCTTCCAGTGTTGTTGCTTCTCCCCAGGTTTCCATCCCAGGGGCTGCTTCTGGTCAACTATCCTCCTTTCTATAATCCTGACTTCATCAGCTCTCAACTCTCCCTTCTCCTACCCCATTTCAACTGCAGGCGTCCCACCCCCACCCCTCACTTTTGGCACAGGTCTACCTCCAGTGTTTCATCTGTTCTGCTCCCCCAAACCTCCTTTCGCTCATAACTCTGTGTGCCCACTGAGCAGATAGCATCAGTCTGCCCTGGGCTCGGGCTCGTTCACAGGCCCAGCCACCCCCACTGCCCACCCCGCATGGCCCAGGCTGCAATAACCTATAGTGAGTGTTTCTGATAGTTGCACGGTTCTAACCTTCTACGGAATTCCTGTAGTAATTGTAGTGTTATCACTGTCGATTCTAGCACATCACACTGACAGACTGGTACATTTCTAGACAAGCACAGCGAATAAAACCTATTGTCAAAGAGACTATGGAAGTCTATTGTAAAAGACAAGGTACCCTTGTTATAATTGTGGAATTGCACTGCACAATTTCTGGACCTGTAGTTTTTCTAATGCCACACTCGTAGCCCTCCTGGTGCCCCTTCGATCTCTGCACTGGGCCTGTCAAACCCTTGATCTCGGCCATCAATAGACCCCATTCCAGCATCCCTCACCCTCCCCTCTCCCACCTACCTCAGCCTCCTTCCTCCCACCACCAGTCTGACCTCTCTTTCCGAGCTGATGCTGTAATTTATCTGGCTTCATTCTGTGGCCAAAAAGGGCAATTTCTTCTCCGGCAATAAGAATGACCTTTCAGCCTTGATAATTAAGTTGGGAAAGGGGAGAGATGTGATTGAGGAGAGGAGGGGGAGGTGAGGTGGCGATGAGGAATGCACTGTCTTCTTTTTATTTAGAAGGGATTAGTCTTTGCCGAAACAGACTGACATCTCTTTGCTTTTACAGATTTCCCCAATACAGGCAGTCCGCATACTCAGAGTGGCAGCATTTAGAACCAACCTCATTTTTCTCAATTAAAACTTTTTATTCTTGACAGTGTCATGCGCATGATGTTGCGGTAACCGCACTCCCAAAGAAAAGGGATCCTGTTCCCCCTCCTTCCTCTCAGTGTTTCCTCTGCAGACAGGAAAGAACTGCAGAATTGCGCAAAGTCATTTAGCTCCTCTTGAGCTGTCATATTATACTGTAAGATTCCTGGCATCTTCTCCTTTGATATGAGACTGTACGCAGAGAAGAGAAGTGGTGATGGTCCGCACCCTCTCCAGGCGCAACACTCTCTCTTTCTCCATTGTTTTCTTTCTTTGCTTGCCCACACTCCCTCTCTCTAAGCAGTCGTAATGGACATTAGAAATTGCAGAGACGATAAACAGTTCCATTAGAAAACCTATGGAAATTTAAAAGGGACCTCCTCGTCTTCTACACAATGATCTGTGGATCAAAATTACATTTTCATCGGAAAATGTTATCTCAGAGCACACTACTGTTATGATAGCGGTACTAAGAATCTTCAAAACAGCAATCTTTTTTAAATGCCTGTCTGCTCTGTTTCACTTAATTAAGGTCATGTTTTTTTTATGTTTTGTGTTTCATGATTTTCCTCCTCAAACATTTTACCCTCTTAGTCTGAGTGCCTATACTGTCCATCAGGTGCTTCTAGTGCTGGCTGCAGATGCATATTATTACGAGCTGAGCTGCTTCTTGCTGGCGTGTTTTTTAGTAGTTTTCACATTACACACATCCTTAACGCAATCCTCTCGGGGTGGAAACAGATTGCCCCGCTCAACGGCGGCTATCATCTTTCACGAACGAAGAAAAAAAAAAAAACAGATTCTCGACCTCAATCTCGGAAGAGTCTTTGTGCAGGATGAATAAAACCGGCCTGTGTTTTTCTGTGTCGTTCTGGGAGTCTCTTCGCCGGCGCCTCGACTCCGACTGTCAGGCAAAACTGGAGCAATTTCACAGTGTGCTGACCTTGAGCGCACAGAGGGGGCAAGGTAATCGCGTAGCCCCACACTGCCAAATGAGCCAGAGCCCAAAAATAGCAGCCAAAGCAATTAAGTGCAAATATGAGTAATCCGCACCTGTATAATTGACTGATAATTCCAGCCTGATATTCTCCAGGCTGCGCGATGGTGCACTCACTGTATTGCTCCATCCCTTCCTCCATTTTAATTGCTGTTTTTTTTTTTTTTTCGCGCCACCACTTCCTGCCAGAGCTGCACCCAGTCCACGGGCAGTGGAGGGGAGAGGCAGTCGTCACAGCGTCTCGTTTTTAGGGCGAGAAAAAAAAAACCCTGTACTTGAACATCTCACATGCAGACTGATGAATGGGGCCGACAGTCTGTTTAGTCATGTTTCCAGCTGACTGACTGCCTTCAGAAAGTGAAGTAAACTGTCCTGAGCTCAGTCTAGGTCATAGACTTTCCAGCTGCTGGATAATTTCTATCCCATCATGCACTTGCTTGCGAAAGTCTACCTAAGTATGTTCTAAGTCATTATTGTACCGGCTATCTGAAAGTCAGTGTGGATGAGTAGTGCCGTAATACAATAAGTGTCCACTGTGACCACGGTCAGGTGTGATAATAAAGTGAAAATGTAATAAGATTGCAGGAGGCCAAAGTGAAACGGTATTGTCACGGTAAATGTGTAGCAAAGCCATGCAGATTGAGTGTGATGTTAAACTCTCATAAGTTAACATTAGCAAGGAGTTAGAGGAGGAAACAGGCTCACTGTGTTAATGGAAAGGCAAAAGAAAAACTTGTGAAAGTGCAAAACTACCCAGAATGTTAAATTATCCATCTCTGCCTGAAAATATCGCATCTGTTCCTCACCTTCTGTCATTATAATGGATGGGTTTCATCTTTCTTTTAAAGAATAATTAATTCTTGTCTGTTTAGTCACACATATGGTGGGGTTCCTCTCTCCCTGAGGGATGAGAAAATATACAGCAGAGCTGTAGAGAGCATTATTCATCATTCCTGCAGGGGGGGAGGGGGTCATGATTAGACATTAAAACGAACTTTAAATGCAAGCCCTAGGGTGACTCTTCTACATCATTTTGAGATAGAGCTCTGTAATAGGAATTTGAACAGGTTGTAAAAAAAATGTGAGGCTAAGCTTTCATATAAATTTCAGGATTCAATTGATCTCAGATTTAGCATTCCTGGTTTCTGATTATAACAGATCCATCATAAAATAACCTCCTCCCAAGGCATTTCTGTCAGCCTTCTGCGTGGTCATCTGCATCAAGCCCTGCTGCTTCAAGCCAGTGCTGAGCTGAAGTACGGAAGATGTGTTTGTGCTGTGTGGAGTTAAGGCTGCTCTTCTCAGCTTTAACATTGGTATTCCTGGTCCGCTTGGGCAGGATTTTCTTGTTCGTTAGACTCTGGTACTTTAGGGTTGATCCTGTTTTCCTGCGTTATGGAAAGGCTGAATCCTTGGGAACGTCACCAGACTGGCTGGTCTATTACACACCTCCAGAGAGTTCAGGGAGTTGCGTGGGGCAGTAATGACATTGCGGTGATTCACACGGCTCACCAGTGGCTTTCTTTGTTATATTCTTCTTCTGTTCTCAATTTGTCTTAACACAATGTATTAACATTACAGCTTTCTTTAGTGATCCTTCTTGTAGATTCTGAAAAAACTGCAGCATCCGGTAAACACCCCAAAACAAAAGGATATCTGTCACAGGCTGCTCACAAGGTTCCTCCTCTCTATAGCCGGTATGCCAAAGGGCCGACTGACATAAACTTCTTAGAACAGATTTAAAATAAAAGGCACAGGGATGACCCTAATTCAAGAAGTCTAAATTAAGACGGTGTATCCCACAGACTAAGCAATTACTGAGCCAGCAAACTATAAATGACCAATATAGTGTAAACAGATTGTCAATGGAGAACCTACAGCTCTGTATCCCTGGTCTTCTGGTATATACTAACTGCCCTACCTGGGTTTGGAGTCTCTTATTGCCGAAACCCTTCCTCGTTTTTACAATTAATTCTTAAATGAAAAGTTACAAAATAGCCCACCAAGAAGACCAATTACTTCATTACTAAGATGGATGAAAATGAAGCTTTTATAGTCAATCGATGGTTCTGTTTTAGCAGTGGAAGTTGATGTTTTCTTCTTGAAAGCTAGATACTAAAACACAGACACTAATGAAGAGCTTACATGTGTGATCCTTTTCTGGGATCATGCAGTAAATCATGGGAGGAAAGATAAAAGATACTCGGAAATCGACCTGAACATGTGTTGCCATTGCTGATGATGACCTTCATGAGCTCTGGACATCACGTACGAGATTCTGGAGCTGGGGTTCTGGCAGCATTGATTGTAACTAAGTTTTGGTGTTTAACTTAAATGCATTACCTTTTCAATGAAAAAATGGGAATTAATGCTCTTACAAAGCTATCTGATGCAATTTCCATCATCAATTTTTGGATTGTTCCTAAAATCTTTTTATTTGCTATTTAAATGCATGGAAACTTTTTTGTATTTTCTGTCCTTTCAGCTATTTTGAACCATGCACAAAAGGGTTCAGAAACAAAACTTTTTACGGTTTCAAGTACATTTAGCAAGTAAGGCTTTAATGGAGAAACGCAATTAAGAAAAGTGGCTACAGCTTTAAGAAGTACAGAGAGACTGCTTAAGACAAATAAAAAGCTGCACATTCACTTTCTGCCTGTGTGTCTGTACATAGGTACCAGGATGTATACGGGCCCTACCTGACCCTGCTGTCTGCACAGATGGAGAGGCAGCTGCAGGCTTTCGTAGCACAGGGCCCCAGCCTGCGCAGCTGCACCATGCAGATGCAGCAGCTGCAGACCATGCGTGCAGAGATCGCTGCCTTGCCTGTTCACCTGCCCATGGAGCTGCTGCTGCTCGACTGCACCCACGTCAACCAGGTGAGTCCCCGACAGACCCAGCGTGTGCGCTTTCTGCCTCTCTGCCTTTCACAGAGCATGTGCATGGCCCCACACATACATAAGACACATCTGACTGTACAATCTGTTATAGTCCCTGGTCAAGCCTGGAGAGATCGGCTTGGTTAAAACTAAGGCGAGGGAGGGGTGAGAAGAGGTATGGGGGTGTACAGCTTGTATGCTTGTATGTACAGCTTTAACACTATCCTTGTTTTCATTACTAAAGAGCTAAGAGGGGCAGATTCAATAGAAAGCAACCCCCGTGAGTGTGGACACTTTATTAATTTACACCAGGGAATCTGCACCTATTTCTGGTTTACAATTCTTGAAGCTGGATCTTCTGCCTTTGGCGTAGATCTTAATGCTCATTATAAGCCCATGCACAGAGCTCTGCTTGCCGTGCTCTGAGTTCTTCTGATATCTTCTGGTATCTGAGATGGGCCGAGCAAAGGTGCCAGATAAAATGAAAGTCCAATTACTGATTTATTGATTGATGAGATAAATGACCAAACAATAGTCACACGGTCATGCTTTGCCTTTTGAGGTTTATTTTTCCTTTGAGAGATCTGCAGATTGCTTGTTTCTCCTGCTTTCCTCAGTGTGTAACAGTGCATCTGTTTTACCAGCACATATTCGAACACCCCTGCAAACACCCACTGCTGTTTTTATCACAAGCCTGAAGATCGCTAAGCTTCGCCTCAGTCTGCCAGACTCGTGATGGAGCAATATAATAACAACAGCAACAACAACAACAACAACAACAAAATAATATATAATATCTCATATAATATAATAATGTAATTTTATTAAGCTGTAAATAGTGCTTTAAAACAGATTCACACAGCCAAACCCAAGCCTTTAATCTTTCACATTTCTGACTGGGTTTTGCTTTCTGGGACATAATGAGTAAAAATGGTTCACCCTCTCTAGGTTTAATTGTAACAGTGACATCAAGATCCATCAGAAGAGTGAATGTTCCCACAATGGCAAAAAGTGTGTGGCTCAGCATGCTGCAAGTATAAGAAAGGTTTTAAATGAGAGGTGGTCATTTGACCTCTCTTGGTCCCACAGTCGAGTGTTTACAAATGTACTGTACCTCCTGTTCATGGATATGAACACCCTTCTATTTGGATTCACTGGTGTCTCCTAGTTTGTGTTTCACTGCAGATACTGATGAAGTCCACTGGGTTGACTTTGTCAGTATCTGGGGGGATTTTAATTCTCCTCCTGGTCGTCTCTCTTCAAAACTAGAAATGTCTAGTCAAGGTTTGTGCTTGTCTGCATTGAGTGTCATCTGCCAGGTCGCAGCCCCTTTCCGAATTCTATCGCAACCTTTGGGAATTTTCATTGCGGCTTGTAGAGCATTTGCTTCTTCTCCAGTGCTTTTAAATAGATTTGATAGTGTTAAATGAAATGAGTAATTTAACTCTTGATTACCAGCTGTGCTTTAGTCTCGTCTTGCTCTGTCGTCACTCGACCTTTAGGAGCTTTCAGAAGATGCTCACCCAGGAACGATGTGGCGTAATAAAAGCCGATCGTATCGCCACAAACTACCGATCCACATTATCGGTTTATGAGGCCAGTTAAGTACATACTGCCGAGTCCTTTTGTTAAATCCTTATGGCCATTTGTCATGTCAGTTTGATTTCGTAGCCTTTAGTAAAAATACCGCTTAAAATGCCACTGTCCATCCTCTGAGAGCTGATTGGGAGGTGCGCGGAGTGTGTGTTCCGAGAGATAAGCACTTCCTCCTGAGCTGAACATGGCAGACGGATGTGATTTGCTTCCTTACTGTGCTTAATAGCCCTACTCTTCAACTTGTGGGCTGCCTACATTCATCCAGAAGGGACAGTGAAAGATGGCTGACCTTTATTCCGGGACTTTGGAAGGATTTTCCGCTCCAGGCCACACATCAAAGTTCCGGGTGATAAAAACAAAACCTTCGAGAAAAAAAATCAAAAAACCCTTGGCTTTGGAGGCAGTTCATTTATTAATCACGAAGGGCTCTATAGATCACAAGAAGAGCTTTGGACAAGTCTGAGGCTTCTCTCCCTCTCCTCTGTCGTCCTTCCTTCTTCTTCCCTCCCTCTCCATCTCTCGCCCTCCCTTTTCTTACCTCTACTTGTCTTTCATTTTGTGTCTTTTCTTTCCCTTTCTCTCCTCCTGCCTACCGAATCAATCCTGTCGACTACCCGAGAAGGCAGAGACCACCAGCACAGCTCTGCTGAAGTCTCACACGGACACAGACACTCATCTCCCCAGGCCTTTCTTTGTGTCGGTCCGCTGCCAAAGGGACATGTGTTCTTCTCTTGACCCTGTTGGAGTTACTGCTATGAGCAGAAAATGACTTTGAGGCTCTTTGGCTGATTGTGACTTGACTTATCTGAAGGCTGAGAGCTTCTTCTCCTTGTATTGCTCACTTTGTGCGAGATACAGGGAACTTCAGCTGTTTCACTCACACAACCCAGGAGACAGAGCCATTTGGGTAGGATCCCAACTCAGAACTGTGTAGAGATTGTTCATGATCTGTTATGATTAGTGTATTAGTGTATCGCCTGTAGTGTGTGTGTGTGGAGGGGCAGTGATGGGGCCAGGGACCAGGGTCCAGGGTTCCCTAAAGGTTTCACTCATTGGATTCATCTGCTTTCCCCTCCCCTGTGTCCCAACGTTCATATCTTGCCACATCAGTAATTGCAATATAATTCTGTTAAACCCTCTCAGACAAAGCTTTGGGAAAGGTTCCATAACAAATGTTTGATTGATTGATTGATTGATTGATTGATTGATTGATTGACTGACTGCTTGATTTTATTTTGGTGTCCGTTCGCTATACTCTGCCATAACCCGTATTTTGCCTTTTGCCATGGTGCCTACCATTAAAAAATGTCGTATAAAATAACCCTTTTAGGCAAAGCGGTAAATCTCACTCACCCTCTTTCTATTCTGCTCCTCTCCCTCTCAGTGCCTGCTGGAACGTACTCACGTGCTGTCTAGACTGATTGTGAGCAGTGTGATGTCATCTTCAGAGAAGTTCTGCCGCGCAGTGTGCCAGCGGTATGAAAACATCGTTGCCAGGGTGACAGAAGTCGCCACGACAACAGCGTCCCTTGTTGAACTGCAGAGCTATGTGGAGGGGCTGTGGAGCGGAGAACTGCTGGAGTTACAGGTAAGACGCTCTGTCCCACCTGTCTGGTTATTTAGGTGCTGCCCAGGGGTTCAGGTCACTGCTCAGGGGCAGCTGGATGACTTGATAATACCACCATCAAACCCATCCCGACAGCTCGAATCCCTGCCTGGAGGACTGTAATCCATACAGTTATACTTTAGGACAGAAAGCATGAGTGAAAATAAATTATGTCCTTGCTTGAGCAAAAAAGTCCATTATGAAAGAGTTACCGGCAAAGCCTGTAACCTTTAAAATTTGCCATTCTGGTGACAAATGATCCAACTCATTCCCCCTTTTCTTTACATAACCTGTGTCTTCTTTTGCAAAATATCACATTCTGGAGTGAACTGTGAAATATTGATCTAGGATAAGTGCATGTTTTAATAACGGAACTTTTGTGAGGCGGCAGTCTGTCTCCGAGCATAGCTTGCTCTCGCAGGGACCATCCACGGGAAATTCAGCTACAGTACCTCCCGAAACAGACCTCTGAGATGTACAGCAACCTTCACCACTCTCGCAGAGCCAGTCCATACCACAGAGAAGGCCCTTTAATGGTTTTCCATCCATAAGATAAAAATAAAGCAGCCTTCTTCTCCACCCATGGATCTATATTTTAACTGCTTCTTCCAACTCAGGGTTGGGGGGGGGGGGGCAGAGCCTATCCCATCAAGCAACGGGTGCAAGGCAGGATACACCCTGGACGGGACACTAATTCATCACAGGGCACACACAAACTCGTACTTAAAGCTAATTTTCCCAAAAAACTACCACTAAGTATGTTATGTCCCATTATGTTTTTGGACTGTGGGGGGAAACTGGAGCTTCTGGAGGAAACTCCAGACTCCACACAGAGAGCACCCCTTGACTTGAACCCAGGACCCCAGAAGTGTGAGGCAGAAATGCCAACCACTGTGTCACAGTGTTGCCCACCTTGTCCTCATGGTCAGTTTATGTTCATGAATCAGTTTGTTCCATTTATTTTGTCATCTACGTTCTTAAATCGAAACTTGCACATGAACTCTGATGCTGTGTAGGTACTTATCTTTGTCCTTCTATCAGTATATTTTGCCTGGAGTGCCAGCTTTGCATGCACTTCCTTTCTCAGGGAATAAATATCTCTTTTAGGAATTCTTTTCCACTTCTATCACATGCCGATTGGTCTGAGATCTGATTGCAGCAGGGAAAGATTCTGAGCCGTGCTATTCTGCTATGGGCTGCCTTGCGGTTTTTAATGAACTCTCTGAGCCGACGCAGGTCTGACTCTCATCTGTTCTGTGCAGCATCCTGAATCCTCCGGTCTGTTTTCGCAGCGTGCAGATGGCTGGGTGACTAGATGGCAGCGCAGGTCAACCCTCAATGCAATTTGAAAGAGAAAGGAAAAATTAAAAATTGATCAAGGTTTTTTTTTTTGTTCCCGAGCTGCATATCAATGAGGGAGAGATGTGTGGAGGATTGCAGCAATGTTCTGTGAATGTCAATGAAGCCCAGCACCTGCTGTCAAGCTCAGCGGGGCTCTGGGCACAGGCAGGGGTCCTGGAGATGACTGCTAGTCTGCCTGTGTGCTGGGTCAGAGTCTGGGTACAGCCACAGCCCTTCTGACCCACAAATTAAATTGCCTGTGACTGTAGCCCTGTTCCGTGAAAGGTGGATTCATTTCACTTTCTGCCGGGAATGTTACCTCTCAAATGAATTCCAGTGTCGATGCCATCTTATAGTATTAATAAGTTTGATAATGACAGAACCCATTTCTGTTTATATTTAACCAGATATATGAAAATGTGTCTATGAGGCTCAGACTGGGCTTTTGCATTGTGGACACGTTTGATGCAAGTGGCACCTGCTACTACTAGTAATATGCAGGTGCTTTTGCTGAACAGTTGTTGATAGGAAAGCTAAAAGATTTTTTGCATTGCATTGAAGTGCTTTTTTGTAACATGTTTTTCAATAAATGTTATGCCCACCCACTTTGGAATCAACAGCTGGGTTTTTACATCTCAGTCCTCAGCAAGGACTCTTGTACTGCACACATCCACATAGTTGGGCCTTTTATTATTTTTTCTTGTTGCACCTTGCAGCACAGGAGAGTTGGCGCTAGTTGGAGGAGCAGAGCATCTCTCTGCTCACCCGCTGAGCTTCAGTGGGCTGCCAGGTGTGAGTTGCAGGGCTGCTGGCTATATTAGCTGATCGCTTATGGACTTTTATTGCTGATGCCATTGTGCCAGGAAAACATCTCTCTAGACTGTGTGAAATTTCTCATTAACATCAAACTGTCTTCTGTGCGGGGCAGCATAGCGTGGTGGGTAAGCCTTTGGATTCATAACTGACAGGTTGTGGGTTTGAGTCCGCACTGCAGACTGTTGTAGACTACTCCCATTGTAAGTTGAGTGAGGTACTTTTCCTCTTGTTGCTCCAGTCCACCAATGCTGCAGGATGAGCTCTGGGGCAATGTGCTGCTGTGGCTCTGGTATGGATAATATCGTATGATTTAGCCCAAAAAAGTCAACAACTCATCCTTCACGCTCACATTTCTGATCGAGTCGCCCTCCAAGCTGCACGCCTTTTTACTTTTGCTTCACGGTGGTCGTGATGTGACTTATTGTCAGTGCTATTAAAGTAGAAGGAATTAATTGGGTGCTTTTACACTATCAATCCCTATCCCTTGAAGTTATTACGGTTTAATATCCTAGAGAGAAAAAAAAGTTAAAACGACTTGTCATTTGCTTGTGAGAGCAGTAGACTGCAATTTAATTTACTGGGAAAGTGTCCAATTATGTTTCTTAATGCCTTAAGTTCACAACGATAGGGTAACTAAATTAAAAGATCCCTTCCCGTGCTGGAGGGCACATTGAGCGTGACGACAGGTCTGCTCAGGCCCCGGGCAGCTGAGATTGTGCCAGCAAAGCTCGTTGAAATCCCCGAAGATGACATGAGTGAGCCGGAGAGGCAGCGACGAGCAGCCGCGGTACAGATTGATGACCGATGGCTGTGTCTCCGTCGTGTCAGGATGAGAATTTAATAGCAGAACGATAGATATTCCGCGCAGGGCTGGCTGTGTCAGTCCGGGGTCAGTGTGGCGCGGGAGCATTCATCTCCTGCCTCTCAGCTCGCCCGCTCCTTGGGGAGCCCGCTTAAATACCATTCCCCGCGCGCTGATTATGTTAACGAACGGCCTCGTTAGCGCAGGGCCATAAATATCCACCGTGCCCTTCACTGCTTTCCTGACAGCAGCCCACGCTGGGATAAATAAATCCGAGCGGACAGGGAGAGAAAAAAAATCAGCCGGGTAAATCATTCAGAGCCTCACGCCCTGTGCTCACACTCCACACTCGTTCAGATGACATGGCGCCCAGTGGACATGTTGGCACATTACTGATTAGAGGTTCGGCACAGAAATTATCGGGGTGGTACGGAACAGGGAGAACGGTTTTGAAATCCGGTACAGCTCGTTTTGAAACGAATGATTGAACCGTAATGAGCAGGGACAGGAATTTCAATTGCATCCAGAGACCCTTTTATGATTGCCAAATACAGGAAATATCCTAGAGGGTGTCCAGAGATTGTGCCTCCTGGTTTGCACCCCTGCAGTGAAGTCTCAGCTAGCCCTGGTGGCCAGGACAGGCCAGTGGCAGCTGTAATGTACATAAATATGGACATTTTCTGCAGACCTGATAACAAGGAATTTCTCTTTTTAGTACAGGAGAAGGTGAGCTGGAGTCCCAGCAGGCAATGTGAGCCACTTAGTAAAAGTGTGAAGCTTCGCGACAGATTAGCGGAGCTGGGAAGCAAGTGACAGTGTGCTTGTGTGTATTATGCAGGAGAAGCTGGACCAGGCTGCAGCCAGGCTGCTGTTCCTCCTTGAATGGGGCTGCCTGTCCCGTGAGGAGCTCATTCTGTACAGCAACACCTTCTCCTGGCCACACAGGGTAGCCCCCATCCTTCACAACAGGTTTGTCTCCCTGTGTCCATTTCCCTGCATGTATGCCCTTCTACTGTATGTCCCCATGGTATATATCTTTGACTGGCAAATGCACATCTCCCAGTGTACCTCCGGGTATTGACTTCAGCAACATGGCAGGGTAGCTTGTTCCATACTAGAAGTTCCCCCTGTCTTGACTTGAAAGCCAGGGTATCAGCTTCAACAGTGTGGAAGGGTAGCTTTTTTCAGGCAGCCACAACCCTTAATAATAATAATAATAATAATAATAATAATTGCTTACACTTATATAGCGCTTTTCTGGACACTCCACTCAAAGCACTTTACAGATAATGGGGTCTCCCCTCCACCCCCACCAGTGTGCAGCCCCACCTGGATGATGCGACGGCAGTCATAGTGCGCCAGAACGCTCACCACACATCAGCTATTAGTGGGGAGGAGAGCAGAGAGTAATGAAGCCAATTCACAGATGGGGATTATTAGGAGGCCATGATTTGTAAGGGCCAATGGGAAATTTGGCCAGGACGCCGGGGTTACACCCCTACTCTTTTCGAGAGATGCCCTGGGATTTTTAATGACCACAGAGAGTCAGGACCTCGGTTTTACGTCTCATCCGGAGGACGGCACCTGTTTACAGTATAGTGTCCCCGTCACTATACTGGGGCATTAGGACCCACATGGACCGCAGGGTGAGCGCCCCCTGCTGGCCCCACTAACACCTCTTCCAGCAGCAACCTTAGTTTTTCCCAGATGGTCTCCCCTCCAGGTACTGACCAGGCTCACACCTGCTGAGTTTCAGTGGGCTGCCAGTTGTGAGTTGCAGGGTGATATGGCTGCTGAGTACTTTGAATACTTCAACAAGCCTCATACTTCCACAGCCCTTCGTTCGCCAAGTCCACCTCATCTTTTAAACCTGAGTCTCTCCCAGTCTACCTCTCCTTTAAACCTGTCTCTCCCAGTCCGCCTCACTTTTTAAACCTGTCTGTCTCTCCCAGCCCACCTCACTTTTTAAACCTGTCTCTCTCTCCTAGTCCATCTCTCCTTTAAACCTGTCTGTCTCTCCCAGCCCACCTCACTTTTTAAACCTCTCTGTCTCTCCCAGTCCGCCTCTCCTTTAAACCTCTCTGTCTCTCCCAGTCCGCCTTTCCTTTAAACCTGTCTCTCCTAGTCCAACTCACTTTTATAACCTGTCTGGTCTGCTCCGAGAGGGCGAGAAGCCAGTCCTGGCCCCTGCTACACTTTCTCCCTGCCTCCGCTGGCGAGAGGCGGACGGCTGAGAGTTTAAGGAAGCGGAACGCTGCATTGTTGTTTTAACGGGAACCACTCCTCGGCTTTGTCTCGTTTAATTGAGCCTTTGTGCACAAGCGGAAGCCGGCGGGATTGTGCGAGGGGATCAAGCCAGGCCATTAATGCAGTGCCTGAATGACAAGTGTGCACTTCTGTAGAGGGATTAGCAATAACCGGGCAAGGCAGGGGCTGAGCTGGGGGCGGACAATAAACTGCAGCCTTGGTTTCCCCAGGAACAGTATTATTGCCGGCTTCTCTTTCTAGATTTGATTTTGTTTTATTTCATTTGATGAGCAGAAATGTTAATGGCGGCTGTGCCTGTGCAGAGGGCGAGGAGATAACCCAGGCGTGGAGAGACCTCTTGACAGGTTCTCTTTGTCTTGCATGGGAAGCAGTGGATGTAGTAAATCCCCCCCTAGCTATTACAGGCACGCTGGCTATTTTTCTTTTCTTACCCAGGGATTAAGAGGCGATTTGGCCTTTGTTGCTGCGATTAACCCTGCAGGAATTAACAGACTGCGCTAAGACGGTTCCTGCCAATTTGAATGGCGGTTAGAGAAGGATCAGTCTCTCCGGGGCTCTGTTCTCAGTCCAAGTCAATTAACCCTCCCACCCCCTTCCCAAAAAATGCATGGTCGGAGACTTGGCACGACTTTCAAGAAAAATTCAGTTCTAGTTAGAAACGAGCTAGCTGACAGCAAAATGGCCGCGGTATTATCAGTTGTTTTTATTGGGCTTCTATCCTGAGAAATCCTACATTTGTAACCCAGTTTACACCGCCCTGGTTTACTAGAGGTGAAGTACCTCACTCAAGGATGCAACAGCAGTTTTCCCGCTCAGACCTTCCAGTTGAAACAAGAGTCTAGAGCCCTTACCGCTACTCCACAATGCTGCCTCAGGTATTAGCAGGTATTGTGAGGCAGGTGGGTCCCTGGAGAAGGCCGAACTGATTGCAAGGCCACTGTGAAAACCGCAGGATAAATAGGTTGAACAATGCCAGTGTGTTAATTGATGCACCTGTTTGTCTTTCTAACTTCAGTGGCAATTTGCATTGTCTTGAGTCTGAGGCGGTGCTTCTGTAATGAACAATAAATGAAGTACAGAAGGAGCACCAGGTTTGGAGGCTGGAATAGTTTGATTCCACATATGTTATTTTTGTAAACCGGTAGCTAGCGCTCGCAGTTAGATAAGAAGGAAACCTTCCTCCATTGATTGCTGCCCTTGTCTTTTGCTCTTTTTTCTCTCAGACACACTCAACCTCTCTCCTCCTTTCAGAATCACTGTCTCTCTCCGTCCCCTTTTTCTCTGTCAGTCTCTTTCGCTCTCTATCCTGTCGTTCTGCGATACCCTCTCTCACTCGCTCTCCTGATCCTTCTCTCCTTCTCCCAAATTCACACTCCATTTCAAAGAGCTTTATTGGCATGACCAAGGAATTACAGTGTGGCCAAAGCAGTAACAATCACCCTGAGTGCTTGGTATAATTGAGGCACCAGAGTGCATTATTATCTGGCATGAGCACACCACTGGTAAAGGAATAATAAATCAGAGGCCAACTGAGATGTTTATTAAAAATAACACAAACTACACAACTCACAATGAAACATTCAAAATATCCAATTTACAGACAAGACGTCTCAGAGGCCTATGTCTGACCACCCAGAAAAACTCAGACTGCTAGCTTAGTATTCAGAAATCTCATATAACACCTCAAAAAAAGTTAAATCCACATCCTAAATAAAACAGAATACAACCCAGCGATGAATCTCATCTTCCTATGAAAATTCCAGTTGCTCCAAAACTAATGTGAATCTGTCACCCTATTCTAAAAATGCGTCAATATCCAGGAGAGAACGTCTTTAGCCCAGAGATTCCTTATAGAGGAAATTAGAGTTTCCAAAAATAACAGAGTGGCAAGCTCTTTTAAATAAGGCTCAAATACATACTGCCTCTAGAATCTGGTCTTTAAGATTGATTAGAACAAAGTCCTTGCACCTGTCGTGCTTTTTCTCCATATTCTCTGCCTGTTTGTCCTTTTGCTCTTCCTTCTCTCCTTTTCTCTGTGTTTAGTCTCTTATGCTGTCTTTCTGGATGTTGAACTAACTAGAGCAATTCTCCAGAAGGTCCCCTTTGTCCTTTGCCTCTCAGACCACCTCGTCTTCTATCCATTGTTTCTAGATCTGATAATGTTGTTGTTGTTGTTGTTGTTTTTGTTTTTGTTTGAGAGGTTCACTCTATTTCTCAGGATGTAGTAGGAGATCAGCCACATACTAAGCTTACAGCTCTGTTGAGTCCCTGGTTGAAATGATAACCTGTGATTCTAGCAGGTTTGGAATTCTTAGGTTTTAGGTCACTATTTTAAGGGATGAATACTTGTCAAATTCTAATCTCTGTCTCCACTCTTTCCTGCAGTGGGTGCGCAGTCCGTTCTGTCTGGGTAGCCAGGTCAGACTGTGTCACCCAGGTTTCTATGCCCAGGCATATTGTTTGGCTTGTTCTGTGATTTGGTTGACTCTGATTGGTGGTATGGATGTAGTGCTGCCTTGAGTCTGGTTGGTGTGGCTCCAAACCGGGGGCTTCAATACCAGCTGGCTGAGGGGGTTCTCTCTCTCTCTTTCTCTCTCTCTCTCTCTCTCTCCAGTGAAGTGCAGTTGCAACGTCAGCGGGACCAGGCTGTGCAGAGACTGCGGGCAAGGCAGGGGGCGCTGGCAGGCCGTCTGTCGGAGACTGCCGCTCTTATCAAGGGGTTCCAGCGGAAAGAGAGGATGGCTGAGGCTCAACGCTACGTGGAACAATTACAAGACATCAGCTGGACAATTCAGGGCTTCATTCAGGAGGTCAGGGCACGTCAACCCAGCATTGCACCTGTGATGTCACACAGCAGAAATGGCTTTTAATAGGATTCTGAATCCTATTAAAATCAAATAAACCCTTGTTTATATCAACTCATTAGTAATGGCAATATTCAGCCTCACCATTTGGGTCTCCCTAGAAGAGGCTGATGCACAAGGGAAGTCAGAACTAGATGGACACACCAGCTTTTGCAGGGCTAAACAGCAGGTCTAACCCATTAGGAAGGCGAGTCAGCTTCTCAGATTCCAAGAATCCCTGGTTACAAAAGGATAGGCAATTGGAAGTCCATTCCACCCATCCCAAATCTCCTTTCAACCAGCCCTTACTTTCTTTAAGTGATCTTCAGCTGCATGGTCTGAATAATATACAAAGAGCAGTTCAGGGTCTTGCAGTTCAATGGAGAAGCCCTTGGATTAGAATATATGGAAGTGAGAAAGTTTCCCAGTCAAGGTCTTTTTAAATGGCGCGTGATCAACCGCGCCACAAGCACAGGTTTGGTTTCACTCTGCTTGGGGGTTTGTCAGGTCCATTGCCATTCCACGTCATGGCACATTAAAAGTCCCACTGTCTCACAAAACCTTTGTTTAAAAGCACTTAAAACCACTGAGAAGAACATAACAAAGTAAAAATATGCAGATAAGCCATCTGGCCCATCATGCTTGTGTGGTTACCAATACCTAGAGGTCCATGGTTTGGGGGTTAATGGGACATAACTGCTTCCCAGTTAAGAACACTAAAACTAATTACTGAAACTAAACCATATTTAAAAAAAATCTCAAACAATATTACAAATGCCCATTTGATCCCATAAACTCATTTGATCCCAGTTTGTAGTTTTATGAGATTCCCATACTGTAAATGTTTCCATGAGTTAAGATTTCACTTAAGCTTGCCTTCCTTCCGTGTCTCCCTGTGTTACTTAACTACGGGATGTACTGTAATGTATAAGATTCATTCCCTTTGTGAGTAAGATTGTCTGCCTGTTCGCCAACCTTTGCCCCTGGTCAGCTCTCTGACAGCATCTGTGCAAGAGAGGAGCAGAGCCTAGATCTTAAAGACAATTTTCACAGCAGGGTATGACTCAGGCATGGATCTGTCCGGGCTGGCAGCAATCTCACCAGTCCTTACAGAAAGGGAAAGAGACTGTTCCAGGCCGGTCCAGCACTGGCATCAGGAAACAGCACACTGACACTGACGTATCTGTGCATAGATCCGAGACCAAGATGAGAGCAGAGCATTGAATACATCCATTTTCTTTCCATGTTAATAAGAGTTAAAAGACATTTGTTCGCAGACGTTTTTCCCAGTCTGGTAACCCCATCCCAAGGTTAAGCAAGGATAAACCTCTAGGAGCTGGCTTTTAAAAAAAACGGAATACGGAGAGCCTCCCCACCCTTTGAAAAATACAAAGTGTGCGATGCCTGAAAAGAAAGGTGACTCCATTCCAGGCTGCTTTGTTATCTCTTCCATCAAGTATAGAATATCTAGAACTGCTCCAGCTTATTAGGGAAGGTTGTGTTATCATTCAGCAGTCAATGCATCATTTATTTCATCAGCAGGGTTCGCATATGTTCTAGGAAAATATTTTCGCCTAGAATAGTCGTGGAAAATGGAGCAACGTTATAAAGTCCTATTAGATATAATCATATCTAAAATATTGCCAGAACACTATATTACGAGAAGGATCAAAGCATGAGAGTATTTTACTGTTTAACACAGGAATTATACCTGGTACAACGTAAATTAACGACAATCTTAATTCCTTAAAGCGTGCGGTTTTTTTTAAAGAACTGAGGATCAGTCTGATGCGAGCAATGATGACCTGATGACCTGAGGTCACGCAGTTTAATGGAATTACTTTTGGATATTTTGTGATGAAACCCATATCATTCAAGGTCTTGTGAATTTGGTACAGAGTTTTGTAGCCTCCAGCAGACTGTGTGTGTCCCCTCTCTCTCTCTCTCAGAAGGAGGGGATTAACCAGGAGGAGGCGCTGCTGGAGACGGGCTCTCTCAGCCCCTACCCTGAGATCGCCGAGCTGCAGCGGGCCAAGGAGCCCTACGAGCGCCTCTGGGGGGCAGCACTGAGCTTCACCACACAGTACCAGCGCTGGCTGTCCACTCCCCTGGCCCTCCTCAACGCGCAGGAGGTGCAGGAGCAGGTGAGGCACCAGGAGAGCGAAGTTTCCGACTTCGGCCTTCTCCAGAGTTAAAAAGATGGTTTTACTTGCTCCTTGTCTGGGTCACAGGGAGACTGCAGGAGGGAGACAGCTCTGCACTTTACAGCTCAAGGGTTTTAAGCGGGTCTGCCTGAAAATTCACCACTGCTCTTTGGAATATATTGCACACAGTTTTCTTTCACAGTCGGACGGTAATGCAGTAAATGGTGAAAATGTAAAACGCCAGACAACTTGCTGTCATCAGAATATGGGATGTTTAAACATTTCATTTGGTTTGCTGATCTCTAGTGGCAAAAGCTGGGTAATAATGTGATCTACTGTGCCCTCCCTGTTTTCTTTTATTAACTCGTCACACTGTAATCATGACTTGCGATACTGTACATGATTCAGACGTGGGGTTTTGTTCCCGTGAGAGAAGTCTTTTACTTCTCTTGCCTTTTTCCATCAAGATGAGAACGGTTTGCATGAATGCAGTGGGAAATGCATTTGATTGCCTAAATAGACTCTGGAAACAGTCTGGGAATACTGACAGGATTTATTTTGCAGATTTTTTTTTATAACACCGTGACTCCTCTAAAGGAGACCAGAGAAGAAACCAGAGAATAATAAAGAAATGTTTGAAGTAAAACGGATGTAAGAACATGAGAAGAGTGACAAACGAGAGGAAGCCATTCAGCCCATCTTGCCTGTTTGGTAGACCGTCGTTAACTGATCCAAGAATCTCATGTACAGTAGGTGTTTCTTGAAAGAACCCAGGGTAATAGCTTCTCAAACATGGCTGGGTAGCTTGTTCCACACTCCCACAACCCACTGGGTAAAGAAATGCCTCCTATTCTCAGCTTTCAATGCACTTCCATATAGTTTACTTTGACATACCCTGGTTCATGTTTCATAGTTCCTTCTGAATGAGTCCGCTGGATGAGCTTTGTCAGACCCTTTGAGAATCTTGAATGCTTGCGTCAGGTTCAAGACGGAAATGGTACAGCTCCTCCAGCCTGCAAGTGTAGAACATAAAACAATAAGTGTAGAGCATGAATGAGACCGGAATGATTCCAGTAGGGCAATATCATTTATGTAACGTGTTGACCAGAACTAATACACAGTATTATAAATGAGATCCTTTCTACGATGGAGGATGAAAATATCAACATCAACACCCGAGCCTTTCTTAAAAATTTTACTTTAAGCTTAAACTCAACTCATTTCCGATTTTGTAGTTATGGTTATTTTTTCTGCATGTAACTCTCAGTCTGCGTTGTATCTGCCAGGTGTTAGCAAGGTCCCAAATTCTATATAGAAATGTTAGGATGAATTGGGAATTATCTGCGAACTTGACTCGTTTTCTCACTAGAATCTACAGTTAGGGAGCGGAAAGGTCCTCATACAGATCCCTGTATTGTGTGTGCCATTGCAAAGAGAAACTGTGCTCGTCCTGTCTTTGGCCAAAGCCTAGACATGTTCATTCACTTCATTCTGGTAGTATGCAAAGCCCTGCTGTGTGTACAGTAAATGAGCACAGAGACAGTGTGCGGGCAAAACAACCAAGGTACTACGCAGTAGCTTAGCTTTGCCTGTAATGCAGGGCCTGATGCAGACGCTCAGGCAGGAGACTGGTATTCAAACTACAGCTGCAGGGGTGCTGTAGAAAACCTGGAGGTGTCCCTGCTTGCTGAGCAGCAGAGTGTTGTGTTACATTCCCTACGCAGCTGAGCACGTTGTTTTCTGTCTCCTGCGACACCCGGAGAGCTGCCACAGCTCCGTGGCTCATTTTTCCTTCTCCTCCGAGACTGGGGGGGCTTACAGCCTGTCCCGGATAATTTGTGGAGCTCAGTTACTATTGTTTGTATTAATGAGCTGCGTTGTGGAAAAAGGAGCACGGAAGCACCGGCACATCAGCAGAATGAAGTCTCCAGGCGCGAGGGCAGCCTCTTCCCAGCACGCTGCGGGGACACAGTGGAGGATCAGGATACAGAAAGGGCAGCCCAGAGGCAATAAATTAAGACGGAGCTCCCGGTTTATTATTTGTTTGAATATGAAAATTGCTAATGAATGGGGAATTTAACCGAAGAGGCTGTGTGTCCTTGTGTGACATTGAGCACAGCGTAGGGAGCGTGCATGTTCATCAGGCTGAGTCTGTAAACGTTGCACCAGGCGATCGCAGGGTCTGAGTCCGACGCGGGCCAGCTTACTTGCTGCCAAGTCTCAGCTGGGCTTGGAATGAGGTGCGAAAAACAGAGCCCTGCAACTTGGTTAGTTTTGATGATGTGTGATATACAGTACATTCCTCGAAATTAGCTACGCCTATACAGTATGTTCTGCAACAAGCTGCAGTGACAGAGTATCCCGATATACATCGAAATAATGGAATAATATTGAAAGACGTCCACATTTTTAAATGACACGTCACATGTCACCTACAGCACCAAAGTATTCCACCCCTTTTTAATGATGTCCCAAAACTGTATAGACATTTCTGGACAGATTCCATTCAACTAACTGTTTGACTTCTCATGTCATTTTATGCGCCTGAACTAGTCTAGCTTAGCCCCGGCAAAGGAGGTGAATGCTTTTCAAATAGCCGTATTTAAATTTGGGATTTCCACTCCGCAGTTTTTGTTGGCATTTCTCTTCTTTCACCCTCAAAAGTGTTCAGTTTGAGCCTTCGCGTTTTGATTCAAACTATTCCTTTTGAAAAATGTGTGCGTCATTTATAGATCAACACAATGGGTGAGCAGTGGAAGGGCGTGAGTATTTTGCGAGCCACTCTATAGGTCTCTTTGCTGCTCTGTTCTGCTGCATTTACTGGAGAGCACTGTGAGCAAAACAGGAAAATAATCATCGGATTGCCGTAGCAACAACCTCCTCCACCCCACCTCAGTGAAGGGTGCGGTGTTGATTAACACATTACAGACCCGACTCAGCAGAGGGATCAATACCATCTTATATTAGTCCCTATATTAGTTTATTATGAGAAGCAGAACGAGCCTGCAGACTGAGCTGTGGAGAAGGCCAGTGGCTTTGTAGGAGTGGTGCGTGTGCTTTGTCTGCTTCCTTTAGCTCCCACTTATCCTGCTGCTACTGTGCCATTGTCCTTGAGACTCAAACCTCTGACCCTCTGTTCCTGAGCGTCTGGAGTCCTTCCTTAGTTGTTCCCAGACATTCTAGAATCTCCGTGGTAAAGCTTTGGAATTTTAAGTGTATAATTGAGGCCTTTGTCAGTGGGTCTCAGTACCAGTAGGAATTTAGCTTGAATTGAAGGAATTTTAATTTGAGGACGTGTACTTTAGTCATGTGCTGTGCCCTCACTGTCCTCTGCTACAGCTTTAAGCAATCCTAGCAAGTCTGTTCCATTCCACAGCAAATCTGCATCTTCCAATGAATGGATAATTATAGAAGCAGCTGTATCGGTGAAGCAATCTAAAGCTGATTAATTAAATCAGGTGCCGATGGAATTGGAGGCCTGCAAAGAGATGGAATGAAAAGCATCAAGCTCTGCCTCCACTTTAGTGTTATAAACTGACTGTAAAGCACCAGAAAGGCACTATATGGAGCCTAAATTTCGCCCCTTGATTGATGCAGTGAGTGATTGAGTGGCTGCCCGAAGGACTGGTTTATTGGCCATGTAGCTCTGTAGGAGTGTCTCATGTCCCATATGTCTCCTGGTCTCAGGTGCAGGAGCTGTGGCGGACCAGCTACCGGCTGACGAAGGAGCTGCACCCCCCAGAGCTCCACGGCCCCCTGAAAGCTGCCACCTCCATCAAGACCAGGCTGGACAAGTTCCGGACGCACCTGCCCCTCATCAGTGCCCTCTGTGCCCCGGGCATCAAGCAGCGCCACTGGGACCTCATGAGCGAGAAGGTAAGGGCAGGGCAGGGAGAGAGCGGAGGGTAATGTACAGGTGCCCTCTTCGAGAAGGCATCTTGGCACGTGTTTTTATTTTACTTCTATGGTTGTATAGTGCATTTACTGCAATAGGCTGTTAACGTAGCATGATGCACAAAATTCAAGCATTCATGTCTTGTGAGACACTTCTGTGGAATATGAAGGCATTATGATGGTAAGCTCAGTACTTGAGGGGTACCGGTGTCAACAGCAAGCAGAAGTATCTGGACCTCATGGTAGGGACTGAAGACCAAGGAGACTGTTTAATCAAGATGAACATCTTCATCTGATTTGTTTTCTTTCTGCATGAGATGGAAGTGCTTGCTTGCAGCTCTGTTGGGGAACGCTGTAACTCCTGGAATAGACATCTTGGCAGCTTTAAGACGAAACTAAACTGGCTTCAGAAAACCCTGAGGTCGTACGTTGGCTCATTTTGACTCCTCACTGATGGCGAAAACAAAATCATATGGAGATTATTTATCTGAAAAACCCAATGCAATCGTACACCATTTTGCTGTACATTAGGAAAGTGCTGAAATAATGTTGGCGTTCCACAATGCAGTTATTCCAAAATATCAGGTTAAAATCATTTTAGGAGAGGAATTCCTTATCTGACACTCTGTGACATAAAACTTCTCATGCGTGCTTGAGGTGAAAAGGAAAGTACGAGTCTATTTGCATCCGCAATCTAATGTTCATTTAAGGAAACCTTCTTCCTTATTAACATGTTTGGCAAGCTGTAGCTGTAGAGGGATCTGCTCATCTGACACTCGGTGACCAGGGTCTGATATAGATGTAGATTTATATGAAAAAGGGTGTAGATGTAAAAGGAAGTCCTAAAAAAAATACAATCATATGCCATTTTGAAAAACAACGGCTGAAAATGAGAAAAATGACTGAATTAGGAAGTACAATAGTACTGTCACTTCAAAATAGCAAGTTAAAAAAAAAATAGAAAAGGAATTACTTACTGTATATCACTATCTGGGACAAAAATCTGTTCATACCTGCTTGAGGTGAATAGGAGAGAATCTAATCTGTTTATCCCAGTCTCTGGCTTGTTCACAATCTAACGTTCATTTCAGGAAATCTGTGTGTCTCTTCTTCCTTATTAACATCCTAATTATTATTTCTTCTTCCATGTTAAAATGTTTGACAAGATGTAGCAGCTGTCTTAAACTACTGCTGTGGTGACGGTAGTGCTGGAGAACATGAAAGTCGGATTTTCAAATCATGACACTGGCGTTAACGAACAGGTCGTTAATTAGCATTGATCTTGACGTTTCACTTTCAGTATGGTTTTACTTATACTTGACGTGAAGAAATCACATCTCCAAAAGTAATCGTGCTCATGCAGTTGGCGGTCAACGATATTTGACATGTTGGTGCTGGCTTTTTTTGAGGAGAGCAGTGCGAGTTGTCTTTCATTTGTTTCTGCACTCCATGTGCTCCAGGCAGTTTTTATTAACGCAAGTGTATCAGCACTCTGTGCTTTGGTTTAAAAAAAAATATATAATTATGTTGCTAGGAGCAGCAAGAGTATCTGCAAAATCTTTGCAGTTGCATTATTAGTGCCAGGTATAGTAATGAAATTTGCATGTGCAGGTGATCAAATGTGTTCTTGGCTTTTCCCATTGCAATCTATACATGAAGCGAGAAAGGCTGTCAGAAGAGCACACCAGGAATATGGTCGTTTGCTTTAGGTACAGCCCTCAGTGGCTCGGATCTGCGTGGCGCCTTTTCTCCTGCGCAGCACAGCTGGAGGTGGAAAAGGGAAGGGAAGGAGAAGGAGAAGCACCATCTATCCTCTTCCCGAGACAGCTGTTCCAGAGGCGACATGTCATTGACTTGTATTCTCCATGCACTTTCCTGGAAGTGCAGAGAAAATGTTCATACAGGCCAATAAGTATTCAGCAGCTGCTTCTGACAATGTGTCGATTATTTATCATGGCGGACCAGCTGAGCTGAGTAAGAGAGTAAAATCCATTCGAAACAGAGGAATTTCTATAACATTTAAAATCAGAATGATGAATTGCTGTTGTGTGGCTGGTGTCAAGGGTCAACATGATATTGTATGCCGGCTGTTATAATGCTATCTTTTGGAGGAGTGTGTAGTTGTCACAAGGCTCAGTGTACAAGAGCCTGTTCTAGACTGTGATGTTTCCCCCTTGAGACATAGACAGTGCAGAATCCTGCTGCAGCAGGAGACCTGGTCTTCTGGCAGAGCTGAGTTCACTGCTGTCTAGGGAGCAGTGTTATCTGGCTCTGAGCCCAAGGGCAGCCTGGTGAAATCTCAGTAGAGCAGAGCTGAGTCTGTCACATAGTTCCTGATAGCACCTCCTTGCTGTGACAGTAAGGCACTCCGAGAGGCGTGATCATCCATTTTCTAATGAGCTTTTACAAGCACTAGACATGTCATTGAAATCATGGCTGTAGTGGGTATTAACAGGAGGCTGTTATTTATGCTTCAACTGGAGTTTTAATTAGCATTCACAGTGATTTTGTCAATAACTGACGTTATTAGCATAATTAATCCTTAGAAAGAGACGAGGCTGACCACTCGTTCTCTGAAGAGAGACCATACTGAAAAATAAACTATTATACATAAGGACAATGCCTTAATCTTTACAGTTTCACAGATTGACAGCTACTCTCATCAGTGGATAATGTCAAGGTGCTGCTGGTAGGTCTGATAGTCCTGCTAATAACAAGAATTAGGTGAACACAAGACTGTTTAACTGTTTATACTGAAATCCTCCTATTTCTTGCAAGAACCACAGGAATCTGGAATCTATTCCTGGTGGGGGCCATGTTAATACCTACTCCTGGCAAAGATTGTGTTAATCCAGTAACCATTTCTGGTACAGGATGTGTTAAACCATGACCGTTTAGAGTGTTTTCATTAGCAATTGCCAAATTCTATGCCACTCACCAGACTAGATGTGATCTCCGGAAGAAATTGGTAACTGGATTATCAGACACTGATTAATCCAATAATCCATGATCTAATGCGTTTGAAGTATGACACAATGTTAAGTCTTGACATTTGTTGTTATCCATAGGTTAAAAAAATTAGACCCCCTTGAAAATAGTTTATACTGTTTGAAAATAGTTGAAATAGTTTAAAATAGTTTGTTCTATTTTTCAAGAATTTAATTTGATCCTCTTTTAATTCAGTTTCATGTTCTATCCACTGTAGACCAAATAATCAAAAGTACAGATCCAGTGTATGAAAATAGGAGGTTTTGGTCTGAACAGCACAGATAAATTAATTTAGGAGTTGCTGTATTGAAGTATCAGTATTAAAAACGTAGAAGGATCTCCATTATTCTGAAATGAAAATTAAAGTCATGAATCCCAAATTAATGGCTTTTATACATCAGCATTCTAGATTTCTGCTGATATGTATGTGTGCAATCAGGAACCTTGCTTAGTTGTATAATTACAGTTAGCCTGTGGTAACTTTGAAAATAATGATCTTGTTTCCTACAAGTTTTAAGACTAGTAGAACCATCAATGCAGATTTGCGCTTCCAGTGCAGAGATCTGTCTCGTCCCAGTGTTTGTCATGAATGCATCTACAGACATGAATTCTGAAGGAAGTTGGTTGTACTGCAAACAGTTGAAACCCCAATGAACAGGTCTGATGGCAACATACTGTATACTAACATGAGGTTAGTGCTCCTACTGTATATAAGATAAATAGACTATCTCTGTCCAGAGGTACAGAGAGATGAGGCTCAAAGCCAGCCCTCAGTGAGAAAGCCTGATGCCAACCTCCCCACTCCCACTGTAGATATGACCCCAGCAATTTGGCATTTGGGTTTACCTGGGGCTGTGAAAAAAGAGAGCCAGTTTCTCTGTGCAGTATTTGCTACGCAACCTTCTGCATCAACACCTTATCAGAAAGTGCAAGCCTTCTGTTATTTCTAATATCTTACAAACATAACATGACATCACTTTATAAGCCCTATACAGTTTCTTGCTTTAGGAATTTTCACATACCCCAGCTTGCTCTCCATGAGACACACAGACAAGGAGAGAAGCTTGGGGTCAGAGCTCAAGGTCAGCCATTGTACAGCACCCCTGGTGCAGTTGGGGTTAAGGGCCTTGCTCAGGGGCCCAACGGAGTAGGATTCCTCTGCCGGCTGCAGGATTTGAACCAGCAACCTTCCAGCCACAGGTGCAGATCCTTAGCCACAGAGCCACCACTTCTCCCCGAGATGATGTAATAACACGGAGCACTGGAACTCGGGGTGGTATTAAAGTGAGGATGGTCCTGATTGGGCATGCACACGCAGTAGAGGTAAAACTGTTTCTTTACCTGCAGTGCAAACCATGTTGCCTCATGTGTTAACATCTTGTAACTGGCCCAGTCAGCTGCAGCAGGCCTTCCACCAGATTGCAGGGATCCAAATGTCAGTATACAGAGAGCAAAACAGTCAGATCCCCGACAGAACTGGCATTCAGAGCAGACTTCAAGATGTAAAGTGGAGGTAGGTGTCCCCTGAAGGAAATCTTCGAGTGGGACAGAGATCATGCAAACAAGCCCCCACCCCCCGAGATTGAAATAAAATGGATGAAAAGCAACAAAATGAGACACCAGCCCAAGTCCACCAGCAGAAAAAGAGACCAGATCGCGAAAGCAACACACAGGAAAACAGTCCTGCTACACTTCTGCCTGAATGCAAGAACTTACATTGTTAAACAAAGTGAGAAGAAGAGAAAAGAATCTGTTATATAGTATTTGACACACTGTATTTATATGAAACATATATTCCGATACATTCCTAATAACTTTTGTGACCCCATTTCTCAGTTTAATTTAAAACTTCCACACCAGCAATGCAACTTTCACGTTTTTGAATTAACTTAATATCCATTATTTATGATGTTTACCGATAGGCCTAAACTCTTTAATAACATGAAAGTGCTGCTCTGAAGTTTGCAGCTTAAAGTACATCATAGATTTTTGCAAAATCAAAGTGTCATAGAAATTGTATTTCATAAGTGTGTTAAGGACATTTTTAATGAATGTAATAATTTTGTGAAGGTGGCAATCTTTTAACACCAGAGCACCAGCTCAGGAGATTAGACACATTTTAGCTACATCTTCATAAACATTAATGCCATGGGAACAAATTAACTAAGTAGCAACTTAATTTATGTGTTATGTCCATTTTAAGGCATGTTATCAAAGAATCATTGATGTCTGGAATTATTCCCTTGGTCCTCAATTTTTAACTCCCTGTAATTACCTCCCTATAATCATAACTTAAACACCAATCTGCTCTGTGATTTTCAACCAATATCTAATAAATATCTTGATAAAGGTTCTAGAGTGGACTTCTGTGGTTCAGTTACAAGCTCACCCATCTGCAGTAAAGACATTTGAGTCATTTCAGTCTGGGTTTAAAACTGCACTGTACAGAAATAGTTCTTCTTAGGGTTACTTATGATCTGGATATGACTGTTGACTCACAGTTTTTAACTAGCCTAGTCCTTCCAGACCTCAGTATTTCATTGATACTGTTAACCAGTTAATCATACCATCTTGCTGAACAGATGAGAGAGGGTTATTGCTCTTACTGTCAAACTGGGCTTTGTCACTCCTTAGTAAAGTTAGTCACATCTGGCATTCCACAGGGCTCTGTTCCTGGTCCCATTTTGTTTTTGTGTGTTGTCATTCTTTATAGGCATGGCATCACCTTTCATATCTATCTTAATGAGATCCAAATTTATGGTGCACAAAACCTAATATTAATCGTGCACTCTCCACCTTCTCAGGCTGGGTAGATGAGGTTAAAAAGTGGGCGCAGCACATTTTACATCTGAACTCTGACAGTAAATCAGTAATGCTTATGCTTCCTCCTTACCAACCTCACAAATATGTCAGCCAGATCCTGAAATCACCCTGAGTATTCAGGTAAGGAATCAGGGGGTCAAGCCTGAGATTTTAGCATCTGTATCTGTGTGGATACCCACAATGTTACAAAGATAAAAAGCACCTTCAGTGAGTCAGAATGAGTGCAGTGTTGAATGATCTGGCTTCTTACTAAGTACTGCGCTGTTAATGTAGGCATAGTTAGTGTAAATTACCTATGTAGACAATATGTTATAAACACTTGAGTTTGCGATGACTTCTAATGTGTGGTCTGTTTGCTTACGCATGAAAAATCTGCAGGTGGTACTTTTTATAGTTTAAAATGGCAATGCCAAGCTGGCAGAGTAGAGGAAACACTGCCCTAGGTCACTGTAATGGTAATGACAGCCACCTGCATAAAAGGCTTTATTTTAAAAACACAGGGTTTGTCTGCTCATTAGCAAACCTGTGTGATGTGTCCTTGCTTCTCTGCACAAATTATGCACTGCAGACTAATTAGGGAATTTTACTCTTATTAAACGTTTTTTTTTTCTAACTGAGCTTTAATGACCTTCTCCTGGAGTTTATTTTCAACACATAAAGCCCTGCCAGCCATCCTCTCTCCTTCACTGGAGGACACCCAGGGAGCAATTTGCAGCCCTGTTAGTTATGAACTGTGCAGAATCTCACCTTCCATTCATTCCAATCTTCAGCTGACTTACAGTGCCACTGGAGCAACACTAAACTGCAATTAGAGCCTGTTTACATTGCTGTGAGATTGCAAGGAGCACAGGGGCTGGGAGAGGGTCAGAGAAGGTGAGGAAGACAGAAGACAGAAGCACTGACTGCAGAGCTGGGAGAGGGTCGGTGAAGAAGAGGGAGACTGACTGCAGAGCTGGGAGAGAGTCGGTGAAGAAGAGGATGATAGAAGCACTGACTGCAGAGCTGGGAGAGGGTCGGTGAAGAAGAGGATGATAGAAGCACTGACTGCAGAGCTGGGAGAGGGTCGGTGAAGAAGAGGATGATAGAAGCACTGACTGCAGAGCTGGGAGAGGGTTGGTGAAGAAGAGGGAGACTGACTGCAGAGCTGGGAGAGGGTCGGTGAAGAAGAGGATGATAGAAGCACCGCAGAGCTGGGAGAGGGTCGGTGAAGAAGAGGATGATAGAAGCACTGACTGCAGAGCTGGGAGAGGGTTGGTGAAGAAGAGGGAGACTGACTGCAGAGCTGGGAGAGGGTCGGTGAAGAAGAGGATGATTGAAGCACTGACTGCAGAGCTGGGAGTAGCATTAAGGAAGGAAGAAGGAGATTAGGTGAACTGATTGGCAGCAGAAACAGTGGACTATGTGTTTGAGAAAAAGCAGAAAGGAAAGGGGAAGGTCGGTGCAGACTGTTGAAGAGCAGGGTACAGTAGGGCTTCAGTTCACTAGAAAAGTGATTTTGTCCTCAGGGGTGAGGTGGCTCAGAGAGATTCCACAGTCAGAGAAAACAGAGATATGCCTTCAGGGGAAAAACAGGGGGGGGCTGACCAACCTCCCTTCTGGGCGTCAGGTTTTCAAACCAGGGATGCCGAATGGTCAGTAGACTTGGAGTTCCTCCTAAAGATGACCTTGAAACCCAATTTACGTGACATGTCACTCTGTGCAGCAGGTTGCTGGAGATGGTGAACTCTGGCTTTATCCCAGTTTATGCTTTGAGACACCGTGTGAGCATTTGTTCTTCTCCAGAGTCCTGGGCAGCGGAGCTCCCGTCCTCTGAATCAAAGCTTTAATAGATCTGCTGATATTCCTACATCGACCTTTGGAGTCCTCAGCTCCTCAGGAAGTTGCTGGTTTTCTGTAGGCTGTCCAGTATGGACAGTCCTGGGGAGCTGGGGGGAGTGTGAATTGACTTGTGTCTCCTGTCTCTGCCCACACCTCTGGGAAGAGGGGAAGCAGAACTGCCTGGCCTGGGGGCGGTCAGCGGATCTGTGCCTCCTTATCTGTCAGCTTTCCATCCCGGTGCTGCCGTGTGTAGACGCTGACACACACACAAAGTGACAAACTGATGAGAACAAAAACAGACTTTTTACAAAAAAACGCCATACGGTTTTAAAGAAAGTTGGATAATGTATATAGGCCTACTGACTGGGCTATTTATATTGATGTATCATTTCAGTTCCACCTACAATCTGGTCTTGTTTACTGACCATTAATTAATCAAAAAATATTGCACATTTTTTTCAGTTCACTAAAAGGTGTTAATGGCACCGTTAGAACAGCTGTGCCCACACTACGGATTTAATTATTTTTAGATTGCCAGATGGCTAACATTTATTAGTCATATGAGCTGTTTTTCTCTCAGTTATCTGCTTCTTTTTTTAGACATTAACAAAAGACAAGGAGGCCACATATATATGTGGAGTAGGTTCATGTGATGCACAGTAGTTTGCCGGAAGCCCAAAGGCGAATTAAATAAGCAGGCGTCCACCGTCCAGAGAAGACTCCACAGCAGGACACGAGCACTCAGCTCCTCAGTCCTCCGCTGGCCGAGCTGTGCCAGAGCTCGGCCATATGAAAAGATGTATTGCTGATCGGTAGGGTCGTCAGGGCTACCTCCCCTCATCGCGGCCAAGCACGGATTCTGTGAAGAAGAGCTCAGCCCCAGAGAGAGACAGACAGGCCTCGCTCTGCCACAGCCCAGTCCTGACGCTTCCAGAAGTCGCAGGCAGTCCTGAATGACGCCTGTGTGCGCTTTTACAACCCAGAGCTGAGAATCAAGCTTTGTGACGCGAGCAGTTCAGAGGCTGGTCTTGGGCGATCCTCCACGTGGGCTTTGAGTGACTCCAGAGTCATCAAGAGCAGGAAGCCCTTCCAGACTTGTGTGGAGCGCATGTGTTTGTTAGGAATCCCTGGTGAGAAGATACACGGATCCTGTGCAGACGCAGGCACGGGTGATAGATGAGGCAGGCGAACAAACCAGAACGAGAGGCAAGGTCGTAGTCAAAAGGCGAAAGGCAAGTCGTAATCCAGGAAGTTCACCGGTCACAGACAGTCCGAGTCGAGAGGCGAGGTGCAAAGTCGAAAAGGCAGAAGGGGAATCCAAAAACCAGAATAAACGAGGTACGGGGAAAACCGCCAGGTAGAGCTCTCAAGGAGTAGACTCAATACCGAGCAGTGGGAAGCAGGTGAAGGTGGTTTAAATAGCAGTGCGCACCGCAATGAGTGTGCGCAGGTGGTTTAACTCGTGCGGCGGCGTTTGTTAATAATCACCCGCTGCTGGGTCTGATTAGCTTGCTTACGCTCTGGTCTTGACTGCCTGGTGGTCGTGACAGTGTTTCCTATTGGAATCCCGAGACCTGTCCTGCTGCCCCCGGAGAAGCTGGGGTGACCCCATTCCATCTGCCGTCGCCCCCCCCCACCTTCCCCACAGCCGGTGGGCGAGGGGGTGGGACGCCAGCTGGGCTCAGCCTCCACCAGCGTGGGCTGAGCTTCAGAAAGCATCAAAATTCTCTTTCAATTAACTTGCCGTGTTCGAGACAGGACTTGAAATAAAATATATGGCTTTTTCGCAGCCTTCGTTTTTTGAAGCCCCGCTCTTTAGTCCCTTCTTCTTCTCGGAATGTAATAAAAAGCCCATTAGCATGCAGAGAGCTGTCTGCGGAAAATAATTTTTTAATATGACGGGTTCTTAATGAACGGCCCAGAAGCCTTAGCGTGGCGGGCGCAGGCGAGCGAGCTGCCAGACTCAATCAGATCCTCTCCGGCTGTGATCTGAAATCAATGCCTTAATTAGCAGCTTTGAAATGTTAACTCAACGTGATCAGATCGGGGGGGGGAGGGGGCGCAGTCAGGGCCTCTGTCACTGGGAGGGCTGCCAGCAGCAGCAATAATTCTTCGCAGGATATCGATCAATACACCGGGCGCTTCTGTTCTAATTACTCTGCTTAGCAAACCCCACTTTCATTAGGAGGAAAAAAATCGTTTTTAAAAGACTTAAGGACCATATTAACAAAGCATTTAGTACAATGCTAATTTTACTCCCTTTTTTTTTACAAAGAAAAGCCTAGCAATTAAATAGAACCCCTATTAAGAATATAGACTCCCATGGATTAGCCCTGTGAAGTTTTAGAGCAAAGATGCTGCTGTGACAGTTGTTCTTTACAGCTCTTTTATTTTTAAACAAACTAATTCTCATTTTTGGAGTAACGGATTATTGTAGAATCAGCGAAGAAGTGTTGATTCTCTGTCATCACAAACATCAGCCGTAGCCTCTCAGCCATTACACGCTGGAGCTGCAGTTATGCCTCTTAGAAACAGTGGGTAGAGAGTGGGTTTGGGACATTTTTCCTAGAAAAGCTGATCAGCGCACCTGTCTTTTCTAGAATTGATTACTGCAATGACCTGCTCACTAGGGTAACTAAATCCAGGCTGAGAAAACTCCGGTATGTTCTGACTTTGGCAGGCAGAATCCTGACCTTGTCGCATGCAGGCGATTACAGTACACCTGTCTTGGAATCCTTATACTGGCTTCCTCTCAGGTTTCAAGTCCCCTTCAAAATCCTCGTGCTCACCTGAACTGCTCCACATGGCTTGGCACCTCAGTACCTGTAACAGGTTTATTCCGGGCTGAAAAGAGAAGAAAGGAAACACAACGTTTCGGCTGTGGGGCCTTCTTGTTGTGTTTCTTTTCTTCTCTTTTCAGCCTGGAATAAACGGATTACTTTGTTCCTTTGCAGCCTACGCATGCTGACGCAGCTCCCCACCTGAACTACCTCAGTACCCGTCTGACTTGTTGCCTGTCTACTCCCCACCTCGCATGCTTCATTCGTCTGACTCTGGAATTTTGTCCGCATGGTTTTCAGAGACTCACCCACCATGAGTTCATTTAAATCCGGACTCAAGACATCTCTTTTCACAATGGCTTTTAGTAAATTAGTGTCTCTGTGTGCTCCTTTTTCTAACTTCTGCTGCACTTCCAACCACTTGCCTTAGTACATGCTGTCCCTTTAACTGTTTCTTTATACCATGCTTTGAGATGCAACTTTAAAAAGTGCTAACTGGAATAGATTATTATTATTATTATTATTATTGCACCAACTCTGGAATGCTGTATACACAGCATGATATAGAAAGACTCCAGTTTCAAGAAATTCAAGATTTTCAAGAGACTTGTCTCAATATCTCCACTGGTCTGCAAGTCTTGCCTCGGATATCTGTTTGAGAATTCACAGTTTTAAAACAGGGGATTCCAATTCTTCTGTCTTTGGCTCTGTAAGACTTTTACAGTGTGTCAGAGGGTGTTGAAGCTCCGTTTCTCAAATTGTATAATGCACTAGAACAGCCCTACGCCACCAGGAGGAAGTGAAACTGACTAGTCAAATGATTGCCAAGTGCATTTAACAAAGAAACGGTAATAAATTAGCGATAGGTTTTGTTAGGGATGTATTTGTCTGTAGTTTTCTTCTAGTGCTTTTTGTAGCACTACATGGCCCTGGTCTCTTAAGGATAATAATCTGGTATTGTTCAGCGTGAGGTTTTGCACATCCTTTAGATTGAAATGTATGCTGCATTATTCAGTCGCACAGCATCCTGAGAGAAGAAATATACAAAAGGCAGTTTGATTTAGTGACAGTTAATGGCACACATTGAACAGAGCTGCCCCTGCTGACAGGCACTGACGCTCATGTAGAATGGATTATTATTAGAATTAGAATATGCATTGTTAAAATTAGAATAGACTATTAGAATTCTCAAATTGACATTTAGAATTGGAATTGCAGAATGACATTCGCAGAGACCTCAGTGTCAGAGAATTCGCCGCATTCTTAATGGTGGCATTTAAGAGCAGAGTGACAGTGGCCTGTGAGGTGTAATGAGATGGTAGCTTGATATAGGCAGTGTGTGTCTGTGTGTGTGTGCTTAGGGGGAGAGACAAAGCAAGAGAGAGAGAAAGTGTACTTTATTTTCTCAGTCCCAGCTAGAACCTGCTTAGAATGTGGTAGTTGTTTGGTCGGCTCTTGCCAGAATCAAAATTTGATACCCCTGCCAATTCCAGTGGTGAAACATGTCACTCAGTGACAGCTCTGCGTTTGACAGAGGATTCTTGGGGCTGTTTCTATAAAAGTCACCATCGTGTACTAGGATGAAATGTAGACTTTTTGATTACATGCTAGCTTCTGGCATACCGCATACCTGAGTGCGATGCCCGGGACAGTACTGTGACAGGCCACGACAGCTTAAGGCGCAATACTGATGCCGCCTTTGCCCCCGGGCAGGTGGGGGTGACCCTGGCGCCCCGAGAAAGCGTGCCGCTGGGTGAGCTGCTGGGCCAGGGACTGGAGCGCCACCTGGAGGCCCTCAGCGAGGTGGGCACGCAGGCGGGGAGTCAGCTGGCGCTGGAGGAAGCACTGGGGGGCATGGCCCAGGAGTGGCAGCCGGTCCGCCTCACGCTGGTGCCCTACCGAGAGAGCGGGACGCGCGTGCTGGCGGCAGTGGACGACGTGCAGGTACACACAGCGGGTCTCCGTCCCCCTGTCTCTCTCCCCGCCTGGCCCTCTGTCCTGGGCTTGTGTGTGTGTGTGTGAATGTCTGTCTGACCCGTCCCTCTCCTTGCTGCCCAGACCCTGCTGGAAGACCAGCTAGTGAAGACCAGTGCCATGAAGGGCTCCCCTTTCATCGGACCCTTCCTCGGCCAGCTCCTGGAGTGGGAGAGCCAGCTGGTACGCACTCTGTCTCCCTGGGGTCCACCTGTCTGACTCTCACTGCACTGCCCGCCCCCCGGTCCAACTGTGAGGGCCACCATCTTTAAAAGCGTCATCTCTTCCAGCTCAGTTTTCTTGTGTGGGTTCTCCAATCCCCTGTGTCTCGTGCCGCTCCTCGCCGCCTGGAGCTCGGATCTTTAAGGATCGTTCACAAATAGGCAAATGCACTTAGCTTTGCTCAGCAGGTGTTTCTGAGTAGCGTGAAATAAAGAGGAGGTGTTACATCATGATTTGTTGCATAAAAACCCCAAGCATTTCAAGCCCTTTCTCAGCACTGCAAAACTGCCTAGTGTTTTTATCTCCAAATGTGATCTGGCTATATTTTCTAAACTTTTTTTTTAAGGTGAAACCATCTGTGATCAAACTTCACAGTCAGGTACAGTGCTAGGCTTGGACCTGTAATATTTTGCATAACTCTCCCCCTCCACTTTTCTCTCTGGGACATCTCTGGCCCTCTGTGTGCATCCTGCACTGCCTCTCTCCCCTCTGTCTCCCTCTTCTCCAAACCCTGTCCCCCATCTTCCTCTGCCTTCCTCCCTCTCCTCCGCCTCTCCTGTCTGTCCTCCCAGAGGCTGCTGCAGGATGTTTTGGACAGCTGGGTGCAGGTGCAGACTGGTTGGCTGTACCTGGAGCCCATCTTCAGCTCCCCCGACCTCCGAGAGCAGATGCCCAGCCAAGGAGTACTTTTCCAGGCTGTGGACAGAACCTGGTAATGCTTCTTGCCTTCCTGGATTTCTGTCCCAGACTGCAGAGCCGAGGTGTTTGAACAGCAGTCTTTCTAATCTGCCGTATTGCAAGATCTTAGCACAACTGACACTGTTCCTTTTCCGACGGGCTGAAAATCGATTTGCATACTTAAATAAAGCTCTGGCTGTTCTAGTTCAGTGGAATTGGTCAGAATATGTGACTATTTAAGATAGGATAAGATCACTTTATTAGCCATATACACTTGCTTGCATTAGGAATTTGTCTTTTCGCATACCCCAGCTTGCTCTCCATTAGACACAGACACACAGACAGGGAGAGAGGCTTTAGGTCAGAGCACAGGGTCAGCCATTAATACAGCGCCCCTGGAGCAGCTGGGGTTAAGGGCCTCGCTCAGGGCCCCAACAGATTAGGATTCCTCTGCCAGCTGTGGGATTTGAGCCGGCAACCTTCCAGCCACAGGCATTGACCTCTAGCCACAGTGCCACCGGTCCATCCTTGTATAGATTATTTGTAATGATCTATACAATTATAAGACCATGAAAAGAGGCATTTTGGTCCCTCTTACTCATTTGTTTTCTGGTACAAACTCATCCAGCCACGTCTTGAAAGAAGCGATGGTATCACTGTCGACAGCATGAGTACGCAGCTTGTTCCTGACACCCATCACCCTTTGGGAAAGGTAGCACTTCCTGTTCATGCTTCCCATTAGTTTTCATTTATGTCCTGTGATTTGTGTTTTACTGCTGTTAATGAAAAAGTTCAGTAGGTTGACTTTGGGGACTTAAAGGATTGAATTATGTCTGCTCGTAATGTTCCCTATTCAAAACGTGATTAATTTAATTCTTTTAATCTGTCAGAGTACTCTTTTCTGTTGGACAGATTCTAGGATAGCAATTTCTGTCTTGCCATATGGAGACCAATATTCTGCCAATGAGACCAAAATATTCAAAATGAGGTCTTACGTGTGGATCATACAATTTTAACATAATGCCTCTGGATTTAAACTTGCACTTTCAGCTATATATCCTTACATTCTGATTCCCTTTTTTATTGTTTCCCTAGGGTATATAAAAGACATACATAATGTATCAATATAAACATCTCAGTCTTTTTCATAGCCATCTGGTTCAAGCTCAGTGCTGCCCACTCTATAGTTGTAGGTTATGTGTTTGCTACCTGCATGTAATACTCTGAACATCTATTTTAAACATCATCTGCCCATCTGCCTGGTGTTTGCCCAGTTTTCCATCTGATCTAAATGCTTTTGAATTTCTTTCGAAACTTCTAATCCCCCTATTTTGGTATCATCTAAAAAACATAACTCATGAACTACTGTATACTAGATTCTAGATTGTTTAAACAAACCAGGAAGAGCTGTGGTCCTAACATAGATCTCTGAGGTACTCCACTTATTGCATCACGCCAGTTCACCAACTCTCGATCCAAACACATTCTCCCAAATGCTTACGATCTCTTAGTTTGATAGTAACTCTTTAATTAGAAAATGTATCAAAAGCCCTCTAAAGCCCAAATATACTATAACATGCTCCATGCGTGTCCATTACTGCTGATGCATGTTTAAAGAGCTCTAACGTTAATTAAGCAAAGACCTACCTTTTCTAAATCTATGCTGCTTATCCCTGTGCTGGTTTAACTACAGTACATGTCTGTCTCATTACCTTTCAGCTTGCACTGTTGGTCAGCCCTCTGATCCCCCTATGCCTTTATAAAAACAACTAATACATTTAAATATACTTTAAGGTTACAAAGCGAAAACAGAATAAATAGTGGAAACACATCTTCATTATATGGGGAAAAAAACAGCACTTATCCCTGCAGGGTGATAATATTCCTTTAGACTCCCCGTTGCCCCCTATCTCTCAGTCTGTTCTCTTTGTCTTGTGCAGAGAGGACTTGAATTTAAATACCGTCCTCCTGTGCCAAACTGAAATTTGTTTTCCCAGCTGCTGCCAGGCTCTGAGGTTCCGTTATTTAATATTTAGCTTCTAGACTTGTCACATTTAAAACCCTCTGAAAGTGCATTATTAAACTTGCATAAGCTCATTTCCATACAGAGCTGAGCGCTGGGCTTGATTCATGAGAGTTTCTCAGGGCTTGCGCACAGACTGAGGGGTCACAGTGTGGGCAGTGCATTAGGAGAACTGTGTGAATGACTGGAGCTCAGCTGTATGTGACAGAGGGCACTGTGACAGTTTCAAGTGTTTGCTTGAGGCATGAAAGATGTCATAAACCTCAGATGTACAGCTCCGTCTAACAGCGCTCATCCCAGAGAGACATTTTCATTGGAGTTACACATTCTCCACCATTTGAAACATTTCATTCAGTACAAAGTAGTCATGCAAATTGCTGACAAGGGTTTAAAAAAAAGGCTTTGTTTTTTTGTTTTTGTTTTTTTTGTTTTGCTGGTAATAAAGTAGTTGCTTAAGAGTGCGGTGTGGGGCATGGGTTAGGGTTCTGTACTTGTAACTGGGAGGTTGTGGGTTCAAATTCAAGGTGAGACACAGCTGTGGTACCCTTGAGCAAGAAGCTTATCCACTAAAATGACTTACCTGTATAAATGGGTGCAAATGTAAACTGCTTTGGATTAAAGAGTCAACCTGATTGATTAGTCATGGCTCAAATGGAAAGTAAAAACTAGAAACCTTCCAGGAGCTGTAAGTGTCCAAACCTCTTGGGCTCTACAGTTTCTGTCTCTACTGCGGGAGAGGACTGTTTTTCAATGCAATATATGTGTGTGTGTGTGTGAGAGAAGAAGAAGTCAGGCCGACTGCTCTGTTCTGTGTGTCCTGTCAGGAGAGAGCTGATGCACGATTCAGAGCAGGAGGGCGACGTACTGAAGCTTCTCTCCCAGCGCCCCCTGCTGGACAGACTGCGGCAGGCCCAGGACATGCTCGAAGAAATTCAGAAAGGACTGAGCGACTATCTGGAGAGGAAGAGGCTCTTTTTTCCAAGGTTCCACACCTTTCATCGTCACCATCATAATTACAGCAACTGCAATACAGTAACATAGACATATTGCTATCTTTCTTACATATTCAAGTTAATTTTGTTCTTAACTCATTTTTTTTCTCTCAGTTGAACTCTACTGTATATTGCCTCCTGTTTTTAATTCTGACACCATCGTTTTATTTGCTAAAACATTTCCCAGCCGTTATACCCAAGGCTCCGAGGCTTGCCGGTGAAACGTTTTTTAAAAAGCGCTGGCAGGCAGCTACAGATTGTGCTGATGGCCTGGCGTGGTGCTGCTGCGGGTGATAAATCCGTTTTTGGGGTGTGGCAAAACTGGGGCCTGAGGCCACGTGAGGGTACCCCAAGAGGAAGCCCGTGGCGTGACCCTCTCCTGCGCTCCCGTCTGCTCCTCCCAGGTTCTTCTTCCTGTCCAACGAGGAGCTGCTGCGGGTCATAAATCCGTTTTTGGGGTGTGGCAAAACTGGGGCCTGAGGCCACGTGAGGGTACCCCAAGAGGAAGCGCGTGGCGTGACCCTCTCCCGCGCTCCCGTCTGCTCCTCCCAGGTTCTTCTTCCTGTCCAACGAGGAGCTGCTGGAGATCCTGTCCGAGACGCGGGACCCCCGGCGCGTCGAGCCCCACCTGCGCAGGATCTTCCCGGGCGTGGCGCGGCTGGGCTTCTCCCCGCCGGGCCCGCCCCCGGCCCTGCTGTCTTTCCTGGAGTCGGCGCGGGGCGAGCGGGTGGCTCTGGCCCGCAGGATCGTGCCCTCGGAGGCCCAGGGGCTGGTGGAGAAGTGGCTCCAGCAGGTACTCGCTCCCTCTTCCCGACCCTCCTGAGCGTCGCCCGCCTCGTCCCCCCCCTTCCATCCCTTCCCAGTCTGAATGACATTCAGATATCCTGATGGAAACTGGAAAAATCATCCCCGGTGACAGACCAGAATGATTTGCCTCCCTTTGTCAAGGATGCCCCCTCCTGAATTAGAGAAGAACTGATTCCGGCGCTCAGACAGAGATGGGCTCAAAATTTGTCTCTGCAATGTCAAAATAATTGGATGGGAAGCAAGTTTATGAATTATTTTGGGGTTTTTTTTTATCATCTCATCTCTCAGGCATTAACGTCCAAGATTCAGAGGAATGAGCGTTCAGCATTGCAGATTATAGTCAAATGTGTTTGATCCGAACTCGATTCGCATTTTAAACCGCACAGTTCTTAGTACTTTATTTACTTCCATAGACCATTAAAAGTGCTGGGACTCATTCAGAAACTCAAAAATCAAAATGTCAGGCGTGCCCGATTCAAACGCTGCACAAAGCTCAGTCCAGAGGGAGGAAAAAAAAAAATCAATTTTCCATGTCTGTGCTGTCCCTTGTCAGATTTCATACTTCGTTTGTTTTTCTTGTCACTTCCCCACCCCCAAAAAAAAACAAACGAACTTCATTTGCTTCGGAGCACAAACCTCTACAGCCAGCCTGAACTGGTGGAACTATTTCCGAGCTGCACCTCTGTCATGTCTTCTCAGGGCAGCTTCTGCAGAGAGCCGGCTCTTGCAAACCGCTTTTTCACTCCTCCTCCTCTCCCTGTCCTTCTCTCTCTCTCTCCCCTTGTCTCTCAGGTAGGTGAGGTGATGGCTGAGCACTATAGGCCAGTGAGGCCTCACAGATCCGCTGCCCATCCCCCTCTTCCTCGGAGCATGTCTCCTGCTGTGTTCTATGGCTTTTTATTCCTACGTGATTGTAGTCTGGGTTCATGTAGGGGTAGAAGCCACGAAACACTCGGTGAGAGGTCACCACAGAGGGGGAAAACAGGGCCCAGGACAGGGATCAACAGGTTTGCAGGTTTGAGTTACTAAGAATTACCTTATCGTCAGTGAGACACAGTCAAGCCTGTAGCAAGAGGGAAGATCCGTGGGGTGAGCGAGTCTGGTGAGCAAGAGTCAACCCTGTAGCAAGAGGGAAGCTTCTTGGGTTGAGCAAGTCCGATGAGCGACAGTCAACCCTGACTAACGTGACTAGAAGCCATCTGTGAGAGAGGCTCCGAGATCGAAGGTGCCTCTAGGTGGGCAGAATCTACTGGCACATTTGTCAAGCACTAGACTCTAACCGTGGGTTCTGATCCTGTGTGACATACTGCAAAAACACTCTGGGAAGGTTTTACGTTTCTTCTGTATTATACTCTGAACCCCACCCCCACATTTTCCACTAGATACATCAATTCAGCCCAGTCATGCTGTCACAGTTCCAGTAGTGACACTGCTACTGTCTACCGTACCCCAGTCCGGACCCCAGAAGACCTCTGTTCCTGATCTGTAACGTTAGGGCTCTTGTGCACAGCTGTAAGGAACAAGAGCTTTTTCTTTCATGTGAGCGTGTAGCTGAATACTTCTCCTCACTGCCAGGGCTTGTTTTCCTTTCTTCTCAGGACCACTTATTTTCTGTCGAGCCGTGTTTGCTGTTTTCTGGCATTCCAGCAGCCTGTGCACCTGTGCAATCAATGCGGTGATGGGATTAGGGAGATAATTAAAGTCTATATGGGCCAGCAGCAGATAGGGATCTCTCCATCTCTGCTTGTCTCTTTCTGTCTTGTAGTGACAAGGACTGCTGTCATTTACCTCCTCTGTCTGTTCCTGACTTTCTGCTCAACAACAATAAAGCCTGGTCAGCTCTCCCTCCAATCTCTCTGTCTCTGCCTCTTCTTTAATCTCCTCTTCTTTAATCTCCAACAGGAGTTGTTTCAGACTCATACACTCCCCAGTCTGACTGACACACTGAAAGAGCGTTTCAGAGCTTAGAAAGCTGAATCCGGACAGGTTAAAATGGCAGGCTCTTACATTCGCTCAGAGCAAATATTTTTGATCTCTAAAACATCTCACCCTCTTCTTTGCATTAGCCTGCAGAAATCCACCTTGATCTGGTGAAAGGAAAGAGGAAAGACCGCAATGGATCAGAGAAAACAGGGTTTTGGTTTCTCAGAGTAGGCAAAGGGCTAAGTGTTGGGTAAGGACTATACAATTCACAAACAAAATTAAAACACTTGAAATTGGAAGACAATTCCACCAGAAATGTCCCAGGAAGATGTGCAAAGGAACAAGTTAAAGGTTTATTCCATGCTGAAAAGAGAAGAAAGGAAACTCAGCGTTTCGGCTGTGGAGCCTTCTTCGAGTGGTGTGGTTGTTTAAATAAATATAAGCATCGATTTATGCTGCAAAAAAAGATATAAGCTCTTAAATTTAGAGTACTGCAGAAATAAAAATCAATGTAGAAATGTTTAATTCCCTACTTTCTTGAACTGAGCACGCAGAACCAGTTACTCTTCAATTCCAGAATCCTATCTCAAACAGATCTCACTCAGCAGTGCATGAAAGTGTGAATCTACGCTCCGTCTTTACCTCTCACACCACAGTGCAGTGCAGCCCTGGGTCCCCATGCCAGCCTGGCATCCTGGCATCATATCAGATTGGATTTAATTTATCTGTACTGCGTTTGGCCACTCTGATAGACTTATAGCAGTCCTAGTGTGTCTGAAGCCCTCAAGAACATGGTTAATTTACACAGTTTGAAATAGGTCACTTTCGGCCTCTGACTTACACTTCTTGTGTGAGAGACACAGGAGGAGTGTGAATAGTCTACTGGGTGAAGTACAACTGCGCATTTCTAACTGTGTGCGAGAAGTTGTGTCACTCTTAGGTCATGGTCAGAATCTCACTTGTAATGAGATACAGTAAAGATGAAACCCAGCAAGAACATTACCATCCGTCATGCTCCCATGGGGAATTTTGAAAGCCTTTCCTGAGGATTGGGGTCTCCTTTCTGTATATCCTTCACTTATGACCGAGCAAGACCAGGTGAAAAACCAGTGTGAGCCCCCAAAACAGTGCACTGGCAACATCTGCTGACATCTGTTTTACAGTAGATAGACTCACATCTTTAGGGGCTGCCAAAGGTGGTTCCACCACATACAGTAGATTCAGGGATGTCAATACACGTACTGTCCTTAATACATATGTGAATCTACGCATTTTCTAACCACTTCATCCAATTTAGGGTCACAGGGGAGCCTGAGTCTCTCCTGTCCTTCAACGGGCTCAAGGCAGGATACACCCTCAAGGGGACACCAGCCACAAAGACACAATCATGCATAAACTCACACCAGGGCCAATTTTTCCAGACACCAATTATCCTACCAGTATGTCTTTGTACTTTGTACTAGAGGAAGCCCATACGAAGACGGGAGAATACAAACTCCACACAGATAGCACCACCAGGAACAGAACCCTGAGCCCCAGGGCTGTGTGGCAGTAACACCAATCGCTGAGCTATCGTGCCACCCAAGGTGAATCCATATCAAACAAAATATTCTATTGATTTTCCTGTGCAATGTTTGCTGATATTTCACCCATAAAAGTGTTTTAGTTTGAGCCTTCAAGTTTTGATGAAAAATATTGACTCTTTAAAAAATGTGTACAGATCAAAAGCAATAAAATAGGACATAATTGGAAGGCTGTGGATACAAGACACTGTACAATAGATACTTTGGGAGGGAGAACACAGAAAGACAGGAAAATATTAACCTTCGATTCTGATAGGTGAATTTGTCTCCCTATGGAATTATGGCGCACTTTGAATGCAGCACCTACCTAGGCACCGCGAAATATGTATTAATTCATCAAATAGCCCTTAGCTCTGTGAAGGACATTCACTGTTTGCAGTGACGACAGTACAGGATTATTTGATTACCAGCTGCTCTTATCCAGCCTGACTTAGGAAATATCCGCTAATACATAAAGTCAATACAAAAATTAAAAAAGAAGCCAGTCAAGTCAAGTAAAATATAGAAGGAAAAACGCAAAAAAGGACAAAACAGTGAGGCAGGCACATGTGCTAAGTACAGTCCCTGTGCAGAACAGAGTAAAATCAATGCCCACAAGGGCTAAACACATGAGCAGCAAGGACTGACACCGAGTGGAGTGCTGGACTGGGGGGCAGTGAGAGTTCACACCAGTTACTTATTTCATCTGGGAATATATTGGAATATATTATTCATCTTGGAAATGTATGTAAAATTCAGGCTCTTTTGCAAGTGAATAGCCAGGAGTGGAAAACATACAGTGACCAATGAATCAGATTCACCCCAAGAGCGAGTAAATCCAAGGCTCGGAAGTTGAATCCCAAATGGTTCAATGAATGAAGAAAACGACTGTACGAGGAAAAGGGAAGCACTTTAAAAACTATTAAAAAACAGAGACAGAGGGAGATAGAAATGAATGTTGAATTGGAGGCTAAAATAATGATTCAGTATTAAAATAGCAAAGGAAGAGGTAAAGTGTGTGGGTAAGGACAATGTCAAACTTTCATGTGATGAAAGGAAAATAGATGATGGGCTAAAGGAGTATTTCATCAGATGGATGAAAAGAAATAAGTCACCAACGTGCCTCAGGTAGCAGAGGGAGGAAAGTCTGTATTAAACAGTGTTAACGTAGAAGAGGCAGATGTTTCAGATACCAGAATCAGTCAAGATTACGCTCCAGGGCTTGATGTTTTTCTGCCGTTTGTACTGAAGGAAGCAAGAGCTGTTACTCATGAGCAAGCAACCAAATCCTTCCAACATTCATCCAGGAAAAAAAGGTGACAGAGAATCAAATATGTACAGATACAGAACTGTAGGTACAGTAGGACATCTAGTGTGTGTAAGGTTAGAGAGATGCAGTAATTATGAAGCAGATAACTGGAGGATGATCTGTGTGACAGTAGAGTTCTAGGGATGGTTGGCACTTGATCCTTGTTAGAATTCTCGGAAAAAGCGGTGAAATGGCAAGCAAAATATAGGATATCTAGTTAAAAGTGTAGAATTGAAATCAAAGGGTGTTTAAATGAGCAATGCACTGGTCAGGCCTTATTAAGAATACTGTGTACAGGTTTGGTCACAGTAAAAGAAGATGTTTCAGCTCAGATATCAGTCCACAGAAAAGCAGCCAGATACAGTACATTACCGAGCTTAAATAACATTTCTGCCCTAACATTCTCAGAGCTAAACCTAGTCAGTCTTGACCAGAAAACACTACGATGTGAGCCAGCTTAGTGTTCAAAATCCTAAAGTTCACAAAGTGACCTTGGCTTGTTCTGAATCAACATGAAACACGAACCAGAGGATGCAAGAAGTGGGGGCTCTGTGGCTCAGGATCTGTGCCTGTGGCTGGAAGGTTGCCGGTTCAAATCCCGTGGCTGGCAGAGGAATCCTACTCTGTTGGGCCCCTGAGCAAGGCCCTTAACCCCAACTGCTCCAAGGGCTGATCCTCCGCTCTGGCCCCAAGCTTCTCTCTCACTGCCTGTGTGTCTGTGTGTCTCATGGAGAGCAAGCAGGGGTATGTGAAAAGACAAATTCCTAATGCAAGAAATAGTATATGGCTAATAAAGTGATCTTATCATATCTGAGTAAAAAGGAAGAGGAGGACATTTAAAACTGAGAACGGGAGGTTCTTCCTTACACAAAAGGTAGAGGGGGTATGTAACAAGCTGCCGAAGTCAATACGCTTTGAATAAATGGCTAGCTGAGCTCCACAGATCAATGAGCTACTATTAACCAAGTGGGCCAAATAGAACTCCTGCAGCTTGTACCCTTTCCCACGTTCTCTTTTTAAATCAACCCACAGACAATAGCAGTAAGACACACCACAGTGAGGTCTAGTTACAAATTCTTCACACGAAGAATGACCAGCCATGAGGTGTTGAAGGACTTACTGTAATTAACTATCCAGAAAAAGGCCATATGGCAAGATCATTTCCCAGCCTGAAGACAATCACGTTTTTCTCCTGGAGTTGACTAATGTCATCTGGGAGCTGGGTCTCTGCTCAGAGTGCCAGGGCTAGTCACCAGCCTCTGGTCACACACTGCCTGTGATGCCTGTGAGGGAGGTCTTGAAATATTTCTACTCCCTTTGAAATTGGGCATTAAATTGGGCAACAGGAATGTGCCAAAATGTCCAATGAGTGAATATGGAAACAAGCGGTACTAGAGGAGAAAGACAGAAGTAGTTCAAGTAGGTAGCTGCGTCAGCATGCGTAGGCTGCAAAGGAACAAGTAAAAGTTTATTCTATACTGAGAAGAGAAGAAAGGAAACACAATGAAGTGTTCGGGTGAAGACACCCGGAGAAGGCTCCACAGCTGAAACGTTGTGTTTCCTTTCTTCTCTTTCCAGCAGGGAAGAAACCTGTTACTTGTTCCTCCGAATAGAAAAGTACTGGGCCTCTATAACAGAACTTTACGTTCTTCCCTTGTGTACAATCACTGCCAAACAGTGACAGAGGGGCTGCGTTTTCTTTTTAAATTGTTTAAGGCTTTGATGTGATGAGGAGCAGCGTGTCTTTGAACTGCTCCTTATTCATCCTGGATTCTCTTTTGCGCCCTCGCTTTGTGTCTCTCGTCTCTCTGACGGCGGCGTCTGAAAAGAGGTGCCCCTGCCTCTCGCCATCATGCCGGCGGTTCGCGCGGTGCCCTCTCGCTCTGTCTGATGTGGTTCGCCGAGAGGCGCTGATGAAAGGCGAATCCCCACCTAAGGTGTCACTGCGGGCGCCGCGTTTGAGACGCGCCAGCAGACAAATTGCCGGATCGTGCGCTTTCAAAGGGACTCAGCCACTGTCGGTCAGAACTCATCAATCCCAGGCTGCACCTTGTTAGATCGATCAGCATCTCAGAAAGAAGACCGGCACAAAGACTCCCCTCCCCCCCCACCCCGCCATTATTAACGGACAACTTTAGTCTTTTAAAAATGATAACATTGAACTTTATTTTATATAGCGCCTTTAAGGTGGCTTCACGGAATGACAACAGCAATATACAGTACACAAGATATGCACATTGAAAATACACAATGAGAGGAGACAGTAGATGGGAGGTACAGAAAACGAGCAAAGAGGTGAAGAACAGAACCAGTGAAGTAAAGGCTCTTCTAAAGAAGAAGGTTTTGGGTGTAGATTGGAAAGAGTTTAGGGAAGGTGACTCTCTGATATCCTTAGGGAGAGAGTTCCAGAGCTTTGGGGCATAACAGGAGAAGGCCCTGTCACCCATCGAGTGGAGACGGGCTTGGGGGACAGATAGGAGACCAGAGGTAGAAGTGCTAAGGTTGTGAGGTGGGGAGTAGGAGGATGGTGGTCCAGACAGGCACCAGTGTGCAGCCCCCACCTGGATGATGTGACGGCAGCCACAGTGCGTCAGTACACTCCCCACACACTAGCTCTCAGTGGGGAGGAGAGAAGAGTGATGAAGCCAGTTCAGAGATGGGGGTTATTAGGAGGCCATGATTGTTAAGGGCCAATGGGAAATTTGGCCAGGACGCCGGGGTAACACCCCTACTCTTTTCGAGAAACTCCCTGGGATTTTCAATGTCCACAGAGAGTCAGGACCTCGGTTTTACATCTCATCCGAAGGACGGCACCTGTTTACAGTATAGTGTCCCCGTCACTACAATGGGGCATTAGGACCCAGACAGACCGCAGGGTGAGCGCCCCCTACTGGCCTGTCTAATACCTTTTCCGGCAGCAACCTTGGGTTTTCCCAGGAAGTCTCCCATCCAGGTACTGGCCAGGAGCACACCTGCTGAGTTTCAGTGGGCTGCCAGCTGTGAGTGGCAGGGTGAGATACTCAACCAAACTCGATGAAGATGAACATTTTGCTGCGGCGACTCACTGACAGCCATAGTTCAGCAGTGCGTTCGTGCGGTTTGGAGAGGCTGGGGAGTTGTGTGTCTGGCGTGGATCCCTGCTGCACAAACACTCTTCGGGGTCGGTAAGCAGCAGGTAAACACGCCGGTCTGTAGCCAGGAGTGGAAATGCTAATGCAGCATTTGTTCAGCTGTGTGTTCAGAGAGCTAGATCTGCGTACTGATCGGGCTCAGGGATTCTCGATTCACAGCCAAGCCAGAGACTTGTGTCTCTTTCTTTATCTGCTCTGGGCAGGTGTGAAGGCAGCCTGGGGGTATTTCTGTGTGCAGCTCTCAGAAACTGTAAACTTACAAACAAACTTTCACATGAGTTCACCAGTGTGTAGTTTCTTTTCCTTGTGCCTCAAACTGTACAACATAAAATACAGGTGCTTGTTTTTGCCACTATGGGCAAAAGGCTTATCTAATTAACTAAGTCTGTGTGCGTGTTTTGCCAAAAAATGAGGAATTTAGCACTCTACAACTGATTGCATTGTTCTTGAAAATGTGTGATGTTCGTGTCCGAGACGTTCATTTGTGATCTTCTGTACATTCACCACACTGGGAAATGAGAAAGCTAGAGAGCTCCCCCTGCTGGTGTCTTTTAGCATAGCTCTTCAACATCATGGCAATGTAAACTGATGCACCTTGTTCAGTGGTCTTCTGTCTTCACCAGATCTCCTGTATATTGGGGCTGTTGGGGCTCAGTGATAGCCAGAAGTCATGCTGGGGGGGGGGGGCTGCACTTCAGTGGTAATTGAAATATGTCCCCTGCTATATAGGAAGTGCTTTAGGATATTTTGGGGTTAAAGATGCAGTAGAACTGCAAACAGCTGTTATTAATATTCTTATTCACTACCTTGTCAATACGTGTTCACAGTGATGTCCTCATAAACTGGTGACCGTTTAGAGGTTTTATTTTACTTGATGGTTTTCGCTATGTCAAATCCCTGTGGTCTTCTTTAGAAACGTGTGGATACATTTAGTGCAGCACGAGCATTATAGTATACGTGTATATATAATATACATACAGTATATTCAAATGATATAAAAACATTAAAAAATATTCAGTCTATGAATAGAAATCACCATTGTTCTTAAATTAAGATACTGTATTTTACAAGGATCTTGTCTCTTCTTGTGTATAAAAAATTACGTTTCTATGAGCTAGTAATTTAAAAAACTTTTAGGGTTTCTTTAAAGAAAAACTAACTAATAAGTTGTCTCTGTCTAAGTTACATAAACCACCACCTGTACTTCAGTCGCCTGACCAATTGCTTCTGCCCTGGGATTGCTTAGGGTGACATCTATTAAAAATATATGATTAAAATATTATATACAGTATATTGTATATGCTTTTATATTGTATATAAAAATGTGTGATTCAAAGTCTCATTCTGACACACTGGAACATCTCTGACCATTCTATGTTACTCGCACTTGATAAAGGACTTTGTTCGTTGTTTATTTTTAAAAATAAAGAAATGCAATTTCCACTCAGCAGTCACTCATCAGCACATCGGCACTAATTAAAAAACATCGCTTTTCCAGTACTGGCAGAGCAAATACACAAGCAGGAGATGCTTGCAAACAAACACAAAAGAGCACTTCTCTCCCTTCATTTGAGCAGCGAGGGCTGTGTTGTTTGATTAATTCATTTACTTTGCTTCCTGAGCTTGCTTGTATCGGGGCTTGCGAAGTGCAGGGTCTCTTGGAGGACAAAGCAGATTCAGAGCGTGTGATGTCAGCACTCCTCTCTAGCATCAAAGCAGGCTCTTGAGCCTGGAGTGCCCTGCGTGAACGAGGGGTCCTCTGTGTAGCGGTGGGGGCTAGAGGCTTATTGATGGACTGGTCTGTGCAAAACCAGCACAATGCAGCCCTGAGTGCATGGCCTCTATTCACGGGCACTGACATGCTTCTCAACAGCACTAAGACGGCCTGAACAGAGCCTAATTGCATGTTTTGTGTTTTATGAATACTGCGTCCACATGCACAGATCAATACATTCCATCACCCTTCCTTTTTGTAGCCATCGGCATCAATGAGAGCTGGAAGAATTTGAACACGACAGAAAGGTGAATGGAAGACAGTGCCTGTACCAATAATAATACACACCGAGTGAGCTTCTCAAATAATAATACTACTAATAATAATAAAACCCTTTTGTTGAGACGTATACTGCAGATTCACATTTTTTTTTCATTTTCTTCAACTCATATTTATACTCGTGAAAAGACTGGGTCTAAGGAGGATGATTAAAAGCCCCCGGTTCTCAGATAGTTTCTTAGACCATGTTATCGTCGTTCAAACAGACAGAGCGACCTAAGGACCTGTCAGGACATGATAAGCCATAGCTGGGCAGCGTGGGCCTGTGGCCCAGCTCTCAGGGTCACTGTGGGGACAGAGCCAGTTTCTGAAATCACTCTTTTCCAGCCTCATTCCTTCCTGTTCCTTGCTCTCAGCCATCAATGTTTGTCGTGCAAAATTCGAACAGCACTTCTCCACTTCTTCTGTGTTTCCCTCCCTTAAATCCTTTGCTCCCTGTGCAATCAGTATATAACCCAGCAGCTAAGCGACTGTTGCCTGTCTGGAGCTATCAGATTATGTGTAATATGAGCAGATGTGTGCATATGTTTTGTTGCATGTCTAGGACTATTGTTTGTTTTTCATTTATATTGATTTTTATAAGCTGGAGAAGGCTCCACAACCGAAACGTTGTGTTTCCTTTCTTCTCTTTTCAGCATGGAATAAACCTGTTACTTGTTCCTTTGCAGCCTACGCATGCTGACGCAGCTCCCCACCTGAACTATTTATTTTTGTGTTGAGCATTATTTGTACGCTGTTGCCAAAGACAATTTTCCTTTTTTAATTAGCAATAGTACCAGATTAACAATACTTTATATACATTTACTCTGCTTTCCCAGTTTCCCTGCTTACGCCTCTCTGTTTACCCTGCTTTACTCCTCTCTGCCACTCTTGTACCGGGGTAAAGGTTGTAGTAAGCTTCTCCTCTCCCCTCTGCTCCCTGCGCTCTGTCCAGTGGTTAGGGTTTTTCTTATCGCAGTGCACAGGCCTCCTGTCATCTTTCTTTTGGATTTGTGGGGCTTTTCCCGAGAGCACAAATTAAAACTCTTCTCAGATCTCTCCTGCTCTGTTCCCTCTCTCTCCAGCTCATTCGCATGCACGCGCTGCTCTATTGACAGAATCGGCCTGGTTCCCCAAAGCAATTAAACAATGCAAATCTCATGAATACAGAAAGGACTGATCATTGCCTAATGATTGCAGTGTTAACTCACTGTCCTTCTGCCTTGAGTCTCTCCTAATGTCTTTCTCCTTTTCGCTTTCCCTCTCCCCATCATTTCTGTCTTTCTCTCCCCCTTTATCCTTCATTCCCCTAATCCCTGTCTCTCTCTAGCATAGAATAATAATGGATGTGCTTCCATTATTACAGGTTTCTTAGCAGGCTCATTGGAGTTGTTTGAAATATGCAACAGGCTAGGTTGCTCTGTGATCCTCTCTCTCTAATGTCTCTTCCCTCCACCCTCCTCCTCCCCCCCCCCCCCCTTTGCCCTTGCAGGTGGAGAAGGGGATGCAGGAGTCTCTCCGGCAGGTGCTGCAGCTCTCTCTCCGTGCACATTCCCAGAGCCCGAGGGAAAAGTGGCTCCTGCAGTGGCCCGGACAGGTGGTTCTGACAGCCAGAATGATCTTCTGGACCGCTGAGGTGTCCCAGGTCTGTGTGTGTTCCTTCTGTCAGTGCGTGTGCCCCACAGGCACGCAGGTTAGAATATCTCTTGGTCTCCGATGCTGCAGAATTTACGGAAGATGAGTATAAGACACAAGAAAAATGTAATCTTAGATCACAGGCGAGCACACACCTCATCCCCTCGGGGTCCCTATAGATCAGTGGTCCTCAATCGTGGTCCTGTTAACCCACCACACCCACTGGTTTTCATTCCATCCCAGATAATGGAAGCCTTACTTCATCGAAGAAGTTGCTTCAATTGAATATTTGCGTTTTGTTTCTAGTCGCAAGTGTGGGCTTTTATTTCACTTACAAAATACAACGGTTTAAGCTCCAACATGTTGAAGAGCTGGGAACAACCAGTTCAAATGAAGCTCACTGTTATTATTAATTCAATGAAGGGTTTGATTGTGTAACTGAGGGCTCAGCTGGAACAAAACCCAACTGGCGTGTGGCTTTACATGGGGAGTACTCTGGAAGACAGGGAGTCCACTGTTGTCCAGAAATTCTTAATGAATGAAATTCTCCAGAGCTCCAGCCCACAGCCTCTGGTACCTGCCTGGTAGGTTAGAAAATGTTTTTATTCGCCTTCCAAGACAGGCTTATTCAAGCCCACTGTATGCTGGGAAGGCTGCTCGGAGCCTGTGTTGTCATTACATTGTGAGACATTGTCTGTGAGACCGCGCTGGGAAGTGGGCTGTGACAGGCTGGTTCCTCCTCGGATACCCCTCTGCTGAAAACCCGCGTGCGTACCGTATGTGTGCAAGCTCAAGGTCTGCTGTTCCTGCCCTGCTCCAGGTGCTTTCCCAGAGAGGAAGCCTGCAGGGCTGTCTGGACAGGAGCAGTGCACAGCTAGAGGAAATGGTGGGGCTGATCAGAGGGCCGCGCAGCGAGCTGGACAGGATCACGCTGAGCGCGCTCATCACGGTGGAAGTGCACGGTAAGAACCCCTTGTTTTAGGGGGTTTCATTTGGAGCCTCCAGTTGCTATTTTCTTCTATTTTGTTCCCTGTCCATTTGATATGTCCAGTAATAGCTCACTCTGAGTACTGTGCATGCTTTCTCATTCATGCCTGTAGTCTAGTCATTTGCACTGTGGTGCTTTCAGGAGAGTTAGCACCCTCTAGGAGAGAGAGGAATCTCCCGCTGACAAAGTTACCTGCCATGAGGCAAATCTCAGGGGTGGCTGCTGTGCAGAGATCTGAGGGTGCCGTGACAGTCACAGTGTAATGATATAGCCCAGGGTCAGGATCCTGACATTGGGATTACAGGGATGAAATTGGTCATATTAATTGATTTCTCCCCTCAGGTGTCCCAGAATGGGAATGTTTAACAATGTTAATATGTTGCTACAGGAAAGAACAATGAAAAAGAGGACTTAGCTGAGGGCCTCCTAAGTGACTCGAGTGGTAAAGACGTTCACCCAAGCATAGTTTGAAGCCCATGATCATGGGTTCGAGCCTGGGTCTTGTTGAAATGGGATCCAACAAGTACAATCAACTAAATGCTGCCAAGACTAGGGTTAGGACTAGGGATTGATGGGCAGGACTCTCCCTGCGATACAGTGCAGTGTCCTGGGTGCCTGCAGGCGAGCGGTGCTGTCAGTGGGACACGCTTTCCTCTGGTTGGCATGGTTTAGGTACTGATGGATTATAATAATATGTTATAATGTTTCTTTATTTGCCCTATACAATTTCTTGCATTAGGAATTTGTCTTTTCACATACCCCAGCTTTTTCTCCATGGAGACACAGACAGGGAGAGAAGCTTGGGGTCAGAGCACAGGGTCAACCATTGTATGGTGCCCCTGGAGCAGTTAGGGTTAAGGGCCTTGCTCAGGGGCCCAACAGAGTAGGATTCCTCTGCCGGCCGCGGGATTTGAACCAGCAACCTTCCAGTCACAGGCGCAGATCCGTAGCCACAGAGCCACCGCTCCGCCCCAATTAAAGGGCAAATGTCTTTAAGGTTGCAGGTCAGAGGAGTATACTCCTTCACTTCCTCATTGTGCAGGGAGTCCAATCCTAAGGACAGTAGCTGCAAAGCCAAAGCATGAAAACACCCACCTGGCTATTGCATATCACGATGATATATCTAAGTAATTGGTAGTTCTGACTTTTTCTGAAAAAATAAAAAGGAAATGACTGAATGTTGATTGAAAACTTAACTGATGGATTAATTTGTGGCATTTTACGTGAGTACCCTTGTCTTCTCTTCTCAGCTCGAGATGTGGTGGTGCAGCTCCATAACAAGGGGGTTTGCGATACCAGTGATTTCCAGTGGGTGGCGCAATTGCGGTATTACTGGGAAGGGGAGCAGGTGGTGGTGAAGATGATCACTGCAAGGGTTGACTATGGCTATGAGTACCTGGGCAACACAGGGCGCCTGGTAATCACCCCTCTGACTGACCGCTGCTACAGGTCAGTGTGCATTCCTATCACATAGTTACCTACTGTAACATACAGTAGTAATAGCACAGAGCCTCTTGGAATAGCTTCTAATTCTTATACAGTAACACACTGCAGCACTGTTGTTATTTTAGTAGCGTGTCAGGGAAATGGCCTTGTAATCATTTTAAAAAGCTTTAGAGGCCATCTCCTTTCTTTCTTGCCCCTTCTCTTTCTCTTTCTCTCTCTCTCTCAGGACGCTGCTGGGGGCTTTCCAGCTGAATCATGGTGGGGCACCGGAAGGCCCAGCCGGGACGGGAAAGACAGAGACCTGTAAGGACCTGGCGAAGGCTGTGGCCAAGCAGGTAGAGAGAGGCTCATGCAAGTCAGCACTGGCACGGCACTGAACTGGCTTAGACACGTGCTGTCAGCACATTTTAGACCCTCTTTAGAAGACACTGAAACCTCAAGAAATTCCTTGTGTTCCACTCCTGAACGAGTGTTCACTGTTCTTTAAAATTAAAAACCATTGTTTGTTTGTTTGTTTGTTTGTTTGTTTTTTCCACTCCACAAGAGACAAGCACAGGAAAGGAACACAGCAATACAGAGTGCAGTGACCTAGCTTTTAGAGTGCACTCAGCACTGTAGATGGCAAGAACAACAGTAGTGTAACTTCAGAACATATCCGACCCAGTTCACTTGATTGGCCTTGATCTTGCCCTTGATTGGCCCTGAGGTCAGTCTCTTGCCCCACTCCTCTGGTACTTTACTGTTTTCATTATGGGTGCTGTTACCAAGCAGCACCCCATTCCAATAGGTATACCTGAAAGAACACAGTGCATAGTTATTGTTACAGAAGAGCTTTAGTGTGGAACACTGACACATTTAGTTAAGCTAAAAAGTGATGTAAAAGTAGGCTGTTGCTCTCAGTGATACAATTGAAAAAGGTTTCCTCCTCTAGAAGCTGTTTTTTCTTGTCTATGTCTTCCCAACGGTTATGACGAAGATTCTCACACAGATAGCACTCTGCTTGAACAGTGAGGATATCTTGTCAATGGTAACCAAGGTCCGTTGCTGCTCAGATCGCCTCTCTGTTCAAGCGCGGCGTGGATGTCTGTGCCGGCTCAGCCCTCTGTGACGCAGCTAATGTGTCTTGTGTGCTCCTCAACAGTGTGTGGTGTTCAACTGCTCTGACGGGCTGGACTATCAGGCCATGGGGAAGTTCTTCAAGGGCCTGGCCCAGTCAGGGGTGTGGGCCTGTTTTGACGAGTTCAACCGCATTGAGCTGGAGGTACTTGAGTCTCCTGTCTTACCCCTGTCCGTGGCTCCTGTGGCAGAGACCCTCTGACTTGTCTGCAGTGCTTTATTTCCCATCACGCACTGTAGGCACAGTACCTAGGGCCTACGAAACTTGTAGGGCCTACGAAGGAGGGAAACGCTAGTGATGAACGAAAAACAAGCTGAAACAACATGCCTGCGATCAACTCAATGTGCGTCAAATCAATAATCATATGCTATCTAGCTGTTCTTCTAGAAACTAGAAGTAGCGAAGTGATGGTCTCTCGACTCGCTTCATCCATCACGTGGTTTAGCGTTAGAATAGTTTAAGGTGCATCATGTCAATCGACGTCATTCAGTTGGCGTTTACCCCTCTTTTTGCACATTTCGGAGTGAAAGTGCCGAGGGCCTACGACCACCAAAATCCGGGCCTGCTTGTCTGTTCCAACTGTTCCGATCTTGTTCCCCCTGGATATATTGTACAGTATAGCCTCTCTATGCCCTTCCTGGTGCCCTCTGTCCCCTTATTCAACTGATATTCCTCATTCCACACAGGAAGCCCTAAGTAGTTTCTTCTCCCATCTTTGATTAAATATGCACCATCATGGTACGGGCCACAGCACACAGAATCTATCCCTGAAGTGTAGAGGGTGCACAGCAGGACTGAGAGAACACTACCACTTTCACCCTGGAGGCCAGTCCATCTCAGAGCCCTTAGGGTATCTAATCGGTTTAGCTCATATGTCTTTGGAGATGAGAAGGCACAGGAGCTCTCTGTTCATATGTGTCACACAAGTTCTGTCGATTGTCTGGCTAACTGAGCCGAGATAATTGCTTTTTTACAACGTAGTATGTGATGCTGAGCAGTGTATATGGAATATTCTCCTCCTAAAGAGTGATTGCAGCCTGCAGTCTCTCCCTTTCTGGCATGCTACTCTAAATGCATTTGCCTTCATCATCTCCAGAATGGGCAGGACTCCCAAGGAGAAGATTGTGATAGATGGCCGGTGCAGCAGGGGTCATTGGCCAGGCCCGGTAGTCATCTGCCCTGCAGGGGCAGGTGTAATGATGGAGTGTTTGCTGAACAGGCAGACTGAGTCAGGGATGGGGTTGTGGGTTGTGGGTTGTGGGCAGCAGGTGGGCAGTTTAAGCATGTCCGCAGTACACCTCTGGGTTTCACTGCTGTGACTACTAGACGTTTTTATGCTTCCTATTTTATAGAAGAACATAACTGTAATTCCCTGAATTATAGAAACAGTAAAAGAACCTGCATAAGCACGAGTCAAGCTGTGTGATCCAGGCATCATAGGTTGAGCCCAGGCCATCTCTCTAGCTGACCGTGACCCGGTTTCCCTGGATGGTTGTGATTAGTCGATCAGGGCTCTCCTGGATGACTGTGACGCACTAGCTCTGTATTCTGTGACATAGAGCTGCCACATTGAAAAGACACAGCTGGCTCTTCCACATCAGCTGGGATTATGACAAAAAATAGTTATCTTAAAGGCATTTTAATAGTCTCATTTAGATATGAGAAAAAAATTATAAAGGTTCAGTTCTTTTAGCCTGTCCTTCCTTTACATCCAGGAATATACAGTAGCTTATTTACATTCTCTTGACTGATTGACTGATTCCAGAACAGCACTATCTCTTTTGTAGTATATTTTTGTGTGGTTACCAGAATTGTATATTATATTCTAAATGAGATCTTACTAGTGCATTTTTCAGTTTTAACATAACGTTCCTTAATGTGAGTGATACACTCTTAATATCCTATCATTCTGCTTGCCTTTTTTGTCGTTTCCCCACAGCCTGGAAGATGAGAATGATGTGTCAATATAAACACCGAAGTCTTTTTCATCAGTTGCTTCTTCATTTCCCATTAAACATTTCTAGGTTATATTTCTGCTGCCTACACATGACATTGAGTATTTGTCTACATTAAATATCATCTACTATATGTTTCCTGATTATCTTATTCTGGTATTGTCTCCAGAAATGACTATTATGGTTTGCTACAGTATCTATACTTTTGTAGAGTTCTGATAATTTACTGGGACAATTTATTAATAGCTTTTTCTTGGCTATTAGGAATCAATTGACAAAAAAACAAGCAGTCTACACACAGATTCAAAATCCACAATATACATTTATTGATACAGACAATATGCATATAAAAACAACAAAGTAAATAATTTAAACAATCTGCCTAGACACAGAATGGCAGATCATATCCTTAAGGGTTATCACGATACAACAGTGTGGGGATTAGGAAGAGATACAAATACAAGAATTGCACATACGATATATCGAACTCATTAATTAGTCTTATGTAAATACTCAACATTCAGATATTCACAGACAAGTAAATACTTGTACTTATATTAATTAAATTGGAATCAAACAAGGGTAACAATTGAATTCTCCACTTCAATAATGTTGAATACGGAATTATACTCACCCAGCAACAGTGGATTCGTGACTTCCATGCAGAAGCAGATAGAGACAGCTGACAGTTCAAAGTGTTGACCAACCCCGTGTTCTGAGTCTAGGGATCAGGGATAAGGAGATGGTCCTGCTGTAGCCTTGTGTTGTCAGTTCTCCTTGGGAAGGACCTCCTGGTTAGTGTTGAGCTGAACTACATTTTAAAGTCTGTGCACAAAGTGGACTATGGTCCTGGCTTGTCACTGGTGGGGAGAAATTCGGTTTGCTCACGGCCTAGTGGCTATATTAGTATATTCAGGTGTGTCGACGAAAGTCCACCAGTCTTGTTCCAGTGATCAAGAGGATGCGTGGTGGCTGAATTAATTAACAATTCTGTAGCCACATAGAGGGCTTCACTAAAAATCCACAGCCACACTTAATCCTTTGGTTTATTAATAAATATTGCTGCTACACTATAATTCACAGTAGATCATTGATATCAATTAAGAGCAGAAGTGGTCCCAATACAGATCCCTGTGGTACTCCACTAATTACATCATGGCAATTTGAACCCATTACCTTTTCTTCTGTACATGAATTCTCTATCCAAATACAGTCATTATGTCAAAGACATACAGTCTTCAATATAAGGATTCTTTATTTAGAATGTTCTAAATAAAAATTGTTTTTATGGAAATATAGCGAGACTTACCATTTCCAAATTCCATGCTGACTGTCTTCTAGAAACCTATTGCCATACAGACATCCCTCTAATTAAGTTCTATCATCTCCATTGCCTTACAAGTAATAGCAGTACGAAGACCTACTGGTCTTTGTGACAGACCTAGTTCAGGTATCACACGAATTGTAACGTCAGAGAAGATACAGTAGCAGTAAACAAAATGTAACAGAAAATCAAGAAATATTTGCCTGGGACCTCAGGGCTCCCTGAAAAACAATAACAAAAAAAATAAAATCCCAGAACAGGGAAAACCTTTGTTTTCAGTCTTAAATTATGTTGCTCAGTTTATTTACCTCTTTATATATTGGCACTAAGTTTGTATATTGTACCCACTACAATCAGTGGGTATTGCCAGCCCATCAGGGCTGTCTCAGGAGGCTGTTGGGACTGTGTTAGCAGTCTATAAATAACATCCCTCATTTCCTTACTAAGCCTTTCTTAAAAATTCAATACAATCAGTATAATATCATCAGACCCTTGGAGATTTGTTTAAGTGCTGTAATATGTCTGCCTCTTCTATTCCAATATTATTTAATATAGAACCTTCTGTTCCTCAGTCTGAATAGAATTCCCAGCTCAGCCGAGAGACGTGAACAAGGAACTTGTTTCTGAAGTTTCGACAGACTTAAGCAGATGGAGTTGCTGAGAAATCACTTTTTTATCTTGAGAAGAGAGTTCAAGGTCTTAATTAGGTCTCAATCCTGAAGCGTCCCATCTTTGAATATGTTTTAAACAGTGGCCAGTTTAAAAGCTACAAGCATGGTTCCCAAATTGATAGCTCTGGAGGTATCATTTCCTTCCTTTTTATACTCTGTTCAGATGGTTTCTAGTCCCATCGCAGTCAATAATGAAACTAGGTCTGCAAGCAATGTTTTAAGGTTAACAAAGAGACACAGGTTTAAGGAGCTTAGAGCTTAATATCATCTTGGCTCTGGGTTTTCAGCTGTGAACAATTCATCCCTTAACTAAATAAACAAACCCTCTAACAGTACAGTAGCCGGTTGTCTGTTTGGCATGTTTTTATATGTCTGTGTTATTTGTTTTTCTATAACAGAATACTATTTTATAGACATGAACTACTCTCAGACAAAGGCTTTATAGAACTCACTCTTTAGGAGGAATTCTCTGCTGCTTCAGTCATGCCTCCATTGTGTCTTTGCCAAGCTTGTGGAACAGGTGCTGTAAAGGCTGGTGTACCGCAAGGTTCTTTCTTGTTCATCGTGTGCATGCTGTTTTTTTGGTTTATCATTAGCAACCCAACCTTTGTGTTTATTTCCATGCTCTTTCAGTCCTCTGTGTGCCAACTGCTTTCAGTCCTGAATGTTTCATTTGTTATTTGGTTGTGTGCTCTGTGTGAAGGTTAGCAGTTGTTTCGGAACTGAGGTCTTATCGGCAGCTCATATTGTCTGTGTATTTAGGTCCTGTCAGTGGTGGCTCAGCAGATCCAGACAATCCAGCGAGCTATATCCCAGAGAGTCCAGACCTTTGTGTTTGAGGGGACACTCTTGACCCTGGACCCCACTTGCTGCATTTTCATCACCATGAACCCCGGATACGCAGGCCGGACTCCACTCCCAGACAACCTCAAGGCAGGCCTCAGTGCTCCTCTAGCTGTAGACTCAGTCTATGAAGTAAAGTGCAGTATACTGTGAAGCAAACAACAGTTTGTACTTGCACTGGTCAACAACTTGTCAAAGTGCTCTGTGGCAATTTGTCGTAAAGTGCAATACACCAAGCAAAATTTGATTTGAAAAATTGAGTTAATGGTCTTTTATTGAGCAACACAGTACTCATTGACTCACGTGAACTTAATATGTACGGACAGGCTGAATCAAGGACTGTACTGATTACCTTAAATAAAGCACATAACTAAAGAAGTAGTTCAGAACATGGCTTTTATTCATTATTCACTAATAACCACCAGCTTCTCATTCTGAACTAATTATGTGATATACCCTGATAATTTTAAAGTAAGGACAGGACAATGCAATGGGCATTTTTTAAACAATAGAAAAACCACCTTTCTTACTCACTTGTGTTATGAGAGGACTGGATTATGTTATTACGTTCTCTTTTTCTGTGTTATGCCTCCCAAACCTCATTTTGAGACGGATCAGACAGAACAGACAGTTGAATCCAGCTGCAGAGGACGGTCAGCCTCCCAGTAGTCTATTCTGCTGACTCCCTTTTCAAACTCTGACACACCCACGTGGAGTAAAAAGGGCTATTGGTGCCACCTGCACAGGTGCTGTTCCGCACGGTGGCGATGACTGTGCCCGACTATGCCCTGATCGCCGAGATCTCCCTCTATGCCATGGGCTTCATCCAAGCCCGGGGTCTGGCCGCCAAGATTGTAGCTACATACAGACTCTGCTCTGAGCAGGTATGTGCTGTCTGCTTCCTGTTCTCCTTTCACACTCTCTATAACCCCCCTCTCTCCTCCCCCAGATTCAGCCCATCGGAAAATCTTGGCACTAGAGGAGAAGATCATACATTTATGGATCTTGAGATGTCTGATAGTAATAGTAATAATTATTATTCTGATTATACCGATTGCTGTAAATTAAAAAGATACAACCTCCCCCACATTGTACTTTAAAAAATTGAAAGTTTGGGAAATAAAGTGAAACATTTGCTCCTTTTTGACATGTGCTCAGTGACCTTCAATAAATTAGCGAAAAGGGACGAGCCGTCGCCTATGTTTTTATCATTTTGGTTGCTCAGAAAGAGCCCTGAATCTGGTGGGTTGATCGGGCTCATCAGGCAAAGTTTCTGAAATGTGCAAAGACTCGACATGTGCCAGTGTAATCCTATGTTCTCGTCTAGAGAGAGATGCTCACGTCCTCCGTTTTGTTTGATTTAAAATTGTTTTCCCAGCCGGTGATTGATTAGTCCGTCTCTCTGCTCAGCGCAATCTAACCCAATCATTACGAACAGAAGACCTTACGCTTGATGGGAATACTCCCCTCAGGTGTCGAGCTGGGATAATTAGAGCCGGCGAGGAGTGGAAATAAACTAATCGCTTTAGCTTGGTGGTTTCAACAGTTCACAGTCATTATGTGGAGTTGATTAAAATCAATTAATTTGTTCTCTAAAAGTCAATTACTGCAAACAAAATGTCTGCCCTGACTCTGAGGATTATGAGCTGAAAAAGTCTGAAGCCTACACCCTTAATACTTTTATGATGTTAATTCCAGGTGTCTATTCATTCAGGTTTGTGCTTTGGTCTCACACCAGCACAGCTGTCCACATCTGTCTGTATGTGCAGGGAAAGTGCTGACATAATTCACCATCCTCACAAGCCATACATCTCCATCTGAACACGAACATCAAACCTAGTGCTACACTGCAAGCTGAAAGCGCAGGGATAAGTCTCTACATGCTGATACACTGAAAAAAATAAACAGGTTAGCCCTATGTACTGGAGTTTGATATACCTGCTGTATCAACAGATATACACACATCTTAAACTGACTAGTCTAGCTGAAATTGAAGGAACCATTTAACTTTACATGATTATTGAGCATATAAAGACTTAACTCTTAACTTTCCTCTAATCCAGCAGTAGGTGCCGTGAAAGGTGTTGTATAAAATAAGGGTTATTAATAGCAGGAGTAGAAAGTGATCTATCTTGTAGGTATCAATTAGAAGACTCCCTGAAATGTCTGTCACCACCCAGTCTCAAAGCAAGCGCATTTATGTCAGTCCTGCAATTTGAAAGACTTGCATCCTGAGCAGAGCTGGAATCTTGTTTTGTGTGAAGTCTGATGTGCTCGGGTTTTGTTGCTAAGTTATATTCGTATCTAATAAAAAGTAGAAAATAGTAATAATTAATGACCTGCATCTCTGCAGTTTGCTTCTGTTTCATGACAAACCAACTAAAGATAAAAAAAACATAAAAGCGATGTCATTCCTCCATAAAGTGAATTGGGACAACTTTCAGTTGCTAAAAATAAATATATTTTAATTATAAATTAGCTACTGGCTGCTAAAACCCTTATAATTATGATGCATTTCTGGCGGTGCTATTAACTGTGCTGGATGACTAATTGCTTGTTGCCTGTTAATTGATCTCTGGGATCTCAGATTGAAAATAGTGGATGGGCTTTATGTTTTCTTTGTGCTTTTCTGCAGGCTGTGCAGGTGCAGCTGTTGTAAATTGGAGTGGGTCTGCGATGTGTGCTTCCAGTTTGTAGTGTTTCAGGCTGCATGATGGCAGTGCATTTGAGCAGCTGGGTAACCCTCACTCTCTCTTTCAGCTCTCCTCTCAGCACCACTACGACTATGGGATGCGCGCAGTGAAGTCTGTCCTGACAGCTGCTGGGAACCTGAAGATCCGCCAGCCAGAGGAGAGGGAGGACATTTTACTGTTGCGCTCCATCACGGACGTCAACCTGCCCAAGGTGAAATGTGTTATATGAATCTAACAGCAACCCAGGTGATGACTTGCTAATCGTTCCAGGCACTACAAAACTGGGGCCATTGTAGAGCAATACAATGATTTTGTGTTTGTCATGAACAATCAGTCTATTGATTCACATGGTACTTGCTGTCCACTCCCCAGTTTCTCTCCCAGGACATCCCACTCTTCCGCAGTATCATTCAGGACCTGTTCCCTGACGTACGGTTGCCCACCCCCGACCATGTGCTCCTAGAAAGAACTATCCAGGAGGTCGCGCACAGCCTGGCTCTGCAGCCCCAGGCATGGTTCATCACCAAGATCATCCAGGTCAGTGGCCATTGCACCTGAGGAGCTGTGTCAGAGCCATGTGGGCAGGCTTCCTCCAGAGTGTGGAGTGGTGGGTAGGTGGCTGGACACCAGACGGAAGGCTTGCGGGATCAAGCCCCAGGAGGGCAGATTTCTGCTGTACCCTTGAGCAAGGTGCTTCACTCCAGCAGATACTAGAGGACCGGGTCTCCCAAGTCATCGTTCCGAATGAGAATTTGTGTTCCGTTGACTAACCTTGTAAAATAAAAGAAGAAAAAATCCAAGCCCTTGTGCTTCCAGAGCTCCACGCGACCTCATGCAACTGTTTATTCATTATTTACCAAAATTAGACCACATTTCTGTGGATTCTAAATGAATTCATTCGAGTCTAACAGTACAGATAGCTTCAACTCACATTCTCTCTTTCTCTCTCCCACTTCACTTACCACCCCACGTCTCTTATAACCCCATCCATCCCTACCCCCCCCCCACACACACACACACACACATTCTCTGAGCTGTAGCTCCTCCACAGCCATCCTGTCTTTCAGGAAATCGAGAAGTAAAAACCAGAGATAAATCTCTCACCCACACCTCTCTCAGGACTGCTCTTCCTCCCACTTGAGCCCAGATTTGCAATTAGACAGGCTGTGTGATATGACAGCTGAGAGAATGAGAATCAGTCAGGTACTCAGTGGTTCCTACCTCTTGATTAGAGCCTGAGAGACAACAGAGAAGACCAGGTTAATGGTGTGTGAAGAAGTCTGCAAGGGAAGTTCTCGTTTGCCGAACACATTGAGCCTCTGTGGCTGTGCATCACAGCCAGCTGGAACTGAGCCTGCTGTGGGCGGTTTTACAAATCCGTCTTGTTCATCTACTGTCCACCCGTGTCTCTATTTGTGTGGCCATGTCTCACTCCTCTAATCTACATTTGTGCCTCACGCCATCTATGACGCTGTCCTTGTCTCTCTAACTCTCCTTCCCTCTCTCTTTCCTTTCTCACTGTTCTTTGTCCTTTGTCCTTCACTACTGTAAATGTGTAGTTGTATTTGGACTCTACATGTCTCAAAAATACTTAATAGATACTGCACTAATATAAAACGATGGCAGAATATAATACTAAGATCCACCAGTAACACTAGTACTTTACTCTCCTAATGTTGCACTTGTTACCTCGCATGAGTCTCCCCACAAAACCGCAAGATTCACCTCGAGAAAGCTGGTCAAACGCTTCTGATTTCACTTCTGACATGACATTTCTATGCCCCTTCTGCGCTTATTTCAACCATAGAACTGAGCTGAGATTCAGAGGCCCATGTTCGATACAATGCTCTAAAAGGGCAAGTGCACACAGAGAGGCGGAACAATGCAGACTCAGCATAAGTGCATGTGAGAATGTGATGCCACAGGGGGAGACACATGCCGGGAGGACGAGCAGAGCAGGGTTTTATAGGTAGAGCGCACAAGCAATACGGGTGAGGGTAACTTGAAATCACAGCTGCGGGTACATGAACCAGGATAAGAGAGCTGATGAAGCAGGATACTACAGGAAGAAACTGGGGATACATGGTAAAGCACAGCTGGCAAAGTACTCCTGCAACCTGACTTCCGGACTCGAGCACAGCAGTCAACTCCATCTGCATAGCATTTTGCCTCTTGCTCTCTTCAACATGCTCTTTACCTGGCTTTGAGTCATTTTATGTCGACTCAAGCAGTACAAGGAATGGGAGTTTTCCTGCTTCGTAGGAACATTTTTTACAGTAAATTGCGGTAGGTCTAAAACTGATCTCCTAGCTGTTGTGTGGGGAGTGTACTGGTGCACTTTGGCTGCTGTTACATCATCCAGGTGGGGCTGCACATTGGTGGTGGTGGAGGGGGGCTCCCATTACCTGTAAAGTGCTTTGAGTGGAGAGTCCAGAAAAGCACTTTATAAGTGTCAGGAGTTATTATCATTAATTAGTTCTTCTTCTTTATTATATTAGTAAGCAGTCAGTGTACGGCGTGGGTCTCCTCCCCTCTCGCAGATTTACGAGCTCATGCTGGTGCGGCACGGATTCATCCTCGTCGGCGGTGCAGGCGGGGGGAAGTCCAGCGCCCTGCGGGTCCTGGCCGGGGTCCTGGGGCGGCTAGCAGAGCAGGGGCTGCTGGGAGAGCTTCCCGTGGAGGTCCTCACCCTGAACCCCAAGGCCATCTCCATGGCGACGCTCTACGGGCGCTTCGAACCCACGTCACGGGAGTGGAGCGACGGTCAGTGGGAAACGCTCTCGGGCGTGATGTCAGCCCTCACCGGTGCGTTACAGGGCACGACTTTCGGCTGCCGCTGGTGCACAGCTCCGCTTGTGCGGAACAGAATGAGCATTCAATGTCTCCCTGTAGGGGGCGCTCTCTGAAGTGCCCTGTGCTGTCACAGTCATTGGTTTCTGAAAAAGATGGCAGTATACTTTCCCACGTGTGTGTGCGTGTGTTCTGTACACTGAGGGTGCTGGGAACAAGCTACCTAGCCATGTTGTTGAAGCTGATACCCTGGCTTCTTTCAAAAAAACGCCGAATGAGATCCGTAGATCAATTAACTACTGGCTAGTTCAGAATGGCCTCCCCTCCTTTGCTACAGTTCTTGTGTTATTAGTTTGCCACAGTAACTTTCTTCCAACAAACCATCATTTTCAGTGTTTTTGAGTCAAGCTCAAGATGTCTTCTCTTTCTCACCATGTTTGCAGGAACTCAGGTAAGTGCTGCTTGTACTGCACATCTTGTCCTTTTGCTGGAAAACAAAATACGAGGTACATTTTAACAAGCGGAGCTCGATTCCACACTGAGAAGTCAAGGAGAGAAGAGGAGGAGCGCAACGATTCGGCTGTTTGAGCCTTCTTCAGGTGTGAGGGGGAGAGTGAAAGGTATTCCCAGAATTCCCACACCTGCCAGAATCAGCTCAGGTTCCAGTCCGGCTGGGGGAAGGGGGGGAGGGAACTCAGCCGAGTGCAGATAAACACACCCCTGCCCAGCGGAGCTGTCTGTGGAGACTCTAGAATTGCACAGGCAGTGCGAAATCATCCTGATCTCAGGGCGTAGGGAGGGCCCTCCCTCTCCAGCCCCCCCTTCGTACACCTTCCTCTCTCTCACCACGTCTGTCTCTTCCTCCCTGGTTCATCCTGGATTCCTCCTCTCAGCTGTCCAGTCCCAGTGCTTCTCTGACTTCTCATTTCTCTTTCCTTGCCGCTGCTGTCAAATTCACTCCATGAGCTCTAGGGGCATCACTGATGATTTAAAGTTCTGACAAAGCAGTAGCAATCAGCAAAACACTGCGGCCAATTACACCATAAATTATTATTATTATTTATTAGAGAAGCTCACTCAGTGTCTCTCAGGCTGTGACAGATGATAACATACTAGCCTCAAGCCCCCTGAGTTTCTGGTGTTCTGTTCATTGTTCTAGGGAAGAAGTTTTATGTCTGATCCATGTGGGTTTCTTGTATTTCAACAGACAGTGAATCTTTGTCTCTGCTTCTCCCTGCCGGCATTGGGAGCACAGCCTGCCATCTACCTGTGTCTCCCAGTTTCTGGGGTCACTGAGCCTGTACTCTCTGGGCAGCCAGGTCTGCCTGTGTCACCCAGTTTCTGTGCACAGGCCTTGGTCATTTTTTGCAGAACTCTGTTTGAAGGACTTCTATGCAATGCTTGTCCCATATAGTGTATTCCTGGTCCGTGATTGGACCCCACACTTCCCTGCCATATAATGCAGTGGGTTAGATAACACTTTCAAATATTCAGGGCCAGATTTTTGTATGAGGCTTAAAATTGAAGAGTCTCCTCATTATGGCATAGAAAGCCCTGCATGCCTTCTCCTTTGGTACCAGAACCAAAGCATCCTTTTGAGTGTCTCCCTTTCTCTCGTACTCTGTCATTGATGTCCTGTGTTATAGTTCTATACATCACACCAGGGCCGCTCCTAGCTTTTTCGGGACCCTAGGCAAGATCACCTCCCACCCATACGCTTTTTTTACTGTGCAGCATTCAGTGTGGCAGCTGCCGAAATCGCTCTGACATTGTCATCTTACAACAACGAGAGTCATTCACTACATCGACAGGCCTACATTTACGTTCACAATTGATAATATCATCATTCATAACTCACAAACGGCCTAGATTAGCACAATCCGCAACCAAAAGAGCCATTGGAGGCGATTCTTCAGCTCACATTGGCATGTGCTGATTAAAAACAGTCTGTTGCGTTGCACATTGAGGGGACCCCTGGGGGCCTCGGGCCCCTACACAGTAGGCTAGTTTGCCTAAGCCAAGGGCCAGCCCTGGATGACACCTTCTCTATTGCTGCCTGCACGACCATACAGAACAGTAGAGATACTCAGGGAGGTAGAGACAGGACTGGGCCTGACCTTATGATCTGTCAGACAGCCCTGCAACTCTCTGCTCAGATTCATTTTTATTGTCCATGCTTGACGTTTCATCCCTATATTGCATGTGTAATATACACTTATAAAATTATACGTTTTTACATTGTTATACACAAGAATACGTTCCACTGTATGTTAATGTTGAGGGTATTCTGACTGTATCACAAAGACAGTATGTGGCAGAACAGGAGGCCCTATTTTCTGACTATAGCAAAGGCGTTAAAGATGTCCTCCTTGACCATTTGATTTGGGAAGTCTCTTCATTCCAGCATTCAACCCAGTTCATGGTGCATCACAGTGAATCAGTCCCCCGAGTTTGTATAAGAAAATTCTTCATTTTCCTCACCCTTCATTTTCAGAATGGACTCCTTTGCGTGAGAATGTTAAAAACGGCGCTACCGGCTGACGTCCGCCCAGTAAGACTGAAGAGATCCGGAGAGGCGCTGCCCACTCATGTGACCCTGGACATGTGGCCTCATCCAAGGTCCTCCATGAAGCCCTGTGATTTAATAAGGCACCTGTAAAAAAAAAAAATAGAAAAAAGTCTGCAACTCGGGGGCAGATAACAGGGTTAAATATAGAATTATGTGAGATAGGTATTGATTTCTCTCTGCAGTAACCTGACATTTCAACAGAGCGCTACAGACATATCCTTAGGCCTTTCTGGAATTCAATGGGATTTTATTAGGAGAGGAGATAGGGAGACAACAACACGCAGCAGAGCACCAGTTCCTGACAAGCCTGTCCTCCCCAGAGGGGGGGTTAAGGACTGTTAGTGTGGAGAAAAGCGATTACCACCCCCTGCCCAGTAATGGGATTGTCGTAACTCAATACTTCTTTTATCAGTTTTTTTTTATAATTCTTTCTCCGTCTCCTTCCCCCCCACCCCGGTTGACAGCCAGACTAAATTTCATTTCATTTTTTTTCTTTTTTTTATCACTTCATCCCGTTTTTTTTTTTGCTTTAATAATGCATTATGTTCCCCTAAGTCAGACAGACAGGGCCCACGTTGTCCCATCTCTCAGGTCCCAGCCCACCGTGCGCTTGCCAGTGCGAAATTGATTTGGGGCTTGTAATCTAGCAGTCAATTTGGTGTGATGGAGCGCGGAGAGGCGGTAGCCTCACGATTGCTGGTGATCTATACCTGTCAGTGCGCAATCGATGGCCTGGCCTTCAGTCATACTGTTATTGGAGTCGCAGCCTCATCGCAGAGCCACTTACCTGCGATTGATTGTGCACCGAGAGCCGCAGAAGCTTTAAATCTACCCCTTCGTTATGGTCGTTATTTATGATTTGTTTTAGCTGCGTTTCTGTCAGCCTCTTACTTTATTGCTTTACTTTTATTAATGGGATGGCCTTGATGGTTTTGTGCAGAGGCGCTCGTGGAGAAGGTATTTTTAGAGGATAACAATGAATTGATTATTTATCAGTGTTATGATTATGGGTCTCTTTGCAATTTCCATTGGTCACCTTTTGGCACCTTCAGTGTGTCATTCTATCCATTCTGATTAAAAACATACAGTATAAGGGCTGCTGTGCTAATCCCTTAGACCAGTGTGTGACCACCTGATATCACAGGGGTTTAATAAAGCCAGTTGAGCCATTTCCGGGGTTCTTGCAGAAACAGTTTTGTCCATGCCAGGACAGTGTCACGTCTGCGGCTTCCTCCCAGCTCCCAGGAGTCCATTAACAGGACAGGTTTTTGGTGCAATCAGGAGTCCATTAGTGATTTATTGTACAAGAGCTGCTAATTAAGGATGCATCTGAAACACTGCTCCCTAATCTACAACAAGTGAACCCACACCCACACAAGTTTGATAACTTTCATATTTTGCTGTTCTTCTGTTCCTCTGCTCTGCTCTGACTGCACAGCGATAGTGTGATCGATGACACCCGGTGCTTCTGTCACTCTAACTCTTTGAATGTTATAACATTCTTGGCACCCGAGCCCACAGTTCAGACATTATCTGGGGCATGTTGAGGCCTTTCATCCGGCGTCGAGATAGTGATCTTGTCCTCCACCTGTCTGGGAGGCAGGCCTGAGACTAATCCTGAAAGAGTGCTATCAGAATCAATACTCTTCCTCCCTGCTAGTGCTCCGAGATTGCACGACAAACCGGGATGTTCTTTCTTCCAGGGCGATGGTATCTCGGACTCTGTCGGCACATTCCCCCACGCTCTCTCTCTCTCTCCGCTGTTGGCTCAGCCAGCGCAGAATAACTGTCTGCAGAGCAGCGCAGACGTGGACCTTTTGTGTCTCGCCGCAAGTGAGGGAGGTTGATAATGTGTCAGCTGGCTCGAGATATTTCACTTTTCACAAACAGGGGACTTTGACGTTGGTCACATTGAGAGTCTCAGGGATTTAGAGCCTGGATTTAGTCAATCAATTGCAGTATTAACTCTTTCTGATTTATTGCTTTTGTAAAAGGCTTTCAGATGCTTAGGTAGATCCAATTAAGTATTCTGTTCTCTCTAGGTCTGCTTTTCTTCCCCCTCTTATCCTATCTTCCTTGAAATTGCCTTCTTCTTTTATTCCTGCTCTCTCCAAGTCACAGTTTTTGAACTGGAAGTGGTGCCGTGCTGAATTCCAAAAGCAGTCTGGGATGTGGGACAGCTACGGGAGACTGAAGTTCGTCTTCTCCTCCTCCAGGTGTGCTGTCGTCAGCGTTCCGAGCGCAGGCCTGCAGCCTGACCAGCAGCCGGCGCTGGCTGGTTCTGGACGGCCCGGTGGACGCAGAGTGGGTAGAGAACATGAACACCGTGCTTGACGACAATCAGAAGGTCGGTGTGACACAGTCGTGGGGACGGTTGGGCAGCTTCCAGAGGACTTCGGAGCTGGGAGGGATGCTGTCGTGGCACCAAGCCCAGCCACATGAAAATGAGCCGCCATCAGGCACAGCTGGGATGCAACAGCTGTAAAACACCTGCATACACACAACCTCACCAATACCGCAGTATATTATACTGTGTACACTCTGTATAGAGCAGGGCTGGATTAAGGTCCTTGTAGGCCAGAGACACTTCTGTTTCATGGGTAGATGCATATTCATGACTGCGTCGGAACATTCTGATACTGATTCTGAAATGGGACAATTTGAACAATCCCACTGTATGGGAGCTGTCATTTTCATATCACAGAGCACTATATGACTTGTATCTATGACTATATGTGTAGTCATAACAAGGCTGCTTATGCTTTTATTTAGCCAACGTATTGAGTTTAAGTCCACTCTTTCAAGTGGGTGTGATATGGAAGAAGGTCTTTGTGAATGGAACTGTGGTAGTGGATATATTCTCTTATCTGATTCTGTAACCTGTTATTACGTTACAATAATAGGTGGCATGTTATTAAATTTGTAAGGTGTTTTTGGAATGTGGCTTGATGCTGTGGGATCTTTAATAGATAGGGATAGTCAAATACTGGAGCTCTCAATCCACCCCCGGACAAGTCTTTGATATGTCTTCAATACACGAGTCCCGTACTTATAATTGATTGTACAGTATTTGACCAGTCCTGTTTGGACACAGTGTAGATCCTGTTTAACAGGTCTACTGAATGAAGGTCCATTCTACAGCAGCGAGTGGTGGTATTTTTTAGTGAAATTCGGGGACTGGATACCTGCATTCAGTTTGGTCATCCCCTCATGTTACAGTAAGTGTCTCTGTGCCCTTCAGCTGTGTCTGATGAGTGGGGAGACCATCCAGATGAGTCCCCAGCAGAACATCATCTTTGAGGTCCTGGACCTGGAACGTGCCTCCCCGGCCACCATCAGCAGGTCTGAAGCTAGTGGCAATAGCACAGAATCACTACCTGTACCACGCTGTCAGGATCAGTGGGATCATCAGTGTGGCTGATGTTGCACAAGATCCAAGAAGCAGCCAGTAGAAAACTATCTGCACATGACCGGAGTTGCTATGCTCTGCACTTGGTGTGGAGTTCTGATCAGCGACTGACTCAGGGATGTCTGCATCTCAGGTGTGGGATGATCTATATGGAACCCCGAGACCTGGGCTGGGAGCCCCTGCTCCAGTCCTGGCTGGATAGGCAACTACCGCCCTCCTTCTCCCCAGGCCACAAACAGCTGATACAGGTAAGGAACTCCAGGTGTAGCATGTGTTAGATTATAGGATATTAGAGTGCTGTTATAATGTGTTTTTACTTTCTAGGCTTGTGCACTCTTGTACTTCGAGTTATGTCGTGCGTTCAACAAAAATGCATTCATAGTTAATTCACTGGTCTTTTTAGTCATACACCACAAGCCACACTCGGTATACAAATTACGGTAAGAAATTGATTAAATGGATTAAGGGCAAGTTCTGCACGCACTAACCACAATCACGCTGAACTAAACTGTGAACACTGGTCTCTGAAATGTTCTCCAAGCAGACTGCTTCTCCATGATAACAGCAATGCAAAACCAACTTGCATAGGATACAGCAGTGTGGTGCAACTAACTCAGGGTACAAAAAGAGGAGAGGGAAAGGTGTTTAAAAACATGCAGTTTAAATACAACTGCCTAGCTGTTCAACTGCCCTTAGTGCCTACCGAGTGACATGTGCACAGTGTACTGTCCTCTTCTCTTGCTTTCCTCTTGCAGATAACATGTCTGTTTTCTCATAGTGGTTTGGATTATGCTGTGGCAGACATCTCTGTACTCGACTATTCAACTACCCTGATCATTGTACTATATCATATTCCTTTACAATTGACTATCATTGAATAAATTACACATTAAGGAGGATGTAGGTTATTGAGCCCTTTGGTGTTCTGTCTTTCTCTGAAGGAATTAGGATCCAACCAGGTATAATTGAACACTGGCTGCTTGATTGGACTAATGAATCAACAGATCACCTTCAACTTGCTTTCTCGCAGCTGGCCTTTGGCGTGCATTTGCCTCTCTTTGTGTGTGTGCACCTGTGTGTGTATCCGCTCTGTGTGGGTATCCCCATCTCACTGTGTTGTGCCCCTGTGGGTCCGTGCACGTATCAGACGTTGCTGCAGTGGCTGTTGCCGCCTTGTCTGGAGTTCGTGGAGAGAACCTGCTGCCCTGTGGTGCCCACCTCCCCCCTGCACCTCACCGCAACGCTGCTCGCCCTGTGCCGCAGCCTGCTGGCCGAGACCAGGTACTGCACATGGAGGACCCCTCCTACCGCGGCTCTGGGCAAGTGGCGTTGTAAAGCCCGCATTGCGCAAGAAATTGGAATTGATTCCAAGCGCATGAGAATTGTTATTAGAAATGGGAATGAGCTGAAATTGAAAACCAGAAACTGACCCCAATCCTATCACCGAACACGGCAGACCCTCATGCAAAAGTTCCAGCACCGGGTCTGTCATTTGCAGAGAGCGTACCACCATACTGACAGCCGGTTCTCATTATGAAATATCGTTCAGGTTATTTTAATGCACAGCTGAATGAGACTCAGCTGTAGATGGGATTTTGATGGCCTGCCTCTGCTGTGCATTGCCCCTTTCTGCATGTCTCCAGACAGCAAAGTTATCTAGCTCCTTAGAAGCAGACAGTCCACAGGAGGTTTTCTATTGCATTATAATAGAAATGTAGCGCATTCCCTGTGGGCTGGAGAGCGCCTGTGGCTGGCTGGTGACAGCTTCTCCGTGTCAGCTCCTAATGACTTCAGATCTTTCCAAACACATAAACCTCTCCTCCAGCTCGCAGATTAGACAGGGGTGATTGAGTCTGTAGTTTAAGAGAGCGGTGAATGCCACATAGATCTGGCCACTTGATGAGGAAGAATGCTCTGGTTTTTAATTTTCTTTTTTTTTTTAAGCAGGTTCAGTTTCAATTCACTTTCTCTTGTTATTTTCCCACCCCGAGTCTCCACACCACCAGATTCGACATCATACCTCGGTGTGACACACACACACTCTACCTCCTCTCCTGTCTCTCTCTCTTCACCTCCTTCTGAGGCCTTCTCCTCTCTCTTCCTGCTCTCTACCTCCTCTGCTGTCTCTCCTCTGTCTCTCTCTCCCTTCACCTCCTTCTGAGGCCTTCTCCTCTCTCTTCCTGCTCTCTACCTCCTCTCCTGACTCTCCTCTCTCTCTCTTCACCTCCTTCTGAGGCCTTCTCCTCTCTCTTCCTGCTCTCTACCTCCTCTCCTGTCTCTCCTCTCTCTCTCTTCACCTCCTTCTGAGGCCTTCTCCTCTCTCTTCCTGCTCTCTACCTCCTCTCCTGTATCTCCTCTGTCTCTCTCTCCCTTCACCTCCTTCTGAGGCCTTCTCTTCTCTCTTCCTGCTCTCTACCTCCTCTCCTGTATCTCCTCTGTCTCTCTCTCTCTTCACCTCCTTCTGAGGCCTTCTCCTCTCTCTTCCTGTCCCCCCATATCTGCAGGAAGGACAGTCTAAGTGAGACTGACTCAGGGGCACGTCTTAGACAGGGGGAGATGGATCAGCAGCCCAGTGTGCCAGGAGGAGTAAGAGGTGGACAGCAGGAGGACTGGACCTCTCTGATTGTGACAGGCGTCCTGTTCTCCACAGTGTGGGGCCTTGGAGGCCTCTTGGACAGCCCTTCCAGACAGAGGTATCTCTTCTAAAGTTACATTTCTCTCCCAATGTACCCTGCCACGGTACCATAGATAACTCTCATCTATTGAAATGAGAAATGCAATAACCTAATATGAAACAATATGTTAATATCTGGAACAGATGGGGTACTTCCTGTGTATTTTACTTTTCCATTTATGATCAGTTTTTTAGTAGGGTAGTTTACAGCACATTTTGGCCTCACACAGCAAGCGTGCTGTTTCAGAAAGGCATTGTCTGTTTCCAAAATAAGTCATGCTCCAGTATATGTACAGGCCACTGCCAAATTATCTTGGGGGCAAAAGAGGAAATAAGTCTTTTTTTTATAAAGGAATCTGGGAAAACACAGCTGTGTGCTGAGGCTCATTCACATCAGGTACATCCCTGACAGAAGGGAAATCTAGCACAGTACACAGGACCATGCAATTCGTTGTGGATCTGGTCTTGAAAATACCCATGAAAGACCTTATGGAAAAAATGGGATTGACTTCCTCAGCTGAAACAAACCCCCCCAAAATTAAAACCTTTCCCCTATGTTGTGCATAGTTGACATAATGAAATAATGTATTATTTTTATGTATTAATATATATATATTAATATATGTAATATATTAAATATAATATTGTTTAATGACACAAAATCCATCACATCTCTCAAAACAGATAAACAAACCTCATGCCTGTCTGAGGTCCACTCCTCAGACAGGCATGTGTTTGGACACACAGGATCTCAGACAGGCATGTGTTTAGACACACAGGACCTCAGGCAGGCATGTGTTTGGACACACAGGATCTCAGGCAGGCATGTGTTTAGACACACCGGACCTCAGACAGGCATGTGTTTGGACACACAGGATCTCAGGCAGGCATGTGTTTGGACACACAGGACCTCAGACAGGCATGTGCTTAGACATACAGGACCTCAGACAGGCATGTGTTTGGACACACAGGACCTCAGACAGGCATGTGCTTAGACATACAGGACCTCAGACAGGCATGTGTTTGGACACACAGGATCTCAGACAGGCATGTGTTTGGACACACAGGACCTCAGACAGGCATGTGCTTAGACATACAGTCCCACAGGTCCTGTCTGACATCCTGTGTGTCTAAGCACATGTATGTCTGTGGTCCAGTATGTGGAAGCTCGTGTGTGTGATAACATTCTCTGTGCAGGTTCAGCCAGTTCTTCCACGGGCTGTGTGAGGGAGATTCCCACTGCCCCCGGCCCAAAGAGCTGCATGTAGCAGCCCGGGGGCTGCTAATGCCCAGGAGGCACAGTGTGTTTGACTGTGTGTACCAAAGCACAGGCTGGCACCCCTGGAGTGACCTGGTCTCACCCACTTCCCTGCCTGACAGCACCACGGTGAGAGATTAACCAATAAGTGTTTACTTCAGTGCGGGTCCCCCTCAAAAAGAAAAACTGAGAACACCTGAATTTCGAGTGGCCATCCAGAAAAGCTACCTCCAACGCAAATTGAAAATTACTTTATAGTTCTAACAATTTACAACGTAGTTCTCTAGAATCGGTTATTAGAACATTAGACAAGTCCCCAGATACTGGAATACCTCGGTTGAATTTTTGCATGGAAAAAATGGTTTATTAAAAGGTTAGCATCATGTTCTCAGGAAACATCTGAGTATCAGAAATTGCCTCAGTTGGATTCACTAATTATGTTAATGCCTCTGTGGTATTGTAGCTCATTCATGTAGTTTTATTTTGTTAATCATTGATTCCCAATGTAATACTCATCTGATATGCTGCTGAGAAATCAGTTCATTGCTTCAGGAACAAACCCAGACTGGTCTAGAGATAGGAGTAGCCTGTCTTCTCTTTGAGGGGGTGTCCCACAGGGATTTGTTTTTGGTCCTTTCTTGTTTTCTTATTTAATTATCCATTTGTCCTATCAAACAGTATATTTCTATTTATATGCTGGTGATGTGATGCTGTAGGAAATATCTGAGTCCATATTTTGCTTATTAGTAGTCAACCACTTTTGTGAAAAAAAATTTTTTTTTTGAGGAATTCATAATTAAAATTAACTCAGAATTAATCTGCAGTTCTTCAACTCTGGTATGGTCTCCCTTAAGTTTCTGCCTTTTTGTGGTCATTAAAATATGTGTTTGTTTCTTCCCGATGATCGTTACCACTGAAAAGATGGACAACAGGCTCACTCGTCTTCTGGTAAGAAATATTTATACACTTTGGCCTGAGCTGAAACTCTCCTCGACTGAATTTTTCCAATAAATTATAAAATTACACCACATGTAAGGATGATGTCAAATAGTTTTTGTTTAGATTTTAAAAATACTAATTTAGAAAACAAAACCTTTTGGAAGCAGCACTTCTCTGGTAGTCTGATGTGCTCAGATCTCAGAAGCTAACCAAGGCTGGTTCTCATCAGTACTGGAAAAAGAAAACCATATTGCTACTGTAACTGGTGTTGGTGGACCAGCAGGTGCCACTCTTTGGATGTGTTTTGGGTCCTGACTACTATGACATTTAGTATCTGAGCATTGTTCACAAGACTAGAGGTGTAAGCCCCTGTATACTGGCTAAATTCCACTTTGGGCTGTTAACAGTAGTGTCCTAACCAAATTCCATGCAGGACTTCCTAATTCTTGCCCTTAATTGCATTGGTAAAGCAGTTTCTCACTTCTGATACGCTGTGTAGTGGGGCTGCTGGTGCATACTGACTGCTGTGTGTCAACCAGATGGTTCGGCATTTCAGTAGTAGATGAAGTGGCTCCCCTCTTATTTGTTAAGTGCGCTGGGATGCTTAGCGCTGATAACTCACTATCCAAATGCAACTAATTAATATTGTCTTTTTGGCTTTGCTAGGTTTTCTACTCAGACTCAAGGCAGATTTATTACCTTATTTTTATGTGGGCCTGCACACTGCAGCTGAAACTTTTTTTATCTCTAAGCGGTTTGCTTTTCTTAACTCAGCCTTGCGTTTCATGTGTTCTGTGTTCTGCTGCTCGCTGCCCCCTGCCCCCTGTCAGCTGAGAGACACAGTGGTGGTCACCCCACAGACAGAGATACAGAGGTTCTTCCTGGAGCGGCTCGTTCTGCGGGGGTCCACCCTGCTGCTGGTGGGCCCCCCCGGTGCGGGCAAGACCCACACGGCTCGTGGCTTCCTGCACCAGCTGCCTCCAAGCACCCACCATGCCTGGCACCTCACCCTCTGTTCCCAGACCACCGCCCAGCGCGCTCAGGACACGCTGCTGATGGGGCTGGAGAGGTACATGAACACTGGGCCCACTTTCACACATGCTCTGCCAATGCTGGGCAACACTGCCCAACCCTCAACAGAGGACATCTTCTGTATAAACATGTCCTCTAGACTGTTACACTGTGGGGTTAAAGTGGGTCAGTCCTTTGGGAGTTAAACAGTTCTGTGGTGCCTTCCATTTACATTTTTAAGGGATAGAAGATGATCCAATTGCCTAGAGATCAGGAAAAAGCAAGAAATGAAGATCTGTAATTCAGCTATAAAAACCTAACTTTGCTTGTGTAGTTTGCATGAGCTAATAAAGATAATGTAGGATTATAGGCTTCTCATTTTACTTTTTGCTACAAAGATCATCTCTGTGGTGTTTTTGGTATTTGGTATAGTGTTATAGGCATTGCTTACTTTGCTTCATGCTAGAGGTAGTGTAGACATGTTTCCACCTCAAAACATGGCTGACAGGTTGTTTCTTCTTTGAGTAAAGAGGACGCTTAGCAAAGTCTAACCGAATGACTAAAACAAAACCTGAATGGCTTCAGTAATATAGGCACCACTACAGAAACGTCTAATGGCACAGCTAACCGAAATGTCGGAGAGTGTAGCACTGAGATGTATTGGTCTATAATCTCATCTTCTTACAGTATGTGTACTGAGTTTCAGCCTACCTCCCTCTCCCACCTGTCTGTCTTTCACACCGTCTCTGTCTCAGGGTCAGAAAAAGTGTTTATGGCGCCCCCCCTGGGAAACAGATGGTAGTGTTTGTAGATGACCTCAGCCTGCCGGCTACAGAGCCTGCAGGGGCCCAGTCTGCCCTTGAGCTGCTGAGACAGCTGCTGGAGCATCGATTCTGTTTCCACAGGTCAGCCGCGATCAAATTACTGCTTCCACAGCTCATTCTCTGTCTCCTGTGTTGCTTCCTGCAGTCTACGTCCGTTTTCTGTGCTGCTTCCTGAGGCCAGCACTACTAATTCTACAGGTCATTCTATATCTCCAGTGCTGAAGCACTTATTCCATCGGTTAGCCTTGTTATACGCGTCATGACATCTCATTGTGATACATGTGCAGCGCTGTCACTGGCTGTATGTACTGTATAGTTAGGCCTATACCATGGCTGGCTGTTCCTATAGTAAAGCCCACATTTGTGATTGGTTGTCTTGGCAGTAAGGACGGCAGTAGGCTGCAGCTCCAGGACACCGTGTTCCTGTCTGCAATGACGCCCCCCAGTGGCAGGAGGCAGGCAGTGTGCCCCCGGCTGCTCAGGCACTTTGCCGTCCTCTCCATTGACGCCCTGACCGGCGACACGCTGAAATCGATCTTCCTGCCTCTGACGGAGCGCCACTTCGGGCGTGGATTTGAGACGTCAGTGCGCCGCTATGCAAGGGTGAGTCCCATCCGCATTCCGAAAACCTCCAAGTCTTGTCTGTCCCTCCCTGTTCTCCTAACTCGCAGAGTCCTCTTCCTCCCTCAACATCAATAGGCTCCTTAGTCCCATTATGTCCAATTGATCATCATTGCAGCCTGTTTTCAATCTTCCATTACCGACAGATTGCATATCAGCTGTTACTGTTAATGTCCATGATCGTGATCCATGATGGTATATCCATGATCACCTCTGCAGTTTCCTCATCTTATACATCTGACACTTAGAGTTTTGTCACTCGACCTCTGTGTGCAGAAGGTGATGTTTTTGATGTGTCTGCGTCTGTGCAAAGGAGGGAGGGCTCTGACACTTTCTCGTTGTGTTGTGATGACCATCAGATCCTGGTCTGGGCCACAGCAGAGGTGTATGCCCAGACTGTGGTGACCTTCCTGCCCACGCCTTCCAAGTCCCATTACGCCTTCAACCCGAGGGACGTCTCTCGAGTCATCCAGGTGAGGCGCAGCCGCAGCTACCCGAAGCCCCACAAGACCTACTGTCACAGATATCCTATGGGAGGTCCCGTAAGACGTTAAACCTGCCACTGACTATTTCTGTCAGTGCTGCTTTTTTAGGAAAGTTGTCTCCCAATTGATTGTTCAGACCTTGGATTGCTAGCTTTGTAATACTCTATTGGATAGCTGAAAGGTCTCTAGCTTTGCAGGCTTTTATTCACCATTTATTTGTGTTATTTTTCCCTCTGCTCCTACCATATTCAGTACCCCCATCTACTGTCGCCTCTCATTATGCATACCGTATCTTCTGTATTTTTGTTGTAGTTGTTGTCGTTCTGTAAAGCACTTTAAGAAGCCATCTTTAAAGGTGCTATATAAAATGAAGTTTATTTTATCATTATTATTGTTACTACTACCACCATCCCAGGTATTGCACCCTTTCACCCCGAGCTGTCTGTCCCTGTCTCCGCGGCTCCTCTCTCAGGGCCTGGCTCTCCTGAGGGGGGACGTGGTGCCCGCAGGTGCGGAGGGAGCCAGGAAGCTGATGAGGCTGTGGGTCCATGAGGTGTGGCGCGTCTTCGCCGACAGGCTCCAGGACAGCAAGGACAGGCAGCGCTTCTACAGCATTGTCCAGGTCCCCCACCAGGACCGCCGATTCAATCGCGCGCGGTCCCCACTCCGCCAATTCAGCGGCAATCGAAACCACTCTAAATTCAGTTAAAATTTCCCCTTTGACTACGTTTTTATGGGAACAAGTAACACGTTTATTCCATGCTGAAAAGAGAAGAAAGAAAACACAACGTTTCAGCCGTGGAGCCTTCTTCAGGTGTATGGAGCCTTCTTCAGGTGTGAGGCTCCACGGCCGAAACGTTGTGTTTCCTTTCTTTTTTCAGCATGGAATAAACCTATTGCTTGTTCCTTTGCAGCCTATGCATGCTGACGCAGCTACCCACCTGAACTACTACGTTTTTATAGATGTGTGTACTGAGAACTACATGTTGCCACATACTATAGCATTTCCTCAAATAATGCTGTCTTACATAATTTCTGCTATTTAACTACGTTTACTTTTGATTTCTACAGTAAATGAAACCATGACTGATGCATTTGTTTTATCGCAGCACATAGAGGGCTATGCAAAAAACATGTTCATGAAATACTATCAAAGTAGAAGACAGTAAATGGCTCATGAGTGATTTACATAAAATTCAATTTACAAAACATTTTCCAGGACTAAACTCTTGTTTAAGGTGCGGACTGGCTCTATTTGGGCTGTGCTTCCTCAGATGGACATTCACAAGCCTGCTTCAGCCTTACAGCTGAAGACAATCAGCCAGAATGTGTAATATAATTAAAAGCACCATCTGCAAGATCTGAGAAGAATTAGTTTCAGCTGGTGAGAGGGAAGTTTTCTTCATTGGTACTAAGTAGTTGCAAAATGGTTTTAAAAAAAGAATTAAAAATAGAAATATTAATTCTGATTTGATTATAGGAATAAACCTGACCACTAAAACACAGAAAAGGGATTGCATAAAATTCCCCAAAAGTCCTCCTAATACACAAACTTCAATTAACTATTTCATGCAGATGTGATGGGTACAGCTGTATTCTGCCCCTGCTAAGATTTGATCTTGGTCACATGTGAGGTCAAAGACACACAGAGCCACTCACTAGACAGCAGTGAACTGTACTGTACCAGAAGACCACTTCTGGAGTGAACAGCAGTGAACTGTACTGTACCAGAAGACAATTCTACACTGTCAAGGAGATGATGTCACCACTTGGAACAGGCTCTTGTACAATGAGCTTTGTTTTGCAGATATCATATTGAGGGTCAGGTGTGTCACAAAACCTCAGTTACTGCCTACTGTATGCACCACAACATACAGCAGTGATGCCACAGTTAGAAACATAAACATTTGCAGTATATGTAGTGAGAGGAAATGTTAGAAAAGCCACAATATGCTTGTTTAATTATCTGTTTTGGCACTTTCATAATTAATCATAATAATTAACTAAATGTATGTATTGCTTCTAACCTCAGAGGATCACAAAGCACTTTAGATACTGGAAGTGCCCAAAGTGGCCAATAAATGTATTTTCAAGGTTGGTACAGTAGGTCAGTCCCACTTTTTAGCGCAATGGGAATTTGTACTTCGGTGTCAATGAAGCATTAAGTACCACAAGGAAGAGTGTACTGGTAGATGGCAGACTCCTGTCACTGTCCCCTGAAGTTCCCTGGAGGCAGGAACATGCACGGTAAATCACAGTCTCACCATCGCGGGGGAGCATGGCTTCTTCAAGCTGGAGGCTCCAGATCATCTTGGAGATCAGCCAGTACCTGATTTGTGCCAGATCTGGCCTTCACAGACTTGGAAGAGGGGAGGGACATATAAAAAGCCCATCCATTTCTCATTCTAGGACTCAGTCCATGTTGCTGAAGATTCCCTCCTTCTTGTTAAATTTACAGTGGTCCTGTTGAGGGGAAGTTGTGCTGATTGCTCCTGTTGAAGACGTGTTTTCCAAAGTTCCTAACATACTGGTTAAATTTTAAATTGGTTGAAGTTATCGGCAGCTTTGGACTGTATGTCTCTGTAACATTAGGGACGTCACGTGTGCACAAGCACCACACCAAACATTCACCGAGGGTTTGACGGCAAACACAGGTTAACCTCCTTAAAACCTCCCAGATATCAACGATATTTATCATTAAGTTCTTGTCACCTGACACCTGTGACTGGGTTGCGACAGGTTCATGGACAGCAGAGCTTCTTGGAGCGTCTATATCTGACCCCAGGCACAGCGGCAGACTCGCCAGCGCACTGACAGGCTGTGCTCGTGTGTGTGTTCCAGGGAGTGGTGCGCACTCAGTTCAAGGAGAAGACGTCCTCGCTGTTTGGTCACCTGGCCTACGGCAGGGAGGTGTGCGAGGAGGACCTCCGGGGCCTCTTCTTTGGAGATTATCTGCCATCTCAAGGGGAGGGAGGAGCTCCCCGTTACTATGATGAAATCACAGACACCCAGAGACTGCAGCAGGTAGGTCCCACTTGCTGCTGAAGGCTATCAACAGAGTACATTATGTCGGCAGATGGGTTTTGGATTCTTTTTACTCCCTCCTATATTTTGAAAATCTAAAGGCGTGAATGTAGCAAGAGACATCCTCGCCGTCAGGTTTGCCCAGTTTTTGTTTTTTGTAACATGCAGCTGAAATGCTGTTCAAAATAATCGGTGTAAAGGTTAGGATTACGATTCCCACTAAAATGTTGGCTAAATTTATGATTCCGGTTGTTTTTAACACAAAAATTGGAGAGTTTAGCATATAGAAAGTTTTTTTTGCAAACATCTGATTTTAGTTGCAAAAACAAACTCATGATATTACTACGGAGCGCTTGCGCCGTCAAGTCACGACGGCAGAGTGTCTTTCGGGAAGTGGCTTCTAAATGCGCGTTGTTTGCGAAATAGCGTCTGCAGTTACAGTACTCGGTACTCCTGGCTCACTCTGTCTCGATCTTTCATCAGCATTGCATCCGATTACGCAATTGGTATCAGCATTTGTATCTGCAATGCAACTGAATGGTTAGTCGTCTGTTCGTGGAGTCATTTTTATGTTCTAGTGATAAGCGTAACGTGTCAGAATCAGTTTTAATTTAGCAATTTCAAATGAACTCCGATATTGATCAGTATGGATAAGTGGCCTGAGAACAGGGAGACAAGGTGATGTCTGAGAAGGGGATCGGTCTCTCCCCTTCGTCCCGCTCGCAGCTGACCCAACGCTTTTGTCCGATGTGAGGTTCATGGTCAGTAAAGAAATACTTAAGGTGGCCTGTGGGTGACAAAAGTTTGATAACCACTGTCCTAGAGCAACTCCGTGTGAACTCACGAGCTGCTGCCTCTACATACAGTATCAGTGGGAAGGAGAGCAGAGTGATGAAGCCAGTTCACAGATGGGGATTATGAGGATGCCATGATTGGTAAAGGCAGGGAGAAATTTGACCAGGACACCGGGGTTACACCCCTACTCTTTTTGAGAAACACCCTGGGATTTTTAATGACCACAGAGAGTCAGGACCCTGGTTTTACGGGTCATCCGAAGGACGGCACCTTTTCACAGCCTAGTGTCCCCATCACTATAATGGGGCATTAGGACCTGCACAGACCGTGGGGTGAGCGCCCCCTACTGGCCCCCACTAACACTTTTTGTTCCCAGCAGCAACCTTAGCTTTTCCCAGGAGGTCTCCCATCCAGGCTCAAACCTGCTGAGCTTCAGTGGGCTGCCAGGTGGGAGCTGCAAGGTGACATGGGTGGCATTAATCTTGAACCTTTCATTAAAAGCAAACAACCTGCCACGTTGACTCTCTGTTGGGTCAGCCCATGGCCTGACTGAGCTGTCTCCCACTTCAGCCACAGGGCCTCACCTGACCGCTCAGGGACAGTACTGGGCTCGCCAGATTTTCCCACTGGGGCATTGACCACAAGGGGCTGACAGCAGGAATGACAGACGGACAGCAGACACATGTAGAAGAAGATTCAAAATGCTACTGGTGCAGATTAATCTCAACCCATCACCTGAAACCACCCTGACGCTGGGGTTTCACGAAGAAGTACTTAGTACGCCACTCCTGTGCCATTCACTACCTTGTCTCCCTGCTCACCGTGGAAAACTGAAATGATTGTTTTCGATCGAACTTAATTTGGCAAAACAAGATAAGCATTATGTTGGTCTTGAAGGCAAATATGGAGTCAATGTTTGGTCTAGAGAAAAAATGCTCTGAAAATCGCGGTTTTAACACTCCCTGTTAAACATCCTGTGTCCGTGAAACACAAAATGTGAAAAAAAGCACCATGACTGAATTTCTTGACTTATTCCCATGTCCTGTTTTGCCCTTGGCCATTCCACAGCTCTGCAGGTCACTCCGTCAGGGAAGGTACAGCTGCACTCACAGTGAGAAATCAGCCACACTCCCTGCTACACTGCAATAATACCGCAACACACTGGTCACAGACACCTCACCACAGCCACACGTCTGAACCTCAGAAACCAGCTGGGGACATGAACACCTTCACATCTTGGTGGGGACAGAAGACCCCCCCCCCCCCCCCCTCTAGTTTAGAAGAGGACCACCCCATTAAAAACCATATCTGCAAATACCAACCTTGTGTACTGTACAATGTGACTCAGAAAACACAAAACACACGATGAAGAAGACAAACACTTTCAAGCCCCCGGAGACCTGAACATCTGGGGTGTGGGTGCCACCCCTGGAAACAAAACGCCAATTCCATTCAATTACAGCTGAAACACTTACATGTCATGATGTAATCCAGCAGTAGAATTATCATACATATCATATATCATATCATTTTCATTCCATTATACCACAATGCAAATTGAGTGTCAGTCCAACTATTGAAGTTTTAGTAGCATTTGAAAGGAATATTTTTTGGTTCACCTCTTAAACAGTAGTTTACCTTTTCAGATACTGGTGTTACCATTATGCCAGAGGTTAGAATAGGTGTGTTATTACCAGCTATCTGGAGAGAGGACCGTTCTGTTAGTAAAGCAGGGCACTTTGGACAGAGGTTTCATTCAGATGATGCCATATTAAGTTATAGACTGCCATCTGCTGTTTGTAAAAAGAAACACTCTCTTTTAAACTACTAAAACCCTTGTAATCCCCTAATGTTATATGATCAGATCACCCATTGTCAGGCTTTTTAGGGGTTCATTCTGAAAATGGAAATGTTCATTTACAGGCTTTAACATAGATAATAATTGTATTGTTTTGTTGCTTTTACAGATAAATTCAATGTGTTTATTTGAATCAGTTTGCCAGAATAAAACACTTTAAAGAATAGCGTGCAATATAGGTACTGTATTTCTTTCTGGAACACTACACTTTGACTAATTGGACTGGAATTAAAGGGTGTTATCTAAAGCGTCTAGAATAATATCAATAAACTTTACTTACTTGGCAGGATCTCCCAAATGATTTAATCTGATTTAGTTGTTTTCTAAAAATGTGCATTTTGTAGGCCAATTTTAAGCAATTTTGACATTTGTAAAACACTTAGAAATTCAGGAACAGACCAAACATGCGACCCTGATAAGACCAATAGTTGACAAAAAGAACAAAACTCTTTATCTTGGTCTGTCTATAGATCTGGACTCTGTTGCTGTCAATTGCCAATTGCTTGTTTTTTCTATTGGGAATGCAATTTTTAGAAACGTCAGCATAATTAGATTGGTTGCACCTGCACTAGAAGTCACAAGATCATATCCTGAGATGTATTTGGTATTAAATACTGGCAGGCTGAAGGGACAGACCCTTTTTTAGTCTTGAACAGAGAAGATCACATGGGGGCCTGATATAAGATTTCAAAATACTCCGGCTTTTTTCAAGAAAGAGTTGGATACGATACCCTGATCAATTATCTACTAACAACCAATTGAGCAATGTGCACCAAATGGCCTTCTGTCATTTAGAACTGTTCTTACAGTCAATTCACAAAGACCAAGCTGTTTTCCCCTCTGAAGTGACCTGTTTACATTTAGATACTGATTTGTCCAAGAAACCTCTGGAACGGAAATTATTGGAAAATGACCATATCAAATTAAACCATTCGGGGAGCCTGAGAAGAAGGAAAGAGTATACTGTATATTGTTGGGCTATAAGACTATGGTACACTGTTAGGCTTGTATAAGTTCTTGTATAAGCACTCTTCAGTATCACTTCTGCACTGTCCATTTCCAATATCATACTGAAAATGAGAGCTCATGATACAGGTGTGGCCTCATTATGATCGCATTTCAAAGTGAAATCACAGGGAAGCACGATGCAAGTGAGATGAAGTGTTCCAACATGCAGAGTGCATGTCAGATAAGTGTAAGAATACATCTGCTGATGCACTGTGCTCTGCACCATCATGGCTGTCTGTGTCATGCCCTGAGCAGGCCATGCAGAGCTATCTGCAGGAGTACAACGCCGGGTCCAAGACCCCTCTGGACCTGGTGCTGTTCCAGTTCGCTGTCGAGCACATCTCCAGGCTGGCCAGAGTCTTCGCGCTGCCAGGGGAACATGCCCTGCTTATTGGTGAGCCACACGGAATTCAGTCCCATGGATTGTGAGGTGCTAAAATCTTCCAGTGCTCACGGTGTTTCTGTGGGCTGGCTGGGTGGCTAGTCTTGCATGTATGTTTGTAAAGAGCAATCTACAGTAGTTGTATTGATGAGAGTTTCTCAGAAATGTCCCTGCAGATGAACAGCTTATTGATTTATACTTTTGACTTAGTTTCTAGCCGACTAGATACAGGAAAGGGGGGAGGCAGTGAAAGAAGGACATGGGTAGAGTTCGAGGAAGGGCCAGAGACCAGAAGAGCGCTGATTTCTGTACTGGACAATTGCTTTTAAAGCCATAGCCGGGACTTCTATGTGTGGGCAGGGCGGCAGTGCAGTGGTTAGCATTTCTGCTTCACAGTGCTGGGCCCAAGGGTTCAATTCCTGGGTGCTAACTTCATGAAGCAAATGTCTTACCCACATTTGTACGTGTTTCCTCCCGCAGTCTAAAGACATACTGGTAGGTTAATTAGCTTCTGGGAAAACTGACGCTGGTGTGAGTGTGTGGATGCTTGTGTCTGTGTGTGCTATGCGATGGACTGGCATCCTATCCAGGGTGTATCCCGCCTTGTACCCATTGCTTGCTGGGACAGGCTTCAGATCTGCTGCAACCCTGTATTGAGTAAAGAGGCTAAAAAATGGATGGAGGGACTTCTAAGTGTTAGTTGTTGGGGACTGGCTAATATTTCTACATCTTTCTTCCTCTGCCTCTCCTTCTGTCTCTTTCTCAGGCATGGGAGGTAGTGGGCGGCACTCTGCCACGCGATTGGCTGCCTACATGTCAGGCGTGGAGGTCTTCCAGGTCAAAGTTCAGCGGTCGTACTCGCTATCTGATTGGCATGAGGACCTGAGACGCCTGCTGAGGGGGCCGGGCCTACAGGGGACCCCCACTGCCTTCCTGTTCTCAGACCACCAGATCAAGGTCAGTCTGTGGCTCCGCAGCACCTGGCCCAAGAGAGAGAGGGACAGAGAGGGAGCAAGACGCCGAGAGAGTGAGACACTGAGATGCACAAAGAGAACGGGAGAGGAAAGGTTAAGGTTAGGTGTGTAGAAAATCCACACTCTCAGTCAGTTCGTTTGTGAGAAAGGCGCAGTGAGTTTAGTATGTATGCACACAGGAATTGATCAGCCACAGGATCCCTAGTCAATTCAAAGTTTAAGCTGGGACTTTCCCATTTATATCATCAAGCAGTTACACAAAAAACAAGCACAGAGGAGGAAGCGTTTCCTGAGGAGTGATACTACTCCAAGGGAGCGGTTAACATATTTGTGCAATAAAGCATTAAGTAAAGATATCGCAGAACAAAGACCGCTCATTTACAACTCCAGATATCCACTCCGCACTAGTCCTTGAACATTATTTTTAAGTCCGGCTCAGTTTAGCTCCGTAAATCTTATATGACAACTTCTGTTACTCCTCAGGCATTTTTTCCCACCCGACCTCCAATACGGTCTTAACCCTTTCCTTCAGGTGTGTGGCTGAGGTTAGGGATAAAGTCAATTCTAGTGATTGAGTTAGTAGTAATAGGGCAGGGGATAGGCTTAGGGTTTCAGATGAGGGTTAAGGTTAAGGCTAGTATTAAGATTTGCATTGCTAGATATAATTTTGATGCTAAAGCACTTTGAGGACTAAAGAGCAGGACAGTGCTCACTAAAACAATGGGCCAAGTATGGTGAATACGTATGCAATCAACCTGTTTAGTTTGGAATTTATTTGACTATGAACTATTCAGCTTAGCAAAATGTGCATACATCATTTGTAACTGAGCAAAATGTGCAGGGTCTTTAGAAGGGCGTGAATTCTTTTGCAAGGTACTGTATATTATTTTTAGAAGAAATGAAGAGATTGATTGGTTCATTAATTGATCTGTGTGTGCTGCAGGATGAGTCTTTCCTGGAAGAGCTCAGTCTGATCCTGAGCAGTGGGGAGATCCCTGGGCTGTTTGACAATGAGGAGAGACTGAACATCATCCACAAGGTGAGACCACACTCTCTCTGTCTCTCCCTCAGTCTCTCATACTTGAGCTTCCACCCGTCCAACATCAGAAGGCTGTTTATACCTGACAAAGGTCAGAGCAACCCAGAGCTTATCCCAGAAGCAGAAGATTTGGGTCAGGACCACATCCTGGATGGAACTCCAGTCCATCACCGGGTGAACACCCAAGGACAATTTAGAGACATCAATGAACATAGCCAGAATGTCTTTGGAGGGTTAGAGGAACCCTGACAAAAAACATGTGAACATGTGGGGAATATGCATACTCCATACAAAAGGCTGTGTGGAGCAAAAAAACTGAGGCACCAGTGCTAGCCACGACTCTTTCTGTTCAAATCTCTCTTCCTTTGTAATTGACTTTCAAATTCAAATCTGCTTTCATTAGAAGTCATGAGTGTGAGACAAAGAACTATGGCCCGCACTCTTCTGCAGACTTGAATCCAGGCCCCTCATAGTCTTCTCTGTTCAAACTGGAACAATTCTGTTCAATTAACCTGTCAGAGTAGTACAGCTGTCAAAAATCAAGGAGTAATTTGCTCGGGTGGCAATTCAAACAGACAAGTCAATTGAGATTGAATTCTCATTTTGAATAATGACGTGGAGATCCAGTCATGCAGCTGGGCAATAGCTGTAGCAACCTGAGTAAAGATTCAAGAGCAGCATCAGGGATTTGAATGCATGACCGTCAAGAGTCTGGAGCCCTCACCTCTGTTCCACACTGCCTCTCAGGAGGTGTCACGGATGTCGGAAAGGCCGGACCGTGGAATGGCAGGACAGGGAAAATAGACCCTGTGCGTAGAGGCGAGACGGGGGTTAGCCCAGGCTCAGCTGTTCAGGAAATGCCGTATAGAAACCTATGCCCCCAGGTAGCGGACGTGGGGCGACCTACAGTAGTGCTAGGCGGGTCTCAGGACATCTAAACCTTAATGCTGAGTGAGGAGCAGAGCAGAAGCAGGAAGTAAATAGGCTACACAACAAGACACACCAGAAAGACATGAATAATCACAGGGAACTAGGAACAGGAGAGAAGTAGAGTGTCCTCTAGGTGTACTGGGCGTGACAGGAGGGTGTGAAGCATCACTTGGGAGACCCTGGTCACAGTCACCTAACCCACTGACGTAACCCTGGATCAAAGTACTGATGACTGAAGACTGGGCTCAGACTGGACTCTGGACATATGTCTTTTTCCTTACACATTGAATGTATTTTTATGACTTCTTTACTTTGTTTCTCTCGAAGTGTCTCTCTCTTCACCTCGTCTGAATTCTACTTGCTGTTCTCTCTCATACTTTCATTCAACCTATTAAGCAATTTTCAGTTTTCTTTCTGATGAAGTGGGTTATGGGAAGGCTCTAATTTCTAAAGCAATACAATAGACGGTGCAGCCGATTCCACAGCATTATTGTACTGAGATTTTTAATGCATATTTTAGAAATACATCTTCAACTTTGACCCAGTGCTGTTATAACGCAACTATGCTTCCCTCTCTTAATCAGATGCAGCAGCTCTCTTCCACTCAGGGACAGTCCCCAGCCTCTCTATACACCACGTTTGTGCAGCGTATTCGCTCTCTCCTCACTGTGGTCCTGGCCTTCAGTCCCAGTGGCTCAACCCTGCGAGACCGTCTGCGTCGAGCCCCGGCCCTCCTCAACTGCTGCACCATTGACTACTTCCAGGTTACAGTGAACCTCTCGATCCCGCTCGCTGCTGTTCTTCTGGACCCGTGTCTAATCTCTGAGCTCAATTCCGCTCTCTTCCTTGAACCGTGATCCTCTAAACGTCTGTTTCCATCTCTGTCTCACTACTCTCCTCATCCTCTGTCCTTCTTTACCCTCTCTGATCTCTCTTCCCAGGCCTGGCCAGACGACGCCCTGCAGAAGGTGGCATGTCACTTCCTGGATGATGTGGAGCTCTCGCAGGAAGTGCGGGCAGGAGCAGTCTTCCTGTGTAAATACATCCACCAGAGTGTTGCTGCTCTGTCTGAGAGGTGACGATCGCCAATAATCGCTACTGATCAGTGTGTTTGTCAGTGCGGTCCGGCACAGCGGGTCAATCAGTGCGCTCAGACTTGTCCCACGACAGTTAGGTATGTGTTTGGTCAGTGTGTGGAATTTTGTGTCCATTAGTAACAGTAAGATAATAATTGTTTTCCCGCTGTAAATCTTTTACCATTGCTTAATATCAAGTCCGACACATTTCACTAGAGAAAAGTCCAATTCTCAAGCAAATCAAACCGCAGGGAGCTGTTGAATCACATGTGTAACTGCACTGCAGAGTCTGCACTGATTGACAGCCCATCTGACTGTCGCCTTGAGCCAAATATTGCATAGCAATGGACAGACAGAATAGTCCTCTGTGGTGCACAGGCAGGCATAACCAACTGTAGACCAGATTATCAGGTATGATGTTTTAGGACTCTGTTTTGTTCCATTTCAAAGGTGAAATACAATGCCCATCAACCATAGTTCTTTGGTTAGTTGCTTGGTGCTCTTTGTAGGTTTTATGCCTCCCTGCAAAGGAGAACCTATGTGACTCCCAATTCCTACCTGGAGCTGCTGAAGACCTTTCGGAGCCTCCTGGAGAGACAGCGTCTGGAGCTGCTGACCGACAGAGAGCGCTACCTCACTGGGCTGGAGAGACTGGACCTCGCCTCGACACAGGTAACCCCTGCAGCTCTGCCTCACACTGTCCGACTGACTCACTCAGCCTCACTGCCAGGCCAAAACCCATACCTGTATATATCTGCACAGGTCAGTCCCTCCACCTCACTTACTTCCTCATCCGGAATCTCACTAGGTCAGGGAAGTCTGCACAGGTTAGTCTCTCACTTTTGTGCAAATTTCCAAAACTCCATTCTCAAAAGACTCTGGATCAGCTTGTTCATTTGGAGGTCTTAATTGAGCTAATTATGTAATGAATTAAAATGGCCCATGATCCGTTTGGAGTTCAGATTATTAAAATGATTTTCATGGGTTTAATAGATTCCCTTGCATAGATTATTAGTTAAATTAAGGGTGACTGCAGATGGATTGAAAGCCATTGGCAGTGTGTCCACCAAGGACTGAGCTTGCAATAGAACGATGGCAATTCAGTGGGCTGTAGTACCGGTGGTGTAACAGCAGGGAGCGCTGTGCGTTTTGCAGATCGCCGAGATGCAGCAGGAGCTGAAGGAGCTGGAGCCACTCTTGGTGCAGCGCAGCGCAGAGACCGAAGAGCTGCTGGGGGTTATCGCCAAAGAGACGCGTGAGGTTGAGGCCGTGAAAAGAGAAGTGGAGGCCGATGAGGCCACGGCCAACAGCGCAGCCCTGGAGGCTCAGAGCATCAAGGTACCGCCAAGGAGAAGAACGAAGTTACGTCAAAACTTTCCCTGGGGGTTGTGTTTTAACGTATTCCGATGCCAGATGTTTCCATGATGGAGTTATTTTGTAGATCTTTCCTACATAACCTAACACATCGAAAATCCATCTCCCCCTCCCTGACACCCACTCGCCTCCCCCCCTCTCTCCTGCAGGAGGAGTGCGAGCAGCAGCTGAGTGTGGCCCTGCCGGCCCTGGAGGCGGCGGTGGCAGCCCTGGACACGCTGAGGGGCAGTGACATCACGCTGGTCAAGACCATGCAGAACCCCCCAGCGGGCGTGCGCATCACCCTGGCAGCCGTGTGCGTGCTCAAGGTCAGGGCGGGCCTGGCTGGGACGCAGCCCAGGGGGTCAGACAGGAGAGCGGGTACCGCACAGTGGCTAGGAGTGGGCGTTAGAACAAGTTGGGACCTGACGGAGAGGGCGCTGCCTCAGCACAGATATTGTGGAATCAATAGGTCGATTGCGCTTCTTTGTGTGTTAATTAGAGAACAAAAACACATTAATTCGCTAATACATACGTGGCTTCCCAATATCGTGGCCCAGCGGCCCACCCCTTCCACAAATCATAGGATTCCTGCAGGGATGCTGGTGAGCCCAATCACCCTGCAGCTCCCACCTGGCAGCCCCACTGAAGCCCAGCAGGTGTGAGCCTGGTCAGTACCTGGATGGGAGAAAGCTAAGGTCGCTGCTGGAAGAGGTGTTCGTGGGGCCAGTAGGGGGCGCTCACCCTGCAGTCCTCATTCATCAGTGTCTGTGCTGTAGTGTTGACAACAACATAGAAAAAATTGTGAAATGCTGAGTTACGTAGCAGTAGGCAGTGGAACACATTACACTTCAGAGACAGAGGCTGGGTGGATCACCAGGTGATGGAAGTGAGGACTCAGATTAACAGAAACTGCCCTCCCAGCGTGTAGTGGGGCTGAGACAATGGGGAGTGCAGGCTAGAGGTTAGAGCTGAGACAGGGAGGCAGTTTGGACTAATGCTTAGGTCTGAGCAGTTGGGAAAGAGGTACAGCAGAGGGAGACAGGGGAGGCCAATGAAACTGAGAGCCCATTTCTTGACCTTCTGTATGGCAGGGCATCAAGCCAGAGAAGAGGGTGGACAGCGTGGGGAGGAGCACTGACGACTACTGGCCTGCCGCCAAGAAGACGCTGGGGGACATGAAGTTCCTAGAATCTCTGAAGGTACCACCTCTGAGAGCTGAGAATATATTCTGAGAAGTTCGAATATTTAAACAAAACATTTTGTGTTGAGAACAGGCCACTCAGAGATGGCTATTTTGCTAGGCACTGAGTATATGGTGTAAGGCCGTTTGCTGGTCTCCGTTTGAAAATTTGAGCAACTTCATGAATCTCCATTAGATTTCTCTTAGTTTGTTGTCTGGTTTGCTTCCTGTCCCAAAGCAAATAAGAAATGAAGACAATACGTGGGGCAGATCACATTAATGGGGCCTTCCTGATGACTGTGTGAGTAATAGAGACACAGGAGTGCAGGGGTAGCAGCTATTCCTGGAGAGTAGCATGAGAAGGGTTACGAGCAAGAGGGGTCCTTTCGTCCCATCATGCATTTTTCATATTTAGTAGTCAATTGATCCAAGGATTTCACCCAGCTTTTTCTTGAAGGCAGGCAAGATATTGGCTTCAACAACATGGCTGAGTGGCTTGTTTCATACTCCCATAACCCTTTGGGTAACTAAGTGCCTCATGTTCTCAGTTTTAATGTACTTCCGCCTACAGTAGTTTCCACGGATGTCTTCGGGTTCATGTTTCACTGTTGATTCCGAAGAGGATCAGCTGAGGATTTTGAAAATTGGTATCAGGTTCCTTCATAGTCTTCTATGTTCAACACTGACAGGGCTTGGCTCTACAATTGTTTTTAGCCTGTCAGTGAATGTGTTACATGTTGTGCATGACTGATTCTGGCCTGGACTGTTGCGACCCAGGACTTTGACAAGGACAACATCCCACCACGTGTGATGGCCCAGATCAGACGGGATTTCATCTCCAGTGAGGAGTTCCAGCCTGCAGCAATCCGAGCAGTGTCTTCTGCCTGTGAGGGGCTGTGCAGCTGGGTCAGGGCCATAGAGGTCTATGACAGAGTGGCCAAGGTAGGGCCTCTCTCCTTTTTCTCCACATGCAGTATAACTCAATTCAACTGGACTGATCAGTCCATTACTGTGTTTCTAAAGGACAACTGCGGACATCAATTAACTGCAATAAGTAATTAATAGCTGTGGTGTAATGAAAAAAAAATATGTATATAAAACAGACCAATCAAAAGGACTTTGAAGAAAACATTACCTCTGTTTACTGATTGGCTACAGTGAGGAAATCAAACTACAGATGAACCAATTAGCAAATATTCACATACAGTAAACAACACAGAACAGTAGACATAGACACTTATCAATATACTGCATCTTGCAAAAGTATTCACCCCTTGACAAACATGTCCCAATACGCTGAATTACAATTCCAGTTTTGGTGAAAAGGGAATTTTGTGCTCCCAAATTAATTTAAGTGTGCCGTAACAAAATACTTATGCAATCAAAACATTTTAGTTTCTGGGGTGGGGGGGGTTCATGGACGTTTAATGTCTTTCACAATAAATTTGATGAGGTTCTGATCAAAATATTCGCTTAAAAAAAGTCTGCGTCAGTTGTAGTTCATCACAATGAGACATCATCTGAAGTGGTGTGTATATGTATCGTCTCAGATTGTGGCACCAAAGAGGGCCTGTCTGAGCGTGGCACAGACAGAGCTCGAAGAACAGCAGGCAAAACTGGCAGCCGCCAGATCGGAGCTCAGTGCCGTGACCGACAGACTGGCGGGGCTGCAGGAGAGACTGGCACGCCAGCTGCAGGAGAGAAGCCAGCTCCAGGACAGCATCACACACACCAGGCCAGTCAGGGGAGAGAGGAGGGGAGGGATTCAGAGGTGTCAGAAACACGCTGTATTCCCCAGACACAGCTGGAATCCTGCTGGTGTGTGGATGTGCCTGTTAGAAACACACTGTATTCCCCAGACACAGCTGGAATCCTGCTGGTGTGTGGATGTGCCTGTTAGAAACACACTGTATTCCCCAGACACAGCTGGAATCCTGCTGGTGTGTGGATGTGCCTGTTGAAACACACCGTATTCCCCAGACACAGCTGGAATCCTGCTGGTGTGTGTGGACGTCTCTGTTTAAAACACACTGTATTCCTAAAAAGTACTGCGAATCCTGCTGTTGTGTGGATCTGCCTGTTAACAGTGCTCTGTATTCCCCAAATGCAGCTGGAATCCTGCTGGTGTGTCAATGGTCTCTGTGTTCTTCCAGGCTGAAGCTGCAGCGTGCGGAGAGGCTGATCAGCAGTCTCGGGGGGGAGAGGGAGCGCTGGCAGGAGGTGGCCAGTCGTCTTGGGGACTCGTACCAGAACATTGCAGGAGATGTGTTGCTGAGCGCTGGCATGGTGGCCTATCTGGGGCCCTTCACCCCTGGCTTCAGACAGGTGGGGGCCTCTCGCCCTTCCTTTCTCCTCCTCTTTCTCATTCCCACTCACTTTAGGCAGGCGGCACCCTGGAGTCCTGGAGTGGACACGGGAGGTCAACAGTCATTCAGTTTCTGGTCATTTAAATCCAAAGGCTATGGTGTGTGGATGTTGAGTAACATCCATAAATTGGTTTGATCAATCAATCAAATGGATACGTCATTCGTCCTCTTCTCCCCCGCTTCCCCGTTTCCTCTTCTCTGCCACCTCTTTCCCATTCCCACCTTCCCTGCTCCCTCTCCTCCTTGTCTCTCACTCAGGAGGTGTTGTCCGAATGGCAGTCCCAGTGCGTGCGTCAGCAAGTGCCAGTGTCGCCCCACTTTTCTTTGTCCTCTACCTTGGGTGACCCCCACACCATCCTAGAGTGGCAGCAGTGTGGCCTGCCTCGAGACACGTGAGTCCTTCAGTCCGCCTGAGCACTGTGCCTGTGTTACCCCGAAACAGAGGATCCCCCACAGTGAGCCTTTATTCTATAGGCTACAGCATTAACAAGACCTACACTAGGTCCTACAAGCTCATCACAACTGTTAGGGCCTTCCTCTTCTGGCTTCCTCTAAATTTTAGGTTTGGTTTTAAAATCCTTCACCTGATTTACGGCATCCTAAATAATCTGGCTCCTTATTTACTTATTAAGCTCTTGGAATCTGTGTGAGATTCCAACCCTCTGTCTGTTTTTGAAACCTAAACTACATTATTTTTAATTTAATTGTATATAGCTTTTGTTCTGTGTTTATTGTGTTATTCTTTGTTATTTGTCCTCTATTCTAACCTAATTATATATTTCTTTGAGATGCCCTGACATGAAAGGTGCTATATAAAATATTTTTTTCTTCTTATGCTCCTTATGTTGGAGCTGTGGTAGTTCAGACTTGCTGGAAGTCTGGAAGGTCCTGGGTTCAATCCCAGGTAGGGGCAAGTGATGTAACTTGCTCTAATTCCTTCCAGATGGCTCCCAGGTCAAATCAGCCTGCTTTCCAAATGAGTACTGGGGCTAATAGACTGGCTGGAGCATGATGCTGACCACATCACCTCCACCTCCAGTCTTGGATGGTTGAGGAAAAATTGTGACCCTTGCCCCCCATTGGCCTTTATGGCCTAAAAAGGGACCTACCTACCTGCTCCTTTTGTCCTCGTGTCCTTTTCTCTCAGCATTTTCTTACTTTCTGCCCACACCATGGTGCCTGAGCCCCAGCCCCAGCTCTGTCTCACCCTGACCACCCCTCCCCCCCAGGTTCTCGGTGGATAACGCCCTGATCGTGCGTCACGCTGAGCGCTGGCCCCTGCTGCTGGACCCTGAGGGCCAGGCTGGGCTGTGGATCAAGACCATGGAGAGAGACAGCCAGCTTCAGGTCTGTCGGGCTGGGGAGAGGGGCTACCTCCGCACCCTAGGCAACTGCATACAGGTCAGTACAGCTACAGGCCAGTGTGGGTACCAGCTGGGCTTTACCATATTAAAGCTCATTCTCTGTTTCTGACTGTCTCTGACCGCAGCCCCCAGCTATCATCTGACTTTGTGTCTACCTGCTCTTGTTATTCAACTGCCTACATTCTGTAAGTGCTTATCTGTACCTGCAGTATTGAAATACTGCACCCTGAAATTATTTACGCTACAGTACATTTTTTGGAACACACATCCCTTTGTCTATTTAAACTAATAATTCCAGTTATGTGATTAAGAAGTGGATTTTCCAACTACTTGCGCTGGTATAATTGAGAAGGTCCAGTACTTTCTTACCCCTGATTTCTATGAATGCACATTTATCTACAGTGCTTCTGATTGCACCTGTATATTACTGTATGTATTTCTGAAATTCATTTCGAGGATCTTATACTCAGTATCTGAGTATATGTCATTACTGCCTCCCTTAGCTGTCCATATGTCCACTGTTTCACAGATATACAGTATGCACGTGTTTCAGGGTTGGATAAGTGCCTGAGAGCCCCCTTTGATACTCATTCTCTTTCTGATCCCACTCTCTTCATTGAAATCAGTTTCACAATTTTTTTGTTAGTTCTGAATCAGTCGCTTAGTGAAACGTAGAACCTACAAGACGTCTTTGAGAATATTGCTATATCGAGTATCTATCTGGGCAGAAAATGGCTGCTGAAATTAAACGAAATAACCTTGCGTGTCATCTTGTCATCAGCCACAAGGGAAATTCATGCGCTTCGACATCATAATGACTGCAGGATGCTTGAGCGAGTTTTAACCCACACTTCCTCCTCCCCCACACTGTGGTCTTCTACCCCTCACCTCTGCCTCAGTTTGGGACTCCTGTCCTGTTGGAGGGGTTGGGAGAGGAGCTGGACCCTGTACTGGACCCCCTCATGCTGAAGCAGACATTCCAGCAGGCAGGGGTAGATTACCTAATCCTTGGGGAGACCACCTTGCCCTACAGCCCCCACTTCAGACTCTACCTCACCACCCACCTGCCCAACCCACACTACCTGCCTGAGACCGCCGCCAAGGTAAGACACAACCCCACCTCTGCACCTGGTCCACCTACACCCACACCTCTCGCCTCCAGATGTCAACTGCTTACCTCTAGCTCCTAGATTTCAAACATCACCCCCTGGATCTGATCATTCAACCATTAACCCCTGCATCCTACAATTCAACCGCTTACCTATAGCTCTAAGATTTCAATCATCAATCCCTGGATCCAAGATTTCATCCATTACCCCTGGATCCAGTAATTCAACCCTTTGCTCTTTCTGTGGTCTATGACATAATTAGACCAAAGTGTTTGCTTAACTAGTCCAAATTACAAAGTTGGCGTGCTGTCGTCTGAGGCGTGCCCTAGGTTCTGAGAGTGTAGTTTTCTTCATAAACCATATACATAATTATAGCCTGACACTGCTGTCTGTAGTTGAAGCTCCACCCTGTCCACAGTGTGACCTTTCCCCTTTCAGGTGACCCTGGTGAACTTCATGGTGACCCCACGGGGCCTGCAAGAGCAGCTCCTGGGTATCTTGGCCGCCAAGGAGCGACCGGAGCTGGAGGAGACGCGGACACGTCTGTACCAGGAGGGCGCGACTCTCAGGTCAGTCGTAGCACGAGGAGTCAGATTTCAGCCAGCCACAGTGCAAAGCACAAATACACAAGGGAGGAAGACAGTGTGGTCTCTCTGTCTTTCCCTTTATCGCTCGGTCTGTATTTCTTTCAGAGCAGTGTGAAGCTACGGCCTTTTCTTTGCTCCCAGACTGAGTAAAGACTGAGTACTGAGTTTCTTGTCCTCCCTCAGGAAGCAGCTGCAGGAGATAGAGGAGGAGGTGTTGCGAGTGCTCTCAGGGTGCCAGGGCAGCATCCTGGAGGACGAGAGTGCTCTCTCCGTCCTGGCCTCCAGTCGCTCTCTCGCTCGTGAAATTCTGGAGCGCCAGACAGTCACGGCAGCAACCGAGAAAGAAATCGAGGCCACACGGGATGAGTATCGGCCGGTGAGGAACACCAGACCCCCTCATTGCCCCCGCGCTAGCCTTGGTGTTAAGATCTACATACGCTAGGAAATATTTCAAGTAGGTAGAGTAGCTGCAACAGCAGGCGTAGGCTAATAAGGAACAAGTAAAAGGTTTATTCCATACTGAAAAGAGAAGAAAGGAAACACAATGTTTTGGCTGTGGAGCCTTCTTCGGGTGTGTGGAAATAATGCTGCTTACATTACTGAGGAAATATTACCGCTTACACTCAATAAGCAAGTAACCTAATAATAATGCAGCAGCAATTAAACAAAATAAGCCTTCTCCAAACTCAGTGATTCCTTGGTTACATGCCTTCCTGTGTCTCATGCTGTGTGCTTGTGGGCCTGCACATCCTGACCAGCCCCTCTGCCCTCTGCCCTCTGTGTGCAGGTGTCCAGCCAGTGCAGTCTGCTGTTCTTCGTGCTGTGGGACCTGGCCCGGGTGGAGCCCGCGTACCAATTCTCTCTGCGCTGGTTTCTCAGGCTCTACAGTGCCTCCATCTGTCAGAGTCAGAGGGCCACAGCCCTGCAGGAGAGGATAGAGCACCTCAACGCACACTTCACCTCCAGGTCAGAGCACACACTATGTCAAAACAATCACACGGCCAAAGCACTAGTTTACCCCCAGCACTGTGCAGTGAGAACAGATTTTCAATTACAGTGGAGACCTGTCTATACGGCAGGGCTAATGTTTACAATATTACTATACTGTTTACTAGAGCACTTTAAGTACCTTGCTTAAGGGTGCAATAGCAGTGACCCACCCAGGATTTGAACCCACAACCCTCTGATGCTGGGCCCTAAGCACTGCTCCAATTATCTACCTCAAACTCATGCTCCCCACACCAAATCGAACCCATGAGATGGGTTTACTCACCATTTTGCTAATGTGGTCTCAGCAGTACCATCCTAAATTGTGGTGAGCTCCAGATCACCTTTGGTGGTGAGCTCCTCTCTCTGCTTTCCCTTCCATCATACCCCTGTGTCTCTCCCTGCAGTGTGTACGAGAGGGTGTGTCGCTCGCTGTTCGAGAGGCACAAGCTGCTCTTCTCCTTCCTGCTGTGTGTGGGTCTGCTGCGCGGCCAGGGGAAAGTCGGCCAAGCCGAGTGGGGCTTTTTGCTAACCGGGGGCATGACCCTACAGGCCCCGCCCTCAAACCCTGCCCCCGACTGGCTTCAAGAGCCATCCTGGAGAGAGCTGGTGTGCCTGTCTTCCCTGCCTGCCTTCTCTGGACTCCAGGAACACTTTACTGCCAATGTAAGTAACACTATCTGTTTCAGATTTCAGACACAGGAGTAAATGTTCAAACTGGGATGAAGCAATCAGTGGAGTACTGCAGGGATCGGTACTTGGACCACTGCTGTTCCTAATCTTTATACTGTAAATGATCTAGATTCTAGTTAAGTAAATTAGGTTAGTAACTAGTTAGTTAAAGTTAGTAATCTAGTTAGGTTTGCAGGTGGTACCAAGCACTGTAGAGACAGAAAATGACATTCAAAAGGACACAGATAAAATTGGAGGCTGAGCAAACACATGGCAGATGACATTTAATGTAGACAAGCTACATACGAGTAGGAAGATCATAAACTCTGCATATGAAATGGGAATCGCTGAATTCAAAGAAGCACCATGACGTGAACTTGAGGTTGAATGTGAGAGGAAGAGGAACCAGCCCTGAGTTCTGTGTTTCAGACGGAGGAGTGGAGGAGGCTGTACGATGCCACCCAGCCCAACCTGCAGCCTCTGCCCACGCCGTGGCAGGATGCCCTCTCCCCCTTCCAGAGACTGCTGGTGCTACGCTGTCTGCGGCCCGACAAGGTACAGCAGGGGCTTGTTTTTGTTGAGTGTTAGAAGTGGTTAGATTTTAAAGAAGACTCTCACTTGCTGCGAAGCTGGGGGGGTGGGGCTGGTGACAGCAATTTGTGATTTAGGTCCTCCATCTTAACTGTGCTAAACTGGACATTACCTCCTTTTATGCTTCCCGGAGAGGCCTCTTTTCATCCGGTGGTTCTACCAGCGTAATATCCAATCAAGAAATCCATTGGAATGTTTCCTATTGCCCTTAAGTTTTGGATTTGGATTCCTGACCATTCTCCATTCCTCTCCTGCCTATCTCCCTCCTTCTCATTCTGTTCCCCCTCTCTTTCTTTCCTTCTCTCACTGCTCTTGTCTTTCTGGGTCTCCGTCCCCCTGTCCCTCTCGCAGCTTATACCCGCTATCCTGCAGTTCATTTCTGACCACTTGGGACCGGCCTACGTTGAGCCACCGACCTTTGACCTCCAGCGCAGTTTTGCGGACTCCTCCAACTGTACCCCACTGGTGTTTCTCCTGTCCCCCGGCTCCGATCCCATGGCCGTGCTGCACAGATTTTCACAAGAGCACGGTACGCCCCCCCTCACCACCCATACTCACCTCTTGCCCACTATGACCCAGTATGCTCTTCTGCCTCCCCCCCAACCCTACTCCTCCACCTCGTTCCTGCCCCCTGGTATATCCCCTTATTTCTGCCGTCTCCCTCTCTAAATTCACATTCAGTTGTGTTGGAGAGAAACCTGTTGTCCAAGTCACAGAAAATACAAAAAACACCACGCTGAGGACAGCAGAAACAAATGTTTTTATATTTCTCTCTGCCCAGTTGTAACCCTAACCTCTCCTGTCTTACTAGCTTATACCCCTCTTCTCCTTTGATCTCCCTCACTCCCTCCCTGCCACCCCATAACTCCTGATGCCTGTACCCCTTCGCGTCACTGTCGCCGCCTGTGTGTGCCGCAGGGCCAGAGGGAGCGGTGCTGTGCAGTGTGTCTCTTGGCCAGGGCCAGGAGCACATCGCGCGGAGGCTGATGGAGAAGGTCAGTGGCCAACGTCACTCCGCACTCAATTCAAACAGCTCAATTCCAACAGCTTTATTGGCAGGACCGATGGATTACAGTGTTGCCAAAGCACATGCAATTGACACAACATCTACAGACATTTAGAATACAGACGCATCATAAGACATACAGTAGACATACTGCACAACATACTGTAACGCGTGCGGCCACCATTGCAGGTTGTTCAAGCCGGCTTACCAGAGCGGTGACGTCACCGGCCTTCCCTGTGAATAGCAGGGACCACAGCCGCCGGGCAGACGGGAGATCTCCCTTTAGCTCAACGGGCTGGGTCCCTGTTGAGTGATGGCGGAGGCCTAGGTTCGAGTCCCCAGCGGTGGGGGGCTGACCTGAGGCGGTAGCAGCGAGGGCGCATACCCACGTGAACCCAAGAGTGCTACAATACGACACTCTCTCTCAATCCCAGCTCCTCTGTGTTGTTATCTTATTATTACTCCTTCATTCCTGCTCTATTTGCAGGTTCAAACTGATTCAAACTCAAAGCATGGTTTGCGTTACGTTCGTGCCAGTAAGTACCAGGAGAGGAGTTTAGGATCCTGTGCAGAGAAGAAAACCAAGTCCGAAATCCATAGTCCAAAGAGATACAACCAAAATTGAGAAAAACCACAGTCCAAAAAAAACGGGAAAAACAAGCCAGAAACGAAATCCCAGTCATAGACCAGAAGCCAGTAAAATCTGAAAAGTCCAAAAGCCAGTTAAATAAAGATCCAAAGCGGCCAAAAACTAAGTCCTAATTGTTGTAATCACAAAACTAAGTGTTGTCGAGGGGAAAATACGTTCAGAAGCCAGGAATCCACAATCCAAGCTGAAAGCACTGAGTACAAAGAGGGAAATTCCAAAATACTGAGCAGCTTGTAATCTGCAATAGCTTCCTAAAACTGGGAAGTGCCGAGGGTGTGGCGATGACCCGGGTGAGTAGTCGGGTGTTCCGGAAAGGTCTACCCCTTCTTAAAGGGACAGTGCAGGATGCCGGGGATGTAACAGTTTGGTGTTTTCCTCTTTACTTGAAGACGGCTCTGTTGATTTCTTTGGTCCCATCTCGGTCTCACCCCGCCTCTGCCCCCTCCTCCTCTCCCCAGGCTGCAGAGGAGGGGAGCTGGGTGGTGTTACAGAACTGCCACCTGGCCGGAGCCTGGCTGGGCGAGCTGGGGGAGCTGTGCCAGGGGCTGCTCTCCGACCCGACGCGACCTCAGCCCTCGTTCCGCCTCTGGCTGACCACCTACCCCTGCCCCGCTCTCCCGCCTGCCCTGCTGCGGGACAGTGTGAAGATCACCAGCCAGCCCCCCCGGGGTCTGCGAGCCCGCATGCAGCGCTGCTACGCCGCCCACCCCATCTCGGACCCCGAGTTCTACAGCAGCTGCAGCACACAGAGGGTGGGGCCCAGTGACACACGCGCTCACAACCTCCGAGCCCACCAGCAGCAGGACAGGGGTCTCTCGAGCTCTTTCGTGCTCTGCCTGACCCAGTGCTGCCAGACATAAAACAACGAGCAGACAGTTGCTCTTCCAGTACATTTCCAGATATTTAGAGCAATTATAGGGGCAGCACAGTGGGGCAGTAGTTAGTCCTGCAGTGCTGGGGTTCTGGGTTCAGTTCCTGGGGTGGTACCTGCATGGAGTTTGTATGTTCTCCCTGTGTTCACATGGGTCTCCTATGTGTGCTGCTTTTTCTAGCTCATTAAAAACAGAAAAGAGGGGAGGCAGTGAAAGATGGTCAGGGGTAGAGAGTGAGAACAGAAAAGTGAAGATTTTTGTACACAACAGTTGTTTTTAAAATTATAGCCAGGGCTTTAAATGGCAGAGGTATTGAGGCACAGTGGTTAGCCTTTCTGCCTCGCAGGGCTGGGGGCCTGAGTTTAATTCCTGGGCACAATCTATGTGTAGTTTGTATGTTTTACCCATGTATGTGTAGGTTTCCTCCCGTGGTCCAAAGACATACTGGTAGGTTAATTAGCCCTGGTGTGAGTGTGTGTTTGTGTGTGCCCTGCGATGGACTGGCGTCCAGTCCAGGGTGTACCCCTCTTTGTGCCTGTTGCTTGCCGGGATGGGCTCTGGGTCCGCTGTGACCCTCTGTTGGATAAAGTGGTTAGAAAATGAAGAGAAGGATAGACCAATAGCATACTGCATTGCGGCAGGCTCACTCCCTGACCAGGTCTGCTGTGAGTGTGGTGGAGGATGTGGGGAGGATCCAGGGGTGTTTGGGAGGGGAGGTTTGGGGTTCTGCGCCCTCTTGTTTGCCAGTTTTTCCTGCAAGCATCTCTCTCTCTGCAGGAGTGGGGCCGGCTGCTGTTCGCACTGTGCTTTTTCCACGGTGTGGTTCAGGAGCGCTGTCAGTACGGTTCTCTGGGCTGGAGCGCACCATATGAGTTCAACGACTCCGACCTCCACATCAGTGCCAGGCAGCTGCAGGTAGGAGGGCAAGTTGGGGAGGACCCTGGGTTTCTAAGAAAGGGCATCTGGGGGTTCTGTACCCACTTGTCCTACTGCATTCCCACAGCATCGCCTGCCAGGAAACTAGAGGGTACACAGGTCCTAGATCCTGAAACAAACAGACTATACTTACAGAACTGGAAGAGGCTACCTATGAAAAAGGCCTTTATGTTGATACATATTCATTTTCTGTATACGGCGGGGAAGGGCACACAAAACATTAGGATAAACAAGAGAATTAGAATTACAAATTTGGAACTTGAATCGAAGGATGGGATGTGAAGATTGTCTAACATGCGACAAAGGCCTCAATTTGAGTATTCTGTACAATTGTGGTCACCCGTTATAGTAAAGATAGTGCTGCTCTGAGGTCAGTGTGTTAGTAAAATAAAACCAGTCGAGTCTTTCCATCCTTCAGATGCTGCTGAGTGAGACTGGCAGGGTGCCGTGGGAAGCTCTGATCTACTTGACAGGAGAGTGTAACTATGGGGGCCGCATCATCGATGACTTCGACCGCCGGCTGCTGCTCTGCCTGCTAAACACCTGCTACTGCCCCCTGCTGCTCAGTGACCACAATTACAGCTTTTCTCCCAGTGGTGTGTACCGCCTGCCACCAGAGGGCGGCATTCAAGAGGTCCTGGAGTATATTAAGGGCCTGCCACTGAGTGAACACCCTGAGGTCAGACTCGAGAACATCTTCATTGTCCACTTGCAGTCACGCTTGGTATAGAATTGTAAACTAGTTATTATAATTTTAAATAAGTAAAAGTGACAATGTTCTACATCAGAGCTTTTTTATTAAATTAAAGATTTACATGTCAGTTTCCATCCCATCTCATGTCTATTTTACTATGATATTTTGTTCTGGGAAGAGATTCTGATTTCTAAAATTCAGTGGAATTTGAATCTGGACAGATTGCAATGTCAGGATGCAGCCTGCAAAGCACGAGTGCAATCAACTATTCCATCTCTGGAGCTGAACAAAACACACAGAGCCCTGCAAAATGTCCTTCCAACAACGTCCTGATCTGTTGAATTGCAAAGGATGAAAAGTTTTTAAGTTGAAAATTGTTCATCCCAGGTTCAAATTGGACACTTGTGTGAATGAAACAAGATAAATGTCAGAAAAAAATGCCAAAACGATTAAATTCTAAAACATGTGCTTTGCATACGTATTCATGCTCTTAAGTCAATACCTGATGGAAGCATCTTTGGGTGAAACTGCAGCTTATAGCCTCTTTTTTGTCTCTTACAGTTTTGCATACCACGATAGTGCAGTTTTCGCCCCTTTCTTTTCTGAAAACCCTCATAGAATTTGTAGATTAACTTCTTTTTACCTTCCAGGATAAACCTCTGCTCGCCTCTTTTGACTCCATAGCCATCTCATCGAGAATGACTGTAACTGACATTGGTGGCGTGAGTGAGCGATAGTGTTTGAAATGCCTCGCTGTGGTACTAAGGGTGTAAGTGATGGATGGCAGAGTCCGCTGAGGCCTCATTCCAGTCTTGTGTGTTTCCAGGTGTTTGGTCTGCATGAGAATGCCAGCATCGCCAAGGAAACTAAAGAGACCAGCCAGCTGTTTGAGAGCATCCTGGGCACGCTGCCCAGGGAGGTGAGAGTACAAGAGGACTCTTTATTATTGATTCCCCCCTCTTTATTTCAACAGATTTACACACACGCTGGTAAAACAAAAGGCGTTCAGGGTAATAACTTGCCTTGCTCCCGGTGTTACTGGAATGAGCTCAAACACTAACACACACACACACACACAACCACCACTAACACTGGTGGACCTCTTTTTTTACTAAATAAACCACGAGTTACTCCCATGTGAGAGTGCACACTTTTCTGACAATTATTGCAACGATTGTCTTGCATGCAGTTCAATAACTGCATTTAACAGGTGTTTGAGGCCCTATATGGCGGCCTCTAGTGGCAGGTTTGTAGTTATTGCAGTGTCTCCCAGGTTTCTAGTTTCCTCCCACAGTGCAAAGACATGCTGGTGCTGTCCCATAGAGGGTGTACCCTGCCTTTCGCCTGTTGCTTGCCAAGATAGAAATTGGCTCCTTCGCGAGCCTGAATTGGAAGAAGCAGTTGGAAAATGGAGGAATGATTTGTTGCATACTGTATATTGCATCAGTGCTGTGTGGATCTAGAGTCCAGTGTGTTTCTGTGTGCAGGGTGTGTGCTGTGTGTGTGCTATCGTCCACAGGTCAGTGCTGTGTGTCGTGTGTTGTGCAAGGTGTTTCTGTGTGCAGGGTCTGTGCTGTGAGTGTGCTACCGTCCGCAGGTGAGTGCTGTGGGCAGGTCTTCTTGTGAGCTGGTGGCGGAGCTGGCTGCTGACATCTTGTCCCGTATACCTCCCGCCTTCAACACTGATGACATCGTGGTGAGAGGCTTCTTCCCTCTGTCATTAATGCTGTGGTACACTACCACTGATCAAACAAAATATTGAGTATATTATTACCACTTCTATTAGAGGTAGGAACCTGCAGTATTTCAAGCTTAAATGCAATGATCTAACAGTCCAAATCTTTGTGTTGCCAGTCCAGTCAGGGCAAAGAAAAAGCAAAAAAGTCTACAGTTACTGGGCAGGGCTACAGCAAATTGCAACTAATTATTTGAGAGACTGGCTTAATCTCAGTAGCTTCTCATTAAAACAATGTGAGACTGAAGAGAAATCTTCAGTCTGATTCTCTAACTCTCCAACTGTCCCATTCTCGGTCCCTCCCCCCGTCTTCCTGTGTCCAGCGGCGCCTCCCCCCTCGGCACGCCGAGTCGATGAACGCGGTGCTGACGCAGGAGCTGGGGCGCTTCAACCAGCTGACGGGCACAGTGCGGGACAGTCTGACACAGCTGGGCCACGCACTGAGGGGACAGACGCTCATCACCCCTGAGCTGGAGGACACCTCCAACAGCCTGCTGCTGGGCAAGGTGCCCTGCCCTCCACTGCCCCCGACCCCTGACCCCCAACCCTCGACCCTCGACCCCCTGACCCCCTGACCCCTGACATTCTGTACTGGGCTGGGCATTCCCACAGCATTCTGGTGTTGTTTTGGGGATCACTATTATGTATCCAGGCTCATGTGAGGAGACTACAGTATCCCAATCCTAAACCTAAGACTTCTGCTTCCGGCCCTAACCCTAAAACTGTCTCGGTATAAATCAATTCTGGTTGTTCTGCCCATAGCTCCAGTGACTCCAAAACATTCCTGCTGGGGCAGAGGCCACTGTTGCCCATGTTTTTTTAGCACTCTTCTTTAAGCACTTGAATTTCACATGAACATTTCTAGATTTTTTTCATGTTTTTGTTTGTTTTCCCTGTTGAATTTTCTCCCTCTCTCCCATCTCCCATCCTTCCTCCTCTCCTGTTCCCTCTGAGTACGGAGCGTGGGAAGAGCACTAGCGCTGATGTGATGATGAGTGGTGACTCCCTCTTCCTCCCTCTGTGTCCAGGTGCCAGCCCTGTGGTCTGCCCGCTCATACCCATCTCTCAAGCCCCTGGGCAGCTACATCGCTGACCTGCTGCAGCGGCTCCAGTTCTTCCAGGTACGACCTGACCCTAGTGGCATGGGAAAAACAGAGTGAGGACAGATGGCTTGCATTGCTCGGGACACTCGTGGCTTCTGGGCTTTCTTTTCGTCAAGCTTTGATTACATCATTGCAACCCTAGGAACGTATTAGACTGCTTTATTAGAGCTTCCAGAAAGTTACTGGCTTCCACTTAGCTATGAAATCTTCAGAAGAACACAAGCTTCTACAACATTCTGGAGAGATGTGTTCCATGCTCTCACAATCATTTAGGTAGAGAAATATGTCCTGTTCTCATTTTTAAATGCACATCCCCATAGCCCTCCCCTGGTTCATGTTTCAGTGATGATTCTGAAGAAATTCATTGGGTTGTCATTGCCCTTCTATGATAATAAAAAACTGTGCAGTGTGTTATGATTCCAGTCAAGTGTGTTAACAGCACAGCTATGTGCTGTGCCCTGTGATTCCAGTCAGGTGTGTTAACAATATAGTTGTGTGCAGTGTGTTGTGATTCCAGTCAGGTGTGTTAACAGTACAGTTATGTGCAGGCCCTGTGATTACAGCCAGGTGTGTTAACAGTACATTTGTGTGCAGTGCCCTGCGATTTCAGTCAGGTGTGTTAACAATACAGTTGTGTGAAGTGTGTTTTGATTCCAGTCAGATGTGTAAACAGTACTGTTGTCTGCAGTGCCCAGTGATTATAGTCAGGTGTGTTAACAATAAAGTTATGTGCAGTGCCCTGTGATGACAGTAAAGTTATGTGCAGTGTCCTGTGTGTGTTTTTGTTTTCCAGAGCTGGGTGGACAGAGGTCTTCCCTCGGAGTTCTGGATCTCTGGGTTCTATTTTCCTCAGGCTTTCCTGACAGGGGCTCTACAGAACCATGCACGCCACCACCACCTGCCGGTAGACCAGCTGAGCTTCAGCGTGGCAGTGACATGTCGAGAGAGAGAGTCAGTGGCAAGCACAGAGACAGACACTGAGAGCCAGGGAGATACTGTCCCGAATAAAGAAAGTGAAGGAGACAGTGACCCCAACAGGTGCCCAAGGATTCAGGAAGAAACTGTGACTGATCCTGAGAGTGATTCCACCAACCTCTCTGATCAGGTAGGAATGAATACTCACATACTGTTTCGCAGAGCTACAACTTGTTCACATGAACAGCTCATGTTATGACAGAACTGATAGCACTAAAGTATTTCGCTTTGTTTTTTCCTCATAAATTTTACTCTCTTTTCTAGATGATAGCCTTCATTTAATCGTTACTGATAACTTTGAGAATTTGTTGCAGAAATTTGAGGCTTGTTTTGAAAATCTAAAGTGGGTTATGTTCTCTTGCACATGAATATGATCCATTACTATGTTGACCTCCAACTAACTCCATACTGCCTTCTTAATTCCATAATTTTCTCATAGGATACAAAAATATCTATGAATAAAAGGTTCTCTTTGTGTATACATATATACTCCCAATAGATCTGTATGTACTGTCACAATCTCTTTCCATATACTGTATATATTTCTCTTTCCCAGAACTATGGTGTACATATCTATGGGCTGTACATGGAGGGAGCTCGCTGGGATCGGGAGAGGGGAGCAATAGGAGAGTCCCTACCAAAAATCCTGTACGATTGCCTGCCTGTTGTATCCTTTCAGAGAAAGGCTGGACACCAGACCTGGCTAGTGGTAACTATGTGTTAATGAAATGTAGAGAACAGTGGGAGAGGTCCTGAGCTGAGATACTGTATATACATACCTACAGTATAATTCGTGGAGTGTTATCAGCCTGGAGTTTCCATATTCTTGCAGTATTCACATGGGTTGTCTTCAGGTGTTCTGCCTTCCTCCCATGGTCAAAAGACATGCTGGTAGGTTAATTACCTTCTGGGAAAACTGGTCTTGTTGTGAACTCTTGTGTATTTGTCTGCCCTGTCATGGACTGGTGTTCCATCCAGGGTGTACCCTGCCTTGCAACTGTTGCTTGCTGGGATAGGCTCCAGAATTGGATAAAGAAAATGCAGGGATGGATAGATCTGTAACTTTATGACCAGAGCTGCCACCACAGTTCTTCTGTGGCCTGACTGTGTCAAGAAGCCTACCTTGCAAGAAGTCACACCACAGAGCCAAACCGGGAACTGACCTTTTCCTTGTTTCTCAGTTTGAACTGTATCAAAGCAGTAGGGCAAGGCAAATGCACAAATATTAAATAAACGGCACCTATTCTGCTGTCTTCTTTAACCCCGTGCTTCAGATATGGCTGCGGCCCCGTGAAAGGTCCAGCCTGACCGAAACTGACCAGGTGTACATCTGCCCAGGTACAGCGTGCAGCCTTCACTCTCCCACTCCACACTGCCACTGAGTCTCCCTTAGCCCTGCCCACACACCCACTGAAATCTTCCCCATTCCCTAAGTCAGGAATCACCAACTCTTGTACATTCTGAACCACTTTCTGAAGACATGGAACAATTCAGACTCATTCTAATGTAGGTGACATGTCAATTTATATATTTTAATTGGAGACCAAATTCGGAGTACCTTTGAGCCCTAAAGGGCCAGAGTTTTCCTGATTGCACAGAATTCTTGCTTAATTCATCAGTAGCTTGGAGTTGTTGCCAATCTATAAAAACAGGTGATATGTAAGATGAAGGCTTACAGCCTCAGGGACAAGTGCTGGAGACCAGTGCTCTACCCAGAAAAAGTGATGTGAGATAGTATTACACACACTCAAGGGCTTCAGCAGGACATAAATTCTCCTGCTATTTCTTCTCCCTCTTTTCTGTTACTGCTCTCTCTCCTCTTTCTCCCTTCCTCTTCTTCTTTTAGGACATAAACTGTGTGTCTTCTTTTCCCTTGCTCCTCTTTTTGTCTTGTACTGGAAAAATAAGTAGGTCTCAGTCTTAAACTATACCTGCTTGTATCAGTCGCTGACTTGTGGTGATATATTCTACATGAAGCTGGCGTTTTGCAATCTTGATACTAACATGATGGTCTCATTCCTTTCCCTCCCTCTTCTTTCTCCCTTTCCCAATCCTCTTCACCCCCTCCATCACTCTCTTCTTCTCTGTGCAGTGTATCAGACCGCCGAGCGTGGTGGTCAGTGTTACCCGGGCCGGTGCAATAACCTGGTGCTGACCCTGTCCCTGCCATCCCAGGAGCCACCCAGTCACTGGGTGAGACGGGGTGTCGCCTGCCTGTGCCAGCTGCACTACTGACAAGCAGTCCTGCTCCATCTTTTTAAAATGAAAATCTAGCTAGAGGCAAGTACAGAAATTAGATCATTAGGTTCTCTAATGGGAATTTCCAGTCCAATGTCCTTGTATGATGGCATTGTGATGAAGGATGAAACATTAAATGAAGTTTTGACTACTTTTGTCATTTCAGATCCCACAGCTCTGTCATGAAGGGTTTGAGTGTTACCCCAGTGCCCTGTCTAATGTCCTTTCTGGGCTTGTACAATCCTACATATACAGTATGTGACAAGGCCTATCCTGAGCTTGGGTAGCTAAAAGCTCTCAACAGTCAATTACTAGCAGATGTTATTAAAGACCCTTTCCAGTACTGAAGAAAAGCACTCAAAAATCCCAAATTACCTCCATAAGAGTTCACATCCTTTATATACCCTTACATAACACAAAAGCCTAATTATACCCATGTGACAATGTATTTTTCCAGACCTGTCACCAATACATTTATAACTAACACCCAGTGTGGCTATTTACAACAATTAGAGTTTATATAGTGGTCTCTAGTGGCAGGTTTATATAATTGCAGAGCCTTCTGATGCAGGCCTAACACAGCTTCTCCCACTATAGCTCTTAGCAATAGGGAAAGCATCATCCCTATTGATGTAACACAGAGCAGAGGGGAGAGGAACAGTTCCAGCAAGTATCTTCTTGGGTGAAACCCCCTCTGCTGTGAGCTCCCTCTGCTGTAAGTTCCCCAGAAAGATATCAGTACCCACTCTTTTCCAAAAGGACTGTTTTGCTTCAAGTTCTCTCTCAGAGGTTGTCTGCATGGCTCTGTCACCCTAACTGCTGCAGGGGCGCCGTATGAATGGCAGACCCTGTGCTTCTCTCCCTGTCTGTGTCTCATGGAGAGCAAGTTGGGATATGCAAAAAGACAAATTACTAATACAAGAAACTTTATATGGCCAATAAAGTGATCTTACCTCTCTTACCTTACCTCTTAGTCATGAGCCCCTGGTCATGGATGCTCAATAGATCCTTCAGCTCAGCTTCAGAAGTAGGCTTTTACTCTGAATCTTTCCTCCAGCAATACTCACCTTAAACTGGACCCATCTTCCATGATCTGAGGGCCCACTGGGGTTGGGTTGCACTCCTCCCATGCTTCCTTCACGTGTGCTGGCATGACTGACCCTATCAATGCTTCTTCTTCCTCGTTCCTAAGTAGGGAACCATCAGGTCGACCTTGGGCATTCCAGAGAAGGCCATGCTGTACTCTGGTCCTGTTCCAGGTACTTCCCTGAACAGGACAGCATGCATTGCAGGGTGCAGCGTGCAGATTGGTGCAGCGGTGCCAGTCATGAACAGAACCCTCATAGCTGTCATACCAATCTTGGTCCATTTTGGGGCTATCCACATAGTGCCGAGAGGTATCACTGCACCATTCATATCATGCCCAAGTATCTGGGGCTTAGGTCCAGTCTATGGTGGGAGGCACTATCACTCCCTCCTGATGCCATGCCTCCCTACCCATATCAGAAAGCTGGTCCTATTGCCCTTATGAATTCCTTCTCTTCCCCAAAGCTTCTCAGGATTGTGGAAAGGACTTAGGTGCTGTAACAACATTGCCATTTGTCACCAAAACTAATCTATTATGCTTTAAAAAATAAGATGAGGAAAATAAATAAATCTGGAGTAATTATGTATTTTTCCACAGCAGAGTTCTTGCAGATTTTGTCACCTTTCTGACAGACAGTATCTTCAACAAGGGTGGTTTCAAGGGTCTGCTCACATAACCACCCACAATGGCCACAAATATGTGAAGTTCAGGACAATGTTTTCAGGTTACAACTCAGGAACCTCCACTAGCAGCATGCACATCCTTTATATACCCACAAAATACCCAACACAAAGGTACAAATTAAATCCTCAACCTTTCATCAATTATCCAAATTCAGTAACTCACCCCCAGTGTGGCTATTTAATAGCATTAGTGGCATTCTAGCATTCTAGTGGCAGGTCAGCTGTAAATGCAGCCCTTTCTTAAAATGGCCTGCTAACAACTTATTAAAAGTATTCAGTGGAAAACAATTCTTTCTTGTAAATGTAAAAATTATTTTCCCGGAGAACCATATTTTATACAAGCACCACGTAAATAATAAATTATGAAAACAACAGATTCTAGACCTGGATTGATAAAATAAGAAATTATGAATTTAAGGTAATCCCCAAAACCTAGCTCACATACCAGAAAGGCTGCATATTTGAGATACTTAATAAAGAGTTTAACAACTTGAAAGTGGTCAAATAATTTTGGTTACCACCATTTTTCCTTCTGTAACTTTTTTAATGTTTTTGCTTTACATCAAGTTCTTTATGAACAGGCATCGTAAAGGAAATGAGCTTGTTGTTCACCAGATGTTTCTTTTTGCTATGTTTGGGGATAAAAATGGGTTTACTTTAAAAAAAGTGTCATGATTGGCATCCGGCCCCTAGAGGGCGCTCTGTTGCCCATTCCATATCCTAAAGTATCTAATTCGTTGGAATTCAGGGTGACACCTTTAGCCTATCTGGGTGTGCATGGCTCTCACTGTCTATTTAGGCCTAGTGTTCCCTGTGCTCTGGGCCCTGCACTGTCAGACTCATCCCTTGGGACAAGGCTGACCCCAGGCATTCCAGTCCCTGAGCCTTTGGACTACCAGTAATCACTCTTGTGAACCTTGCACCAAGCTTCATTTCCTGTTCCTGTATGCCTGGATTCCTTCCTTGGTCCTGGAAATACGTATCCCAAGTTCCTGAATCTGTGAAGGCTGGATCTCCTGGTTCTTGGGATTTTGGACTATATCCTGGTTGAGCTCATGGATCTGGTTTGGCTTTGCATGTATTGACCGAGTATTCCTTTGAATCATTAGTCTGTTTGTTATATGGAAGTGTGAATTAATTTCTCAATGTATGCTTTTTTTGCAATGAAATGCAGTTCTTCCAATTAAAATACACATGATTCTGATTTATTATTTTATGTATCACATTGTTTAGAGAGGCAAATATTGACCATTACAATTCATTGCCAGGTGGATTTAATCACCAACAAATCAAGGACTTTGATTTTGGGGACAAAATCTGTTAGTGTTTAGAATACAATTTTGTCATTTAAAGATTATTCACTACAGTACACTTTTAAAACTATAGAGTGTTAATGTATATAGAGATACCCTAGAACAGTGTTCTGCATGTATGTCAAACTAGTTTGTTTGAAGGTTCATGGGCTTCTCATTACTGAAGCACCAAACATTCAGAACTGCTTGGCAGCTTGGTCTGATCCTATTTTAGGGGATCTTCAATGCATTCAGTTGCCTCCTTCCTCTGATACATGCACACCCTTTGTCAATCTTTCTCCACTCATCCTCTGCACATAACCAAGCCATTTCAATTCTCAACGATTTTTGCAGCTACACAATTTTCCAGCGCACACATGCAGCGCATGTTCTTAGCCAGGCACATACACCCCAGCAATGCTGGATGAAAATCAGATGTTTCATTTCAGCAGCAGAGATCTTTGACTGCTGTGCTTCATTCATAGGCCCAGGTTTCACAACCACACGTGAACAATGTTGTACAATTATTTAGCAAAGCTGAACTTTGGCCTCAGTTGTCACCCTGCCTCAGAGAATGGCTTGAGAACAGCAACATTGTGCACACAAGAGTTCACCCACCTTCTTATTGCTTCCCTCACTCTCCTGATACAAACTCGTGCACTGCTCTCCAGCTCTGTGCATATTAAAGATCTTCTCTAAGCGACGCGGTCCAGGAGGCAGTGGGAAATGACCTCCTAGCCTTTAACACCTGACGAGTCGGTGGAAGAATGGTCATGTGAAAGTTTAAAATACAGGAAGCAGAAGCTTCCTGAGCTCTGCATCTGCTGCATAAATGGGAGCTCTGGTCCTCTATTATGTGCATAATCGGAGAGAAATCAAATCAGTGATTAATTAGGGACTAAAACAAAAGGGTCAATTTCAACGAATAAAAGAGGCATACTGTAGCTGCAGGTTTTTTTTTCATACTTGTTCAGCACTATAATAAAAATGAATATGGTAATAAGTCTCAATTGCAACAAACCTTTCATGATAGTCTCCAGGTGCGTATTAAAAGCTTCCCAATTGCAACAAACTCCAAACACAGCTGCCCCTTACTTGTTCATGACATAGCATAGCTAAATTAAATTGCTGAACACTATAGATGTAGCCACATACAGTAGTTAGGAAACTAAAAATAGTGAAGTGATTATTTGAATCAATCAATACCACATTAAACATCTGAGGCACTATAGTGAGCAAAATACATCTAATTAGAAATATTTCAACTATATTCAACTATTTAAGAGTATATAAAATGTAATGCCATCACACACAATGGAATTTTAAAAACATGTTTATTTGTCCTTAAAATGAAGCAGTGAAGTGATGGATTTTAATGACCCCCTGACCATCCATGCTGGTCTTAAATGGTGTGAAGTTAACAGGTAAGTGAAATTGAAAGTGTTGTTGGTACTGCTTTCCATCCATCAGTAAACTGGTTTCAAATATGAAATCCACCACCTGTATATTAGATCCCATCCTCACCACTTTATTTCAGTTCTGTTTCTCTTCTCTCTGCCCTGTTGTCCTCAATAATATAAATGAATCCTTTAGCACTGGTGTTGTACCAACAGTCCTTAAAACTGCTGACATCACCCCCTTGCCAAAAACGCCAAACATGGCTCTGGACAATGTTACCTTGTACCTTATTTCTGTCTTGATGCCTTTGTACTACATGTAGTCTTATAAATTCCTGGCTAATCCAGACCTCCCTATTAAAAAATTAAATTAAAGTTAAATTCAACAATAGTTAACTTGCTGATGGTGGGCATTTGACGGGATTTAGTCCTGAGCAGGGCATTATAACTTAGGTTACTGAACTATGCACAGCTGAATTTCTTACTCAAATGATGTCAACTTTTTTGCATATTTTATTTTTGTACTACTGTGTTTCTCCCTCTCTATACATTTTCAGTAAGTGAAAAGAGAAACAGCAAGGTTTTAAAAATGAGCTGATGAGGAGAATTACATGCGTTGCACCACTTGTGCAAATTCCAAGTTGTGAAAAACAAATTGTTTCTGTAAATATTTTTTTATTTACAATAACATTAGGCTAATTATAATGAATAACAATCATTGGGCTAAAAAGTGTCAAAACATAGAATGCAGAATTTTGGTATCAAATCTTGCCTGAGGAATTGGGGACTGCTAAAATCAAAGCTATCCAAGCGCCAGAAATCAAGCAGAGCTGTCAGTGAACTGAAACATCATGCAGATTTACGAAACTGAGAAGAGCTTGAATGAATCGGCCATTGAAAAAGCTAAATGTCTTATGTCAGTGGAAAGACAGTGACAATAGTTTCCCAGAATGCTACTGAACTAGGCAGTTACAAACTACAATTCTATAGATGTGGGATATTCCCTGGCCTTTGTAAGGACACATCTCTCATAGGCCAATGCAGAAAAACAAGGGAGGGTGTTCAAGCACTATTGCTTCTAATAAACAGTGTGTCCAGGATTTCTCATGCTATAGCAAGTGAGGTCCTAGAACGTGATCATCATGGCTCCAGGCAGGAAGTTTGGCATCAGTCACTGCAAGTGGAGCTCCGTAGTGTAGTGGGCACTTCTGCCTAGACCAGCACACCCGGACATCCCCATGTGGATTGTCCTACACAACAATTAACACCTCATCCTGCACAATGGCGCCACTTTTGCTGAGATCCACCCATTTATTAATCCACTTTATCCCATACTGGATCGCAGGAGAGCTGAAGCCTAGCCCAGCAAGCAACAGGTGCAAGGCAGGATACATCCTGGACAGGACCCCAGTCCATTGCTGAACACACACAGACAGACAAACTCACAACTAGGGCCAGAGGTCAATTCGCCTACCAGCATGTCTTTGTACTGTGTACTGTGGGAGGAAACCTACATCAACACGGGAAGAACATACAAACTCCATGCAGATGGCACCCCAGGAATTGAACAAGGGCCCCAGTGTTGTGAGGCAGTAATGCTGACCACTGTGCCATACTTGCTGAGATCCATCAGGGTGAAAACCATGATTCATCACTACAGAGAACATGGCTGGTGACTCTACCTGAGGTGACTTACAGTAGTGTAGCCCCTGAAATACAGATAGGGATTTAAAATACAGTTTGTATTGCTGTGTATTTATTGTAAGTACCCAGGTTTAGATACAACAGCTACAGGCACATCAGAAAAGATCATTACAATGATGCAGATTACTTCTTATGCAACACAGACAATTCTGAAGACCTCTTTAAAACTGGACCACAAAACTCTGCATTTTCAATTGCACTTCTCACTGAATTTTTATAACTGCCACTCATAAAATGTTGAACCATTTTATGTTTGCAGAATTTAATTATTTCTTTTGAGTAGATTTGAGAAATACGTGTACCTGCTGTACATTTTCAGAATGATTAAGGCACGGTTTGCCTCTATTTTGATAACTATTGGACTTTTGATTGCATCCTAAAAATCTGGAGACAATAGTCCTTCATCTTCTCTGCCCCTCTGCTGTTTTTAAGTCAACGTCATTATGTGGCATAAAATTCTAAATAAAAAAGTTTTAAAGTGTGATAAAAAGTTACAATATCTTCAATCAGCATTTTATCGTTTTTCACCAACAACGCGTTTGGGAGCCAAAAACGCACAAATGCTAAACTGTAGAGTTCAAGTAAATATTCGAGGTTAGGCTACCAGTCCGAGTACACGTTTAAGTGCTTTAAACTTACATTTTTATAATCCAATTTTTTCATTCATTGATACTTCAAATGAAAGTGAAACTGACTCCATATTATACATTTTCCCTTAAAATGTAGGGTTTTAAGTTTAAAATACCTTAAAGTAGGTTTAATATGCACTACGTACAAATACAAGATTAATAGTAAAAAGTAGTACAACCCACCTCGTTTCCTTGGCCGAATCCTGCTCATCTTCTTTTGGATTCCTTGTACCCTGGGTGATAATTCCCATGTCTTTTGTTTTAAGTGTCTAGGTTATAGGAAGCAAACTTCTAAATAAGATACCACACACCGAAAAGGGTGTCACAACTTCTTCTATCGGAGTTTGCGCGCAGTTTTCCATCCGGCACTAGTTTTGATAAAACGAGTTGTTTTAAATAAGTTCTAAATAAGGACCAAAGTCAAAATGCAAATATTACGATGAACCAACTTCTTAGGCCAATTAAGGCTTCAATTATCTAATATCTAACTAATATGGGTTTCTTAACTCGAGGAACTCCTGGGAAATAGGGCTCTGTTTCTGATGCAGACGCGGAGGGTGATAGTGCTCAGGGACACAGCAGCAGAGCGGTCAGACAGCAGTCTTACAAAACAAAATGATTATAATACAGGATGCGTTTACTTTTTCCAGTGCATGCTCCTTTTTCTAGTGTGTTTTGCACTCTGGGGCTACCATAAGTATGGGTCCATGACAATTCAATGCCAGGTACCAACAAATAATTGCCTCGGACTGGGGACAGAATCTATAGAAACATAGAACAATACAGAAGCGAAACAAAATTTAAAAGGCAAGAGGTAACTGTTCCAGGCAATATAAGCCAACAGCCAAGCCACTAGAGGAGAACATCAGAGAGGATAGTGCTGTGAGACGAAGTGGCCAGGTCCAGCAACTCAGGTGGTGATGAGTAAGAACCCAAGTGCAAGAGACCAGAGAGTGGCGGGACACCTGAAGAGCTGTTCACTGATTGGGACTTGGGCACTTCGGGTGCACTCTGGACCAACTAGGAGAAACAACTGCGACAGACAGGAGAGAAGGACCATTCTTCAGTCCCTCATAATTCTCAGATCTCTGGGTCAGCACGGCTGCAGGAAGCAGTCCCATTGAGATCCAGAGAACTAGGAATCCTCAGGGAGCTCAGGCCAATTGAGTGATGCTCTCCAGAAATCAGAGTGGAAACAGGATGCCTGGATCCCTAGGAAAAAACAAGGGAGCACGGGCAAACTGGAACAGAGTGCTGCAGTGCTGAGTGACATGAAGTCCTGAACAGGAGACAGGACAGACAGCTTCATTCCAGAGCATTCCAGAGATCTAACCCTGGTGAATCAGCCCATTGGGCAATCGGGCAGCCTGAGCTCCGGAGTGGAATTCTGTGCTGAGCTCCCAGAAAAAAGGGGGACACTTGGGTATCTCAGCCCTGGAGTGGAATCCTGTTGCGGAGCCATGAGGGAGAACAGGTATTCAACTTCGGAGATTTTGTCCTGCTGTCAAAAATCAAGGAAAGGAGTGCAAATGGGCTTAGCTTTCCGAGGTGAGATGACCCCCACCCAAAAGCTGCTGAGGCATCTGCCCAGCAAACCAGAGAACTGGGAGCAGCAGTGAGAACAGGACGGGGTACAAAGAATAATGATGAAGCATCACCAAACCGGCACCTCAGCATTGAATAGAAAAAAACGGGAACTGAGAAATGGACTGGATAACTGTTAAGACATTCATTAACTTAATTAAAAAATTTTAAAAAATCATTGAAAAACATTGAAAAATGTTTACTCTTCTCCAAAAAAATGTTCATGTCCCAGATGTATGTATCCGTTGTGTCTCCTCACAGTAATTTATTGGCTCTGCACTGGAGGAATCTTATCACCAGTTATCTGGTTTGGCACCTTCAGGCTCTGCAGAATAACAGAATGAAGTGTTACTGATTAGATCAATAATCACAACACAGTACTTTGCAGATTTTGTAAACCTATGATGAAGAGCATTGCTCCAGCACTTACTATCATCTGTGTCTCCTCCTTGATTGAGAGTCTCTGCTCTTCTGTCTTTTCTTTGCTTCTCGGCAATTTCTCCTTCAGACACTGCAAGACAACACAAGCATTTCTGCACTGTGACCAAAATCACAAGAAATGAGACTTTCTTAAAGAAATCAAGCAACATGAAAGAGTACCAACTGTAAGTTTTAAAAATGTCTCCAGTTAATACATAAGAACCATAAGAACATAAGAAAGGATGCCAACAACAGCCATTCAACTCATTTTCCTCTTTTGGTAGTTTATTTGCTAAATGAAAAATGTTCATTCAACTTCATTACATGAAGGAAGGCGCTCAGAGTTTGAGCCTCAAGGACTTGGACAGAAAGGAGCATGTTCCAGATACTTACAAATGTCGGCATAAAGAAATATTCCAATCTGCAGCCTAAATTCTCTTTTAGTTCCTGCATTAGAAATTTGTGCCTCCCTCACTAAATGCATGCCTTACTTGATATCAGACATAGCTGAATTTATTAATAATGTCACATTTCAGGATAGACTTTTTGGCTCTTGTGTGAGAAACCTAGCAGTTCAGAGGTTTAATTTTGCATGCTTAGATAACATGGCTTTCGCAAGGGTACAATAGCTTATTTGGTGGATGTTTTTCAACCACTCAAACTTTGTGTTGCTGTGAAACAATGAGAAACAATGTTTATCCTTGGGCAACGTGCACCAAGAGCTGAGCTAAGAGTCCCTTTTAACAGATCCCATCTCCACTGAACATGTGAGTAAACTTTATTTTACATAGTACCTTTAAAAGTGGCTTCCCAAAGTGCTTTACAGAAAGAAAAATGAGAGGAGACAGCAGAATTGTCCGATTACAGCAAGGGTGCACAATACAGTAGGAAAGCAGGACACACAGACACACCAGAAGGACAAGCAAAGCACAGGAAAACTGGGGACAGGGCAGAGTAGGAGCACCCTCTAGCTGTAGAGGGCGAGACAATGACCTCTGGATCTCTTTTTGACTCTGCTTTCTGCATCCCGATTCTCTTGGATTTCTCTCCCCTTCCATTCCAATTTAAATGTTTGTTGATTGAAAATTTCATCCATTATGTCTGTACACAAAAGTCACATTTTTAAAAGTCAGATTTTTAAAAACTTACTGTTAGGCGGGTCCTCGATCATGCCGTTTCTCCTCCTGACCGGCACACTGAGCACCTCTGGATTGCCCTTTAACTCTTCTTCACTCCCCTGTATCTCATCGGACTGCAATGCTTCTTCGGCAATTCGTAGTTCTCTTGGCAATTTCCACTGCTCTTCCACAGACTTCTCCATAGCTTTAATCTCTGCCTTTATTGGTTGGACCACAGTCTCAGGTTTCATCACATTTACTGATCTTCTCTGTTCCTCTTCATTCCTCCATATCATCCTCTTGCTTTCTTCCTCTTCATATTTCTCTCTCAACTCCCTCTCTCTCCTGATCATTTCCTTCTCATGAATCTCCCTCAGCTCCCTTTCCCTATCCCTCTGTTCCTTTTCATAAGCCTCCCTCAGATTCTTCCGAGTTTCCTTCACTTTGGTGTCACATCTTTCTCTGAGCTTCCTTTCTTTATCTTTAAAGTCTGCATCATACATCTTCTTTAGCTCCTTCTCTCTCTCACTCAGTTCCTCTTCTTTCCTGTCTTTCATCTCTCTCTCTTTGTTTCTGTTTTCTTCCTCATACTTCTGACTCAGCACCCTCACTGATTCTCTCCTTTCCTTATCAGCTCTCTTTTTCAGCTTCTTTTCTCTTTTCCTCTGTAACTCATCATATACCTCTCTTATTGTCCTCTCTCTGTCCTCATACTTCAGTTTCAGCTCCTCTATTTGTACCCTCTGTTCCTCCTCAAATCTCTTCTTCAACTCCTCCATTTTCATCATCTCTTCTTCTCTGTGTTTCTCTTTCAGTTCTTCTAATTTATGTCTCATGTCCTCCTCAAAGCCGTCTCTCAGGAGCCTCTCTCTCTCCTTCTGGTCCTCCTCATACCTCTCTTTCATGCTCCTCTCAAACTCCTTCAGTTTCTCCTCAGACTTGTGCCTCAGCTGCATCACTTTTTCCTTCTGTTCTTCTTCAAAGTTCTCCCTCAGCTTAATCTCTCGGTCCTTCTGTTCCTCTTCATACTTCTGCCTCATCACCCTTTCTCTATTTCTCTGTTCCTCTTCATATTCCTCCTTCAGTTTCTTCTCTCTCATCCTCTGCTCCTCCTCATATTCCTCTCTTATTGCTCTCACTGTGTCCCTCTGCTTCTCCTCATACTTCTGTTCAAGCTCCCTTCTTTTTATTTTCACCTCTTTCTTATGCCTTTTTCTCAGCTCTTCAGTTTTCTTGTTCTCTTCCTTATATGTCTGTTTTAACTCCTCAATTTTCTTCCTCAGACTCTCCTCATGCTTCTCTCTCAGGGCTGTCTCTCTCTTTTTCTGCTCTTCATCAAACATTATTTTCAGGGCTCTCTCACTCTCCTTCCGTTGCTTCTCATATTTCTCTGTCAAAATCTTCTCCCTGTTCCTCTGCTCCTCCTCATACCTCTGTCTCATCTCTCTTGCCCTCTCCCTCTGATCTTCATCAAACCTCTTCTTCTCTCTCTCTCTCTGTTTTTTTTCAAACTTCGCTCTGAACCACCATTCTGCCTCAATACTTTCTCTCAGCTCCATCTCTCTTTTTCTCAGAAACTCATCATATTTCTCTCTGATCTTCCTCTCTCTGACCCTCTTTTCCTCCTCATGCCTCACTCTCAGATTCTCAGTCATATTTCTCTTTTCTTCCAGATTCCTTGCAATCAGCTCATTTTCCCTTTTTGTAATCAGTGATCTAGTATCAGCCCTATAAATTTCATTACAGTAGTAATAACCACCATTTTTAGCCACTATTTCATCTATTTTGCCCAGGAGATCAGTGACTTGAGTGCGATCTGTCCTGTCACTGTTGAAAACATGAGACCTATTTCCACATTTCTTTAATAAGGTCTGCAGTTTTTTATAGGATGACCGGCTATAAGAATTTATTTCATGTTTTTGCAGGACCATGGTGTAACTCATAATATTTTGGCCTAAAACCTTCTTAACAGCTTTTAGTATTTTCTTCTCCTCTGTGATTTCGGAAGGAACCACTAATAGAAAGACATGAGGCCCTGGGAAAAGAAGAGAACCACAGTCCTCAATTTGAGGTCGAATCTTATGAATACCTCTAGACAGAAACCAGCTGGATGCCAGCTTTTCCATCCACTGCCCTGGTGTCTCAACTATAGTGACCCATCGCTCAGAAACCTTTCCCTGGAACTTCTTGCACTCATTGCGATTAGATTCTGGCTCCACTCTGTCCAGGATGATGTTTCTTACAGTTGACATCTCAGTCTTCCCGTCACCTAAGAGTGCAATTCTGAGCTCTCCTTTGCTAGCAGAAGAGAAGTGTCCTTCCTTCTCTTCATCTTTCGCATCTGTTAAAGTGAAACAAACTGTCACTGATACTATAGCTGGCTGAAGCACATACTATACCTTCACCCATACTAGGCTTCCAGAGGAAGTCTCAGAGGGATGTGTTTATGGGGCATGTATATGTATATATAAATGGAGAGAGGGATTTTCTTCCTGCTGCTCTCAACAATCACACACTACTCCACATTTCCGTGAATAGCGCTGGAGAACAGGACATGGGCTTTTCAAGTGGAAAGGTGAAATGTCTATGATTAAAGAGTGCATCACAAAGAGACACAAATCTGTCCAGAACTCTGGCTCCGATAACTTGTCCATCCTACTGCAAAATGATGTCCATAAACGTAACTTACTGTCTTCCAAATGTTGACTCCTTGCTATTTCAATGTAAAAATATGTAACTCATGATGAAACACTCTTTTGAATAGGGTTAAGGTGAATGTTCTAGGTGAAGCAATTTTCTGGGACATCATTTGGGATATTATAAGATTCTGCCTAGGAAAATCCTATTCTTTGAATTTGAACACACAGTGTATTTCACACTTCATAGACAATATTATATGAAGATAGTTCCTACTCCTCTATGCACACTCAGAGGTTTTTTTTAAAATGTTTTGGAAGTGTCTGGATGCAACTAATGTCCTCTTGCCTTATCCTATATTGAAATATCCCCTGTTCACACTTGCTACTCATGCTAGATAATGACGTTAATCTGGGCCTCTTCTATGGTCAGAAACAGATCTAAATTGGCAATAAAAATACTGTAATGCTGATTTCAAGTAGTAATCGCTTATGATACACATAAGCTTGGTAATTACATTTTCAAGGCTATCATGTCAGGATTCCTTTTTTCTTTAATGAAAACTTAGAAAACATCTTTAAACGTTCAACATCAATTTTACCTGATGATGTCAGGAGAGGAAATAAAACACTTTTGGTGCATGTTTAAAATTTCTATTGAAAGGCTAAGATCATGTGGTTGAAAAAGTAGACACATATAACACCACATTCAATGGATTAAAAGTAAATGGTGAAGGAACATATGCCGGTTCTGAGTTAACAATTAAGCCCTCAAAAACTGTTTTGCTATTTTGTGCATTCCAAGCTGGCCTAAGTTTGGAATGGTCTTTAGACTGGAAGTGTACAGTGCCTTGCGAAAGTATTCGGCCCCCTTGAACTTTTCAACCTTTTGCCACATTTCAGGCTTCAAACATAAAGATATAAATTTTTTATTTTATGTGAAGAATCACCAACAAGTGGGACACAATTGTGAAGTGGAACAAAATCTATTGGATTTTTGAAACTTTTTTAACTAATAAAAAAATGAAAAGTGGGGCGTGCAAAATTATTCGGCCCCCTTGCGTTAATACTTTGTAGAGCCACCTTTTGCTGCGATTACAGCTGCAAGTCGCTTGGGGTATGTCTCTATCAGTTTTGCACATCGAGAGACTGAAATTCTTGCCCATTCTTCCTTGCAAAACAGCTCGAGCTCAGTGAGGTTGGATGGAGAGCGTTTGTGAACAGCAGTTTTCAGCTCTTTCCACAGATTCTCGATTGGATTCAGGTCTGGACTTTGACTTGGCCATTCAAACACCTGGATACGTTTATTTGTGAACCATTCCTTTGTAGATTTTGCTGTATGTTTGGGATCATTGTCTTGTTGGAAGATAAATCTCCGTCCCAGTTTCAGGTCTTTTGCAGACTCCAACAGGTTTTCATCCAGAATGGTCCTGTATTTGGCTGCATCCATCTTCCCCTCAATTTTAACCATCTTCCCTGTCCCTGCTGAAGAAAAGCAGGCCCAAACCATGATGCTGCCACCACCATGTTTGACAGTGGGGATGGTGTGTTGAGGGTGATGAGCTGTGTTGCTTTTACGCCAAACATATCGTTTTGCATTGTGACCAAAAAGTTCGATTTTGGTTTCATCTGACCAGAGCACCTTCTTCCACATGTTTGGGGTGTCTCCCAGGTGGCTTGTGGCAAACTTTAGATGAGACTTTTTATGGATATCTTTGAGAAATGGCTTTCTTCTTGCCACTCTTCCATAAAGGCCAGATTTGTGCAGTGTAAGACTGATTGTTGTCCTATGGACAGACTCTCCCACCTCAGCTGTAGTTCTCTGCAGTTCATCCAGAGTGATCATGGGCCTCTTGGCTGCATCTCTGATCAGTCTTCTCCTTGTCTGAGCTGAAAGTTTAGAGGGACGGCCAGGTCTTGGTAGATTTGCAGTGGTCTGATACTCCTTCCATTTCAAGATGATCGCTTGCACAGTGCTCCTTGGGATGTTTGAAGCTTGGGAAATCTTTTTGTATCCAAATCCGGCTTTAAACTTCTCCACAACAGTATTACGGACCTGCCTGGTGTGTTCCTTGGTCTTCATGATGCTCTCTGCGCTTTCAACAGAACCTTGAGACTATCACAGAGCAGGTGCATTTATACAGAGACTTGATTACACACAGGTGGATTCTATTTATCACCATCAGTCATTTAGGACAACATTGGATCATTCAGAGATCCTCGCTGAACTTCTGGAGTGAGTTTGCTGCACTGAAAGTAAAGGGGCCGAATAATTTTGCACGCCCCACTTTTCATTTTTTTATTAGTTAAAAAAGTTTCAAAAATCCAATAGATTTCGTTCCACTTCACAATTGTGTCCCACTTGTTGGTGATTCTTCACATAAAATAAAAAATTTATATCTTTATGTTTGAAGCCTGAAATGTGGCAAAAGGTTGAAAAGTTCAAGGGGGCCGAATACTTTCGCAAGGCACTGTATGTATAATAATAATTATTATAATTGCTTACACTTATATAGTGCTTTTCTGGACACTCCACTCAAAGTGCTTTACAGGTAATGGGGATCCCTTCCACCACCAGCAGTGTGCAGCCCCACCTGGATGATTCAATGGCAGCCATAGTGCGCCAGAACACTCACCACACATCAGCTATCAGTGGGGAGGAGAGCAGAGTAATGAAGCCAATTCATAGAGGGGGATTATAAGGAGGCCATGATTGGTAAAGGCCAATGGGGAAATTTGGCCAGGACACCGGGGTTACACCCCTACTCTTTTCGAAAAACACCCTGGGATTTTTAATGACCACAGAGAGTCAGGACCTCAGTTTTATGTCTCATCCGAAGGACGGCGCCTGTTTACAGTACAGTTTCCCTGTCACTATACTGGGGCATTAGGACCCACATGGACCGCAGGGTGAGCGCCCCCTGCTGGCCCCACTAACATCTCTTCCAGCAGCAACTTTAGTTTTTCCCAAGAGGTCTCCCATCCAGGTACTGACCAGGCTCACACCTGCTGAGCTTCAGTGGGCGGGCAGTTGGGAGTTGCAGAGTGATTATGTATGTATCCTACACTTGAGTCAGCAACATGAAAAGGAACAGGGGTCTTACCTAATTAGAGTTCTTGGTTAATTGCACGAGGCTAGACCTAACTGCCTAACTTTCTGACCTTGTTTACATCTTAAATAGTAAAAAACTGTTGCTGACCAATCATAAACATGTATGTTTATACGGGAATGTTGCTCATCTTCAAGAATAAAAGTCTGTTGCTATCCTTAGAAAAGTGTGTGAAAAATTAGGGTAAATTGTTAACTTGTCATCTCATAATTCTGTCATCCTTTATTTGTGGTAAAGAACATATCAGCTTGATTCACCAGACTCGTAAGGTTTACTGAGAAAAATTAACAAAATAATAAATACTAAAAAATAATGAAAAGTTAACTCCTGTAATTTTACAAAGATAAGATTTTCAGGATTATAATTTTTGAGATACCAAAAGACATTTACATGGTTTTATACTGTATTTTGTAAAACTCTGAACTTGTAGTTTCTTGTGGTCAAAACTTCTATATTATTGTAACACCACTGTAGATGAACACAACTGGCCATGATAACAGGGAGCAACAGCTCCTCTCTCTATCTTTATTCTCCACAACTCTGTGTCAAAAATGCCAGTTCTCTCAAAGCACTGACAGTGCTATGCTTTTTCCTTACATGTATATAGCGCTTCTCTGGACACTTTATTCAAAGCTCTTTACAGGTAACGGGGGCTCCCCTCCACCACCACCAATGTGCAGCCCCACCTGGATGATGCGACGGCAGCCATAGTGCTCCAGAACGCTCACCACACACCAGCTCTCAGTGGGGAGGAGAGCAGAGTGATGAAGCCAGTTCAGAGATGAGGATTATGAGGAGGCCATGATTGGTAAAGCCCAATGGGAAATTTGGCCAGGGTTATACCCCTACTCTTTTCAAGAAATGCCCCAGGACTTTTAATGACTACAGAGTTAGGGCGTGACAGTTTTATGTCCCATCCAAAGGACAACGCCTTTTTACTGTATAGTGTTCCCATCACTATACTGGGGCAAAGGACCCATACAGACCGCAGGGTGAGTGCCCCCTACTGGCCCCACTAACAGCTCTTTCAGTTGCAATCTTAGCTTTCCCAGAAGGTCTCCCATCTCACGCCTGCAGAGCTTCAGTGGGCTGCCAGTTGGGAATTGCAGGGTGATATGCTGCTGGTAAAGTTGATTCTTTTCAGCTCTTTAACATGTTGGCCATGGCTTTTTAACCATTACTTTACTTTTCATAACATAAATCTCCAAATCTGAGAAGGAAAAACCTGCAAATTTAAACATACATTATCCCTGTCAAGAGGCTTGTTCGGATAAGGCTTCAATTAAGTAATGAGGCTGGGCTGGAATTTAAACCAGCCACTGTGTAGCAGGGTGACATAGCTGCTCTTATAATATTCATTTATATATAATAAAATGTTTAAGAAAAGCACAGAATAAAGAAAATGTTGGTTTCCCTAGTTTTAACATACTTATAAAAAAATTGGAAATTAGCATAATACCGATTATTATTGTACAACAGGCTGTGCTTGTATCACCTACCTCGAGAGTTCACCTACCGAAGGCTACATCACTTGAGTTTACAAGACTGGCAATGAAGAAAGAACAAGAGCACACTTACCATCACCTTCCTGGCTGATAACTAGGGGAAAAAAAGATACAGGTGATTGCTGCTGCAGAATCAGTTTCACAGCACAATGACATCCTTCCCATTGTGTTCTACAAAGTTAAAATTAGCATTAAAGTCATTGTGAAATGAGAATATGAAACTGATCTGAAAATGTGAGGGTAAAATACTGTGGTCAGTTCCTCACCAGCTGTTGGACAGGAAGGAATGAGAGCTGGAAGGATAACCTCAGGATACTTTAGAAATATGCTGAGTGGTTTTATTGACCGTTAAAGGCTGAAATCTAGGTAAGGTAGCTCATAAGAATGTACCTGTAAATTGTGAAAGGTCTTAATCATTATCCAAACTAGAATGAGCTCCCTACAAAGGATATTTGTACAGGAAGAGTGAAAAAATGAAACTTACGTTCTATAGTCTCTGGATCATTTCCTTAAGGGTACAAAATACACAAAAGACAATTAATTAATATAACACACATTGTGCATAGAGACACACTCAATTAAAAGGTCAAGAACAGATATTTTTGGCTTTCTGAATGTTTGTTTTTAAGTCTTGGTACTATATAGCACATTGTCCCACAAATTCCTCACTAATCCACAACTCCCTGTTAAAAAATAAAATTAAACTAATTTAATAAATTAATGAATTGGCTTCTGGTGAAATTGACCCTGGTGTGAGTTCTCTGTGTGTGCCCTGCCCTGCGTACCCTGCCTAATTCCTGTTGCTTCCAGGGATAGGCTATGACTCTCCAGTGACCCCTAAACTGGATGAACTGTACAGTACCTCACTTTGATGCAGCACTTATAAGCAAACATGGCTCTTTCTGCTGTTGATTTTGGAGTCAGAAATAATACGAAGACAGGGAATCTCACTCTTCCCTCTTTTGCATTGAAATAATAAGACTTTTCTGCAGAGATTAAATGCAAACATTCAGCAAATTCAGGATCTCAGTGCCTCCATTGAGCTTGGCCTTAAATAAATGTACCACTTTTTTTCTTTTTATGGCTGCCAGCAGGAGATCTTTGCAAGCATGACCATCTTGGAGAGCCCTGAACACTCACTTTGCAATGAGAGCCAGACTGAACCACTCTGGACTGAAATTCAAACCCATTCAGTTGCTGCAGATGACCCTCAGATGACAGGGATTTCATAGAGCTGGGTTCAACTGCACTCTCTCTTCTGGCCTTACTGTTAACAGTACATGAACTCAGAAAGGAATTTACAGAATTTGATCTAGATAAACCTGAGAAACCATATGCAAAATAATTTTCATCCATCCAAGAACATGGTTCAGCTTGTGAAATTGTGACTCACCAAATAACAAAGCGAACTACAATGAAGATTAACCTGCTGTAGGTTTCAGAACAAAATATATTTTATATATTTCTGCCTTATGTAAATAGGATTGTACAATCTGTGGAGTTCAGTCTTAAAGGATTTTAGAATAATTGGTGTCCATAGGTTAAATGTGTAAATACTGCAGTTGGGGGTAAATTCAAATTGTATTTATCTTTAATTTGATTTACATTATGTTTTTGGTGTCAAGATGGGGTCTGGCTCCCCCACGATTGTGTATTGAATAAAGCAGTTTAGAGAATGTAGGTTTTTGGTGTATTATCTTTTATTTTCTATTAATAATACATATCTTAATGCTGTATGCACCCTTTTAACACTTTATTGCCAATTGACATATTGACTGATTGTATAAATCCACTATCAATAATACCTGTCATAGATTGGAAGTACAGGTGATGATATTTATTAAGCTTTCATCTGGTACTAAGGATACAATATATTTATATTATATGCTAAAAAAAAATCAAAGACTTCATGTTTCTCCAGTCAGTCAATCAGTCGGTTTCTGACAGATTTCAGACGTCATGGAGGCTAGTGATAAAGTTATTTTTAGATATATCTATTATCTTTCAAATAGTTTCATTACTGTGCATTTAAAGTATGTGTCCAGGTTTAGATACGACGGCTACAGGCACATCAGAAAAGATCATTACAATGATGCAGATGACTTATTTTCACTTCACTGACTTCTCTTGTGCCAGTGCTGTTTTCTCATCTTCATTGTTGGCATTGAGGAACTTCTTATGCAACACAGACATTTCAGAAGGCCTCTTTAAAATTGGACTACAAAACTCTGCATTTTCAATTGCACTTCTCCCGAGGCACGTGAATTTTTATAACTGCCACTCATAAAATGTTAAACAATTTTGTTTGCAGAAGTTAATTATTTCTTTTGAGTAGATGTAAGAAATACGTGTACCTGCTGTACATTTTCAGAATGATTAAGGCACGGTTTGCCTCTATTTTGATAACTACTGGACTTCTGATTGCATCCTAAAAATCTGGAGACAATAGTCCTTCGTCTTCTCTGCCCCTCTGCTGTTTTTAAGTCAACGTCATTATGTGGCATAAAATTTTAAATTAAAAAAAGTTTTAAATATGATAAAAAGTTACAATATCTGCAATCAGCATTTTATCGTTTTTCACCAAGAACGCATTGGGGAGCCAAAATGCTAAACTGTAGAGTTCAAGTAAATATTAGAGGTTAGGCTACCAGTCCGAGTACACGTTTAAGTGCTTTAAATTTACATTTTTGTAATCCAAAATTTTCATTAATTGTTACTTCAAATGAAAGTGAAACCGACTTCATATTATACAACTTCCCTTAAAATGTAGGGTTATAAGTTTAAAATACCTTAAAGTATATTTAATATGCACTACAGTACGTACGAATACAAGATTAATAGTAAAAAGTAGTACAACCCACCTCGTTTCCTAAACCGAAACATGCTCATTCTTCTTTTGGATTCCTCGTACCCTGGGTGATAATTCCCCTGTCTTCTGTTCTACGTGTCTAGATTAACGGAAGCAAACTTGAAAAGAAGATATCAGTAGCGTCACAACTTTTCTCCTATCTAAATTTACGACCAGTTTTCCATCCGGCACTAGTTTTGATAAAACGAGTTGTTTGAAATAAGTTCTAAATAAGGACCACAGTAAAAATGTAATATTCAGCAACTACTTTATTCGTTAATCGATAGTGTGCACCTGAACAACATTAAAGAATCTACCTTTTGTTGAAAACTCGCACTTTCATTATTGAAAACGTACAGTACTAGTCACGGGTCTATGTGGGAACACTCTTGCCGTTTAAAATGAGCTGCTCACACTATTTTAACTGCGGGGCTCTGAACTGCATTTTGAAAAAAGAAGTTTAATGTCTTATCTGAGCTGAAAAAAACGTGCGGATTTCCGACTGGAATTTTTTTGTCGCGTACTTGCTTTTAATTCATGTAATGTCTGACTTTTTTATAGTTGCGGTTCTACTCTAACACGTGTTAGTGTTGGGATTCACGGATATTGGGACGTAACAGAGAATTTTCTAAATAATTTTCCGTTATGTATTGTCATCTGCTGTATTGTTTGCACCAAGTAAGCAGGAAGCCCTTAAAAGCGGGGATAAGCAAACAAAACATGAAAACACATGATGCCCATCAAACTGGCCGTTGTACTGTATAACTCACATAAACACAGCCTCTAAGCCACATCTCTAGGCCCTTCTCCCTCTGTGTCAATCAGGGAGTATCCTACATGGCTGTAATAATTAACGGATACCCAATGAGCCTATAATATTGTAACGCAACGGGGGCTCAGGCGGGCGCCCTTGCCGCATTAGGTCGGCCCCTGCACCGTCCGGGGCTCGAACCCGGGACTTCCGCGTCTCTCTGCAGCGACCTAGCCCCGTGAGCCAAAGAGAGATCTCTCCTCAGCCCAGTAGCTGTGGTCCTGCTATCACAGGGAAGGGCGGTGACGTCACCCGCTCTGGTACGCCGGCTCTTACACAGCGCCCTGTCGGCCGTAAGCGTTACACTCTCCCCCGCTTAAATCGCCGTCCCCGGCGAAGGGCTATCCCGCCCCGCTTCTGACACCAATGTAACGCAACGGGGGCTCAGGCGGGCGCCCTTGCCGCATTAGGTCGGCCCCTGCACCGTCCGGGGCTCGAACCCGGGACTTCCGCGTCTCTCTGCAGCGACCTAGCCCCGTGAGCCAAAGAGAGATCTCTCCTCAGCCCAGTAGCTGTGGTCCTGCTATCACAGGGAAGGGCGGTGACGTCACCCGCTCTGGTACGCCGGCTCTTACACACAGTGCTTGTCGGCCGTAAGCGTTACACTCTCCCCCGCTTAAATCGCCGTCCCCGGCGAAGGGCTATCCCACCCCGCTTCTGACACCAATGTAACGCAACGGGGGCTCCGGCGGGCGCCCTTGCCGCATTAGGTCGGCCCCTGCACCGTCCGGGGCTCGAACCCGGGACTTCCGCGTCTCTCTGCAGCGACCTAGCCCCGTGAGCCAAAGAGAGATCTCTCTTCAGCCCAGTAGCTGTGGTCCTGCTATCACAGGGAAGGGCGGTGACGTCACCCGCTCTGGTACGCCGGCTCTTACACAGCGCCCTGTCGGCCGTAAGCGTTACAATATATATTCTAAAGAATAAGTAATAGGTTTATATCATGCTGAAAAGAGAAGAAATAAAACACAACGTGTGAGCACCTGAAGAAGGCTCCACAGCCGAAACGTTGCGTTTTCTTTCTTCTCTTTTCAGCATGGAATAAACCTATTACTGGTTCCTTTGCAGCCTATGCATGCTGACGCAGCTCCCTGCTTAAATTTTACTGGGCCTAAATATTAGTGGCAAGTTTTACAGTTAACTATGAGTTGATATGCTGAGTGTTTTTTTACACCTGATGAGTTTAAAGGCTGAAATCTACAGTAGGTAAGTTAGTTCACTGGAATGTACCTGTGAATGTAATAAGGTCTTAATCATTATCAACCATTTCAGACTGGGGCATAATGATGTTTGTAGGTCAAAAGGGAATTATGGAACAATGAATAATAAAGCAAAAAGCTCAATGAGCTCCCTGCAAAAGGCATTGGTGCTGGAAGACTGAAAGAAACTAAACTTACGTTCACAGGTCCCCAGGTCATTCCCTTAAGGGTACAAAACACACAAAAAAGTCCATAGAAACACAAATAATTGAAAGGCAAGGAACAGACATTTGACATACATGTTGTCTTACAAATTCCCAGTAAATCGAGAACTCCCCATTAAAAAATCTAATAAAACTTTAATTTAACAATCCCTCATTTATATGTTGTAGCAAGCAAGTCTGCATCAGACCTGCAGCTGGTGAACATCTGAAGGGATTTAGACCTGAGCAGGGCATTATGACTATGGTAATAAGGAAGGTACTGAACTGTACACTGAATTATTGATTGTTAACATTTTTGCAGATTTTATTTTCATGTCTCTAATGTGTGTTTTTCCTCTTTCCCACTGAATACAAATTCAGTAAGGAGAACGAGAAACAGCAAGGCTTTAAAAATGAGCTGCCTGCATTCCACCATTTTTGCAAATTCCAAATTGGGGCAATCAAGTTGTCTCTGTAAGGTAAACATTTTATTAATAATAATCATTAAGATGAACAGGTTTCTAAACATAAAAATGACTGTTAAAATCCACAGTGTCTCATAGCTAAACGGAATGGTGGTGCAGTGTTTGGTACTGTGTGTGTGGAGTTTGTATGTTGTCCCTGTGCTCACATGGGTTTCCTCTCGGTGTACCATTTTCCTCCCACAGATCAAAGACATACTGGAAGGCTAAATGGTTTCTGGGAAAACCTGCCCTTTTTGTGGGTTTGTGTCTGTATGTGCCCTGTGAATGACTGGCGTCCTGCCCAGGGTGTATCCAGCCTGTATCCATCTCTCACTGATTTACTGCCTATGCAACAAAGTCAGATGAGTGTATTACAATCAATCATGAATGATCAACTAATCATAATCCATAATATCAGTATCTGTAATATTGTACAGAGTACTTTTTTAAAAAATACACACGCATAAATTGGTTAGAATGGACCAGTATCAGAGTGTTAACTGAAAAGGAAAAGTAAGAGATTAATTCCACCCCAAAATCCCTTCCCCATAACTGATTCTCTAGGATGCTTCAGAATCCGGGCAAGATTTTTAATGACCTCAACACGTTCTATCAGAATTTGTAAGGAACAATGATGAACATCAGTGACTTTAACAACCTGCTCATCCGCACTTGACTTTCATGTAGCACGTGAAAGCAAACACTAAGCTCTTTCTCTGTTAATTTTGGAGTCAGAAATAATATGGAAAATTTGGAGAATCTGGACAATCTAAACAGTTTTCACCCCATTTCCAACTTACCCTTTCTTGCAAAAATTCGAGAACATGCTGCTACAATTCAGTTAAATAACCACCTCCTGGCAAATAACCTCTTTGAACATCTCCGGTCTGGTTTGCAACAACTTAAAAGCACAGAAATTGCCCTTGGCAGATTCTGGTTCTCTTTCTATCCCCATTCTTCTGGATCTCAGAGCTGCTTTCAACAATGTTAACCATGATATCTTACTTTCTCATCATGAGACTGTGTTTGAAGTTTCGGACGCTGCTCTTAAATGGTTCAAGTCTTGCCTCACTGATTACTGTCACTTTGTTTTGGCAGATTTAGCTCTGAAATTGGACTTGTCAAGTCTGGTGTTCCTCAGGGCTCGATACTCGGGCCCCCTACTTTTCAACATTTACATGTCTCCACCTAGTCGGCTTTTAAGATCGCATGAACTCAATTATCATTTCTATGCTGACAATAATCAAATCTACATCCATACCAAACCTGACACTGATGTGGCTTTCTCTATTCAATCTAATTGCACCTCTGACAAAAAACATGGATGACTTAAAATTTCCTTCATCTAAACTGTGACAAGACTGAAGTCATGCTTATCGGCACCCCCTTCAGCTTTGTATAAGAATTCTATAACCCCATCTGTGGATGGTACTGTACCTGAGCTTCAGTCTAAATTGTAAACCCTGGGGGTGATATTTGATTCAGCCTTGACATTCAACCCACATGTGCAACATATTGTAAAAACATCAATCTTTCACCTCCCAAAAAAAAAAAGAAAAAAAAAGAAAAATCACCAGACTACATCCTATGTTATCTCTAACTGTTGCTGAAAAGCTGATCAACACATTGGTTTTCTCGTGTATTAACTATTGTAGCGCTCTACTCTGGGGTTTCTAAATCCACATTGAACAAACTCCAGTGTGTCCAAAATTCGGTAGCCAGAATCCTGACCAGGTCTAGTACAAGAGATCACATCACTCCTATCCTGGAGTCCTTGCACTGGCTTCCCATCAGGTTTCGTATCAACTTCAAAAACCTCATTCTTACCTATAAGGCTCTGCATGGCTTATCTGAGCTTCTATGTTCCTACTCCCCACCTGACAACCTTTGCTCTTCTAACTCTGGTCTCCTATCTGTCCCCCAAGCCCGTCTACACTCGATGGGCGACACAGGGCCTTCTCCTGGTATACCCCAAAGTTCCGGAACTCTCTCCCCAATGATATCAGTGTAACGGACAGTTCTTTCAGGACCCTATGCAGACGACACAATCCAGAATAGTGAGGAAACACTAGGGAAAAAGTCATGCAGGAATATGGGAATGAAAACAGGGGGGCATGTCCACGCAGTGCTGGTGAGCCGGGGAGGTGCGGCTGAGGCTGGCAAACCAAAAGAAATCCAAAGGGAGAATCCAAAACGAAAGCAAAAGTCCATGGCCATGTAATCCATCCGAAAAACCAGGGATTAAATACAGGTGCCGGGTCGGGACCGGCGGGGGGGAGGAACAGGAAGCTAAAAACATGGCAGAGCCAGGTCCCGGGCTCGCACGATGCAGAGATCAGATGCAGAGCCCCGAGTGAAGTGAGCGCCTGGCTTTTAAAGGCGAACTGAAACGGGGAAGAAACAAGGAACAGGTGCGGGGAATAAGGCAAAACGAGGAAGGGCTGGAGCGCCCTTAAGAGGAGGGGTTTGCAATCGTGACAATCAGAGAGTCACCTTCTCTAAACTCCTTTAAATCCAGACTCAAAACCTTCTTCTTGTTCTTTACCTCTTTGCTCTTATCATATTCAGTACCCCCATCTACTGTCTCCTCTCGTTGTGTATTTTCATTGTATGTATTTTGTGTATACTGTTGTTGCCATACGGTAACATACTTTGAGAAGCCACCTTTAAAGGTACTTAATAAAGTTTATCTAACTCTTCCCTCATTCGCATGGAAATCATCAGAATGTGCTGCTTGAATTAAAAGTTCAGAATCTCAAAATCTTTACCGTGGTCAGCCTTAAAGCAGTTTAGCAAGCCTGATCATCTTGAACGCTCACTTTGCAATGAGAGCCAGACTGAACCGTTCTGGACTGAAATTCAAACCCATTCAGATGACAGGGATTTCACAGAGCTGGGTTCAACTGCCCTCTCTTCCGGCCTTACTGTTCGGCAACACAGATAAAAGCTGTGCCCTTGGAAATGAATTTGTTCGGTTTGACCAAGACCAGCCGAGAAACCACTCTATCCTAAAAAAACATCAATGGCTTGTCAGGAATCTAGTCAGTTGTCAGTTTCTGACAGATCTCAGAAGTCATTGAGGCGATCAATGAAGTCTTTTTTAAAATATATCCATTCACTTTTAAAAAAAGTATTATAAAGAAATAACAGTGCCTGACTTCAGGATGTAACGGTCTTCACCAAACGCGCGTTGGAGAGCCAAAAACACACAGGTGGCAAACCGGAGCGTTTATATCCACGGTAGAGGCTACCAGTCCTGACGCATGGAGAGGGAACCAGTGCTTCATAATCCGATTTTTACACCACCTTCTCTTCATGTTGATTTTTAAAAATGAAAGTGAAACCGACTTCACATCATAAATGTGTTTTTTGTCTCAAACGTCAGGTTCACAAACTTTGAATGCGTTAAACTGCATTTTACGTGCATGGGCGAAAACAAGATTAACAATAAGAATTAGCGTAATCTACCTTGCGTTCTTCGCCTAAACCTGTTCATCCTTGCTCTGGGCTACTTGTGGTCTTCGGTATTGACGTCCCCCAGGTCTGTCTTCGGGGTTCAGGTTAAGGGAAGGGATTATTATTATAACACATCCACTGGAAATGACCTACCCAGACAAGCCTGGGTCAAGCTGAACCGACTAAGAACCGGACACGGCCTTTTCCAGGCCACCCTACACAAGTGGGGTCTCACTGATGACCCAATTTGCGAATGCGGCGACGGCAAGGAGCAGACGGCCGAGCACATCCTATACTCCTGCCCTCGCTTCAGGTGCCCCGGCAACTTCACCGATTTGGATGATGCCAGCCGCGACTGGCTGAGGCACCTGACTGTGACAATATAACTATGTAACATCTGCATGTTAAGCTCATACGAATAATAGGTGAAGGGAAAAGGCGAAGTACAGTAGGAGAGTTTGTCGCAACTTCACTGACCGGGACTTAAACGTGGAGATTTTAGAATCAGGAGGACGTAGAGATCCTAAATCGGTATCAAAATGAATAATGTTACTAAATAATTATTAATAAAAACAATAAAAGATGGAAAATACTTTATTTTTAATTGATATTTTCAAGCTAGGCAACATTAAGGAATCCCCTTTTTGTTGAAAACACGAAGCTTCGTTATAAAAAATTAACTCGTCAAGGCTGTTCAACACGGGCTAGTCACCGGTGCCGCTAATGTTAACAGCAGTGCCGGATCTCCCACCTAAGGCCTACGAAATGTTCAGGGCCGACGAAGGAGGGAAACATTAGTGACTGACGAAAAACGAGCTGAAACAACACGCTTGCGACCGACTCTAGGTGCTCCAAATCGATACTCATACGGTATCCAGCGGCTTTGAAGTATCGGAGCGACGGTCGCTCGACTCGCCCCATCCATCACGTGGTTTAGCAGGAGAATAGTTTAAAGTGCATTTTTGTCAATCGACGTCATTCAGTTGGCGTTGATCCCCCCTTTTTCCACATTTCGGAGTGAAAGTGCCGAGGGCCTGCGAGCACCAAAATCCGGCCCTGGTTAACGGCGTGTTTCTGAACTGCATTTTCTAACAGTAGGTCGTGTGCCTTCTAGGGCCGGACTGCAAAGAGGCGAGCCGATTTCCAACTAGAGTAGACAACCGCTTACTTTCGACCGTACACGATATAACCGGAATAAACTTGCATTGTGATTCAGAGGACTATTATTTTATGATAACTGGCAAGTGTTATAAGCCCTCTTAGGAGTGAGAGTCATAAAAGCCGCAATAAAATGCCAAAATAGACATATAATATACGTAAAAGTCTCTGATTCATTCCAAGCGCTCATTAATCGACACACTGGGTGAGTTCGGGTACGTTTCTAATGTACTGGAATAGTTTGCAGTCATAAATAGCTAAGTATGCGTTACAAGTAGAATTTATCGACACTTTTCTATACACGCTGTTCAAATGTATTACGGAGTAGTTATGTGGAGAGAAAAAATCGCGTGATCTCATTAACAATAATTATGGCTGAACTCATCAAAATTTCATTCTAAACAAAAATGATGTTATTAAATCTTGTGCGGTCGAATACGGAATAAAACCCATAACCCTTAAGAGCTTCAAGGTACTGTTTATTCAGCATAATAAAAATTAAAACATAAATTGTTTAAACTGTTAACATCCTGGGTTGATGTAAAGTCCTGTTTAAATTGTTTCAAATTTTGGATGCCAGGTGAGTTTGGGGTTGAGATATTTCAGTATTCATTAAGGGATAGGCTAGAGTCAAGGTGAGCACAATTTATTAAGAGCCTGATAAGGGTTTTTGTTAGGTAAATAAGAAAACACCTTTTTATCACACTCAAGTGCTGGTCAGGCTGCCCGTTGTTAAACGTCGTTAGCAATAATTGAGGTAGAGCAACTGAAACTATAAGATGAAAAAAAGAAAATATTTAAAGAAAACAAGTTAAGAAAAGGATTGAAACGGTTAAAGAAGCACTAGAAATTAACAGCTAAAATGAAGCAAGAACATAGGCAAAATAGTCCAAGTTGGATTAGGACTACACACATCTAGTTAAAATATAATCTCATTTGGTGGCCTGCAGTTCTACAGAATGCCCACAGGGGGGCAGTACAACCCACAATGTTGTAATGGCGCGGAAAACCCGAGCTGTGAAAGACTGCAGCTACAGCGGGCATTTAAAAATACTTATCAGGTAATTATATTTTTACTTGCCATTAAGAAAAAGAAATGGCTGTCAACTGATTTAACAAAAATCTTACACGAATTTGAATAACAACTTTCTACAAAAAAATATTTTAATTTCGAAATGGTTTCATGGTCGTTGCATACGGAAAGTTAAAAATACAAAATGGAAAGTATCATGGTCTTCTAGACAATGTAGGAAAGCAATAATAAAGGAGAACAAATTTCTAGAACACTTAGTTAAAAGTGATGATTCATGGGATGTTGCGTTACAACTGCACAACGGACTAGCAAGATTTCATTTACAACTGTCCGGGAAACACAAGGAAGGTATTGCCGCTCTTCAGTCAGGTCAGAAAGGAACGAGCAGATATAGTACATTCCCAGGCACGTCCTACACCAACAGCCTGGAGGAACTAAACCTTTTTAGTCTTGAACAGAAAAGGGTACGAAGGACCTGGTGTAAGTGGAGACTCCGGGGAGTCTGTTACACAAAGGGTTAGGAACAAGGTACCCAGCCATGTGGTTGAAACTCTTCAGAAACAGCTGGATGAGATCCTCAGAGAGCTGCTGAAAAGAACAAGCCAGACGGGCTTCATGGCCTCCTGCCTTTCACAGCCATCGTCCTTTACGTCCTGACAGGATTCCAGAAAGTCTTCATTCTATACGTGGGAAACCTGTATAATGTGTAAAAATCATTGAAACACAGATGTGTTTCACACCCTCTCCCAGGGACGAAGGGAGTTCCATAGAATTTTATCCAGGGTCCGACTGTCTCCTCCCTTTGTGTAAATATTGATGAGATACCACTCATATGCAGCCCCTATACCCATGACAACATGGTTTCATTGACCCTCTTTACCCACTGTAATGACAGATCAGGAGTGGAGTTTTTTTAATAAAAGTTCAGCAGGCTTTTTGTGGAATTTTATTTATGCAAATAAAAATAATTCAGACTTCTCCCTTAATCATAAAATGTGGCAAAACCAATTTGGAGCTGGAGTACTGGTAGAGCTGTGATATGGCCTGGATAGTGATTTAACTTTCAAACTCATTAAATTACAAGCTGAAGCTAAGTCTAGACTTGGTTGTATCACAAAAAATGTCTTTAGAAATCTTACGAGTGCATTAGTTGTCTGTACTATATTGCACTATGGTGATGTTTACAGAAGGGCCTCCAATTCACCTTAATTCTGCCCTACAATGCATCTCTGGTGCCCCAAGTAACTCATCACTGTGATCTTTATTTTGTGATTGATTGACCCTCTCTGTGTACTAGACAGATGCTTTAATGGTTTAAATTTAAAGATCCTTAACGCCGAAAACATCTTTACATAAGAACATAAAGTTTACAGACAAGAAGAGACCTGTCTGGGTAGTTTTGTAATTAGCAGCTTACTGAGCAGAGGATATGTATCGGCCAATTCCTTGACACGCTTTATGGACCTCTGCAATGTAAATTGGACTTGTAATGAATTATTAAACTGCAATGTAGCATGAACCACCCAAAAAAAATCCACATGGATTAGTCTGTCCCAAAGTAGCATCACTGACTGATCAGCCAACAGGTGGAGTTTTTTTTAAAGATCAAATATTAGCCTCTACCACAGGAGGATTTTGACAGATACTGTTACTGAAATCAGGGTTTGTAAAATGGTTGATTTGTATAAGACGACAATGATCTGGTTCATGTTGTTAGAAGCCCAGCTCAACTGAAAATCTTGAGAAACAATGTAGGAACCCCCATTTTACATAAATCTAAACCAGATATTCGGTCTTAGTCCTAGTGGGCTGACATCTCTCTTCAAAACAAACCACCTCAAGAGCTGAGAAAATATGCCAACTGGTCCAATTAAACCAAACAAACCAATTTAGGATACATATTCAAGTTAGAACTGTACGGCATGTTACCTTTTCCTTTCTATAAGCTTATTTGCCTTATTTGAAATGTTAATGACCTAGAGTGAGTCCAAGCACCCATTTACAGAATGTTTCTGGAACAGAGTGAATACAATCAAGGTCTCAAAGCTCTAATAAATCAAATACGGGATCATTTAAAACAACCAGGAACTTGATTTATAATTTAAAAGAAAAATTGTTTAAAAAGTGAGACAAAAAACAGCAGCAACAACAGGTATTTCTCAAGCCAAATTCACTTTATATTCGTTTTTCTGAAGTTCTGAGGGGACAACAGTGTATTTCGGACTTCAAGTTGCATTCAATACAATTGTGAACTGACTGAAAGACCTGCTTTATTGCATGGTGAAGCACTCCTCAAATCTTTATAGCAGTAATTTAAACATTGCTGATGAGATCAGTTCTATTCAGGTGAATTTTAAAAACAAGAAGTGAGGGAACAGTTGAATTGCACCCAAAACTGAAAATCCTTAATTAAAAAAAAAATCAAATGTAGTAGGTGTCCAGGTTTGTCTTTTAATTATTATATCCACAAAAACTAAAGACAGGAGTTGATAAAACCAAACCACGTTCCTGGGTCTGTCCACCCCCACGCCACTGTCCCTCGGCTCATTGACCACTTTCCCCACACAATCACACACACATCTAGACCATGTCAGACCCATACGGCCACGGACTGCTTGTTGTTGTACTGTTAAATATATAAAACGGAGATCTGTGCCGCGGCAGAGCTGTCACGCTGGTGGGCAGCCTTCACTCTGCCAGGCCCAGCTTCTTCTTCAGGGACTCGGGCATCTCGGGGGGAGGGGGGCGGGGCAGCCTGAAGTAGACCTTCACCGAGTCGTAGATGAACCACTGCAGGGCCGTCAGCGTGCCGATCATGATGATACGGGCCACCAGGCCCTTCCACACGCCTGCAAAACCACGCGAGAGAAAGGCGCGTCTCAAACCGGTCGCCACATTTTGATCTCGAACAACACGGCCCGGCCGAAAAAAGGACCGAGGATCGGGCTTGTCCGCCCACCAGCCTGGCTGTACTGGCGTGCTCCGGGGGGGCGCGGGGCCGGCCGGTGTCCAGTACAGCAGGGGGCTGGTGTGCAGGTGGACTGCTCTCACACGCCTATGACTCAAGCACCCCCGACTGTGCAACCGTCAAGTTGCTGGGAGCCCCCTGGCCGGAGCTGCTGGACTCCCAGAGAGAGGAAGCAGCAGCAGCACGCGGCCCAGGACGCTCCCCAGGGGTGGATCTAAGGGAGCGTGTTGGGTCACGAATAAGGACAATTCTTCCCTTTAAGCAAATGACTAAATCAGGTCTTTAAACTACAGCTGCAGTCCTCAGCCCTTGTGCTGGAGGGCGTCACTCTTTTACAGCTTCACAGACACCTTCAAGATGATGGTGATCTGAAGCAAGTGACTGGTTTAATTATGTAACAGGACTCTTACAGCATGAAGTACATTAAACCCCCAACTGACCAGCACCAGGGGCGACTGCACACAACTTACTATACTGCAGTCAACCACAAAACCAAAAACACACAAGTGATGTTTCTGTGGGGAAGGCAAAAAAAGAGTCCATTAACTCAGAAGCTTTAACATACTTGCCAGTCACAGTAACAGAGGCTTGACCCCTTTCTCCCTGTGGGTCGGCTTTCTAAAACCTCATGAGGTCGAGCAGCAGTGGCACATTAAGAGGAGGAAGAGTTCGGAAGGAACGGGTTACCTCTCAGGCCCAGCCTCTTCAGCACCTGCAGGGCTGTGCTTCCCTTCTCCTTGTTCAGCACCGACACCACTGAGTCAGCAGGGTGAGACACGATCGCACAGAACACACCAGCTGGGGGAAGAGAAACAGGCAGGGTGAGGCATCGCACACGGAACATCCCAGCTGAAGGGAAACAGGCACCGGAAGCGATCTCACGAACGGGAAGTCAAAAACTAGTGGCCAGACACGTGACATAAAACCTACAACAAATAGCTATTCCTTCGAGTTGGGGCTACTTTCAAGTAGGTGAGATTTTACTAACAGAGAAAAGGATATCAAGTGACTGAAGAACTGCAGATCCTCCAAGGTATGAGACAACTGGCCAAATACACCTATAAGTATACCATCACACAGTGGGGACAGTGCTTTGTATTGACAGTGTTTTTAATAAAACCTAAGATGTGCTGTATCAGTTGTAAATTTAGTAAAGATGTTTTACAGAAAGAACCTTTCTCCTTTCATCATGTTTGCAATATCTAAATCGGCTTCGCCCCTAACCATGGAGAACACAATGCTTAAGACATCAAAGAAGTGAAAACTAGTTTTAAAGCCTCAACAAAGAAATCCTTACAGACTGCCATGCATGTTCACTGGCTGAAAACTGAAGAGTTGAGCAGAATGATTTCACAAGCCAAGGAAGCAGGCCTGTGGCTTGAATGATAGTTAAATTCAGCATTATCTTTCTGTATTAGCGTCATAAAGCTTGTGAAACTATAAAAGTACCTTGTCAATCTTCAGCAATACAGATTTGTCAAGCAACCACAACAAGGCACTTTTCGGAGTAACAAACCACTGATTGTCAACCTGTTTGCAACTCCCAGGTTCCAACAGCCTTTCATATTTTACAGCTAAATTCTCAACATTAACCTGCATAAACATGGTCAGGTAATAGTAACCATAAAGCCTCGCAAATCAATTATGAATGACCATGTTAAAAAAAGAACATGCAACATAATGCTCATCTTGCAGGCCACAATATACAATATAGATGAAGAAAAAGCATAATATTTACAGGAACTACCGGCAACATGAACAAAACCTGTTTGCACACAAACAAAGTTTTTACCCCCCAGTCCCAGCAGCAGCCCCTGGGACAGAAGAGTCTGGCCTGACTGGTTTTTATATGCATCAGTATGGACTCAAGCCGTCTTTGGGCAGGGAAGTTGACCAATGTAATCAAGATTAAACTTTAGGGAAAGGTTCTTTGACCGTCACCACTTGAAATGCAAAACACAAAGCCCACATATATATATGCATGCAAAAAGTGTGCACAAGGAAAGCTAATGAATCTTCCTCAACTTTTGAAAAAGGCTCTGCCAGAGGGCCCCCTTCACTCACCGATGTAACCAGCCACAAACGTGACGACCAGCTGCTCGGACTTGGAGCACTCGCTGCGTGGTTTGGGCACCACGAACTTGTACAGGGCCTCCACCGTGCGCTCAAAGCAGGCGAACTTCATCATGGTGTATGGGATCTGCCTCATCCACAGCGGCACCACCCCCTTGTAGAAGCTGCAGGAGACAAAGATCTGTGCAGCTAAGCGATCTAACAGGTAGGCACGTGAGATGCAGATGGCGAGACAGGGTGAGATAATGGGTAGCCACTCTGTCCAAGCTTGCATATCTTACGAAAGCCTGGTCACATGAAACTGTGCAAACAGAGGAGCTGCTGCATATCCCAGGACGCGATATAAACATCACACGTGTGTGACTGCCCCTTATTTATCTAGCCACAATCACTCACTCCAACTGTTCACCATTAAAGCACGGACCACTAGGTTTAAGAACAGCTTCTTTCCTACACCAGTGTGCATCATAAATAGCTAACCGTGCAAAGCCTCAGAACTCAATGTACCTCCACACTATGCACGTTTGACCACCACATTTATTACAGTGCAGAGTGTGTTAATTGTCCTTGCTGTTACCATCATGAACCACTTTGTAATGTACCGTCTACATTGTGTGGTGCTGTCTGTTGTATTGCGCATGTCCTGAGAGATCGGCGCAAATTAGAACTCCAGTGTATACATACATATGGCAATAAACTCCTGTACTTTCTGCCTTGATCGTTTTTAAGCCGCTGTGCGCAGGGTAGCTGTAGCTGGTCAATTTGTCCGCCCACCAGCCTGGCTGTACTGGCGTGCTCCGGGGGGCGCGGGGCCGGCCGGTGTCCAGTACAGCAGGGGGCTGGTGTGCAGGTGGACTGCTCTCACACGCCTATGACTCAAGCACCCCCGACTGTGCAACCGTCAAGTTGCTGGGAGCCCCCTGGCCGGAGCTGCTGGACTCCCAGAGAGAGGAAGCAGCAGCAGCACGCGGCCCAGGATGCTCCCCAGGGGTGGATCTAAGGGAGCGTGTTGGGTCACGAACAGGAGCACGTGGACAGGAGATCAGACGTCATCAGCTTCATACTCACGCCCAGAGTCCTTCCTCAGCATACATCTTGGGGACGCACTCCCTCAGGGTGTTGGCATAGCCAGGCTGGGTCTGGATACGGACCTTCACGGCCTCCATCGGAGCCAGAGCGATGTCCGCGAAGAACTCCGCGCTGGCGGACGCGGCCAGGTACAGAGACGTCCTCCACATGTACGTATTTTCCTTTACCAAGGAGAGGGAGTGTCAGCAAATGGCCTACCAGCTTTCCCGCGCGCTGCTTTTTCTGTCATGATCCTTTGTATTTAAACGGCTTAAGGCAGGAAGAGTCAAAACTGGCACCCGGATTCTGTGCTATTACAGGACTTTGATCCTTCCAACAAGTTCAGTGTGGAATTAGACCTTAATTGCTTAATTAGCGCAGGCGCTGCAAATCACGTCAAGAATAAAGGATTAGCTGCAGGAAAGTGTTGCAACGTCCCGGGGATCCATGTGCCAAGATTGACTAACTCTGGTCTAGCAAAACATTCACTGAACACTTTTCCTAAGAGGTTTTTAATTTACATGAAGATAAAGCACTATCACCATTACCTGAAAGCAAAGCGCACCCACTTGTGTGAAGTGGGTGAATTTTGGAAGTGATAATGTATGCTTAATTCTCATTTAATTACCTTCCTGTGGTTAAGTTTGCCGACAGGTTACTTGCTATTTTTTTACACCATCGGAAAGAGGAAAAAAATAAAGCCAGGCAAATATCTTGAGTTTATTTCTGCAACTTAACACACGGAGGTAAAAAAAACATCTGTCGTGTGGGGTCTCCTGAGTGGCAGAACAGGTAAGGGTGCTCACCTGAATACAGGTTGAGCGTTATGGTCCCAGATCCGAGTCTGGGTCACGTCACCAGTCAGTGTGACTGGGTTTCAGAGGAAATTGGGAAAATAAGTTACAGAAGGAACGTTGATTCAATTACACAAATCCTAAAGACCGTCGTGAGATTCTATTGCAGGCACTGAAACTTTATACATCATGGCAAGTACTTAAAAACTGTAGACCTCTCACTATTTCTCCTTAACAGTTCAAGACCTAAACAGAGATGGGCCACTTTCCTTTTAAAACCACACTTTCAGCATTAATAGGTCACAATTTCAAGGAGCAAAAAAAAACAGGCAAAATGCTTGTTGAAAAGGAGGAGGATGGGAGTAACGGGGATAAAGTGGAGGTCAGGCATATTAATAATAATAATAATAAATGCTTACACTTATATAGCGCTTTTCTGGACACTCCACTCAAAGCTCTTTACAGGTAATGGGGATCCCCTCCACCACCACCAGTGTGCAGCCCCACCTGGATGATGCGACGGCAGCCATAGTGCGCCAGAACGCTCACCACACATCAGCTATTAGTGGGGAGGAGAGCAGAGTAATGTAGCCAATTCATAGAGGGGGATTATTAGGAGGCCATGATTGGTAAGGGCCAGTGGGAAATTTGGCCAGGACGCCGGGGTTACACCCCTATATTGAGGAGTGAATTCCAGCAAGCCCAAAACACAGTTTTGTAATATGGCCTAACATAACCAGAAGAATAATAAGAACAGGGTCTGTAGTTTCCCACAGTCCCTATATTTCTCAGAGCACTTACTAACAAACCACCAAGCATGATAAACGCCCAGCATGATTATGGCTGTCCTGCCAATTGGGGACTCACCTCACCCATCAGGTTGCTGTAAAAGATTTTGAAGACCTCATAAAAGCCGAACTTGCACAGCCCTTGCATGGAGTAGCCGATGAAGGTGGGAGCCCAGCCCTTGGCCAGACCCCTCATCCCATCCTCGCGGACTGTGATGGAGAAACCTTTGAAAATGCTCTTGTACTTGTCGGGATTCACCTGCAGGAGAAACACGAGTCGAGAAATCAGGAGAGCTGCAGGAACCAGATCAGGCCCACCTGTGATGTGGTGGGTCAGAACTACATATTTAAAATAAAACCAAGCAATAAAAAAAAAATTATTTAGCACAGGTGGTATCCAAGCAGGTCCTGGAAAGACAGGGTGTCTGCGGGGTTTTCAATGCCTATTGAAAGCAGCAGTGTGCAAACTGGGAGATTGTTCAACTGGTCCAGTTCATCTCATTGCAAGCAGAGTTTGAACAAAACCCACAGACCCCAACCCTCCAAGACAAAGATTGGGCACCCCTACTTTCAACTACATAGAACCTAAAAAAACATGAAGGATTACCAGCTTCTATACAAACTGAACTATTTTTGGAGGAGCCCAACAAAGCCGACTATCCAGAAGATGGAAAATAGGAAACACAGACTAAAAGTGCAATATGCCATCACTTAACGACAATATATTCTCACTTCATGTGAAATAAGATGTCTAACGTAGACCAAGCTTAGGCAATCAAATTTTTTTTGTATTCCTTCATAACTCTTTGTTCCACGTAGAAATAAATTACAAGACTAATATGTAAATTACAGTTCCAGTTTGATCAAAGCCCTACAATGGATGGTACGGCTCCACCAAGCTTAGGCCAGTTTAAGTCCAGAAATGTACAAGAAAGGCCGGATTAGCGGCTCTTGGATACAAACCTGCAGACGGCATTTCACTAAATCCAAGGGCACAACAGCTGTGTGTGTGATTCCGCAACTCAGGATTCCTCCAAAACCACACAGTGCATAGTATTTCATAGACCCAAAATCACAGCTGACTTCATCTGTAGCAACACAAAACACACACAGGCCATGCTGTTAGTTAAAACAAACCATGCTATATCAGGCCAAGGAATGAGTGTCTCCAAACAAAAAACACCAGTTCCAAATAATTAGGGTTAGGCTTAAGGTTAAGAAATACAGCTGTGTATCTGAACACAGATCACGGATGATAGGAGGCTTTTTGGGACATCTAGCCCTTATAGTTGCAGGTAGCCAATTGATTTGAGAATCTAAACCCATCACCTGGGAACGCAGCCCGTGTACTGGTTTCAGCATAGCTGGGCTGAAATTCCATAGGGTACGTCATGTGGACTATAAATCTCTAGTCATAAATTAAAACGGACTTTTGCACATCATGAATTAAAACTGCACAGGCAGTTCGTGGGTGGTTTTCGATTACATGCATACATTCTGGACAACTGGGATAGAAATACTAAATGTCAGGCCACGTAAAGGCGCTAAGGAAAAGTGCGTGAACCAGTCACGGACAACTCGTATTAAACTCCAGGAAGTAAAACTATCCCACCCGAGACCCTCGAGCAGGGTAAAGACTCACGGCGATGGAAAGCAGCTGAAGGCTTTTAGTGAACCTAAGAAATCAAATCTTCTTACAGTTAGACAACTTTTTTTGCTGTCCTTTGGCAGCAAGTGTATAAGCAACTTTAGATCCTTTTTAAGTAATAAACAGCGTTACCCATGCTAAACTGATGATCGTATGCTACAATGTAGCTTAAAGTTTATATGGCAGTAAACAAGGACTATAAAAATATAAAACACTCCCAACTGCAAGGTTGCAATCTTTTCAGGATCAGGATTACTTGTCCTTGCCACTGCCCTAAGTGCAGTATCACTGCTCACTACTTCCTAATGACATGGCACGTGCTTCCCCAAAATCGGGACTGGCATTCGCACCTCGTGCGCCAGACTATGAGCCTCACATTATATCATTCAGCCAGACAGGTGGCAACAACCAAAAGGACTCAAAAGGATTTGCAGTAGCTTTTCGGGGCTCGTGTGGGCATTCAACATTCAAGATGAGAAACATAACTTTGTGTAAGTTCAATTTAAGCCTTTATTTAAGCTGATAAATACTACACGCTGATCAGAACAGACACGAGTATCTACAAGGGGGTGAAGCATTAGGAGGTTTATATGCTCAGGATAGGCCTGCCTCTCTGTGCTGCAGCAGATTCGCTCCTTGTTTGGATGGCACCTGGAGTAAGCACAACTAGTTTTCTTTGAAACTGAGCTGGTAAAATCCGGTGCCAAACTAATGGCTTTAACTGCTCTGCTCACTTGGCCAGACGCTTACCTGATCTGCTCTCAGCCCACGGTTTCAATAGTGCCCGACTACCAGCAACGTCAGCACAGATCTTTACACCGTCTCCAATCCATCGATTAAGACCTTGCTCCCTTAGTTCTGTCTAAACAGCTCTTAATAGGTGATCAATTAAGGAACAACAATGCATCAAACTACTATAGTGTGCATTTATAGTAGTACAGAGGCCCAAATATTTTCCAGCTACCACCAGGACGAGGAGAGTTCTGACACTCGAGAACGGGTAATATTGATACCAATTATAAATCCGCTTCAACCTTCAACCAAGCATAACGGAAATTAAAAAATATGCCACATATAGAAAACTGAAATCAGATACCCTGCGATTAAAGAGCCCAGTTGGAACATGCACCATAGTGGTCTCAAGGACCAAAGCCAGCAGCTCCTACTCTAAACCCTATGTTACTGAAAGCAGTTTGACTAAGGTCACAGCATTAATTCACAGAAATATGAAATAGCCCATCATTAAAAAGCTTCAAATTTCATTGCATGCAGATCCATATTAATGGCTTATTTTATACATAATGAAACCAGAACACGGGCGGCCGAGCGGCACATTGGTTAGCATTGCGGTCTCGCAGCACTGGGGCCCCGGAATTCGGGACCTGGGGTACTATCTGCGTGGAGTGCACGTTGGCCCTCCGTTTGCATAGGCTTCCTCTGGTTTCCTCCCACAGTCCAAAGATATCCTGGTAGGGGTTATTGGGGGAAAACGGGCCCTGGTGTGAGCATGCATGTTTCTGTGTTGGAGCCCTGTGATGTACTGGCGTCCTGTCCAGGGCGAACCCTGCCTTGTGCCCACTGCTTGCCAGCATAGGCTCCGGCCCCCCCACGACCCTGAATTAAATGAAGCGGTCAGAAAATGGATGGATGGATGGATGGATGGATGGATGGATGAAACCCAAATCGAGCTCCCAACAAGCTACCGCAGTTCACCTAACTGGGTTAAAGGTTTCTAACCAGAGCTTCAGCGATCAGAAAAGACTTTAAAATGCAGCAGAGGCCACTATCCAGCACCCCTGACAGTTGCCTTCAAGGTCACACTGGACAAGCCAGATTTGCGGTTTGCCACTCCCTACCAATTTACATAGAAAGGCCATGGTCAGAGCAAAGGACACAACAGCTGACCTCAGCCGCCGATCTCGGGGAAAGATTCTTAAGCGCTCTGGTAACAGAACCCCCAGTCCCCCACATGCAGAGACAAGTTCTCCCTTCCTCTGCTCAGAGATCTGTACTCGGCCACATCTCTGGGCCTATACTGCTTTTGAACTATTTCTGGAATGCAACACGCATGCGCTACTTTGACGGCACCCCTGGGTTTTGGTGAGTACGCAACACACAGCTCCCCTAAGTGAGGGTCAGTAGCGCCACACCACACTCGCATGCCCGGAAACAAACCTGCAGCCTGCATTTCACCAGGTCTAAAGGCACGACTGCCGTGTGCGTCGTCCCGCAGCTTAGAATCCCCCCAAAACCACAGAGGACAAAGTACCTGGACGAGCCGAACTCGCAACTGTCACCCTCTGAGGGAAGAGAACGCGAGGGAAGAGCATTAAAAGACCTGTGAGCCAGCCTTCTTTAAAAGAGGAACGCTTCAAAATCCTATGACTTTTTTTGTGTTATAGTACTCCAAAAACTAGCTCCTTTAAAGCATCAGCGAATAAAACAAATCAGAGCACGGGCTACCCTTTGAGGAATTCAAGTCTTCGCTATATACAGGCCTAGTCGACAAGTATAAATGCCAATTATCTTACTAAAGGTTTTTTTCCCTCCACAGACGGCGAAGGATTGCAAACTAACTGTTAGAAACTTTGATATTTACGCTTTCGTCTGAAACCTTTTTTGTCACAGAAACCCATGTCATTAGTTTTTCCATGAACTGTCACGGCTGTCGACTGACCCTGTATCTAACCTTTGAAGGAACAGGGAAAGGTTCATTCCATGTCGAAAGGAGAAAGACAACGTTTCAGGTGTGAGGTTCTTAACACCAGGGGAAGACTCCACAGCTAAAAGCTCGACTCTCCGCTCTCGGCACGGGATACACCTAAACCTGTCCCTTTCCTACCTACTCAGAACCAGGACCGCCATTACATCCAAGACCAACCCGACTCCAGCGCAGCACATGAAAAAGTCACACCATTAAACCCTAATAATAGCTGAGCCAATTTACGAAAGTTAAACTAATCATCCCGCCGGCTTTCTAAAATCCAATTATTCCGATGCTCAGAGCGCACACCCAAGAGCCGATGAGCACTCCAGGATCACCGAGACTTATCGGGATGACACAGCCGGCACCCGGCACAGTTTCAAAGGGGGCCCCCCGATTTCTTCTTTTAAATCACAGCGACCGACTACATCAGCTAGCCGGCAGCCAATGGGCGCTGGCTTTGCTGGGACCTGCGGCTGGCGGTCAGGGGTCACAGCCGCTCCGGAGAGACGCAGGCCTCCCTTTGCCCTTCACCACCGGCACTCCAGAGGACACGGCCGGGCTGTGGCGTTAATAAACACCGCCAGGAGGCTTTTTAAATCTCCCCTCCGCGGTCAGAGGCGCAGACGGGCCCTGGGTCGTTTGGGGGAAGGAGTCCCCCCCCCCCCCCTCAATAAACCGGAGAAGGCCTCTCCCCACCCCCCATCTCCAGCCTCCGGGGTTCACCACGCAGACTGCGGCTGCAAGATCGCCGCATCAAGCTGAAATGCGGCACCCGACGCGTATGCCGAGATGGGATATATTTTTTTAGCTAAAACGCCACAGAAGTGAAGCCAGCCGAGGGACAGCTTTTAGAAGTTAAACCGCTAATTCCTCAGCAAGTTGCCGTTTTTCCGGACGCGACCCCCCCCAGCGTTGCCGTGGAAAGACGAGCTAAGGGCACCCTCTCCTTAGTTACTCGGTATTACTAGACGCAGGGCCTGAAACAGAGCGAGAGGAGTTGTAGTCGCTGATATTTTCCCGTCGAGATAGCTGCTAGAGGAATAAATTCACTCACAAGCCCCGGGGATACGAGTCTAGACCAGCGGCAACCTTCAGCATCGCAACTGAAGGGCAACTTTCCCAGGCGCCGAGTTTTGTGGGGTTTTACCAACTACACGAATCGCCGAAAAAGCCTGAAACCGTTAACTGAATCTCTTCTTCTTCTTCATCCCACCCCCAAGTACAAATTAAATAAAAAGTGATGCACGCAGGTCCTTGATTTCTGGGGGCTTACCGCTGACCGCGGCGGCTGCCAGCCGGCGCCGGCTGTGTCCCTGCTCGGCGGGGCTGTGTCGGGGCTCCTCGGCTTTCTGCAGCGTGAAGAGCGGGGCGCAGAACGGGTTGGCCCGGGCCAGCTGTGTCAGGGTGGTCGGGTACATGATGTGGTCGGGGCGGCAGGTGAGCTGCGGGAGAAAGGCAAGTCATTCCAGTACGTGCAAAGACTGAAGCATGACTCCGAGCGGCCGGCCGGCCGGCCGGTCAGAAAACTGCTGCCTATTTCATGATCAAACTCGAGATCAACACTCTACATGAGCGGCGCTTAAAATATCCGGAGCCGGTTCTGTCATTGAAATCCCCCCGAACGTGCACTCAGCTCTGTGACACCACAGCCTCGGTGACACAACAACCTCTAAACTTACAGCATTTTCCCCTTTCCGCCATATTCTAAAGCAATTAAGCGGCAGATTCTTTGCAAACTACACGTCGTTAACCTCATTTCCCAATCAATGCAATGCCCTAACTCACTTGTTCTCTCCGTGCGTCTTAAAATGGCGCCTCCGCTCAGCTGCCGGCGGCTCAGAGAGGCCGGACGTCCTCGAGCTTGATCAATTTGTCCTTCGCTGACGTCACTTTTACGTCGAGTACACGTCTTTCTCTGTTCCATCCAACCCCAAACCACTTCGTCGACGTGGGCGGGACTCCAATGCGTTTGCGTCTGCAAGAAGCCGCGCTCTCTGACCGCCTGCTCAGAAGACAGGGGCGCGCACGTCGGGGCTTTGAAACGACTGGAATACCTACAAGAACGAGTACGCACCGGAAAGTCGGAAACGCAAGGGAAGTACTCAGAAACATTACGGCTTTTAGCAATGTGATTACGTAATAGAACCACAAATCATCTGTATTTAAAGACTGCCATATCTGGGAGATATAGTTACTTTCCCATACAATATTTGGTAATACTAAATATAATAGTGCAAAATATATAATATAATAACATCTACAAATGTAAAGTATTAATAAGTAGATGATAAAATATTTTTGCAAATGATTTATTCCAAATATGTTGTGAGTGTACAGTGTTGCTTAACAGTTATGGGTAATGATTAAACATACCATAAAAAGTTTTTTTCTTTCTCTTTTTTATTGTATTATTTAAGCTTGTTCAACAAATGTGTTTTTTGGTGTAACAAGGGTTGCTCATAATCCCTTTCTAATTGCAGTTTAGCCTGCATGAGGAATTGCATGGAGAGACAAAACTGAAGAACAGCGACAGTCTAAGAAATGTGAAGTTTTTACAGACGAAGTCCCACAGTGCACAGTGCAAGGTTCTGCTGCTGCCAGTGCGCAGAAGTTCAATTATACTTTGTGTCTTTAAGAGCAGAAGAGGGCAGCATTAGTTGATTAACCCTGGCAGGGAGAGGGCACATTCCTCCGGGGGATATTCTTAGACAGGGTGCTGGTTAGGTGGACGACTGGAACAGCCTGTGAGTTCCACAGTGGACCCCCTGTTGACGACAAATACCAGTCAACATAACGAACCCATTCGTTCAATAACATCCCAGTACACCTGCTACAGAAGGGTCTGTCGTTTTCCTGATAACTTTGTGCATCTGCTGCAGTTGGAAGTGATGCTTCCTTTCATGCTCGGTAACCTATACTAGAAATATCTCACATTGGGCAGCACAGTGGCGCAGAGTTTATTGCTGCCTCACAGCGCTGGGGCCCCAGGGTCAATTGCTTAGGGGCTGTCTGTGTGGAGTCTGTACGTTCTCCCCGTGTTCGTGTGGGTTTCCTCTGGGCGCTCCGGTTTCCCCCCACAGGCCAAAGGCATGCTGGTAGGTTAATTGGCTTCTGGGAAAACTGGCCCTGGTGTGAGTGTGTGTGTGTCTGTCCTGTGATGTAGTGGTGTCCCAGCCAGAATACATCCTATCCTGCACCTTTTGCTTGTCAGGGTAGACTCCAGCTCCCCCGTGAACAGGTTTTATATAAAGCGTTTAGAACCTGGACGAATTAAATGAGTGGCATCCTTCATATAAAACAATCCCAGGTGCCCCCGAAGCCTTACCTGCCTCACTCCTTAGCCTGTCCGGATGACATCTTAACCAGGTGAGCGCTTGATCCGTGACGGAGCTACTGGAGGACTGGAGTAAAGCGATAGACAGATGCTCCTGATGTGAGCAGCTCCCTCCTCAGAAAAGACGTCCTCACTGTCACGGGAAGCTGGGAGCACTCTCCTTGCACTGGAGAGCCACGGATCCGAGAGGAGCATAGGCTTCTCCTAATGAGGGTTTTCCAATCTCGCCAGTCCCGCACCAGTTTCCAATGGGAGCGATTTCCCTCGGCCAGTTCATATTGTGTTGTCGAGGATTGAAATCTGGGGATCCGAAAAAGAGAGTTAGCCTCTTGACGTAATCTCTGAATGGTCTGGATCTTCCAGCTGGTTTTATCCACTGGATCGTGGGGTCTCTGCCTGGCTGCGAAAGTAGTGTAAAGATCAGGATAAATGATCAGGTCCTGAGAGGACCAAGAGCCTGCTGGTATTTCCCTGTGGTGGAGCTGGGAAACCGGAGAACCGTGTAACGCTCTCCCTGATGAAAGGACTTGATTTTGAAGATGTACGGTGCTAAAAAAAAAATGCTTCACATATTTGAAACCTAAAACCTTAATCAAATTCCCAATGAAGCTAATTTTAACCTGAAGGACCAAATGACACAAAACAGAATACTCTTTCAACATTTATTTAGCTGGAAATTATGCATTATTCACGTGTGACAAAGTGTGTCAGCCTACTGTACATCTGGCAAGAGAGTTTGTTATCAAACATTGTTCATGTCCCATGACATGTGTACATGGAAATTATTTGCAGTTCCAAGGGCTATTCCTCACACTTTAGTCTCTTCTGTTATGTTTGTTGACCTACAAGCCCATCCCTTCTGTCCAAGAAAGTAACTTGTTGTTTATGGAGAAACACATTTTTCCATAGTGCTGCCGCAACCTGACCTATCCTCAGTGATTTGGTGCAAACTGTGGGAGCCCATGGACCCAGAATGAGCCCGCAACACCTTGACGTTCGGTACAGCAGAGGGAAGTATAGTGAAATGGTTCTGCTGATCCATAACCCACACGATGTGTGGACGGTTCACTCCATCCAGTGTTTCTTCAAACAGCTTTTGCAGATCATGCTTGTCCATGTCATTAGCATGGCTAGGATGTGCTCAGTGGAATGGACTGGCAAGCTTAGCAGGACCTGAAAGTTGGTGCACCCTTGCTCAGTGCCTCAGCTCTTGCAGCTACACCTCTGATCTCTCTTCAGCTTCCTGGTCTGAGAGAGAAGTTTGCGATAAAGGTGGTACAAGGGGTGGCCATGGGAATCGCCTTCAGGATTTCGAACTCCTCTGTCCAAGGTCCTCAAAAGTCATGTTTATCAACCAGGCACTAGGAACCCATGGTTTCAATACACAAACCTTAACATAAACTAATATAACCAACTATTAAGGAATGATTTAATCAGAAAAAAGTTATATGAAGATTACAAGTATGCAGACTGAGTTCCTTAAGGTAAGTACTTGTATTTATTATCCTCATAATAGTTCACAAAGACCCCAACCTGATTTACCTACATTATACCAGTGCCATGTGTGCTCAGGTCCTTCTAGCTGGGTTCACCCCCAGCACTGCACCCTGCAAGGGGTCACTGGAGGAGCGGTGGTGGAGCCTCTCTGCTGTCACCACACCAGTTTAAAAGGGATACTCCCATTTGCTCAAGTGACCAGCACCCACTTGGCTCTCCGCTCCTCTCGGACACCGAACTGACCGGCGCCATCTCGGCTCTCCGCTCCTCTCGGACACTGAACCCACCGGCTCTCCGCTCCTCTCGGACACTGAACCCACCGGCTCTCCGCTCCTCTCGGACACTGAACCCACCGGCTCTCCGCTCCTCTCGGACACTGAACCCACCGGCTCTCCGCTCCTCTCGGACACTGAACCCACCGGCTCTCCGCTCTTCTCGGACACCGAACTGACCGGCGCCATCTCGGCTCTCCGCTCCTCTCGGACACTGAACCCACCGGCTCTCCGCTCCTCTCGGACACTGAACCCACCGGCGCCTGCTACTCTCGGACACTGAACCCACCGGCTCTCCGCTCCTCTCGGACACTGAACCCACCGGCTCTCCGCTCCTCTCGGACACTGAACCCACCGGCTCTCCGCTCCTCTCGGACACTGAACCCACCGGCTCTCCGCTCCTCTCGGACACTGAACCCACCGGCTCTCCGCTCCTCTCGGACACTGAACCCACCGGCTCTCCGCTCCTCTCGGACACTGAGCCGACAGGCGCCCGCTCGGCTCTCTGTTCTGCCAGTCTGGGAGCTTGGGCTAGTGACAACACGTACCCAGGTACCCTGCCAATGTACTTTCTCATCTTTAGGTAATGGGATTAGGAACGTAAGCAGTTTTGTGTTTAGCGAGCTCACTTTTTCTTGGGTTAAACATTCAAGTGTTCTAATTTGTTCTAAATGTATCAAGTGCATAGGGCAGGCAGGTGGGGCGAGATACGACTGCTGAACTACGTGAAAATGTTTAGCCACCAGGTTGCTAATATTTGTTGCATGTTAAGTGCAACGTAATTGTAAGGTTACAAATTGTTTTGTCATGTTGTAGTGTGATACCCTGTATGTGACACTTTTTAAACGGTAGAGGCAGGTAGTTAGCTCCCCGCTACAAGCTGCAGTACTGGCGACATGCCCATTGCGTTTGCCCATTTTTATAAAGGTAACCCCACATGTCCAGGCAGGCTCAGTGTACTAGCAGACGTAGAACAGGGTTTTACACTCATCAGGAACACAGACGAGATGCAGAATGTGTGAATCCCCGAACTTCAGCATCCCCGCCCTTGGTGTTTTATGATTGCTTGGCCTAATTAGCCAAACACAACACACCTGATCTAGAAGGGTCAACCTGGAGACAACCGCAACAAAGCTTGGTCAGCAGTGCGCCACCTCCTGGGAGTCATTTGCAACTACACTCAGATGATGACGTGTAACGGTTCTTGGGGTCTCCGCCCTTGGTTTTAGAATTTTTTTAATTTTAATTTTAGAATTTGCACAGGTTCACAGTTTGAGCTCTGCCTATCTCATGCATTTTACACTACGAATGTATTAATTCCACAAAATGAAGGACCCAAAAAAATTACAATACACAATTGTTACTGATAACCCTGAAAACCCCCCAAAATTACAAAAGATGGGAACAAGATCTCATAAACAGAGCTATTAGTGTTTAAAATGAAAAGGGCTACGTTCACATCAAATCTGTTAAATCAAGTCAGGATCCAATTGAGCAAAAAGCCTGGCTGTACTAGAAAAGGCATAGAAGAGGAGAAAAAAAAGGGTGAGTTTCAGTTATTGATTTTATTAGGATTTCTACAAGGTATACCAATTATTTAAAATTAACTATAAAAAAACACATTAGCCAGATATAAACCCTCCCCAGAATCACAGTCACTTTCACCCAAAACCATGGAAAAAATAAATAAAAATGTTTTCTTGAAACTTCAATGTTCTTAAATACATCTGTAGTACTGCAAACTACTGCAAAGCCCATTAGCAAGCAGCTTCACATTATTTTTATAATACTACAGCGTAGTGCCCTCGCCATCTATACAAGTAGACAATAGTTGTTTGCATTTTAAAACTTTTATTAAAAAGATTTTTTTTGTATTTAATAAGACACACACATTAGAAAAATACCGTAGTTTACAAGAAAAAAAAATAATCACAGGCATTTATATGCTGCTAAAACCGGTCCTACTCCTATATGGCACAAATGTCCAGATCAGAAAACATCAAAGAAAGTTCAGTGACTGGCTGGAACTACTTCAGCAAGTTTCCTCAGTGTCTTAATCCCCCGATCTTTTTCTCCTTGAAGAAAGTCACTGATTTCCAAGAAATAGGGGAATAGAAACTGCATAATTAAGGGAATGGGAGGGAGGGGAACTGTTGAATTAAATTCAAACCTCGGAAACGTTTAGCCCGCGTCACATTATGCCTGATTTACTAACGATTTCTCCAGCCAACAGGGGCCAGAGAGGCTGGAAGAATTAGCTGATGCTCAGTCTGTCCCAATAAGGTTTCAATAGTGTCAGAGGTGAAGCAGGTCACCCTGCCCTGTGCAACAGCTGGAACAGAACGCTTGAGCTGTGTGGGGTGCAGAAAGCACCCTTATAGCGTCACAGCGGGGGCACACACTTCCATTTAGTGCTAAATCCCAGAGAACTTGTTTCTCAGTCCTGTCACAAACTTGAGAGCCGTGTAAAATCGAACTGTACAAGAGTGAAAGCACCCGGCCGGGTTATTACAGTCACTGAAACGACCCCAATTCCTTAGGCTGTCAGCTACACCAGCACTCGCCCTTCCTAAAAAAGGCACCAGCGGGAGAAAGCAAGAGCCAGATTTGTTGGAATCGGACCGGACCGGCACGAGGCTGGGTTCAGGCCCAGCATCGGTGGGCAGATCGTTTAAGTCCCCTGTCTGTTTTCTGCAGACGGGCGCTTTTAATGACTGCGATTAACCGCTCAAGTCATTGGAAAAGCGACTATGCTGAAGGAGGTGAAATTGAGCAGGCAGAGTGATTCTGATTTTTAAAACAGCAGCCCGGTGTACCAAAAAGGGCGAGATCTGTAGGTGCTGAGGCTGATAACATGAATCGTTGCGGTACTTCAATACTAGAATAACTGACATTTTCACTGTTTCACACAGCCTCTTGTAGAACAGTACAATACACATCGCAGCTTAGAGCAGTGCACCGACTTTTACTCTCCTAAACCTGGCTAGGACATACCCTCGTTAAATCCTTCTCTACCTCATTCTACATTTCCCCGTTAAGATGTCATGTTAATGACCTAAAGGGCAGATAGAGTGAAAGTAATCTGATGTCTCATACAAACACAAAAATAAAGTTAAACCCCAAAAGCAACACCCCCCCCCCCCAGCCCCAAAAGGTTTCAGTCCGTGTGGTCTGGAAGTGCGCTGGAGAAGATGGAGCTGGAATCCCTCTCCGCTGTGTGGATACGGGTTTAGACAGGACGGTAAAGAAACTGGAGGCGAGGGGAGAGAGGGAGGAAAGGAGAGATGGGAAGGGGGGGTATGATGATCTCCTCCAGCTCTAGGTTATAGCAGACAACAGTGTGCAGGTGGAGGAGGAGGCAGTGGACTCCTTCCTAACTGCCCTCAGGCCCTGGGGATGTCTGGGATTGGTGGGGAGGGTAGGACAGTAAGGAATAGGGGAAACCACAGCTGAAGAAAAAAAATGCCTGAGATCCTTCCGTGTCTCGCTCTGCTCCTCACCCTGCTCAGTGAGAGAGGGGGTCAGTGATTGATCAGGTAATGACTGGAGGAGGGTCTAGAGCTCATCGGAGGGGGAATGAGGAAAGGGTCAAGAAGGATGCTGGAGCAGGAGCCAGGTCAAGGACAAGGGGGTTTAAAGAAGGGGAATGCGAGAGGAACAGCAGGATAACTTTCCTCCCTTGACACAGAAACAGGTATGGGAAAGTCTGTAAGCAACAGGGAAGGGCAGGCAAGTCAGGGCTGTTTCCCTGATCTGTTCCTAGAGTGCAAGAACAGACGCGATTTTTGATCCAACCAGCAACTCATCTACATTCTCAGATCTTCACTGCTCACATAATGCACAAAACATGCACGTGCCCTGTGTTGAGGACATGAGAGAGCTTTGCTTGCAGGGTAAATCAGTGAAAGTTTTTAATTTAAACGATTAGGTGGCTGGTTCAAAACCCAGGGCCAGATCTCGGAAACAGGGACAGGGAGAAGGACGCGTCAGGAGAAAGATGAAGCCACGGGAGTCATGGACGGAGCAAGAGTGAGGACAGGGCAAGAGTGAGGAGGAGGATGGAGGTCAGGATGAAGAGTGAGGGTCTTGAAGTTCTTCCTCACTGGCCGCCTGGCTTCTCTGCGCTGCTGGGAGAGGCAGGGCTCACCATGGTGCTGAAAGGGTTGATCTCGTTGGTCTCCATGGCCTGGTACACGAAGAACAAGAAGCCTGCCACCGCCATGAGCAGCAGCAGCTGCAGCCACACGGGCAGGGAGCGGCGCGACCGAGACTGGCCACCGGATGGCGCCGTCAGCTTGGCCGCGCTGCTGGAGGAGGAAGAGGAGGAGGAGGAGGAGGAGTACGACAGGGCCGGAGGAGCAGCCGACAGCTTGCCCGCTCCCCGCTGCACAGCCCTGCGCTCGGTGTAGACTGAGGTCTCGGTGAATTCGGTGCGGCGCAAGATGGAGTCGTCGAGGCGGAAGTCGCTGGGGTTCAGAGGTCGCCCGGCTGCACCGTGGATGGGTCGGCGGCAGGTGGCGCTGTGGTGCACACGCAGGAGGAGAGGCACATGGAAGGAGAGAGAAAATTACCTACTTGATACGTCAATCTACACTACCAGCAAGACGAGTCAAATGGCTGCCCAAGCTTGTTTTGCTTTCTCACCATGAACTTAAAAATGATTTCACAATCGCCTCGACATTTTAAAGGCACTCAGGGGCAGCTTGAGCTCTATTGTTGAGGCTCTGGTGGTCCCAGCCTAGGCTACTTCATTACCCAGCTGTTGCCTGGACTGCTCAAGGGCAAACCAATGCATCCTGGGAAAATACATCCTTCCCTTGACGTTACCGATTCTTGTGCTATTGGGCGATGTCATCAGGCTACAGAGCCCCTTTACAGAAGGCAAGCACTAGCGAACCGCACTACAGAACCGTGAGGCACTAACGTGCACAGCCCTGGTCTAACACACAGCGGACACACTCATTGCTCATACAGGTGCCAGAGCGAGCCGGAACCCGACTCCACGCCCTGCGCATCAGAGATGTTGACCAACTAAGAGCTGCGAATTCTTCAATCTGGAGCAAATATTGTTGGGAACACTTCGTCAAAAAAGAAATGGATAAACAGCAGACATTAACAGTTGCTTCCTTCTGTTAGCAGCAAAATGAAAACTGTCCCAAAAGCACCCTCCACTATTACTGTCAAAATAACACAAACGCACTCTACATAAGAGGAAAACTATCTGAGAAAGGTGGATTTTTAAGTCTGAGACAACAGATTTATCTTTTAGGTTAAGCTATAGTCAAGGCTTCTCTTTTTTCTTCATTCTTCCACAATGCACCTAATTATATCTGGCTTCAAGAACTTGAAAATAAATCAGGATAACATTTTACTGAAAGTAAAACGTGAAAATTAGCTTTATGCTCGTCGCAAGGATAAACTCCCAAATTAAAGAGTTTAGCAATTAAACTACATTTCCATCCCTTAAACGTGCTTACGGGAACTATTTTCCATTGAGCTCGGGTTTAGCCGTGTTTACAGAACTGGGCTTATGAAGACACTAACGTGATTCCGGTAGGAGTCCGCGGCTCATAGGGAAACATCTCCTCCAGAAGGTCCTTCGCCTCTTTCCTCCGGACCACGTCTCCTGCTTCCAGCCTCTCTTCCACCTGCGGAGAGAGGGGAGGGAGACGGGAGTGAGAGAGGAGGGGGGGGGGAGAGGGAGACAGGCGAGGACACGCGAGCTCCGTGTGCAATATCCCTCATGCGCCTGGGCACAGACATCCAGGTGTGCCCACGGCCTGGAACAGGAGCTGGGAGAAGAGGATCCACACCGAGAGGCTCACCACAGTGACCAGAGCCTACCCTTCGCAAAAGCAGCCCTCACCGTGTAGGGAGCCACTAGACCCTTACTCACCCACCAAGAAAAACACAAAAACACCCGTTGAAACACTCGTATGTTCCAGAGTCCGTTACAGGCTATGCCCATCTCAGCTCGGTGACGGTCAAGCACAGCGGCTGCAGGCTCAGGGAAAGGCCAGTCTGCATGCATTCGCAGTGCGGCGCCCCAGCCTGCGCTCAGCCATGGCGAAGCAGGATCGAGATGGGCAGCCCTGACAAGGAGCAGCGCACAGAGAGGGGGGGCAGGGGAGCACGCCGATTCTACCCCAGCCCTGCAGGATGGGCAGGCAGCTTCACCGAGGCCAGAGCTTGCACGAGACAAGGAAGCAATGGAACAAACTTCACCAAAAATGAATGCCATTCTGCTACAGCGTCATTAAGCAATTCTTTTGCAGTTCTCCCCAGAACGCTGCAGCGGAGCTCTATCAAGGTCCGTGAGTACAGCTACTTGGAAGGTTGAGGGTAATGGTCAACCAGTCCTCGAAATTAGAAGCAAGTGAGGGCAGGAGGGGGGGCACCTGCATACCGCATGCTCCCCAAAACCCAACACCACCCCACGTGTCCAGTGTGGCGATACTTTCCTGAGGCCTGGCCGGGGTGCAGAAGGCTGAGATTTTCTGCTGCTTGACCGTTGCCTTCTGCAATGGGGTCACGCGTGATTCTGGGTACTCTATTTCCTGCCAGGTGGAAGGGGAGGGAAGGGCCCACAGTTTAGATTCTCTTGCTGACCGCCTGGCTTTTATGCTCAAAATACGGACCCCGCGTTGCACTGTGCTCCAGCCCTCCCTCAGTATAAGAGCAGGGATGGTCAGGGAGGAATATACCGTACGTCAGTCCCAAACAAGAAAACACGAACCGTCCAATCCTCAATGCAAATATAATTCAGATTGGTCCTGCTGCATCTGGTGACAACTTTATTCACTTTTCACATGAAGCTCCCACTGTTTTATATCATCCAATTCCATGTAACACCAATGTGTAGAAAATGCACTGAAAGTAGTGCATTCACCTGGCATGGGATTAGGGAAATCCATCTTCTAGCCGATTCATCGTGGGGGAGCCTGTCCCAGCAAGCAATAAGGGACAAGGCAGGACACACCCTGGATGGGTTGCCAATCCATTGCAGGGCACATGCCAACACACCAGGGCCAACTCACCTACCAGCATGTCTTTGGACTGTGGGAGGAAACCCATGTGAACCCAGGGAGAACATACAGACTCCACACAGACAGCACCCCAGGTCCAGGATTGAACCCAGGTGGGGGGCTCTGGGTTTAATTCCAGACCCAGGGGTGCTATCTGTGTGGAGCTTGCATGTTTGTGCGCTGTGAGGCAGCAATGCTAACCACTGCGTCCCAGGGCTGCTCTCCGTTCCACTATGATACAGGTATGCCTTTGAAAATGATCCTATTTGTCAGCGGTTGGGTGCGCAGTAGGATCCAAGACCAGAGGTTTAGTCCCCACAGTGATGCCGGGGTGGGAGGAGCACAGAGCAACAATACAAGGGTTTTGGGGGTGAGGTGGGTCACCTCCTGCAGGAGTGCGGTGTTGTGCAGAGAAATTGGCTTCACAGGAAAACGGGCCGGGCTCTCATCATCATCATCATCGTCATCATCATGATCGTCAAAGTCATCTTCCTCCTCGGGCGGCTGCAAACAAAATCTCCCATTCAGCATCTTCATCGTGAATTAGACACTGATGGGGCCTCAGCGGGACCCGGCAGAGAGGCGTCCTGTACTGTGCAAGGGGGCTCGGGAAAAGCCCTCAGTTTGAGCTCGTCTACCGTGAGAAAGCTCATCTCCCAACCCTGCAGGCACTCCGCACGGGCCTGGAGCACACACCCTGCCTGACGTCACCCCCAGACCAGGACTCAGCCAGAGGATAACAGGTGACAAAACACCTCTTCCTCCGATGACACACCTTATAACTAGCAACAGGAACATATCAAGGAAAATCGTTTTTTTGAATCTTTTGTTGAAAATGTGAACCTTTTGCTGTCAATAGGGAAGAGTCATCTACAAGAGGTGCAGATAAATAGACAATAAAACCCAACCAGTCTGGAACAGAGGCCAGTCACAGGTGTGCCACAGCATTTTGGAATAGCGGTACTCCATCTCTAGGAGGTGATTTTTAAAAGTAGAAACTGATTTCGCTCAATCATGATCACTTTGTTTATTAGTGGAACAACAACTTCAGACACCAGGTACGTTTCTGCCCACAGCTGGGATGACGAGCATGCCCAGTTCCTCGCTACTCCGGTAGGGAGTCATTTCGCTGGCAGGACACCGCAGATCTTGCCTTGCTGAATAAAAATGGCAATTATGTGCCCTCCTCCACTGCAAAGCTAGCAGGTCAACTCTCCTGACGGAGCTCCTGCGCCAAGCTCACACCGTTCCCACCCGCAGGGAGCGAGCGAACCTGGGCTCAGGACAGCCAATCGCCTTGCTCGGCCCTCGAGGGAAACCTCCAACGCGAGCCCAGCGCCGGCAGGCACACAAAGGACAGAGCAAAAGCCGTTCCCCCGCCATCGTGCTCGGTGATCCCATACAATACACCCAGGTGCCCAGAACGAGAACACAGAACTCCTGTGCCCCCCCCACCAAACACACACACACACGCGCACGCGTGCCGCCACCAGACAGCTAGAGCGTTTACTTCCTCTTGGCCTCGGGGCGACCGGCGGGCGGCCGGCGGCTCGGGCACCTGGCCGAGGAGGACCTGTCTGAGGATCGCGGAGCTCGTGGAGCCCCTGGCCTGACACGCAGGGGCTGAGCAGTGATGAGGCTCCTGGGACAAGATGGGGGCGAGAAGGTAGGTTAGAGGGCAGGGGAGACGCACCCCAAGACCCCAGCGGACACCCCACATTTACTCTGGGTGAGGCAGCAAAGGGAAAAGGGGTTTAGCGCTGCCTCCTGTGAACTAAAAGGGGCACTCTTCATCAAGTACCTGGTGTATTACTCTTCCAAGTTAAACCAGTATCTTTCAGGGGACACAAATAGGATGTTTAAATTTTAAATGAAGTTTACATCATGAACAAAGGCTGATTTGCTAATATAGAGGTATACATTTAAAAAATTCACCTAAGCAGGTCTTCTAACCACTGTCTACTGATCCCTCTTTACAAACAGCACTTTGGTGCCACAATGTTCATATGGAAGATGCGAGGAGCGTCTAGGCGATAAACTGCAGTTTCCTTGACAAAAGCCCCAGAACGGGGATCGGCATTCTCAACCACAGTACATGACGTTTGTTAGCTGTGAATCTGCGGCAGGTTTACTCCTCAGCCACAAGCAACGTGACTACTTCTTAAAGAGCCTCACTTTCCAAACGAGTTCAACCATCGAAATGCATGGAAAGTGGAATAAACAGAAACAACTGCCAAACATTTACGCAAACATTCAAGTATATAAACTATAAAATATAGTATACAATTCAGTATATTTAAATATTATAACCGTTTTTTGTAAAACCACTGAAAACGTCCCCTTGCACTGCTGTCTGACCTCTCTGCTGCTGTGTCCCCGAGCTCTATCACCCTCCGGATGTGCATCAGAAATGGAACCCCGTTTCCCAGGAGTTCCTTGAGTTAAGTGGGGGGAGCCCCTTTGCTTGGTCTCCAGCGGTGCACCCCGTTTTGGGGTTTCGGGGGCCCTGCTCTCTTGGGACACAGACTCGCAGGCCGAAACCTCAGACAGGTCCTGGGACAGGGAGCAGAGAGATATTAGGAGACATTTTTTTGCCTGGGCAACAGGTCAAGGGCGAGGGAACGTCACTTCAAGCGCAGGTGGGGGGCGAACACCACACTTTTGGGGACACCACTGGCTTGACCTCTGCTCCCTCGGCTCTCTTTTTCAGACCTGAACCGATTCTCTTCCTCTCTTGACACTTAACAAGCCGACACTGTGGCCACGTGCAGACCTGGTGAAGGACACATTGCAGCCAGTGTCATGTGCACTACAGTCTAACCCTCCTCTGGCAGGCCATGCGAGTATGAGCTCCGAATCTGAGCGTTTGGACTGCAAAGTTATGTCAAAGGACATCAGACTGCAGTAAGGAGCAGGACATTGGCTGGAGTTCCTCTTCCAAAGAACCTGAAGTGAACTGTGCCCCACTAAAACTAAATCTCAGCCACATTCAAGGCGCACACTCAGCGAAGTTGTCTTTGGCATACATTAAAAAAAATTAAAAGTCCCACTCAATGCTTCTTCTCATGACAGTCATTGCAGTCAAACTGTTATACTATAAATGAACCATGTATAAATGTATAAACCTTACACTTGTTTTTTTTAAAAGGTGCACACCTTGTATAATCAATCTTAATCTTAACCTAGTAAGCTCAGAATATTCAACACGGGGCTTTGGAGATGCCCTTAAACAGTTCAACACAGGTAGAGGATCTCCAAATATAACAATTCTTTGTCTGAAGTATTTTAGCAGAGTATTTTTGCATATTTATCCTTAAATCCTTTTGGCCTGGGTGCACCCCTGCATCAGAAGATCAGCGTGCCAGCGTGGAGAAACTGTTTTCCCTCAGGAAAACCGAAGGGAAGCAGCCTCAATAAGACTAAAAGCCAAGGAGGACTACTGGCCTCTGCGCCTCATTTCCTGTAGGTCCGAGACTCAAGTGTTTGATGACCCCAGCATCCTAAACCAGTACTGATCAGTGCATGCCGTGTGTCCAGAGCAGCCAGAGTGAGCTGTCCCATTCACCTTATGTGTGGTCTGGAGGTTTCAGCTCAATGCACTGGTGGCACAGACGCCTGTGGTATTTTAGCAAACTGGCCCTGAAAGAGTGAAGCTGTGCAACTGTTTTGCACAATGTTTCAATGCCTATGGATTATTTACCAGCCCTCTGATGGTGCACCTGGATCACTACGAAGCACACATTACCTGGCTTCGTGTGGGAATGTACTCCTGAATTGTTCGAATCTACTCTTGCTTATCTCATATTTGAACACGGCTGGGCTCCGTGCCTACTGTGGCCTAAAGCGCAGACCTTCCTGGGAAAATACCTCTCAAGCTGTCAAGTCACGCACAGCGTTCAAGAGCCGAACTTTGGGGAAAAAGAAGAGCTCCAGTCTAATACAGTAAAGGCTCGAGCGTGTCTGAAGTCACACCTGTTCTCTCCGAGATACCACAAGGCAGACGGATGCTGACAACCGACCCCCAGACCACAGAGCAGTCAGATTGCTGCTGCAGAGCCCAGCCCAGCAGGTCTCCCCCCGTGGTCTGCGGACCCCCCAGTGCTACTGCAGAGGTTCCCAGACAAGACGTGCGACACGTGATCGGATTGAAGCCCTCCAACCTGACATCCTGCGGTTCACGTCAGAGAGACGGCACCAGCCTGCTCGCGCGCGGGCCCGGTGAGGTTCGAGTAAGGAGCTGCGTCAGCATGCACGGGCTGCAAAGCAACAGGTGAAGGTGAATTCCGTGCTGAAAGGAAGAGAAAAGAAAGCGCTTCGGCTGTGGAATCACACCCGGAGAAGACTCCACGGCCAAAACGTTGTTTCTTTTCTTTTCAGCTTGGAACAGACCTTGACCTTCACAAATACACGTCACGGTGAAGGATAAGGATGCACAGGTGCGCGAGGAGCTCGTGTTACAGGGTGCAGGTACCACGAGTCTCTTCCTTTGTTCCTTGCTACTGCGCTGGGTTTCCAGGGGTGACAGAAGTACTGCCGGGAGCAGTAGGAGGCGATCATCCAAGCGTTTGGAAATTGAGGAGGGGGGTCCGCACACTGGAGAAGGGTTGGGAGCTGCTGCCCTGGTCGCTTCCTGTGTGCAAACCCATCACCTTGTCCCCAGTACTCAGTCACCAGGTGTCCCCTGTACCCGTGCTGCATCCACCAGGGACAGAGACAGAGAAACTAAGCAACTGCAGGTTTTACAAGCTTCAGGCTCTTAGACAGACTAGTACTTACAGCGAGGGTCTCCAACACTGGGGTTGGAGAACCCCAATCTGTTTCTAAAGACTGGGAACACCTAACGATGACCGATCAATTAAAACAGTAATTGGATCAATAAAGTGAATTCTGGTCCTCTTAAGCCTGAGGGGTATTCAGATATCGGTCACAGATCTGGAAATTACTCCAATCTGCTTACTTGTTCGAAGTCTTCGGAAATGAAGCCTGCTGGAGCAGGGAGGCAGACTCCACGCTCACGTGATCTGTTTACGGTCAGGCCTGTGCACTTGTGGTGGCAGAGAATAAGCACAAAACGTCCCTCAGCTGGTATTAGCTTCTGGACAAGAGCCTGCTGCCCATAAACCCCTCTTCCGCTGTGGGAGCCCCACTCCTGTGTTGTACACCCACCCCGAACCTTCGGGGGGAAAAAAGCTCAGCGCTCTGGGGTGAGGAGGAGAGGTGGAGAACGAGAGAGACACAGAGAGAGAGAGAGACGGGAAACTGGGGGATTACAGTGTCGTCACTGGCTGGCACGGCCTGGTCAAGCAGGGCAGCTCGTCTCATCTTCCTCTTCACCTTCAGGACGCCCTGTTCGCGCTCTTCTTCGTTCAACCCCTCTGTCTTTCCCTCCTCCTCGCGGGTGTCGACACTCTGCACACACAACACACAAGCGCCTCTCGCCAAGAGTGACATTTCTACAGGATGCCCCCTCTAAGGCAGCAGGCAGGGAGTCACTGCTGTTTAATGACTAAATCCATTTACAGATGACCTAGAACATACTGTATAATAACTGCTGGCAGCTCTGTAGCCCTTTTCACCCACACCGAAACAAAAGTACTTTATATAAATCGGAGGAGGCCCATCTCCATCCATCACTGAAGTGCAGCACCTCCCTGGGTGACAGGACAACCTCCTCACTACCTGATTACAGATCAAGTAATGAACAAGCTGAATTAACAGAGATTTTTAGTAAGGCTAGACTGTATGATTTAGTCTTTTAGGGGGGATTCGCACGCATAGGTGCTCAGTCATAATCCCACAGAAGGCAGCTTTACACCACTGGCTCTTCAGCCAAGCACAATTACCAGATATCTGAACGGTTCCTTTTGGAACGCAGCCTGGACACCAGGGTGATCACCCCTGCTGTTACTACCAGCGCCTTGGCATCTTTAATGGCAGTGAGGACCTTGGTGCGTCTCATCCATACACAGCACCTGTTCCGAGAAAAGACCGCCACCTGCTGGCCTGCTAACACTACTGACTTCTGTGCCCCGTTTTCCTGTAGTTCACCTATCCTGTTATCCCCTACAGGGGGGATAACACCGCTTATTTTTAAACAAGCTTTTCTTTAACATTAAAAAAAACACAGAGGAGGCTGAGAGGCAGAAGGAAAGGCTCTCGTAGCACTGTTGGGAGGGGAGAGTGATCAAAGAATTTCTCTCAACTCAGAAAGTCAGTCAGTTTCACGGACAAAATAATCCATTTTACAAAGCTGCTTGAGTTATTTGTCCCGTTGCGGAAATCAGAAAAAGCTCAAGTCGGGCACTGTGTCAGCAAAAGGAAGGCTGCAAAGGAATAGGTAAAGGTTTATTCCATGCTGAAAGGTAAAGAAAAAGACAATGTTTCAGCTGTGAAGCCTGAAGAAGTTTAAACTGAAACCAGAAGAAGGCTATTTTTTCTTTTCCTTTCAGCATGGAATAAACCTTTACCTGTTTCTTGAAATCATAAAAAACGCCGCCTTATCTGATCTCAAACTCTTCCCACTCCAATGTCAATGTTAATAAAAACTCACCCTTCTTTTGTACAACAAAGATCAGAACTCAGACTCCTGTGTCTCCTCCCATAGACACAGGAATCTTTATACAATGGAATGGATTAGACTCGCTGTCCCTGGAGAGCTCAATTCACCTGTCTTCATCAGCACTCTCAGCTCCCTTGGACTGCAGTCCCTGACAGAAACACCAGGTGGCAGCACATAACCACACACCATGCGCGTGCTGTAGTTTCCTTGTGTTCAGAACTATTATCAACAGCACATGCGGTTCTCTACTTTTCTCAAAGTCAATGCATCACATAACACCTCATAATAAAACAACCAAAACTCAAAACCTGAATTCTATACAATTCAACTCAAGATTGTTTCCAGGAACTAACAATGAAGACAAGGCGCCTTCAGGTACACGCCATTAGAAAAAAGAGCTCGTGATGGAAGCCATGTTCAGCATGGCTCACATTGAACCATCAAGCAACATCTTGAAGCGGCTCCCCAGTTTCTTGTCAAAGTGCCACACACCTGCTGTTTCACGATCTCCAACAGATGTGAGGCTCTAAACTGATCCGGAGCTTAAGCAGGTTATTTCACCGGAACAAAAGCTTTATTCTTCCACGCAAACGGCAAAACGGGCCAAGCCGGGCCTTGTCCGCATTGTCTTGGCAGGAGCACCGCGCCTTGCCCCCCCCGCAGGGCCCGTGGAGCAGCCTGGAGCCCCCAGGACAAGAATCCGCGGCCGCAGACATGACGGGGGTTAATCATCCTTCTCGGTGGACCTCTGGGCCGAAGAGCTCCTCGGCCAGGAAGAGCAGGACCTAAAGTGGGAACTGCAGTCCCAATTCCTCGGACCGGTTATTCAGTCTCGGCAGCAAAATAAATCCGTTGACTCTACGGACAAAAATGTCCCAATTGCAACTGAGGTACAAAACCGTGAACTTTGTGAAGGTGAACTGCAAGTCGCCAACGTTGCTGCAATCTCGCACTGGGGGTCCCGCGGACTGCGACGAGATTGCCGTTGGGTTAAAAGAGCTTGTTCACCGTATCACAGGGCTGCGGCACGTCACCGGAAGTTCTGTTGCCTCGTTCTGAACCGCAGAACACGGCTCTGCGCAGACCTGGACATCTACTCTATTGTGCGATGGAGGTTTTACACGTTACTGTGTGTACATTTGGCTGCTATTGCGGTTTGAAAGAAACTCATCAACGCTGATTCTTTTGAACCCCGATATACGGAAACAGCGCTGCAGGTCCCCTTTAAGAAGCTGTCTTGACCTGCAAGCCTTTCGCCCCGCTTGCAACACAGCACGACAGCACACCAGTAGTCAGAGGGGTCCCGTCACGTAAAACAAGCCCCAAAGCGATACAGCTTGATAAAATCATAAGAACAGTTACAGTTACCTCCTTCTGAGAGGAGGGGTGGCTATTTAATCCGAGGGCCTTGTCCAGCGGTTTCTGGAGAAACACTGTGGTTTCAGATTCAAGAACGCAGCTGGACAGCCTTTTTTGTACACACATTCACGGTTTTAGTCCTTAACGATCTCTGAAGGGGTTCATTTCGTAAACCGCTTCTTTAATGTGTCCTAACAGAAGGAATCTTTAGAAACGTAGGGGGCTTTAATGGTGATCTACAAACCCTTCTGGATCGGGGCTCCCCTTGGCCGTGGTTGGAGACCCCCGGACTGACTGGAGCTCTGGAACAAGAGGGCTGTGAGGACGGACGGACAGTCCCCGGTCAGCAGACACTCACCCGGTTGTGTTCGTAGCGCCGCGTTCGAAGGCCGGGGGTGGTTTTCACTCGGGTCTTCACAGGTTCCAGCTTCTCCACGATGGGCTCAAGCTTCTCATCTGAACACGAGAGAGGGACAGTGAGGGAGGGGGACGCACAGAGCACCTGTGCAGACAAGGAGACTGGAGTATGCAAACACACCGAGGGGCCTTAAATACGCAACAAATGAAAACTGCAACCAAGACCACGGATGTGTTTTCAAATTCAATGCCATTTATACTTTCATTTTAGATTTGGTTTAGGACTTGAGGGGGTCAGCAATACCCTTCGGTGCTTATCAATAATGTTAACAGAAGCACTGCAACCGATAAAATTAAGACGGCGGTATTATGATACACTTCAATTACGTTCTTAAAAAGCACGTGTGCTTTAACTTGCACTGTTTTGTTTCTTATTCTGCTTCTCTTTGGAGATGTTTTTAATTCGGTTACATTCTGTTTCTATCAATTCCGTATTCTGAACATTGTAAGGCTGGCTCTGTCGCACGTGCAGTTAAAGCCATCACTCTCTCATACATTGCAGAGAGAGCAGAGCAATGAAGGTATTGAGAGACAAGGCATGCACAGCAGGGAATTCTCACCCATTAAGACGAAGCCTTTCAATCTAAACGCTCCCAGGACTACCTGGTGGGAATCCTTCATCCCTCTACAACCGTGAAGCGTCGGATACTTTAACAAACCAAGAACATTTCAGCTGGAACAAATATCCCACAGGTGCCCTGCAACACCACTTTCTGTAAAGACCCTCCTCGGAAGGGAATTCCACTCCAGCAGGAGATCCTGCTGAGCTCGCAGGAATCCTGAGGAAGAACCTCCGCAGTGACCACAGCCCGGCCATCGAGACCAGGAGAAACAGGCGACTGTCCAAGACATTATTCACGCCCTCCATTCTCACACAGAGAACGGATGTGTTCGGGAAGATTGCAAATACTAATAAAGACACGTTTTGACAATTTTACAGAACTTCCATCTGCTGTCACGGCCATGACGATATGTCGGAGCGGTGGCTCTGTGGCTAAGGATCTGCGCCTGTGACTGGAAGGTTGCTGGTTCAAATCCCGCGGCCGGCAGAGGAATCCTACTCCGTTGGGCCCCTGAGCAAGGCCCTTAACCCCAACTGCTCCAGGGGCGCCGTACAATAGCAGACCCTGCGCTCTTACCCCAAGCTTCTCTCCCTGTCTGTGTGTCTGTGTCTCCATGGAGAAAAAGCTGGGGTATGTGAAAAGACGAATTCCTAATGCAAGAAATTGTATAGGGCTAATAAAGAAACATTACATGTCACCTGCCCCCCCCCTCCCGAATCCCGTAGCTCTCTCGCCTCGCTCCCCTCGGCCGCACACGCGCCCACGCTCTCTCACCCTCCTCGTTGTCGCTGTACTTCTCCGAGTCCGTGTTGCCGTTCTGGTTGGCGTCCGCAGCTCGCAGGGGCGCCGAGGGGGGGGGCAGCGTCTCGGGGGGGCCCTGGTCCAGCAGCTTCTGGAGCTTCTTCTCGTACAGCTTCCGCGTCGAAGCTGAGGTCGCAGGAGACGAGCCGTGCGTGAGCTGCGCTCCACCCCGGTGCCCCGGCCGTAGCTACCAGTCTTCCCTTTGTGACGTTCAACAGGTAGGCCAACCCCCCTCTCCTCCTCCCACCTGTCAGGCTCCGCATGGCCTGGCACCTCAGTCCCCGTCTGGGTTACTTTCGCCCTACTCCCCTCCTCGCAACCTTCACTCCTCTAATCCTGGTCTCCTCTCTGTCCCCCAAGCCCGTCTGCACTCCATGGGTAATGGAGCCCCGTCTCCTGCTGCACCCCAATGCTGTGGAATTCTATCCCCCTATCAGAGAGTCACCTTGCCTGAGCACTTTCAAAGCAAGACTCCTGTCTGCACCTTTGCTTTCCTACTCCTGTACTGTAACTGTGACATTCTGCTCTCTCCTCTCATTATGTGCTTTTTTTTCTTTTTGCAACAAAAGCACTTTGAGAAGCCACTTTTAAAGGCACTAAAAATCTTAATAATAGCAATATGATTATTATTGATGATAATGAAGTAATGAATTGTAATCACCATCAGCAACGACCGTCATATCCTTCCCTAACTTACTACTTCAGCTAGAGATTGGAACAAAGAATTGGATTTGAAATTAAGTACAATATCAGCAATGATTTCAGTCTGGTCAGGGCTCACAGGTTTAATTCTTTTAACTCGAGGAACACCAACACCTCTATTTGGTCACAAAATTATTAAAGCAAAACAAAGTTGGAATTAGTCAGCTTTTAAATAGCTGTATTTTGTTTTTAATCTGGTGAATTCCAAGTTATGTGCAGGTCATCTTTTTCACATAAGCAAGTCTTGTTTTGCATGTCCCTCTAAGTGCACACTAGTTGAGCTGCCTGCTCCCCCAAGCTTGGACTATGGCGAGGTTGACAGAACAACATGGTTTTTGGGAATCTTTCTCTCTCATTCCACTTTGAGAATTGGTTACTAAACAGAAAACAGTGTGCAGGTAAGGCACTGAGGGGTACTGCAGGGATCTCTACTAGGACCACAGCTTTTCTTACCTGATCAATGTTTGAGATTCCAGAATAATAAACTAGTTACATTTGCAGATTATACTCAATTGGCCAACTGTAGAGGCAGCAAATTTAACTCAAAAACATTTCACAACATTAAACACCATTTACACGTAAGTTGTGAAAAAGACTAAAGGAAAATGGGAAATACTGAGCTAGACGAAGCTACTTATGAGAAAGACTAAGGTGGTTATGTTGACATTGTTTATATCTGGGAAACTATGAAAAAAAGTAAATAATTTAAGATATTTAGGTAAAAACAGAACTGAAATCATGGGATATTATAAATTGTATAAAACACAAATAAGGCCTCCTTTAGAATACTTTAGAGTTTTGGTCACCGTATAACAGAAAAGACATTGCTGCTCTGGAATCATTCAAAACACAGCTGGATGAGATCCTTGGATCAATTAGCTACTGCCTATCCTTTGTTCTGATATTCTGATCAGTTTTCTGTGAATTCACAGAAACCAGAAGAACAGGAAGCCCTGCTTGTGCGTGATCCTGAATCAGTATTGCAGAGGAACAAAGTGAATGAGTGCCAGCACCCAGGCTGTAAAACTGCTCATACCACTGGGACACTGGCTTCTCTAACTCCAGCTAGCACTTTCAAAACACTTGCACAAATCTGAGCAAATCTGGCTCCAGGGCTTTGCGCTTGGCTAGCTACCAGCCTGCAACGCTCCAACATGTTTGGAATTAGGTCTTGAAAGACTCCTGCAATTGTTCTGAAAAACTGTTTTGCTGGCCTGCTGTAAACTGCTTTTTAAACCAAATGTACTTGACTGGCTCACATTCCTTAGCAACTGTGACTGCTCATTCCTAAAGGGAAATCCCTGCAAAAGCTTAACTGCATGCCTGCCTGCCTCAAAGCACAGCTCAAAAATAAAGAACGCCCTGTACTCATCTAGACATTTAAACACACTAGGCAAACCACAGTTATCATTAGATTAGGCAGAGTCCTAGAGAGAACAGCGAGGCAGTGTCTAGCAACAATTCGCTGCAGTCTTGTATTGTCTTAACTCAGAGCTCACTGGCTTTTCAGTTCGGATCTCTGAGCAGCTGATCAGGACCGGCATTTTGCTATTGTATTATCAATTCTTTATACAAAGGCTTTTCAATGCAAGCATTTGATGTCTATGCTATGCTCTGATGTAAACCACCTGCCTATGTGTGCCTATACATAGATACATGAACAAACGCTGTTCTGTAAAACGGCTACATCATTCCACATATATATACACACACTGTATATATCAGCTGTAGTGTTTTTCCCCTTTCATCCACACAAGAGCACGTCTCCAAACCTTGAGTCATGAGTCAGAATGCAGCAGGCTTCCTCGCTCATTACATCAACACCTGAAGACCTCTGAATGGTCTTCCACAGTCCAATTAGGTTCATGATGAGCTCAGTGAGGTCATTAAGAACAGAAGTAGTCCAGAACCGGAGACGTTCGAGCCGTGGTGCACATCACTAAAACCAAACTGCCACGGGGTTACCACACTCACCCATGAAGTCACTTGTCTTGATCGAGGTCTACTGGTTCAAATGTCCTGCTCCTGGAATCTCTTAATTCCTAACCTTGTGGCCTTCATCCAATCATCACAGAGCCCTGCCTCCTCAGAGTGCACCACAGGCCCGGCTTATGCTATGCTGTACAACCAGCTTGCTCAGAGGGCAGTCTCCCTCCCACTTTTGTTTTTTAATCATGGCACTAGTAACAAATGGAAATATCATTTAATAGGAAGACAGAAAGAAGCTCTGGCCACTCGCCCGCGACGGGCGCTGGCGTTCCCCCTGTTACACGTGCTGCCTCATTACTCACCCACGATGGGCCCAACGCTGACTCCATACTTCAGCAGCTGGTCCTTCAGATCCTCATCGGTCAGGTCCGCGACGTCCACATCCTCCGGGCGGGGCTTGTCCGTCTTCTTCGTGGCTTTCTGCAGAGGGACAGCGGGTCACAGGTTTAACGCGGGGACACCACACTACCTTCCTGTGCCTGGGGAGCACAGAGCACTGCGGTCACCCACCCTATACACAAGCGTCCAACAGCATGGAACTTGCTTCACCTCTGGGGTTTTGAACGTTTTATCGCTTGCCTCTCCAGAAATGGCGGATTGCACCCTCAACATATTCCACTGTTGGGGTTCCACACTCCCAATCGGGTTCGTGTGAGAGAAAGCCACAGTGAGTTTATGTACGCATGCGTACAGGAATTGCTCGGCCATAAAAGCAGTAGCCAATTCAGAGTACCAGCTGGGACTTTCCCATTTATATAGTCAAGCAATTACACAGAAACAAGCACAGAGGAGGAAGCGTTTCCTGAGAAGTGATACCACTCCAAGGGAGTAGTTAACATATTTGTGCAATAAATTCAGCAAAGATATCGCAGAACAAAGACCGCTCATTTACAACTCCAGATATCCACTCTGCACTAGTCCTTGAACTATTTTTAAGTCCTGCGCAATCTCAGCTTCGCAAATCTTATCTGACAACTTCTGATACTCTTCAAGCAATTTCTCTGCCCACAATATGCTCTTAACCCTTTCCTTCACTATTATGGCTCTGAGTTGTCCCCTCGCTGTCAACCCCTGCTCCACTCCACGGTTCATACACCATAACACCAACACTCAAGCCTCAGACCTCAGCCAGGCACTGAAGAACGGCACTTGACAGGGCACTGAAGTACAGTGAAGTACAGATTTGAGCAATCCGGTCTGAAACGGGTTATGCTGTGAAATGCTGAGGTACTTTTTTTTGCCAGGGCAGGAAGAGACCCAACACAAACAAAACATACCATGCGTCTCGGTTCCCTGGATGAATTATTCTGGGCAAGCATTAATCTTAATAAAAACACGAGCAGCCCTTCTGTTTGATCTAGAAGCAGCAATCAAAACCAGTCTGATCAGTGATGGGCAATCCTAGTTCCATCTTCTGCTGTGAAAATGTGCATTTTCTTTTTTAAGTCTAGCATATTCATAACATTTATCGCTTGGATCTACAGCAGGAGAACTGCAATTGACTATATGAAGAAAAATAAACATCAGCACATCTGATCTCACTTCCTGCTGATCGACTCATTACAGAGCAAAACACGCACACACAGCATACAGTACCTCTTCTGCACAAAATCACAGTTCACAGATTGTGCTCTAAGCCAGGGGTTCGTTATCTCTGTCCTGGGGACCCCCACACTTGTTAGGGTTTGCTCCAGCTCACCACTGGCGGTTATACAGGTGAAACTCTGAATTCACCTACCAACAGGGCCATTTGAAATTGTTAATTTGCTTTCTGCTTGAACACAGCAGTGCCCTGGATTAACCTAACATCGCCAGCTCTTAAAACAGAAAAGAACAGGAGGTGTGGGACTAGTCAGTCAGCAGTGCAGAGAAGAGGTCAGGGTTTTGGACTCGTAGCCTGAAGGTTGTGGGTTCAAATCCTAGGTGTGATGTTGCAGTTGTACATTTGAGCAAGACTTGAGCTGACTCCATTTAAAAGCCCAGCTATGGTTGCGCAGGTAAGTCACTTTGGGAAGGTCTGCTCTAGGGCCCATGGACGGACTGAACTGGATATTTTGTTTGCAATAAGGTGAGGTTTATAACAAGCAGTGGGAGAGATCTTGCTGCTTTCTGACCCATGGGAAAAGAAAACCCCTCTGTGGGTTCCCTTAGTGCAGGTTGTAGACGCACCTGCATCAGTGCACAGTTAACCAGGCTGGAGCTCAAACTCGCTGGAACACAGAGTGCTGGCAACACCCCCATTCACACACAAACCCTGCAGAAAGACCAGTCCGAGTCCAAATGCACAGCTGGATCCAGATGTGTCAGGCACACCACAGGAAATACAGCAGCCTTCACAGTCGTGCCAATACACCTTCAGAACAAAGGCCTTGAATAGGTTTCAAGGGAAAAACAACTTCTTGATCTGCTGCACTGAGGGAAAAAAAAAACGTATTCGTGTCACAAGAGACTCCGATTGCACTTTTACTCCTGTAGAAACTACGCCACTGACCTGCCCTTTAATTTGACACCCATCAACAAGATGATTATTTACCTCCAGGGTGAGACAGGTCCTCCACACCCCAAAAACCAGCAGGCCAAGAGTTAACTAGGATCACAAAATGAAAATGATAAAAATACACTGAGATCAGGAGGTATGAGGCCCTGGAGCTGCTGGCTCTCGACAGCACTGGTTGTGGGATAGAGAAATCACAGCTGCAACCTCAGGAATGCTGTCAAAACGCAAGCTACGCCCCCCCCTTCAAAAATGCCACAACACTACATTAAGAAAATGAGTTATAATGAGAAGAAACACACAGAGGAACGAGATCTTCTACAGAAAAGGGGAGAATACAGAGAGGGCGCAGTGGACCTCTTCCCCAGTAAGGCTTGGGGGTTCATCTGGCAGGAGAGGGACCTGTGCTCGCCTCAGGCAGCCTCGGCCTCAGAACTCACTAACAGCAGTGGAAAAGGAGCACAAGCCTTGGAGCAGTCCCCCTCCTTGAGCCCCCTTCTTTTTGACACCTCCAAAACCTGAGGTGTGTGTATGGTGCACGCCGACAACCCAGAGAAATGAGGAAAAACTACAAAGTAAAAGACGGTCTTTAAAATACAACGGGAAATTTTTTCTCCAAGTCAATTTCCGCTCTCTTCTTCCCCATTTGTTAAACTGGACTTCCTGGGGACCTGAGACACTGCCTCGGGTCTGAACTGTTATCTGGATCCACATCTGGCCTGCAGTGCTGCCCAGGACAGTAACAGGCTGTCTGCAGCACAGCTGTGACTGTTCGTACAGATCACAGCACCACAGAAAGCTCAGTTGCACATTACAATCCCTTAAGACTCAGAATATGTAACAGTGAGCAGAAAACCAATCAAAAACTGAGCTACACCTGAATATGGGCAGGAAATGATGTCTAGATGTGTGGACCTAAACTCTAAAACAGGACTCTCCCCAATTCTCAACATTGCAGAAATGGTGGATCCCACAAAATAAGCCTTCTGTCACGATTTCCAGGAGTCTGCCAGGACTGCACCGGAGAAAACTGCGCTACTGAGAGCAGGACCTCTCTTTGCTTTTCAGGTTTATGTGCAGGAAGGCTTACATCTGTCACTCTGACACACACATGGTTAGTCCCACTGCTAACGCCAAGTTAAAAGGTTATACTGCACCTGAGAGACTAATGAGAAACACTTTTCATTATACTATGCACCTGTGTAAGCATAATGACAAGTAAAGTGGAACTTAAAATTGAATTGAAAAGGTTGATCTTTTGACAAATGAACAAGATGCACTCATCTGTCTCTTGATTCTAATAGCAACTCGTGCACAACTGAGATGCTGATGCGCTTTCACTGAAGACAGCAAGCAAGACTTGGAGAGAGACCCGATTCCATAAAGAAACCACCAGCTGACTGAAAGTAGCACTGAGAGTTGGGACCTATTTTAACTCCAAAAGTTCTCAAGTACAGAGATATGGTTGATGAAATGGTACAGCCTAGCTTTTAGGCAATTCAGTTTGAAAAGGGCACCAGACAGCTGATCTACAAACAAACCTTTGCAAAAATGCCAGTGCTTTTTTTATATATAAGGCAGGTCTCATTGCAGATCATTTGACCAGTTCCATTCAAAAAGCACCAGCATCAGATTTACTCCAATTAATACATAGTTACTGAAAAGGTCCAAACACTCTACTGCGGGTCTGCGGATGTTTTCTGCTACCAAGCCCCACTTCTGGTCATTATCTTAGCAGGGACCTGCTCGAGAATCCAACACGGCACAACCAAATAACTACAATCCACCCGATACCAGGAACTAGCAGAGGCGACTGCAGAAGTAAAAGACGCCTTTCTTCACCGGTCTTTCACTTCCAGTGAAGTTCTCTGCATTCCAGGGATTCTCCTTCTGTAATAAAGAGACACACCGCCTGGCAGAGCGAGGAATCCAGCACCCCCCAGACAAGGACGACGACGACAGAGTCTGAGGCTCCAGAACATGAGGGGAGACCCGCCAGACAAGCGGCTCTTTCAGGTAGGCTCTAGGAGGGGGGCACCCTGCGCCCGGCTTCATCAGAACTTTACACAGGCGTCACCTTGGAGAACAGAAACAGAACAGAAAACAAATGCCAACCAACGAGCCAACCACTCCCCTGCGGAGAAAAACGCAGACCCATTGCTTCCTCATTCTCGGGGATCACAGTGTTGGATCGAGGCTGCTTCACAAGTCCCAACGCAGGACCGGAGAGAGAGCCTGTGAGGACAGCACGCGTCGCCACCTGCTGCTGCAGCAGCTGCCTGGCAGCTTGGTGGCGAGGTCAGTTTCTGGATCAGGCCTCTTCGGGCATGTCTTGCAAAGCCCATTCGCTTCTTCCAGCTGATCCAGAGCCTTCCCAGCTACTCCATGTTACCGGGAGAACGGACAGGGGGTCAGCAGAGGTCACAAGAACAATCTGGACTCATCTGCCGTCCCTAATTTAATAAAGAAACCTAAAAAGCACCTCTACAATCTGGCCTAATGCTCTTGAGACTTGTTGCTGTTTGTGTCCTGCAACACTACTGACAGCCTTTACAAGACTGGAGTTGACCACCATCAGAAATGTGAGCAGAAATGAACAAAGGGGACCCCCCCCCCCCCTCCCCAAGATTCCTCAGGGTGCCCCAAAGTGACTGAATTGGCACCTGACTTTTCCGGCCTTCCCGCGTGCTGCTCCTCTTCAAAGAGCTCCACCGAGTCCAATTCAGATTCGGCATAAGTGCATGTCTGCTGTCACAGCTTTAGGTGACTGAGACGTGTCTCTAAGATTTCAGATCAAGTCTGTGACACTGGGAAGGGTGAACACTTCTAACTTTAAAACAGAGAGGATGTCTGCTGAGGTCTGGGGGGTCCCTTGAGCAGAAACAATGGTAAAGTTACCTCAGTATGCCTAGGGCAGTTGTGGATTCATGATTGGAAAAGAGCAGGACAGAAACAGACCCTATAAGATGACATGGAGGAAAAAAAAGAAGGGAGGAGGAAGAAGGAAGAAACAAGGAGAGCAGGGAGAGGAGAGAGGAGTCCAGAGGAGTTGGGACTTGAAGCTTGTGCCAGGCGAGAGCTCCTACTTCTTCATCATCCAAACCAAACCTGACTGGAGCTGAGTACTCAAACCTTGTTGGAGAGAGCGTGCTTTTTTTGTGTTTTCAGGGACCTTACGTTTCCAGAGTAAACGATACCTCAGTTAGATATGTCTTTCCAGCTTAGGGTGCATTTTTATGGATAAGGATACAGGCTCCCATTTATTTTGTGGCATCCGAGAAGCAGAGAGGGAGATTTAACTGCAGGTTGCTTTGTATATAAGGCAGCTTCTCTTTTATGTGGCCTCTGTAGGCATTAAGAGTTTAGTGCTTAGTAGCAGTCTGGGGTTTTCTAGCTGACCAGAAGGTTAGACCTCTGAAAGTGAATTCTCGGGTATATGGTTAGAAATCAAGTACAAGTTGGGGGGTTTTGAATAATTATTTCACTTCTAGACTAAACCACTCTGTCAATTCCTGATTTTCACCAGTTTCGTAGCCCCCCATTTGTAACTATTCAGCCAACACTTTCTATCCACGGCAAATTGGATTCCATTTACACAGCTGGGCATTTTACTGGAATAATTCAGCTGACTCCTCTGAGGTTTGAACCCACAACCCTGCAGTCCCAGGTCCAGAACCCTGAGCACTGCTCCACACCGCAGCCCTGACACCCACACACGGAGAGCACTAACTAACCCCGTCACCTTCCCCAGCCCTGGGAACACCGGCCAAGCGACTCGGAGGGACCTGGAAACACCCGGAATCGTCTACCCCGACACCTGCTCCGCTGAGGGGCAAGGCAAGTGCTGCTAATTGTTTTGCTCTCAATACCTCCGGATACCCGACATTTCAGATGCGCAAAATGAAAACGGAACCGATCCAAACAGAGGCGGACCACCACAGGTCTCAGCCGCGGGGATTTTCGAGTCACGGAGGGCTGAGGCCCTGCGCTTGCATCTGGCTGACTGCAGACACGAGGCACACTCCTCCCCCTGGAAAGCGATTTCCTCAAGAGACAGGCCAAGCCCACTAGCAAAACAACCGCTCTCAGAGCAGGGGGGAGAATGTGAAAAGGCTCTTGTTACAGGCCAGAGACAGCACACTGTGCATCTTCCTAACCTGATCCACTGCAGGAATTTAGTTCCTGAAAAAGACCCAATTGTTTCACAAGTCTGTGGCATGTTTCATTCTAACCACACAATTTAGGACCCAGAAACAACCGAACGGAAGAGAGAGGCAAAGTGTGCTCTATTGGGGAAAGAGTCTTTTTTAAAAAAAGCCCTATTTCTTTACAATTAGTTATCAACTGAACAGGACAGCAGTGACATAATCGTTCCCTCCAGATCACTTACGAGGTGCATCAGGCTTGACGTTCAATGGCCTGAACCTGGATGCATGCGAGTGCTTTTCTGAGATACTAAGACTTTTCAATAGTTAACAGCATCTCTTAAAGGCTTCCCTGAGAAGCTCTGCCCTTGAAGGAGTGCAGCTTGAGCTCCATAATTCAGACATTGTGGGTTCACGTCTGGTTCAAGTGACTGGCTGACTTTAATCGGAATTCCCCAGCTAGTGCACAGCTGGCCTGGAGCCACTGAAGGGCACAGTGGGATTAGCTGAGCAGGTATCTTCTTGGCTCTCCGAGGCACAGTGTCCCCTGTGGCCTCCTGGGTTCCTGCAGCCATGCCTGGTTCTCAATGAGGGATTCACCTCCCATCCAATCAGTACTGACCCCCTGGTACTGTGTGGTGTTACCTTTGATGAATGTGCCTACCCTCCAATCAGAACAATCCTTCGGAAAAGGGCTGGGGAGCCTGTGATGGATGTGCTTACCCTCCAATCAAAGCTCATTCTTTGGTAAAGGGCGGGGCAGCCCATGATGGATATTCTTACCCTCCTATCAAAGCCCATCCTTCATTAAAGGGCGGGGCAGCCTGTGATGGATGTGCATACCCTCCAATCAAACCTTATCCTTCAGAAGAGGGCGGGGCAGCCCCATGATGGTCGTGCCTTTCCTCCAATCAGAGCTGATCCCTCAGTAAAAGACAGTGCTTTATATAATGAATAAATTTTCAATCACAGCTGATCCCCCAGTACAAGGCTGTGCTGCCTGTGATGTGATAGGAGATGAGTGCCTGGAGGCTGGGAGGAGTCTTGAATGCCAAGTTGTGAAAAGTACAACAGGCTATTCCAAATCAGATGTGTAAAAAAAACAAGACAAAAAGTTAAACAGCATCTTAAGCGATGCACTAGACTGGGTACAGCATAAATCAACTTAGGCAAGACGGCAAATCCCAAGACACAAGTTCATTTACATGATCAAATAAAGCACAATAAACTTTAGCCTGCCTTACATAACTAACAGTTAAACTGGAGCACAATTTGTCTAATGGTGCTAAAAAAACAGCTTTGCGAAGAAATCTAAACAACCAAGCTAAGAATAAAATCTTCCAGGCACTGGAAATGAGGTGTTTAACCCACTAATCCACATGAAAAGCAGAATTCCAACACTTTGTCAACATTGTTCTGTTCCAAACCTGGGTCTTCTGATGTCTAAAGTAACAAAGTGTATCGGAAGATTCAGGTAGTGAAACTGTGCAGACTGCACACCTCTCCTGCAAACTGCAGCTTCCACATTGTGTCAACAGGCATGCTGCAAATAAGAAACAGGCCTCAAATGATGCACTAACATCTCAATTTATAACCATCTTGCAAAGTATAATCTGCACAAGAACCACGGTAATTATACCTCACCATAAGAATGACAGTCCTACATGAGGCCCTGGAAACTATATTTGAAAGGAATATACCCTTTACATTCTGGTAAACTGGATTTTGACTGGAGGGGAACTGACGGATATTTGTTTGGAATCCTTACATCAGCAGGGAAGAAAGCTATAACAAGCAAGCTATAACATTTTCACTGAAATTACAAGTGGAAAAAAAAGGTCAAATACTGGTCTAGATGGGTTCAGTACATTAAACCTTCAAGGTTGGATTTTGTTGAGATACAAAATAACTGGTCTCCTCCCTTTTCATATTCAGAAATGTATACATCTTCCTTCTTTTGAATGTATATAGTTTGGTTTAAAAGTTAATTAAATAATCGTAAAATACTAGGGGAACAAATAGGAACAGACAATTGTTTGCCTGAGATGTAAGGCTGAATAATGGTGGTTTATATGTAAAATGGTTTTGTTTTGTTCTCTAAAATATATCTTTTTAAAAAAATAATAACAGTCCTGGAATACATCCAGTGGTGTGGTTCAGTAACAGCGTGTGTGAAACATAACTCCACACAGAAACGAGTGGAGACCTGTGATATAGCGGACACACGGGGAGAATACAGGGTCACTTACTCAATCCGAGACTGAACTCGTCACAGCACACCTACATCTGACGGCAGAAGACAGACGTCAGTCAGGACATGAGAACTGCTCGGACAGAGCACGGACTGTGCTCTGCCGGAGGCAAACACGTCAGGGCAAATGTTACTCGGAAAGTTGCCGCCAATAGCTCATTCAGCATCTTTCCCCCCCACGACCACCTTAAGTGAAGATGGCCACGGCGTCCACTCCACTCGGGAGTGACTGTGTGCCGTGGGAGGGAGTCCCGACGTCCAACCCGCAGTTTCTTCGTGAAGCCCCGGTAGGGGGCGGCGTCACCTGGGCTTGACACTGACGTCAGCGCCGAGACACCCCCAGCGACGGGCCTCGGGTCCAGATTTCCGTCTCACTGACGCACTAATTGCTTACGTGCTAATGGGCCGTTAGGTCCACTCATCCGTCTCAGCGTGACGAGCTCTGTAACGCCCGTTTCTCGTCCCGGACTCAACAAAAGGATTCGCGCAGTCGGCCGCTCTCTCGGCTGGGTCCAAAACAGCAAAGCATCGAGTTGATCGCTCTTAAATGACAACCTTTTAGAGCTGTGGAATTCTTTTTAAACAAAATCAAATCAAAATCAAAGTTTATTGATCAAATGCACAACAATACAGCGCGCAGCGGTAGTTGATGGCAATGAAATGTCTTTTCTGCGAGCTCACAAAATACGAGAATCACAAAAAAATGTTTAAAAAAAATCACAAAATCAAGGTTAAAAGCACAGCAACCCGCCTCAGCACAAACCGCACTTTTACCGGGGTAAAACACAACTCCGCTAAAGTTCAACTCCAGTTCGCCGCCCTGCTGCCACACGGACACCTGTCCTCCTGTGCTTTCTGTAGGGTTTTTTTTCTTTACTCCTTATTAATTTTTTTTTGTTATTGTTATTTTGCTGTTTTTCTTGTTTCTCTTGGTTCTTGTTTACGTATGCCCTTTTGAAAGTGTTGTAGCATGTCTATTTTATTAAACTCCACAGTACTATTTGCGACACGGATCCTATTTTGTGGCGTTACCCGCTACACAGTTTTTGTGACGCTCACACCTGAAGAGGGTGTTTTCTTTCTTCTCTTTCCAGCACGGAATAAACCTATGACTTGTATTTTTGTGATGCGCTATAAATGTTACATGCTGTGGTGTGTTATATTGTACATGCGCAATAGATTGATGTACAATGTTTTTCTTATTTATTGTAATAGAATAATGTGCAATGTTTTCTTTTCTTCTTTTTTTTGTTTGCATTCTATTTAAATGTATAGGAGCGCTGCGTGTCCATAAAACAAAATTCCCTCAGGGGACAATAAAATCTAATCACTTATCTTAAATCTTTCTTTTGCGGCAAGAATAGTTAACAAAAAGTAGTCAAATCCCCCCACCCATCCACCAGGTGACATGAAGACCGAACCCACCCCGTGTGGACCCCCACACCCCAAGACAACCCGCAGGACGCTATCGGGGAGCAAATGTACAAAATCTTGAACCGCAGAATGTGGCTCTGGGGTCAGATATTTTTATTATTCAGATATCCAAGAGTTATTTACCGTGATTTACCGAACTCCGCACAAGAGACATTTTCCCTATCAAGTTTTATAAAACGATATACCCGCTACGCAGTTTTTTTTTGTATGCAGCGCCTTAACTTCGATTTAAATAATGGAGATGATCCGCTACAGTTGAATATTCAGAGAACATATTTTTTTAAGTTTCGGTACTTGTCGATGCGCGCCTTCCGTTTCTTACTGCTTAAGCTAAAATGATTTGATCATTTCACGTATTTGTCCGTGATTTTGCCCAGACGGTTGATCCGGATGTGCAATCGCTCCTCGACTCCGTGCAGAGCCCGTTCTTGCTCTATTGTTTATTTCCCTTCAGCGTGACCGGGCTGCCCGCGTCGGATTCAAAACACAGAAGCGCCGTCCGGCCACGCTACGAAATATTTCAACCCGTTTGCGATCTCCGTCTCGGAAACCGCTCAGACAAAAACGCACGACGTTTTCGAAGCAGGTTGAACACCGGCGAGGTATATGATTTCGGCGCGTCTCGGCGCAGCCGAAAATGAATTATTAATGGCGAAAGGCAGTTCCCACACAATAGCGAGGGGCTCTCGGCTCCGAAGGCGGTCCGAGTGTTTAAGCGGGAAAGTGAGAGACGGAGGCGATTCTCAGGGACAGCATCGCTCACACTCGCAGGACAGGTGAATGAAGCTCGCACTTCCCCCCAAAATTCACACGGGCACTCCGGCACCTGTCCATTTCCCACTCCAATCGCTTTCAATCGCCTTCATGCACCGCATTGTGGTCTCTCCCCCCCCCCAAGATCAACGTTATCTGTAGAAGACCTACTTCGGTCTGGGCTAAGACCAAAAAAAAAAGGTTCTTCAAAGAGAAATAAATGTAAACAGCGGAGAAAACATGCAGACCTCTATACCATATTGTAACGCATGCCTGGCTGGCGGTGGTGGTCCTGCACAGGCCAGAGCTAACTTTTGACAGGAGGCACCACCGAAGAGCACAAGCGACAATTCACAACAATCCGCGCTTGAACGAGCGACCCCGGCACAAGCCGACACAATCTTGACCCGCTGTAGTTGGTTAAAACAAAACAAAGAAATACCAGAAATAAATACCCGGTCCTCTCTTATTATTTTTTTTTTTAAATGGGACAAATAAGTGCTAAAACAACGCGGTCACCGGTTAATAAAATCAGGAGAGTCGATACAAGCTTGCCTGCCCCGGCTACAGTTGCACGCTTTTTTTTTCAAACTGGCGTTTCATTGAGCTAGCGGGTCCCGCAGCAGGGAAACACAATGTAACCAAGAGCTGCAGGCACGCCGGCGCTTCAAGCAGCCGCCGCCGGCGGCCGGGACAAAGTGCAGACTTACCCTCCCGGAGCGGTTCCTGTTGCTGACCGGGGGCGCAGCCGGCAGCTCCTCGTCGCTGGAGAAAGCCTCCGGGGCACCCCGGTTCCTCCTCGCCTTGTTCTGCGCGGTGAGGTGCTGCAAGTACAGCTGGACGTAGACGTCCTTCTTCTGCTCGCCGCTCGGGAGAGGCACGCTGTTCGCCAGCAGCTCGCTCTTCAGCTTATCCTTGGTCAGCACCGAGGGGTCCTCCAGGAACTCCGACATGTCTGCTGGTGGTGGTGGTGGTGGTGTTGGTGGTGGTGACCCGACACGGGGAATCGGCGCCTGTCGCTACGACGCGCAGAAAATTGAACTGGACGGGGAGAAAAAAAAACGTGCAGCGGGCGCCTCTTGTTGGAGTAAGACAGTAACGCCAACGACAGTCGATATCCTTCGCGAGAACCGCTATCCTTTTCTTCCACCCCTCCCCTTCCTCTCCTTCTTGCGCTTCAGACCTGCTCCCCGGGTTTCTGCGGCTGCGGCGATGCGCGAAAGCAGTGTAGTTCCAGCTCCCTTGTTTAAGTGTGTGTGTGTGTAAAAACACGCCACCCTAGCGAGCGCAGACAAACAACCCGGCCCCACTACGAAGCCAGAGCAGCGAGAAAAGAGGGGGGGGGGGCGGCTTTCGCCTCACTGCCCAGTAAAGCCGAGCGCCATTGGGCGGCGTAGCTGTAGAAAGGACCTCGCCATTGGCTTCAAGTTGGAGCGCAGAAGCTGAGGGCTAGGGGCTCCTGGAGCCGGGGTCTGGGTCTGTACGCGCCAGGAGCGAGCAGGACTGAGGGCTGAACTGTGCTGCGGCGAGGAACAAGCCCTGGAAAGATGATGATGATGATGGGATTATAATTACGCGCTTGTAGGAAAACAGAAATCGCCTGGAAGTGCATCAGTTTGCTCGTTAGTGTAGAATAGCCGGGTGTTGTACCGTTGCGTTGCAATGTAGCAGCAATGAATCGGGTGATTTCTGCACCACTTCAGTATTTTCTTATCCGAATGTCAAACGCGTCTTCACGGCAACGAACCAGACCGATTAAGAAGCGTTTCGGAAGCCGGACAATCTCGACCAGTAATGTGGCGTTGAAATAAGTACTAAGTACAACGCTTGCACTACTACTGGTGTCACTATAGTCCAGGGGCACGTAACGCACTGTGTTATGGGTTGTATACAGTACAGTATGTGAGGACAAGCCTCCTGTGAAAGAACTGGGCCATTCTTGGGGAACGGGACTCGTTTACAAAGTGCATCAAGACCCCTGGGCTCCACCACGAGGCCACGATACCGCAGCTTTCTCTCTTTTCGGGGGGGGGAGGGGAGTGTGAAAAGCGGGGTTCTGGCGGACACCCCGAGAATGAGGTTCACACAAAGCGTCAGTCCCTGCAGGTGCAGGAAATCTCGCCCCTCTCCTCTGCATTCCATACCAGAGTCTAGGAGTCCTTATACAGAACTCACACAAGGGAGGAAGGGGATGTTCTTGTGCAAAACTCTTTAAGTAGAATATTGTCTTTTAATATTGCCTTTATTGAACCAAGTGAATTTAGTTGTATTTTTTTGGCCTGTCTTCATTTATATATATGATATTATATGCCATTAAACTGTGGGTATATAATGCTGTAGTGTTTTTGTTGCTTTTTTTCCATCTTTCTTTGTGATGGGAAAATAAAGTTCTTGAAGTGGAGACTCTCCATGCAGCTGGCCCTCATCACCTCCTGATACCAGAGAGACTCCGGACTGTCACCCGCCCCTTGTCCTGATGTCCTGCACCCAAAAACGATCCTCCTCTTTTGGTTGGGAACTTTGGACGTATTGTCCTGCACTTTGGACAGACTGTGGACTAATCATTTTTTTTTCACGTTCCATGTAGCTGAAAGTGGGGTTCCCAGCCCTGATCCTGGAGGGTCGCTGTGTCGCCAGGTTTTCATTCCAGCTCCACTCTTAGTGAATTAAACCAGCTGGATGCCGGCTTGACGGGAGCCATTTCTCAGCTTCTCCCAGCTCTTCAGGTGCTGCTGCTTTAAAGAGACCTGGAAAACCTGTCACACTGAACCTCCAGGACCAGGACTGGACAGCCCTGCTGTAGACACACTGACCCCTCCTGGACCAGGACTGGACAGCCCTGCTGTGGACACACTGGCCCCTCCAGGACCAGGACTGGACGGCCCCGCTGTAGACACACTGACCCCTCCAGGACCGGGACTGGACAGCCCTGCCGTAGACACAGCGCCCCCTCCTGAACCAGGACTGGACGGCCCTGCTGAAGACACGCTGACCCCTCCAGGACTGGGACTGGACGGCCCTGCTGAAGACACACTGACCCCTCCAGGACCAGGACTGGACGGCCCTGCCGTAGACACAGCGCCCCCTCCAGGACCAGGACTGGACTGCCCTGCCGTAGACACACTGACCCCTCCTGGACCGGGACTGGACAGCCCTGCTTGCTTATGTGGTCGAAACGCAATTACCCTTGTTTTTACCCAACTGCTGATATAAGGGTGGTCTGTAGATCTCGCTGGACCGTGGCCCTGCAGGACCAGAGCTGGCCACCCCTGGCCTGCGGTAACCAGATGGAGATCAGGAATGAAGGTGAAGGAATTCTCCTCCTGGAGGTCAGGAGGGAGGCGGGCGGAGAGAGAGGTTCTCCTGGGGACATGGTACTGCAAGTCCCTACCCTCTGGCACCCCTGCTGAGGTGTTCCTTATGGCTGGGCTCGAGTCTGCGCACGTACAGAGACCGGAGGCTGATGACTCAGAGACAGACTGTTGTGTGACAGTGTTGCTGTCGGTTATTTGTGCAGTTGTATTTCCCTATGCGTGTTCCCCTCTTTTTGAGTCTTTCTTGTCTGTGCTTTTGTCTTGTCTTGTGTCTGATACCCCGACAGGGAATTAATTTCTGTGGTGAGGTGTTCAGTACCTCTCCCTGTTGTATGCTGTAGGTTAGAGTCACAGCACAGCCAGGCACAGTGGCGTAGGAAGACATGATTGCTGTTAAGCTATTTCTTTGCACATTATGCACATGGTCAAGTATATTTAAGTGGTCTACTGGTGAGTACTTATCAATGCTATACTAAAATTGAGTAAGGTAGCTCAGACATGTAGCGACAATATAGTGGATTCAAATTTTATCGTGTGATAAGTCTAAATCTGAAACGTTTGTGTCTAAACAATACAGTTGGTGAAAGCTGCAATGCAGTCTCCTAGAACTGGATTATTATAATTCTACGGCCAAGCGTGAAAACCAAGGAAACGTTTGACCAAGGTAAAATACAAGAATATACAGCCCCATGAACTTGCCCGTGACACTCGTGTTCTGGAAAGGATTATGCTTTCAGCAGGATAGAAATACACAACTGTATAAATGAAATAGTAAATACAGTTTTATGGGCACCTTCCAACCAAAACCAAGTAAAGGTCTTCTAAAACCAAATCATCCGAACATTCCCGCCAAACAATTCACATGCCCACTGTTGACAAACAACAGTGTAGACGCAGAGCCTTTCCCTTTCCCCCGGGAGAACGGTGATGGAGACAGAGGGACCGGTTTGTAAACCGGAGGAAATCGGCTCACCCGTCGTTGGATCAAGCAGCAATTTCCCTGGGAGCCCCCCTGAATCGTTTTGTTCCAAACACACTGTAATCATAATCGTAATCCTAGTTTAATACCTCACTTTTATACTCCGTGTGCGTAGTTTTAAGTTTCGTTCTTGTCACCTTGTCTTACTAAAGTTTAATTGTTTATTTTTAAAGGAGGGTGGTGGTGGTGGGGGAGTTCAATTGAATGCTATATTAGTTCAATATATTGAAATAATATAATTATTTGATCGACCAAACGTCGTGGTAATGATTTGCGGTCGGGACACGTCTATCCAGCAGTAGCTGCTCTGGAGTGACGCTCTCTAGCTGGGTATCTCTGTGAACAACCAACAACAATTCCTGGGCCATCTTCTGCTCTTGCTGGGTCTCTCCTGCCTGTCATTTCCAGATTGTCTGGAAAACCTAGTTCGTTTTTTTTTTGTGGCTCCTTCTCTATCTTTCTCCATCTCAGGATACAGCTTTGACCCTATAAGACGGCGAATATAGATAGAGGTGCACTTCCTACTGCACTGTGACAAATATTCTGGGAGGAGAGAAACATTCTTCCCCAAATTTACAAAACTAATCCCAAAGTTCCCACACCTGCCAGAATCACAACAAGTACCAATCCTCCTGGGAGAGGGAGGAGGGAACTCTGTTGAACTGGCAGCCAAGTATGTGATCTCCTGTCCCAGCCTGAGGAGCAGTGAGCCTCTCCCAATAATGCTCCATATGTAAATATCGTATGATCGTGTCTTTATTGTAAATGCCTGCAGATTTTTTTTCATGTTGTATTTGTTTTGCTTGGGGAGCACTGGTTTGACTCATTGGACATGCCAATAAAGCCTCGTGAATTGAATTGAAAAGGTGCAGCGCTCTGCCTGGAACACGAGTGGCGTATCTGACAAATGATGAATCGGGTTCCGGGGAGAATGGGTGTTAAATGTGGGGCTAAAAGGAGGAGTGACCCCGACGTGATTCGAACACGCAGCCTTCTGATCTGGAGTCAGACGCGCTACCGTTGCGCCACGAGGTCCTGCTGGACAGCTCTTTTCCAAAGTCTTTACGTGCCAGAAGACTGTTTGCCGACCGCTGGCGTGAGGACTGGGGGGGGTAATTTGTCGTATCAGGACGAGCATCAGTTTAGTCGACATTCCTGACATAGTAGCAGGTGCAGGCAATTAGCCAACCTCGGCACCTTTATGGTCTCTCCCCCTTTCCCACTTTTTTAAATAATAATAATAATAATAAACGCCCGGCGCTTTGAGACGCGTTTAAACCACGGCGTGTACTGATCGTCGCTGTTGGGACTGACACCAGTTCAAAACCCCACAGTGGAGTTGGGGGGGGCCATCGTGAAAATACAAAAAAAAGTACGCCGACAGGCTAGCGCGCCGTTTCTGTGATCGCAACCGACCAACCCTGAGGCGGTGAAGATGGCTTCCCCGCCGGGTGGCCGAACGGTAGACTGGCGCCCTCTTGTGGCAGCAAGTGCCAACGCGCCTCCTCTCCCGAGCAAGGGAAGAGCGCGGAGCGGGCCAGCATGGGGAAACAGCACATGACGGAAGCCGATCCCCGAGTTCCCAGCCAGAGACATTTAAATCAACACTCTGAAATGATTTTAGGGTTATATTTATACGCATTACACGGCTGTTTCATATGAAAAGACGACGCATCGCGTATAAGGGACCCGAGCACGGCGCTGTCCCCCAGCCCGTCCTCGTTAGTATAGTGGTGAGTATCCCCGCCTGTCACGCGGGAGACCGGGGTTCGATTCCCCGACGGGGAGGCTGAGATTTTTAACATTTTCAATCCCTACGAAGGTGTAGTGGACATTTCTGGAAGCAAGCAAAAACAAAAAAAACAGGGGGAAGGCGGGGACATTATTGAACGGAAAATGTTAACGTTTTCACGCCAATGGAGTCCATCAACCCAGGCACATTATAACGTGGCCAACTGTGACACGGGTCCCAGCCTTCTCTCTGGAGGTACACGTTGAGGGTTAAGACGCCTGTCGACACAAGGAACAAGTAAAGGTCTTATTCCGCGCTGAAAAGAGGAGAAAAGAAACGTCCTTTCAGCTGTGGAGCCTTCTTCGGGTGCCCACTCGAATAACATACTACATACGCTGATAAAATCATTTGAACTTACAGAAGACGTTTAGCAACGCGCGTATTCATAATTATAGTAATTAAGACGTACACCGGTTTATATATATTTTTTTATATTTAGTTATTTCGTTTTTAGTTCGAAATTGTATTCTTCTGTTTATATTAATTCCACGGCCATCATCCAAAAACAGAAAACGCCACTATGTGACATGACATCCGGCAGGGAAAAAAAAAAAGGTCCTACCCCGCCAAAACCAACATTACAATAATCGGGCATAAATCTGAGTTTAGCCCCCGAAAAAATTTCAGCCTCCCCGTCGGGGAATCGAACCCCGGTCTCCCGCGTGACAGGCGGGGATACTTACCACTATACTAACGAGGAAGAGCTGGTAAGACCGCCCATTTTGGGCTTTTTCAGTAATTGCAAAACGTGACAAATTGAAAAATTAGGAGATGGCCAAATATATATACATATACATGCATATATGTCAAACCTAGACCCCCCATAGAGACTGATACATTTATACTTACAGCTGGTTCAGATCCTAAAAGTCTCTTATAATGACCTACTCCTGTTCGTTCACAACATATAACATGTCTCCTCTTTTCACAAATAAAACATTTCTCGGGTCAGCTAGTTTTTCTAGTATTCACCGAGAAACTTTCTGGAATCCCAGTGCGTGTTTTTTTAAAGGGAAAAAAAAGACGACAGAATATGTCCTGACTCTAATTTCATGTGTAATCTGTCTCGTCTGATTTCTCGCCTTATTCTCGGTACAGTAGTTTCACCTCGCCCGAGTCGCTGCTAAATAATACCGCCGAAAAGCGAGCAATTTCTGTAAACACCATCTCTAACAAAGCCTTAGTAAAATGCAAGCAAATGTACAACATATATTTATGAAAAAATGTGGTAAGTTATACAATTACTTTTAAAAAAGAAAATAAAGAAAGCTCTGCTCAAAAGATGTGCTGCAAACACAAACTAATGAGCTTTTAAGCATGCATTATTCCCTAAGAGCTCGTCTATCCCGATGTCGATGGCTTCTGTTCATATACAATCGATATGTTATGATGGACTTTACCAATACTGTACATAAATAATGTTGGACGTCCTGGTGTAATTCTGTTTAAGAATGCATGGTATATTGAGACTTTTTTTAAAAATTGAAGTCCAACAGGTCAAATATTAGGAGAGCTATCCGATATTCAGATCGCTAACCGATATACCTGATCTCGGCGGGGTGCGTGTCAAACTCACGCAAGAATCAGTCATCTTCGACGCTGCGGATCCAACCGAAGTCGCTGCTTCGGCAGAAGTGAAGCCGCCAGAACAGGCACCTTCCGGCTTTTCACCACCAGAGGGCAGTGCAGTACCACCGCAGCGTCGCCCCTTCCTGCCCGACCCAAATGCTCTCGCGTTCCTGTGTTGGGCGACCGACGGCGTTGGCTTGTACGTCCCGTCATAGTTCAGGAAGCACAATGCACGTCAGCAGAATTAAAGATGACGGAAGGGCAGAACGTGGGACAGGCAGACATATATGTCCGTGTAGCACAGGCTCACTAAATGTGAGGACGACATGTACGGCATTTTTTTTTTCATCGTTATGAAAAAATGCAAAACCGGGAGCAGGAACGCGGTGATGCTGAATACTCATCACAAGAGACAGCTTGCAGAGACGATAGAAAGGACTTTAGCTTCGGAGCCTTGATGGCTGTCTGTAAAGATCTCCTTCAGCCTGTACAGGTGGGCTCTTCTGTGCATATGGCACCCGGCAGGTACGTTTTGGCCCCGGGATATATAGTATGGACGTGTGTGTGAGTGTGTGAGAGAGAGCTTCCTAGCCACTGGAACAATGCAATATCCTGGCGTGGAAACAAATGCTCTCCTTCTTCTTCCAAATACCACAAATACTTCATTATCCCCTCTAATAATCGCGATAAAAGCAGTCCCTCAGGCAATCAGAGCCATCAAAGGGGCTTGGAGGAGGTGGTTTTCCCACAGAGGCAGTCTTTCCTGAAGACTCGGAGGGCCCAGGGCAGCTCGGCCTTCTCTGCACAGCAAACCTGTTGTCCAGTGCTGCACATGACAGACCACAGCACTACTGAGGACAGGTCGGGGGGTCACCATCATTTCCTGTATGTGAGTATTTCAGCCTCAGCCCTAATCCGAAGTGTCCTGGTGATGGCAGATTGTACTGCACAGCCTCCCTGTGGCTCCTGTACCATCAGACAAGTGCACAATGCGCAGAGGTGCAGAACTACACCCACAATCTGTTCTTACGCTATGAATTGTATAGTATCAACGGTTTCTAGTAACCAATGAGAATGCACTTCACAACACATTCGACCTTGTCAGTGCAAACTCCACACATAGATCCATTACCATTTTAGCTTTTCTTAAAATAGACCGTGTCGTCAAAATTCTGAGATTTGAGTTAGAAATCCACTTGAGGTCTTTACTGTTACCTTTACCTCAGGTCATGTCAATAACGTTTTAAGCAGATAATAATAAATAAATATGCTCTTTCAGACTCGGAGACTGGCCCTTAGCTTGACCTGTAACTCTGAACTCCCTCCCTCTCTTCTGAGCTCCTGCCAGCTGAACTATTCCTGGACTGGCGTCTGTGCCAGTGAACACTTTGTACTGCCTCAGGTCGAGAGATGGGAGAGCCCTGGCACTCAATTGCTCTCCATCGCCTTGCTGTATTTTGCAACCACTTGTAACCTAAGGCTATGTGTTAGTTTGAATACGCTCCTGTACAGTCCTGGGGATCCAGTCTGCCTCCTCCTGCAGGGCTGGTGATCAGGGATCCAGACTGCATTCTCCTGCAGGGCTGGTGATCAGGGATCCAGTCTGCCTCCTCCTGCCGGGCTGGTGATCAGGGATCTAGTCTGCCTCCTCCTGCAGGACTGGTGATCAGGGATCCAGTCTGCCTCCTCCTGCGGGGCTGGTGATCAGGGATCCAGTCTGCCTCCTCCTGCGGGGCTGGTGATCAGGGATCCAGTCTGCCTCCTCCTGCGGGGCTGGTGATCAGGGATCCAGTCTGCTCCTCCTGCAGGGCTGGTGATCAGGGATCCAGTCTGCCTCCTCCTGCGGGGCTGGTGATCAGGGATCCAGTCTGTCTCCTCCTGGGGGCTGGTGATCAGGGATCCAGTCTGTCTCCTCCTGGGGGCTGGTGATCAGGGATCCAGTCTGCCTCCTCCTGCGGGGCTGGTGACCAGGGATCCAGTCTGCCTCCTCCTGCGGGGCTGGTGACCAGGGATCCAGACTGCCTCCTCCTGCGGGGCTGGTGATCAGGGATCCAGTCTGCCTCCTCCTGGGGGCTGGTGATCAGGGATCCAGTCTGTCTCCTCCTGGGGGCTGGTGATCAGAGATCCAGTCTGCCTCCTCCTGCGGGGCTGGTGATCAGGGATCCAGTCTGTCTCCTCCTGGGGGCTGGTGATCAGGGATCCAGTCTGTCTCCTCCTGGGGGCTGGTGATCAGGGTTCTGCAGTGTTTAGTTTACAAAATAAGAGGTCATTTATCTCATGTTGTTCTGCTGGTTGCTAGTATCATATTCATATAAAACTCACATGGAAACATAAATAGACTATAAGGAAAGGAGAGCATATAAGCAAGGATGAACTTTTTTATTAAAAATTGGATTTTGTATTTGGATTAACCAGAAATACTTGCTTCTAATATACACACACTCACCCTTTTAGAACTCCATGTGTGCGCTTTTGTGCTGTAACATATTGGCAGATAGCAGCAATCCTGAGGGAGCTGCTGTTGATCTTCAGAGTCTAGTAGGCACAGCAGGCACTTATCACCAGAAGTGCTCATTCACACTTTCAGGCCCACAGAGACCTCAAGTCTGACAGGTCAGAAACAAAAAAGCACGATCGAGTCAGTTTGAAGTTTAAAGTTTCAGCAATTGGGAACAGATTAAATCATTTCACAACAAGCAAGAGCATAATCCTTCCTATGTTCTTCTCATTCCACAGCAGGCCGATGAGGTCCTCCGTTCTAAACTGGACAAGTGAAATGAGCCAAGGTGACCTTCGAGCTGGTGAACTACCTTTGTGTCCGTGAGGTTTATAATCTACTCGAAAGCTCTTATTAGGACTTAATAATTCCTTTTCTGCCCTCAAAACAACAAACACCAACCAGTGCTTCCACAGGCACCTTCATTTCAGGGCATTTCCAACTCAGATACTTCCACTGCCCTGGTGCGGTGTTCACTGACACTAGCCTTGTGTCTTCCTTCAGCGTGTTGAGGGATTATGCGGCAACTCTGCTATATTTGGTCTACACACACTGCATGCTTGTGGGGTGGCATCCATGAGTCCTGTCTCTTTGGGAGAGACTGCATCTATTCCAGGGAATCAGATGTTAGCACAGTGGGGTTTTTTTTTTTTTTTACTCCTTCCAAAGTCCTCCTATATTTATCCCAGTGTGCCTGTTTCCACAGGTCCTGTCCAGAAGGCCATTTCTAGTGAGCGGCTTCAGTTGGTCTGTCTGCACAGAGGTGGCTGACGAATCTGTGGTCAACTCTAGCCACACCCAGACTGGAAACTGAACATGTTGGTTTGCCAGTCACCTGGCTTGCTGCAGGGGGCACACTGAGGTTGGGAAACAGAGCTCACAGCGCTAGAAGAATCCTACAGAGAGGATTGGAGCACTATTGTCCATGCATTTATTTAGCTAAAGCTTGTATGCATGCAGCCTCACGGTGTCTGAGTGAGGACCAGTGGTCAAGGTTCGGGATTCGTAGCCAGGGGGGCTATGGGTTCAAAACGTTGGCAGAGTACACCGGTTGCACCCCAGAGAAAGTTACTTTGCTTCATACCGTTTGGGTCACAGCTTTATAAATGAGCACCAAAAACTAACAAAATATCCAGTCTATACTAACCTAAAGCGGTCAGTGTGATAACACAGCACAGTAACTGAAACAGTACGATTCGGGGCTCAGACAGTGTGCTCGGAGCAGTGAAGTCTCAGCAGCACAGTGATGACAGGATGGGTCTTGAGGAGTTTATGGTCAGAGATGGTGCAGTCTTGACACATCTCAGCCTTCTAGCCCCTCCACGGAGGCACAAGAGAAAAGAAGGAGTAGGAAGTTAATAATAATAATAATAATAATAATAATAATAATAATTGCTTACAATTAAATAGCCCTCTTCTGGACACTCCAATCAAAGCGCTTTACAGGTAATGGGGATCCCCTCCACCACCAGTCTGCAACCCCACCTGGATGATGTTGTGACAATAGCCAGAGTGCACCAGTACGCTCCCCACACACCAGCTCTCAGTGGGGAGGAGAACAGAGTGATGAAGCCAGTTCACAGATGGGGATTATTAGGAGGCCATCATTGGTAAGGGCCAATGGGAAATTTGGCCAGGATGCTGGGGTTACACCCCTACTCTTTTCGAGAAACGCCCTGGGATTTTTAATGACCACAGAGAGTCAGGACCTCGGTTTTACGTCTCATCCGGAAGACAGCACCTTTTTACAGTATAGTGTCCCCGTCACTATACTGGGGCATTAGGACCTATAGAGACCACAGGGTGAGCGCCCCCTACTGTCCCCGCTAACAGCTCCTCCAGCAGCAACCTCAGCTTTCCCAGGAGTCTCCCTTTCAGCTACTGACCAGGTGCACACTCGTGATTCCTGATTTTATTGTCATTTTTGTATATGACATAGTTTTATTTGTACTAATTGCAGTTTACTGTAGTTTCTGTTGCAATTACAGTCAGGTTAAATTGAACTGTAGCAGTACAGGAGCTTTTAACCTTTGTACTTCTCTTTAACTTTCCCTTTTTTAACTAAACCTCATGAACAATTTTAAGACCAGAAGGTTCTGATGTCTTTTTCCCGATAGCTGTTACAAAGACTGGGCTTGTAATGAGAACATTCCTTAAAAATATGAAGAAATAAAGCCAAAAAAATGGGCTGCAAAGACAACCACACAAGCCACAGGAACTGTGTGTGTGTGTGTCCGCATGAGTTTCTGCTGTCTGCAGAGTGTCTGATGCTGGGTGTTTCGTGTGTGCGTGCGAGTGTTTAAGAGAGTTATAATGATGCATAATAACCTGTTTGCAGTGAGCAAGCAACATATTTTCATCAGAGGGATTTTTATTCAGCCCGTTGTTGTTTTTTTTATTACCGGCATTTTCCTTATGAAGGAATGCTGTGTGGAGGACGGCACCATAACATGCCCTCCCTGACCTTATTGAGCTTATTGACCTTATTGAGCTCACGTCACAGAAGCAGGCTGGAAGACTTGTCGCCGCTCGGTGTGGCTCAGGTGAGGGAACTGGGCTCTGATGTTCGCAAAGCTCGGGACTCTCCTCCACTTCGGGGGGCTGCCTGTTTCAGCTGCGTCGCGCTTCGCGGCTGTTGCACGCGCCACAGTCCAATGCCAATCAGAAGGGGAGTAGTTATGTCAAGAATGTCCTTTTTCGGTGATTTCAAAGCCACTGCGATGAACTGCGGTCCCGTCCAGGGTATAATCCCTACTTTGTGCCCTGTGCTGTCAGGACAGGCTTTGACTTGACACAGCCATGACCAGGAATAGGCGGCTGTCTAGCAGTGGACAGATGGATGGATGATTTCAGAATCAGCATTTCAAACACGGGGGTAGAGGGAATCTCAGCTGAGTTCTGCATGGATGCATGTTGAAAGTGCAAAGGCTCAGACATATAAACCTTTAAACATTACGCAATCCCCCCCCCCCCCCCCCCCAAAGGAAGAAAAGGTTAAAGATTGACAGAGGATGCAATCACAAACAAAGCCTAGCAAAATGGGAGCACAGGAAAAAGTGTACAGGTTATAATAACAGGAGCTTCTTCGGCATGTTTTACTCACCAGGGTACTTGCTGGTAGCCGACTGCTTCAGTAACACTGAAGGATCACAATCGCACGGCCTGCAGGAGAACAGCTTTTTGCATAGTGCACATTGTACAGTACCTTACAAGAGAAACGAAAACCCTCTTTCAGCAAAGCCTGTGTAGATCATGGAGGGAATGTGTGGCATTTTGTTCAGAAAGAAAACGTGAATTCGTGTTCTAATGTGTTCAGTAAATAGAAGTAAGCCAAGCTAAACTGTCCGCTCACCAAATTGTTGATTCTTTTATCTTCTGACCTCTACAAACACAGAATTGCAAACCCAGCAAATCAATTGCTGTTGACACACACAGTATCTGATGAGGGCAAGTCCGGTGTGGATTAACCGAGACAGCCGAGACTAGTTTCTTTCTCTGTGATCTCAGTCCGGGCCATTTCCTCGCCCTTCAGCACCATCTCAAACCCTGCATTCAGTTTCGGTTTCCTGAACAACAATAATAAAACAAAATCCTCTGAATGTTTAGCTCTGACTGGGCCGTGACCACGCGGTGTAGGTCACTCGCCGGTTTGTTCTTATTGGAAATGCTGGTGACAGGAGAGTCATAGTTGGGCAGAGATAGTTGAGCGAGTATCACTGAGCAACACTGATGGTGCTCGTGGCTTTGGGTCACAGCTCCTCTATGTCCATATTCTTGGATATTCTAGACCTAAAGCGCAATTATACCTTCATGAAAGTCTTAATAAATGGCTGAACATACAACATAAAGTCATTAGATATAGATGGGTTATTTAATTATCTAATACGACAGTAAATATCCACATGTGAATAAGAATGTGCTGCTTTAGATGCTGTATATGTGGCCCCTCCTTCAGAAGCAATGGCTTCAACTAGACACTTCCTGTGACTGCTTATCAGTCTCTCGCATGGGTGTTTTAGGAATTTAGTCCTATTCTTCCTCACAGAACTGCTCCAAGTGTGTGACATTTGAGGGTTCCTCTGATACATTTCCGGCATTGTGTCAGCACATTCTTAAGGAGAACGTCATGCTATCCATTCACCAGCTGAAGCTGAGCCGAAGGTAAGTTGTGTAAGACGACAACGATCTTAAACACGCCTGCAGGATCTACAACAGAGCAGCTGGAGGAGATGAGATTTCACATTTTGGACTGACCAAATTAAAGCCTGAATCTAAACCTCATTGAAATGTTATGGTAGGACTTGAAGTGAGCTGCGCATGCTAGAAACCCCCAAACAGTCACTGACTTGAAGCAGTTCTGCCATGGACAGGAAGCGTCTAGTTGAAGTCGTTGCTGTTGAAGGAGGTGCCACAGATCCGAAATCTCAGGCTTCGCATACTTATTCGCACAAGAACATTTACTGTTGGATTAAAATTAAATAAATAATCCATCTATAATGTCCTGGTGTTATATGGACAGTCAGGTTATTTTCATAGACTTTCATGAAGATCTAATTGCATTTTTGGTTTAAAATAAATGAGAATTCAGCCTAACCTACTGGCCTCACAAACAGACCTGACCTTCAGACCTTTTTCAGACCCCTGCAAGCTTATAATGAAAACACCTTCGCTACTCTCTTCTTAAAGAAACTGAATATAGTCACCTTCCACCTGCAGGAGAAACGCAAGGACTGTACTATCTCCTTACGCCCAGCCCAAGACTCTACTGAAAACCTTCTCAGACTTTCACTTCGAAGGGATGCTCAGCTTTGGCCTTGTTTCCTTCAAATGTCCTGAGGGCTTCACGTAAATCCCTCCCTCAGATATTGACTGCTCGGGTTAAAGAGCTATTTTAGTTTATTATTTGCTGGTGTGGAGTGCAGACTCCATACCTGAGATACCTTGGATTCCACTGTTGTTGCCGACTAAACCGACACCTCTGTCAGTCTGGCGGTGCTGCCTCTTGGGTTATGTTGTGGACAGCAGAGAAAGCCTTAACAGTGCTAAGGCTTAAAGCGGCATGTAACTGGTCTAATTTTAATAATACTGTGCAGACTGTATGAGACCGTCTGAGCTGGGTGCGCCAATATCACTGTCTCTCTGAGACCACCGCACAACTCTCAAATTTTCCGAGTACATTCAGATCAGTTCCGACGCAGACAAGATTCCAGATACGTTCCAAAGTTTATCTTTCTTGTTCTCCAGCAAGGATTTCCAATTAATGGCAGCAATCCCAATAATAGAGGAGACACGTCTGTACTCCGGGTCTGTTTGCATTCTGGAGTCAAGCGTTTTCCCTGGAGTGCAATAAGGACACACTGAGCGAGGGGTCAGTCACAGCCTGTCCATCACGAGTCCTGTTACTACTCCCTGCTGACCTGTATTTTTAATACACCCAAGCTGTGTGCTGAGTTTACCTCTTCGACAGGCATTGACTTACAGAGCTCTGTCTCTCCCCATTTTCAGCATGCTGCGAGATCACTGCATAGCTGAGACCGGTCAGGCTTTTCATTCTGCCTTCGAGGCACTGCAGGGGACGGCCGGGCCTTAAACAAACTTTATTCTCACCACCTTCGTTTCTTGAGCGCCGCAGGAGGGTCTAGCCATTTCTATCCGAACTTTTATGTCCGAGTTCGAAATCAATTTAATTTTTTTCAGCGCACAAAAACTTTACATTATTAAAGTGTATAGTGTATATTCCTAATAGAGTACACAGGCATACATGAAGTGAGTAATACAAAAACAACCGCAAAATACATTCTGTTCAGGTCAAGAAATTCAATGATTATTTAAAGAAACTGTTTTCAATGCATCTCTTCAGGTTATTTTTTTCCTTCCATATGTTCTGGAGTAGTGTGACAGAGTTAAATTCTTGTTTTCCACCGATCTTCTGCTTCCTTCCACCCCAATTTCCACTGGAACTGGGGTTCTAGTACACCCATGTTCCTCTCCTCCAGGGGGCGTCCTTTCCCCTGCTCACTAAAACCCGAATCCTGTCAAAGACATCAGAGGGCAGTTTGACGGGAGAGATGTCGTATGTGATGAAAGCAGCAGAGGTGAGGTGAGAGGGCCTGTGACCAGTCCTCAAACTGGGCCCAGAAAGCCTCACATAATGGCAAGACCACAGGAGGTGGGCCAGTCTCTTCCTCACTGCAACTGGTTTTGAAGTACAAGATGGTTCGAGCTGGAAAACACTGGAGAACGACACTCTGGGTGTAGTCTTTCTAAACTGTGACACAAAAACACAGAGGATGCGTTTTCCATACCTTTCTTGTTTGAGTTTCTCTTAAGATGCCTACAGTGGTCAGCCCATCTTCATGAGGACTTTTATTTCATTTCTTTATTTTATTACTGGGCTTTTTTGTCCTATTTTCGATCACCAGAACCTGCTGTAAACTCTTGCAAACCCCGCAGTCCAATGGTCTGAAAGACTGGATTTGAGCTTGCCTACTCCAGATAGGCATCTGCAAATGCCAGATTATATGAGCTCATGAAATCAGGGTGCCACAAATATCCTGGAAACGTGGGCTGAGTATCAAAGGTGTTTAGGATGTTGTGCAAGCTGTATATAATACAGTATACAGGATGTAGGTTGCTATGAATCATGGGTATGAATTTAAATGGGCTGGCAGGGAGAAACAGGTACTTTGCTTATTCAGCCTCATTTACTCTATATTCATAGTTTTGATTCAAACATATATATTTATAGAATTTTTATTTTCTTGCCAAGAGAAATGATAGGCTAGAGCAGCAAAGTGGATGCAGCAGTTCTGTATGACCACTTTGCCTGCATCTGCTGCTGTGGGTTAGGTCACAAGACTCACATTCATTTGAACCATTATCGGTCCTGGGCGTGTGCACTGCCTAGAAAACCATCAGCGCGTGTCAGCTCTCACAGCAATGCTTGTAGTGGCTGGCGTTAGACCCGTGCTTGAGATCGTAAAGAAGGTTCCAAAAGAGTGGCGTTCATTTGTCCCACCGTTTAAGAACGGTCATGAACAAGAAGTGGCCATTCAGCCCATATAGCTGGTAGCCTTGGAGCTACTTGAGGCGCGGGTGTCATCCAGCTGTTTTGTGAAAGACGCCAGGGTATCAGCTTCAACAACATGGCTGCTCAACGTGCTCCACACCCCCCCTACCCTCCCATGACAGGATCAGGCACACCTATTGTTCTGATTGATCCCTTTATACCCTCAGCAGATTTTGAACTTCGGAGTGAAATACCTGGTAGATGGCTGCATCAATGTTCCAAAGATCTCATCCATGATTTCTGTGAAGGATTTTAAGGTACCGGGTTAACTTCAACAGAATGGCTGAGCTGCCTGTTCCACACGTGAACAAACATAAGAGCACAAGAAAGGTTACAGGCCTTTATTTGTAACATAGGAGGCCATTTGGCACATCTGATCTATGCTGAAGGAAAAAAGGAACACAGCATTTTCTGGAATGAGACTATTATAGTTATAGCTTATGTACTTTCACAAAAGTTGTCAATTTGTTTTAAGCCCTCTGACCAGCAATACAGTTTTTGCAGTGAGGCATTGCAACTTGCCAGTCACACGAAAGCTCGTTAGATGCATGTTTACCCAATGAGGTCCAGGTGGAACAATGCCTGATCAGGTCACCTTTAAAAAGGCTTTAATTCAAAGCTAAGGACACTGCAAGAAAAAGGCCAGACTTAGTCTGTTTTCTGTGCATTCCATAATGCCTCGAATGTCACCAGACACAAGGGAGAGGGCCATTGGGATGCTGCAGGCAGGCATGTCATGTGCCAGCGTTGCCAGACACTATGGAGTCAGCCGCTCCACTGTGTCCAGACTGCACGGAAGGTTTCAGCAGACCAGCAGGAAAACGTCCAAGATCCAGTCACCCTCAAGTGACCACACCAGAGCAGGACCGACACATCAGACTGGTCCATCCGAGAGACTGTTTCAGATCTGCCACCCGATCAGCAGTGGCATCGGGTCCTCTTCACAGATGAGTGAAGCCTGTTCCACACAGATGGGAGGGCCAGAGTGTGGAGGAGGTGTTGCATTTCTTTTTTCCATCAGTATATTTGGTACAGTAGTTAGTACTTAATTGATTCAAGGATCATCCAGCTGTTTCTTGAAAGAACCAGAGTATGGGCATCAACAACATGGGTGAATAGCTTGTTCCACACTCCCACAACCTTTATTTTTGTGAAGAGGTGCCTCCTGTTCTCGGTTTTAAATGCACTTTCCCATAGTTTCCACTTGCGACCTCTTATTAGTTTTGTACTGTTTATACAGAAGGAATCTGGGTTGGCTGCATCACTACCTTTGAGGATTATGAACACTTGCAGAAGGTCCCCCTGTAGTCTTCTGTGTTCAAGACTAAAAAGGTTCTGTTCCTTCAGACATTGAGGTGTAGGGAATTGAGCTTCTATGCGGGTGAATCAAGCCTCAGTCATGTAACAGATGGGCATACTCACCAGTGTATGAATGAGGAAGAGCTGTTCACTATCAGCTTGAACCTTCTGCTGCTTCTACACTGTTTGCCACTCTGTTGCCAATATTTTCAGGATTTTTCTGGTGACTGCAAGGCACTACATAGGAATGAGCTGACCTGAGGCTTGAGACTCCCGCTGCCCTATTTTTCTAATAGGTAAGAAGACATCCTGTCTTCTTTACATAAGCTGTTCACTCAGACTGCACCCTGGCAAGGATAATGACCAGCTGATCGAGAACATGAGTTCACTGTGCATGGTCATTAAGCATCGCCACTCATCGTGCAGCCAACGTGCAGTGTGTAATTTAAAATCCGACGTCACTCTCGTTCACAGTGGTTTTAAAATCCCCTCCGGCCTCAACGTATCCCTGTGAACCTAGAGTCATATGGTCTCCTTGCTCCGATGGCATGTTTGCCACGATAAACACTCAGCGGCCAAATTATTAGGACCCTCCTCCATGAGGATGCGTGGGCCCTCTGTGGGCAGGCAGAACAGCTGGAGCAAGCTGCAGCATGAATCCAGACGGTTGTTAATAATAATAATAATAATAATAATAATAATAATAATAATTGCTTACACTTATATAGTGCTTTTCTGGACACTCCACTCAAAGCGCTTTACAGGTAATGGGGACTCCCCTCCACCACCACCAATGTGCAGCATCCACCTAAGCATTAAGCGTTCGCAGCCCAGTCCCATTCCCATTCCTTCCTGCTGGCGGGATCATGGGGGAAATGGAAATACCCTGGCCCTGGAGGACGACGGAAATCTGTCTCTTGTCCTTAAAGTCGGTGATTCACCTGCCCGTGAGTGTTCTGATCTATCTGGGGGATGCTGGCAGTTTCAGGCTGGGTGCTGCGCTTCAGTGCTCAAAGAACATAGGAAAGCTCCCAGACCAGAGAACGCCTATGTTTATCTGTGGTAGTTTAGGAGGGTTCCCTCCTGCATTACAAAGTACTGAGGAGTCCCAATTAATTCTTAATTAATAATAATTGCTTACACTTACAGAATGTAGCACTTTTCTAGACACTCCCCTCCACCACCTCCAATGTTCAGCCCCACCTGGATGATGCAACGGCAGCCATAGTGCGCCAGTGCACTCCCCACACACCAGCTCTCAGTGGGGAGGAGAACAGAGTGAAGAAGTTTACAGATTATCAGGAGGCCATGATTGGTAAAGGCCAAGACACTGGGGTAACACCCCTAATCTTTTCAAGAAACACCCTGGGATTTTTAATGTCCACAGAGAACCAAATCTGAGGCCCCTGTCTCATCCAAAGGACGACACCTTTTTGCAGTCTAGTGTCCCCATCACTAGGCTGGTGCATTAGGATCCACACAGACCGCAGGGTGAGTGCCCCCTACTGGTCCCGCTAACACCTCTTCCAGCAGCAACCTCAGCTTTCCCAGGAGTCTCCCATCCGGGTACTGACCAGGCTCACATCTGCTGGGCTGCAGTGGGCTGCCAGTTGTAGTTGCAGGGTGATATGGACGCTGGCCATTTTGCCCTTTTTTCCTTTGGGAGTAAAAGCACTATATGTGGCAGCAGTCCAGAGAAGCTGTTGGGATTCCCGAACACAAAGCTCGTGAGTTCAAATCTGAGCTGGGAAGTGGGGTACCTGTCTCAGATTGCTCCAATAAATGCTCTGTGGTCTAAATACAGTAGGTCGCTGGGTTACGAATAAATGTAAAAGGGAATCTGTTAACTGAGTTCATTAAGCTCTTAAATGGCTGCTATGATAAAAATAAAAAACGAGGTGGGATGATCATGTACACCTGTTAACATCCAGCATTCAACTGGTTTAACTGGTAAGTATGCCTAGCTCTCCTTCAACAGAAGGGAAACTGGGTTTGTCTCAGGTGGCTCAGTGGTGGGCTCTGCCTCTCTCTGCAGCTCTGGACCTGGGGTGCTACCTTTGTGGAGTTTCCAGTATTGGATATCCCTGCGATTTACTGTACGCCCGTCCGTGTACTGTGCAAGGAGTAACGCCGGGGAGAATTATACACTCAGCACGCATGTTGCTGTGCACTGGAGTCAGCTCTCGGGTTTTCCAGTGCTCTCGCATCCTTGCTCTGTGTTTCCTGCCTCGGCCGCCCCGGGTCAGTCAGGCTTCCTCCACGGCGTTGCCCACTGCCTCCAGGCACCGTGGGCGTCTGAGAGGGCGAGGGCGCGATCCAGCCCCCCTCCCAAAAATGAGGAAGGGTGAGAGAGAGAGAGTGCGAGAGGGAGGAGGGGAGGAGGTAGCGGAATTCCGTAACTCCGCCTCCGGCAGCATACGGCTCGCATTCCTTATTCACAGCCTTCCAGATGAGAAAGAGAAAGGGAGAGAGAGAGAGGGCAGGGGAGAAAGGGAATATAATGACCATGGCATTGCAGCGAGCGCTTCACCCGTCTGTAACTATACACCGCACACCTCTGACAACGGCGTCGGCACGGATTACAGACAGGCAGACTGCGCGCTCGGTTTGTGGACAAAATGAGCTCCGCTTTCCAGCCGGACGCCGGGCTTCGGGCTGCCTCCCTGGGCGTCGGTGACGCCGGTGCCTTTTCTGGCTTCTTATTCTAGTCTCCGGGCTGACTGGCACCTATAGCTCCCGGACGCTGCCTGCGCTGTGTAACGGTGTGGACTGGGAGGTGAGGGGGGGGGGCGCTTCGGGCCAACATGTCTCAGCACGAGAAGCGAAAACGGAAAAAAACCGCCTGCTAATTAACCGGGATCCGGGATGGTTTTAATTGAGTTATTCTTGTATGGTTGCGTTTTGAAACCGTTTTAAAAAAAATATATATTTTAATCCCTCGCTGCCTCGATACGGACCTCTCGGTTGTGTACGTGGGGACGCCGTCCTGGCGTGAAAAACGAAAGTGTGGACGGAAGGCTGACTGACTGCAGCTTTTACATATGTAATTTTTAGTTGTTGTTGTTGTTTAGTTAAAGTTTTATTCCCCTAAATTGGCAACTCCGCGTTTCACCTGACCCCGTTTTCTCCTTCACCCTCTTCTCTCCTGCAAAGTAAATGCACTTTAGTTTTTTAACGTGCCTGTCAAAAACGGACGACATCGTTTCCTAAATTTGAAAATCGACTCTTTTGTGTTCAAGTCGGGGGAACCGATCGACTGGACACGGATTCGGCGATTCCCGCCCCCGACACACACAGAAGTGGGCTGCCAAGCAAGAGAGTCCAGAAATAATAATAATAATATATAAAAAAAAACTCTTTTAGCGTCGCTGTAGGTGTTTTGCTTCCTCTTTGATACAGAACTGTGAAAAGACTTGACAGGTCGGGGCTTTTTTTGTTTTACCCCGGTCTCACAATGGACGTTACCTGCCCCCCAAATCGCAAGCTCTCCCGGTCGGGAGCAGAGCTCGCCGTGAAGGCGGCCGCCGTGCCCCGGAGAGCCAGCCTCCCCAGACCGCTACCTGCCGACCCGGGGGCCGAGGGCGCCTCGGCAGGGGCGGGCGAGCTCCGGAGGGTGCCCAGCGTGAAGAAGCACCACCACAAGCACAACCTGAAGCACCGCTACGAGCTGCTGGAGACCCTGGGGAGAGGCACCTACGGGAAGGTGAAGAAGGCCATCGAGAGGGACTCCGGCCGAGAGGTGAGGGAGCCGGGGCGCGCTTTTCCGCGAGGTGAAAGAAAGAAATCAAAAGAAAAAAAAACTCTTTAAGCCATACGCGTGTGTGCGTTGGGGAGCCTGAGATGCCGACATCCCTGTTCTGGCGATTCCACCGTCGCCGGTCTGGGTGTTCGGCTTGAACGGGCTGTCCCAACCGGCGACAGGGCGGCTGAGCGGCGGTGTCCTGCCGGCTCTGCTACCAGCCGGTACCGCAGCGGTGCCTAATTGCGGCTGTGCGGCCGGAGCATATACTGTCGATTCCTGCCGGTGGGTCATTTAACTTCCTTCAGGTGGGGAGCTGCGTCAGCACGCGTAGGCTGCAAAGGAGCAAGAGGTTTTATTCCATGCTGAAAAGAGAAGAAACAAAACGCAACGTTGCGTTTCGTTTAATCTCTTTTCAGCATGGAATAAACCTATTACTGGTTCGTTTAAATTCCTTTATTGCCTGGCGCCGGGAGGGGATGTGGCTCCTTGCGTGTGTCAGAGACCCGGGTGACCGGGTTCAGTGCAGAAGTCGCAGACTTCATCTCGCGCCTCTCGCCCACTGGCTCGCTGGCCAGTCCGGCGTCTGCTCTCACCCACTCCGTCCGCACACCCTTCACCAGTTCCCAGATCACCGTCACGGCGTGCACACGTGTGCTCACGTTGCAGGGCATTTCAAACCCTACAGGCAACTGCAGTTCCTTTTAATTTGGGAAGCCCCTCTCTCCCTTAGTGACCTTTTTTTCTTCTTTTCACACTGTTTGGATCGTGGCTCCGAATGCGCCGAGGTCAGATGAAGCCTGATGTTGCTCGTTCCAGAATCTCGTTCATCCGCTCCTTTAAAATGTTGGGTTGGCGTCAACAACTTGGCTGAACTAGCTGTTCCAGACACCCGACTCTCTTAGCGTGAATACGCACTTCTTATTTTCACCCTGCAACTCATAACTGGGATAATTCCCCCCTGGTCTTTACCAATCATGGCCTTGTAATCCCATCTATGAATTGGCTTCATCACTCTGCTCTCCTCCCCACTGAGAGCTGGTGTGTGGGGAGTGTACTGGAGCACTATGGCTGCCGCCACATCATCCAGGTGGGGCTGCACACTGGTGGTGGAGGGGAGTCCCCATTACCTGTAAAGAGTGTCCAGAAAAGCGCTATATAAGTCTAAGGAATTATTATTATTATTAAAGTATGCATGATGGGTGGGAGGGGTAGGACTGCTGTCTGTTTCTTACAGGCCTTGCACTTGCCTGAAGAGAGCAGATGTAGTGCTTCCTTCTGGTTCTCCAAGTCCGATGTGGCACACTGCTGCGGACTGCGATGGGCTCCTGGGAGATCACAGGAGATAGAAGCTCGCTGCTGATGTCTGCCATGTTTCCGCTGCCAGGCCGCGTGCCGAGGGCTTTCCACTGGCCTTAGCAGGCTCTAGATGTGGTCTCCGGGGGTGTCAGGGTGCCCAGTGTAATAGGCAGGGCTAGGGGAACGTTCCGTCTCCAGAGCTCCAGGCCACCGGGGGAGGGTGGGGAGTTGTGCCAGGAGAAAGTCGACCAGCTCGGGGTGGAAAAACAGCGCAGCACCTCAGCCCTCTGCTGAGCGCGGGAGAAAGCGCTGATGGGACAGGGGCTCGTTTTTTTTTACGAGAACATAAAGTCGTTTCATGAGGAGAACAGACCACTTGGCTCTTTACACAGCTCGCAACATCATAGGAGGGATTTTCAAAGCTTTTTTTTTTGCTCTGGATCTGAATTTACTCTGTATTTGCAGAATTTTCAAAACCTGGAAACGGAGGCAAACTTGTAGACAACCGAGACGAGGGAAACAAAATTAAGTGGGTTTTTTTTTAATTGAAACTTAGCTTGGGATTTTAAATGGGCTCAGGAGAGAGAGCAAAGATTGAAGCAAAGTGCTTGGAAAGTTGTGCTGTCAGCATGTTTTTTGTGCATCTTCAAGCTGAACTATGAAACACCCCAGCATAGCATCCTGTACAGTGTGGCTTGGCAGTCTGATCCATGCATTGATGCTCCTTTAAAATTAATATAGATGTCATTTTGATTTGGGATCTACTTTTAACACGTTTCAGTTCATTTATCTTCTGCTTCCTGAGCTTTCATTGAATAACAGCTGGAGTCATTTGTTTGGCATTTCTTTAAAGACTGTAGTCAGCTTTTCCTCTTAACTGTTTTTGACAAAGAGCGAAAAGATGAAATTTGTTTTAAATTAACGTCCTTGTAACTTGAACCGTTTGGGGGGACTTGATGATCTCAATGTGTACTTGAGGGCACATGTGGACACTACATGGAAGTGTGTTTAAAACCAAGAACAGGGCGGGGGGGGGGGCAGGTCTTTACACCAAGGGGTGTGGGTGTATGGAACAAAATTCTCAGCTGTGGTGTTGAAGCCGATAGCTGGTTTCTTTCAGGGATAAGATCCTGGGATTGATTAACTTCTAACTACCCAGCAGGCTAGATGTTCCAAATGACCACCTCTTGTTTCTAATCTTTCTTTGTGTGTGCTCTTACTTGTGTGGGTGTGTCCACACGCAAGTGCCTAATGCATTTCTGGCGCATACTTGCAGTCCATGTGAATATAAACACTGTGACTGTAGTGCCTTAAGAGATAAGTCCTCAAAACCCACAAAACAATTCACTTGTTGCCAGACCTAAAGCTAGCAGCTAATTCACCCCTCAGCTCACACCTGGCAGCCCACTGAAGCTCAGCAGGTGTGAACCTGGAAAGTACCTGGATGGGAGACTCCTGGGAAAGCTAAGGTTGTTGCTGGACGAGGTGTTAGTGGGGGCCAGCAGGGGGCGCTCCCCCTGCAGTCTGTGTGGGTTCTAATGCCCCAGTATAGTGACTGGAACACTATACTGTAAATAGGCACCGTCCTTCGGATGAGACATAAAACCGAGGTCCTGTCTCTCTGTGGTTGTTAAAAATCCAAGGGCGTTTCTTCAAAAGAGTAGGGGTGTAACCCCGGTGTCCTGGCCATACGTCCCCCTGGCCCTTACCAATCATGGCCTCTTGATAATCCCCCTCTCTGAACTGGCTTCATCACTCTGTTCTCCTCCCCACTGAGAACTGGTGTGTGAGGAGCGTACTGGTGCACTCTGTTCTCCTCCCCACTGAGAACTGGTGTGTGAGGAGCGTACTGGTGCACTCTGCTCTCCTCCCCACTGAGAACTGGTGTCGTCACATCATCCAGGTAGGGCTACACATTGGTGGTGGTGGAGGGGAGTCCCTATTACCTGTAAGCACAGTGAGTGGACATTCCAGTGGACACTATATGAGTGTGTAAGGAATTATTATTAAAGGTGAATGGAACTGACTTGTCTCACACTTTTCACCAGGGCACCATCTAGCTCACTTTAGCCTGACCTGACTATTGCCTGATTTCAGTGTCCCTCGCCAATCGGTGCTGAACAGATTCCCATGTGTCCGGTTTCCGAACCGGATTGAGGGAAACCACACCGCCTGTAGAGGTCAGGGCATTGCAGATAAATTTAGGGTGATGCCGAACATTTGGCCTGAGCCATTTCTCAGTGTGAGAACCATACCTAGGACGTCTGTAAACGTGAGTTTTTTTAAAAAAGCAGAGACGCGGGAGACGTGCCGTCTGAGTCCGAGAGGGATTGATGCCTGGAGTGCTTCAGCCGTGCACGGAACAAGTACGCTCAGCGCCTTTGCAGAGCTTGGATAAGGGGCTGACAGCAGTTATCTGTCTGGCAGCAGAACCTCTCAGACTCTTGAGTTGTTCCTTTAGTATGTGCTTAAGATAACAGCAGCGAGGCTTTCACTCAGTATGGGGCTCCACACTCAAAAGCCATGAAAGCAGGTGTGTCCGACGTAGATCCTGGAGGGGCATAAAGTCTTGCTTATTGTCTTGGCCTTTTTATCTAGTTCCTAGTTATCTAGTGAAAAAACATTTTGTGGGTAAATGAACCTTCTCTCCCCCCCTCATACCCTGCTGCTGGCCCGAGCCCTGCGTGGACGAGCAGGACATGCAGTTGCCTGTTGCAGCCTAGCAGTGTAAACAAACGCATTAGGGTGCTGTCGCTACGGACGCCGTCAGATCAAGACTGTGGGCTGTGAAGGAGGAATGTCACTCCAGTGAGCAGTGTGACGCCGGCCCTTGGCCACAGCCCTGCTGGTGTTGTCCCAGGGGTGTGCGGCGGCTGTGGCGGTCGGCGAGCCCAGCGTGTGGCGTCGTTTCGCGAACAGCGGCCGCGTCCGGCGGGCTCCGTGTTATTCTGGAAGAGGGGGCCTGGCGCTGCGTGCGGCGCTCGAGTCGAGTTTAGAAACAGCTGTTACACCGGAGTGTGACCACTGAGTCAGCCCTCTATAAATACGCGGCGGCCTCGAGCTGTTTGGGTTCGCGCGCGGAGTCTGGCTTTTTTTGCGCGGCTCCCGGGCTGTTCACGTTTGTCGGCTGGTGCACGAGGCGGATGTTTAAAAATCCGGCCTGGGCGCACGGATGAAATATCCCGCGGCCTTTGTGCGCACACAGGGCCTGCAGCCTCCGCCTGACTGCCGTTCAGCACTAAGGACAGAGTGTCTGCTCCGCGCCTGATGTGCCTGCCCGTTTTCGTCGGTGGTCTCGGCGCATGGACGGCACCTCTCTTCGGGGGAGAGGAGGCCTCCCGCGCCGCTCGACAAGATGTGTATTGATTTCCTTTTTCCGTTTGGGAAAGTTCCTCTGTCCCTGGTCTGTTTTGATCCAGCACGGGGTGTCCGCGGAGGGGAGCTGGGACAAGTGGACGTGTGACCGGCTGGCCCCCTGAAGGAGGGGTGGCCTGCCTTCACTTTCCCCCGCCTGTCCCGAGGAGAGACAATCCCCCTCTGTTAACACACAGTCCGAGGGGAGGACACAGCCCAGCAGCGGGACGCAGCCCAGTCTCGTCCCCGACAGCTTGAGTGATGTGCCCAGAGGTCTGGTTTCTGCGGTGGGGTGGAATAGTGCCAAGGACGTTTTTGGCGGGTCTGTTAAGAATGACCCAGTGTGTGCTGATATTTGGATGTGGAGGGGGGCGGATTTAATCCAATCGCACTCTGCCTTGGCAGCCACCCCATTTGTTTTCTATAGTCCCTTTTATGAACCTCAGAACTAAGACATGGGTAATATCTATTGTGGCTCATTGGTTCTGGGGTGTATCTATAGCTGCTTGTTTGTTCTAGGCTGCATCTATTGCAGCTCATTTGTTTAAAGCTGCATCTATTGATGTTCAAGGCTGCATCTATCGCGGGTCATTTGTTCTAGAGTGTCTCTATAGCTGCTCATTTGTTTCTAGGCGGCGTGTCTTGGCGTTCTAGGCTGCATCTGTTGCGCCTTGTGTGTTCTAGACTGCATCTGTTGGTGTTCTAGGCTGTGTCTGTTGCGGCTCGTTTGTTCTAGGCTGTATCTATTGCAGCTCGTTTGTTCGATTAGGTAGGGTCACCAGGCCTGTCAACGATGCAGCTGAACACAGAGTCCAGGACTTTAAGTTACAGTCTCTACTCCGAATGGAGGTCTTTGGGAGATTTTGGGAGAGATGGGTTATTTTTTCTTCCCAATAAATTGAATTTATGTCTCTGTATTCTCTGTTCCTTTTCTCCTTCTCTCATTTCTCCCTAGCACTGTCCCCCGCCCCTTTGAACTGGAAAAGAATGTTATTAGCAGACTTTATACGTGGTTTGTTTTGTAATACTTGATGTTTTGTGATGACTGGCAGGCTTGTTTCTGATAAATCTTGTATGTCAAAAAAGTAAACCGATATCCTCTCTATCCATTAAACCCAGCAACTGGTTCTGGACCCAGAGGTGCTCTTGACTGGCCAGAGCAGTCAGGATACAGCATGTCAAACTGGGTTACAGTGCAAGCAGTACTGCTCTGTATATAACAATGGGCACTTTGCCTACAAGCAATTGCTGCTTAATATCAGCCTATTAGTTTGTTTGACAAATGCAATCGATGAAAGACTTTCTCAGTTCTTTGTTTTATTTCCTATTGGCTGTGATCCAGTTGCAGGCGCTGCTGTTATCTGACATTTGAGACGCCGAGATGGCTGGAGGAGGGAAGGGTGCTCTGGGGTGGCAGAACAAGGGTGCCACCTGCGAGACCCAGCAGAGAGCGCGCCAGCTGGGTGGGTTTGTTGAGTCCCAGCCCTCGGCCATGGGCTCACGCACAAGGCATCGTTTTCCTCTGTGGCCAGCAGTGGTCGCTGACTCAGCTGTCGCGCAGGCAGACACCTCCATGGGGGTGAGAGAGGGGAGGGTGACAGACGAGGAGGAGGAGGAGGGGGAGAGGAGATGAACCGAACAGGGAGGAGAAAGAGGCAGAGCGAGGAGAGGGAGAGGAGGCATCAGGGAAGTGGTGTAGAGGAGTTAAGGTGAGACAACGGAAGAACGACATTGAGGACTCTGGTGGTTTATAATAATAGCTTATTGTTATTTCTTAACATTCTGAAATTAATTTTAATAAGTATTTACCCATTTATTAGGGCCATAAGTCTTGCTACTTCTGTCTCTTTATACCTGGAAAAGGTGTTAGTGGGGCCAGCAGGGGGCGTTCACCCTGTGGTCCATGTGGGTCCTAATGCCCCAGTATAGTGATGGGGACACTATACTGTAAACAGGTGCCGTCCTTCGGATGAGACATAAAACCGAGGTCCTGACTCTCTGTGGTCATTAAAAATCCCAGGGCGTTTCTTGAAAAGAGTAGGGGTGTAACTTGCCAAATTTCCCATTGGTCTTTGCCAGTCATGGCCTCCTAATAATCCCCATCTCTGAACTGGCTTCACCACTCTGCTCTCCTCCCCACTGAGAGCTGGTGTGTGGGGAGTGTACTGGAGCACTATGGCTGCCGTCACATCATCCAGGTGGGGGCTGCACACTGGTGGTGGTGGAGAGTCCCCATCACCTGTAAAGAGCTTTGAGTGGAGTGAAGAGCACTATATAAGTGTAAGCAGTTATTATTATCTTACTCATCAGTCTCTTTCAGTTTGCCACAGATTGCAGATTATGGATGAGTCTTAAAATATGGCAGGGAGAGAGCAGCAGGGGCTGACGGGGACATGGTCGTGTGGAAAAGAGGTGGACGAAGAGAAGGCACACCTCTGTGGAGAAATACAGCTAGAAGGCTGTGCTGACAGCGTGGCTGTGAGTCGATAGCGACAGATGAAAATGCACGTTCAGCGGGAAATGAAAGCTGCCGAGAAAGTTAATATCCTGCAAAGGTGCTGAGAGAAAGGACACGCAAGAAGACTAATTACTGGGCAGTGAAAAGACAATACACAAGTACTTGACCAGGATAAGAAAATACAGTGAAAAACAGACCCAGACAAAATACAGGCTCAGGGACCACAGCCTGTCTAGTATAATAATGTAAAACATTGAAATTGACCATTTTTTTCTGAAGCTTAAACTGAAAGTTTTCAGAGAGCCATTTCTGCAGATTGCATAATGTTTTATAGTGTTCACTGTATTTAAAGGTAAATTTGAAATATTATGGTCCATGAACCAGGTACAGGCGTGCCCACTCATCTATTTGTGCGATCTGTGTTTTAAATACATACTGTACTGTGTGTACAACACAGAGGACACCCTTCAGATCTTTAAAATGTGAAATCTTGCGTCTTAACTCTCTGGAAGGTTGTGCTCTTAATCTGCCACAGTGGCCCGAGAAAGAGAGGCCTGTCATTAAAGTACAGTGGAGCGGGGGTATAACCTTACGTAGATCAAACGGATGTCATGTTAAACTGCATCCGTTTGGAAAGCCCACAATGCAGTCCTTTGTGTGTCTAACAATGATACCATTTCATTTAAGACAGCAGCCATTGAAGCCCGAACCAGGGTTTTAAAACAGGGGGCCCGGCTGGCACTGGGATCAAAGCCTGCTGCGTTAATGATCTATTGAGAGTCTCTCCCAGGTTCAGGGCAGGCTGGAGGGGATGGGTTTGTCCGCGGGCAAGACGCTGGGGGACGCAGTGCGATGGGCTGTGGCACTGGGAGTCTTTGCCGAATCTCTTGACTATTTCCACTTTTGAGGAGGGTCATCGGCAGTTGACTTTAGCTGTCCTTGGTGTGCTGGCTGGAAAAGGAGGTGCTCTATTACCGGAGACAGATCCCAAGTGAGCGGAGGCCATCTTGCTCATTGGGTTGCCCCTAGTAACTCCTCTGAGTAGTGGCATGGTGCAGATTTTGGCCTGTAATACAGCCATCTTGGTCTGTCGTTGTTTTGGCTCTCACATCCTGGTTTTTCCCAGATCAACATCTGGCTCATAACCATAAGAGGACAGCGGTGACACATGGGAAGAGTTCATTCAGCTCATCCGGCCCTGTTGGTAAACCAGATGTCCAGTTTCCGGTCAGTGTTAACCATGCTTGCTTAGGGAGCCTTCACACCGTCGATGTCTCCAGGAATGACTCCGGTAACTGCTGTAGGATGTTTTCTGCTGTGGGTGCTGACAGGGCCTGGGCTGGTGAGGGAGCAAGGTTACATGGTGAAGGAATAGGGGTCCATCTGAGCTTGTCGTCCTCTGTGATGTGCCTTGCATAGGACGAGATCAGAGCGATTGGTCTGCTGCACACATGCCTGGGAGACACTGGGGAATAGTGGGAGTAGGAGGGCAGGACTCATACAAAAGAGAAATTGAAATATATAACAATGATAACGTCGCTCTGGACAGTGGGCAATTTATGCTCTTAACCACAGTTTCGCCTAACAGATATCCAGACTGCCCCGCTTTGTTTGTAGCCTTTCGCATGTTCTCAAGTCCACTTCACTTGAATTAACACGACCAGATTCCTTATAAGACACTTGTTCTTTTTCTCAAAGGCAGCCTCTGTGCAAGCCTTTTAAGTGTGGAATTTGCTGTCCTAGTTTTTTTTCTTTTTTTCCGATGGAATTCGCCTCTGTCTCTGTAGAAGGAAACACCCTCGCTTCTTTCAAGAAACGAAAGAAGCCAGGATCTGGCTTCAACGACGTTACCTGGGTAGATTTGTTCCATGCTGCTGCGCACCTTTGCGTAAAGGAGTGCCTCTGCAAGTTGGAACTGCAGGAGGAGAGCTGAAACCTCACGCCCCCCCCACACACGCTGTGTGTTGCTGTGAGACACGCAGGCCCGGTCAGTCAGTTAGCACTGTACAACAGTGCCTCTGGCAAGATTCACACCTCCTCTCTCCATCATCCTCCACACAGCAGGATGAGAGAGCCGCGAGGAGTACTGACACAAAACACCGCCTTATCTGCCCTCTCTCCCTCGAATTCTCCATATTGCACCCCCCCCTCTCTGTTCTTATGCCTACATTCTTGCTGGCTCAATTACTCATTCCCTCTACTTTTTTTAACACTCCAGTTTCCCTCCCTCACCCTCTCTCTTCTCTTCTCCTGTTGCTCTAATTCGTGTCCGGGCTTCATCTATTAATAATTAGTCCATATCCTTCTGCCTGCGTGCAGGGCCGCGTTACCATGGTAGTGCCACATGGGGCCTGTCTGTGGATGGGTTTTAGTGAGCGCTGTTTGTGCAGACACTGCCCTCAGTGACGAGCGATTGCAGAGGATTACAGGAGTGTGGGGGCACCACAGCAGAGATCAATTTTCTGATTAGCTTATTTTGTGTTATATAGCTGATGGAGCTGCCGGTTGATCAGTGACCTCCACCGTTTGACCACAAAGTGAAAAATAAAACAAAGAAATCTTTGCTGACAATGTCAACACGAGTGATTGTGTACACTTAAGGAGTTGTCGCATCTTTTATCAGTGCCCCCATAATCTAGTTGCATGATGTAGACGATCATCTCACGTGTTATATAGGGTACCTTTGAGATCAAAGCTGGCGAACAGTGAAACAGAGGCCGGGCCAGTCCTGTTGTAAACCTCTACCACACTCACTTGGTCTATAACCTGCTTTTGCCTCACTGGATTCCCCTGTAAACCATTATTTAAAAACAGAAGGAGCTGCCTTGCTCTTCTCTCTTTTTCCCCTCATGAGAAAAAAACGACCCTGAATTCCCCCTGCGGTAAATTATTCCCTGATTTAACAGTGACCCCTCAAACGAGCCGGGCACCAGGACGAGCTGAGCAGACCTCGGCACCTGTGTGCTGAACCTTTTTTCTAGAGCAGTAGTTTCCAATCCTGGTGCTGCTGACTCACACCCCTGCGGGTTTTCATTCCCTGCCGCCTTAATTAGATAAATGAAGACTCAATGGATCTAAGGAGCTGCTTCGGTTGAATATGTGCATTTTGTTTTCGAGTCACAAGCTTAGAGCTCGGGGTTAAATACCACGGTTAAAGCTCCGACATGTCGAAGAGCAAACAGTTCAGATCAGTCTTGTTGTTATTAAGTCAATGAAGGGTCTGATTGTGTCACTGAGGGCTCAGCTGGAACGAAAGCCAGCAGGCATGTGGGTCACCAGGACCCGAGAGGAAAATCAGACACAGGTGCCAGCGGATCTTCCTCTCTGCGCCTGCCCCTGTTCTCGGTCCGAGTGCTCCCGATCCCCTTCGAACCCGCAGCACGGCGGGTCCTGGGGAGCTCAGAAGCCCAGGAGACCGGTTCAGGATAGACTTGTCAGCTCGGTTCCCTCTGCTGTGCAGACCCGTCGTCGGAGGAAAACGATCCGAACCCCCCAGTCCTGTGACGCAGGCCCGCCAGGACGTGCCCCTCCAACCCGGGGTGCAGCTGGGTCCCACTGCGTCACGCAGCCTGGCGCGCGCTCCTCGCCCGCTGACGCTCCGCCTGCTTCACGCTGCCGCCTGCCAGCCTGGGATAAGGGCATATGGTGGCACGACGCCATCTCCTATGAAACAGACGGATCCATGCCCATAATTTGCCATCTGATATGCCTATTAAACGCGGATGAGGGCGTCAACAACAACCCTAATAATATGAGCGGCGGAACACGCCCAGTTATGCTCAGCCTGCCTTGAATGCATTCCACTTACTTTATGGCTTTTTCGGAAGGCTGCGGCACCAAAGCGTCAATTAAGTTTTATTGTGCAGCGCGCTCCATAGCTATCGCTATCATGCAACTAGTGTCATCACGCAGCGAATGGAGTATGGTAAACGCCGGCTGAAACACACTTCTGTAGACGCGGCCCGCACCCCTCACGCGGTCAGGAGACCGCAGGGATGTCCCGGTCAGCCAGCGGACTGGATGACCCCGACGGCGCCCGCCCTCTCTCTCCGCCCAGCAGGAAAAGGTGATGGAGCCACAGATCTAGTTTGTTTCATCCCCTGGCGCTGGGGATATTATATGGCCCCTTGAGACAGGGCTGTGACACCTGTTTCGGTTTCCGCTACAGGGCAAGTGCGGACCCTCCCGTGGAGCAAGCTCAGGTGGGCAGGGGCTCTTTTCTGCTGCCCAGGTGTTCACCCTTGCGTGCAATGATGTGGTGGGATTGATGTGATGGGAAGCTGATGCACTTCATAAAATACCTTGAGTCCATCAACCCACAGCGTGTTTTAGAACGCAAAGAAACCATTCAAGGTGAATTCACTGCCGGAAAGTAATCACAATGAAAAGGCACAAGTGGCCCCACTGGTCGAGCCTTCGTCAGCTGTGAGTCACACCTCACAGAAGCCCCAACGCTGTTTTTTCTTCCTCCTCTTCCTTGTGGAAGTAGCCTCGATGTGCTCCTCTGCAGCTGGGGCAGGAGACCCCCGTCTCTGGTGTCCCTCTGATCTAGGCCCCCTGTTCCGAATACAGAGGTTCTTCTCTTCTCCAACGCGTATTTCCGCTCGGCAGGTGGCCGATCCGTCTGAGTCCTCGCAGCAGGAAGGCGTGCTGGCCAGCGACGCTCTCCACTCACGTTGCGGATCCTGGACTCCTGAGATGAAATCTGTGTGTAATGGCCGCGGCATTTCAGAAGTGCTGCTCACCCCCTTAGACTCGAGATTTTGCTGTTCTTATGTGTTTTTGTACTAAAATGTGCCGTGCTACTGTTCTGCAATCCTACTGTATCTCCCAGCGTGTGATTGCATGTACAAGTGCACCATTGGTCCATTTAGCCATTTCATTCCGAGCTTTTGGGGGGATTGGGGACCTTTGATGTTCCCTTTGCATAGCTGGGGTGTCCTGCTTTTGTCCAGGGTGTCTCTGTTGTAACTCCCCGTTTCTTTCTCTCTCCTAGGTGGCCATCAAGTCAATCCGGAAGGAGAAGATCAAAGACGAGCAAGATATGGTGCACATCCGCCGGGAGATCGAGATCATGTCCTCACTCCGACACCCCCACATCATCTCCGTCTACGAAGGTCTGTCTGTATTCTTGTTGTCCATCTGCCTCTGTACGTCTTTGTCTTTTTGTCTCTTTGTACCTCCCCGCTGGCAGTGGGAGCACAGCCTGTCCTCTCTGGGCAGCCAGGTCTGCCTGTGTCTCCCAGTTTCTGTGGCCAAGCTGTGGTCACTGAGCCTGTCCTCTCTGGGCAGCCAGGTCTGCCTGTGTCGCCCAGTTTCTGTGGCCAAGCTGTGGTCACTGAGCCTGTCCTCTCTAGGCAGGCTGGTCAGTCTGTCTCCAGTGTCTATGGCCTGGGTCAGTGGTTCTCAGTGCTAGTCCTGTAGTACCTAATGCCTGGTGGTTCTTGTTCTACTGGACATCATCCAGGTGTGTGAGCTGAAATGTAACAGGAACTAAAAGTAGACATAAGAAGGGAAAACACAGACTCTCTAAGGGAGTGAACAATATAGTGTCACCTCTGTGTGCTCAGTATATACTGTAGAGGTCATCTATCAAGAGCTGTTTAGTCAGAAACAAGAAAGCAAATGCTTAATTAATTTGCAGTTCGAGTTGAAGTTTAAAGAGAGATCGCATAAAGATCAATGTGATGAAGTTCTTGGAAATAATGAGCTTTAGGGTATTGTTGAAACCCAGGACTGAGTGCGGAACAATAGCTAGCAGACGCTGGGAAACTCCAGGACCAGGACTGAGAGCCCAAGGCCTAGAATATCAGAAAATCATGGGCTGTCACTAGTATAGTATGGTCAGCAGTCTGTCTGAGCCTCTGTCGCTGCTTTCCTGTCTTCCTCCACTTGTCTGCCAGGGTCTGTATTGTCCCATGAGCATCTTTCTCTTCACCAATGAGTTTGGACTTCATGGATTTTAACAGTTTATATTCCTTCAGTAATGATGGAAAACCCCACTCAGTTGTTGCCTGGCAAAGTGTGAGGCTGCTTAAATTTCTGTGGGTGTTGTTTCTTCAAATGCATTACTGGAGACCTCTTGGCAGGGAGTGAACAAGACCTATCTCTGCCAGTAGCCTATGTGTTTCTGGGTGTCTGTGTTTATTTGGATTGTGTCTGGGTCGGAGATTGCGAGTCTGCGTGTTAGTCTGCCTATCTGTGTTTGTGTGTGTGGGTGTGTGTGTCTCCATGTGTTTGGGCGATGGAGTGTGGAGCTGTCCCACATCAGAGGAGCTGCGTTTCGGATCACTCCCCCTGGCTGCTGCTCTGATCTCCCGGCCAAACATCTGCTCCCCGTTAGAGAGGAGCTGCAACGACGGACCTCAGGCAGAGTCTAACAGACTGGCCGAGGAGAGGGGGACTGCAGCCGGGAACAGGGAAACTAAAGAAGCTCAGCCCTCCAGTCCAGCCAGTGTGTGGCTTGATCTCCATTCACCCACCACTCCTTCCACTGGAACGTTGAAGGAAACCTTTGATGTAAAATGTTAATTGCTTAATTCAGCCTATCTAGCTCATTTGGCCGTTAGGCACTAATTCATCCGAGAGTCCTTGGTGGAATCCAGGTTAGGGGCTTTAACAACATACAACATGGCTGGGTAGCTGAACCCACACACCCATAATCCTTTGGGTAGAGAGGTGCCTCCCGTTTTCGGTTTTAAAAGCACTTTTCCCTTAAATTCCTCTGGTTCGTGCTTCACTCTTGATCATAAGGAAGTCTTTATGGGTTGACGCGGTTGGTGCTTTTGAGGATTTTGAATTCTTGGATCAGGTTCCCTCATAATATTCTGTGTACAGGGCTGAAAATGTTTGGTTCCCTCTGCCAGACAATGTAGGAGATTCCAGGAAGTGCTCTTTACTGGACTGATTCTAGAGCAGGACTGTCTGTTCTAGGACGTGGTGAAATATATACTGTACAGTACCGTGTACTATGCACTGTATGGTATCTATATACCATATACTGTTGGATACAGCACAAACAAACACTAGCTGGAAAAATATCTGCCCTTCACCCAGCCCGAATCGGCCATGTGCATTTCCGTAAGTCCAAAGCGTTCACACACTGTGTTGTATGGTATCCCGAGAGTGTCCCGATGAGACAGCACTTCTGGCTTCTGTGCTGCATCTCTGTAGATCTGGGTGTCGCGATGTACTCCAGCCCTGATCCCAACCATGAAGCTAACTCTGTTGTATATTCACAGAGCCCTGGTTCACTGCAGTACACGCTCAGTCAGTGAAGCCTGTGTGTACCTGTGTATGGACAGCTTAGAATAATAATGAGCTAAACCCCCCAAAATGAATTTTGTGAAATAAAATCAGGATGCTTAACATCCTTTGTTCCACACGGGGAAGACATTTTCTGAAAACCAAAATTTAAATATATTGCAGTGAAGATACCAGAAGTGCAGAACCTAAGAATACAGTGAACTTTTTCAGTGGTTACATGGATATTCTGTATCCGTACAGACAGTCCTGTCCTGCACAACAGGAAACTGACCAGGTCCAGTCTGAAGGTGGTGCTGGAGAAGTGGTTGACTTTCACAGGGGTGCTGAACTGGGGTGTGACAGGCTTGAAGTGTTTTTTTTTTCTTATTTAGCAGCCTTTCCCCAAAACTAGTTTTTGTACCATCACAATCTCATGGTACAGTAGGTAGGGTAGTTCCTTTAAGGGAGCAGAGCCTGGGGCAAGTAGTTAAATATGTGCTATGAGCATCATTGACTTAGCTGTATGAAGTACAGAGGACGTGTTATGGATAGTCAGGCGTTTTTATCAAAGATAATCGCAGACAGCAGTTAGCTATAGGAGAGGAAGCGAAAAACAGCAGGCTTTAAGGCCTGGCGAAACGTAAGCAAGCTGTAAGAATCCAGACAGTGATAGAAGTAAGCTCTGTCTTTGTAAGCATTTCCGTTGAGGTCCTGAGAGCACTGGTTGCATTTTAAGCCTTTAATTCTACCTGTGAACCACACGGTTCTATTCTGTTTATTCTATTCTGTGTAAAAAAAATTGTCAAAAATGACAAATTGACTAATTTAAGCATCTTGATATCTTGGTAAGGAGCTGCTGTCCTGTCTCGAGCAGGGCGAAAGTTGGTGGATTTTGACTGAGCAGAAGTCACCTTTTAATTGGATACTTTTTATTTAGCTTTCCCCTCTAATAGAGGTTGGTTTGCTTTGTCTTGTTCAAGCTTCAGAGGGCGTTTTTATTGCTGGAGAAGCACAGAGGATGGGCCTGTAAGAGGACTATCTTTATTACAGAGAGGTGGCTTGATGTTCAGACGCCGAAGTCCAGCTCTGTCTGAGATCCCACTGGGTCACGAGTAACAGCTAGATAAGGCTGCATGGACAAGCTACTTAAAAGCTGCACAAGAGACGAGCACACGCGTCTCCTTGCACTGGCAGCTGTGCTGATGTTCTCCATCAGTAGCAGTGAGAGGCAGTGAAATTGTACTGTGTACGAGCAGCCAGACGCCGTGCGAGAGAGGCCGGGGTCTGACCTGGTTTGCATTGAGTACGGACTGTAGATGTCGGCACAGATCTGGGGAATGTGACAGGGAGGCGTGATTCTCTCCGACCAGCTGCGAAAGTGTCTGCCTGCCCTGGGAATGCCCTCGCAGACGTGCCCAGACACCGCAGAGGTGCCCGCTGTTAAAGTCACCCAGCTGCCCCACGGCCTCGGCTCGCCCCGATTCCCGTCGCTGAAATCCGCCGCGACAAGAAAACAAGAGTCCATGAATACTGAATGCAGTTCAGAAATGGTACATCCCGTAACTCACAACAAGTGCTTAGAAAAGGAGAACCCGGTGCAGTGCTTTTTCCTTGCTGATTATTTGAATGGTTCGTTTATTTCGGGTAGCTCTCTGAGAATCAAGCTGAGAAACATGTTTCTGTTACTCCTCCATCCTATGGGTCAGGGTCCACACCTTTTCTCTCTCCCCCCTGCTGTCCAGTGAGACCGCGTGCAGATGTGCACTGTGGTCATCGCCGGGCCAGGAAACCACATCTGCAGAGCTACAGCAGTGAAAGCGGGGGAGAGTGTTCAGGACACCACAGACACTCCTGGAGAGCACCGAGATGAGTGGTGCAGAGTCTTCCTTTGTTTAGGACAGGAGGGATTGAGATGCTCATATGTTTGTGCCTTTCTCATCATCAGTTCTCTAAGATGCAGGGCTCGTATAGGTTATCCTAGCAAGGTCATGATGGAGATGTGTTCCTGATAACAGCTTTTTATTACCTATGATGGTTATGGGAGGGCTTCACTCTAACACCAGTATGGACTGGATGCTCATCAGCTTCCACATGCCTTCTATTCTGCATCTTAATATTCACACTGATTGCCTTGATGTTTTTTTCCTCTTTTATTGGTGCCTCTCTTCCTGGAAACTGTGGATTGAAAGTGCTACAGTTACAGTAGGCAAAACTAAAAGCATTGAAACAAACACATTTAGCTCGGCAGCTGTACATTCTCTCCATTCATTCTCTGTAGCTAAGTACTTAACAGGGAGTATGATCACGATCTTGTGCTTTTCTCACAGGTGTTTAAACCACTAATATTTTCTTTTATTTTTTGTGTTGTATTTCTATTTTAAGTCTGTAAGCTTTTGCATTCTGAGAGGTATGCCTTTCAGTTCAATTTGGTAGTTAATTGAACCCAGGATCTTATCCTGCTGTTGCTTGAAAGGAGCCAGGGTATTGACATCAACAGCATGGCTGGGTAGCCTGTTCCCCACTCCCACCACTCTTTGTGTAAAGAATGAGGTGTTATATATTCCTTGTAGTTTCCACTTGAACCGTCTGATTTGTGTTTCTACACTGCATTGCACTGAGCTGATACCCTGATTCTGAGGCGGAGAGTTACTCTTCGCTGTTCAGAAAATGCGAGCAAGCCGCAGACTCAAGACTGAGTGCTGCGCTCTTTGAAAAGATCCTGTGGGAGGGCCTTTGCCGTTGCGTTTTCTCTCCGTCGGCGGTCGTTTTCGGGGGCCCGTCCTCACCCTGCCGTGTCCCGCCGCCTCCCTTCCAGTGTTCGAGAACAAGGACAAGATTGTGATCGTCATGGAGTACGCCAGCAAGGGCGAGCTGTACGACTACATCAGCGAGCGGCGCCGGCTCAGCGAGAGGGAGACCCGCCACTTCTTCAGGCAGATCGTCTCCGCCGTGCACTACTGCCACAAGGTGCGTCAGCGTCTCTCGGGGGGGGCGTGGTGGCGGTGTCGGGGGGCTTTGGGAGGACATGCGGCACACTCGGAGCTTGCGAGGGGCGAATAACGAGCCGATCGACGCAGGCTTTGATTAGACTGACCTTTGGAGGTTCAAAAGCAAAAATAAAAATGAATCTCTAACATTCTGTTCAAAGGGGCATGATCAGGTATAGCGCACTTAGCCTACCTCTTCCCAATGACCTGGGCACTTATTCTCTTAGAAAATTATGTTGAACCACTTTAATTCCGCCATGAATTGTGTATAATTTTTTTTAAGTAGCCCTGCTGCCCACTCTTACAGTGAGATATAGTGACTCTGATGGCAAATGTACTCAATGAAAAGAGATTTACACACTTTGACAGCTTCAAGACGAGAAAAAAAAAGCTATATTGATCATTTTACAGAGTTTAAACTCTGAGTGCTGCGGCCTCTTCTCCTCCAGCCCCCTCGCAGCGCGTGTGGCCAGTCAGCCTGCTGTCTCGCCCTCTCGTTAGCGAGCGGCCTGGGTTGGCCATCGTCAGCACAGCTGGAGGGCAGTGATGTCACCGAGCCAGCTGGGAGCCCATTGTCCTAACCCCAGCCAATCAGAGGGCAGGGCTGAGTCATTGTGGGCAGCTGAGAAAGACGGCACAGAGAGAGTACATTACATCTACAAGTGTGGAATCACAGCAATACTGACTCTTCCTGCTTTTGTGTCTGAGTACCAGGGCTGCAGATTAGGAGGACATAATGTACTATCCACAGAAATGATCAAGGTTCTTTCTTACATAAAACACATCCTACTTGTGAATGCGTAAATAGGTGTCAGCCTTATATATTATGAACCGTTTCTCAGTCTTCAGTTGGCCGTTGTTTTTTATTTTAGTTTGGTCATAGTCACTAGTTTCCCTTGGATCGTAAAGGATGCCTTTTTGACAGAACAGAAGCAGCTTCTGCCGTGTTCAATTGTTAATCACAGAATGTTTCAGCCCCCCACTTTTTCCTTTGCAAAGAGACAAGATCGCTCTTCTGGTCTAAACAAGCAAGCAAATTGTTTAAGCTATTGATTCGTACTGGAGATGTAGAGCTCAGCTGGACTGAAAACCCGAGACAGTGTTCCTCCGGGACACTGAGCTGCTGCACATTCCCGACACTATATTGCAGCTCCTTACAGCTTCAAGAAGTGAAATACAGTAGCAATTCCAGAAGTGCAAAGCCCTGTGTTCGTTTTACAACCAGGAGAAACGGCTTTAAACTGGTCCAATGAAGTCGCAGTGAGCCAGACTGAGAGATAAGGGCCTTGTCCCCTGTGAACTGGGGTTTCCTCCCATCATGGAGAGGTGTGCCGACTGTGTCATCCTAGGGGCTAACTGTCGCGGGTGTGCTTTCCAGAACGGCGTGGTGCACAGGGATCTGAAACTGGAAAACGTGCTGCTGGACGAGAACGGTAACATCAAGGTAAGCAGGCTGTTTTCTGTGGCCCTGGAGCGTGGCGTTGAGAGCACCGCCAGCGGGTCCTTGTGGGCCGGCGCACACACGCTCCACTGGCTGGGAGAGTCTGGCCACGGCAACACAGCCCTTCCCAGAGTCACAATCTCCCTGCAATGGCAGACCGTCTGGCCAGGAGGTGCGTGTGTGTGCCTGAGCCCTGACGAGCCACTGGTGTGACGTCAAGAGCCTCCTCCAGTCCTCTTCCCGAGAGGAAGGAGAGGGCTGGATGGCAGAGATAAGGACCGGGCGGAGAGGAAGGGAGCGACTGGCCGGTAAATCAGCCCTTTCCTGAGCAGGAACAGGACAGCGCGGAGGCAGACGGAAGTGGGAGGGTGGGGAGGAGGCGTGTGTGGGCCAACCAGAGTGGACAGCCAGAGGCTGTGCAGAAAGGAGTTGCTGGGTGATAAGGGTGCCGTTTTTGCAGGGTCATTTTTTTTTACCTCCTAGGGTCAGGGAGGGTTTAATTTGACCCAGAACAAGGAGCTGAAGGGAGGTGTCTGAGCAAAGACCCAATACCGGACCTTTTCATTGTGGGCATTCAGAGCTCTGCCTTATTAGAAAGAGCAGGCGTGCCTTTCAGATAATACAAGTGCGGTAGAGTGCCATGGGCAAAATCTGTGGCCTGCAACACACAGGGCCTGACGTCAGCGGCCATCTAGGGGACAAAAGTGTATACAAAAGGGAAAAGCAGGGCTGTGACTGCTTCAGATTTTCAGCCCTTTTATTTTCATGTGAAGGTACGCGTGCTGGTGTAGGTTTCTTCCCCGGCGAATGGTCCTGCAGCACACGGTAGCCGGTAGCCGCTCCAAGAGGGACGCGGCGGGATTAATGGAGGAGACGTTTGCCTTTTCTCCCCCCCCAGATCGCGGACTTCGGACTCTCTAACCTGTACCACAAGGACCGGCTCCTGCAGACGTTCTGCGGCAGTCCCCTGTACGCCTCCCCCGAGATCGTCAACGGCAGGCCCTACCGGGGCCCCGAGGTAACGCTACACACGGCACCCGCACGGCATCGTGGGCCCGCCCTCCCGTCAGGCCCCTGCGGCTTGGCCAACCACGACTCGGGGGAAACCAAGCTGCTCGTTAGCCCACAGCCAGGAAATTAGAGGGATCTGCTAATCCTCGGTTGTATAGTGGACAGCAGAATGTGGCTGTAAATCTTCAGTCCCCAGTCGGTCTGTATAGATAGATAGATAATACTTTATTAATCCCGTAGGGAAATTAATGTGTTACAGCAGTCCAGCCCAAGACAAGCAAAACAGACATCAGAATAGTTATAAAACAAAAGACAAACAAGATAAATAAAAATAAATACATAGGTGTGTGCAAAATGTGCTGATCATAGTCACTGTAAAAACAATAAAATATGTGCAAAATGTGCATAGGTTTATACAGACTGATTGTCCAAAAAGTACAATGGAGTAAACATGCTAAACATGTATTCGCTGCTAGAATGAATGAAAGCGATGATTTGTTTAGCTGGAGCTTCAGTATTTGGAAAATAAACCTGATACCCCGAAACCGCAGGTTTGCTGATATAAAGGTGAACCTACAGCTGGGCAGCCTAAGGGAGATTTTCACTCATTTGTTACAGTATTATCCTAGAGGTCTCTGATACGTAATCAAACCATTATTTTGAGTGAATAATTAGCCTAATTAGATGTTTGCCATTAGTGGAAGGTGCTTATTTGGTGCTTACTGTATGTGATGTCATAGTTGAAATCTCTAACAACCGAAAATCATAAAACAGGTCTAATTAATCAAATAAACAGTTCAGCTAATTTGACAGCTGAACAGCGGAAAGTCTGTGTCTTGCTGGGAGCAGTGTGGTGCCTGTGAACTTTCTACTGCGTGCCCCGTCCAGCATAGGAAACACAAATAATAACAAAAAATAATTTTCCCTGATGAATCGGATAATTTTCCTGCTCCTAACGAGAGGGGGGCGTTTGTCCCATCTAGCTCATGTGGTAGTTAGTAATTGACTGATCCAAGGATCTCATCAAGCTTTTTCTTGATAGTAGCCAGGCTTCATCAGCATGGCTTGTTCCATTCTCCCACAACTTTCTGTGTAAAGTAAAGAAGTGCCTTCTGTTCTTGGTTGTAAATGCGAAGGCTAACAAGCCATAATACCATATCTTTACGGGAGCTCGGTGCTGAAGGAGCACCCCCCCTGACAAGGAGTTAAAGCACTTGAGGCAACGAAGTTGTTCTTATCAGGTTTTCCTCCCAATTTCTGAATTGTTTTAACAAAACAAGCCAAAGAAGATCATCTAAAAAAAAAAAAGGTTTGCATTCCTGCTGGTGTGGAGGGAGAATTGTCTTTCGCTGGAATCCAACAATAAGTTATCGGCCAGCCCTGATTGCCATTGAACATTTTCCAGCAGGATATCGCAGCCCTTCTATTAACCCCGAAGGGCACGTTGCGTAACCGTTCCTGTGAGCTTCCTGAGGCTGGGGCCATTATGTAATGCTTGTAGAGGATGTGAGGAATTCAGCCTCTTCCATTGCACCTCCTTTGTCCAAACACCTTCCCCAGAAATGCCGAATCTGACATCACCCTGAACAGCTGAGCCGCGGGAGAGGATGTTAACTCTTTAGCCTTGGACTCTGTCAAAAGAGATTAGGAACTACAAATAAAAACAAACAGATCTTATGTTGACGATGCGAAGAGTCTTTTAAACGACATGTAGCTTAAACTAGGTATTAAAATTCACAATATGCTAACGTACCATCACAGAAAAAAAAAGGGAAACAAATTAATTACTTTTTATAACATACTCATAATGGTAGACTGCTTCTCATCATCACCACGTGAGCATCAGTCTTTTAGTCCCTCTTAATAAGTATCTTAATAACCACTAGCTGTGAAGTCTAGAAATGATGTGGAATTTGACCTGTAAGCAGCGATTTTAGCAGAAATCTGGAAGATTCTGGATGCTGGACAGGATCTTCACTACTTAATAAGAAAGGTCAGAAGTGAGAGAAGAGTGAGACCTGGTGGTTTCTTGAAACATCCTTATACACCAGCCTCAACAATATGTGTTGTTTGTTCCAGACATTCACAATGGCCTTCCCTCTGCTTTCAGTAACTGTGCTACATCCAACCCTAAACTCAAGAGGCCTACCCTACAGTATCCTGTAACAGGGTTGGTGTCTGTCCAACAGAAATTCTATTTATAACCTTGAATGACAGTGAAAAGAGACAGCACATATGTTCTAGGGCAGTGGTTCTCAAACGTTTTGGACCAAGTACCACCCCTGATCAAACCAAAGCATCCAAGTACCACCTACAAGTCATCTCCTCATAGGAACCCCAAGAAATCTCAATGACCAACATGAGCTTGCGCACGCGCACAAATAATAAAAATAGCATTTTTGCAATTACCATCTCAGTGAGAGGGGTGAACCTGTTTAGTCGAGCAAAGCCCTGCAATGTCAGGGACGAGGGCAGTGAGCTTCAGACGCAGATCTGGCTCAGCATCCGGTTTGTTGCAGTACTTTGTCTTGATTGCGAGAGCCGAGAAGCCTTTCTCACAAAGATAGGTAGTAGCAAAAGGCTTAAAAAACCTCACAGCCTTTAATGAGAGGGCTAGGTATTCACTCTGTCTTTGGATCCAGAAATCCAACAGTGACTGTTGTTTCAATTCGGACATCAAAGTCGCATCAGATCATAACTCGAGCAGCTTCTCTTGTTCAGCACAGGTCAGATCCTTGGGTATTCCTATGACATCAACAGTAAAGGGATTCCCAATCCACTCTGATGTGGCCTCAACTGGAAAATACTCTGAGAATTGTTCTTCCAATGACAAGAGGTGCACTGCAATCACATCTCGAACAGCAGCATCAAGTGCCACACTGTATGTGTGCAGATAGTTCTCCAAAGTTGGGAAAGCAGAGACATCACTTGCGTTGATTTTATTTACAAAAAGCTGCAGCCTTTTCTTCATAGCAGTGATCTTGTCAGACACGTCACAAAATTTTAAAGTGAGCCCCTGCAGTCCCATATTCAGCTCATTCAAATGTGAGAATATATCAGCCAGGTAGGCAAATGTTACCAGCCACATTACAAAGCACACTGAATAGATATGAATTCATTGGTTGAGCCCTGATACAATACACAACATTGACAGCAGAGTCTAACAGATTTTAAATCCTCAGGCATTTTCTTGACTGCCAAGGCCTGGCGGTGGATGCTGCCACTTCATATCTGGAGCAACCTCTCTAATTCGTGCGACTACACCGCTGTGTCGGCTGGTCATTGCTCTTGCACCGTCTGTACAAACTACGACGCTTTTTTTCCAGTTGATGCCATTCTCTTGGATAAATTCATCCAGAAGCTGAAATGTGCTCTCCCGTAGTTCCTGTTGGGAGTGGCTTATAGAACAGAAAGTCCTCATGGGACCCTCAAACTCGTATCTAATGTAAATGAGCAAATTGACCAAATCAACAGCATCTACAGACTCCTCTAATTGCAGTGAAAAGCATCTTCTCATCTAAACGCGCTCTATCAGCGTTCTTTTGACATCATCTGCCATATCAATAATTCTGTGAGTGACCGTGTCTTTCGAAAGGGGCAGCAGGTCGAGCTGTTTAGTGGCTTTTTCTCAACACATTATACCTGTCAGCTCTTTTGCCGACAGTAAACAAAGTTCTTCACAAATAGTGTGGGGCTTACCTGCTTTAGCAATCCGCAAGCTTGCATTTTTCCCCGTTTCAAGTTAAAAGAAGTTTTTATTTTATGTGCATGGGAGCGAAACACGGGAGACGATCGGTGTTTTTTTCTCAAATTAACCTAGAACAGTTAAATATTTTTCTGTTATCTATCATGCTTTCCTGTGCTCACAAGATTGGCAGTGTTCCAAAATCACGCACCTACCTCCCTATTTGCTAAAGATAACTACTTTTAATACAACGGGTCACCTACGTTCGTAGCACGCATTCCTATACAATGGTATAGAATTACATAGTAGCTCTTGTGTCCACTCAAGTATTAGCGTGTGCTGTATCGTCATAGCTAAGTACGTAGGCTGAATATTTGACAGAAAATAATTTTATTAAAATAGAAAATCTGAAAACCCGTCCCAATTTTTCAGTGCACACAACAGATTTCCAGGGTCATCTGGTGTACCACCTGGGGGCGCTGCAGGTACCACACTTTGAGAACCACGGTTCTAGGGGACAAAACACTTTGTAATAATTATACATGCACAACACAACCGATACACTAAGGTGGTGCAAGAAAACGAGCAGTATAGGTAATAATGGAACATTATGCAGTGGAACAGGGAACTTGGCTATACAGACGTAACAAAACTACACAATTACACACAGTCTTAGGAACATCCCACACTTCAGCAAGACCAAGCAAAAACTATGTAACACCCGTTGTACCTGTGCTAGACTTAGTAATGACATATTTGCTAAAAACTAGTTCTGACACCTACTGTAGCTCCCCTTAAGAGTGATAAGTAAAGAATCTATGCCTCACTATGCACTGGATAGCCTTACCCATTTCCCAGTGGGGGAATAATCATTAAAATTCAGATCTTCCAGGTTTTGGTGGCCTCCCAGCACCAAACACAGCCAGAGATCATAGATCTCAATAAAGAGTGATTTTTTTTTTCAGAAAGAGAGGCAAGACAGAAAAGATGGGGAAGCTATATACAGTAAATAACCTGAAATCTACAGAACCGAAACTACAGGGTACAGCTTAGGATCTCTGCGAGTTGAACTGGAATATAAAAAGCTAAGGTCTTAATAGGTGTGTGCTACAATCCAACACACATGAGCACAAGTAATTTTCTGTATGATGCAATGAAGGTGATGTCATGTTACTGGGAGATTTCAATTTTCCACCCAGAAATTGGGATACTGTGATGAATAACATAGATGATGAATTTGATATAGTTGAAATGGTTAACAATTGTTTCCTAACCCAGTTTGCAAAGGCACCAGCTAGGAAAGATAATGATTTTTCATATAACCAGATTATAACTGGCTTTCAGCCATTCCTTCCTAGACTGGCCTAACACGGAAGTCTTGTGAAGTTGCAGAACGAAATGTCTGTCTGAATCCTTTGTCGGCCTGTTCAATGGTTGAGTCCAGAATGTGACCTGCTGCTGTGTTTGGTGCCAGGTGGACAGCTGGGCTCTGGGCGTGTTGCTCTACACCCTGGTTTATGGCACCATGCCCTTCGACGGTGGCGATCACAAGAACCTGATCCGTCAGATCAGCAACGGAGAGTACCGTGAGCCCACCCAGTCCTCCGGTACAGTCTTCCTCCCATGCTTCTCCGTGGTTTTCTCTTCTCCTCTCCCTGCCTCTGTCTCTCCTGCGGTCGACTCTGTTCTCCACTCCCTGCCTCTGTCTCTCCTGCGGTGGACTCTGTTCTCCTCTCCCTGCCTCTGTCTCTCCTGCGGTGGACTCTCTTCTCCTCTCCCTGCCTCTGTCTCTCCTGCGGTGGACTCTGTTCTCCTCTCCCTGCCTCTGTCTCTCCTGCGGTCGACTCTGTTCTCCTCTCCCTGCCTCTGTCTCTCCTGCGGTCGACTCTGTTCTCCACTCCCTGCCTCTGTCTCTCCTGCGGTGGACTCTGTTCTCCTCTCCCTGCCTCTGTCTCTCCTGCGGTCGACTCTGTTCTCCTCTCCCTGCCTCTGTCTCTCCTGCGGTCGACTCTCTTCTCCTCTCCCTGCCTCTGTCTCTCCTGCGGTGGACTCTGTTCTCCTCTCCCTGCCTCTGTCTCTCCTGCGGTCGACTCTGTTCTCCTCTCCCTGCCTCTGTCTCTCCTGCGGTCGACTCTGTTCTCCTCTCCCTGCCTCTGTCTCTCCTGCGGTCGACTCTGTTCTCCCTCCTTTTCATTTTTTGAAATGTATTCAGATTGTGCTTTTTTGTTTTACTTGCATGCGGAATGTTAGGGACAGTTTTATCATTTAACCTTTCGCCGTGTAGTGGTTCAGTCTGCCGCGCTCACGTTGGCGAATTGTGGCTTTGAGCGGGCAGGACTGTTTTTATGTTGGCCAGGATTTTGGCGGCGGTGTGTTTGGGGGAGGGTGCTGTTACGGGAACGAGGACGCGGCTCACCCGCCGGCGTGCGTTTTCTCTCTCCCTCCCCCCCGATCCCAGACGCCCGGGGGCTGATCCGCTGGATGCTGATGGTGAACCCTGAGCGCCGTGCCACCGTGGAGGACATTGCCAACCACTGGTGGGTCAACTGGGGCTGCAAGAGCAGCGTGTGCGACTGCGACGCCCAGCGGGAGGCTGGCTCTCCTCTCCTGGCAAGGTTCATCGACTGGCAGCACCGCACCGAGCCCAGAGCAGGCAAACCGGCGCGGGCCGAGCCCGCGGCCCTAACCCGCCAGCGGTCCCTGCGCAAGTCCAAGAAGGAGAATGAGGCAGGCGCGCCCCACGGTGAGGACAAGCTTGGCCTGAAGAGGCCCAAGGGAATCTTAAAGACGAGGCCCACAGGAGAGCAGCGCTCGCGTAGCCTGGGGGAGCTGGAGGCCGTCATCTCCCTCCAGGACCAAGACTCGGGGTCCAGCCCGGAGCGGGAGGAGGAGTCCGCGGGTGGGGGCTCTCCAGCCAAGATGGCCCCCACCTTGCCTAAGAAGGGCATCTTGAAGACAAGCCAGCAGCGGGAGTCTGGGTACTACTCCTCCCCGGAACGCAGTGAGTCTTCCGAGCTGCTAGGGGGCAGCATGGTGTCTCCTCCCACCAGCTCCCCACCCAAACGAGCAGCTGGCAGGAAGGGCATTCTGAAGCGCAACGGGAAGTACTCCACCTTCAGTGCCCTGCCAGCCCTGGGTCCCGCTGGGGAGGCCTCCCCCGCGGACTCCGGACTGTCCCGCAGCCAGAGCCGCCCCTCCAGCGTGGTGAGCGATGACTGCACCCTGTCCAGCGGCCCCTTCAACCTCCTGGACTGGCCGCAGGCACCGCAGCCCAGAATCAGGGGCTGTGTCTCGGCCGAGAATTTACTCCAGCTGGGGGACTTCCGAGGCCTCAAGGCTGCGCCGGACCTCCATGGGGGCAAGTTCGGTCGGGGGGCCCAGGGGGCGCGGGGGTCTCTCGGGGACAATGGCAGCTTCTCCCTGCTGGGCGACCTGGACGATATGACTCAGGTGTACCAACAGGCCCTGGAAATAAGCAGCAACCTGACTTAGGGGGGCTCGGAGAGGGAGGGGCGGGGGGCTGGTGTGCGCGTGCGTCTACACGCCTGACGAACGGTGCGTTGCCGGGATTCACGGAGTGCCGGGGTTCGGCCCTGGTGGATGCAGTCTTTGAAGTCTCCTCTTGGCGGTTCATCCAGGAAGACACGCCGCCTGATGGGCAGCCTGATAACAGCCCAAAGCTGAGGCTTTGAATTGCGGGGAACCCTGCCTCTCGGCAGCACCAGGAGCGCTGCGATGTTTACGCCTTGGGCAAAGGCAAGTAAGCACATCGACGAAACGAGGAAAGGTTGTGCTTTGCGTGCCATAGTAAACTCTTCCAGTAAACCCCACTGAAGAGAGTCAGCCCGAGTTTACGAGAGCACCTTAAAACTGTTAGTTTGTTCTAACAAGTTTGTTATTCCTTGCGAAAATGAATCAGGGTCACGTTTCTGGAACTATTAACTGCATTTATTTAATTTTTTAAAAAAAAACATGTGTATATCCTTATATTTATTATTATTTTTAAATTAGCATAATGCCAGTCCCATTGGACATAACTGGTTTATTCAGCCATTACTGGAATATCTCAGCACCCCGTATCTCTTATCCCTTATGGAACAGACATATATTATAAATATATAATCCTACGAACTATAGAGTTTGAATTGTTGTATTCAATATATCATTGTATATGAACAATACATAATATCTGTAGCCACATATATCACTATTATCATATATATGTGCTATGACAGTATAATTGTACTTTATATGAAATAGGTACTTGATGTGAAGCTCTGGCTCAGTGTATATACATTTGTATATGTCTTTTCCCTAAGGGTGCGGAGCCGATGAAAGATTCCTGGTTTATCCCTGCCCTCTGACTTTGCCACATGCTGTTTCATCTCCCCTGAGCTGTTAAGGAGCAAAGCTCCCTCCTCTTGCTTTCCAAGCAGAAATCGATGATTTTCTCTGTCAGGTAGCAACAAAGGAGACTGTAAGCTTAAGGTTTCGTGCTCATCATTCCTGAGCCCTTGGCCCCCTAGTGTTGTAATATGAGTAGGTTTCTATTCCCTTTGGGATAATTGCTTCCGATGTCCGAGTCCGTTTGGCTCCTGACATGTCTTTGAGTGGAGCCGCACTGAGGAGGAACCTGAGAAGTTCAGGCCACTGTTTCAAACAGGTTTCTTCACTTGGGTCTGATCCGAGAGACCTATTTACATCTGCGGGTGCCCCCTCAGACACTAGCACTTTGCACGCGTGCAGGCACAGGAGCTGGAAAAATAACCAGGGAGGAAGTATATTTTCCCTTTCACTTCCGTCTGCAGTGGGCCATTTCTGATTAGCAGAGCTGGCGGCGTTGCAAACCTAATGATTTGGAGACAAAGTTGAAAAAATGCCAAGTGGCTCTCCAGGCCCCCCTTCAGTAAACACCTTCTAAAAATACAGTGTTTCCTTCTGGGCTTACAAAAAACACAAAGCGGTGTTTACAGATCTGCGCAATCTGACATTCTGTGCAGAGTCGCTGTGTCAACACGGCTCAGAAATCTCAATTGATTACCTTGTTGTTTGGAGACCCAGATGGGTTTTTTCCAGCAAGGTAAATTTACTCGGATAAAGACAGCAGGCTTAGTGATTCAGGGCTGGAAAGCAGGCCAGCGGCGTGTGTTGGAAAGAATTTGCCCTTCACGGAGAGCTTGTGTGTAGGGCAGCGCTGTTTTTTCTCTGGAGCTATTGTTTTACCAAAGGGCCGTCATGTGATCGAATATTTGCAGCCACGACCTTAAAAAAAACAACCGGGGAGGTGGATGAACGGGACGTTCTAGCTCATAGACTTCGGGAGAGTTGTCAGAGCAGGGTTTGAGGTCGGAGAAGTGAAATGCTGATGGTGATGGGACGCACTGGATGTTCAAAGTGCATCAGCCTGTGATATTTATACTGGATTTGTGTCATGTGTACAGGAGACCAAGATTGACTACCCTCCTCGGCACGTTCACCTGAAATAAGATTGGGGAGTCCAGGATTATTGTTAACTGGGATCTGTGAATCTTCTGGGTAGGGTTTCTATGTGTCTGAGCTGCTGCCAAGGTGCCTGAGCCCCAAGATGTGCAGCAGGACTCGGAGTGGACGCATCTTTAAATTGTGTTGTACTGTTTTTCAGAATTTAGTGGCTGTGTGCCATAGCCAGCCTAGTGCTGGACCTGAAAAGAAGGGGGTTATAGAGCAGTTATAGAGAGGGAGAGCAAGTGATGAGGACGTAAGGGGTGGTCAGAGTTAGTGAGTTAGGCGGTTGGCGATTGTGACAATAAACGACTTTTAGGAACCTTCTACTCTGGGTGAGTGGGGCACAGACATTTCTTTACCAAATATGCGCGTTTTGCTTTTTAAGCTCCACCAAAAAATGATCTTCAGCAGTGAAAAGCAAATGATTAATCTCTGGGAAGGCCCACGTGCTCCGAGCTTATCGGACAGCATACATAACATGGTGTACACCCGTTGACCAGGAGTGACCCAAGTTTAAGCACTGGTTTAAAAAACACCAGGAGTGTCTTTAAAGATCATGGAAAGAAAAATCTAGGAACCTTCCTGATGTCGGTGCATTCTATTGGAAAAAGCAGCACATTGTTTTTAGTTGTCACAACTCCAGTTTTAGCGGCGCAACCTGCTGCTTTTCTTAATTTTTTAAATGTAAAGTGTTTTTGTGATCATTGTGCTGCCCACTTAAATAAGGGCCCGGGGTGTACTGCGTGGTGTACCCAGTCTCTTCTGGCCCCTGTTTCCTGTGGGTAACCTCTCCCCCAGCTCCTTATCCAATTCGTTCTCCTGATGCCCCGCCCCCTCCCGCGGTGCCCCTCCCACTCCAGAAGAAGGCTGTAGAAGGTGTGTGTAGTTGAGAGTAGGCATGTAGGGATAAAGCAGTGGGCTTTTGGATGTGTGTGATACCACAGAGGAGAGTGCTATGTGTAGAAAGAAACCAAAGATGGAAAATAGCTTTAATTGCGAGACAAGAATGGAGACAATCGGAGACCAGATCGGTATTTTGGGGAATGCAGGGTACAGGTCTTGGAACAAACTTGAACTTTGCGACGTTAAAAGGGAACATTTTGAGCCGAGTCGTGATTTTATGGGGATGAAACTTCACCAAAGGTAGTGAGTGAGAGGCTGCATGCAATTCTAGTGCTGTTTGTTCGTGAGGAAGAAACAGGAAGGTCCAGACCTGGAGTTCAGACGAGCGAGAGATCAGCAGGTGATGGACTTGGCCGGGATGCATGGTGATAAATTGTACAGATTGAAGGACAGTATCACTGGAGAGCCAGCGCTGAACAGACAACTGAAATTCCCTTGTTTGCTCCAAAGATAAATGTGCAAGCATATGGGAACTCGATTCCCCCCCCCCCCCCTGCAAATTAGATTCGTTTTGCGACTTGGATGTCCTCTTAGAGGGCAGTGGCCTCTGGGGGCTCAAGCTGGCGGGCAGCAGCTGCTGGGGTTCACCAGTCCTGCCCGTCACCATCGCAGCGGCCTTGGCAAGGCCGGCACAGGCAGGGGGAAACTGGCGTCTTTCATCCGTCAAACATGGTGGATCACAGCCGAAACATCACCCGCATTCCTGCAGTGGCCACCCCCCCTGCTGCCCGGCGCACAGCGCTGACACCGAGCGCCTTGCTTTGAAACAGGCAGCACTGGGGGGTGCCCCTGGTCAGCTTGTGTTCTTTTCAGACTGATGCTATTGTTAACTGGATTTGTGGGTAACAATATAATTGAGTTATACTATGTTAGTATTTTTTTTTACGGTTTTAATTCTCAGAATGTTGATTTTTTTTGCTCTATTTAATGTCGGGTCCCGTGCTTTTGCGAATACATCGGGAAGCAGGAAAACGGGAGCGAATGTGTTGAGTTCGGAGACCTTAGAGCGCACCTCTAGGTGTCTTGCCTGGCTGGACTGGCACAGTGGCCTCAGTGTTCCCGGGACACTGCTGGGCTCACAGCAGCGCCCTGTTAGTGCCATCCTGGGCACCCGCGGCCCCGGAGTTTGTGGGGCTCCTCCTTTTTCCTGTTTCTGTTTTGGGGGGGACATTGTGGGCTTTTCCACAAACTCGACTGATAATTGGTCTTATGGAGGAAGTTGAGATCTCGGGTGAGCTGGGTTATAGAAGGTCCTCCAGCCCTTCCCGGCCCAGGGTCAAGGTTAGCTCACCACTGCTGGGGAGGAGTAGGGACAGCTGGCCTTCCTGCGGACTGGGAATCGAACGAAGGAGATGGGGGGGGGGAGATGGACCAAGACCGTTCAAACACATTTCTGCCAAACTGGAAATAACTGGTGCATTAGAATTACTGCGTAGGAGAAAGAAAAAAAAAACTTGACTGGATATTTGTTCTTATAGTATTATTATGTTATTTAATTATTCTTATTGTTCTTGTTATGATTATTATTTGTTCTCATTTTGGATGTTGTAAACCTGGACTGCTGAGGCGGCTTGACTGCCTTCATTTTGTCTCGTGCCTTTGCTCTCATTATGTTTGATTATTATGATTGTTGGGGGGGGGGGGGTTATTAGATATTTTATTTATTTGTCTCAAAGCCATTTCGTTCGGGGGAACGCCGTGTCCGCGCGTGCGGGTGTTCTGAATGTCCCGGAGGTGTCTCCTGCCAGCTGGGCTGTGGGAGGGGAGAGGGGCTCCTCTGGAAAAGCCAGTCGAGATCCGCTGAGATCACACCCCTCCCTTCGCCTGCTGCAATAATACATCTGCAATAAGACTTCGAATAAATGGATCATTTAAAAAAAAGACGTTGGCCGGAGTCTGTGTGGTGTCTGACTCTCTTCTTTTTTTCCCTAAGTGTTTTTCCGCCCTGCTCCCTGTTTCTTCCCCCTGCTGGACAAAGAAGCTGAGTTTGCCATGAATTTGAAAAGAAAACAGGTGAAACCTGGCCTTAGGCAAACTGAACATGATGACTTTTTTTAGGCACCTGTGGTATTGCCACAGTTTTCGCTCGGTTCTCCTACACCGAACTGTGATTTACCCCAGTAAGTGTGAGACTGTCTCAGCACACAGGTGCTGTGGGGTTCAACACGGGTGCTCCTTCTGGGGTTCAACACACAGGGGTTCTGTCTGGTGTTCCACATGGGGGGCGGTCTGGTCTGGGGTTCATCACACAGGTAGACTGAGATTAAACTTCACAGGTAGGCTGGTATTTAAATGTGGGTTGACTGTGTGGAGTTAAACATGGACAATACGTCTGGGGTTAAACACCTACTGTAGGAGGTCTAGTCTGGGGCTCAACACATGAGCACTGCAGCTTCATGGACAAGTAACCTCCCAAACATTTCCAAAACCCTAATGCCTCTCCACAGAGAACACACTCTCTTCACTGCTTTTCTCTAACTCTGTATTATTAAGATTCTCACCTCACCTCTATAATTTGCTTTATTGTACTTAATGCATTTTGCATTCCCATGATATAAATTAGTCAACCGCTAAAAAGAAGTGCACCACACGGACCTTGCCAATATTACACAGTGCCAACAGACTATTTCAAAATGTAATCCTGTTTTTAAGTGATTATTACTCCCCTGTATTTGCTTCGGAAACAGGCTGAGAATGGTGTGACAAGCGTGTGTTTAAACAGGCTGCTCCATTGAGCAATCAGGCAGGCTGGCTTAAGCAGGAGAGGGGAATGAATGCGTTGTTTCAGAACCTCGGATCTCGCTTGGCGGGCTTGGCATGTTTATAAACATTCCGGGAAGAAAGATGTTGAGGAGTCATCAAGCCATCGTGGACAGAAATAGACTGCGGAGGAGACGAGGAACGTGCGTGTGTTTGGAAGTGAGTTCAGCCACCCTGCTGTTCGGGGATATTGTTGTGCTGCAATGCACTCCACCTCTCCCAGTCTTGGGGAGGTGAAGGGTGTCGCAGGGTGTCACTCCTCCATAGCCACTGTATCCCGCCTAGGGAGGACTGACCACCCAGCAGGTGGGAGCAGGAGAAATGCCCAGCACAGTGCTGGGAATCCCTTTGTTTTCCTTAATCCCAGTCTCTCCCCCCACCCCCCGGCCCCACTGTCCCTCTTTGAAGCTCCTTGTCCACGTTATCTTACTCATAAACAGCTTACCAAGATGGGCTACAAGCACCGCTGTGCGGATCTAGTCATTTCACTTCACATGGCCCTGCTGTTTCCACTCGGCGCTCTTCCTTTCTGCTGAATCACAATTCTGTTTTAGCTTACCAGTAAATCCTGCCTGATCCGCGTTCTGGAGCGCAAGTGGCTTTTAGCCTTCCGAATGTGTCGAGAGGAGCCAGTGATGTGATTAAGGAGGAAGGATGACGGACTCTTCCCAGGAGCTCAGTAAATCAAAGGCTAGAAAGCAGTGGATCTAATGGTTTAAGGAATCAATTAAGGGAGAAAGAAAAGACTTCATAAAATGATTAAAAAGGAAAAAGGTCCTCTTCAAGAAAAGGCATACAATAGATTGCAAGAGAGAGGGATGTAAAAAAATATTGTAATGGGGGGCTAATTAAAAGCTTTTTAGAGTATTACAATAGCAAAACAATAAACGTATAGTGTCTCGTAGATAATAAAGGGGACTTTTTACAGAACGAAAGGGACATGGCTGGTATTAAATTAGTATTTTCCTCAACTGTTTAATAAGGAAGAAATAGACAACATTCCTCATGCTGAGCAAGGCCTAAGTTATAGATTAACTAGCATGAGCAGAAAGTACTTGAAGCTAGGTAGCAAATGTTACACTCATCCATTGGGCAACACAGCTAAACCAAGTACTAATAGATTAGGTCTTACTTCTATAATATGTAAAGTTATGGAAACACTTTATTAGAACTAACCTAGAGAATTATCTACAGTACCTGACCCTAAGGTTCAAGGGAAAGGTCAAAATGGATTTTCAAAAAGTAGTTTTTGCTTAACTGACCTGTTAGAAAGTAACACGATTTTAAGAGTTTTTAGAAGCTTTTGATGATTTTTAAAAATAAAAAAAAATGTCCAGTCAGTGGCCATTCAAGGTAATGCATGTGTGTGCCTAACAGAAAGCACATAAGGTAAGACCAGTTTGATGTAATGGAAGTGGTGGAGGTGTAGTTGTTGGCATTGCTGCCTCTCAGTGCTGGGTGGGGCCCTGGATTCAGTCCCGGACCTGGAGTGCTATCTGTGTGGAGTTTGCATGGTCTTTGTGGTCATATGGGTTTTCTCCAGGTTCTCCAGTTTCCTTCCACAGTCCAAAAACATAGTGGTAGATTAATTGGCTGCTGGAAAATGTGATCCCGGTGTGAGTGTCTGTGTCTGTCTGTGTGCGCCCTGCAATTGACTGGCTTCCCATTCAGGGTGTATCCCGCCTTCCCGTTTTTACCAGGATAATCTCTGGCTCCCCCTGTGACACTGAATCGGATGAAAGGGTTAGAACATGGACGGACTGAATTGGTGGAGTACCCCAGGGATCTATATTAGAACCACTATTGTTTATATATAATATAATTTATATCAATAATCTAGATTCTGTTACAATTAGAAAATGTGATAGGTTCACATGTCCAGTTGTCCAGCGCAGAATTTAAAATGAGGGGGATTCTGTTTTAAATTCTGCAAGGCGATAATAAGACCTCAATCACCACATTACCAAAACATTTTGCGGCTCTGGACTCATTCCTGATAAGGGCAACAAAACACATTCCTGGGCTTAAAGACATGCCCTAGGCAGAATTTTAGTCTTGAATAAAAAGGATTACAAGGAGACCTGATTAAAGTATTCATAATCCTCAAAAGCATTGAAAGTCACACTTACAAACTTCTACAGAATAAACAGTGAAATGCAAACCAGGGGACAGAAGTGGAAAGCACAAGTAATATAATTACATCGCCTTGAAAAAACAGGAAACACATCATTACACAAAGGGGTGTGGGAGTGTGGAACAAGCTATGCAACCTTGTTGTTGAAGCTGATACCCCGGCTTCTTTCAAAAAACAACTGGATGACATCCTTAAAAAAGAAGCAACCAAACAATTCTAATGAATAACCTTCTCTCATTCATAATTTTTGTTAGGAATGTGCTTAACTAATTAGATTTGACTTGTAAAAGTAACACATTAGATACTACATCCCTTCAGATTGGTAGATAGTGCGTAAGTTACATTACATTGCAAGGGCCAGGCTTTTGAATATTGTTGAATGTGAATTAAAGATTGCTAATTGACATGGTTATTTGTTCCTCACCCAAACTAAGTTGTTTTAGAATTTTTTTACATTTCTAGTGGAGGCTGCAGCAGTTTACCTGAGAGCACAGCCATCGCTGTCTCCTCTTCTGGTCCAGCAGACGTCCTACTTCAAGCAGTACAGCAGCACGATAATTGTGCTGCACTACCCAGACACACAACACAGTGACTAACTCAAGAGAGCCAGATCCAGTCTCTCCAGGGGCTCTGTCACACTAATCTGCTGCTGCAGGCCTTAGCCGGGACGTCAGTCCAGGTCCCCTGTACTCAGGCAATCGCACACTACCGAGATGCAAAACTGGCCTACCATTTGTGGATTATGGGCTTTGGGTAGCGTTCTTTCCAAGCTGTGCACTGAGAAAGGCAGCTGTACGTTTTCCATGGCAGAGAGCGAAGAAATGAAACAGGAACTTTCCAGCCGCTGGGGAAAAACACAGTAAGTGTTATAAAAAGCACATTATACGATAGGCAAAACTGATCAAGCGCTCTTCATATGAATCAATACGTGGGTTCTCAGGTCCAATGTGTTTCATGGACTTGCAGTTCTCAATAGTCTTGTTCTTTTCCACTTTGCTTTACCTTGCCCCCCTGCTATGATAACTCTGTGAATGAGTGCACAGAAAATTCCCCTTCATCACTCCCTCCTTCTTGTCCACGGTCTATTTTTAGCCCCTGCGCTACTATTCTGGAATTCCGTGCTGACTGGCTGCTGCTGTCTGGGCTCTGATTGTTTCTGGAATGTCTGGACTTCAGTCAAACCACTACAGAGTCAGAGGACAAGAACTGCCAGCCCAGCGCTCTGATTACAGACGCTTGCCTTTAAAATGAGAGCCGGGATGGAGGGGGGGAGGAGGCAGAGTGTGTGTGTGTGTGTTCCTCCCATTGCCTGGACTATTGTGAGTTTTTGCATGTGTGTTTTTGCATGCATGCACAACAGGTTGTGTGGGGACCTGTTCTGCTGGCTGTTCTGGACTGCATTGCGTCCGAGCCAGATCTGATTGTGCGAAACAGCAATCGTCCAGCAGCTCTCATGTATGTGAATGATCTGGGGCTTGCATGTGCGTTGGTTGGTTGTGTTAAAAAGTGTGTGTTTGTGTTTTCTGCATGAACCCATTACTCTGCTTTCACCAGGAAGTGGAGAGCGGGGATGCAAATACAGCTTCAAACATGAGCCAAACATGTCCTTTGTTTTGATTTAATGGATCACTGCAGTCTCTTTGTTTAGTTTTGCAAAATAAAAAAAAAACAGTTCCAAAAGCAAATCTTACTGGCATGCAAGCATTCCCAACACAGATGTACAATTTCCTTGCTTTACATCCTGCTTATCAGACGGCGTCATTTTGCAGCTCCACAGACATCTCTAAGCCGGGTTGAGTGCTCCATGTGCTGAAAAAACGCTGGATCACAAGTGCTGCTCGTGCCAGCAACACTGAAGGACACAAAGCTATTACAGGTAGTAGTTAAGCCAATTTTAGATCTAAACTCTGATCGTTCCAGTGTAACCCCCATCAAACAATATGACATAGGTTAACAGGTCAGCCTCCAGCGCAGTACGAAGGGGTTTTCTGAGTTCACCTAGCAGTAGCCCTGTAGATTGAGCCCAGCCTCAGCTGGTGATTTATAATTGCTTTCTAATTAAAAGATAGATAGATTCATCAGCTGGCTTTCCCTGGAGCCTCATTTCTCTGCAGTGAGTGTGGAAACAGCAGAGAGACTGCGGTTAAGAGCTTGGACTCCCCTACAGACTTTGGAGCGCTGGTTTTAACAAATCCTTCAATTTGGTTTTGTTTAAGACTTTTTTTTTCCCCCCTCCTGAACACAAACGCAGTTGAAGCCGTGGCGCGACTCCCTCCAGCCGGATTCCTGGGGAAAAAACATTCCTCTGGTTTTCACTTGTGTCTGTGCCACTTTTTCTGGGTCAGTGTCTCAGTGATTAAAAGGCTCTCTCTCTCCTTCCTTTTTATTTTTCTGCCATCGTTTTATTTATTTTTTTTGGGGGGGGGGAGAAGGAGACTAAACATCATATAAAAAAAGAGAAAGCACCTCGCTGAAGCCTTCGACACAGGATGCGGTTGCTGTGCTTCTCTCCAGACTGGCAGCCAGGTCCTGCAGTCAGAGCTGGTTCGTGGTCAAAAGCAGCTACGAGCGGAGAGGAGGTGTCTGGAAAGTGCTAGCTTGTCAGATTCATGTCGGTTGTACTTCTGTTTCCTCCATCTTGGAAGCTGTTTCTGGTGCTGCTGGTCCTTTGCTAAGTCTGGACGGATCCTCTGCCTTTCTTCCTCGAGCTCTGCCTCTTCCTCCTCAAGTTCCCTGATTCTGATGCCTCCTCCATCTCGCCTCGGTAAAATTCAGCCCCGTGCCTCCCGGCCAGTCACAGTCACTGTGAAGATTGATGTGCTTCAGTCCAGGGGTGGGCAGTCTCCCCGGGATCAATTAAAAGGCAGGACCCCCCTGACCTTCCAGGTGGGAGGTTTCCTCCTGATATCTGTAAAAATCAGAGCCCCCCCTCTCCTGGCATAGCATAGCAAGACTTAAAGAAAGAGACTGTGTGTCGTTTTTCCCACCCTGCTTACGGAAGGAAAACTTTATTTTGGAGAGAAACTGGAAAGAGCTTTCTTAACTCCATTTTGCTATCAGTAGGGATCACAGTGGAGAACAGAACTCTTTAAGAATCCAAATGGGACCTGATTTCTCGAGTTGAAAAGGGGGGCACGTGCACCCCGGTAGATCATAGGAACTGCAGTTTGTACAGCACAAGTTTGGATTTTTTTTTTTTACAATGTTGTTGCAGTTTCAAAGACGTTTCAGCATTCCTCCATTCCATCCTGATTTCTTCAGATCTCAGAAGCTACGCAAGGCAGGAAGGGAAACTGGGCGGCTGCCGTCAGTTGGGTTGGTGCACCAGTAGGTGGTGCTCCGTCTCCTGCACCACGGTTTCCAAACTGCTGCCCCGGTGTGGCTAGCAGGAGAGACACTGCCGTCGTTGCTGTCCTTCCAATGAGGTGTCAAAACAAGGTCCCGGCTACTGTTAGCAACAGCAGAGGTGTCAACCCCAACATCCTGGCTAGATCCCACTCTGGGGTTATAAGACCAAGCCTCCTTAAAGTCCCCAAACAATGCGATTGCTGAAACAACTTCCCGCTTCTCCACCTGACCAGCTGCATAGTGGGGCTACTGGTGCAAATGGCCGCCATGTGTTAACCAGGTGGGGCTGCGCTTCAGTGGTGAATGAAGTGAGCTCCCTCTTAGATCTAAAGCGCTTCTTAGGATCCTGTGGCGTGAAAAATCGTATATAAATCGAAGACATTAATTACAGTGCTTGACCGACGTGGTGTAGGCTTTCATTTTTAAAAGCACAGTTTAACACCGGGCGGCCATTTGCACCAGAATCCCCATTGCACAGCAGATACATGCAGTATTTCAGGACCTTCCTTCATGAAGCCTCTGTGTGTGTGAATCATCTGATGGCCTCCTCACTCACACACCTCTATCTGTACCAGAACCATTTGAAAGGCCTAGTGAGAGTCAATCTTCCTCCACGTTTCTCCCGGCTGCCTGTTGTCCTGAGGACTGTTGTGTCGGATGTGTGATTTAGTGCCTTTTGGACCTGATCACAGTGGCTCCAGATTTGGAAGTCTGGGTAGCACAACTGCAGACCCCAGACTCATCTTATCACTGTTTGTCAGTTAATTTATGTGTTGTAAGAGAAAGGAGACCCTTCTGTCTCTTACATTGTACATCAAACAATCGCTGGTCAGTTCAGAAGCACAGCTGGTGGATGTTTCTGCGGGTCATGCAGTGTTTAAATCCGGCACTTAGGGAAGCTTCTGTGGGATGTCGATGGGGAGAGACGCACCGATCTGGCAGCTTGGGAAGACTCTCAGCACCGTTTGTTCTAAAGAGAGTTTTGTGTTGCCTTGTCCTTGGATCAGTCTGGCCATATTCTTGGCCTTTTGTTCTCGAGCTCCTGGGATAGTTGAGATACTGTATCTTGGAGCCAGGAGACCCCTGGGGGACTGGCTTCTCATTCCCGGGAATTTTGTGAATGTCGGCTGCAGGGGGTGAGATTCGGAATGGGAGTTGTGCAGGATGGGGTGGGACCTGACAAAAGTGACACCAGCGGTATGGACCGGGGCTACTCTTGGGAGATGGATGGTATCTTGGTGAGCCATCATACTTTCCTTAAACGGTCTACATCCTTAAGTCAACATTTAAGTCCTCACCTGACTGGTATTTTACCATGACTGCTTCGTCTTCTTCTTTTCCTTTCCTTTATCTTTTAGCCTGGCAGTGGATTGGTGAAATAGGAGCATTAAAAAGATGGTGTTTGGAAAAGGATTCTCCCCCCCTTCCCACTCCCTCCTCTCCTCTCGCCTCGCTCCTGGGCGGGCCTGTGAAAGACTATACCTCTCTCGATCGCACGCAATCCCCCGACCTGTCTCGGGCAGGGGGAGAGAGAGGAGAACAAAAACAAGGAGAGGAGGGGGGGCGAGAGGGGCTCTGTGACAGGAACAGAAGAGCTCTAAGAGGCTTGGCGTGCTGGTGGGGGGGGGGATCACAGACAGATGAAAGCAGAGAGAGTGGCGAAGGCAGAGAAGAGGAGTGCACCAGAGCAGAAGACAGAAATAGAGCCAGAGGTTTCGAAAGATGAAAGAAAATGAAAACCACATGGTCAAAGAGGGAGAAGGGTGACGGGGAGAGAGGGGGAGGGTCTTTCCTCTCTCTGCTGGACATCTGGCGGACACTGGGGGGATTCTGGCCATGAGGAGGCGAGGGGGATGTGTGTGTGCGTTTCACTTGGGGCTCGGGTGTGGAGCTGCTCTCGGTCAAGGTGGAGGTCAAGTGCCAGACTCTGCCTGCTCTCCAGCCCCTAACAGCCAGCACTCTGCACTCCGCAGGAAACCCAGAGCCAGTGCTGTGTCTCATCATCCTCAGCTCACTGCGGCTCGTGCCCTGGGAAGCGTTTTCTCAATAGGAGGCAGTGCCGCAGGCCCGTGGTTAACAGCTCCTGTCCCTTACAGCCACAGCTCGGCCCCTTGGCTATGCAACCCTGCTGCTTTGTTATTGTTTGTCTACGGACTCCAGAGTCAATATTTATTTATTTAGGAGATTGACTGCATCTTCAAAGGATTACTGGGCGAGGAAGGTTTAACTTTTAATCTTGGCCAAGCACTCCCCAGCACACATAGGCGGACACTCCTTGGATGCTGCACGAGGGAGCGCTGCCAGTTTCCCACAGGCCACGTCGACAGGCCCTGCAGGCTTGCCTCAAGCCATGGGGAGACGATGATACCACAAAGCTTTTCACAAGTGCAGGGGATGCTTCCACATGGTGTCTCGGCCAAATCCAGAGGACAGGCTATAAAATGCAGCCTACTCGTAATCCTCATCTCGATCACACCCTTTTGAAGCTGTTGTCAGGCTGCGTGGTGACCTGGTACAGAAATGGCTACCATGCTGGTACTCAGGCTGGGCTGCAAGCTTATGGCGTTATTGCTGTTTCAATCCTATACTATATGTACACTGTATAAACATACTTTTCATTTAAATAACAAATAAAAGGAAATTAGAGCTCAACTCTCTGATTAAATGAACAATTAAACAGACTTTTACAGCCATCTTTCAAAGTCACATCAAGCTATAAATTTAAATTTTGAGAGATCATTTTCAGACAGGGGACAGATGGTGTTCAGGTCCTCCTTCAAACAGGGACTATGTCAAGACCAGACATTCTGTGCCACCACAAAGAAAACTCTCATCTGCCCTATTAATATGAGGATATTGACCTCAGGTTCCTAGGAGATTTAGTAACTGGCCCACTGTGAACTCGCATTCCTAAAATTCTCCGGACAATCAATCAGGCAGAGTGAATGCCTGTAGACAGACATCCACAGACACACTGGGAGTTTAATTAGAGGACAGGAAAGGGGCAGGTGCTCACTCAATCAGAATTCCTTAGATTAGGCTCCTGTCTGGAATGAGATCTTATTTCCTGCCACCTGAAACCCTACTGCCTTCATGCCTGCCCACTTCTGATCTGAGATGAGCTGATTCAGGTCACTCTGCAGATGACCAGGCTCCACACTGCAGGGCACAGAGCCTTCTGATGTTCAGCCCATATCTATGGAGCTCACTGTCCAAATTCACTTCAAGACCTATTGCTTCACGCCTTCAGCCAAGCATTGAATTGAACTCTTGTTTTCTCCTGGTCATTTATCTGGGCTGCTTTCCCCCACTACTTTGTGTGCATAATACAGCAGTTTAAATATCTGGAAAATCCCAAATAAAACTCGATTGTTATCTATTATTAGTAGTTATTACTGTCTAATCATGTGGACACGTTTAACACTTCTCTACAAACTACAGAATGCTTTGCAGGGTAACTTTTCAAACAAAGACTTTCTTATAAATAAGAATATAATAAGGAAGTTAAACCAACCAGCTAGCCTTTGGGTCTTCTACTGTGGTCTTTGATCCATCCAATTGCTTAAAATGTGATGACTGTAGTAAAGGCATTCTTACTGGTTAATCAGTCTTTATATGAGAAAACAAAATCTTATTGGATCCAACTATAGGCATTGTTTCGTGAGAGTGACAGTTCAGGAGCAATATAAATTTAGCAGCACAAAGAGGCCGTGTGGAGATGGGTAAAAAATGTTTATTTAGCTGTCCATTAAAAGTATTTAAGTTGGAAACTGAGCCTTCTTCCTTTGTCTCCAGGGGAAAACAAGACAGGACAGATCAAGAGTAGCTGTGATGGAACCGTCTTGGGTTCTGTGTGCACAAGAGGTCCAACAGGGAATTGCATTGGCCTTTCAAGGCATTTAACACCTTGGACCACAGGTCAGGACTCTGACTTTTCTTCCCAGTGAGAATGCTTTTGGTTTTGCTAGTTTTGTTATATTCTTTACATTTTAACCCACACGTTGGCTTTATCCCATTGCTTACCCAGATACTGATTCCACAGCTGTGATCAGTTCCCTGGTATCTCTGATTTGCATTCACAGTTTGCTGCTCCCGTCTGTTTCCTTGCTTTTCTGCAAATCTCCCGGAGATGGATGAAACACTGCAGTCAAAGAGGAGAAAGGGTTAAAGTGAGAGGCTGTGTGACCTACAGTCGGAGGAATTCTTTAATGTCTTCTCACTCATTCTTAACCCTTGAGTCATGGAGTTCAAACACGGAGAGAATGCCCCCATAGCAGGTATCTCCTAATCCCCTCCCGCTGCAACTCCCCCACCTCCTAACCTCTGTTCCTCCTCTCCTCCTCCCTGAAACACGGCCAGCTTCTCACAGAAGAGAGGTTTGTGTCACTCGTCTTTCTTCCCAGAAGGCAGCAGCTTGGGTTGCCACGGAAACTGCTGCTGGCATCCCCCAGCTGACCAGGACTGACAAGGTTCTGCAAGAAGAGGATCAATTATCTGTCGTTCCAACACACTCAAATCAGCCCCCAGGACTCACAGTTAGCAGGGAAGCATTATAGAAACGCTTCAAACAAGAGAGGACGCAGCCATGCTCATTTAGCTCATTTGGTTGTTAATCACTTCTTGATCTGAGGATATCGTCCCAAAGGAAGTCATGTTATCAGCTTCAACGACATGCTGGGTTGTCCTTTGTGTAAAAATATGTCTTCGGCTCGTACCCCAGCCGTTTTCTTAACTATCTTTTGCCTATTTCCTCATCCATCCACCCACGACAGCCTGCAGCCCATCCTGTGCTCACTGTAGATGGGACACCAGGCCATCACAAATCTGTCGCTTTCCTCCCCTACAAGGGTCGCTAACCGCTGATCCTGTGCTCTTTTTTCCCTGAATTGGAATTTCTTGAAAAGCAGTGGGTTCCTCCCAGTCAGGTAAGTACAGCCCGGTTTCTTAAAGGGGACCTGCAGCGCTATTTTCACATTTGGGGGTGAGAAAGAATCAGCACTGACGAGTGCATTTCTAACCGATATAACAGTAAAATGTGCACAGTAACATGTAAAACCTCCAATTTACATCACAAAATAGGCAACATTTCCATGTCCTGCAATTCAGAACGAAGCAACAAAATGTCCGAAGCAGCCCTGTTGCACTGTAAACAAGCAGGTTTGTGAATATGGCCCTTTTAATCCAATAGAAATACCGCTCTCGAGCCTGAGACAGTTTTCCCCACAAATACTACTTACTTGTTAAATCCGCATGCAGATCACGTTGGAAGATTTCTGCGGTGAAGTATCTGCTGCACAACCTGTACTTATTCGCTTGTACATCACATGACATCAGTCATTACAGGGACTAGTGAGCAGGAAGGGCCACATCACATCACAATTGGTGCGATCTCTTGCTCGCTCCCGTGGTGTGACCAGGGCTTTGCAACAACATGGCGACTTGCAGTACTTCGACAAAGTTCACAGTTTTGTGCTTCCTTTTGTACATTTTTATTTTTATATACCATCAATGAATTTATTTTGTTACCAAAATGAAATAACTGGTCTGAGAAACTGGGATTGCAGTTCTGTTTCCAGTGGATGTCTGGACAAACATCACTGCACAGTCTGGTAGAGCTAGTTGGAGTAGTTGGGTTAACAGCTTAGGTTCTGATGCGTATGGAGAGTGAGAAGCACATTGCTGTGGGCTGTGTGCACCGCAGCTCGGTGAGAATGTGCGCGTGCCGTTTGCATAGATTACAAAGATTAAATAAGCGCGGCTAACATTTCTATTGATCACCTTCCAAAGGTTATTAGTTGGAGCTGCCCATCTGCCAATCAATTAAATCAATAAAGACACGTGGAGTTTTCCCCGATCTTTGTCTGGGCAACAAATGATAAGCCGAGAGTAAGGAACCAGCTGCATTTGAAGAATGTTTTCACCTGGGCCCTGTTGCAGAGCTGGGCTGACTGCTGATGTCTTTAGAACTCATGCATGTGTGCTTCCCTGCCCACAAGGCACAGCAACAGGGCTCAGTACTGCTCTGCTCTGGGCAATAGTCTGTCCTCTCCCCTGCAGGCAATCTGGGACACTGGGAAGTCTCTGTCCTCTCTCAGCAGCTGGGGGGCTAGATTCTTAAGGGCATTAACAAGAAGCTCATCTCATAAAAGCCTGTGCTGTGCTTTTATCTGTACAAGCCCAGGGTGCATCTTGCTTCAGTCATAACCTTTGCAAGCTATCAAATGAAATCAGTTCTAAGATGAATATCATTATTAAAATTTAGAGACCATTCAACACAGAAGTAACACCTGCAGGGTGCTGTACAACCCCAACAGCTGGATGTTACCAAATGCCATGCAGCAAGTGAAGCAAAAGGTAGGTGCCACACATATTTCAGCAGCCCTCTCTGGGTGCAGAAAGAGCGCACACAGCATTGTCAGGTTTAGTCTGGCTTCAAATGATCCTAATCAGAACATGAGTGTCCTCCACCCCCACAGGGCATGGTGCCCACATCAGCCTGCATCAGGGAGGGCATCTTGGCATGTCTGATCATGGGGGTCTGTCAGCACCTGGTGAGGCGGCACTGCCAGCGATCTAATCTCCCCCAGCCCCATAGCACTGGATCCAAAACACCCAAACAGCCGCTGAAAGATCACCGCCTTCCAGCTACCCCAGGACAGCAGCATGTTCAGCACACTCCTGTGACTAACACAGCCTTACCTGTTGTGTACTCCAGTGCTTAGGCCTCTACCCCATTAAAACGAGCAGCACCGGCACTGAGATGATATTTGGTCAAGCAGACGTCAGGCGGAAAACCGAGCACAGATGAGTGTAGTGGGGTCAGGCCAGCTGGCTTCCTGAGTCAGGTGAAGACCTGAGCTTTCTACAGGCGTCCAGGCAGAAAACTGACTTTTACATCTCTAACACAGGGTCACTACAGAAGAGCTGTTTATAGGGCATTTGTTTAAATATTGCAGTTGTACTGTATTGTTTGTATGCATGCTGTATGGAGCCCAATGCTTCACTTGGACACTAGCGACATCCTGTTCAAATCTTAAAGAAACATGTAACCTAACGCCACAATTTCTACCTTCAATATTGTTAGAATTGCTTCACTGGCCTGGCATCCACCCACAGAGTATGCTGTATCACAATCCAGAGTGACGTCTATTGAAGGAACCCATCTGTGTGAACACACCACATTAGAGTGTGCCTCGGACCTGACTTCATCATCAACTCCTTGTGATCCAGAAATCTGATTACAGCTATACTCAATCCGGCTACACGTTAAGCACTGCTGGCAGCAGTAGTTCTGTCCACCCACTTTCTAACCACTTCATCCAATTCAGGGTTGCACGGAAGCCAGAGTCTATCCTGTCACGCAATAGGTACAAATGTATACACTGAATGGGACGCCAGTCCATCTCAGGGCACACACACTAGGGCCAATTCTCCCAGAAGCCAATTCAACTACCAGCATGTCCCCGGACTGTGGAAGGAAACTGGAGCACCTGGAGGAAACCCACACAAACACGGGGAGAACATACAAACTCTAGGTAGATAGCACCCCAGGAACTGAACCCAGGGCCCCAGTGCTGTGAGAATTGATAGGGCACTTTTCAGCCCAAAGTGTTTTGCACATAGAAGGGAAGCTACTTTCTCCACCCACTCCACTCCACACACAGCCAGTAGAGATGGGAGGAATTATTGCACCAATTCAATCAAACGGGAGCTGAAATAAATAAAGATGCATAATATATACATTAATTAATTCTTAGCTCTCCAGTCAAGCTGAGAGAACCAGTACCTTGACTGCTGTCAAGAAACAGCTGTATGAGATCCTCCGTGAATTAGCTGCTAAATCCTAAGCAAGATAGATGGACAGAATGGGCTCCTCTCTGTGACCTTTCTCATATTCTTAAATACCAGTGCTTTAGCATCTCCTGCCAGGCTCGGAGGATGGGTTTTAGAAATGGCTTAAATGTGCAATGTTACCGTTTACAATAGCCCTGTTCACAGTTCACAACACGGTAAGCAATATGCAAGACGGCATGCTGTGTGTCCCTGCAATCAGTGACGAAGAGCTGCAGAAAAGCTGAATGCGTGTTTTAATTGCATGAAAATATTCCTTAAACGAAATCTCACAGATGACAGCCTAATCAAGACAAGTTCATCTGGGAGCCAGAGGAAAGGTTTAGACATCCTGCAATTTAATAACGGCATTGCTGCGTCGCGTGCCCTTTTTTGCAACCCTCCAAGAAAAACTGTCTCGGGAATAAGAGAGAGAAGATGATTATCATTAAGCTCTGCTGTTGTGTGAATCTCATGTCATCAATCTGGGGATTGCCTCTGCAAACTCAAACAGACCCCAATGAGGAAAGAGCTCCTCCAGCAAACAGCCATTATTTACATTTCAGGAAGATGTGCTAAACCACATGATCTTCTAAATTCCACTAGTGTGCCTGCGTTTCAGGATTTTTAACAATATCTGCCAAGAGTCCGAGGCTTCTTGATGGGATAGAAAAAAGTTCACTCCCAGGGGTGGAAATGGAGCTGTTTATAGGAGAGCATGTGTGCTCCTACGGGCAGCTGGAATGCGAAAAGAGCTCTTTTCAGGAGAAACCCTTTCCTTCAGTCTAGTCAGCCAATTAATCAAAGCATTTATTTGCTCCCTGCTCCAGCTCTCCCTCTAATCAGGTGGCTTGTGAGACCTGAGAATATGAACACCAAGGATATTGTGCACAGGAGTCTTTATTAGGCCAGATCTTCTGCTCCCAGTAAACAAAGACTGGCTCTATATCTGTGGTCTCCAATCCTGGTCCTGGTACTGTTGTTTTTTTTCTAGCTGAGCCCTCAGTGACACAATCAGACCCTTCATTGACATAAGAAGAAGACGAAGATCCATTTGAACTGTTTGTTCCCAGCTCTTCAACATGTAGCACCTTTAACCGTTGTATTTTGCAGATGAAATAAAATCACAAACTTGTGACTAGAGACACAATGCGAGTATTAAATTGCAGCCACTTCTTCAATCAGGTAAGGCTTTGTTTATCTGATAAGGTGGATGGAATGAACACCTGCAGGTGGGTGGGTCACTAGGAGCACAACTGGGAACCACTGATCTAAACCAACTCAGCACCGGCCGCCCCCCGTGAGTCTGAACTAGTCTAAATTAACCCCATGGTTACCTCATGTGGCCCTTCACCAGTTATTCCATTAAACAATCGATGTAACACATGTGAACCCATGAACAGACAACAGGGGCCCTACTGACCTCTAGTTGGAGATCAGCTGAAACTACCACACTCCCTAAAACTGGCTTGCCTCACTCCATAAGTCCACTAAGAACTCATTTTATGCAAATGTATTGGTTATTTTCAAAACTCAGCAGTTCACCAGCAGTGTCCAGAAATGTAGGTTGCTCTCCTCCACAACAGAGGGACACCATGGTACAGTAGCTGACATTAGCTGATTTCCCAAACCCTCGCATTTCTTTCTCATCTGAACTGTGGCTTTTTGTGCTTTGAATGGGCTTTCAAGTAGCCGATTCCTAACTGGCTGTGTTGCATTCTCTCTGACCCATCTAGGAGGGTCACACTGAGACTCCAGCAGAAGGGAAACAAGAACCTGTCACCCCAAAATCACTCAGCAAAAAGTCTCAGGATGAACAACATCACGCACCGGTTGTGTAGCACGTGGGAGGGGCAGCCTTCAAAGTCAATCAAAGAGAGGAATTAGACATGCAGAAAGCTGACATTTCAACTGTGCTTCTATTTTCTTACGCATTCCGAAAGCAACAAGGGAAACAAGTACTAGAAGCTCAGGAAGGAAACTAGGAGCAGGAAAAGAAGTTTGCTTCTATTTGCTGTTGCATTTAGGACTCAAAATCAGAGGTGCATCATTCCAATAAAGGGCTGTATTCAGAATAAAACACTTTGCCACGCACTGCAATCTGAATCGCTGACATCACTCACATGCAGCAAGAGAAGAGTTTCTGACCTGTATGTCATCAGTAACCAGTTCTCCAGGGTCGGCTGATCTCATCTGTAACTTTTCCTAAATTCCTAAGCGCTCATACAAAGAAGTCTTCGTTTTAATTCCTGCCGAGGACACACACAGCGGTTGCCACCCACAGAGCAGGGGATGAACAAACCAGATCCTTCAGGGTCAGATTAGTGACAGGTTATCAATTGCTTTCAAAATGCAGGTAAGGCTTAAGACCTGACAGAAATTACTCTCTTCTAACGAAGAGAGAAATTAGATCAGTGAAAGACCACATTGACCAAGACGCTACCATGCTACCAGAAGATTTGATGTCTCACAAGGACATAATTTGTCCATTCCTGGTATAGTGCACACTGCTTACTGCTTGAACACAGGTTTTTAAGGTCTGGTCCACCACAGTTCCTAAATTGTACAGTAGAAGACAATGCCAGGTAGTGTCAGTTAAACTTGATTGCCGTGATAGTCGGTGGTCAGGCCAGTTTGAAAAAAGAAATCTAAATCATGAACACCGTTCCACTAGAAATCCAATTCCTTCTACCATCAGAATGCTTTTCTTAATTAATGAAGCAATTAAACCTTATACTGAAGCTCCTGTCACCTAGCAACTGCTTCAGCTTTGTCAGTATACCCAGTAGGCCCAAGGCCCACAGCAAAGTCTCCTGACAGGGAGAGTGGCTATGTTCTCTCTCATGAGAGTGTCTCTCCTGCATTCAAGCCCTCTGTGAATCAGTCTTCTTTGTCGAGGGTTTAGCTTTTGTTATCACCTTTTCTTCACAGGGGCGGTAAGGTTACTGAACACAGACTTCTTTGCAAACTTTTTTTTTTTCTGAGCTATCCTCACCAGTGCTGCAGCAACATAATCTCTTCATCACTTCAGACTATTAGCAATTGAAAAAGAGTAGAGCAGGCTCTCATTCCTGCGAGTAAATTAAAATCACATTTTTAAATGGGAGGCTCGTTACCTAGCTGTCCCTTCGTAATGAATGAGACATTTTTCTTACAAGGCAGGAGAATTAATTCTCTTTACAAGCAGTGTTATTTGCTAATAGGGCATTATTGACCACCACAGGATAGAGTGATGTCCACACAAGAAAAACAGAGTTAAGAACGGACAAAGAAATGCACTGTTAATCATTTTAATTATAAAGTAGCACATGATAGCACTGTTGCTAATTAAAAACACCTCTGCGAGAACTTTTTAGTACAGATCCACTGAGGGTTGACTTGTAATATATTTGACGTGTAGTGCCCCACATAGAGTCTCATTTTAAAATCCCAATGAAACTAGACAGTGAATTTAATATGAATTCAAGCTGGGGATTCACAACCCCAAGTCACTCTGTCACGTCAAAAGGCAATGAAGGGACGAAACTAATATTTTCTCATGCTGCAGCCCAACTCCTTATATCTCCCTCACGTCCCTCTGCTTAAATCTCTCTCTCTGCCTGACACACTTTACTGATGAGCCCTGTTGAGGCGCAGGAAACTTTCCCCAGAGAAACCCAGAGAAAATGTCATTTCTGATGTCAATTCTACAGTGTTTGGGGACCTTTTCAGAAGAAAAAGAAACTCACACGAAGATGGACTTTCATCCTAGACACAGAGACATGTTCTTTTGTCCTTCTATCTCCACTAACGCAAAGATGCACAGACGAGACTGCAGCTACTCTGGCTGATGACATTAACGAAACCTTTAGGAAAGCTTTTTCGAATATTCTTCATGTACCGCAGGTGCACAGGAGTGAGAACAGCTCTTTAGTTGTACTGTACATCAACAATGATGGAGTTTCGCGCCACATTTGCGGCTTCAGTAGCTGAGTCTTGCCTGACCGTATTACAAGTGCCACGGCGGCCGTCTTCCAAGATTACAAACGCCCCTAAAGAGGTGAATGGCTCTTTTTTAAAGTCAACAGATTGCATTTACTGCACTCTCTGCTGATTTATTTGAACTAACCAGTGTTCCCAGGGAGTTCTCGGTTAGCTAGGCGAGCAACAGCGGGAATCTTGCTGTTGAGTGGGAATCCTGCAGCGAGAATCCTGCTGTCCACTTCCCTTGTCTCCACTTGCAAAATCTGCAAAACCTGAAGCATGAGGACGGGGGGGGGGGGGGGGGTTGTGTTGTTTTTCCAAGTTATTTTTGTGTAATGGAGAGTAGTGCACACGACTTGCTAACTAGCTCAGGTCAGCCAAGGTGAACTATCCTGATACGAAACCCCTCTACCCCTCTCGGGGGCCTGATAGCGCCCTTCTTGCCTCGATTTTGCACTCAACGGCTGCTGTGCAGTTCGACTTCGGGCTCCGTTTTTTTGCCATTGGTTCCACGCATTCCCACATCTCCAGATTCACCGCCAGCGGTCACCCGGACCCAGGCTCGGCTCACGGCGAGCGCCTGTCCATGCAGAGCCTGAGGAGGCTCTCGGAGCGCCCCGAACAATCTTTCCAGCACACTGCCTCTCCCTGGAGCTGACCGGCGCACCCTCTCCCACTACCCCCCTCCTCTGTTTCCCTTTCTCTCCGGTGCTGACGAAGAAGACCAGGGCAGACGGGGAGCTTGTCCATCCCCTGGGGGTCATGGTGATGTAAAGCCTCAGCCAGACGGCCCTCCAGTGCGCTGCTCTGCGATCCGTGCGCCGTGTGAGGATGTGTGCAGGGAAAACCACTGACTGCGGCACTTGGAAGAGACAGCGGGTTCAAGCAAAGTTTAGTCTGCAGAGAAGGTCACTGATTTTAGACGTCTGTAATTTGCAGGCACGATAATTGGGACTAATTAGACAGAGTTCCTTTCACCCGCATGTTGAAGCACTTTGTATCTGCAGGGTGGAAAAGCTCATTATACGCAGAACTGGTCCATCCGGAAAACTGTCCAGGGAAAAAAAAAACAAACACAATCTCTTTATTGAGGTTTTAGTCAAACCGCGCTGAGCCTGCACAGCTTCCCTGAGCGTCCAAAGCACTCGACTTCTACAGATGGATGTAAGATACCGCACATTCAAGTTGTTCTATAGAATCACCAGTGATTTCCCCATGAAATCAGAGAACAGTCTGACTAATTCAACCATACAGTGGCATAAGACAGCCAAAGACACACAAACAGCAGCACAAGCAAAGATAAGATAAACTTCTCTCAGAACGAACAGTAAAAATACAGTATTTGTAAGGGATTCTTAAAAGAGATAGGGAAAATGAATTGCACAGCAAACTGAACTAATCAAACTAAGAGCAAAACACAATTAAACATTAAAGGATAAAAAGGGAGGTTTTCTTATTATTTTCCTTCTTATTATTATTATTTATTTGCTTAACAGTCGCCACTAACTGGGGAAACGTACAATTTATAATGTGCAAGCACAAAAAAGATTACATGAAACCACGTACGTACTTTGTACACAAATACAAAAAAGACTAAATTAATTAAATAACTATGAGACGAGCATGATAAAGCAGGAAGTGCAACATAAGTACCATACAAAGAAAAACTAATCCAAACAATGCAATCTTGAGCACTGAAACAAAATTTAGTACATTTCATATGTACATGTTCCACAATCAAATCATCCTTCACCATCTGTAGTCCAGTGTGTCAGCTCTGTCAGCCCTGTGTCAGTGTGTCAGTCCTGTGCCAGTGTGTTAGCTCTGTCAGCCCTGTGCCAGTGTGTTAGCTGTGTGCCAGTGTGTCAGCTGTGTGATAGTGTGTTAGCTGTCAGCTATGTGCCAGTGTGTCAGCTGTCAGCCCTGTGTCAGTGTGTCAGTCCTGTGTGCCATTGTGTCAGTCCTGTGCCAGTGTGTCAGCTCTGTCAGCCCTGTGCCAGTGTGTCATTTGTGTGCCAGTGTGTCTGCTCTGTGCCAATGTGACAGCTGTGTTGTCTGTGTGCCAGTGTGTCAGCTCTGTGCTAGTGTGTCAGCTGTAAGCTGTGTGCCTGCTGTCAGATCTGTGTCAGTGTGTCAGTCCTGTGCCAGTGTGTCAGTTCTGTCAGCCCTGCGCCAGTGTGTCAGCTGTGTGCCTGCTGTCAGCCCTGTGCCAGTGTGTCAGTCCTGTGTGCCAGTGTGTCAGTCCTGTGCCAGTGTGTCAGTCCTGTGTGCCAGTGTGTCAGTCCTGTGTGCCAGTGTGTCAGTTCTGTCAGCCCTGCGCCAGTGTGTCAGCTGTGTGCCTGCTGTCTGCCCTGTGCCAGTGTGTCAGTCCTGTGTGCCCTGTGCCAGTGTGTCAGCTGTGTGCCAGTTTGTCCGCTCTGTGCCAATGTGACAGCTGTGGTGTCTGTGTGCCAGTTTGTCCCCTCTAGGGTAGGTACTCCGGCACATTCAAACTGAATCATTTTACTCATATTGATTCAGTAAAATGACCAGCTGCATAGACAGGTAAAAATCTAAGTGACTTTGGGCAAAAGCAGAACACAAAGTATTGATAGTTTTCACATTTTTGCAGTGAGCAGACCATGTTAGACAATCAAAGATATCTGACTCTTTCACCACCAATGGTCCTTTTACTTTTTCATTATTTTTTTCCCTTGAGATGTACATTTGGCCATCAAGAACATCATCAAATCTCCTTATTGTTCAGGAAGAAGAACGTGGAGTCATATTTTAAGGAATGGTCTTTCCCAAGACAAGAGGACAAACAGGACTGCTATCCAGCTCATGGTTTAAGAGACTGTGGAAGAGAGGATCCTATTAATTCCCTGATCCTTTGCAAACTTGTTTCCCCAGACTCAGGGATGCACAGCTAATCTGGCATTCCAGTCTAGGATCAAACACAGCCCTCCCTGTCACAGGTAGACTGCTGTCAAATATATTAAAGAAGGCGAGCAAACAAAAAACATCAGAGCCTTTGATCCAGGATGTCAAAGTCATGAAAAGCCTTTGTGGGGAGAGCATCCGTGAGAGAGGGAGATTATAGTCATGCACTGGATGCCAGACATTCATCTATATCACCACGGTTATATAACAATGAACAGCCTTCTCACTTTTCATCAATTTTGTTCCAGGAGAAAATATTGGGTTTTGGAAGATCATTTTTCAAGTGTTACATAAAAAACATGCATCTTAATTTTGTTTTCCAAAGTCCCATTTTAGTGAGGCTGCTGTTGTTTGATTTGCTTAAAGGCGTGGCCTGTGGTTTGTTTTCATGCTGAAGGATGTTGGAGAATGCCATCTGATGTCTTCTTTGTTTATCGAGTCAGATCAGTCATCAGCTTGCTTGAGAACCGTTTCAGTTTGTCTCTGGAGTTCTTTGTGTAGGTGCTTTGTAGGTGGGGTGCTCTTTGGATTGGAGTGTAAGGGAACAGTTCTTTCCAGACCCTATGTGGACGACACAATCCGGGGTGGAGTGAGGAAACACTGGGGGAAAAATTCATGCAGGAGACGGGAATTAAGACAGGGGGGCGTGTCCTTGGTGCTCTGGTGTTCGGGGGAGGTGTGGCCGAGGCAAACAACCCAGTAGTAATCCAGACAGGGAATCCAAATAACGGGCAAAGTCCAAAACCGGGCGGTCCATCCGAGAAAAGACAGGTTAAAAACAGGAACCGGGTCGGAACCGGCAGGGGGAACAGGAACATAAACTTAAAAACATAACGGAGCCAGGCGATTGCAAGTCCCGGGCTCGCATGATACGGGAATCAGTGCAAAGCCCCGAACTGACTGAGTGTCTGGCTTTTAAGGGGGACGGGAAGGAGGCTGGAACAAGGGGCAGATGCACAAAATCAGGTCCGAAGTGAAAGAGCCGGAGCGCCCTTAAGGAGGAGGGACTTCAATTGTGACATGGAGTTATTGGTTACCTCTGATTTCTTAGGGGAGGCATGGTGGTATGGCTGTTAACTAAGTGCCTTCTGTGTAGAGTCTGCATGTGCACCCTGAATCTGTGAGGGTTTCCTCTGCTGCCTCAGTTAGGTTTAGCTCACTCTAGCCCTGTGTAGCAGAGGTCTTCAGCTGTGGTCCAGCAGGGTTAACTGGCAGCCTTTAAATCATCAATATCTAAAGACCTTAACATATTTAGCTATCATCAATTAAAAACTGCTCTGGGGAAACAAGGTTACTGAAAAAGAAGGATAAATACATTGGCTCAACAGTCACGGCTGTTTAAAAAGTTTGAGGGTCGCTGTGACCCAACCAGGAATAAGTGGGTTTCTGATAATTAATGGATGGGTAAATGGTCCCTATTCATAATGCTAGAAAATGTTAACTGCACATTCTGAACTATTCCAGTAGAAGTTTTGTTTCCTTTATTTTGTGGACATAATTGATTAGTTTGGTCTGTGTGTCTGCCCAGCCCTGGATTGACTATGCTCCCTGAAGACATATAAGCAACTAGATCTGCAACAGGGACCTGTCTGTTCCTGTATTACAAGTCAGAATCTCTGCTCTTAAATCAAGGGACCGGAGCCGTGTCTGTGCCGTTCAGCTCTCATGTTTGACTGGCTGTTGTCTCGAACCATTTGTAGAACATGTAGGCAACAGGCTGGATCGCTTTTCAGGGGTGAAAATGCCTCGTGTGGCATGGGTGGGAGACAACATTCGCCACAAACATCAGTGAAAAAAAAAACGTACCTGGCGACAGTTGTGTTCACTGCTACTGCTAAGGATCAGCAACACAATAGTTTCAATGTTGTGGTTGGGGTCAACATTTCTTTCCCCCTTCGTCTACAGCGGGATGTGTCGTTTCTTGTCCTCATTTTTGTTGTTGTTGTGCTTTAATGAAGGGTGCGTTGCAATGCAGAGCTCCACTCTGTGCGCGTCTCATCGCCGTCCAAGTTTCTCCTTTAATCCCGGAGTTCATGCGCTGACGGGGGGGGGCGGCGGCTGTGGCTCGCCCGGCTGCGCGAGCCCTCCGGAGTCGCCTCACCGCGGTGGCGGATGGGAATGACGGGTGTGCTCACGGTAACGAAGAACAGGCAGGCACGCGCTCTGCGTTGAGACGCCGAAGTCCTTCAGAAATGGTCCGGCCACGTCTGTTTCACCCTTTACATGACACAAGAAAATTGCAGAAAGACCCTTTTTTACACCGCAACACAGAGGAAGACTCTCTTAAAATAGCCCCCCGAAAAAGTGTTCACATCTCTAGTCTGTAAAATGGGATGGCATTACAAGAAGGTCTATATCGGATTGTATGATTAGAAATGTTGGAGTTAACGAAATAAGGAAAGATACCCCCTCCTTTATCATTTTACATTTAGGGGTATCAGTTTTCCAAGCAAAGGATTGTGAATCTTAAACCTGAAGAATTTCAAGTTTGAATTAAGACATGAAATGAATTTCGTTCTATGTGCTTTGCAGTTCGGTCACATATTTGTCAATTTATGAATACTTTTCACGATCTGTGCTCGTTTTTGTATTTGAATAATATTTTGCATTTTTAACTTGCTACAAATGTTCTATTTGCACTAATATTCTGCAGTTCTTGGTCACAATACAGGCAGTGCAGTGCGTGTGACCAGTATTAAGGTGAAAAGTCTTGTGTGTTCTGTGATGGAGCTCAAAAGCACAGGATTTCCTGGGATTTGCTTTTATTTTTATTTTCCACTATTTAGGAGGACGAAGACAGGGACATAAGCACAACTAGGAGAGAATATAATCAACATCCCACAAAATAAAATAAAGTAAAATCTCATAAAACTGGGCTCAAATTGTTGTTGCACCCAGATTGTATATAGCAGGTGGAAAACTATGTACATCTAGTTCATCTCCAACAAGGGTTATAAAACATGCAGCGTGAAATGTACGAGTTACAGCTCGATTTCTCCTGTCTGGTCCTCAAGATTCTGATCTATTCCACATCAGCTCTTCATTCATTGAACTAATTATACACCCAGTCCCATGGCATTCTAAATCCTGTAATGATGGCGGGAGTTTCGTCTTGTACGACCTGCAGGAACTTCAGGGGTCAGGAACAGCGAGTTTGCAGCTGTGATCTGAGACCAATCTCTCTGAGACGGTCCGAAACGGCCTAGATGTGCCGAACAGCCTCTCTTTTCCTATGGTCTTACGAGACAGACCCCGCGGCAAGCCCCAGACAAGAGGGTTTTGCGCACCGCGAACAGCGAAAACGCAGTCAGTTAGTTCTGTGGTCTTCGGCCCCTTTATTGGCCAATAAATTCCACCGGCCGCGATTCCGAGCGCAAACGCAATTAGCGGGACGGGAGCTGAGTGCAGCCAGGTGCGGGCTTTGAAGTGCGGCGCAGCCCCGGAGCCGGGCGCTCGGAGGCGGGGGGAGGCGAGGGAGAGCTGTCCTCAGCGCCCTGGCACGTCTGGAATCTCTCCGCGCTCAGAACACTTCATCTCCAGCCAGAAAACGCTTCAAAGTTTATTGTGTTTTTATTACAGCCCGTTACGACTTTCAGATGAGGCTCAATACAGCCACGGCCAGTGATTTCTGCTGGACTTCGGCTGGTAATTTTTGAACATGCAATTGAGCCGGTGGCATGGGAAGGCGCGGCCAGTCTGCACTGTACCAGAGGTTTGCACTGTCCACACAAAACACACTGACACACACTTACCTTCTGCATAAAGCAGGAATACATTTGTTATTTCACCCATCCATTCTCTAACTGTTTTATCCAGTACAGAGCCACAGGAGGCGTCAGAGCCTAACCTGGTAAACAACAGGCACAAGGGAGGGTACACCCTGGATGGGACGCCAGTCCATCACAGGGCTCACACAGACACAGGCCAAAACACACCCACACCCACACCAGGGCCAGTTTTCCCAGAAGCCAGCTCACCTACCAGCATGCGTTGGGACTGTGGGGAGAAACCGGAGCACGTGGAGGAGACCCACATAAACGAGGGGAGAACACGCAAACTCCGCACAGACAGCACCCCAAGGATTGAACCCAGGACCCCAGCTCAGCAAGGCAGTGATTCTACCCACGGACCCTCCCCCCTCCAGTACTTCCAAATCCGAAATTATAGAGAGACCCGCCCAGTGGCCTTTGCTATGGATAAGCGCTGAATAACTCATGTTATTCGGCTAAACCCACACAGCGCTGTGCCGTGATGAGCTGTGTTTCTGAGCAGCACAAGAGTGCCACAGCCTTCCTTATCAGTTAGAGGAGATCTTGGGCTGTGAAACACCAGAGCAAAGACGAGCCCTGTTAATTGATAGTCAGTCAGGGGGGGAGGGAGGCTTAAAAACCTGTCATTCCTTGGAGGAGGAGGAGGAGGGGGTGCTTCCAGGAAAAAAAAATTCAAGGGGAGCAATGCGTTTGTAACTCGTTTAACAAGGGGGTTTACTTTTGCAGTCTGGGAAACCAGGACAACACTTACGGTGCCAGTGGTTCAACCATCTCCCTCCACCCCAAATGCCCCCTCAGCCTGAGCACAGACAGGGGGATCCAGGCCATCGTGAGCCCACAAAGTGGTTCTGCCACTCTGAGACGTCAGGCTGCTCACCATGAGCAGAAATGGACCTGGGTCCCTGCTGTACGAGACCAAGAGATGTGAAACAGCATGAGCAGCAGGTACGTAGGAGAGGAGGTTATTAGGCCCATCAGATCCGTTCGGTAGTTAGTAGTTAATTGATCCATGGATAATCGTTTGGAGGATCTGATCCTGCTGTTTCTTGAAAGCCACCAGGGTGTCACTTTCAACAACACCACCGGACAGCTTGTTCCACACACTCCCACAACCCTGTTAGCGAAGAAGTGGCCCCTGTTCTCTGTTCTAAATTCCCTTCCACTGGTGTCCTCTGATTCGTGTCACTGTTTGTTCTGAAGTCGTCTCCGGAGTTGACTTTGTCAGTGCCTTTGAGGATTTTAAAAACATAGTCTCGTCTGCTCAGGAGTGTCAGGTTTGGTTCTGCCAGCCTGTGTAGTGTAGGACTTAAGGTCCCTTAAGTCCCAGAATGTATCTGGTTCCTCTCCTCTAGACTGACTCCAGAGCAGGCGATCAAAACTGAACACAGTATTCTACTGTAAATGAGGCCTTACAAGTGCATAACACAATTTTAACGTAGCATCCTTTGATTTGAATCCTACACTTTTGACTCCTGCATGTATCCTAGCATTGAGTTTGCCTGTTGAATTGGTTCCTCGCATTGTCTAGTAGATGTACTGCAAACAATGTGTCCACACGAACACCTCAGTCTGTCTCTCAAAGACATAAGCATGGCCAGTCAGGAACAGAGCACAGCACAGCTTCACTTGGAAATGGAAGTCAGAATTCCCCCTGTTCTGTGTGAAGAAAGATGCCCTGGAGTCTACTGTATAAGCTGGAGTGAAATGGCCTGATCCCCAAGACCTGAACAGATTGTACATGTACATGAGTTTACATACTGTAAGTCTCACTGTACCCCAGTCCTCCCATGAAGATATAACCTGGTCTTGCTCCGAGAATGAAGATAATCTGCTTCCCCATTATTCTTGAAGAGGCAAAGCAATGTTCAGAAGAGCACAGTGCCGTGTTTGCATGGCCTATGCAAAGGCCTGGGGTTAAACATGGTGCAGGCATTTTGTGGTGGCCTGGGTTTACAGTTGTGCTGAAATGTCTTTTTTTTTTTTTCCTTCCGGGCCTGGAGCTGAGCGCAAGATCCCACTTTGCCTCTCGTCAGCAAACCACGGCACATTACCAGAGCCGTGAAGCTCAACCTTGCATTACAGCTGCTTTTCTGCACTGGTATCACTTAACAGATTACAAGTTTATCCCCTTCAATTTAATTTTATTGCCAAAGAGGAATGCATGCTATTTCCAAGGCACTCCCTGTGCGCCCAGGCTGCCAGTGCAAGCTGGAACGCGCAGATGGAGTATGACCTGACATTTGTGTGCGCGGACATGAAGTCTGGGCCTCTGGCTGGGGCCGGGAGTGGAGAGATACTGCAGAATAAGCTGGATCTCCTGAGCATGCCCAGCCTATACACATCCACCTTTTTCTGCTTTCTTGTGTTTTCATTACTGGCCCAGAAAATCTAATTAGGAAGAAGGAGGCTTTAATTTCATTGAGAAAAAAAAACCTCAGCTACAACAGTGGTGATTGAATTACAGAGTCAGAATCTCACTTCCCTCCAGAAGTTTCAGAGGTTGCGTGCAATCGCAGAGCCAAACGTCTTTCCCAGTTTCGACTAGTGTTTGCTATGCTGTGCGTAATATAGAGGTAGGAACACGACTGATGTGCTCTTGAGTGCTACAAGAGACATGGCTAAAGGCTCCTTTCAGATCCCAAGCACAAATGAGCAGGGAAGTCACTGAGCATCACCAGAGAGGCATTGGCTTTGTGAAAGTATACCACACCTCCCACTGAATTTCCCACTCCGCGGCGCATGGGAATAATAATAATAATAATAATAATAATAATAATAATAATAATAATAATAATAATAATAAACGTTAATTTATATAGTGCCTTTAAAAGTGGCTTCTCAAAGCGCTTTACAGAATGACAACAACAATAAATAAAAAGAATACACAAGATAAAACACAATTTCAATATCCAGAGGAGACTGTGGATGGTGGTACTAAGTAAAGGCTTTTCTAAAGAAGAGGGTTTTTTAGTCTGGATTTGAAGGAGTTTAGAGAAGGTGACTCTCTTGGGGCTTGGAGGACAGTTAGGAGACCCGAATTAGAAGAGCGAAGGTTGCGAGGTGGGGAGTAGGGCGATAATAGTTCGATAGGTACTGAGGTCCCAAGCCATGCAGAGCCTTATAAAATAGGACAGAAATAGACACAGAGACCCTGAGGCCTCACCAACTCAGCACAGGAGCCAGACTGCCACCCAACCCTGCATCTACCATCACCACCCCTGTTCTTCACAACAAGCCCAGGAAGGGATGAAGGGATACCTTGTGAAAAGCTTCCCCTGACTCACGTCAAGCAGGTGATCCCCAAATGAATGATGTACTGCTGTGTGGGAACAAAATGAGATTGTGGCTCATGTTTCACTCAAGCACAAAATCATTTCAAGAGCCGCCTTTCTGTCCCTACTCGTAGGCTAGCACTCCAACAGACAGATGCATGTTGAACATGCTGCAGTATGTGCTGACATAATAAAACCCTGTTTCCACTGCTTTGAGGCTTCCCAGCCACTTCCTGACCTCATAGCGTGAGGGAGTGGGGAGCCCACTGTAAGCCCTCACAGTTATCGCAGCTTGGGGAAAGATGTCTTTTTTTAGAATGACATGAGTGCAGGGTAACCGTGCAAGAAACACTAACTGGTACTCCAGCAAACACTGCATCAGCAGCACACAACTGGAGGAAGACAAGGGACCAGCTGTAAGCACAGTAACCAGACCCTCTCTGCGACTCGACTCACGCGCACCACTTCCACACAAAACAACACCTCACCGGCCCAGCCCTGCAGGGGGTGCTCTGGGTGCAGGAGACCCAGCCAGGAAGGGCAATGACTACAGGTGAATATGCAAAACACTTTTTGTTATTACCAGGTAACAACAAAGCATACTTTCCAATTAGCAGATGTTATTGCAGATGTTAAATGTACTGTAAACCAAAAATATGACATTAACACAAGTCCCCCACTCCAACCCCCTGACCTATCTATGCAACAGGACTGTTTATTTACTGCCAGCTCCAGAGTCTAAGGTTAAGGACTTTTTATCAGTGTCACGGATCTCACCAATCAGACACAAGCCCAGGCGAATTCCCACAAATGCCAACACACAACCTTGGGGCGGAGCGGTGGCTCTGTGGCTAAGGATCTGTGCCTGTGGCTGGAAGGTTGCTGGTCCGTACCCCATGCTCAGCAGAGGAATCCTACTCCGTTGGGCCCCTGAGCAAGGTTCTTAACCCCAGCTGCCCCAGGGGTGCTGTATAAATGGCTGACCCTGCGCTCTGACCCCAAGCTTCTCTCCCCGTCTGTGTGTCTCATGGAGAGCAAGCTGGGGTATGTGAAAAGACTAATTCCTAATACAATAAAGTGATCTTATCTTATCTAATTACCCAAACACGTCCCTCCTCCTGCACCATGCCTCCCAACAATCACTACTAAGGGCTGCTCACCTACACTCCCACGCTCAGTATTGAGTTAACCCTCACCGAGCTGCAGTACCTTCACTTCGACTTCTACATCCAAGAAATCCATTGTCCTGTGCTTCTGGCTTTTTGACCCACGCTTGACCTCGAGTAAACCCAGCTCCGCTCACGAAAACCTTTGTTTCCTCCGTTCAGTCTTCACCTAGCACCTTTTTCGAGACCAGCTATTTCTAACAATCAGGAGAGTATTTAACATAAATGACCCCTCCCATGGTGTGTTAAAAATGTCGCCTCCAGTGCCATGTGATTGCAAACCAAGCACTCATGAATGGAAAGCGAAGGTGGCAGCACTGAGGGGCTTTGCAAACCTGCGTTGCCTTCAAGGTGCCTACGATGGGACAGGGATGGAGCCAGAGAGCTGGCCAGTTGCATAGCAAAGTAAAGTTAAAAACATTCAGTGACGGACAGTTACCAGCAGTCGATTTGCTGTAGTGACACAAAAGTGCTTCAGAACACCATTTGCTGTGTCAAGACAAGAAAGCCCTGACATCACGAAAGAAACTGGGATCTACAAGACTTTGTGAACAATCGTCAGTAATTCATGGGTTGATTAAAAACCCCTACAACCTGCTTTATAGACCCCACAAAGCCTCATTATGGACAATGTGATACCCCAAGTGAACAGGACACTGGTCAATTTCAAGGACGTTCCCATTATAATGCTGGACAACTGTCATAAAGCTGGGTGGACTGGAGCAACTGGGGAGAAGTGCCTCACTCTCAAGGTACAACAGCAGTGTCTGCAGCAGGGTCTTGAACCCGTAACCCCCCAGTAATGAGCCCTGACACATGTCTACTAAGGTACTCTACCCCAACTCTGAAAAGTATGAAAATGAAATGTAAACCACACAGTGTTCTGGCTGTCGAGTCTTCTTCACCACTTCTGCATCCAAAGAAGGCTCCCTAGCCTAACGTAGCGTTTGTATTCTTTCTGCTCAACTCTTCGCGTGGACTGAACCTCAACCCATTCCTTGATCCCCGCTCAAACTTCTTCTGATGATTGTTAGACTCATCTTGCTCAGAAACTCACCGATGGGGCTAATTCAGAGCTCCTTGTTTAGGACAGTGTGCAACGCAGTGATTACTTACTCCTTCCACCTCCAGTCTGCTCCTTACAAACACACAGAGTGAGAAAGTTTAATGATTTTGAGGTGTACAGTATGTGAAGGATAACACAGAGACTCGGACACACTGGTACGTCAAAGATTATATTCTGAAACTCATGGACCATTTTGTGACTAAGAGAGTCAGGTAGTGTACTGAAGATCTCACTACTTTTATCATTTTTTTATAAAAGTCTTGACTTACAGTTTTTTCTCGATTGGCTAAGACAAACTGAATGCATCTCACATCATCAAAATGAAAACCCTAACAAGCAACAGAAAACATTTTCGGCAAATCAGTAAGTCATGTATCTTTGCTTTCACACTTTAGAAAAACAATGCCCTACAGATGACACAGAAATCAATTAGAAATATCTGGTCACACTAAACTCAGTCAGAGGATAAAAATTACTTCCACATGGGTGACACCCTATTACACACATACAAGTTGTGAAATTATCACTCAGTTCATATTATACTGACGTCATAGTCACAATTGAGTTGGTTTTGGTTGGAGATGGATGGTCAAAGAGGAGGAAGAGGTGTACTACAAGCCCTGAGAGGAAGAGCTGCTCAATGGGGTTGATAAAGACAGTGGAGAATTGAGGTGCCATTGGTAGGGGCAGCCATTGCTGACCATGTGATGGTCTTTCACTGTTTGAGGGTGGCTGAAGGGTGCAGCCCAATCTTAATCATTCAACTGTTACATCAATGGTTAGAGTATTTAGACTTAACAGTAGATGAGGGATATAACTTCAACATTACTGTAAAAAATGCATATACTATATGGAGTTTTCTCTCTTCCAGTATTTATGGAGCCAATCTTTTTGCCAGCAGAAATGTGTTGTTTGCCTAAATAGAATTGACAGAATACCCCTCTCTGTTGGCCAAAGCAATTCAATGCTGAACAGGGAGCTGCCGTTGTTGAAATGATGCTTGCAAACGATGCCATACAGCTTGTTAGTGGGAAATCCAGGCAGCTATATTGTTGCAGACATTGGTGCAATATTTGACTGAGTTTTGGCTGTGTTATTTGCTTTTGGGCGACGTTTTCAATGTTTTGAGTGACTTTTGTGCATTTTGCACTGACAGTGTGGCATCTGGCTAACACGTTTCCACTCTGGGAACTGTATTTACCGTTTTGATCATGTGAATACTGTTTCAGGCATTGTGGTCAAGCAATAGAGAAACTAATAATCACAAGCACAGACGTTCTAAAATATGCATAGGAAAAGACTGGAAGGTCTTACAGCAAGAAAGTTTGGGAGTTTTGGTTTTCATGCTAAAATTAATCTTGCTAGCATTTTATTGGCAAGAATATTATTTTTCTTTGAAATAAGTCTGGAATCATGCATCTGCACAAAGACCTTGATAATGCTTTTTAATTTGCAGAGAAAAGGCGCCCTGTTTTACTGTAAACTAAGAGCGGTTTTACGACTCCCTCTGGAAGTATAAAGGGATTAACAGCCACCCTGGGAGATATCCGAAACTATCTGAAAGGAGTTTCTCTCTTGGGGGGCAAGCGCTGCAGTCTTGCCAAGAGTTAGATGTTCTGGCCCTGCAGTGTTCAAGCTGTGAGTCTCGTGCTTGTGTGCATCGTGCGCATCGTGTGCGTGCGCTTACATGTGTTCGAGTGTGCACGTGTGGATGCACGAGCCCATTGTGTGAGAGTCCGATTTTATTTGTCCTCAGACAGGAGTGCTGTTTGTTCGCTCAAGTGTCCGGTATGCAGGTAGGGGAAGCCAGAGCGATAAAAACCAGGAGGGGTACTAGCAGTTGTCTCTGTGGGCTGTTTCTTCCAGGACAGCGCTCCGGCTCTGCCTGGCACTGTCTCCTGAACTCCCCAGCACGCTGCCACCTGCACCAGCCACAGAGAGACCATCGCGCCTGCTGGGCTTTGAGCTCAGTGCCGTACAGGCTAGGCTGCTGTAGGGTGACAAGTCCTGGCAGAGTGACATCTAGATCTCATCATCGTTACAACCCTGACACCCTGTTTAACGAGCGGGAAAAATCAGCCCTGATTCTCATCTCATCTCCCTCTTTGAGACTCACTCTCTAGCCACAGGTCTGTTCTCTTTTTTCTCCTTGTTGCAGGAATCTTAAGTTACATGTCTATGTCTCCTTCCTACAAGATCAGCAGGAGTTAGTCTGAAGCGCTCGCTCTTTGGCAGAGCCTTGCTCTGTAATTAGACAGCGCAGGGAATCTGATCTCTTTTCATTACACATCTCCAGGCACTATGAATCCACGATGTGCATAATTTTTCGAAAACTCATACCCTCTTCTGCATAATGTCTTGTCACGTTAAAAATGTCCTGTTCTAGCTGAGAGCTGTCATCGGTTCTCAACATAAAAAAATGCACGTCAGCAGAATGCCAATCCCTTTTGTAATCCTTGTGCAATCCATTCTTTTTGAATTATGACAAATTATCCAATGATACATCGCATAAATAATTTTAGGAAAAAGAAAGATTACAAAAGTAAGTCAGTACTGCAATGACCTAAAGCTACATGCTTTGCAGCTCAGTATTTTCCTTTGAATTATTATCCAGGGTTTTCCGACCTGAATTTAATTTTGTGAGTCACAAAGGTTAAGGATTTGTGAGTCATAAAGTAATAGAGGTTTAGTGCAGCCACCCATCCATTTTCTAAGCACTTCTTCCAACTTAGTGTTGTGGGGGAGCTGGAGCCTATCTTGGCAAGCAATGGGCGCAAGGCAGGGTACACCCTGGATGGGCTAGCAGGCCATCACAGGGCACACACTAGGGCCAGTTTTCCCAGAAGGCAATCAAACCTCCAGCATATGTTTGGACTGTGAGAGGAAACCAGAGCAAGCTAGGGCAGTGTGCTGCCAAATTCAGCTCCCGAAAGGTCCAGTGTCTCCTGTTTCTCTCCAACCTGAGCAGTCGCTCAATCACCTAACCTAGTGATTTCCGCAGTTAGACAAACAGTGCCTTGCAAAAGTGTTCAGAACCTTTCCTATGGTGTCCCATTTTGTGAAATCTCAAAATGATGGATACACATTTTGTTCAACTTGTTGTTTCGTTTCAAACCTCAATGCTGAAACTGAGGATTTCTAAGGGTAAGATAAGCTGCAGTAAATGTCAGCAACACAGATCATGAATTTAATATATGGTGAACCTTTGACAGCAGTTATCGCCACAGATTATTTTTTGGTTAAGTCTCTGCCAGCTTTGCACACTGGTGCAATTTTTGTCCATTGTTCTTGGCTGATTTTCTCAAGTTCTCTCAAGTTCCTCAGGAATTGCTGATGGACATCGGTTTTCAAGGCTTTCCACAGATTGTCAATAGGATTTAAGTCAGGAATATGACCGGGCCACTCAAGGACGTTGACTGTCTTATCTTTGAGCCACTGCAGTGTAGATTTGGTTATCGTTCTGCAGAAAGGTGAACTTTTGTCATTCATCAGACTTAAGCTGGTTTTCCTCTAATATGTGACTGTACTTTGCACTATCCATTATCCTCTCTGTCTTGTCAAGCCTGCTAGACTCTGCTGATGAGAAGCAGAACTGAAACATTACGGAGGCACTGCGATTCATGGTGTTGCCTGGGCGATGTGCCATGTTCTTTCCATTAGATTCAACATTTTGTATTTGTACCAATTTCTAATTAAGTCTGGTCTGACCACAACGCATATTTTGCCACCTGTTTGCAGTATCATTTAAATACTTTGTTGCAAACTTCACCCAAGATTTGCAATACAGACCTCTGCCATACAGACCAGCTCTGTGACTCACAGCTCCCATTCAAGTCATTCCATTGGTTTTGCAAAGTCACACTTGGCCTGGAAGTGGCATCTCTTCCCAGTTTTCTCCCTGCTCTCCTCCTAGGTTTGGAACAACAGCCTGATCTAGGTAGTATCTGAGTAGTACGATACCCCATCCACGTCCTAATGATCAGCTTCACCATGGCAAAAGCAATATTCCACATCTTGGGATTTGTATAATGCCCTTCTCCTGGTCAGCTCCTCTCTACAGCTCTATCCCTGGGTGGTTTTGAAAGCATAGTGGTCTCCAGGGTTGAAATTTTGCTTGAAATTCACTACCTGACTGAGGGACCTTACAGCGACCGGTGGATTTATTCTGATATGATGGGAACTACTAATATTGCACTCAGGGTCTGCTTCACTAATTGTGTGGTTTGTTAAGGCAATTGCGTGCACCTCAATTAATTTATGTTTGACACAGGAAAGCGTTTGAATGCTTGATTGCAATCCTACTTTTCCATTTTTCTTTCATATGATCTATTTAATTATTTATTTTTGTTTTGAACGCGTGGGTTTGGCTGTGTACATGACTATTCATATCTTCTGTAAAGTGTCATGACTGCAAGCTTTGTAGCAACACAGTGTAAAACCCCTGCAAGGGTCTGAATACCTATGCAAGTAACTGTATGCTCTTCCTCAGATCTTTTCTCACATGGTCACTCAAACGCATCCACTTCATTTAAGGTCCAGATACTGATAAAACGCCTCAGAGCCCCGCAGGCACTTTTACAATTATGCAGTTAATTAAATAGCTAAATCAACTACATACATGAGAGTTCAGGTGGAAATAAAACCAGAAGAAACTGGGCCCTCAAACTGAGCCTGGCATTCCTGGTTTAGAGGGTATTTAAATAGTCCCATATATAGCCCAAGTCACCAGTGATCATGAGTGATATCTAATTGTCACAACCTGTTCTTCTGCTTTGAAGTGCAGATGTACAGTGAATAATTGTACATGCTTTCACTGTCAGTATTTTTAGGTGGGGGACCTCCCCTATAGAAACTCTGTTCCCTCTTTCCTGTCTTTTCAATTTTTGATTGGCGTAGTGCAGCACATTAGTCCTTGAGTGAACTGAGTATTTTGTTTAAATTGTTTCCTAAGACAGTATCAAATACTGCGAAGAAGAGGTGAATAAATTCTGCCTGTCCCACAGCCGTGTGAGATCGAATGTCTGTTCGTTCTTCCCAGCCAGTGTGCTGTGGTGGCTGACTCAAAGGAGCCGATGTGTTAAACAATACAGAGGAATTCAGGTGAAAGCCTGGAGACTCCAGAGTTCCCAGCTCACAGGGAGAGCAGCTCTCTTCCCCATCACATTGCGTGCCAGAAGCCTTGATTCGTTCCCAACTCCATTTTCTCCAATTAGACTTAATTGGACTAATTAGACTGCCTGCACTCAGCACCTCAGGCTGAGAAATGTCAGCTAGTGAATGTTAAATACCAGGAGTTTAAATGTGAACTCCAATCGTACTGTATAATAATCTCTAGAAATGCTAACTACAAATAACTGTGGAATGTTAAAGCAAGGCAGACAGAGGTGCTTTAAAGGCTTCGTACAGAAATAGCTGGAACAAAACAACTCTTAGTTTGAAATTTAAAACCTGAAATTGTGCTCTTCTGTCTTACTTCATCACCGGGAGTGATGGTGTAATTTAATTGTTCATCTGAAATCAAAGGAGAGTTTGTGTTTTGTGTGTGTCAGAAATATGCGCGTGGAATTTACTAAACACTGGTTCTGTGTCCTTAAAACAAGATCAGAATGAGCCTGAGGAGGAGAGAGAGAACTTAAAATAACAATCTCACCCAAATCAAATGGATAAGAAACGCTGGGACACATACATCATTGGGAAAGTCCGTTAGTTAAGTCAGCACTCTTCAAAACTAACCATCATCAAAAACGTCAGCCTCAGGGCAATTATTTCTCCTTTTTTCTCTGTCTTTAGAAAATGCAGGCACATTTCGATACCTACAGTTAAGAAGAGAAGTAAATTGCATTTCCTCATGTGTAATGTGTTTGGATATATTTCCATCTTCAAAATTGTTTTTAGAAATCGGGCTAGGATTTTGCCCTGGAGCGAAAAGCTTTCAGTTTCTCCCTTTCAGTGGATTAGGGTGCTATCAATATACAGTAAAGTGGATATCATAAGGAACAACTGCCTGTTGGAAAATAATCCCTGCTGGCTCAGGTCTGAAGCTCTGCAGAGGGTCTCTTTGAATTACCATCAGCTCAGGTCTCTGGGTGGGTCTGCTGAGCAGTACAAACTTTGGTCTGTACAGGTTAGCACATCTGTAGCTCTCCAGAATGCCAACACGGAGCCCAGTCACTGGCTGTGCCAAAGCAATTTCAACAGCAAGGCCCAAATTGAGGGGTAATCATGTAATGCTGACTGAAGAAGCAACATGAAGTAGCGGGTGTGCCTGTAATGATGGATGTGAAGCGGCTAATACAGGCTGGCAGGCAGTGGCTCGGTTTAGCTGGCGGTCATTCAGCAACGCGTGCAGGGTTGCATATGGTCAGCTATCTTAGTTGCTGTTAGATTGCCCTTGCAGAGGGAGACAAGGGCCTGGAGCTCTGCAAGGCCTGACCAGAGCACGACAGCCCACCTCACTGCGGTCTCCTCACTGACCCCTGACATGCCCTCGGTCACACCCACTCCATGACACCAGGGCACGGATGACCCACGTCCACAGTCCCTGTTTTACCGTTGTAGACTGTTCTTAAGATTTAAGATCTCATCTCTTGTTGCCTGCAGAATGCTGTATTTGTCAGCATTTCTGCTACCACGTTTCACGTGGCACTGTACACTGTACTGTACGTGTGTGCAGTATAATTATTTCTTCTGCTGATCTTCTATTGTGTATCTTTTTACATTGCATTTCATACCTTAATACTGCAGCTAAGTCTTATTTACTGCAGTATTCTGTTACCATCAGTTTTTAAATTTCAAGCAAAATAATGTTTTCTTTACACATGGAGCACAGTGGAAGGAGCACAACAGAGACGGAAGAGATCCTAAAGGGATCCTAAAGGATCTCGTCCATCTCGGGAAGAAACCTAAAGGAATTTCTTCTCATGGAGCTCTATGATCTCTCACAGGGTGGCAGTTCTCAGTGTTTTGCCAACAGGAGCAGAGAACTGGGAAGAGGCACAGGCAGTGATGGCCGGCACTGTCACTCCAGGATATTGTGTACAATGCTGGTCATCACATTATAGAAAACATGTTGCTGTTCTGGAACCCGCCCAGAGAAAGAACAACCAGATGCATTATGAGAAAGAGAATGACCTACACAGACAGGATTTTTTAACTTTTCTAACCTAGAACAGAGAAGGCTATGGGGCGACCTGATACAATTATTCAAAACCCTCTAAGGTATTGAGAACAATTAGACCCGCGGGTACTTCTTTACACAAAGGATGGTTGGAGCATGGAACAGGCTACCCAAGCCCTCCTGTATTCTTTTAAGAAATGGGAGAAGGTGGTCCTTGAGTCAGTGAGCTAGTAACTACCGAATGACTGAGATGGGCTACAGTAGATGGCCTCTGGTTTGAAACCGGTCCTGTGTTCTTAGGCCTGGGAAGAGGGTGTCTGTGTCAGTGGCAGTGCTTGTGTTCTATGAAGAGGCGAGTCAGGGAGAGTGTGTCTGTGCCTGTGAGTGAGAACTGCGTGTCAGGCTGACCCAGCGGCTCCAGCTACACGTGGGTGGCATGTTTCTCTTGGAGGGGTGAGGCAGAGGTCACGGGTTATTGACTCTGTTGGGAAGCTCTCTGAATGCTAAACAGAGCTGGGAATGCTGACTGCCTGGGCCCGCGAGTGGAAAATTAGAGGGATATTACGGCAGTAGGAAATTATTCACCCCAGGACAGTACAGCTGATACAAGACATCTGCCGCAGTGCGTGGTCATGCGTCTGGGGCAGCAGCTGTCCAGAGGATGTCTGGTTGTCCTGTGTTCAGCTCTGCGGCTGGAAGCAAAACTGAAATAAATCTTGCCCAGGGCTCAGAATTTCTTCAGGAAGTGTTGTGACCACTTTCTCCTCCTTTTCCTTGAGGAATAAAAGCAGTGAAGCTCTAGGGTGGGTAAATCATTCTCGATGTCAGGGAAATCTGTCAGACGAACTCTGTCTGGTAAAACGAGCACAGAAGAAAGTCCGGAACAGCTCAGCTAAACCCTTTTGCTTGAATGCTTACCTGACCCATTAGTATTCAGAGGAGGAAGTAAGAAGTTCAAAGATTCTTTATGGGAACCACCTTCATCCCCTGCTCTGAGGATACTGGCCAACAGGTACTAGGAAGTGGAGAGAGGTCAAGGCTGTATCCGGTCTCTCTTCTCCCACAGTACCAGCTGACTAACTGATCCACATGCCCATCCTTCTTAAACCTCTACCAGCAGCACAGCCAGACTGACAGGCCTTGAAACCACAGGCCTGTGAGGTTCACTAGCAGCAGGTCATCTGAGGGTCTCCTTCAGCCATCTCTTGAAAGAACCAGGGCATCAGCTTCAACGACATGGCTGGGAAGCTTGTCCCACACATCCTTATTCGTGAGAAGATAGCGAGACCTCTTCAGCGTTACTGAGCAGAGAGCCCTATGGGATGGGAGCGAGAGGGAGAGGGGGGTCGGGGTAATGATAGAGGAAGACGCAGAGATAAAATGGAGGCAAGGCGGGGCCAGAGAAGCAGAGAGAGAAAAGGAGGAGGATCAGATGGAGAGAAAATGTGATGAAAGAGGTGTTCAGAGAAGGGGCTCGGGAGACAGAGAGAAAAGAGGAGGTGAGGAGAGAGAAAGACTGAGAAAGAGCCTGTGTGGGCTCTGGTGGTGGTACAGAGAGCACGGGCAGGCCTGGCAGCCACAGAGCTGGAAAGAGCCCAGCAGTCTGACAGCCCCGCAGGCAGACCTCACCTCTGCTCACCTCGGGCACAGCAGTGAGGGGGGCCGGGCGCTGGGCACACTCACAGCCCTCTCAGCAGGCGCTGCCTGATGCATAATTGAGTGTGGCGACAGTTAAGTGCCCTCAGCCTTGGGCTGGAAGAGACATTTTATGATGGCGCTTAAAGTAATGTCTGCTGCACAGGGTGTTAATACCATTGTGAATTGGTAAGACTGCTTTTTATTTGTGCTGATGGGCGCACGTTCAAAATCGCTTTATTGGCCTGTCGTGTTGGCTTATGGTATATTTTACTACATTTTTTTAAAAAATTGATTTAGTTGATTTGATTTAACTCTTTCTTGTAAAGGAACAATTAAAGGTTTATTCCCTGCTGAACAGAGAAGAAAAGAAACACAACGTTTTGGCTGTGGAGCCTTCTACGGGTCCTTGACCTCCTTGAGCCCTTTCTTGTAAATACCGTGGACAAGAATTTACAGTATAAATATGGAAAGGTCAGAAAATAGGCTATCTAGCCCATTTAGATCACGTCATTGCATCAAATGAATTAATAACGGCTGATCCAACACATGGTCAGGGGGCAGCTGGACAGGAAGGCAGTCCATTGCAGGGCACACACAGACACGAAACATACGCTCACGGCTCATTTGGATGCTAACAGCTAATTAAAACAAGGCTCTCATTCAGCACTTTCTTGAAAGAAGCCAGGGTATCGGCTTCCACAACAGTGCTGGGTAGCTTGTTCCATACTCCCACAACCCTTGGGGTAAAGATGTGTCTGCTGTCCTCAGTTTTACATTTATTTCCCCTTTTTGTGCCATTTGTGTCATCGAGACTGATTCCAAAGCAGATATATCTTTCCTGTAGCACGCTGACCAAAATTACACACAATATTCTAAATTAGGCATGACTAGTGCATTTGAGGTTAGTAAAATTCTGACCCTTGCCTACCTTATCCTTACCCCAACCCTAACCTAACCCTAACAACAATACAGAACATCTGGAGCCTCAGTGGATACATGATTAATAGAATATCCATTATATCTCTATTCATACAAAATGAAGCATGACACATGATTTTTTAACAATGGTTTTCCCTTTTTGATCTTTTTTCATTGAGGTTTTTGTTGCTTTGGAATACATTTGCTGAAAAGATGTTTTACAATAACATGAAAACCATTATCACCTAAATTTACACAAAAAAAACATCCACTTCAGCAGCAGAAATCATTGCTGTGTGACTGACTTGAAAGGGTTAAAAACCTCAAGAGAGTTTTGTTTATGACATCTGGCTTTGTAATAGTTTCTTGGTAGAGCAGTAAAAAAAAGTTACAATCAGCACCAAATCAGCTGGTATTAGAGAGGGTTGAGTATTCTATCCCCAAGATCCTGTGTAGGAATGTGAAACCTGGAGCTCACAGCCTTGTCAATCGAGTCTGTAGCACTAATTCAGTCCTGCTGTCCTCATTAAAGCATTTAGTGGGATTTGTTTGCAACTAAAGCATCATTATAGGAACATAAAATCATACGAAAGGTTACAAATGAGATGAGGCCATGTGGTTCAGGCTATTAGCTTGCTGTTCTAGCTGTTTATGAATCTCAGCACGATATCGAGTCCTGTGGTCTCAGTGGAAGAAGTGGTACAATTCACCTTTGTACAGAAGTATCGTTTCCAAAACTACTGTATTGTTTCTGTGTTTTTTCCTGGGATGCTGAACTCAAGACCCGCACATCTGAAAAACACTTTTCAATGATAAAGGGGCAGACACCCCCTCAATGGAATTGTGTGCTTCTGGATCGACTGACCAAGAGTGACTGACAGGTTTTTACTCCAAACGAGCTGTTAATCAGTGGCTAATTAATTAAGAAATAAGAACATTTACCAAATGAGAAGATGCCATTGGGCCCATTGAGTCCATCTGGTAGTTGGTACTTAATTGATCTGAAGACCTTATTCAGCTGTTTCCTGAAAGAACCCGGGGAATCAGCTTCAACACCATGCCTGTGTAACTTGTTCCATACTCCCACAACCCCATGTCAGCCTTTTTTCGATTTGAGACATATTTGCAAATTTGCTGTCAGCTCTTCAAGGGTCAAATGGGATTTTAAATGGGATCAACGCTGTTCCAATTTCTGAGTTTAATAAATGCCCTCATTGTGTTTTATACAGTACCCTCCCCATTGTGGGTGCGTCCAATACAGTACCCTCCCCGTTGTGGGTGTGTCCGATACAGTACCCTCCCCGTTGTGGGTGTCTGATACAGTACCCTCCCCGTTATGGGTGGGTCTGAAACAGCATCCTCCCCACTGTGGGAGTCTCTGATACAGGGCCCTCCCCGCGGTGCAGTCCACTGTGGCTAAGGATCTGCAACCATGGCTAGAAGGTTGCTAGTTCAAATCCCATGGCTGGCAGAAGAATCCTACTCTGTTGAGCCCCTGAACAAGGCCCTTAACCCCAACTGCTTTAGGGTCGCCACATAAATAGCTGACTTTGCGCTCTGACCCCAAGCTTCTCTCCCTGGCTGTGTGTCTCATGGAGAGCAAGCCAGGGTATGCAAAAAGACAAACTCCTAATGCAAGAAATGGTATATGGCCAATAAAGTGATCTCTTATCTCTTATCTTTAATCCCACTGTGGGTGTATCTGATACAGCATCCTCCCCACTGTATGTGTCTGATACTGTGCCATTCCCATTGTAGGCATGTCTGATACAATGTCCTCCCCTCTGTGTGTACGTCTGATACACTATAATTGCCACCTGTGCCTGTTCATCATCAACCAGTCAACTAAACAAGATCTGTTTAGTCAGAACTAATGACAAGAAAATCGAGGATAGGCTGAGAAAGGCTCTCTGAGGTTCATGCAGCTCCACTGAGTTATCAGCTAGCACTGAAGAGGTCGGCTGGAATGAAAACCAGGAAACACACCCAGTGTTCCTCCATGTCCAGGGTCAGGAAGCACTTGATTAGAGTGATTATTCCAGGGGTGGCCAGTCCTGAGCCTGGAGAGTCCCATCCAGCAGGTTGTATGTAACCCTGAAATCATCAGCTCACAAACACTTGTCACACTTCACTTTGACCAGTAATGCAAGGGATTTGTGCAATGAAGTAGTTTAGATAGCAGTTCAAATGAAACGCCCAACACCAAATAGCTTTCAATCACCACAGGTGGCAGTTCATGACCTAAGTGAAACAATTCAATGACTAAATTCATCATTATCTTTAAATGGAACCATGTCTTTACCGATGATCTAAGGGTCACCTATAAGACCTGAGGGATTGGGACCCTCCAGGTGCACAGCTGGCCACCCCTGGACTACATGGTGAAGACGTTCAACTTGTGCTCGAGCTGTTCCCCAATGTTTCATCTCATTCTGGCTTTGTAACAAAAGCCCTTTGTTTCGCAGTGTAAGGTGAGCCTCTCCTCCTTCTTCCAGACACTGCCCGGCCTTGACAAGGTTCAATTGAAATGAACAGAAGGAGGGTAGTAGCTGTGGTTGATCCTGTAATTAGCCCTTCAGGACCAGTCTAAATTAGTATACTAATTAGCCTCCATTGCAATGAACCATGTATGCCAAGATATTCCCCAGCGGTGCACTAAAACGGTTCCCAATTAAGATGAATCCCGGGTGGCCATACCCACCCCTTAGATGTTCCTGATATTGCAAACCAAATCACACCATCAAGAGCTTTATAGGAAGATGGATTTCCCACATTAACTACAGATAAGTGATAAATGTAAGCAATTCTGCAGTGTTAAATGAGATTTACAGTAATCATGATAAGTGTTACAGCCTCGTTACTAGATCCCAACCAGTAGACTAGGAGGGAATGGTGTCTTGAAAAAATGTTATAGTAGACTATTTGCCAAGCTAAGGGGTTAGTATATGTGTTTTTATCGGTAGTGTCAATAAATTTCCATCCATGCATTTTCTAACGAATTCATCCAATTCAGGAAGCTAGAGCTTATCCCAGCAAGCAACAGGCGCAGGCTGGGTTACACCCTGGACAGGAGACCAGTCCATTGCAGGGCACAAACAGACATGCACTCTCTCACACCAAGGCCAATGTTCCCAGAAGTCAATTAACCCACAGGTATGTCATTGGACTGTGGGAGGAAACAGGAGCACCTGGAGGAAACCCACACAAACATGGGGAGAACATCCAAAATCCACACAGACAGCACCCCTATTCAAATTTTCAATTGACAGCTTACACCGTAGCTCTGTGTGGGTAAAAAACAATCTGTTAAACACTGATAATGACATAATTTCATACCATGGACGGGCTGGGAACCAGGCTGTGAATGACTTCTTCAAAAGAAATGTATCACTTAATGCAGCAATACATTCACAAAGTTATTACCAGGAAAATACCCAGTGTTTTTAAGCAGATGTCCTGAAATTTTATTGAACAGACATGAACTACAGTAGGAACGTTTATTGTACTGATTATAATTTGCCACCAGCAGCACTGATCATTAGGGTATCATTAGGGTATCTACAGTGAAACTCACATGCCAGTATCATGTTTCATGTTGGCCAAGATTAACAGCAATACAAGATCTTCATCTGTGATTCTGAATTCCGACTGATGTTCTGTCCCATTTCTCTTGTTTCATAGTGAAATCGTTGTAATCAGAAAGGCTTTAATTCACAGCTGGGGCTGATCCTTAAGAAAGTACACTAGCTCTTCTCCAGTTATTCCATAAGTGGCATACTGAAATCAAAGCCAAATGACTCACAGAGATGCTAACAGATTGGGTTGTTGCTTAAAAACTGTTGTAGTTGCAGGTTTGTTTCAGACACTTCCAAGCAGAGTCACAGTGAAGTGTATGAGAACCCAGACAGAGAGAATTCTCCCAGTGAGTCAAGATCTCAATCAGTCTGACCTGTCAAGACTGAATCTTTCAGTATGAAATCCTCATTGAATCGGTCTGTGCTGTATAATGTGGGATGAAGCATCCTCCATTACATTCTTCAAAGAACCACATTTTAACAAGAATCAAATGAGTATGAGTATCAGTCATAAAAGAGTATGAGTACATCTCTGTACATGAGTATAGAGATTGAGTACAATCAGTATGAGTAACCTTGGTTCATATGGTCTATTTGGGCATCTTTTTGTGTCAGGTGTGTCCACCCTAATCTCACAATGACTGGAGAACTGGAGAAAAACATTTTTTGCCTGTTTGGAGGATGATTTTAACTGCCACAGATGCCATCCTTTTGAAAACATAAAATGGAAAGGGCTTTCTGACTAGAAGGGAACACACAGTCACAAATGAAAAAAGTATTTTACACCATTGTTCCATCTGGGGAGAGACTGATTTAGAGGAATTCCAAGTTTCGAAAAAGATAATCAAGAACCATAAGAGTGTTTTTGGTGTAAGGTATGTCTGTCCTAACTCGAATGGACCTAACTGCTAACATTCTTTTCAGTTTCAGCCAGCAGCTACATGTATATCACCCTGCAACTCCCAACTGGCAGCCCCCTGAAGCTCAGCAAGTGTGAGTCTGGTCAGTACCTGGAGGGGAGACTCCTGGGAAAACTAAGGTTGCTGCTATAAAAGTTTGTAGTGGGGTCAGTAGGGGGCGCTCACCCTGCAGTCTGTGTGGATCCTAATGTCCCAGTATAGTGATGGGGACACTGTACTGTAAACAGGTGCCGTCCTGCAGATGAGACCTAAAACTGAGGTCCTGACTCTCTGGGGTCATTAAAATCGCAGGACATTTCTTGAAAAGTGTAGAAGTGTTACTTTGGTGTCCTGGCCAGATTTCCTCCTAATAATCCCCATCTATAAACTGGCTTCATCCCTCTACTCTCCTCCCTACTGATAGCTGGTGTGTGGGGAGCGTACTGGAGCACTATGGCTGCCATCTCATCATCCAGGTGGGGCTGCACACTGTTGGTGGTAGAGGGGAGTCCCCATTACCTGTAAAGCGCTTTGAGTGGAGTGTCCAGAAAAGCACTATATAGTGTAAGGATATATTTCTATATTATTTTTGATACTTTCATTTAAATAACTCTTAAAGATTAATCATTATTTTTTAAAACTGTCAGACTTTCTCTTCTTTAAATCCATTTTTACCTTTTCACTTGAGAAAGGGCGTCCATCATCATGAAGTGGTATGATAACTTACACAACAATTTTTCAGGAAAGCAGGCATTCCCAGGATATTGTGCCTACCACGTACAGCACATCAAACTCTTCGGGGTCTGGGACTATGGCATACAAAGCGTGTCAATGCTGTGACTCCTCGCTGAGGTTTCCTAAGGAAATAATCTCTCTGTGCATATGCTATTTATTTAAAACCATTGCGTATGCAATTTAAAGCCCCTGCGTTTCAATTGCACCCCATTGAGGTGGTTTTAAAATAACCTTTCCACAAAAAAGGCAAAGCTGAAGGAATGCCTCATTATGAAGTAACAACTACATGGATTTTACAGGCATTACACAAGTCCAAGAAACTTTAAATATCGCTGCCAGCTTCCTTAAATGTAAAATTTTATGTGAACCTAAAGGGACACTGTGGAGCCTTGGATTGGTCTGGACTCTTACCTTGAAGGTTGTGGGGTCATATCTTATGGTGGGACACCGCTGTTGCACATACCTGTACAGTATAATCACGGATTGTGTTAGGAAAAAATCCAGCTCTCTGAATGATTGCTGGGTTGGATAATCTTGTCAGCCAATTAAATTAGTAGTGTGCTTGTGTTTGTTTAACCCTGCTGTTTGTTTTACATTATTAACGATATAAATAAGAACACACACTATTGGAAATGAAAACACCACAATCTTCACGACGGGCAGTCCTCTCACCATGAGCTGCTCTGCCTGTACTGAAACAGGCTGCCAGCAGTGAGGTTCTAGGCCAACCAGGGCAATATGAAGGGAATCTCAAAAATGCAAAATATCACATACAGTAACACTGCAAACACTACACTGTTTTCCTGGCTATTTTGAGATCCTCTTTTAAAATAATTGTGTATTTTTGCACAAGTACTGTACACCTGAAGAGCATAAATCATCGTAAAGGAAAAAAGGATATCAGAGAGTCACCTTCTCTAAACTCCTTCAAATCCAGATTCAAAACCCTCTTCTTCAGAAAAGCCTTTACTTAACTGGTTCCATTCTTCACCCCTCTGCTTTTCTTAGTACTACCATCCACGGTCTCCTCTGTATATTGTAGTTGTGTTTCATCTTGTGTATTCTTTTTATTTATTGTTATTGTCATTCTGTAAAGCGCTTTGAGAAGCCACCTTTAAAGGCGCTCTATAAAATAACGTTTTTTATTATTATTATCCTCCGCGCATTGTGCTTCAAATGACAGCACAGCACGAAGGACACAGAGAATGGGCGTAGGTAGGAGAGGCGCTGCACACATGGAGAAATCTCACTCATCTGGAGTGGGAGTTAGAAAAGAGCCACTGGAGGTTCCTCAGGAGAAACAGGGCATTTAAAGAAGAAGGTCATTCACAACAGTTGTCAGTTAACTTTAAGACCGGAAGCACATCTTGTTCACTCCTGGCTGGAGTGGTTTCCAGTGAATACAGAACTGACACTACGCCAGTTGTGCTCACCCACATAGCGCAGCGCTGACACTTGTGCCTGTTCAGCATATGACTGCGAAGGGAGTCTAACACAGATGTTGCTGTGTACGGGTCATGTTATGCCTTCTTTCAGCAGTACGCTCTGATCTTAACAAAGCACTCCTTTTGAAGAGGGTGTTCTTGAAAACAGCCTCTACAACACACAGTAAACTGTCAGATAAAAGGCGGTCTCATCAGTGCAGGTGTCAGAGTTAAAGGACGTTGCAGAACTTAGCTGTCTTCCTTCCGTGAGAAAGTCTCTATTCCTTGGCACAGCCAATCCATCATTCATGCTTATTGAAAATAATCAAGCATGATCAAAGTAATAGCGTGTATAATAGAGCATCAAATGCTCTTCAACATCTGTTTGTAACAGAGACAACTGCAGAACAAGGAGATAAACATAGGGGAGTCGTGGCAGACTGTAAGGGATTAAGGCCCCGGAGACACAGCAGGAGAATCACATGGAAAACTCTGATGGGGGTAGTTTTCATCCCCTTTCCAGCACAGGACCTGCTGAGGTGTTGATCGTGCTCTCAGTGCACTTTACATTAGCAGTAGTGGGACAGCAACATACCTGGTTAATATATGGACAGGCCTTTTATGATCATGGATCATGCTGGAACGGGCAACTTTGGTTATATTTAACTAAGGCTTATACTGTACCTACCAGTGTCCCATTGAGCCTGCCAGCAGCACAAAACAAATACGACAATGGATACAAGGAAATGGAAATGCATGAATGGAAAATGTGCTAATGGCAGGTTATGAGAAACTACTTTATCTCATAGCTACCCATATATGCTTTATATATAAAATAGATATAGCTTAAGCTTGGCAAGGGTTAAAAAGGAGACTTCTACTCAAAGAGATTTACAGTAGGAACACATTTGATCCCTGTGTCTTTGTTCACACATGGAAAATGCTCTCATCTCACCATCATGTCCTGGCCTGGCCAGGTGACCTCTGACCCCCCTCAGCAGTGCTAGTTCACTTGGGATTGGCCTCTCTGTGGGCTATGGGTGTGGCTCTAGCTCAGTAATTGGCCATTGTTTGTGCAGTAAGTGTTCCCAGATCCAGCTGAGGCCAAAGGGTTAATGTGCTGTCGCTGTGCTTATCAGGGAGGAGTCCGGCGTGCTCACAGAGCAGGGGTGGTATGGAAGGGACTGCAGTAAGCTGTGACTGGAAAATGAGTCAGGGATAATACAGGAGGCCCCAGGTCAGCAGGCTGCGATGGCCAGCTCACTGTCTCTGCCTTTCCTGTTTTATATTTGTCGATGTCTGCTGCTGGTGCAGGTGTAAACTTAGAAGCAAGAGCTCACAGAAAATCAAGGAAGGGCACTCTGAAAGAGCTGGAGAGCCACCTTCCACTCAGAACTGTGCACTGACCACAGGGTAGCACAGCATAGAGACTGCTGCTCTGGGTAAATTACAGACAAGGACATTACTGGAAATAATGAGAGGAGGAAACTTTATTGAATGCTTGAGTCTTTCAGTGTGAAATCCTCATTGATGCGGCCCGTGCTGTATAATGCAAGCAGGTGAGCGTTCTGGCGCACTATGGCTGCCGTTGCATCATCCAGGTGGGGCTGCACATTGGTGGTGGTGGAGGGGAGCCCCCATTACCCTTAAAGAGCTTTGAGTGGAGTGTCCAGAAAAGCGATATATAAGTGTAAGCAATTATTATTATTATAATGAATTATTAATGTGGGATGAAGCATCCTCCATTACATTCTTCAAAGAACCAAATTTTAACAAGAAGCCAATGAGCAGTATTATAAAATCTATCACTGTGGTTACATTTCTTTCCAAACCAGCTGATGAAAGGCCTTTTGTCTGAAATGTCCTGGAACAAATGTTTTTTTTTAATCAATTGAAAACCCTCCCTTTCATTTCCGGTCATTCTTTCCACCATGCCATTTGAGCTGCTCTTAACACTTCCTAGTACCAATGAATTATGGGTACGAATTTTAATCCCATATTTGGCCAATCACAATGCTTCAGGAGCCAGCCTTACAACTTTCATCCTGCCTTTACGCACATATAAAGTCTAGGCTGGCAGCCATGGACAGCTGTTTAATTCTTATTAAGACTCATCAGCGTGACAAAGCTAACTATGACCAAAAACACGGACATATTTATAGATAGAAGTAGAATCTTTCTAACTTATCTGACTGCTTGCATGTCTACCTAAATGACGTACAATAAAAGTTGCCTTTTGCAACAAATGTCATTGTAGGGTCCTTGTGCATTTCCACCCTCATTCCAGACCAGCGGAGCAGCCGAAGGCCTGCCGAGAGGAATGCTGCGCTTTCCGATCTGCTGAAATAGAGGCCGTAATGTGTTCCAGATATGCTATATATTCCTGCTACCCACTGAGGCACCGGCACTCTTCCCCTCTTAACATAATAAACCCGAGGGCGCTGGGAAAAACCACACAGGCCGTTCAGTTTAAAATTAACCAAAACATAAGCCGCTCTTCCGCAGTTTCCTGAATGGAGGGTTAAATAAACGGCCCAGCCCAAAACCAGGCGCAGAGGCGACTCCGCCTCCTGCACTTTAACCCCAGAGGTGCCACCGCTGGCCAGACACACGCAATGCAAAGGCCGCATCTGAACACCCCCCCTGAGGGGAAGAGCACCTAGGCCTGCAGTCCCACAGTGACCGTGTGCTTCCTTCGAGGGGCTCCTGCTTGTGTCACACCTCCAGCTAGCACTCGGGTTACAGGCTCAGTCCTATTCCAGAGCCACGACATGCAAGCGAAAAGAACAAAACACCCCTTTACCACCGAGTCACGACAGCACGCATTGCATAAGGGCAAAACCCCCAATTAGAGCTAAACATGAGAGATCTGAGACATTTTAATCACGTTTGACACACCTGAAGCGAAATCTTGCATGCAGCTTGGTAGGCACTTGCAGGGACAGGTACCTGAATATGTATAAATCATTCAGAACAGCTCCAGAATATACAGAAGAAACATTGTATATCAAAATACAACAAAGAACCTGAGATCTTAGTAATGCTAGCTTGTTTTTTTTCAGGCAGCTTGTAAGAATTTGGTGATTGAAAGCGGGCTATTGTACTTGAAGGAGTTTGGCATGAATGCCTAGTTGCCTAACACAGGCACTTAGAAGAACATTAAGCGGCAGTTTCGAGGGGCCAGTCAAAGGTGAACATCCTCAGACCCCCCCCTCCCCCCATCTCTCTCTCCTCTGCAGGACAAGACAGTGCTGTAGGTGCAGCCCCTCTGGGTGAGCCAAGCCAGCCAGCTTCCCCATATACAGACTGCTGGCATGTGCTTGCAATTGACCGCTCCGTGAAATAAGACATAAATAAGAAGTCAAAGATGGCGTGCCGTATTTATTTTCCCTGCGAGCTCTTATTTTTCTAATTCAAAAGGTTTGGGAACTCAAACCAGGCCTCGGCGGGCGGGTGCCAAAATCATGCCCTGACAGTGATGCAGAGCAGCCCCCGGGGAGGCAGCGTGTGGGATCTCCTCTCTGGGCTGAGAGGCAGGCGCGGAGCCGGTTCCCCTTCCTGCAGGTCCACACGCCGCTGGCCGACCCATGCCTCTCCGCGCCGAGGCTCGGCTCTCCTTCGGGCCCGAGGCACGCAAAACGATCACACAAGCTTGAAGTCGTCAGAAAAGAATGCACACTTCACACTCTCCTGTCTGCCTCCCTCATTCACATGTTTGACTTCTCCTTCTCTTTTCCTTTTGTTTTTTTTTCTTCTGGGCCATTTCAGACAACTCATCTTGTGCACCACGAAGAGATCTGAAAGCCGAGCACATTCCTCTCTGCAAGACAGCGTGAGTCAAACTCTTCCACGGAAGGGGGCCCAGATCAAAGTGTGCTCTGCAGAAGTCCATGAAGCCTTCTCTCACAGCTGGTAACTGTCTTTACCTGGAGAATACGAGCAGTTTACTGCTGTGCAGGTTTTATTGACCTGTGTGTAGGTGAAAGATTTACGAGATGTTAAAAAGTCTGCCTTGTATTTTGTGTTGCCCGCCCTTCTTGCATATTTTACAAGTGCGGGATTTCATCTGCTTTCTGCAGTGCATGAAGTAAATGTCTGACTGTAAATTGTGCATGAAGATGTAATCGCTCATCAAACACATTAAGTCTGGCTCGCTGGGATCTTGTGAGTATTTTGTCTGTCGAATGCGCAATTCATTGCAAAGTATTAACAAGGCTGTAAGAGTCCTGAGTTGTTCTCAGCTTACAGGCACTGCCAATGCACAGTACTAATGTTGACCTCTCTTGAGATGCTGTCTCCTTCATAACCAGCCAGCCCAAGGAGGTCTTCTCTCAGTTTCGCACTGCAATCACCCTGAATTCTATGACACACCCCAGATAGGTTCTCCATTCTGTGCACCACTGCCTGGAGAAGCACAGAAATATCCAGCAACCCCAGGAAAAAAATATGGCTCCCATCACAGCTCACCATCTGCAGCACTTGAAACATTGCTCTTAAGGTATATAGCTCAGACTATCCTCCTGTGCTAAATTAGCATCTCAGGAAGGGTATTAGGATGTGAGTTTAACTCCTTCTCAGTGACAGGAGTGTAGGGACTCTCATTAAAACAGGAAAGACATTACAGCATTGTACAGGGTTTTCAGACACTGGCCCTGGTACAATAAAGGGTGATGCCATCTAATCTTGCCATGCCAACTCTGCCATCTGCCCAGCTGTTGGGTGGTAAGAGACAGATCAGAGTAGAAATGCAATGCTGCCATCATCAGTCACAGAAGCTCCCTGCCAGTGCAGGAGTCTACAGCTGCTGAGGTGAGGTTAGGGTACTGCTGTGCTGTGATGAAGTCTACACATCCATCCATTTTCTAACCACTGCGGCCAGTTCAGGGTGGCAGTGGAGCTGGAGCAATAGATGCAAGGCAGGGTACACCCTGGACGGGACACCAGTCCATCACAGGGCACATACAGGCACAGACACACACTCACACCAGGGCCAGTTTTCCCAGAAGTCTATTCACCTACAAGCATGCCAGAAAACTCACACAAACACAAAGGACATTCAGGTGCTAACCACTGCGCTACCATGCCTACCTGTGATGAAGTCTTGCACTGGACATGTTTGTGTAAATCAAGGTTGATATTCAGCTCCAGTAGGCATCAGTGATTTCCCACCTTTAGCAGATATCATTTTTTAGTAAGTTAAAAAGTAATTTGCTTTACACTTTAATAATTATTTATATTAAGTGGATGTGTCACACTGGTGGTGGTGGAGGGGAGTCCCCAATACCTGTAAAGCGCTTTGAGTGGAGTGTCCAGAAAAGCGCTATATAAGTATAATCAATTATTAATTATTATAATTATTAGCAGCATACCATGTTGTGTTTTTCCAGCAGTTTGTGGAATATGGAAGCTTAAATGACCGTGTCTAACTGTGTCACCATTTCTGCTGCAAACACAAGGAGAATTTTAACACCTGCAGAAAAAGTCTACAAAAACAAGGAGTGAGCACAGTTAAAAGTGCTGAAAAGGGGCTCATAAATGATGGCTAAAACTGGCCTCCTGCATTCCCTTACAATTTCTCATCAGAATCACACTCTGCTACTCAACAATTGAAAATACATGTGACATAATGCATGTACATACAGTTTATTGCATTCGTGTATTGAAAATACATGTGATAATCTGTGTACAGTATACTTGTCTTTTAGATACCTACTGTATGTGGAATTTGCCACAACCATTCAGACCTGACTATGGCTGGAACTCTGTCTTCTCCCTTGTGGAAGATTAAAAACAATAGAAAATGCATAAGGTTCACTAGCATTTCCCCCAACCACATTACACCAGCATGCAAGCCACACATGTCCTTACCGCTGAGCCTGGTATCTTTAGGAACAAACGACCAAAATAATTTGAGGTCCTTTCTGGAAAGAGTCAAAAGGTGTCATTGCAAACTGTCACGAATCAGATCACTTCAGGTTGTTCTTGCAATTTTTCAAACTGTACACTTTTACCTTCCTTTTCATCAGTGTGTACAGTGTACACACCCCTGAGGTTTCCTTTCACCCACAGGTTGAAATTTGTTTTTGTTTTGTTTCTGTATTCCTCTCTTCCATGCCCAATGGTCAACTGTTATTAAGTTCTCAAATGTTTGAGCACTCTGTAGTTACTGTATGTGCTGTGAAGGGTGCTGTACCAAATGGAATCGTACATGAATGGGGCTGAAGAAGCCCCTTTAGTGACAGAAACATCATTAAATTTGTCAATGACTCACTGTCAGTCTCCTCCAAGAGGTTCTGTTGAACTTCTAGCAACTTCATGTGTTAAAAAACCAAAGATGGTTTTTGATCCTAGAAAGCAATCACCAGCTGCAAAACCAACTGTTATTGAGGAGTAAGAAACTGAAATTGTCAACATTTATAAATCTCTTGGCACTGTTTTTGATCACAAACTAACCTTTGAGGAAAACATGGACGCCATGTGTAAGAAGAGCCAAAAGAGATCGTTCTTCCTGAGAAAACTCTGCTCTTTTAACGTGTATACTGTAGTACCAAGATGACCAAATTCTATAGACATTTTTTTGGAAATCTGCTTTAGTATTCACTGCTGTAGCCTGGTTTGGTAAGCTGAATACACTCAATAAAAACAGACTGAGCAGGAAAGTGAAGACAGACAGCAATGTTATGGGTGCACAACAGCTACAGCTGGCAGACATCTGCTGTATACCAAACAAGTAGTGCAAAAGGCCAGTATAATCCACTGACTGTCATGACCACCCCCTGCACAGTGAATATGAGCTCCTTTCAGGACGTCCAATTGGACTATGTACATACAGTAGGTTTCAGTAGAGACAACAACATCCAAAGACTGAAAGCCCTGTGAATGCTTGGAATACTTGCTGAGAAACGTTTGGCTGAACCGGCTCGGTTAATGGGAAGCCATCTGGCCACAAGACGAGGGGGCTGGAACCCCTTTCAGACCGAGTGAACCCAGGGCCAGCTGCAAGGGGGAGATGGGGCGGAGGAGGGTCGCTCGAGTCGAATGTGAAGGGAGGCGTTTGAGTTCAGGTTATGTACAGTAGCTAGTTGGGTGGCGCTGGTGATTAGGAGCAGCTGTATGAGATTGACTTGTCATTGTTATCCCTGTGCTTCAGTTAATAACTTCCATTTAAGTGCAATAGATTTTTTTTCACAGGGCAAATAATCTGCTTAATTTGGACAAGTAATTGTTGGCTCTGTGGCTAAAGATCTGCACCTGTGGCTGGAAGGTTGCTGGTTCATATCCTGCGGCTGGCAGAGGAATCCTACCCTGGGGGGCCCCTGAGCAAGGCCCTTAACCCTAACAGCTCCAGGGGTGCTGTATAAATGACTGACCCTGTGCTCTGACCCCAAGTTTCTCTCCCTGTGTGTCTCATGGAGAGCAAGTTGTGATATGCAAAAAGACAAATTCCTGATACAACTGTATATGGCCAATAAAGTGATCTGATCTTATTTTATTTTTTTGTCATCAAGTACCTACTGTATCTCCCTCACTGCCAACCTAACATTATCTTTCTAAACTGTGAGGATTATTTAAGGCTTCTAACTTGTCTTTTCATCTCATGCATGTATGTACAGTATCTTATTTGTTCATGGGTTCAGGTTGTGTTAAATGTATTATGTGTTGTGTTATGTCTTTTACCTGCCCGCAGAGCACATTTCCTATCTGGGACCAGAAAGGAAGAACACAAGAAAGAGACCCTTGCATATTGAAACAATGCATACATTCATTCCAGCCTGCGGCTGACAAACTGTGTTACTTGTTTTCATACGTCTTTTAATGACACTAAAGATGTGCCACCTCAGAGGTGTTCACTGTGCTGTTTTATTGTTTTACTGGGACTTTGCTGTTTACAGAAATTAATTTTGGCTTGCAGAACTGTTCTGTGATATATGAGGATCTTATCACCACTTTCTAAGAATGTATGATTCCAAGATCGTATGATTTAATAAAGCAGATTGAAAGCACGATAAAGCTTTAGGAATGCACAGTGGAAGATGGCTACAGTAGTGCAGAAGACAGAGGGGGGTGTGTGTAGTCACCGTGCACACATACAGGGGACTTCGACAAGTCTGGGTCTCAGTCCAAGTGAACCACAGAAGCCCGGCAATTATCACCATACTCATCCAGATCAGGGAGCAATGAAAATGACAGGACTGGCAGTTTCTCTACCACACCTCACCGCAATCCACTCCCCTTTAGACATGCTCCGAATTCTTGATCCGCGTAGGGCACTGGGTGATACCCGATAGAGCCCCACGGCTCAGAACAGAAGCAGTAGTTACATAACCACCCGTCTGCTGCCTGCCAACACTTCGACATGGGGGGGCAAAGGTCAAAGGACAAAGGTCACGGTGCTCAGGCAGTTCGGCACACGCAGATTCATTTGCGCAAACACTGTCTGGGCCTAACTGAACTCTGTGCTCTTCTGTTATTTTTTTTTTTTTTAAATGTCCTTAATGGAAGAACTACAGTGGACAGAATGAGTTGAAAAGAAACAACAAGTGTTCCTTTTAAAAACAGTGCGTTGGTAATGCAAAATTAATTACACGTGAACTGCCAAGCCGAATAAAATATGTATTCCCAGCTCATGAAAACCCATTTGAGCTGTCACTGCAAACAGCCTGCAAACAAGACAAGTTACACTCATGACAGAAATGGAAACTTTTTAGCATTTTAAACTATGATTGTGCACATTTGCAAGAACATTAATGGCACAACTTCAAGCCATTCTCTTGAATCACGTACAGTATGTTTTATTGCACTGAAAGATGTGGTAAATTACACTCAATGACTAGAACCAATTTACAGTTATGCAGCCCATTGTGAAAACTCCCTCTGAGCTGCCCGTTGTGTCTCCCACTCTCCTAGAATCCTTTCCTGAAAGCTCTGAATGAGTCACTGTCATGCTGAATCTTACTCCTACAAGCACTGTAGACCTGAGAACCTCTGAACATGGTCATCAAATGCGTGACCTCCAAAGGTTTTGTTTTATTCATCCTAGCTGCACCAGATTGCTGGGCTCTCATGCTTACATCAGTGCTTTGTAATGTGTTTAAAAGACTGAGCCAGGCACGCCCCAAATCACCGCTAATAGAACTGCTCACCCCCAGCACAGACAGATCCATCAGGCAGCAGGGTCACTGAGCTTGACCTCACCTAGAGAGAATTTAGGTCGTTAATTCTCAGAGGGTGAGTGATGTCCAGTAGGATTCACCCACTGGCTCTCGGCAGAGTGGTGTGGGAGTTGGTGTACGTCTGCCTGAGGACCTTCACCTGTGTGTGTAAAACCGTGTCTCAGTGGGGCATTACACGTTTCAGGATTACAGGTACACCCTGTTCTCATGCCACACGAACATAATGATCATGATAGCAAAGCGCTGACGGGCTGTTACCCGCCAGCTACGAGCAAGATTACCATCTTTGATCGTACACAACCATTAATCTCCTCATCTGCTCCCCTCTTTAGAAGCGCCGGGGAATGTGTTTTGTACCAAACAAAGCCTGGATCAGGCAGCTGTCAGGAATAGCTATTTGTTTTGAATATTTTTATGGTCACCAGCAGACCGCAGAAGCCTTAGCAACAAGCCGGCAGCTCTGTCATGTTTGCGCCTGAAATCGAGTCCCCCCTTTTCTCTCTTCACAAACAGTCCGCTGGTGCCGGGTTAAACAATGCGTGCTAGAACATTTCTGTAAAGTTTTCTGTAAGACAAGCTCGTTTACAAACCGTTAAATTCAGCTAGAACATTCTCGATGTGAAAAAGAAATAGTTCGCCTGGCCGTCCAGAAAATAAAGGCAAACCGTTTCGAAACTCTCTTTTTTATGCGAGTTACAAATCCAGAAACATTTGTATAAAATAGAAAAAAAAATGGAAAAGGGTCAAAACGTTTTGCGATTCTCTGTTCGCTTCTCGGTACAATATGTTAACAGCTGTTGTTAATATAATGTTAAATGTCAACCTTTAACTACAGTGCAATGAGTAGTTAATTCCACACTAAAAAACACAAAACGTGGCACCTGAAGGAGGCTCGACGTCCGAAACATCATGTTATTTATACTTTTCAGCGTGGTTTCAACCTCAACTCGTGCCTTGACAGCCGACAGCTCCCCACGCCCTAACCTCTGTAATTACAGCGCCATAATACGGCACGTCAAGGCTGTCTACTGCAGCCATTTTGAGTCCGGCTGAAGTACGTGTTCTCGTGGCACACATCATGCGTGGGTACTGCTTGTCAGAAGCTCGACGTGAACGAAAAAGGGTAAAAACGACTTCTGAAAAACGTCAGGCGTGAGGGGGCACACGCACGAAGAGAGCAGCAAAGGTGATCTCTAAGACCGCCGCCGTTCCGAGCATGCCGACCGAAATGGGGCGGAGAAGGGTTAAATACGTATTTCCTTCCTCTCGATATCATTAATAGCGGCATGATTTATCGCCTGCTCAATTATTCAGTGAAGGGAAAACCTTGGCCTGATTAAAACCCAGCGATATCAGATTCTTGCTCGCTGTTCATTAGCTCATTAAGTGACTTCCCCCTCTCAGTCCAGCAGATGGGCGCAGTGCCAGCCTATAGGCCAATGCAAGGCAGCAACAGAGAGATTAGCAAGGTCTGCCCCAGCTTTGTCCAGGACCAAACATACTGTAACGCTTACGGCCGACAAGCAGTGTGTGTAAGAGCCGGCGTACCAGAGCGGGTGACGTCACCGCCCTTCCCTGTGATAGCAGGACCACAGCTACTGGGCTGTGGAGAGATCTCTCTTTGGCTCACGGGGCTAGGTCGCTGCAGAGAGACGCGGAAGTCCCGGGTTCGAGCCCCGGACGGTGCAGGGGCCGACCTAATGCGGCAAGGGCCCCGCCTGAGCCCCCGTTGCGTTACATTGGTGTCAGAAGTGGGATGCTCTCCCCCGCTTAAATCGCCGTCCCCGGCGAAGGGCTATCCCATCCCACTTCTGACACCAATGTAACGCAACGGGGGCTCAGGCGGGGCCCTTGCCGCATTAGGTCGGCCCCTGCACCGTCCGGGGCTCGAACCCGGGACTTCCGCGTCTCTCTGCAGCGACCTAGCCCCGTGAGCCAAAGAGAGATCTCTCCACAGCCCAGTAGCTGTGGTCCTGCTATCACAGGGAAGGGCGGTGACGTCACCCGCTCTGGTACGCCGGCTCTTACACAGTGCCTGTCGGCCGTAAGCGTTACAATACTATTCCAACTCATGGGGCTTCTCCACGGCAAAGGAGCATTGGAAAGGACTATGGACAGGCACTGAGGAGGAAAAACCTGCTACTTTGAGTTCCTGTGGAGGACTGGATGACTGGGGGGGGGACTCATTTATTGTTCAAATCCAGCCCAGGGCCGGTACCCACTTGCTGGGCTTGAGAAGGAACAATCACCCTTTTTAATAACCTTTGTAAGGCAATAGCGATTGTATGGTTTTGTTAAGAGTGTGTACTCGTTGAGAGACGTCTATTGTGAAATAAAGTTTATTTTGTTGACTAAAATAAAAACTCCATCTACTTCCATTGAAGAACCAGGAGGCCACATTCCAAAATAGACTGAAGAGTAAAAGTATTCACCCCCTTTCAATGATGTGCCAGTGTTTGGATTACAAATGATCCACACACATTTTTAAAGGTAAATATTTTAAGTTGAATTGCTCAAAGTGAACACTGTTAGGTGGAGAAAGGAAGTTACATTGGCCGTATAAACTGCAGAGTAAAATCCCAAACTAAAATATGGCGATTGTAGAAGTATTCACCCCCCTGAGCCAATACCTGGTGGAAACCCGTTAGGAAGAATGACTGTTGTGGGTGTTTTTGGATAGACCTTTACCATATTTCTGCACACTAGAAAGGTTTTTGTGGATGCTGAATGTGGCATAAAACAAGGCATAACAGAATAAACAGGCTCTTGCTGCTTACACTTAATTATTTTGTTGTTATTTATACTTAATAGTCGTCTTAAATAAGGATAATGTAGTTTAGGGGTCTAGTGCCATGTAAAAAATATGAAAACCTTGATTTTATGCAAGCACCTGCACACTGTAGTGAAAAAGTTCAGTGTGATTTCCATTGCGCCCTGGTGCTGAGTGGGTCTTTATTTGTGTGACGGCTTTCATCACTGCACTGAGTGTTGGGAGAGCTCCAGGTTAGCCCCTACCTTGGTGCAGTGTGGTGGAACTGAATATAATATTGTTGACAGTGGGTTCTTGGCTGAATAGATCTGCAAACTGCTGCTTGCAGTGAGTGCTGACTGCCTCCCTTTCCCCGATCACATCTCCCTGCTGCTTAGATCTCCAAGAGGACTGGTCAATTCTATGGATATCATTGACCTCTGCAGGGTGTTGAATCTCCTCGTCGGTCCACTACCTGTCTTTCCTTCTCTTGCTGGAGGGCCAGCTTCTTCTGCTTAGACCTGGGGTCACTACGTCTTGCCCAGGGACCTTTGTGCTTGTGATTAATAAGCGGTTTTCGCCACACTAGTTCCTGTTGTTTTGTGGTGTAAGGCCCACACCTGGTGGTGTTTTTCGCAGGTGTTGGTGATTCCAGGTCTCCCTAGGCGGTGTGAACAGTTTTCTTCTCTTCGTTAATTGTTGGCTTGAGAGAGAACCTCCTCCTTTAGTTGGATTGTGTCAGGACACTTGGAGGTCTCATTCTGCTGCAGCTTTTGTCTGCCACTGAGATTCCAGGTGGCTCATCTTCTTCCACCCGTCTTCCCTTTGATGACTTGGTTGCCAGAGCCCTTTTTGCTAACAATTGGAGAGCATAGAAACCCTAACAGCTCAGGGGTCCTTCTGTAAGTCATCCTGCAGTATATTTCTGATTGTCCTTGGAAGAGTGCTCAAGCACCACTAGTTTTATGATATTTCATACAGGAACTTCTAAAGTCCCTGTTGGCCACGGTCTATATCTAGATCTACCTCTATATCCATCTTATTTCAAGAGATCCCATTGGTTTTTCTGTTCATTTTCTGTCATCGGTTTGACTTGCAGTCTTTGTCAGTGTTAGCATCCAGTCAAAAAGATGGCCGCCCCATTCGGTAGTAAAGAGAAGGATTGAATGATGGGACAGGGAGCGAAAAAGGAGTCCTGCCACGCAGTGAGCTCCTCTTAACAGGCGTCTGAGCCTGAGGATGAGGGGGGGTATGTTCTGAAACCGGCGAATGTGTTGTTTCGTCACCCATTATTTCGGTGGCAGTACTGGGGAGCTGAGAATGAAGTGAGGTCATGTCCTAAGCACTGTGAGACGAGAACATTAGGTGCACTGGGGCAATGGAGCCTTTCTTATAATTAGCTGTGGAACAAATGCCTAATGGATGTAATTTTCTGTTTCCTGATATTAACCATAATCTGAAAAGAAAACGTTCAGCTATTTACAACCTTGTAAAAATACCATTTTGCGACACGGCTTTCTAAACACATTGGGGATTTACAGCAAGCGTGTCTGTTAAATAAAAAGCAGGGCTTGGATGACTTATAAAAATTGTTACACCTCGCTTTCGCAATGTGGCTCGTGCTCCACCACCGCTAGCCTTAGCTAAAATAAAAAAAAGGCGATTGCGAGGCAAGTGGCTGTTTTGCTCTGTTTTCTCCCTTCGCCTGTGGATAAAAACCTCGCGCCGCACGGAATCGCGGTGGATGTCGGGGCACGTCAGGCCTGGGACGGCTGGAAATTCTGCTGCCACATTTTTAACAACAATCTTCGGTTGGTTTTGGCAGCCCGCTCCTGAAACAGACTCTAAACTTAGATCCTTTTCTTTGTGTTTTTCATTACCGCGTCTCAGCATACGGAAGAGGTTATCCGTTCAAGCGGGGTTTCGAGGCCCAGTAATCACTGCAGCATGTCTGATCTGACCTCGGCCCGTGCGGTGCCGTTTTCGAAAGAGCTGGGGGGGGTCCGGTCGGGCAGCGCACACGTTTCTGACTGTACATGTGCTGTAAGAAGACGGGCTGATTGTGCTGAAAACAATACCTTTAAACACTAAACATCAGCCATTACGGTCTATTTAATACCTTGTATGCTCACAATGCCCTTCTCAGGTTTATTTGGACTAGTCTGGACTGGATGTTTTTCCGCTGCTATTCAGAACGGCGTGGACCTCAGGGCCTCGGAGCTCCGGTTAGGGAATAGTTTAGGGTATCATGATACACAACGGAGGAGGTGAGAGGGTTCAGCTTAACTGGCCCCGTGAGAAAGAGTCTTATTATTGCTGATGACAACGCAGGGACTGCATTGGATAGGGTGATGCCTGGCAGTGTTTATGCAAGCATTGTCTGTCTATGTCGTAACATGGGCCCAGACTGCTCTGTCTATCACAGACACACCTCAGAGCGACCTGAGTCACGCAGCCCGTGAAAGGCCAAGAGATCTGGCGTGCAGATTCTTCAGAACCTGGGCGAGCGATCTCACTGAATCAGGCCCGTTGTTCATTTTCAGCTCCGTTGCAGGCAGTGAGCTCTAGCTGATGACATGCGCTGCATCAGGAGTGATCTTCAGGCTGGGTTAAAGTTCCTGTACAAATAAAAGAGGCAGAATACCCCCCTTCACTCACTAATGTTTCATATATTCCTAAGGCTGCCATGCCTGTTGAGCTGGTTCATGGTAAGGCAGTGTTTTTTACACCAGAAAACAAGTGAAGACTGCATGCCGGCCCCTCAGAAGACAGTAAATGAAGCGATCTGCCGAAAGCTTGTTTTCAAAGACTTCCTGTGGCACTTGCAGAAATACGAACCATTTCCCCTTTTTTCTAGACCACCACCCCCCCCCTCCAAGACTTCTCTCCAAATCAAATTAAATATTTCCTATGATGTTTTAGCAGAAACACCTGGGAATTTCAGAGATGGAGCAGTAATGGGAGCAGCCTGTGGACCTGGAGTAATAATAACGGAGAAAAGAAGTAACAATAACAATAAGGATGATAATAAAAAATGCTAGCCGGCCTCCCAGTCCTTTGAAGTGCCTTATGAGTACGATGTGGTCCTTGTAAAAAGAGCCATGAGGCCCCTAACCCCTCCTCCTCCCGTTCCCCCAGGATTTACGTGCTGTGATTTAGCCGTGCTCTCTCTGGGCGCAGGAATGCAGTGCATGACAGACATATTTTCCTACATTGTTTCACCTGCTCTAAATGGAACCACATGTGCCTCTGCAGCTTCTCCCTTGCCTGTAATTGGAAGCATATTGCCGAGGGCTTGGGGCTTGGTCTTGGCTAGGAGAGGGACAGGCTGTGACACCCCACGCCCAGGCCTGGGGAGCACATCCGGGCCTGCAGTTCCCAGCATCCCCTCCTTCACATCCTGAGAGGACCGGGTAGCAGGCCGGAGGCAGCAATTGGCATTAGCATGGCTGATTAAACAACTACTGTACCTCCCTGTCCGGTTACCAAGAGGACGTTTCTTCAGAGCGCTGAACACCAGGAGAGAGAATAACCTGAAGCTATTTAATTGGGGATCTCAAAATACCCATCTCTCGTTTCCTCCCGAGGCCAGAGCTCAATTTCAGATGAAGATTTCTGTGGGTCAGAGTGCAGCTCCCTCTTGTGATTAAAGATCTCGCTGGCTTGCACTGGAAATTGTTACCATTTCCTCAAAAGGCAATACCCTAGTTTCCACCTGCCTCCGAGCTTTCACACATTGTATTTCACAGCTAAAGAGCTATAGGAAGTTATTTAGCTTCTTGAGACCAAAACCAGCACAGGCACAGTAAGCAGGTGTAATTCCAGGAAACGCAGACTCACAAGATTGTGGAAACAATGATGTTTTTTTTTTCAAAGGGAAATCTACAATACAACATGTTTAAAAAGTGAATTTGATCGGCAAGGGGTTTTGAACTGGGTTTTTCACAAGCTGGGTTTACATGGGTTCACTGGGATCAGAGGTTTGTATCCTCCACACTTACCTAGAAAAAGCAGCCCAGACCTCTCCTGTAATACACAGGGCGAGTCTCCCAGGGGTCAAACTGAGGACACCACAACCAGGACCTGATCACTTCACACACTGACACACACACGGGGCTTTGCAATGTCAAAATGAGTCACACAAACAATGAATTGCACATTTCTGACTGCCTTGCAAATGAGATTTTTTATTTCACTGTGTCTAACTGAGGCATCTGTAGCATGATAGCAGTGGCAACTTAACCTTGGGAACAGTTATTTCTCTAATTAGATAATTTGTGAGTCCACAAAACTTATTTCCTAGTATAAAAGCCATTATTGAAATTGGAGCTTTTCAATACGTGGGTAGAATTGAGGCAAAATAGAATCATCCTTTTTTAGACGTATAAAAATCAAACTTATTTTTGCTGAATAGTGGATGATTACACTTTTTAACTTTACTTTGACAAAATCCTTTACCTTTCATACCTTGCTGTGACACCTATACACAGCTCACTGTCAATGTATAGGAACGTAAGACAGGTCAAAGATGAGAGGAAACCATTCGTCCCTCTTAGCTAGTTAGGTGTTTTAGTCGCTAATTGGTACAAGGAGCTCATCCACCTGTTGGTTGAAGGAAGTCAGGTTCAACACCATGGCTGGGTAGCTTGTTCCATACTCCCACCACCTTTTATGTAAAGAACTGTCTGCTTCCTTGTTCCAAGGAGATGGTTTTAGATTACCTTGGGGGGACAGACAGTGTGATGTTCTTTTTTTCTTGTTAATGAAGTTTATGGCCACCACCTACAGTACAGTGCATTAGTTAATTAGTTGAGACATTACATTGAAATAATAGATACATTATATTGCTGTTTTAGATGACCTTGTCTGGAAATCTAAGCACAGGCAGGCAGAGCAGAGTCCAAGAAGAGGAGCAGTCACAGAACAGCAGCAGAAGCAAGGCTGTCTTTGCAAGTTTATGCAACACTGCCGACTGCTGGTTAATAATGTCATCTGTGAGGATGTGGATCTGACTCATGCTGGATTGAGTCCACATGATTGTCAGTTCAACAAAGCCCACTAGCCTAGTCTAATAGTCCATTAAATGTCCATAGTCCATTAAGTTCTTAAAGCCTCTTCTAAAACTGGCATAACAGTGTAACACAGCTAATATTCATTAAAGACAAAGTGAAATGTCAGGAAGGAAGGGTAAGCAGGATACAGCAAGGAACCCCTGAAAAAAGATCAGATTGGATTGGGGATTAAAATGTGCATTTAAAAGCATAATCATATAAATCAAATGTCAACAGGCATCCAGTAGGGATACTTCATTTTATCATACATGAACAATGAAACCCAAGGGCATGTGGCTGAACCCTGTCCGCTCCTATCAGCCATCATAATGATACCACACAGCTACTTTACATGTTGAGAGGCTACTGCCCTGCAACTTAAGTGAATCCGCCCTCATTCCAATTCTCATCTAGAAAGTCAAAATAGAGCAGTAAAGCTTTCTAATACATCAACAGTACGTACAGTCTGATGTCTGAACTGGCTAAACGGCCTTGTCTCCATGAAGAACAGCACATGGCACCCATGACCTTTCACCTATGAACTCTTCTAGCAGTTGAGGTCATCTTGGAGCCAGGTACCTGCTTGCTGATATAATGACGTACCTATAAATGAAATGCCTGTGGGGCCTCCTGAGGGGCTCAACAGGTTGTGGCTCGCGTCCGAGCGTGGGGTCAAGCCTGGGTCATGTCACTCGACGGCATTGACAGAGAGTCCCCAAGCAGTGCTACACACCTGGCCGAGCACGATCCAGAGTAAGAGTGGGGTTAGTCAGCCTGGGCTCTCGGCAGCCACGCGGCCTCCCAGGCAGTGCTGTCAGCGAGGGACGTGTCTGTCGCAGACGCTGCCTCACCCCACTGGGCGTAACCTCGCCACTCTCTAAAGAAATGTCCTACCCTGACAGGCCGGAGGAACTGAACCTTTCAAGTCCTGAACCGGGACAACGGAACAAGGGGATGTGATACAGGGACTCAAAATCCTCAAAGTCATGGACAGAGTCAACCCAGCGGAGTTCTTCAGAATGAACAGTGAGACACAAACCAGAGGACACCAGTGGAGACTACATGGAAGGGCAGTGGAAGAACAGCATGCACTTCTTTACCCAAAGGGTTGTGGGAGTCTGGAACAATACCCAACCGATTGGAGCTGATTGATATCCTAGCTACTTTCAAGAAACTGGCTGCACGGGCCGTATGGATCAATTAAGTGTTAACTACCAACTGAGTTAGACTGGGAGCTAGATGACCCCCTCCTGTTTGTAACTGTCCCTGTTTCTTGCCATCCTTATCCGTGTAAGAGGAATATACTTGCGGTCTTGTCAGTTTCAAGTGGCCTTTCAGATAAAGTATGAAGCAGGATGAATCAGGGTTACACACTGTTCAAACCTACTGTTCAGATTGGGGGTTTAAAAAGCAAACTCAGCATATAAAAAGTGAAGACTCGCCTGTGCCATAGCGTTCCACTTGGCAGCAAGTGGCCGATGGATTTAAGAATCCCTGCTCTAAGCTGTGGATTCGACACAATGGCAGTTCTGTGCAAGAAGGCTCATCCACACACATTGCACACAGCACACAGACAGCTTACACCAGACCTGTTTGTGGAGTCCAGAAAGCTCACTGTGGTTGGTTTTGGCATTTTTCTTCCATGCTTACTTCCTCGCTTGCTGTATATTGACCCCCCCAGCTCTGTGCCCCAAGCTGGGCTGTAGGGATTCAGGGTGCTCACCCTGTCTGCGGGTGACCTCCCCTCCTGTCCACCAGAAATACACACAACACTCAGGCCCTCCGAGAGCTCAGATGAGTTCCAGGGCCATTTCACAGTGTGAGGCCCCCTCATTGTTTGGGAAGAAGGGTAAAAAATATTTAAATGTAAAGAATGGCATGATGGGAAGATGAAGGCGGGCATTTTGAAACTCCTAAAGAACGGTAGATTCAACACCGAAAGGGGGACATTTTTATACAGCCGTGGACTTTAGCCGAGAATCACGGTATATGGTAAATGTTTCCAATTTGACTCAAGTGGAGAAACACAGCCAAAGGGTTCAAGTGGGGGACCATGCACCCTGGGCTGAGGTGAGGCCCCCCTCTCATAGGGGCCTGACAACACTGGGGAACACTCTCATCCGGCACAACGCAGAGCGGGGAGCGAGGGAGCGAGAGAGCTGGAGGAGAGGATCCTTGTGGACTTCAGAGGGAGGCTGAAGCACGATGGCTCCAAATGGGGCTTCTCCATGGCGAGGGAGCGCTGGAGGGGACTGTGGGCTCTGTACAGGGACTGATGGACGAAAGCAGGCGGTGGAGCTTGGAGGGACTCTCTCATTGCGCAAATCCAGCCCCATCATCCACTTGCACCGATTGATAAAGGACAATCTCCTTCTTCGGAGAGCTTTTATTTCATGAGCGTGTGATACGGTATACTGTTAGAAAGCGTGTCGACTGTGAACGTGTTTACTTTTGTGAGATGTTTTTTCTTTGGAACAAAGCTTAGTTTGATAGGAAAAAACGAGTGCTCCTAGTCCCATCACTTCACCTGGAGTGCTATGGGGATGTTCTCTGACAGCTTCATTCAGCATCTCTCCTCCCCTAGTGCCAGGAGTGTAGCCACTTTGTTTGCAGGTAATTGAGAGTAAATACTCTACTCTCAGAGTTCCAGCTACAGTTCTTGCTGTTTATGCACATGCCTTTCTCTTGAATTCTGCAATGGGCACATTTGCCTTTTGTTTTTTGCTACCAGCTAAATGTCTATGGCCGAAACCTTCACAGTTTGTGTGACTCGAACCCTATTAATTCTTTTCAGCTCCAGCTTCCAATCTGCATGCGTTGCCACAAAGAAGATGTGAATGAAAAGCATGCTGATCACCGCAGGGTGACCCCATTAGCCTTTACACTGTGGATTCCTGAGTGCTTCTGGGATAAGATGGTTTCCATGAGGTTCAATGTTTTTTTCCCTGGATGACTCACTCACTCCGTAAAAATAGAACATGCTTCCATTACAGAAATCAGTTATCATCAGACGGTGGAATGAAATGTTTCAGGCTAAGTTTTTTAATTTTCCTGTTTGCTTTTTGCCACTGTGTTAGCTGTTGCCAGTCAAGTGTGAAACATTAGATGAAAGTTTCTAGTGTAATACTGCATACTGTTTTTTAATTGTCTTACTTCACTTTGTACTCAGGTGCAATGCTTAACAAGTTGGCCTCTCGTTGTCGGCTCTTTGGTATAACCTTATAAAGGCTGCTGGCTCCACTAGACTGTCCCAGGCAGTTTTTCAGATTGGTCTATCGGGGATAACAGAGTGATGTCCTGCTGTGACATCAAATTTGTTGACGTCGAATCCCAGCCCAAAAGGAACATACTTGAGTCAGCACACTGAAAGAAGAACATAATTTTCACTCAGTCTTCTTTGTAACATTCCTAAGACTTTGGAAGAGGAGAGATGGAAAGTCTCATGCATTCTTCACTTCTTGAAACATGCACTCTTACCTGATTTTTTAATTTCTACCACAGGAGCGCCATGATATACTAGGATTTTAATCCTCTGTGTCCCTGTTCTGTGCCTTTTGAATTTGCTGTACCTATGATGCACTTTACAAACAAATCGAAGAAGAAACTGCTGCATTTTTTCTAAATAGGAAGAGGAAAGCTTCTGCAAACCCAGAGCCCTGTCATACAGTATACAGCGAATACATTAAAGTCCAGTAGTGGCTTAAAAAGATACCATTTTAAGGTCAATACAGATAGGCAACACTCTGGGGCATCATCTCAAGTGTGTTGTGTGTGTTTTTGTGAGCCAGCTCTATGGCTCTCCCTTGTGGCTAGGGGTTTTACAGTGCGGGGGCTCCTGTGAGCAACACGGATTTCGTTTTTAACTGCAGATCAATCCCTGAAACACTTCTCTGGGGTGTTGAAGCAGCTTTGACTTTTGACATAGGAATGCTATTGACTTTCTGCTCAGCTTTATACTGTACATAAATTCACAGGCCGTAAAATCAAAGATCTTGTATCCAATTAGAGCTTCCCAGTGTACCCAGAGCAATTAAGTCCTCCCTTGTTATCACCAGCTTTAAAGTCAGCATCTGCTCGTAGAATTGTAAGACCAATAAAGAACAACAGCGTGCTGCCTGGTGCATTGGGACTGACTTAAGCATGTTAATATGCTGCACTGTATGTTGAGTAATTTGCAACAGACGTGGTTGAGCTCCGGAGTTTTTATTGCAGGGCTTCTACAGTGCTGTACTAAAGCTTGTGAGGTCTCTTGTTCTGATGTTGGGTCCCTTTTAGAATTCAAGAACAGAAATTCAGATTGTGCATTAAAATCAGTCACTGGAATTACTCATGAGACTAGACTGTGCACTTACAAGCATTTGTTATGCTTTGATTATGCCCGGTGTTTGTTCTTAAAACCTTAATGCATTACAGTTACTTGTTTAGAATATAAGAGAATACTTTACATCAATAAAAAAGTGGGGTGAAGTGATTTTAAGATGAAGTGCATTACTTTACTGTACATAGCAACTACACCCTGCATAAATGATTGCATCTAATTCCTTTTTTAAAAATGCTTTCTCCCCAACCTGTTAACATTAAAATGTAATCCGTCAGTTTCACAACTAGCTTGGAACTGTAATGTGTTACTTTGCCCAGCCCCAGCTGGTCATACAATAACCATAGTGCAGTGTGTCTAAGTGGAGTAGGACAGCAAGCCATGTTCATGTACAGTATACCGTATCACAGAGCAGAGCCGTGTACATACTGTGAAACGACTATCCAGGCTGTCAGTGTCATGTTATCAGAGGGCAAGAAAACCAGGTCAGGGGCTGTGTAGAGGAAAAAGGTCTTCAGTGTCTGTCAGCCTGAGACAGAAGATCAAACTCTACTGTAGGGAGAACTAAAACAGAGAAAGAAAGCAGGAGAAAATGTTATTGTATTTCTTTTATACCTGTCTCCATTTTGGAGATGTTTAATTAAATGGGTTTTTGAACTGTCTCTCTTTGTCACTGTAACGAAGGAGTTCTTTCGGGGCCCTGTGCAGACAACACGATCCGGGGTGGAGTGAGGAAAACACAGGGAAAAAGGCATGCAGGAGTCAGGAATGAAAACAGGGGGCGTGTCCATAGTGTGCAGGTGTTCAGGGGGGTGAGTCAGGGGCAAACAATCCAAAACAGAGTCCAATGGGAAAATGCAAGACGAAGGCAAAAGGTCCAAAACCGGCCGGTCCAAATGAGACTGACGATTAAAAACCAGAGCCGGGTCGGGACCGGCAGGGGAACCAGGAACAGGAACAGGAACTTAAAACCATAACGGAGCCAGGCGCATCCAGGTCCCAGGCTCGCACGATGCGGGAATTAATGCAGAGCCCCAAACTGAGTGGGCGTCTGGCTTTTAAGGGGGAGGGGAAGGAGGCTGGAACAAGGGGCAGGTGCACAAAATTAGGTCCGAAGTGAAAGAGTCGGAGCGCCCTTAAGGAGGAGGGACTACAATCGTGACCGTCACCAACTGTATTGTTTCTTTATCATATTTCGTTCTTTAATTATTCTGAACTATTAAAAGAGCAATTTCCGTCAACCCACATTCAATAAAACTAATCAATAACCAGCTTCACATAAAAGGAGTGTTGGTTTATAGACACATGCATTTAAAGGTCATTTGCAAAAATAAACTTACATGTTCTGGAAGGTTGTTGAGATTCCTGTAGGAGTGGTGCATAAGGACTATGTATGGGTTGATGTCTTTATGTGATGTCATATTTATTTTTAATGTAATGTTTGTATAGACTATGCATATGTTGTTTGTACGTGTGTGTAAAATGTAAACTGCTTGCATACAAAACTAATTTCTGAGAAATCAGACAATAAAGTATTATTGTATCGTATTATATAAAGATAATCTTTGTATTTATATAGTGTTTTTATATACTACCTTTAAAAGTGGCTTCTCAAAGCGTGTTACAGAACAACAACAAAAAAAGTCTGATTGATACCGCTTCTTCTCCAGTCAGCGCTTATCCTCCAGAATGGGGTTGTGCTGCCTGTGAAATCTCTATATTTCAGATTCCACCTTCCACTCACATGTGTGTTAAGATGTTATAGGAATCACAAGCCCATTCTGGAAGATAAGCACTGATTGGAGAAGAGGCATGTCAATCTACATATATAGACAGAACTACCCATACTGGAGGGTAAGTGCTGATTGGAGAAGAGAGAGACATGTCAATCACAGGCAGCACAGCCCCATACTGGAGGATAAGCACTGATTAGAGAAGAGGCGTGTCAATCACTGACAACACTGCCCATACTGGGGATCACCTCTGATTTGAGGACAGGCATGTCAATCACAGATAGCACTACAGTACGTGCATGTGTGTCCCTGGGCGGACACAGAGGGCACCGTGTTATTGAGAGGCAAGAAAGCTGTGGTCAACTAATCCCACCCTACACTAGGCTGCGCTCAGCCAGTTGTGTACTTCCACTGGTCACAGTCAGCTAGTGACTTTGGCTCCCAAGAGAGGCTGGGGGAAGCACCAACTATTAAACATGGGCCCCATTTGTGATGGTAAAATATACACTATCACTAAATCAATGAAAGTAAGAAAAACAAACACCGCGCATGACAAATATAAAAGTGTTTATTCATAAATATATTGAGTAGTTCACAGATTAAGATGGGACCATTAAAGCATATTTTTATGGCTGTGGATAGACAGGTCCGTTTCTGTGAGGTTTGCAAAGTGCGTAAATGTGGGCGAAGTTAAATTATTGTGAAGGCTTAAGACAATGGGTACTGTTTTTCTGTGTCCACACTGCGGCCTTGGCCAAGATGCAGATGATCAAAGGAATGTTAATAATAATAATAATAATAATAATAATAATAATAATAATATTTATAGTCATTAATAAATGTACATCGTCAATGTAAATAATTAAATCGATTATATTAAAGAGATATTCAAAAGTGGCAGGTCCATTCCTAGTGAGGTTAGTTAGGACAGGTGTGAGTCTGGTCAGTAGCTGGAGGGGAGACTCCTGGGAAAAACTAAGGTTGCTGCTGGAAGAGGTGTTAGTGGGGCCAGCAGGGGGCGCTCACCCTGCAGTCTGTGTGGGTCCTAATTCCCCAGTATAGTGATGGGGACACTATACTTAAAAAGAAAAGTCACTGTCCTTCGGATGACATGTAAAACCGAGGTCCTGACTCTCTCTGGTCATTTAAAATCCCAGGGTGTTTCTCGAAAAGAGTCGAGGTGTTACCCCGGTCAAATTTCCCATTTTCCCTTACCAGTCATGGCCTCCTAATAATCCCCATCTCTGAACTGGCTTCATCACTCTGCTCTCCTCCCCACTGAATGCTGGTGTGTGGGGAGCGTACTGGTGCACTATGGCTGCCGTCGCATCACCCAGGTGGGGCTGCACACTGGTGGTGGTGGAGGGGAGCCCCCATCACCTGTAAAGAGCTTTGAGTGGAGTGTCCAGAAAAGCGCTTAATAAGTGTGAGCATTTATTATTAGTAGTAATAATAATAATCATAATCATTATTATTATTATTAAGACAACCTCCATAGGAATGGGCCATAGCATAAATACAGGAGCAGACATACAGACACAAGAAGAACAAGAGACAAGAAAAAAAGACTAGTCTCATCATCATTACCATCGTCACAAGAAGTACTGCCATGCGAGAATCACCTTTTGAATCAGACTTGACCCCAGGGACCGAACTCTGAGTACTAGACTCTGAGCTAGTAGGGAGCTTGCTGTCTTATTTCCATCATTGTGGGATCTGCAGGTTTAAACTCTCGCTCTTGTTTTTAGTGACTTATTGCTAGAATAGAGAAACTGGTCCCCATTCCTTTGCGAGCATTTGTTTAGAGAGGGAAATTTACTGTAGGATCCGTTTGATTTATCATGATGCGGGTTTGCTTTTTATGTATCATTTAAGTCTTTTATGTATTTAGATTCTAAGGGTAGATTTCTGGATTTTGTGGCCCCTGAAGCTCATTGAACTGCAACATATCTGTCTTTAGTGTGAGACTGGTGAGTGTTTAAATAGTTGTGTTATCTATTGTTAATAAACCTTTGTCTTGGATAATGTAGATTTACGCCTAGTTATTACTTTATCAAGCTGTGCCAGAGAATAAAAGAACTCATGTGCCATGAGTGAATTGAAATGATTAATTTGCTTGGTCTCAGGACCTGATTTGGTTGTCTGAGTGGCACACCTTCAGGATTGTAACGTTATTCTGTTGTAAATCTCTGTTGTCTGACGTTTAAAAGTTTAATCAGAACCTCACTTCCTGAGCACAGACAACTCCTCCACAATACTCCATCCATCACGTGTGCTTCTGTGAGGGGATGGCGGGCTGAGGCAAGGTGGCAGCTCTGGTCTCAAGTACATTCACCCCGAGGCCTCCCTCGGGCACCTGACCAGGCGCTGGAAGAGAACTGTGCAGGTGATAGTATAAAAACCAGGAAACTGAGGCTCAAGCAGAAGGAAAAAACGAGAAGCAGCCGAAGAGAGGACCCTGAATTGAACTCTAAATCCCTGGTGAATGAATTGTGTGGGTTTTTCCATTTTAGAAGGCATTCGGCTTTTCTGAAAGCACCACGCAGCTCAGCTGCCCAACGACGCACACAGAGATTGCTAAGGAAGTTGGTTATTTTCATGAATAAGAGCCTAGGGCTTTGTTTTCTAGGTCTGTGTTTTCTCACACTATAACTTAAAATCACTGATGTTATACTCTATCGATGTGTTTGTGTGTGTGTGTTTGGGGGGTGGGGGGTTTCTATTTATAGAAATATTAAAGCAAGGCTTCTTCCCATAAAAACGAACAAGTACCGCTGAGCAAAATAATAGAACCTGCTTTTCATAAAGCCACCTAAAAGGGATGAGAGATTAAGAAATATTGCCATCAGATCTTTATTTCTTTATTTCCCCAAAAAAGCTCCTAATTGTGGACTACAGGTAGGGGGTGAAATTTCATTTAAAAAATAAAATCTAATAGGTGGATGAGACTCCCGATAAAACCAGACAGAGTGGCAAAGCTTGAGTAGCAATTTTAAATGCGTACAGGTGAATTCGATATTTCTGTCCTTGAGGGGGACATGTTTCTATAGGGTTATGTCTCTACTGTATGCGAGTGAGCAAACCACTGTGCTGCAATTATACCCTTTCAATTCCTTTATTCTCAATCAAATGCTGAAGCAACAGGAGCAACAGCAGCAGTGACAGACACAGAATCGAGCGAACGCGAACTTCCTTAGCAAAGAGAAGAAAGCCAAGGCCACATTTTCATTCATCTACAAGGCCTGGCAGAAGTGTGAATGAAAGTCAATCCTATTTGCAAATTACAGTAAAGTCGATGAAGCCAGTATCATGTTGGAACTGGCTATCGGAAATAAAAGCAGGGTATCAATTTCGCAGTCTTTATGTGTGAAATTGAGCAACTGACTGCTAGTTCTTGGATGCAGGCAGAGCAACTAAATGTTCTCTAATTCTACTTGTGCTCACATTTTACGTATTGCACAAGTCTCTGACAGGTGTGCGGCACTGGGCCTTATTGTGCACACCTGATCACTCAATAGGCCCTTGCCGTTTGCTAATCAAATCTCTGATCCATCCATTTAACAGCACTCCAGGTGGAGCACTGCCAACAAAAACAATTTCTCGGAGTCAATTATTTGACCCAGATTCTACTTGATTGAGCCTGGTTCATCTTATTCACTGACTGTGACTAAATCCCCCCACCCCACACGACAGTATGGAAATTGACAGAGTGCTGCTGCTTAGTTGTGGGAGTAACTCAATTACAAGGGTCCTCTTGGCTCCCAGAAAAGTGTGACTCCCGCAACTTCACAAAGGTTGGTTTGCAGCTATGTCAGTGAGCGGCCCACTACCCACCCAATTAGGGCAAACCGTCCTGAAGGGTGCTGTGGAGCTTGCCGAGTATTAAAAGGCAAATGGCTCTGATTGGTGGGAGCATTGGAGGAGCATGTCTACAGGCAGGTGGTAGAGTCCTCTACTCTCCATGCCAAATCAGCAACACCAGGCGTACCATAAAAATGACTGTCGAACCCAAATGTAAAGTAACAAAATGCTAAATAACACTCCAGGAGCCTTCAAATCTCAGCAGCCCCTTATCTGGTGAAGTAGTTTTTATTATGATGATATTTGCCACAAGAGAAAGAACACTCTAGACAGGAATACTCCTGGAGATGTTATACGTCAGGAAGAAGAGAATGTGAAGGGCAGCCTCAAGACCTCAGCCGTAGCTTTATATGAAGCCAGTAGAGATTGAGGAAGCTATGCATTACAGTGTGCACTGATTCAAAATCTCATCAATTTCAGTGTCACTCGGGAATTCTGTGATGACACGGACTCTTGCTTTTCTAAGGCTTTTGATCTCAAAATCCAGATTGTTGATAATGCTAAGATGTGGTAAAATCTTTGATCACGGCTGTACATAAAAGTCTGAACCTCTCAAAGCTCTTGATGAGCTCTTGTTTTGACGATCTTCAAATTATTTCTTTTTCCTTGCACAATATAAAAAGCATATACCATTTTCTTTATAATCCATTTCTGACAAATGAATATGTCACGATGTTATATATGGAAATGGTCATAACACCAGTCACTTAATGACAGGAATTTGTTGAATGTACTGATCAAATTGTATGCAACAGTTTAATCTGGCTTTTCAATGAGCCATCTCTTGCATTGTCTAGGATTAATTTCCTAAAAAACCCCACTAAAATCATGATGAGACTCACGCACAAGTTAGGAATTAATTTGTGTAGAACACAAGATGAAGATCCCAGATATTTTAAATAACTTTTTTGATAGTCCACAATTTCACTGAAAACATGATATATTAGAAATAGTTACAAGTCACACATAACTTTCAGCTCTATACAAAATATTGAAATAATTCAGTAACAATTCAGTAGAAAATAGTGAGTTGTAGGGTGGCATGGCATCTGGAATTTAAGATCTCAATGATGTGAGGCTATAAAATGATAAATTCTTGAACAATACAGGCACATCTGTATTTAGCAAAGACACGTCTATGAAGCACTTTTGCAATATAATAAATAACATTTCTGTTAAGCTGTCACAAGTACACTATTTGTTGTAATTGCTGGATAGTATACACAAGAAAGAAGCAAATTCTACTATTCTTCTCTTTTTAATATAATATACTGTTTGTACAGTATCCCACTACACTGCAAGAGTGTTATGAATCTTGATCAAAGTATATCCTCTTATCTTCCTGCCTTGCCCTGTTTTCATTGAAGCTAGCAGGTGTCTACATTCCCAAGAGCAGAGAGCTGCATACTCAGTATTAATACAGAGTTGGGCTACTGTGCTCTGCCTACAGCACAGAGATTCGCTCATAAGAACATAAATGTCACAAATGTGAAGAGTCCATTCAGCCCATGTACAGTAGCTTGTTTCCTTGCTAGTAGTTACTTGATCACTTATCCAGTAGTGAAAGAAGCCAAGGCATCAGTTTTGGGGACATAGCTTATCCCAGATCCCCACCACAAAACCTTCCTCCTGCTCTCACTTCATGTTTCATTGTTTATTCTGAAAAACAGCATTAGATCAATTTTGTCAATACCCTTGAGGATTGTGTACAGAACAATCAAGGCCTCAAATCTTGTTCAAGGCTAAAAAGATTCATTTTTTTATCCTGTCAGAGTAGAGAGGGAGACTATATCTGCTCAGTCTTCTCTGGACTGTTCTAGCACGGTAACTGTATAAAATATCCTAAATAAGGCCTTACTCATGTACAGTATTGTATCTTTCTTACAACATAGTGACCACAATTCTACACAATATTCTAAATAAAGCTTAAATAGCAACCCTTGATTTAAATTCCACACTTTTAAACTATTTCCTAATATTATGTTTGCCTTACCTATTGCTTACTGCTTAGAAGATGTACTGTATATGATGTACCACTTGTTTTTGTAGGTGGCCTCTTCATGCTCAGTGTTTCTCATCTTGTAATTACTGTTTGTTCCTGCCACATACTCTGAACACTGCTTGCCTCAGTCTTAAATTAGTCCTTTTGGGGTTTCCTTTGCAGATTTTCCGATCCTCCTACTTTCCTTTGTGTTACTATTAACTATAGCAGCATCTAGATAATTGATATACTGTATATACAGTATTAAAAAGAGCCATCCTAGTACAGATCCCTGTGACACTCCACCGCATCTACTGCTCAGCATTACTTGAATAGTCATCCCTTTTCTTTCCTGTTTTCTATGGACTCTCTGATTTTCGATCCAGATACTGTCACCTTTGTGGCCGCACAGAAAACTACCATCGCCCACAGAGTTTGTTATATACAACTCAAAGATGTGTCAAGGTCCAAGTTTCCCTGTCAAAATCCTATACCGTATCTCAGAGCCTGTCTTTCTTGATTGCTAATATTGCAGTTTCTACGATTGCAGAATCGTATTTCTTAAAGCTTGCAGAATAATAGGGAACCCTCAGTTTACCGTAAGAGAACTAAGGTGCACCATGGTTTACCATGGTAATTCATGGACATTTCACCATTCATTCACGGTGCTCTGCATTGGATGTATTACCTCTAGAAAGGAGGTGGCCATTGGGCAATAGAACACTCTTCCCTGTATATCACAACTTCCCAACATAAGAAACCTCTATTTCCAGGGTCCTTGTATATTAGCAGTGCATTGATTGTTGTGAGGGGAGCTCACATGGTAAGGGTGTCTAGAGGACTCTTTATACAGGTTAACAAGGTTGGGGTAAATGGGTGCACATGGGATAAGTATACATTTGCTCGTGCAATCCGATTGACCCTGAAACCTGGGGGTCTGGGCCTGGAGTGTGCGTGCTCTGGGGGATACTGTTCAGTGTCCTCTGGCCACAGTCTCTCCAGAGGAGAGCACCAATAGGAACACCGAAAAGAAATTCATGTCGCTGCTCAGCGCAATTGCCACAAACAAATTCCGGAAGCTGCAAGGCTGTGAATCGCTGCCAGCCGAGAGTTTTAAAATATGCCATTACTCTCATAACCAAACCGGTAACAAGCTTACAGTAAATAACATGAAAAAGTCCTTCAGCATCAGAATTAAGTGTGATTCATCCTCTTTGTATCAGCTGAACTCCCTTCCTCCCTCTTGTATGGAACATCTATATGCATACAAAGCAATTGTGGAAATAAAATGGAATGAGGTAGATAAAATAACTGAAACGTTTATAATAGGCGCCGACGAGGTCCGCTGCCTGAAAAAAAAACCAAATAAAAACCGAATTGACAACCCCACTAGAAGGAACATCTCAAGGCCCGGCCACGTCACCTCTGTCAAAAAATAACAATCAGTCGAGGCGAGGAGGGTTTCCATGACAACGGTGATCTCAGAAGAACCCAACACCTGTCAAGCTGCTTTTAACAAAACCGCCAGTCAACTTTGAAACGACACCAAGAGTGATTCGGATTACTCTTGAATTCAAAGAAAAGAGCATTCACACACACCTACATACGCCTACCCCTTGTTTTGGAAATTCGGGTGCATCTAAACCCAAGGTCTTCTCTAACATGTTGGAGATTCGAGGCTGCCAGTATATCCCTTACCTGGGAGTGCTTTAAATGAGCGTGTTCTAATACTCAGGGATAACTGCAATCACCTGTGTGACCACAAAGTCTATTTTTGTTGTAAGACAGTCAAATGAATGCATGGGCTCACCCAAAAAACACTGAATCTCACGATCAAAAATGCACTCTGCTTCACGACATACAATTATTAGGGAGGTAGTGAATGAGAGGAAATCATTTAGCTCCCCTCTGATTGTGGTTGGCCTAATAACCTGTGAGGGGTTGGCTTGGGACATCTCTGTGAAAGCCAATGGTGAGAGCAGGTCCTCCTCTCTTGTCCTCTGATTAGGTTTTTCTGTGAAAAGGAGGGAAGCTTTGGGTGTCAAGAGTGGCAAGGGGTTAAATATGAATCTTGATGAACTTCCAAAATCGTTCATTTAGTGGACCAACAAGACAGAAGGCGAGATGAAAAGAGCTGCGTCTTGTGTTCCTATACCGGTGAATTGCTGTGGACTGAAGCCTTTGACATCACTGATGTCCTGTTGAGTGCCATCCATTTACTGACTGACCGGTCGCCGCACTTGGCACCCTAGGAAACCCGATTAAACCCAATTAAATACCGCTCATGTCTCGCTGCTGAAAAAAGAAACCTGATCTTAGACATTCATGTCGAAGTCACGAAACGCTTTCCATCGCTATAGCCGTCTGCCTTCCCTTCAACTGACTGTGATTAATGAGCTGTGGTTTTCATCATCATGATGCATTTAAAATGAATTTTTCTTCTTGGGGAGGTGAATTCTATCAGCAGAATTTTATGAGTGGGAATAATGAATAAGATAGATCCACACAAAAGGTAGAAATACCGACTAGCTCCTGGAACTCCTCCTAAAATGCAAAACCATAGTTTTACAGATTGTCAATATAGCAAGAAGAATTAATGTGTCAAAAACCAATCTTGTTAATCTGAATAAACAACAGTAAAGAATATCAGAACAAATTGAAGCTAAGGCATTACAGTCATCCCTCAATTTATGAACTTAAGTTGAACACACTGTTTCTAAGGTGCAAATTCGTCAATTGAAAACATAATTCACACAGGATCTCACGTTAAAAGTTCTAACTCGTTTATGACCCCCTCAGAACTCCCCCAACACCATCCATACATTAGAACAGGACACCACCCAAAGTGCCATTGCTTTAGCCTCAGAACAACTCATTCATTTGAACAAACCTCAACAGCATATACACAGCACTTAGCAAGCAGTGAATCACACAGTTCTAACAAATCAGGTCTTTGACAACCAGTCACAGCCAAAACCCTCAATCACTTAGAATCATTTACACTTGTATAAAAGTCAGAAAACCTTTCAAGGTTCGATTTAGAATACACCTCTTGCCTTTGTAATATGATGCAGTTTCCCAGCACCAACACTAGATTCTTCAAAGCTCTTTATCGTGGCAAAATGATCATACAGACTCTTAAAGCAGAAAAATTCACAGCATCACCAATGTGTTTTTGATCGCTGACCCTCATCCAGTTCCATTTTCTGGGCCGTGGTTATTGCTTTCCTTGTTTTCTTTACTTCCTCAGCATCACCTGAAATTCTTCCCCGTGTTTTGGAACCATGATGGGTATTGACTGCACAGGTCATGCACAAAAAAAACAAAACAGTGTGTGTACCCTGCAACAAGCCTCCAGATCTGGGCACATCTCACTAGAATCACAGCCTCAGCATCACTGCCCACTAAGAGGTATTGCTGGTTGTAGCGTCAGATGTAGTTTGGTAAATGAAAAACAGATGTGTATTTCCTGACTTTGTTGTATCAAAATGTGTTAAACTGGGGGATGACTGTAAAGGAACATCATGACATGTTCTTATATACAGTATTTTCTTATATGTATATCAGACTAGTGCAATAGCAAATAATACAGAAAGAAAATCTAGTCAGACATTATTGAAAGTGCCATGAAGATTCAGATCCCCACACTGAAACATGACAGCTACTGGATTAAGATGGTGGTTCATTACCAAGCAAACGCCTTGTGGCCACTCTTCTGGTGAAACCACTGAACTGGGGTCGTTGCCCACAGGTTATTCCCATTCCAGATTATGGCAAGTGTAGAACTGGCCCTCAATTGATTCTTGATCCTGAAAATGAATTTTTAAACATGTAAAAAAGGACAAAACAAGATTAAAATATACCTCAGAACATCCACAGAACCAAATAAAAAAACTAAAACAGGGGCATTGTAAGGACCACAAGGCCCCTGAACCCCTAAAGGCTAAAGGTCTCAGGGTGCAGTCTAGCCTGTCACCTTTAGACTGCGCCAAATATGAACAGCAAGAGCGCACCAGAGGCCTGCTGGGATAGGCTGGGGAGCAGACCAGGCTTCTTCTGCTCTGTCAGCCTTGTATGCTTGCAGGAATGTAAGACAGTTGCATGACGGAACGAGCGTAGGTGGAAATGATCTCTCTTAGTCAGGGCAGAAGAGCAGGTACAGTACCGTATACTCTGGGGGATCAGCAACTGCACCACCGATTCGGATGGTGTTGAAATAAAAGAAGTGATCTTCAATACTAATATTATAGCTTTTTTTTTATTTTCATTATAAAAATGTGCCAATTCTGGAAAGTCTCGCTTGGGCAGGCAATGGGATTGATCCACTTTAGAAGCAGATTCTGACCTGGAATCAAGGCCAGACTGCTGCTCATTGGAGCGTTCCTTCCCAGTAGCCCAACGCACAACCCTGAGTGGGACACAGACACAGCTGTGATGCAGTCGATGCTAAGTGTCTTCCTCATCTTCTTTCAGGCTTGCCTGTAAAGAAAAGTTGTCTTTCACACCAGGGATCTCCAGCCCTGCTCCTGAAGGGGTGGCGCAGAAGTCGTTCCAACTTATCTCTTCACAGGCTCGATCAGCCTAACACTGGCTGTGACGGGACCGATCGAACAGCTTCTCCCAGCTCTTCAGGTGCTGCTTCCGAAAGACCCGAAACATCTGCAGACACACTGTCTCCCCGGGATTAGGATTAGGCACCCCTGAGTCTGCATGTGCAGTGTGCAGTGAGAGAGCAGCCAAAGCAGACAGACCTTTTACTACAAGCATGTGGCTGGGGTTATACAGATAGACACTGGCGGATCGTCTAACCACTGACTCCCCTGACTGTCTCTCTTCACCGTTCCTCTGGTCAACCAATGAGGACTTGCAGAGCCAGATTCGACCCCGCCCCCATTTTAACTCTACAAATCACTGCTTGGAGTCTTTGAGCTGGAGGGTCAGGGGTGTACAAAGCTCTCTGCTTGTCTGGTCTGAGGTCCCAGGGTTTGTTGGGGAATCGGGACCTGCTAGCCCTTCCTCCAGCTTCACTTATTGGTGCCACTGATGTTAGTCATTCAGTGAAAGGGTTTTCCTGGACAAAAAGAGTATAAAAATGCAAGGCATCGTGGCTTCACGTCGGCGTGTTGATCTGGCTCTGGAATGTCTCTGCCATGCTGCACAGCCTGTTGATGATCTTTGGGCGTGGGGTCTTCCTCCTTATTGCTCCCCCTTACTGGTGGCGGCAGGTACAACAGGTGCAGACTCTGTTTGTTTGTTTTTAAGTGGAAGGTGCAATCTTTCACATCGTCGACGAGCTGCGGCAGGCCTGGTGAGGAAGGAAGGAAGCAGAGACGGAATAGAAAGAGCTGAACAAGATGGGTCCATTTTCACTCAGCCCTACAATCCAAACACTCCCTCAATCTTCGGAGAACTTTCAACAGAATGGCTCTTGTCAGCATGAATTCAGCCCACACAATATTACACAGTGTCAAAGAGATGCCCAGTATGAAAGATATATATTGTAACGCAACGGGGGCTCAGGCGGGCGCCCTTGCCGCATTAGGTCGGCCCCTACACCGTCCGGGGCTCGAACCCGGGACTTCCGCGTCTCTCTGCAGCGACCTAGCCCCGTGAGCCAAAGAGAGATCTCTCCACAGCCCAGTTGCTGTGGTCCTGCTATCACAGGGAAGGGCGGTGACGTCACCCGCTCTGGTACGCCGGTTTTCATAATGGTCGACAGTGGATTTTAAAACCCACGACACTGCACATGACATATTTACTAATAAATCTGTCCATTCCCCTAGCTTAACTCTGATTTGAGGGGTTGAGCCATCATCTGGCTTCTCCTTCATTCCAAACAAATACCCGTGCACTCATTCCACAATTTATGAATGCAATTCGTTGCTGGAAAACAGTTCATAAGGTTAAAATTCGTAAGCCTGGGGTCTAGAAAACCACCCAGTATTACCTAAACAGAGCACTGAATCATCAAGGTACTGTAGTGTAAATCGCGCTCCAGGTCCTGTTGGCAGCGTGGCGAATGACAGGCTGGGGAAGAGCTTACAGGCTCACTTACAGTGGGGGGGGTGCTAATCACGGAGCAGGGAGGGAGAGAAAGATCAGGCATCCGCTCGAGACGGGCGGGCGGAGACGGAGAGGTCACGAGGGCAGGTTACCACTGGGGGCATCGCTACAATAAGAATAATATCGGTTGCCTGTGATGATTATCGCATTTACCCTTGTATGCTGTTTGACGAGATACAGTAGAGAGCTCATAAAATGCGTAAAAATTCTAAGAATGCACAGGAACTGTGTTCTGTGAGGCCATGCCTTGGGGATGGAGCTTTTTGTTCGGGTAGAAGATAGGACTAGTTATTATAAAATAGTTAATCGCTTGAGAATGCATGCTTAGTTACCGCACAAATTCATAAATCCGGTGTCTGTAAATCCGGGGAAAATAAGAAGGATATTGTTTTCACAGATTCATTTTATTTGTGTCTTTTTCTCTCTTATTTCTGTACCATTATTTGTTAGTAACATAGAATAAAATAATTCTTCTAATTTAGTAAATGTAAATTGATACCCATCAGTTTTTAAATACGTAGGTATAACGATTTTTGCTCTGCTAAACTTTCTAAACCACATGAAATTTCCTTAATGTTCTACAACTGCTTTTTCGGGAGCGACTGACCAAAATTCGCTCTCAGATACAAACCCAGGTCTACAGTTGTATTGTATGTGTTAGATGACTTTGATGGCGCACAACACAGGAAAACACAGGAATCTGAAAAAATAAGAGCAGTCTTCATACCTACTGTAGTCCGTGTCCTGCCTTGTATCACGTCGGCTAGTCTGCAAGAGAGGACACATGAAAAAATAAAAGGAACAAGCTTATAGTAGTAATTGAAGAAGGCGGATGTACAATTTCTTGTAAGTGCCAGATGTAATTGAAGTCAAGGTCCGCACGTGCAACGATGTTGTAACGGCTAGGGCACAACAAGTTACTGGCACGATTTTTAAGGAAACAATTCCGATACAGTATGTATTCACGTACATGTGATTTTAATAGAATACGTCATCGATGATGAATGCTGCTCTACGTGTGCATGTTTGGGCAGCTGCTTTGTGAAAAAGCGCGACGTTCGTTCGATCCCCTCTCTGCTGAAGCCCTGCCGTGCTGTGAGTGCACACGGTAAGGAGGTAAATGTGCACAAAAGCCATTTCACGGTAAGAGCTCAGCCACACGGCTCACTCTCACACAAAGGTTTTGTGGTTCTTGCTTCTGTCTTCCCAGGATGGGCAATTGTGGACAAATGGTTTCCTTTTCTTTGGTGTAGATGTACTTATTCTATGCAGAGTAACGGAGGCTTTAAAGAGCCATTTTGTTTTCTACCTAAAGGGACTGTGACCCCTCTGACAATGGAGTCCCATAGAAATGCTTCCTGTGTCGTGTGTTCTGTGTGTTCAGGCAGACGGTGGTGGATATTGTAATTGCGAGTCTCTGTGGGTGCGCTAGTGGATCTGGGGACTGGGAGAAATGAGGAACCTGTGGCAGGGTAAGGGGTTCGGAGTAGTCGGCCCACACAGTTCTACAGCAGTTCTTGACAATAACCCCTCAATCACCCTCCCTGCACACACATCAGCTAGATTGCGTGAACTGAAAAAAAAAATCAGTTCGGTTGCATGAATTGAAAGGGTAAGGATTATCACTATTACAACATCTAAGTGAATATTCTTAGAGTGATTAGGATTGGAATGATTTGCATGTATTTTATTATAAGGAGCCTGCACGACACACAGAAAAATCCCATCTTTTGTGTTGTATTCCAGACAGTCTTTTCAGGTCCTTTTCATTGCTGGTCCTTATGCCAGTAGCTATATCACCCTGCAACTCAGAACTGGCAGCCCACTGTAATCCAGCACCTGGATGGGAGACTCCTGGGAAAGCTAAGACTGCTGCTGGAAGAGGTGTGAGTGGAGCCAGTAGGGGGCGCCCACCCTGCGCTCTGTGTGGGTCCTAATGCCCCAGTGCATTAATGGGGACACTATCATAATGACAATGTTATAAAAAAAGGGCACTGTCTTTGGCATAAGATTTAAAAACCAAGGTCCTGACTCTCTGTGGTCATTAAAAATCCCAGGGTGTTTCTCGAAAAGAGTAGGGGTGTAACCCCGGTGTCCTGGCCAAATTTGCCATTGCCCCTTACCAATCATGGCTTCCTAATAACCCCCATCTATAATTTGGCTTCATCACTCTGCTCTCCTCCCCACTGAGAGCTGGGGAGTGTACTGGAGCGGTATGACTGCTGTTGCAATATCCAGGTGGGGGCTGCACACTGGTGGTGGAGGGGAGCCCCCATTACCTGGAAAGCACCTCGAGTGGAGTGTCCAGAAAAGCGCTATATACGTATGAGGAATTAACATTATCATCATCATCGCCCATGGCAGCAGGGTACAGTTGTGCTGTGAGCGTGGGTTTTTCCGCCTACACTTAGGGCCAACAGCAGGCCTCTGTCTGACAGGAGAGATTTTGTGCCACTCGTCCCCTGCAGGGCATGTTCTGTGGGATAGCCAGGCACACCTGTCTTGCATTATTTATAGCACATCGCCTCTGCCCTCCCTGGTGAAATCTCTCTCTCACACACACACAGACGCAGAGGATAACAGTCAGCACCTGGAGCTTCCCCGAGTCACCTGCCCCTGAGGTGCTGAGTCATACCCCCTTCGTCTCACACGCTCACAAATCCGCAGAGCAATTAGAACTGAAACCTCTGCTGCACTTAGCTCTACTGGGAAACAGAATTACCCAAGTGGAACAGGGCTGTTATATCTCCCATTGTTTACCCTTGAAGAGCCCCTGCTCTTCTATTGTACTGTATATGAATATAGTGTTCATATATACATAACATTAAATCCCTATAATGACTTTATACCCTTCAAATATCCACAGCACCTGCTCTCCTCTTTAGATGCCATTTAAAGTCACAGGGGAGCTTGTAGTGATATAATTACTTAGGAGGAATGGAAATATATTTTCCCAAAATTAGTCATTTAATGGCAGATTGAAATGAGCAGAGACTGCGACGCACGCTCAGCACAGGAACCATCTTTAGAATGGTTTTGTCTCTTATTTCCCAATATTTAAAAAAGAACCCCAAAACAAATACAGTTTGTACAGCATAAATGGAGCTGGTGTATCAAACGCAGGGGTGACTCATATCAAACTGGTAGGCCACCCAAGAGCAAATACTGTATACCTCTTATTCTGTCTTTGTCTGTTATTCATTTAGCTACATAATGAGAACTAGACTGGGGATGGTGTTTCCAGTAAATGCTTAGAGAAAGCTTACAAATAGTTCAGTTTTGCCCCTGCAATGATCTTCTACTCTGCAAAGACCCACATCAATAGCCTTGTTTTCTAGAACTCATTCAAGCCAGAAGTGACAGCTCATATGCTATATAAACTAATAATCCTTTGCGATTATGTAATGCTTTTCATCCTAATCATCTCAATCTGCCTGGCATATCAGAGGGAGTGTGCACATTCACCCTCAGCCCCTGAAGCACAGCTCCCACCTGGGCGATGACCTGCAGCCGGTCTGCTCTAGCAGCCCCACGACCCAGCAGATCGGGTGCAGGAGAGGCAAACGGCTGCACCTTTTCAGCTGAGGGGAGAGCTTCGGTTTAGGCCAAATAGATTATGCAAACTCAGGACCCAGTTAACATTACAGTGGCACAGGAGCAGCCAGGTGCAGTCCTGTATATCTTGGTGGTCTCCCAGGAGGAAATCAACTTTGAGTGCACACATCTGACTTTCAAAGTAACTGAAACACCACACCACAACCACAGCTTCAAGATGAATATCCAGGGGCATTAGCCTGAACCAACCTGAAAGACATACCCCCCTACCTAAGGAATGAATAACTGGTGTGTTCACCGTGGCCTCAAGCACAGACATGCCAGTCTTGAGACATGGGCAGGACAAGCATGTTGTACATAAGCAGCAGGGGCTGTTCTTCTACTCAGTGGGTAAAGCAGTTGCCAGGTCAGTGATGTTATTTTGTATTTGTTGGCTCTGAGCATGAAAGTGCCTAGTCAGCTCATCCTATGGGTCCTAGATAGTACTGTACATGACGGTCTTGAGTGAGTTTGTGTTCATAGGGGAAGGTACTGTAAGCATGTAAGTACAGTAAGTGTGGTAAGTGTGTTAAAAGATTTAAAAATTAGATTACTGTTACTATTTCGTCTGTGCAGTGGGTGGAGCACAGATTCCAACCTGTTATCAACATGTTGCTGTGCACTGAAACTCTTGGACAACACATGAAACCAGACCCTGAAGGTAACTTTCACCAGCAAAGTGCCAACTAGATTTGTGTAATTGTTTGATGTCATACTGGGGGTTCTGATTGATCAGGTGATTTTAGACAAGTTAACTGGTATTTTTCAACACTACCTTCTCCACCTGGCAAGTGGGACTGCCAGTACACAATGGGCACCCAGGTTGGGGGCTGTACTTCAGATGTGGGTGAAGTGGGGTCCCTTCAATATGAAAAGCACTTGGGATGACAAGTGCTACAGTATGTATGTATATTCTATCCTAAATATACTACTCCATAACACCCAAGCAATCATATGACTTCTGTTCAGAAGTTTCTGCTCAGGTAAACCCACCTGGATTGATAAATGCACTTGCCTTGGTCTAAGTCAGTGCTGAGTGTTTCTTGTAGCACTGGAAGAACTTAGAGGGGGCAGATAGATGGACATGAATCCCTTGGCCCCTCTACAATGAGATGCTTCTGCCCAGAGACATTCTGTCTTTCACTGGGCGGTGGCACTGGGGCCACAGCATGATTTCAAACTGGCAGACTCGTGTGGGTATCAGGAGGGCACAGGGTGCTTTTACACATGCAAACCAGCGTGGCTCAGGCCTAACTGCAGTCGTCACAATTTCAGCAAAAGAGCAAAAAACAGCCAAACATGAGACATCTCATGTTGCCAGTTCTGTTGTTGCATTTTGCTGTTTTTCAAAAACAATTACAAACGTTGAAAAAATGGTCCTGTTTATAGTGGCATTACCAAAACTGTAATTGAAGGTGACTGTTTGTTTTTGGGTTTTACAGTGCTCCTAAAGAGCTTCAATGTGCATATGATCATCAAATGACTGCTTTAAAAGCTTTTTGCCTCCACTGCAAACTTTGCTTCACCTTTTATAAATTGCAAATACATTTCGGCTCATTTTCCAGAACTCTTATTAAAACAAGGACTTTGCAATATGTTTTGCACATTTCCTGCAAATAACGGGACTAGATTGAATTGGAAAGCAAAATATGTTGTGGAGAAAATGATTGTATCAATGTCTAAAATCATACATCTTTAAGGAGTGTATGTAACACGGAGACCGCAGTTTCACAAGATTATCAATCAAGTTATCAGTAAACCTCCCAAAGAGGTTTTGCACTTGATTCATAACCAGTTGGTTCTGATATTTATTTTTATTATCAGGTGACAATATTATTGATAATCTAGTAAAGCCATACACTCCCAGCTACATGTACACCGCATTTCACTATTTCAAAATTGAATTGAAAAGCCCCCTTTTGCTAATATTAGTTCTAAAACATTGAGGAAAAGTGTTGGAAATGTAGCAGGAGACAATTTAGAGTGCAGAAATCATATTTTTAATTGACTTATAGTTTTGGTCAATCAGCCGGACTGTAGTTTGATCCAAAGGGTTTGCGAGCTGACCTGGAAGCGTACAGTATCGCTGAGATGAACCGTTGACTGACCAAAGGCAAAGCAAACTCTGTTGCAACAACAGAGCTTCAGAGCACTGGCCCCGAAGAGTCCTGATCTTTGTACACCTCCTGGAACCTGTGGCTGAAGGCCACATTTACATTGAATAATGAAGCGGGTGACTGGTTCATTTCAGTAGCCGAGACACTTCCTGTAATGCAAACCAGGTCAGGCCGTTGTTCCCCAGGACCGGGGCTGGAGGCCCTGCTGTGATCCTGCTACCATCTTGACCTGGCGTCTGCCCTACCTTTCTGTGTGGACTTGGACTGGCTGCCGGCGATGGCGGTCATGTCAACGGGCAGGCCCACATACACGCCTCCGTAGTTCCTGAGGCCAGAGAGAGGGCAGAGGATGCAGGGCATCAGCTTGATGTGCTTAGAGAGATCCATATCTCACCAGCTAAGAGCTCCGAGCACTTCACGTCTAACAGAACACAATTCTTCTGTCCCCTTCAACACTTTTAGACGCCTGGGCCATGAAGTCGTATCCAGACAACCTACTCTACACATGTCTGCCTTGCTCTGTAAAAAGTGACTCCCTGGATATGCTCTATCAGGAAAACCAAACATTTGGTGAATATGCAATATGTTCTCCCACTGACTCTTGCTGGATCCTGATCTAGAGCTGGCATAGCCGCCTGCATTACTTTATTGTTTATGAAATAGTTGCAACCCAGCCACAATGAAATACAAAAACTAAACCCTGTCCTCCCGTGCACAAATGAGCTCAATTTCCAACAGTTGTTTTTGTTTTCTTTCTTACAAGAATTAAAATAAAGAACCATTTATCTCATTGTCTGATGAAGGATCAGCTTTCAGGTTCCTGGAGTGTTTAAGAGCATGCCTATGATTTATGGGAATGAATATTCAGGAGACCTGGTGGTCTCACAGCCCTAGGAGGATGACTGGTGTGTCTGAAGGTTTTCAGTCCAGCTCAGTTTTTAATCACCTAACTCGGCTCGTTTTGGGGTTTTTTTCTGAACAATTTTACCGCTACTATCAGTTTGACAGGTGTGTTAGCCGCCACAGTCTGCAGTGTGATGTAGCAGATTGTGACCTGTGGAACAGCCAAAGGTCTCCAACACTGGAATTGCAAGTCTGTTCAGATAATTCCTAGCATTATGAAAAGCTGACAGATAATTACAATTCATTCCCGTATCTCATGACTCACAACTTATATTACACAAGGGACAACAACAACTGAAAGCCCTGTGAATGCTTGGAATACTTGCTGAGAAACGTTTGGCTGAACCGGCGCGGTTAATGGGAAGCCATCTGGCCACAAGACGAGGGGGCTTGAACCCCTTTCAGACCGAGTGAACCCAGGGCCAGCTGCAAGGGGGAGATGAGGTGGAGGAGGGTCGCTCGAGTCGAATGTGAAGGGAGGCGTTTGAGTTCAGGTTATGTACAGTAGCTAGTTGGGTGGCGCTGGTGATTAGGAGCAGCTGTGTGAGATTGACTTGTTGTTGTTATCCCTCCCACACTTCAGTTAATAACTTCCATTTATCACTACAGCAGCATATTATTTCCAGAGAGCTTATTTTCCATGCAACATTTGGCAGGGGTGTTTTTGCTCTTTTTTTAGACCTGGACAAATGGGATGGACAGCTTAATCTGGTAGAATCAAGATGCATTTTTTATCACATAAAACATTCTGAATAAACTTACCTTCTTTTTTCATCATCGGATGTGGATTCCTCTGTCCTGTCAAAAGCAGACAATATTTGTGATCTTGCTGCAGCCAGCTGGTGGAGACATATGGTCAATGAGTGCTCAGTTGAAAACTGTACAAGACCCAAGATCCACCTTGCCAACAAAGAGGAAGAGTAGGGTGGCTGTGGCACAGCAACTGGGCACAGGGGGAGCATGAGCCCAGCAGTCTGTTCTCACATGTCTTACTTGTATTAATGGTTTTGCAGAGTCAGAGAAAATCATGATCACCATTTATAATGCCTGTTATAAAGGGTTATAAGGAATTTATACATGCCAACAGTTAAAGCATAAACAATTACTTTCACACAATTTCATTTTAAAGTAGAAAGTGTTCCTGCTGCAGCTTTCCAACTGGCTGGACGGATTGCTAAAGTAATTTTAGCTGTAGAAGATCTTCCACAAGCATCCCGATGACACTGTTCAAGTCCTCTGAGGCTCTCCTACAAGGAGAGCAGCTCCTGTTTCACAGGAAGCTCTGGATTAACTTCCGGGTCGCAGGAGTACGGGTGTCTTTTACTCAGGCTCCGTTTCAAAATCTGCATTTGGCTTTGTGTAAAGAAACAAGCTCTAGAGACATGAGGAAAGGTTCACCTAATTAGTAGATCAGCAGGCAGACAGACAGACAGTTGCTGTGATCCTCACCATTCTTCTCTACAACAGAAAACCAGGAGTCGGGAGCAAACAGGCGCGTTTGTGTTTCTGTCTGTCTCTCTGGTGAGCTGCAGTACTGTATCCCTTACTTTGTGTCTCCTTAAATGTACTTCTTCAGTTGTAAATGATTTTCATTATTTTCTGGGACTAAAAAAGGAAGAGGTGTCCATGACCCAGCTTCAGTTCCTGCCAATCAGTCTTCCTGTCTAGAGGGCATTTCATGTAATATTCAGAGCCTTTATTGTTGTTATTACTATATACTGTAGCTTTCTTTCCCATTTTACTCCCAATTGCTAACCACATTGTCACTAATGTAAACCCCTGAAATGAAATATGGGCTGTGGTTTGCCCTCTATAACCCTCCATCTTTTCTCCTGTTAACAAAATTTCTGTAGTTTGGTTAGATCCTGACGAATGCAATAGAGAGGCGAAATGTGTATAAAGTATCTGGCATCGCTCACTAGCTGAGAGAATGGCAGTCTATCTTTTGGATAGGCTGCCCAACCCCCCCCCCACTATTGTGGGGAATGAGCCAAGGAGTCTGCTGCAAGGTTGTAGATGAGGAGGTGGGGGGATGGGAGAGAAACACGGAAGGAAGTCCTGGATGTGAGGCTTATATACATAGTAAATGCAAGTATGAGAAATAAGGATAAAAGTCTTTTCCCGAACCTCTGTTATAAACACCATTAAATGGCTATCCTGTTTTTTCAGGGGAAGGGAATTTGTGCCACAAATTAATTTTTTCCATAAGTCTTTTGACCGAAATGGCAAGTTCACCTCTGTGCTTTATCCTATGGCAACACAAAGCTATCCATCTACCCCATTGATTAAGTGCAGTTTCTCTTGGTGATTCAGGCAGTTCTTTGCCATTTTGGGTATTAGTTTAGGCTATTGGTGTTGAAGAGTGTTCTCTTGCCCACAGGTGTGTTTGGGTCCTGAACAAGTGAACATGTGTAACAAGGCCCAGTACGCTGAGCCAGTTACAGAGGTGAAGTGTAGTAGGTGATGTCTCCCTCCTCTGAGATCTACACAGCGTAGAGCTCTGCTGTGGCAGAAGACACGGTGGAGTTCCTGCTGTATAGGCAGGGGCTGTGAGCGTGCCTGCAGCCTGCGAAAGACTAGGATTGAGGAAGATAGCTCTTTGTGTCTGCTTGCTTTTCAAATGTATTTTCATGGCCTGATCTTGTGGGGAAGGGGAAACGTTAAACTCAAGAGCAAAGTAAAACTGACTTGTCAGCGTGGAGCAAAATGGCAGCTCAGCTGGCGTCAGGCTGCCTTTTATATTGGCCCATTACCAAACTGCGTCTGTGAAAGAGAGCTTCCCCACTAGTTGCAATTTCCAGCGGAAAGTGTATTGTGAGCCCATTAAGCTTTCTTCATAGGGGAGATTTACCAACGCCAGAGATAAACGCCCCCTGACTTCCAATGACAGGTGACTAACTGAAGAGGCCTCGGCAGCTCTTTCCAGAGGAGCACACCTGTGCTATATTCATGACCACAACATGGTTTGTTTGCTTCCCGCAGTATAAATCCTGTGTTTTGTACAGCGGCTGTTTCCTCTGCCACACCCCCTTGAAAGAACACGCTGCCAGATCAGAGAGCCGCTGAAAGGGTTTATAATGAGCCCTGATGAGCCCGGGTCACCACGTCTGCTGAGTGAGAGTCCGATCGCCAGGCTCATTTAGCACAGAGACGTTCGATGGGAGGGGAGAGACTTAACCTGGCTTTTCAGTGCCGAGGGCTTGTTTGGGAAATGACAGGGTTTCCACCCCCAGAGAGCACAGGGCTTGCCGATTGAGGAGGAGGACTGGGCTACCCCTGGTCAGCCTTCAGCTTCAGTGTTCGTTGATTTCAGGTCATTATCTCAGGGCTGGGCTGGGGATATAATAAATCACCAATGAACTGGCTTCATTACTCTGCTCTCCTCCCCACTGAGAGCAGTGGGGAGAAGATCTCCCCACTGGGAGCGTTCTGGCGCACTATGGCTGCCGTCGCATCATCCAGGTGGATGTTGCACATTGGTGGTGGTGGAGGGGAGTCCCAATTACCTGTAAATAGCTTTGAGTGGAGTTTCCAGAAGAGCGCTATATAAGTGTAAGCAACTATTATTATTATTATTATTATTATATATGCCGTGCAACTGTGAAAATTCCACTTTCTGGTGCATGTAGAGCCCTCCGGCTCCAGGTTTTTAGGTGTTTTTAAAAACTTGACAGAGTTTGAAATGTGCACCAGTATGAAGGGAGTCAACATGCAATACAATGTTTAACTTGGTTTAAGTAACAACTAAAATTGCCACATCCGTCCCATGTCTCATGTCATTTTTACAATTTGTTTCTCTTAAATGTGCTGTTTTCAGTTTCTGGAATTTTCTTAGTTTGATAGTAGACAGCAATTTCCCTTTAATTCATGCCTACACCCCCCTCACAAAGTGTTTGAGTTAGCAAGAAAGCAGGTTGGCGCTGTGGCCGGGGGTCCTGGCCTCATAACTAGAAGGTTGTGAACTCAAATCCCAGGTAACACACTACTGTTGTACACTTGAATGAGGTACTTTGTCTAGGTTTTCCCATAAAATACACCCAGACTTCAAATGGAAGCCAATCTGGAATAAATAGAAAACAGGCTGTCTGCTGCTGTCTGGCTCTGACCTTCAGCAAAGAGGGAATCCAGGAACCTGCATGATTGATTAAGACTGGTTTAGCAAATTAATACATTTTAACAAAGTTACAGTATGTGCTTTCAAGAGCGGATGTTTTAAGCTCCATTTTCTTTTAAAGTCTTCTGGTTTAAGGGAGCTACAGGTGGTAAAAGGTGCTTCTCGGGGAAAGGCTGAGTGCTCTGGAGTTACAGTAAGACTTTGTTGCTTTTGTCTTCATTTATTCAGTAGAGAAGGATGCTATCACTGATGAAAAACAACCAAAAACTCCACTTCCTTTGGACCAGTGTTGACTTATTTACAGTTATGTGCATGAGAATGGTCCTCTGGGCAGAGAGTTTTATGTTGCAGATCTTCTGATCGATTTTGTGATTGTCAGCATACAGATTTTTGGAAAAATATGTCATTTAATTAGTGTAATAGGATGGCAGTTCAAACAAGATGGCAGGTCTTCTCTGAACTACATTCCCCAGAAAGCAGTGAGCCATGACCCGCCATCCTTGGTCACCTGACCAATTTGAAGACCACAATTGGTTGGGAGATAATTTAAAAACCAGGAAGCTGAGGCTTCCATGTTTATTTCTTATCTGCCTCCTGGAGACAGTGGGCAGATTCCCTATAATGTGCAGCACCAGTAGGGGACAGAGCTTATGTCAGTCATGTGAATGAATGATGGAAGGGTCTGTGGACGTGAGTATTGGGAAGAGGTTTTGAGAGAATCTTTAATCATAGGGAAAGACTTTGGAGCTGTTAAGCAGCTTAACTGGTCTGTGTGTTCATAGAAGACAAAAAGAAGTAGTTTTGGCCGCATTCAAAAGATGAGCTTGGTTTTTACTCTGTGGGTTTTGTATTCTTCTCACTCTAAAGAGCTCTAATTCACCTTACAGCTTCACTTCGTGTGCATTATCCCTGAGACCTGTCTCTTTATAGATCCCAATAAAGCATACCATATTATGTACAGTCCTTTCACATGAATTTTCACATAAGAGGGTGATAAACACATTAGCTACATTGGGATCTAGTGAAGGCTTAATGACTTTTTAAAGGGAGGTAGGTAGCTGGACATTTTCCACAGAAATCAAAGAGCCCTGTACATGACTGGCTTAATACTTGAATATTTGAACTAATAGAAAATCCACAGGGATTCTTTTTGAGTTTTCCGTGGGTTTCTCTGGAACCTCTTGCAACACAGTAAAATGTCATGGCTCTTTAATTGAGTTATTGAACAATATTGAGTGGAGCACTGTCACAACACAAGAAGCACAAAGGTACTGTAAATTAATTTGTGGTTCAACTACACCACACTACACATAACATATTTTAATGGGAATGTAATGTATATCCATGAGTAGGAAGGCTGCCATTTCCTGACATACAGTATATTTTCAACCTACGGAAATACGCTTGTCAAGTGACTTCTTCACTAAAAATGTTAGTAATCCTACTGTCATGCACTTAACAGATTATCGACACTAGTTTTTACTAGTTTGTCAATTAAGCTCTTTTGACGAAGGGTTACGTCTGGTATTCTTACAGAAACTGGTTATTCCAAAAGTTATGCCACAAAGTCCCAGCCAGTGACTTGTCCACACAGACCTTTTTCTACATTTCACACATTTCACAGTTATCATGTATTATGAACATAACTACTGTAGGTCATTACATAGTAATGGTTGTATTATTCAGTATTGCTATAGTCCTGAGGATATGATATGTATTACTATCATATGAGAACTGTTTCCGAAGCAAATCCAGAAATCTAATCTGATGACATGATCACAGACTATTCATGGCTGCATCCTGTCTGGAGGGTTTTATTTGATCTCTGGGGAGAGTCCAGAAATAAAATCCAGGATGACAATTTTCCTGTGAGGAAATCCCACAAGCAGGATACAAGTGAGCACAGTGTGGAATTATTGACCCTGCTGGTGGGTGCTTAATTTTGCCGAACTACAGACCTTTAGTTCAGAAGTTTGGAACTTGCAACATGATCTGTGAATACAAAGATCACATGTTTTTAAATCCCGCACGGACAGTACCGAGCAAATAAAGGATGTGCGATATACAGTAGGAGAGTTTCCTAGCTAAATTATGGTATTTGTCACATACATGCATAATGTCATACTGTACAGTGTGCAACTGAAATTGAACTGAGGAGATTTAAAGTGCGTTGTATAGCACAGAAGTGTGTGAGGTGTCTTCTGAAACAAAGGGTCCTTAATTCTGATTAACGGCTTGAGTGCAAGAATGCTTCTGGATGGGCCCAGCAGGATACAGAGGCTGCTTGAAGACCGGAGGAAGCAAAGCTGTTCTAAAAGCTGAGACAAGCGGGACAATTCCTCTGACACTTCCCCAGCCCTGTGCTCGTGTCCCTGTTAATGAACAGCCCTTCCATACCACCTGGAAAGAATTAATAAGGTCTTGAGGGAGACCACTGCCTACTTACACGTCTTTTGAAGCCCCAGCTGGACCTGGAAAGAAGAGAAACGTGGTGTCATTGAGCAGCAAATTGAGTGGGTATAAAATGGCATGCGTGCCCTGTACACTACAGTGCAGAGGATGTGCTCTGCCACAGTTTACATCAGTAGTGCAGAGGTTTCGGAAGTGACACAGACATACTGTAAGAACACAGGGACGGTTACGTACAAGAAGAGGCCATTCGGTAGGTAAGCTTGGTAGCTGACGGAACTGAGACACTTGTGCAGCTTTTTCGTAAGAACACGACATGTTACAGATGAAAAGAGGTTGCAGGAGGACCGAGCACAAATGCATTAATGCCCGTGGCAGCCCCACGTTACCATCCACCAGCCTCTAGAGAGACTGTCCTGCTGTTCTCTCTAGGTGCATTTTACTCAGCTGGGGGTCGTGTGTGTTAGAGGTGAGGATGTGAAATGATATAACGTTACATTGAACACAGTGCTCGAACCACCCTGTCCTTACTCTGTTCTGCATGCAGCCTGCCACTGCAGTTTCCCAGCGCCAGACTCAGCGGGTTTTAGAGTCACCGAGATAGCTGGTATACTATAATGTCCACTCGGATGCAAGAACAGACTGTAATTGAGCTGCCCCTGCCTGCTACAGTGAGAAAAGGCACATTGGAAATTGAGCAGTAGCTGTTAAGTCCTTTGGGGTTCAGACCACACTTTTTTAACAAAGGTGATAAATCCAGTTGTTGTTTGTGTCTGGAAAAAATGACAGTAGCAGTCTCTCCATACACACCAAATTCAAAGATCTTGGAAACTGTGTTCTTAAGAAGGCTTCAGCTTCTCTGTCACGGGAGATGAAATTCTTTTTCAGAATGAGACGGGCACAACTTTCTCAAGTGAATTTGGAGGAACTGGAACATGGCTAACAGAGTCAGGGTGACAAATACAACATCAGTGGATAGAGCTTATTCAGGACAGACAGGAAGGAATGGAAGAGGTGGAGGTGTATTATCAGAAAGAGCTCTCCGGCACAGGAACATGACCTGGAGGAATGCATATTCCCAGAATCTGTATGGGTTTTATTTGGACAAAATCATTCAAAAAGTTTAGCGTTAGGAGTTAGCTAATAAGGTGCAGATGCTCAAATCGGAGTGATGTAATTATTGGAGTACTGCAGGTATCTGTATTAGGATAACTGCTCTTTCTAATTTACTGGACATTAACTATCTACACTCTTGCCCAGACTAGCTCTGTTGGTAGAGCATGAGATTCACAATCTCAGGGTAGAGGGTTTGTGTCCTATGTCGGGTACCAGGTCCTCCATGTTGGAGATTGGGCACAAGGCTAACAACTGTCCTGTAAAAAACTAATGTTATGGAAACAGCAACAGGATGTTGCTGCCCTACATGCTGGAAGGCATAACAGGCAAACATCCATCTGTCTACACTCTGGTATGGTCAGTAAACTAGTCAAGTCTGCAGATTATACCAAAATCAGAGGATTAGCAAACTGTAGAAAATGCCAAGGAAATTCAAGATTTTAATTCTAGAATTTAGGACTGCAGACAGCTGACAGATAATGTTTAATGTAGACACTACAAATGAAGTGTTAAATGCGAGAAGCAAAAACACAAACTACAAATAGAAAATGGGAAGTTCTGAGCCTGATGAAGCAACTTACAAACAACACTTAGATGTTGGTGTTCTGTAATTTACATCTTCTAGACAATAAGGAAAAGCAATGAAAAAGTCAACAAAATGTAGGGTAAAAAATGTAAAAGTTAAGGCATGGTGTATTGAAATTGCACTGTGCAATAGTTAGCCCTTATTTACAATATTGTGCACACGTTTGGCTACTCTGCTACAAAAAATATATTGCTGCTTTGGAATTGGTAAAGAGAAGAGCAACCAGATACACTGCCAAGCTGCATATCCTGCTCTGACTGGTTTAAAGGAATGAATCCCTTTTAGTCCTGGAAAGAGAAATCTACAGGGGACCTTATAAATGCATTTGCAACTAAGATCAGGAGGCACGTTTCACCCAATGGTTGTGGGAGCATGAGACTTGTTGTCAAAACTGATTACCAAGACCCATTTGGGTGGGATCTTCGAAACAATTACTCTAGCCTCTAACTGCCAAACAAGCTACAGTATATGTGCAGAGTGGCCTCTTCTTGTTTGCAAACCCACGTAATGTTCATATTTGTAAAAACATAATTGTACAGGTACAAGAGCAGAATTCAAGGACTTGTTGATAAGGACGCACAGAACAGAGAAATTGTTTGACTTTTGAGTAGGTGTATACGAATAGGGGAGCAGGTTGTTTTTTCTGCAATTCTGTCACATAAGGAGCCTCCACAGCAGCAAAATGAGAGAAACCCAAACCTACAAGAGCAGTAGTGGGAGTACAGTTGTTGACACGACTGCAAGAGGTGGGGTCAACAGCTGATTATTAGCATTGTGTATTTTGTTTTGGAAAAATTGCATGAATATATTATTCTGTTCAGAAAAGCAAACTTACTGACCGTTTCGAGAAGTGTGTTTCAAATGGGGACTGTATGATTAATGCGTTGCTTGTCATGCGTGTGCAGTACAAGGAGGGTCTGGCTACTGTAAAAGCTTCCCTGTAGAACAGTTGATGTTGTACTGCAAGGATGAAGGAAGTCACAGCACAGCTCAGTGAACTTTTGAAATGAGTTTCATCTTAAAGAAGGGCTTTCCAGAAAGCAAAAACAGCAAAACGGTGATGCAAATTTAACTTTTCATGCTATGTTCCAAACAGAAGAATTTCCCAGGGTTTTTATATGTACTGTACTTCTGAGCCTCCATAAAATTCATAGCTAGGATAAAGAGATTTGGCCGTACAAAAAATAATTACGGCCATACATGGTACAAAAGTATTTTTAGCACAGTGTACAGTATGTTCCACTTTCCAGTTGCTCTGAAATGCCACATGGCCTCGCTGCAAACTCTCTTCTTCAGCACGCACAGAGCTTAACCAAATTAAGGATGAACCCTTTCATATACACATCAAAACCCTGCAATACCTAGGCCTGTAGATGAACGCTCAAGCCCTTTTCTCCTCCACAAAACACTAAAGACTCCAACCTGCTGCAGAGCGAGTGAACGAAACAAGATTTAGTAGGGGGTCAACTATCAGTTGTTAGTCGTACCGTTGCAGACATGTCTCAGCGTTGTCCTCATGTAAAACAGACTGAGCTACACTAAACGGGGCTTTTGTAATTGTTTTTTCCTCCACCAGACCAGTTCCATTCAGTCTAATGAAGGCCATAGCTCATTTCCTGTTAGTAGGAGTTGGAAGGACTGACAAGCCCTGCAAGACACCCTTATGATCAGAAGTACCTAATTTAGAAACCCTTAGGTTGGAGTTGGCCACAGCACAGGAATTAACCAAGTGTAACGTGTGGCCCTGATTATGTTAAAGATCAAAATGCTTCAGCAATCATTTGTCCATTCTTTCAGAAACAAAAATCAACATTAATTAACGTTGTAGCCAGGAGTGATGCGCGGGTTGGCTTTCTCTTGACCTGAACCCGGCCGCAGTTGTGAGAAACGAACCCGCACCCGCCCGACCCGATCTAAAATCTTTTGGTTTGAACCCAAGCCCGCCCGCGGGTTTGAGTCAACCCGCGCATCACTAGTAACCAGCCTTCAATTACGGAAGCGACTGTTAAACGTTATTGCTCAATTATTATTTGTACTGTGCAAAAGCCAGAGAAGAGGAGCTTGGTCTGTTTGGGCCCCAGTGCTTTCAGACGTTGTTCAACCCATCCAAACTCCAAACTGATGTCATATACGTCAAGGTTTCACACAATCAGACACAAGCCTCCTCTAATTTCCACACAGACTCACTAATTAATCATTCAGTCAGTCACCAGTGTACTTAAGGACTCTTTCCCAACATCTCAGTGCTCAGTATTGAGTTTCCCACTCAAGCTCCTGGCTTTTTTAGTTTCCTTGCTACCTGTCTGCTGTTGGCTTCCTGATCCTCTGGCTTACTGACTAGTGTTTACTATGACTACGACTTCGGATACTCCCTTCGGATAAGTACACCCGGCTTTCACTACGAACTCTGGTTAAACCGTTCACCATGTAAGGTCCAACCATAATTTTGTCTGTCGCTGCGTTACAGTACACTACCAGTGCGATCATGCTGTCAGGCTGAAAGCTTCACTGCCTGCTTCAACTCCAGACAGGGGCCCCATAAGGAAGACAGTTCATCTGCTGGGAGAAGGAGCTCCTCCTCAGCCTTCTGCACATCAGAGAGATCAAGGGGTTTAACATCATCAGATCACAAAGAGAAATCAAAGCTTCTGAAAAACAGGCATCTCCTACCTGAATCTCCTCCAGCCTGAAGCAGAGGACTGGGATACAGAATATACTGTAGAAGGCTATTTTTTCTCATTTTGATCATATTACGATATGACATGGATTGTATAAGGATTATATTCTGTCTTACTTCTTTTACACAATGTAGGGAAGCAATAAAAAAAGGAAATGTTAGGATAAATAGACATATATAGGATATAAAGCAAGGAATTTAAGATTGTATAATACGCTAGTAAAACCTCATTTAGAGTAGTGCAGAATTGTGGTCACTGTGTTACAGAATAACGCTGCTCTGGAATCAGATACAGTCTGGGACTGGTGGGAATGTCCAGTACTGTCAGACAGAAGGCTCTTTCCAGCCAGGGACAGTTCTGCTCGATGGGTTGAATGGCCTCCTTTCTGCAAATTCATGTTCTTACAGACAATATCGGAAGAACTGCGTGGCTTTGCTTCGAGCTGCTTCTGTTAGCACTGATTGACCATGGCGCTCCTCGTGTGGGCCATTATTTTAACGACCCCAGCACAACACAGAAGCACCTGGAGCACACTGAACACTGACTGTGCTTGTGCATCCTGGTACAATCTGTGTTAAAGGCAAGAAGCAATGAAGAACGGTGCACAATCTGTCAACCAATGAGAGTGTGGCGTGATACGTGGTTCCTGTGCAGCCAGTGCCACATGATCATAACTCAACAAAACGCAACCCTCAAAACTGGCTTCATCACAATGAAGCCTCCAGCCCCCCCACCCCCCGTGGACTGTGGGCAGAAGGAGGTCCATCTCCCCACTCCAACCAAATACGGTTATGCGGCCAAATCTGAAATATTCTGTAACTGCTGTATTTTAAACACAAACTCATCTCAGGACAAAATTGAATTTGAATTCTATTCTGTGGTAAAAATATCAGCGGTGCTATTATGATACCTCAATGATGCCCTCACACATCGCTCATACTGTACGTAAGAAATAGTGCTCCTAGGAACACATCCTCATTCAACCCCTGTTCTTATTGCATCGATTATATCCTCCTAGTTCAGGAAGGCATCCTTGGTGCTAAGTGAGGCATCGCTGTGTCTATTTCTTACAACAACGCTAACGGGTGTTTGCTTTGTACTGTAGCACTCACATCAAACAAATACTTAAAACAAGTACTCTTCTTTCAAGAGCAGTTCTTATGGATTTTAATAGAACATGCTTTTTCTTTAAAGAAAAAAGGAAACGCTCTCTTGGCAGTGCGAAAACGAACAGAGAAATCAGGTGCAACCCTGTAACTTCAGTTCACTTCTCCTGACCCTTCAGTGAGTTGCTGTGAAGCTAGGACTCTGTGCAGTTACGTCCCTGACATCCCAAAGCCTCTCAATTTGTCAGAACCTTCGGATTTGAGAAAAAGGCCTCATTTTCACTTTGGCCAATTCTGATGTTTCCCTGTTTGTGGCAGCAAAGCATACAGCACCCTGACATTGGCGTGATGCATCGGCGAACCCGAGGCTCAAAAACACTCCCACGGCGCCAGCCTGTTTCCAGGCAAGCGGCACGCGCCCGCGTCTCAGAGCCCCAGCTTGTTCTCTGACACTGCTGCCAGCAGATCCCGCGTAAGCTGCTCGGTTTCAGCCGTGGTCCCCCATGAGCCCCCAGCCAGGCCTCCTGCTCTTGAGCCGCGCGGTGAAAACAAGCCCCAGGACGGGGTGACACCCGTTCTGTCATCTGCGGGAGCTGCTAAGGATCAGGAGCCACACGGCCTGCTTGCTAAGACTGGCACCTCCTGGGTACATATGTGTGCGCTGCAGGGCACATACTGTACAATCGGAGCGAGAGACAGGCATTCTGGAGCAGAGGGGCAAAATAAGGAGGCCCGTTCTGCAGGTCTGAAGCAGCATGCCTCGTCCTGTGAAGTGCATCACTGCACCCACTTAAGCTGAGCTCTTAACAACCACGAAACTGAGGCCTCCTCTTTCCTTGAGCATCTAAAGGACTCCCAGAGGCTGGCTGCATGGGGAATTCCAGGGCTCTTCCCGCCCTTTTCAACCCATGCGCTCCTCTGGTTTGGTCATTATCCCGGGATATCACGGGCCTCTGCCCCCCTTGGCATCTCGGTGTCTACAAATGTTGCTAACCTCCGAACACAAGATCCAAATGACCCCCTTCCACCCCAGTGTTGACTTGTTTTTTAGCTCCAGCTAAGTTTAAATTGCAATGGTAATTCTCCGTTTTGTGTTACATGTTCTGTAGAATAAACACGTACTGGAAATGTTGTTATTCCGTTAGATACTTCAATGATTAAGGACATTCTTGCTTGAATTGCACGTACCTCCATCAGTTATTTTTTTTCTGTGCTTACCCCTTCACAGTTAATATTAAGAACTTGTAATTAGTTTAAAAGTGCATGAATTAAGGATGCATCTGTGGACAGTGGTGTTGTGAGGTGGGTTTTGCAGACTGGAAGGGTACCAACATGCAGCCTTACACTCCCCCAAATGTCTTTCATCCAACGTAACAACAAAACACGGTGCTCAGCACAGTACTGAGCTCTTTGCTGAGAGGAGAGAAAAGACACAAGTGTGTTGTAGGCTTTCCTGATGTCTGCCGAACTTGTTTCTGCAGTGCCCTGAGAAAGTGAGGAAAAGTAAATGAAAGAAACAGTATTATCTGCTCCAGCCTTAGTCTACTGCCAGGACCCTTTGCTCTGCTAAACCCAAGCGTGATGAACAAGCCCACTTGTAGCACTGAGAGCTGTTCCTGCTGGATGGCACAGGGAAGGCCGTTGCTAAATTAAAATGGGAATAAATAACAAAGAAGCTCTCAGCAGACACAAGCTGCTGTGCCAGTCACACTTTAGCGCAGGATCAAAAGGTCTCTATTGGCACTCAGATGTGCCTCAAGGGCTCTTGACTGCCAATTTTCTGTTTTAACTCAGTCTAGAGAAGCACTGTTAACACCAAGACATCAGAATTGCCTCACTGCCCTAGGAGCCTGTGCACAAACACCTCCAGACGTTTTGCTTGGTTTGCTGCAGCACACATAGTACTACTCAAGGCCAGAACATAAATGGAGATGTGTTTGTTTGTGTGTCTGGATGCTGCCACTCCCGAGAGCCTCCGTTAAGATCGGCAAGCCCTTCGGTCGGTGAAAATGGAGCTCGGAGAGGTGATCCTGAGGCTGTAAGATCTTGGGTCGAGCTGTGTAGAGCTCAGAACCTCAGAACAGAACTGGTAACGCAACACTGGAGAGTAGTATGAACTCCAGAGAACAGAGGACCTGACCGAAACAGAAACGGAGGTTTTTTATATCGCATAGAAGGTTTAAAATGATAAAAGACCCCCCCTCTGTTGGGGTGGTTCGGAAAAAAACTCCTCCTGCAGCTGTTCACAAAGACGGCAGAGGTGCTGTTGTTTACATCTGCCGTCAAGGATGGTGGGCCCGGATACATTTCTTTCTAACCAGCTGAGAAAGGGGCATGCTTTCTCACAAAGTAGTAAAAGGACTGCTGACACGGAAAGGCCATCCCATCAGCAGCACAATCCGAATTCTAACAGATCGTGACATTTTCATGGGCTCCACGGGCCCACCCGTATCTAATCCACTTCAGAATAAGAAATGCAGAGTGATTGTTTTCCCCATCCTACAAAGCCTGCGTGTCACCATGAGTTATGCTCGGATGCACTTTAGCACTCGGCGAAGAATTGACGGTGTCATGAAACAGGAGCTGCAAAACAGACGGCTTCCTTATGCAATGCCCGGGGGATGATGTTTTAATTGACCTGTGCCGCAGATCTCAGCAAGCTGATGATCCCGCACTCACACTCCTACGGTGAATCCGAGAAGGAGGCAGGCTATTATGCCAATGCCTCCCCACGGGCACCCTGCCAATCCACCTGAACAGTGGCATCAGCACTTAAAATCAATCTTGCCTGGAAGGCTACTATAAAGTATAAACCACAGCTGGTGTTGTCTTTCACTGGGCACGCAGGTCTCGGGGTCAAACGAATCTTGAGTGCTGCAGTTTGGTTTGCCTGCCCTGGCCTGACTAATCTGCACTAAAGGTCAGAGGGTTTTGTGTTGTAATATGCCTTCCTATTGGTTTATGAGGTGAGTTCTTCGCCAGCGCCTCGCTCTTCTGAGCCTGCGGAGGGGAGAGCTTGACCCACCGTGCCACGAAGCTTCGGGTGCTGTTGTTGTGGCCTGATATCTGATATCTCCGGGCCGTCTGTGTAGCCCAGGGGTCGTAAGAGCCAGGGCAGGAGCACCAAGCATATCGCCTGCAAATAGCAGATAGCTGCAGTATTTACTGAGCAGATAGCTATTTACTGAGCATCCTTCTCCTCCCCTCTCCTTCTCTGTCCATCTTTTGCTCTTCTCCTGCACCTCTCTGCTCTCTATTTATTCTCTATGTAATATTGTATATTATAATTACAATAACCGTAGAACTAATCGTAATTTGACAGAATTAATTACGTAATCATATTATATAATTTTAATTTTAATTTTAAACAAAAGTATATATATAATTTTAGAGTAGTTTCCATATAAAGAGAAAATATCTAATATATTATACAGCTCAGGTTGGTAGCTGGGTCAGCATGCGTAGTCTGCAAAGGAATAAGTAATAGGTTTATTCCACGCTGAAAAGAGAAGAAAGAAAACACAGCATTTCGGCTGTGATGCCTTCTTCAGGTGTGAGAAAGACAGGGCAGTAAGCAAAGATTAGATAGCACAGGAGAACAAAAGCTGGGAGAGGAGAGAAGACAGGAGAGGCAGAGAGGCCACTCAGGAAGTGCAAAGTGGAGAGGTGTGAAGTCAAAACCTGCATGTGAATAGAGAAGATTACACGAAAACAAGTCGGTCATTGAGAGAAAGGGGGATAGTGTGAACCTAGTTTCAGGATGAGTTTCTTTGCTGTAGTCTTTCTGCTATGGGAGTTGAGAAACCCTTCTTTGAGAACAGAGACGGAGAGATCAGTGTGATCATGGCCATCTGTGGTGAAATGAGAAACTATGGGCTTGGAGAAATCTTTCATCTTCAGAGCCCTAACATCTTGTCTGAAGCGGTCTCCTAGTCTCCTTCCGGTTTCCCCAACGTAGATAGCTGGGCATATTTTGCAGGAGATACAGTAAATGAGGTTGCTGGAGATACAGGATGTCATCTGGATGAATTAACCTGAGGGGCCCTGAGTGAGCGTGTTGTTAGATATGTATGTGCAGGTGATGTGGCGAGGGGAAGGTGCCTGGTGGGGATGACTGCCGAGTGTGGTCAAGGGAGCTGTGAACCAGTTGACATAGATTGGGTGGTCGGCAGTAAGAGATGATTGGGCGATTAGAAAAAGGGTACCGATGGAGGGATCGCCCTGTATGATGGAGTGGTTGTTAAGAATGGTCCTGGGGATAGAGAGTGTGTTAGAGTGGTAGGGAAGCACCAAAGGAATGCAGTTGAGAGACCGGGAGTTCCTGATCGAGTTGATGATCCGGGGGCTGTTTTTTGCCCCGGTGAGGGCCCTATCGATAACATGGGTGGGGTGTCCTCTGTCGATGAAAGAAGAATGCATTTTGAGTGCCTGGTTCTGGAGTGCTTGTCTTCACTGCAGAATATATATAATATATATATATATTTTATTATATAGAGAGAATATAAATTGCCTCTAGATACACTGTACACCGGACCTGCTCCTCTCCTCCAGTGCTGGGGATGCCTGCCGCAGGCTTGTCTGAGGGGTTTGCCTAATTCCAGCTGTCCAGCTGCTGTCCAGCTGTGGCGCTTGGGTGCCCTGGTCACCTGACCCTGAGACCTGGGTGCTGGCGGTGCTCTCAGTGCCACAGAGGGGTGCTTGGTAGGGCACCCGTGTCACCTTGATGCCAAAAACGTTATTTTTTATAACAGACAGGGGTCTGCTGACTTGTTGGTCCGCAATCCACATTTCCGTTCTCAAAACTGTATTTTTGTCAAATGTGCCGATAATCTCCGATTCGTTTTAACGTGCCTTAGCAAATGTGTTAACAAAGTCAAGCTGAAGAGAATTGTTTTGCAGAGAGGGGCTTCATATCCCTGTTATTAAATTAGAGAGTTTTACCAGCCTGAGTGAGTAACACTTGCACTGTTCTCTTTGCAGCGAGAGAAAATAAAAGCCACGATAAGCCTAATACGCATTAGCTTTCTTAATAAAGGGATTGCCTTAGAAGTCAGACAGATCTCATACACTTAAAGTAAAAGTTTTAACTTTTAATAAATAAAGGAGTAATATAATCATATTTAGAATATGTATACAATGTTGGTCACCCAACTACTATATAATATTGCTTCTCCGGAGTCAATCTGAAGAAAGGTACTCAGGTTTTAACAGGCTGTAAGAGCTTAATCTTTTTAGTCTTGAGCTGTACACAAGGAATCTAAATGAAGTATGCAATAAACTCAAAAACACAAATAGTAACTAAGGAGATGTGAAGTTAAAACTAAGTACAGGAGATAGCCCTTCTCCACCCAGAGAGCACAATCTGTCCTCCTCTGGTCTGTGTAGACGTTCTCGTGTTTGCTAGTTTATTCCAGAAACAGAGAATACGAACGGACAGTGTTATAAAGATGTATGGAGTCGAAAAGAAATAGATTGAGATGTGGATCATGTTTTCCCGCTTGAACAATGATTTGGAATTTGCGCTGGATAGTTCTTTCCTCTCCTCCTGTGTGGAGTTTGCATGTTATCCCTGTATCCGCCTGGGCCTTCCCTCCGTCCAAAAGCTTGCAGGTGCGGGTGTACTGGCTACTCTGAATCGGCCCGTAGCCCCGAGGAACAGGAGAGGGAGTCCGTCTTTAAGCAGTCGGGACATGCTCTGCTAGGCCTCGGAGAACCCATTTCCATTCACAAGCCATGGAGGGACAAGTGCTCAGAAACTCAGAAAGTGAGGAAACACATCAGATCTAGCTCCGCCAGGACTAGGCTTGTCTATAGTCACTTGTGTCACTGCCTCTCAGTGCTAAAAGCACTGAATGTGTCTGGCTGTAGCCAGTGCTACTGTCCACCCAAGGATATCCTATAGCACTCCACTTCCAGTAGCTGAGTGTGCCGTCACCTCTCAGAACATGACTTGTAGCGCAACATCAGAAGACAACCTGTGGCTTCAGGTCTAATGTGGCACCTCCTCTCTCTCTCAGAGGCCAGGGCAGCAGCAGAGGTCTGCTCAGCACTTACAATTCGGGACGCTTTCTCTTCTGATCTGGCTCAGAAAACCACGGTCTGACTGCTTTCTAACATGCTTTTAGATTCGGTGGTGAATTAGTATCGTGCTTCGACGGGTAAGACAAGAAAAACAGATAAACACAATCATTTTCACTTACAGGGGCAATGGCCCAGAAGAGAAAACCTAAGTTGCTCTGCATAACCCTTTCTTTTACATTGTCTGCTGAATTAGCATGGGCACGCCGAGTGACAACAATCCTGCCCACGCACTTAAAAGGATTATAATCATCGTTTGCGCTGCAATGCCGCCTGATTCTAGGCTGTACTGAGTATTTCAAAGAGGTTTATCCCTAGACAAAGACAAAGAGCACTATTGGCACTAGGAGTACAGGTGTTTACCCTGATGTCCTGGCCAAATTTCCCACTGGTCTTTCCCAATCACAGCCTCCTAATAACCCCCATCTCTGAACTGGCTTCATCACTCTGCTCTCCTCCCGATTGATAGCTGGTGAGTGGGGAGTGTACTGGAGCATTGCTTGTGGCAGCGGGGAGTCCCTATTACCTGTAAAGCACTTTGAGTGTATAAGGAATTATTATTATTATTATTATTATTATTATTATTATTATTATTATTATTATTATTATTATTATTAGTGACAACCAAATGTACTAGACGCGTATTAAACAGCAAGACGAGCTGCTGATTTCTGAGTTAAAGCCTAGCTCTCTGCCCTCCGTCCCCCTGCTGTGTTCCTGTGAGGCTGTAGGGGGCTGACCTCTGCCCTCTAGGTCAGTGCGAACGCAGAAAGAAGAAACAAGTTGAGGGGGCACGTTGCTGCGATCATCACAGCTTCCTCGCCCCAGGAGAAAATCCACTAGGGAGCTGAGTGCTCCACACACTACACACACGCCGCTGCGCACTGAAGCCCCACGCTGAGAGAAAAGCTTTTTGTGTTGCCACCCAGATGATGCTTTTCAACAAGGTACTGTGTTAAGCACAGCCAGGATTAAGCCCTAACAAAAGAGCAGCAAGCTCTCCTCTGGCATGTAGCATCGGAAGGGAACAGGTTGCATCTGGGAGCCCGGGAGGAAGAGTAACTGAGGCTGACATCTCATTCCTAATTTAATCCTTCCCCCACTGCAGCTGCAAAATGGCATGGCTATCTCTTTCCCAGAGCACGCTGCCTTCAAGGTTCGGCAGCAGCGGTGCGCCGACACTTGTGCGCCCAGCACTGAAACCCACAAGCGACATGTGGATCTCCCCGTGCATCGCACGGCAGCAGAATTCCTGCACCACAATCCTCAGCGACAGGGCGCCTCCGAGCAGTGAGTCACACCAAGGCAGACTCGTGCTGGCCTTTGTTCGTGCCAGGGGGGAGCCCAGTCTGCTCCGCTCCAGACCCGACACTGCCAGCGTCGCGGGGGGGCACGCGGAACGAGAAGGCAGCCGGACTGTCCCCTCTACACGCCGGCGCGCACGCGAGCACGGGCACGCACGTTCGCACACGCAGGAGAAAGCCCCCACCCCACCCCGGGCAGGTAGGAGCCCGCACACTTACCCTCGCTGGAGGTGTTGGTGGCCGATGAATTCCCACAGCCCATCTCGGAGCAGATCAGCCGGCGCACGGATGAGGACTGAGCTTCCAGACTGCCAGCGAGGGCAGGGAGGAGGGTGAGCGTGGATGTGTGTGCTGGGGAGGAGGGAGGGGGGTTAAGACAAGGGAGGCTGATAGCACAGGGACTGATCACTTTATGTCACTGATTTGCAGCTGCTTCTTTTCTGTCTACCTCTCTCTCTCTCTCTCCCGACTCCCCTTTCTCCCTCTCGCTCGCTCTCTCTCGCTGGCTCTCCCACTCTCTCCCGTGGCTGCATGTGTCTGTGAAAGGATGGAGGCACGCTCTTATAGGGAGGAGAGAGGGAGGGAGAGGAGGAGAAAGAGCAAGGCATGTCAGGGCAGAGCATCCTTTTTCTCCACCCTGCCGGGGTCGCCCAGGCAACGGCCCTGAGCCAATGGCGTCGCCTCCTCCGGCTGAGAGCAGCACACGAGCCGGGGGTACCCGCATGTTGGCGGGAGTTCGAATGCTCTCCTGCCTGCTGGGGGAAGGGAGGGTGGACAGGAGAGGGGGGGGGTTGGGCTCATAGAGAGCAGCGCTATCCTCGGTTGTCACAAGCCCCAGCACAATGCCAGCCTAACTCTGGGAACCCATTGTCATTCTTCCCTGCGTGCTGCAGTCTGACATCACTTCCCCCACCCTGTCTGATCCAGTGCCTGGGGGTGCAGGGCAGGACAGGGCAGTTAATCCGTGGGCCGAGGGGGGGTTGGGCTTCATCAGGGGAGTGTGATCGCATGGGTCTGCAGTCTCAGAGAGGCAGATGCAAACAGCTGGAGTATTGTGGTATTCACACTGGGCATTGTTTTATTATCAACACCATATTATTGATATGATAACACCATATCAATAATAAATATTGATTCATTAATACTAATATTATAATATTATTAACAACAATGATGTGACTAATTGTACCAGTTGAAGCAATTTTGCTTAGCTAACCTCATCATTGCTGATTTAACGTTTCATGCTGTAATTGTGTCATGACTAGATGGGTATTCAAAGATAGAAAAAGAACTACAGTACGTCTTTTATTATGCCATAAATACAGTGTATAATGTACTGTACATTTCAACACAATGTTAAGTTGCTCTATTGTCCTACTGTTTTTCATCAAATGTAATAGACGGTTTGGAATGAGCAGCTTTAGAGCAGGTAATATAAAAGTCCTCTCCAGGGTGAACAGTATGGTGCTGCAGGGAATCTTCATGTCCACTAAAATATGAGGTGCAGAGTTTATAGCTCTTCTTAATTTTTCCCTTTGGTAACGAAATAAACTAAAGCTGCGATTGAACATCATTAATGGGGTGTTCAAAACACTGAATATTTGTGTTCTTATTCCAAGAGAAAAAAAAGGAGGAACAAGATGCTGTTCTAGCGAATAATTGGGGGACAGTATTGTGCCGACGCCCTCCCTCTCTTATCTGAATTTGAATGTGCATTTTTTCTGTTCCTGATTTATTCTGCTTGTGCCGTTAGCCGGTATCTCTGTCCACATCACAGACCTGTATCCTGAAAAGGAACCTGAGGTAACTGTTCATTCTTGGTAACAGTAACTAATTGCTCACATTTGTGACTGCTCAAAGGCTCCGGACCTCGGTGTCCCTGCCCATCCCTGCCCCCCCCCCTCCTCCCAGGACACAGGTGCAGAGTCTGGGCCCCAGCGCTGCCCTTATCAGGCGCAGTGACGCAGCTCCCCAGGGACCGACTGGCTCTAAAAATACTTGCGTGTCTGGGCACGGCCTCACCTGTCACATGAAAGAGATCCTATCAAGGACAGGGAACATGTTCCCAGCTCTCTGCCAAATCCATGGCGAGTGTGCTAATTAGCAGGGCATCTGTCCTACATCAGACGGCCAGGCAGTCCCCATACGCCTTCATAAGAACAGAAAAAGACATTTTATAATAATAATTCCCTACACTTATATAGCGCTCTTCTGGACTCTCCACTCAAAGTGCTTTACAGGTAATGGGGATCCCCTCCACCACCAGCAATGTGCAGCCCCACCTGGATGATGTGACGGCAGCCATAGTGCACCAGTACACTCCCCACACACCAGCTCTCAGTGGGGAGGAGAGCAGAGCAGAGCCAGTTTAGAGATGGGGATTATTAGGAGGCCATGATTGGAAGCAGCCATATCACTCTGCAACTCACAACTCACAACTGGCAGCCCACTGGAGCTCAGCAGGTGTGAGCCTGGTCAGTACCTGGATGGGAGACCTCCTGGGAAAGACTAAGGTTGCTGCTGGAAGAGGTGTTAGTGGGGCCAGCAGGGGGCGCTCACTCTGCGGTCCATATGGGTCCTAATGCCCCAGTATAGTGATGGGGACACTATACTGTAAGCAGGTGCCGTCCTTCGGATGAGACATAAAACCGAGGTCCTGACTCTCTGTGGTCTTTAAAAATCCCAGGGCGTTTCTCGAAAAGAGTAGGGGTGTAACCCCGGCATCCTGGCCAAATTCCCCCCTGGCCTTTACCAATCATGGCCTCCTAATAATCATGGCCTCCTAATAAACCCCGGCATCCTGGCCAAATTCCCCCCTGGCCTTTACCAATCATGGCCTCCTAATAATCACCATCTCTGAACTGGCTTCATCACTCTGCTCTCCTCTCCACTGATAGCTGGTGTGTGGGGAGCGTTCTGGTGCACTATGGCTGCCGTCGCATCATCCAGGTGGATGTTGCACATTGGTGGTGGTGGAGGGGAGTCCCCATTACCTGTAAAGCGCTTTGAGTGGAGTGTCCAGAAAAGCACTATATAAGTGTAAGCAATTATTATAATTATTATTATTAAAGGCTGGCGGAAATTAGCTGATAACACTGAAGCAACTGGAGCTGAGAAACATTTTCTCATCCAGTTTCCCGAAAGAATTTCAGCAAACTACAGCATTTCAGCAAACTATTGTCATTCCTTGTTCTCCAGAGGACACAGCTAAGAAAAGCTTTGAATGCACTGAAGTCACTTCTTTACACAAAAGGTTGCGGGAGTCTGGACCAAGCTACCGAACCATGTTGCTGAAGGTGATACTCTGGCCTCTTTCACGATAAAGTTGGATGAGATCCGTGGATCAATTACAGTACTTACTAATTACCAATTAAACTAGATGGTCAAAATGGCCTCCACTCATTTGCAACCATTTCTTAATCCATTAATATTATTTATTTGTTTGGCTGATGTCTTATCCGAAACTACTCGCATTTGCACTCATTTCTACAACCGGTTATTTCCCTACAGGATTTCGGGAGCCTTGTTTAAAGTGTAATGGCAATGTCTCACCTGGGATTTGGATTTGAAACCGTAACCCTCCAGTTATAAATCTAGAAGGCTAACCAGTGCTCCACACTCCTGCCACATGGTATATATGTCAGGAAACAGTTCTTTCCGGGCCCTATGCGGACGACACAATCCGAAAGGTGAAGAAACAATAGGGAAAAATATCATGCAGGAGTGGGTCAGGAGACAGGGGGGCGTGTCCGAGGTGAGCAGGTGTCCAGGGGAAGTGAGTCCGGGGCAAACAATCCAAGCAGAAATCCAAAAGGGAAATCCAAAACGGGAGGCAAAGTCCAAGACCAGGGTATCCATCCGAAGTAACTAAAAACCAGAACCGGGAATCAGGAACAGGAAACTAAAACCATAACGGAGCCAGACGCAGCAGGACCCCGGGCTCTCACGAAACGGGATTCAATGAGAAGCCCCGGGCAATCGCCTGCGTCTGGCTTTAAAGGTGGAACTAAAGAGGGGCTGGAATAAGGAACAGGTGTGGGGAATGGGACAGAACAAGGAAGGGCTGGAGCGCCCTTAAGAGGAGGAGTAACGATCGTGACAATATAAAAACTAGGAGAATTAGATATGCCAACTGTGCCGTTTTGCGGCACTTTGTTCTGTTTCCGGTGCCCTCATTATTGGCACTGATGTTCAATAATATATCTGTTCAAGTATCACCCCAGGAGTAGCACAGGGGCGGAGAGTGACCCCCAGTGTGAGGCCCAGGGCACACACTGAATGGTTCGCACTCCTAAAATGTCAGAGAGCCAAGTTGGGCAAGGAAGAGATAGCACATCAACTCCCCTCCACAGGGCTGTGCCAGTCAGCCAGTTTCCTGGAGGCTGCGATGAACCGTGTTGCCTCAGTCTGAAAGGAAGAATCCCTGGTGCTGGTCAGACTGTGGCAGGTTGAACATGGAGACGTGGAGCTCTTCAGCACTCACCCACCCTACTCGCCACAAGCCTGTTGTGAAATCACAGCTGGAGGGCGGTGCAGATGGCCAGAGAGCTGTGCAGCAGCAGAGACATTGTCAGGGCTCCCTGCAAAATCGGCCCACAAAGAGAGCAGCTTTCCACATACTTGGCAGGGCGACTCAACCTACCATTGTGCCAGGATAATCTCCTCGTCGAGATCCGCAATATTCCGCTCTCCTCGCACGAGTCAGATCAGTAAACGTCTTCTTCTTGTTTCTGGATCAGCAGAGCAATTTTAAAAAGTAAATGGGCTGATTCAAATGACTGTCCACTCTACCTCGTGTCATCTTGTTACAACGTGGCGATCTACATAAGGCGAATATTACTTTAAAGAAGCATGTACTCTGCAAACAAGCTTGCCTATCTTAAAGAGAAGTATTTGTCCCGGGAGCTGGGTTGGTCTCCTGTGGAGGGTGATGTTTTAGACCCTATGCAAGGCGGTGATTGTGGAAACAGGACCACAGACAGGGATTGGGGAAGACGCATGGGGTTTATTGGTGCTCACAGTGAAGTAGGGACGTTCGTGCAGACGTGCGGAGAATATCAGTAGGCAAGCATATCCAGGGAGGTTCCAGGGGAGGTCAGGAAGCAGTCCACAAGACCATAGCAGAGAGATCCATCAGGAAACGCAGACGACCGTGAACACTGATGAGACGAGAATCCAGGAAATACGGGGCTCTCTTCCAAGCCCCGGGCTCAGTGGGTCGGGGAGCGTAATCAGGCCTGTGCCCTCAGGCTTCCTCCCGAAGCCTGGTGGTAGGTGGGCCGTTGGGCTACAGTGTACCAGCTGAGCACCTGCTGAGGCAGGAAGGAGTAAACTTAAATAGGGAAACTAAAACAAGGCACACCAGGAAATAATGCAGGTAATAATTAAAAGGTGGATGGTGACCATGACAGTACTAACTGAACCTGGGCTACAAATTGAGATTAACCCTAAAATGAAAAAGGTGGAGATTACTGTATGTCTGATTTTGTGTTTTGAAGCATACAGTGTGTGGTATAAATTAGAGATGCCAATCACCTTAGACAGCATGTTGTCCATGTTGTCACACAGGCTTAACTTGAACCCAGAACCCATGAGCTTTGAGGTATCAGTGCTAACTGCCAGCCGGCCATGTCACCCAGAGTGATTTTATTCCACTTTTGACTTTCACACTCTTCTGTGGCTTGTTACCCTTACAGAGTTGGTCGTCTATGCGATTATGCTCTGATGCTCACCCTTCAGTCCTTGGTAATGCAAGACTTCTCTGTGTCCCCAAGCCCAGACTTCGGCCTGTGGGACTGTACTTGTTCATGTGCTCCTAGTATGTGAAAAATCTCTCTCACAGGAATCAGGGAATGTGGCTCCTTTGATGCCTATAAATCTCACTTTAAAACCCACTTGTTTAAAATGGCTGAATGACAACTTACAGTACATCTGATGAAATAAAGCACACTCGGGATTCCCTTGGGCCCAAGTCTTTCTGGAGCCCCTTTCAGCGGGAGTTGTGTTTTTTAAATGACTTCTGAATGTTTCTATGATGTTTTTTATTTTCTTTTATCTCAGTCCTTTCGTGCGCTATGAGTCATTTCATTTCTTGGAGTTTGCTTAATGGAGATAAAACCAATGTCTAACATCTGGTGTCTGTCCTCACTCCTGAATTTGTGTTTTCTTTGTGTCGTCAGTGTGTTCTGCTTGTTTACCCTGAGTTAGACTGAAATGTCCAGAATAAAACCTTCTATCAGGGTTTCTGGTCAACAGACTGAGCGCACTGGCTGTCTTCATTATCCTTTATTGCGCTCTGCTGTCACAGATTAAAGCAGGAGACTCAGTAACAAGAGCAAAACATCAGACAGCTGGCACTCTCTCCAAAGACCACATGTTTACCTCCACTGCGAAGTTCACCCCATGCACAGATTCTTACTGCAGCTCACAAACAGGGTTTCATGTGTTTGCCTGGCAGTGCTATAATGAGTACTGTATGCCTAGATGTGCCAAGTATTGACCTATTGCCTCTCTTGCTCCATCACAGGCCCTTTAACATCAATATATAGAACCCATCACAGAGCTCTAGCTCGTACATTTCTGCTATTCACACGGTGACCTTCTGTCCCGTTTTTGACCGGACAGTTCTATATTTACAGTGTGCTACAAGAGTCTCAGGTTGTATTTTAAAAATGGGTCCGCCTTTACCACTTTCTGGAGAGTGGAACCTACCCCCTCCTCTACTGCTCCTCTCCTCCGAAAGTGAAAGGGCTGCGACCCTCCCAACCCACTGCCAGAAAATGATCAATCACATTTCATTTCACCAAAGTACTGGAAATCCCCCACCTCCCCCCTCAAACAGTCAAATGATTAGACTCCCAGCGCGTGGCCAGGCTCAAGTTGTGCAAGACAGGTCTCGCAGGCTCCTGTCTGACTGGAAACAGAAGGAGATGATATAATGCACAGTTCAGTCCCACAGGCCTCGACTTCAGGAAACCCTGCTGGAAGAATGGGGTGGGATAGTATGCAAAAATATCAAAACCCAATTTTGGAATTCTTGCTACTTCCTGTTCTTGCTGCTTGCAAGGGCACAACACAGTATTCACTGAGGTCCCTGATACTTTTGGCCAGTAATATAAAGTACATGCACCTAAATATACAGTATAGAGTATATTGTACGCTCATTAATATATTACTACATATACATTATGTGCTCAAGAATCTTTGCGGTATATGCACTTAAATGCCATATATACACATCAATATCTAAGAAATCCACAGATAAAGCATTTCCTTTCAAGACCTTTCCAGGAACTTCAGGTGATGTTACAACCGGGTATAGTCAAAAGTACAGCAGAGCTGCTCTGCACGGAAAGAAGGAAGAGCTGTCATCAAGCGCTGAAAAAGCCATTCTTGCAAAGCAAGAAACAGAATGGGTCCCAGTTTAAGTGATGGGAATTTAAAAGAAGAACTTCGTGGGGAAACCAGTCCGGGTCAGAATGCCACAGGATGGCCAGAGACAGGGATTGGGGAGGAGGAATGGCTGGAAAGATCAGGAGTATCGTCAGTTTAACTTTCATACCGATCGGCTGAGGGCACTAAGCTCAGAGCTTTCTTGCTTGCGGCCCATATAATTCAGGATGTGGACAAATAGTTTGTGGCTGATTTCTCCAGCAGAAACAAATGTTTCATTAACGTTAACTAATAACAGCAACTCTTTACTCAGTCTGGCTGGTTTGCATTTGCTTTTTGGCGTACTGTAGCCTATAATAAGCCTATCCTGCTTTTCAACATACTTTGGTTAACGGGTTTTCTGCACGGGTAAGGTGATATACTGCATGTGGGCTGTTTCAGAGTTTGGCTGTGGCTGTTTGGGCCCTGGTGTCAGATTTGATTTTCTGGGGTACAGTATATTAATTTTGAAGGACAACTTTTTGTCTACTGCCTTAATACAGAAACAAAGAATGCGAACTTAATTTCCCTTACGAAAAGTTAAATGTATACTCATGCATGTGTGTGATATATCTATTTAACCTTAGTGGCATTCGGTTCTATAAAGCTTAATGGAACTCCAAATCTCCAAAACACCAAAAAGATCTAAGGATGACATTAGACAATGAGCAAATAAATATTGAGCAATCAAAACGTTTAGGTTCCACCATGGAATTTCCCTTTTAGACTCCAGGTTTTTGAATGTGTGTTAGAGTTCATGTCGGTTTACTCTCTTCCCTTAAAGATCCACTTTTCCTTTTCTTTTGCATGCATATCTGCATATCTCTCTTTTACAAAATCAGGAAGCAGAATGCAAACAGCACCTCAAGATATATACAGTTGTATGCAGACCTTTGGGCACCCCTGGTCAAATTGCATGTTGCACAGAATCTCTAGGTGAAAAGGTGTTAGCACAACCTCTGCAGGGTACAAACTTACACATTATTGTCTAAGCCTGGTCAGTACCTGGATGGGAGACTCCTGGGAAAAACTAAGGCTGCTGCTGGAAGAGGTATTAGTGGGGCCAGCAGGGGGCGCTCACCCTGCAGTCCATGTGGGTCCTTATGCCCCAGTATGGTGAGGGGGACACTATACTGTAAACAGGTGCCGTCCTTCGGATGAGACGTAAAACCGAGGTCCTGACTCTCTGTGGTCATCAAAAATCCAAGGGGGTTTCTCGAAAAGAGTAGGGGTGTAACCCCGGCGTCCTGGCCAAATTTCCCATTGGCCTTTACCAGTCATGGCCTCCTAATAATCCCCCTCTATGAATTGGCTACATTACACTGTTGTCCTCCCCACTGATAGCTGATGTGTGGGGAGCGTTCTGGCGCACTATGGCTGCCGTCGCATCATCCAGGTGGGGCTGCACATTGGTGGTGGTGGAGGGGAGACCCCATTACCTGTAAAGCGCTTAGAGTGGAGTGTCCAGAAAAGCGCTATATAAGTGTAAGCAATTATTATTATTATTATTATTATTATTATTATTACATATTTCTGCACCTTTTAATGCACAATTACTATTTATTTGCTTAATTTAACTGACTGAAAAAAAATAAAAGAGAGAATGTGGCATGTGCAAGAGTTTGGGCACACTTCCAGCTGATTCATTCATACTTTTTTTGATTGACTCGTTAGGCCTCAAATTAAACCCAGGCGAAAACAATTCCAGAGTTGCATCCAACTGTAGTTAAAAGTGTTGAATTTAAATCAAGGGGATGTGATGTTAAAATCGTACAGCTTCGCAAATGCTTACATACATTAGATCATTTAGACGCCAGGGCAGGCCGAAAACCAGAAACGGTCAGGGCTGAGATAATATCAACAGATCATCTCATCCTGGTGACGAGCCTGCCTCTGCACCAAGACTTCTCCAATTAATCACCACAGAAATATTAGACTGCCCCCTGGAGGACAATGGTTTGAAATACACAATGTCAATTAAAGCTCTTTCCTGAACGTTTTTAGCCCACTAGCCATACCACAGCCACAGAAATAATATAAAATTGCACTTGTTCACAAAGATTCTGCAAGGCAAATGTGAGGCTGTTCAAACAGAGTTATTTTAAAAATCTGATCCATTAGAGTTATAAGTTTCGGGTGTGATGGATTACTTTTTTAAACTCCATTAGAGTTATAAGTTTCGGGTGTGATGGATTACTTTTTAAAACTGACGAGATACAAGTGAGAAATAATTGTAAAATGTTATTATTTACACGGTGTCTGTGTGTAGTTACTATGGAAAACAACACGTTACTTCTTAAAAACCATTTTCCACACAACTTCTTGTTAAAATGTAATCCCTTATATACGCACCTTGAAACTCTAATAGATTACTTCTTAAAAGGAACTTTCTCCAACACTGCTATTATGTGTGGGGTTTCTCTTTTCTCCCCTATTCTGAAGATGCTGGTCGGGTGTGACTAGCCTCGAGTGAGATGGACGCTGGTCTGGCCTGAGTGACAGCAGTCCTGTCCTTTGTCCATCCATCTGTTTTCTGACCTCTCTGTCCAGTTCAGGGTTGCAGGGGAGCCAGTGTCTATACTGGGAAGCACCAGGCGCAATGATAAGATCACTTTATTGGCCATATAGAATTTCTTGTTTGAGGAATTTTCGCATACCCCAGCATGAGACACACAGGCAGGGAGAGAGAAGTTTGGGGTCAGAGCGCAGGGTCAGCCATTTATATGGCACCCCTGGAGCAGCTGGGGTTAAGTGCCTTGCTCAGGGCCCTTGACCTGAAGAAGGCTCCATGGCCAAAACGTTGCATTCTCTTTCTTCTTTTTTTCCACCATGGAATAATCCTATTACTTGTTCCTTTGCAGCCTATGCATGCTGACGCAGCTCCCCACCTGAACTGGTATTAAATGTACAAACACATGATCAGTGAGACCTGTGGGCTTAGGACTGATAAGTATTGAGATGAATTAACCAATTATTTTTATTGTCTAAGTACAGCGCACTAATGTGAAACCAGGTAGACCGGTACCAGGATCCTTGTTCTTCTTGAAAAAGACAGGTTATGGAGAAGTAAGACCCCAGGAGATAATTATTAGAATAAACCTGGAGAAGTGACAGTCATTGACCGTTCAGGACAGCCAGATTGGGTCTTTATTCTCTAAATGGTCTGTGAAGACAAATTTCAGTCACATCAGATGTTTCAGTTCTGGGGTTGATCACCTGCTGATGGAGTTAAAGAAGAACATGATACCACAGTTGACCCAGACCATCACCCTGCAACTCCCACCTGGCAGCCCACTGAAGCCCAGCAGGTGAGCCTGGTCAGCACCTGGATGGGAGACCTCCTGGGAAAGCTGAGGTTGCTACTGGAAGAGGGGTTAGTGGGACCAGTAGGGAGTGCTCACTCTGCAGTCTATGTGGGTCCTGATTCTCCAGTATAGTGAGGGGGGCACGATACTGTAAAAAGCCGCCGTCCATCGGATCGGATCGTAAAACTGAGGTCCTGACTCTCTGTGGTCATTAAAAATCCCAAGGAGTTTTTTTTAAAAGAGTAGGGGTGTAACCCCAGCATCCTTGCCAAATTTCCCATTGGCCCTTACCAATCATGGCCTCCTTATATATATATAAATAACAGTAAATACAGCACTGATCCACAAAGTTGCCAAAAACATTTTCCTGTATTACTTTTAAACCTTAAATTTACAGTCTCCAGGGACTGTTGCATAGTCTTAAGGCGGCACTGTGAAGTAGCAGCTGTATTTCTCACTTGCTTCAGTAGAGGTCACTATAGGGAAAAATCTTCCACAGAAAGAATTCCAGAGAAGTTCTCATTAATAATAATAATAATTGCTTACACTTATATAGCGCTTTTCTGGACACTCCACTCAAAGCACTTTACAGGTAATGGGGATCCCCTCCACCACCACCAGTGTCATTGTTACCGTTCCCCCAACCCACCTACTGCTTAGAATCAAAACTACTGTACATACAATAGTTGTAGTGGGGTGAGTTAAAAAGCAACTGGTTAGATAAAAAAAAAACATTTTGCATTGGTACAGAATAGTTTAAAAGACAATTACAAAAACATGCTGGGAATTCAAAGAAGATTCCACATGACTATTTTACTCTCTGAGATGTATTAAGATTAAGATTAAGATCACTTTATTAGCCATATACTGCACAATTGATTGCATTAGGAATTCGTCTTTTTTCGCATACCCCAGCTTGCTCTCAATGAGACCCAGACACAGACAGGGAGAGAGGCTCCCTGCATGTAATATTTTCTCCTTATACCAAGTGCAAAGTTGGCTGATTTGGAATTAGACAGGACAGAATAAGCAGGAGGCTGGCATAGTGGCACACTATGGGTTCAGTTCCCAGGCTGCTATCTGTGTGGAGCTTGTATGTTCTCCCTGTGTTTGCACAGGTTTCCACTGGGTGCTCTACTTTCCTCCCACAGTCCAAAGACATGCTGGTAGGTTAATTGGCTTTTGGGAAAACTGTGTGCCTTGTTAGGGCCTGGCATCCTGTCCAGGGTGTACCCATATGGGGCAGTACCGTGGGGTGGCTCTGTGGCTAAGGATCTGCGCCTGTGGCTGGAAGGTTGCCAGTTCGTATCCCGCGGCCGGCAGAGGAATCCTACTTCATTAGGCCCCTGAGCAGGGCCCTTAACCCCAACTGCTCCAGGGGTGCTGTATAAATGGCTGACCCTGCGCTCTGACCCCCAACTTCTCTCCCTGTCTTTGTGTCTCATGGAGATCAAGCTGGGGTATGCGAAAAGACAAATTCCTCAAACAAGAAATTCTATGTGGCCAATAATGTGATCTTATCTTATCATTGCGCCTGGTGCTTCCCAGTATAGACACTGGCTCCCCTGCAACCCTGAACTGGACAGAGAGGTCAGAAAACAGATCTATGGACAAAGGACAGGACTGCTGTCACTCAGGCCAGACCAGCATCCATCTCACTCGAGGCTAGTCACACCCGACCAGCATCTTCAGAATAGGGGAAAAAAGAGAAAACCCACACATACTTGGGCAGAACATGCAAACTCCACACAGAAGGACCCCCCAGCCCAGAATCAAACCCAGAAGCCGAGTGGCAGTAGGACTAACTATTATGTCAATGTGAAGCTAAAGCACCTGGTGTTCGTTAAAATAATAACAAAAACAACAGATAAATTACATAGAATTATAAATCCATGACTTTTTAAAAATTAGGTCACATGGGGATTTATTCAATCTCTGCTTGTTTCTGAATCACTCTGCAGACTGTTCTGCTTACTCAGTCCTGGTTTGGAGGAAGAAGAAATAATACAGGCAGAGGCTCTCTCTGTTTATTCCCTGACTTACATGTGTTTGCCTTACAAACAGAACAGCCTGCAGCTGGAGAGAGAAGAGAAGGACAGAATATCAAAGTCCAGCCTAGTCATCACAGGAGTAGCAAGTGATAGCACCAGCACATGGGACAGAGAGACACAAAAACATTAGACTTGTACAGTTTTCGTCAGCTCTGCCAAGTTTCAACACACTTCCTAAACTCCATGCTGCAAGGAAGCTAGCTGAAGGTTCACCTCTATGTGTGATATTCTCACTCCTGGGGGATTACAGTCCACCTGGTTTTATAGGAGACATAATCATTAATGAGCATAGAGCAGAAAGCAGTGGACTGAAAATCACAAGACCAGGCCCCTGTCCAGAACCAGAAGCAGCTTATACCACAATGTTTTCCTGCAAATCAGCTCTAGTGACGTTTTTGTTAAGACCACTTTGAGATTAACAATAAGTAACTCTTCTCTGTTTCTGGTGATTTCTATTGGTGTTGTGTCTTACAGCCCCTGGGGTTGGTTAATTAAAAAAAATAAAGATATTTCGTTTTTAATTAGGGGATGACTTTTATTATGTTGCCACCTCAACTCTAACCCTACAGCGCCAGTGTGTCTCCTTTATCTTGTTCTAACTGAGCTCTGAATCAAATGCGTTATTTGAACTCTAGCTGTTTGTTAAGACCTATTCAGTGAGTGAGCAGATAGATGGGGTTAGTAATTAGTATCAATGCAGAATCAAACTGCTGTTGAGACCCTTTGTGTTATTTACTGTATATACTCATCCAGCGGGTCGATGGTAAGTTACGACACAGTTCCATCTCCCCCTGTGTCTGTCCACTACAAAACTGTCACTTATTAGGAGGTGTGTAGACAGAAATAAGGCAGAGAGTTGAGGACAGATCGAACAGAGCTCTGTTTGCATTGTTTTTTTTTCATTCAGAACAAATCTGCAGCTAAGTATTTTGAAACCCAAGACCGGGTGCAGAAATAGATCAATCAAACAAGACGCTCAATTACAGGGATCAATTAGCCTCAGTCAGTGCCGGATTTCCCATTAGGCACAGTGCCTAGGGAAACGCTAGTGACGAACGAAAAACGAGCTGAAACAACATGCCTGCGATCGACTCTAGGTGCTTCAAATCAATAATCATACGCTATCTAGCTGTTCTTCTAGAAACTAGAAGTAGCGAAGTGATGGTCTCTCGACTCGCTCCTTCAATCACGGGGTTCAGCATTAGAATAGTGGGGCGCCCACACCAGTCGCTCTAGCGGCTGCACCTCCCCTTAGCTATGCGCCCGCAAGGCAGGCTGGGGGCAGCGACCATGGGGCTGGACTTGAGGTCAGCGTGAGATTGACCATAGAGAGTTTATGAGGAGCCATTGCAGATAGTTGTTAGTGTTTGCTGCTTTGTCCTTGTAACCCTCCATAAACTGAAATACCCCTCCTTAATCCTTACCCTGTGTGTGTGTGTGTGTGTGTGTGTGTGTGTGTGTGTGTGTGTGTGTGTGTGTGTGTGTGTGTGTGTGTAACCCCTTCCAGGAGTTTCAATCTCTGTCTGTCTGTCAAAGTCCTATGGGAGGAGGTAAATAAACATGTTGTTGCTGGCACATCAGGGGTGTGCGAGTTTCATTCTGTGCGAATCCCCCGGTCATTACAATAGTTTAAAGTGCATCACTCAATCGATGCAATTCAATTGGCGTTCACCCCTCTTTTTGCACATTTCGGGGTGAAAGTGCCTAGGGCCTACGAACACCAAAATCCGGCCCTGACCTCAGTGATGATCAGCTCACTTTGAATGAAATTCAGCAGACAAGTATACACCAGAACTAGGGCTGGAACACATACTGTACAAATCTCTCTGGGACCATGATGTTATTGGTTGTGTACATTGCCTACTGCATGAGCCATTAAGCGTACAAGTAGGTACCTGCGTCAGCATGCATAGGCTGCAAAGGAACAGGTAAAGCTTTATTCCACGCTGAAAAGAAAGAAGACACAACATTTCGGCTGTGGAGCCTTCTTCAGGTGTGATGGTCTTTGTTCTTGTGAAATGGGTTGTCGGAGTCTCTCTCCCCTTTAGGGCACCTCCTCCAGGCTCCTCTTAACTTCTGCTACATTTAAATAGATTTAGAAGACAGAAACACACTTTCTAAAACTGACACTTCAAAATCCACTGACACTATGGGAGACAACGAGAAAATAATGTTTCTGAAACTAATGTGTCCGGGACATACAGGAACCAGGCTGTTACTCATCTCAATACGAGCTGAACAGTCCCATCTGGAGAGGCAGCTGCCCTCTCAGATGAGCCCACAGCTGAGACTGTATTAAGGAGGGGCGCTAATCTTTACTCTCCTTCCACTGTTTGCCATTGGGGTGGGGTGAGAGCTGTTTGCACTCAGGCCTCACATACTGCACTCATAGTAATACGCCACCGGAATGAGAGTCCTGTACGATGGGTTTTACCAGGTTCTGGCACCCAGGTTCTCCCTCTCTGGTTTCCTCCCACAGTCCAAAGACATGCTGCTATGTAGGTTAATTGGTTTCTGGGAAATTTGGCCCTGGTGTAAGTGCATGTGTGTTAGTGTTTATGTGTGCCCTGTGATGGACTCACATCCTGTCCAGGGTGTATCCCGCCTTAAACCCACTGCTATGGGTTGCTATATATGCTCTTAGGACAGGTTCTGGCTCCCCTGCAGTCCTGAATTGGACTGAAAATCAATGGAGGGAAACCAAACTACATAGAAGCAGCTTTCACACAGAGTCCATGAGCCAACCTTAGAATTAAAATTAGGATGCTGAAAACTTGAAAAAAAGACAGAGGGCACAAATTCGCAATTCAGAAAAACAAATTATTTCTGTACCAAACCAAAGTACTGGGTTTTTCAGAGAACCCACATGTACAGGCTCCAAACAGCCCTATGAAAGGGACTTATCTCTCTGGTCCATAGAGACCAGGGTTCAATAACAACACCCCTAGCCTGCACGTGATTGGAGACTATTGTTAATGCTGGAGGTGTCAATGTTGGCACTTCTGCTGTGCACCCAAGTAAATGTGAGGACCCTGAAATATTGGAAAGGCCATTCCTGGGCCTGTCCAATAATGGTCCTGGAGGTGTGTCTGCAGGTTTTCATTCCAGCTCGGCTCTTAACGAGCTGCACCAGCTGGTTCCTGGCTAGACTGGACCAATTCATCAGCTCCCTTCCAGTTCTACAGGTGCTGGCGTTTTAGAGAGAACTGGAAAACCTGCAGACATACTGGTCCTCCAGGACAGGACTGGACAGCTTTGCTGTAGACACAGCTCCCCCTCCAGGACTGAGTATTCATGCACTTGGAAGAAAAGTTTCATTTTTTACGATGGGAAAGTATGCTGTATTCAGAGATACTGAGTTTGGTATGAATATGAAAGAAAGGGTCAATCAAATTCCTTATTCTTGGAAGAATATGAGGGAGGCCTCTTTGGAAACACTGCTGCTGGAGACATATCAGTGTGACTACCTTGTAAACCAGTTAAGCAATGAACCACTGTTGATAGTATTACCACAACCAATAATTACTTATGCAGATCTGTTTAATTTAAGCCTTGCATAAACGTTACCCTGTTTACAATATTTGATAACGGTATTCTGGTCGTGCTATTATATATGGATATAAATATTTAAAAAAAAAGGTGGGGGATCAGTTTTTTTTTATTTTTGGTACCATGACGCTGCTGTATTTGCGATTGTAATGGCAACGCAGGAAACAGGTGACGACGGACGTGTCAGCAGATTACGGATTCCTTATTTTGGCAGATTTGGGGGGTTGAAAATGCTTCAAATTCGCAGCGGCGCCAGTTTATAACGTTAAAAATGAAAAAGTCATGCACCAAAAATAAAAAACACAAGCCTTGAAACTAAAGAAGACTAAAAGCAGGAACGTCATTCACCTGCCGCGATAAGTACACGAATACTTAGAATTCATTCATTCCAGTACAGTGTATTTTCAGTTCAGGCAGGTTAATCCAGTAGCGCAGGGACGGGCTGTAGTGACCGACTCCTAACAATACGTGTCACCCATTACAACCCAGGGCTCGCCGGGAAAGAGAGTCAAAATCCTAAATAATTCAAGATTGTTCTCTCTCCCCTGTGAACAAGATGCCGGCCGTTCACAAACTGCTTCTGGAAGAGGCTTTGCAGGACAGCCCACAGGTAACACAGACTTTTCTTTCGCGGTGTATTTCTGCGATACCACGACCACACAGGCGTCAGACCAGAAAACAAACAGATGCTGCTGAAACTTGGGGAGTCGACTTTCATCCCTGCCGTGGCGGACACAGCCTCGGCAGTTGCGTTGTAGTCTTTCCGTGAGACTCTCTCTAACGTTCAGATGCGAATTAATAGAGAGGGGAAAGTCGATTTAAATTCCACAGGTTATCGGGGCCGGTCTTTTACCAGTTGCTTTTGTGTAATGGTTGAAAACAGTCCTTTATCCTAATCGGACGTGAACGTTTTCGGAGACGTGAGCTTGTTTTGAAATGAAACCAAGAGCTGCCAAAGGTTTCATGCAGGGGGAAAAAACTACATCTGCACTTACGTTTTGGGTAGAATTGCAGCTCTGGTTTTTTTTTTTAATTCCGTGTTATCCGGGACAAATACCGTCGTCGTTTATTTTATTCAACTCGGCAAAACAATTGCCTGCACACAACACAGAGGAAAAAAACAACAACGACAACTTGCGAGTTGAAAATCATTCGGATGTTGCAAGAAAATAAAACCAGCTCTTGGCTCAAATAAACCCCCCTTGCCTGCTTTTAAAATGGTCCAGAGAACTAGGCCCCTACGATTAGGGGAGGGGGGTAACAGTTTAGCAGTAATTGATGGGAATCCGAGAGAAACGAGCCTGCGGTCGGAGCGCACAGCAGCGCCATGACACCGCCTGTGCTGTTAACGTAGCGCTCCTGTAACTCAGCCCGACGGTTCGCTGCAAACCCCAGGGGATGCGCTTCTGTACCGCCGCTGCAAAAAACCAAACCGCGGACCCCTCGCATTCCTAAACCCGCACGACATCTTCTTTCTGGCGACTCCCGACGAGCTACACGTCTTTTTAATGTTTCTTTTAAGCTGGGAGGGAGACAGGCGGTACACGAGCTTGATTCCGAATGAACGAAATGCACCAAGTTTGAGAATTGTGTTTATCGAAATGGAATTGATTAAATACCTAAGCTGTTGAGGCTACACGGTGTTTTTGTCGTTGATGGTGGTCAATAACGTATCTTAATTGCTGTGAACGTAATAGTTCCTGCCACTCTGTATAAAGAAAGACGCATCTGCAACATGTTATCAGTATCAGTCGGGATTCTGTCGTTGTGTCACCCCAGGCTATTTCAAGATGCGCTGATCTTTAACGAAACTTAACACTGAACGGTTTGGCCAACAGGGGTTATCTATTGTCCTTGAAAAATGGGTTAAATTCACTTCTCCTCTCGGTGGGTAAGGCTGTGACAGGTTTAATAAACGGAGAAGGTAATTATGGCTGGCTTTTCTCCAACAAAGTATTTCGGGCAGTTTCTGAAACTGGTGGATTACACCAGTATCCCCCTTCATACAAAACCAACGTGCATAGAATAGACAATGTAAACACCCAATATCACTGGCCTGACGGTTCAAAGCACACTCTTGCACTGGTATTGTAATGGGTAGGTCATCAATTATATACAGTTAGTTTATGTCTATAAACATAAAATACACAGTCTAGCAGCATTATAGAGTATATTGCTAGATATGATTCCCTTTGTTCAAAATCGTCTACCTACAAACAATATCAAGACGTGTTGCCAAAAGTACTTTCTTAAAACGTCATTCCTGAAGCAGGAAAGTCAAATGTGTTTCTAAATTTAGCCACGTTTTGTCCCTTTGTGGAGACGATAGAGCATCGACAATTCCTTTGCGGACGTGAACTTATCAGAATTGACTCCTGGCACTGCAGTGAGATCTTCTGTCCAAACTGCAGTCACTGTGTTGGCTCGCCCTGCTGTGACAACATGAGCACAGAATCCCTTGCTGGGACACAGTCTGCTTCAAGTCTTCCACCTCGCCTGCCTTTGTGTGGCTCAGAGTGCCCTGTTCGAATTCAGCTGAGGGCCTTCCTCCTGACGGCCTGCTTGTGCAATAGTGAAAAGGCTGGCCTTTCCCGTAGAACCCTGTCCTCAAACAGCCCGGCTGTTGGTGCATGTTTTGAATGCATATTCTTGCCCACTACTCAAAGGTTCCCAGGGTGGGAATGCATTGTCCTTGCAAATCATGTGTTCAACCGGGGCATTAAGTGGAGCGGAAGGTTTCTGGATGGAGTATGAAGCCCAGGAGCCTTTGTTTTTCGGAGCAGGGGAGGTAGTTCAGTAGGTGTGGCTGGTGGACGTTGTACGCCAGTGACCACAATGAGGTTTCTCAAAGGAAGACACTACATGGTCCTGTAGGCCCTGATATACTCTTAACCGCGTGAGAAAAGTCAACGGCGTGACCGTTCGGACAGGTGGCTTGTGAAAGAAGCCAGGGTATTGGCCGTAGTGACATGGGGGTGTGGCTTGTCACATCCTCCCACAGTCCTTTGCATAAAGAAATGCCTCTTGATAATAAATCATGCTTTTGATAAGCAGATTGATCTTCTCTTCGTGCCAGAAGATGCCAGGAGGTTCCTTATTCATGCTGTGTTTCTCATTGATGCCTTCAGTCCCTGTGTGCTGGGCTTTGTAGATGAGATGTGAAATCAAGACAGCTGTTATAAGGCGCTCTGCAATAGCGGCTGCCAATGCACAGTTCACGTTTGTCCTTTGTCCTTATAAAAGTCAGGAACAAGGCTAGTCTGTAAAGTTAGGTTACGTTTCATTTCAGGGCTTTTTAGGTATGAGACCTATGTCAGTCTCCAGATTCAGGTTTAATTCAGCTTCTAACACCAAATGCTTGAATGTCATTGTGCCATACTGAACACAGCTAAGAGACTACAAACCCAAATCAGGAGACTGTATTCCAAATCAGGAGACTATATAGCATGATTCCCACATTAGATCTCTGTGATCAGGATGATATTAAGTGGTAGACATAGTGACTGCAGTTTTGGACAGAGATCAGGGCAAAATAACATTTTTTCCCTGAGCTCTAGTAGTTCCTGCATAGTGTTTCTAGAATTTGAATTCTTCACAAATAAAACAGTCAAATTATTTTAATGACCACCTCCTTAGTAGAGCATGCAAACTGTCTGCATGCAATTTCGTCCATTACTGCTGTCAGTGCTACAGGTGTAGGGTTCAGTGCTGAGCTCTCTCTCATTTAACAGGGTTATTAACTGGACCACATTTCTTTCTGACTAGCTGCAGGTTTCCAAAACATACTGTAAGTCACCCAAGAAACAAATACTGAGGGTTTAGCTTTCCTCCCGCTAATGGTGATTTTGACAGTGCTTTTCTGCGTCATAAAAAAATACACAATCTGGTTTATGAAGGAGCTTGCAAAAGTTTAAAGGTGAAAATCATTCCATGAATAGGAAAAGAATGAAACAGCGAAGTCGGTATGGGTTCTTTTCTTTAGTTAAACCTGATTTGGAAAAGTGTTACAAAAATGGTGAAAGTCAGGAATTGACTGAGCAGTTTAGTCAATAAGTAAAATGAATTATTCATAACGCCCAACTTGTAAGTGATTTCTCCAGAATATAACCAAGGGGTCGGTGTAATCAGAGGCACGTGAATTCTTTGTTCTCTGGCACAGCTTTGGTGAAAAAGGTAAAAATCCAGGCACACTTGGATTAAACAGATGTTTATTAACAGTGACAAGACAAACACTACTACGCTCCACAAAATAAACAACACACAAGTGACTATATTTACAGTATGTCCAAACAAGGCATTCCAGAGACCTAACGTTCTAATCACGCAGAAACCCCCCAGATTAAGTATTAAACTCCAAAATAATGCCTACAGAGACCAAATAAGAGTTAAACTGCCTTCTTAACAAATGCAGTACAACCTGCAGTTAAATCTCTCTCTTTCTGGGGCCACAAAATAAATAGGAGCCTATCTCCCATATCAAATACTTAGCTCCAGTCAGGTTTGATTTGGATGAGCATGAAGGAGGGGCTCCCGCCTGAGTACCAGCTCCTCCTGACTCCTCTCTCTCAAGGCCTGACCTTCCTTCCTCTCTTCTTCTCTCCCTTTCTCCTCTCATCCTTTCTGTGTACTTAAAGGGGTCTTATATGGTGTGTTTCTGGAGGGCTCATTGACAATCATTAACACACAACCTAATTAACTAGTTACACCAAGGAAAACTGCAATTGTTTTGTGATCAGGGGATCCTCTCATCTCAGCAAACATCCCCTCTGCTTTGAAGCTGGAAGTGTTTCACTGTCGGGTGTTACACACATGATCTAAACCTATAATAGTCTGGCTAGAACAATAGTCTGGCTTTAGTTATAAAGCAGAATCGTATAGGAGCACTCTCCTGTAACCCAAAAGCCATTCTGCAAGCTCTCATGAGGGTGTACTGTTTATATTTGTGCTGGAGTGTGGTGTTCTCACAGGATGTGCCTGTCTGTCCCACAGACCCGCTCTCTGCTCAGTGTGTTTGAAGAAGATGCTGGAACTCTGACTGATTACACCAACCAGCTGCTGCAGTCCATGCAGAGAGTGTTTGGTGCTCAGGTGAGTGACCACAGCTCTCTCTACCCACTTTGCTTCTTTGCTTCTCAAGACCTGGGTTCTGTGAACAAGCACTAGGATGACCCAACACCAGCTCTGCATTGTGTGTGAATAGAAATTGCACAAAAGAAGAGACTAGTGAGATCTGGCAATCAGATTGTGTAGTAGATGATGAACTGGAAGTTTATTGTTTGCACTGCAATGTGGCAGGAGGGTCTTCTGTAGACGTAGCTGAGTTCTGTCATTTAACCTTGTTTAATGGAGTCATTAAACAGTTATTTTCATGATTATTAATGAGGTCATTTTGTATTGCAGAGACCCATTTCCCTTTTGTGACAGAGACCTGTCAAAGAATTGTACATAAGTGAAAGTTTTTAAAAAAAAAGAACAATTTGGATTTAGATGCTTTTTAAATACATGGAACATTTTATTTTTTTTAATATAAAATAATTTATAACACTATGAAAGCAGAAGCTTGTCTTAGAAGAGTGTCTAAGACATTGTGATCTGGGTTTATTTAAGATTTTTAAACAACACATCTGTGAAATATACTCTTAGTTTAAAACAAAGAGACTGAAACAGATCTGTGCTTTACAGTGAAACTACACCTTGCCTGTAGGGAAGATATTGAATTGAGCTCAGAATTTATATTTTTTTAACACTACATTTACGATGAACAGGCTTTTTAAATCACAGATGTGTTTTCTTTAAAAAAAAACAGCTGGATGAGATCCTTGGATCAGTTAACCACTGTTCTTATGAAGCGCCTCAAAAACTTAAATCATTATTATTAAAACCAAGAGCAGGAACCACGTCTTTACACAAAGGGGTGTAGGAGCAGGGAAAAAGCTAGTTATGTTTTCAAAGCTGATACCCTGGTTCCTTTCACGAAACGGCCTGATGAGATCGTCAGATCCATGAGCCACTAATTAGCAAATGGGCTACATGGGCCTCGGTGTCCTTGTCTTGTTTGTAACCCTTCCCACCTGCTCTGAAGCCTTTCCTGTGTTGTTGTGTTGCAGAATGAGATGAGTTTGGCCACGCAGCAACTGTCCAAGCAGCTGTTGGAATATGAGAAACAGGTGAGCTCTGAGACACACCTAAGTGCTGTACAGCTCTCTGATGCAGCTGAGGACCGTGAGTCCAGTCCGGCCTAACGAACTCTTGCATACTTTTATGAAAATATCACAATATTTACGATTCTTATTTCTATTAGGGCTGACACTTGTATCCGAAGCTGCGTTCCACGTGTTACAGTGACCCAGTTTTGCATAAGTCTGTTTTAACAACTGTGTTCAGTGGGACGATCAGGAGACAATATCTTGCTTGAGGCTAAAGTGCTGCACCTGCAGTATGGAATCACAGCCCTCTGGACAGCCAGTAAAGAAATGAAAGACTGACAGCCTCTCGTTGGTTGTACAGCTTTGTGATTTTAACCCACAGAGCAAACTTTGCTACCTGATAAGCCTGATTGGCAGAGGGAGGGTGCAGTCGTTCAGGGAGGGGTGTGTGCTGGCCTGTGTGTGATCGTGTGATCGTTTGCATGTTTGCTGTGCAGTTTGGGACTGAATTGTGCCACACCTAAACCACTCTTGAATTGCCTTTGTCTGATCCCAGCCCTGCTGTTAAGTTAAGTGTGGCTATAAAAAGCCTGTGTGTAAAATTCATTATCTGCTTATGAAAGTAAACCCATATGGCCTTATATCCATGCAGATAGGTTTTATACATATTATAGAACCCTCTCAAATAATAATATAATAATAATAATAATAATAATAATAATAATAATAATAATAATAATAATACACTTTAATTTATATAGCGCCTTTAAAGGTGGCTTCTCAAAGCGCTTTACAGGATGACAAGAACAATAAATAAGAAGACTACAACAATAAATAAGAAGACTACAACAATAAATAAGAAGAATTCACAAGATAAGACACAATTACAATTACAACAATACAACAATAACAATAGAGGAGACCGTGGAAGGTGGTACTAAGAAGAGCAGAGGGGTGAAGAATGGAACCAGTTAAGTAAAGGCTTTTCTAAAGAAGAAGGTTTTGAGTCTGGATTTGAAGGAGTTTAGAGAAGGTGACTCTCTGATATCCTTGGGCAAAGAGTTCCAGAGCTTTGGGGCATAGCAGGAGAAGGTCCTGTCGCCCATACAATGTAGACGGGCTTGGGGGACAGTAAGGAGGGCAGAATTTGAAAAGCAGAGGCTGCGAGGTGGGGAGTAGGGTGATAATAGTTCAGACAGGTATTGAGGTGCCAAGCCATGTAGAGCCTTATAGGTGAGCATGAGGATTTTAAAGTCTACGTGGAATTTGACCGGAAGCCAGTGCAAGGACTCCAGGATAGGAGTATTGTGAACACTTGCACTAGACCTGGTCAGGATTCTGGCTGCTGAATTTTGGACATACTGCAGTTTGTTCAGAGTAGATTTAGATACCCCAGCGAGTAGAGCATTGCAGTAGTCAATTCGAGAGAATACAAATATGTTGATCAGCTTTTCAGCCACAGCTAATGATTGCAACCCAGCAGGAACATGAACCTGAGGGCACAAGTGAAAACTACATGACTGTGCATTTAAAACAGAATAGGAGACATGTCTGTACCCAAAGTGTTGTTGGAGTGTGGAACAAGCTACCCACTCTTGTTGTTGAACCGGATATCCTGGCTTCCTTCAGGATGAGATCCTTGGATCAGTGAATTACTAATTACCAATGGGATAGATGGGCCTAATGTCCTACCGTCATTGGAACCATTCTAGTGTATTGCAGTCTTCAGTCTTTTTACCGGCATTCACTCAATTTAATATACAAACTTTTATTGTCAACTTCTGCGTTTTCAGTAAAGCCTCGTTAAACCTGAATCTGTTATTAAGTTTTGTTGTTTCTCTGAAAAACATTAAAGTGTTTTGCTTGAGATCATGAATGACACCAGAAAAAAAAACACTTCTGTAATCCATTCAAGAGTTATTCCTGTGAAGCGAGCGAATTTGCATTTCAATGAAAAATTGTTTGGCTTTCGCTGTTGGTTGGTGAGTCCGTTTTCTTATTGTTCTGGCTATCGCTAATTAAATTACATGAATAACTGTAATTAAATGAGCTACTTCATTGTAATACACAAATATACACAGTCTGGCTAATCGTGTAATTACATCCAGGGGACAAAACCGCAACAGGAAATAACGTATCAATTATTGCCGTGTAAGCTGTTAGATGGAGCTGAGGTACGTGATAAGAAAGACTTCTCCAAATGCAATTAACATCACCTCCAGCAGACATGACCCAAACATTAGGAAAGGACAACCCATTAAACAAAGAGCAATAAATAAATAAAATGAGCTGTCAGTTCAGCAAATGCTGTGCTTCTTTCCCTGTTTCTGAAGTTCTGATGTGCACTTCAAAAACTAAGCTGTGAGGAAGCACTCAGTTAGAATCCCACTGATGGTAGCTTTGCACTGGCTCAGCCCAGCAGCGCCATCGGAGGTCTTAACCTGCGGTTCCTCTTGCACTGAGCAGGGTTACTTCTGCACCAGCACATCATCAGGCGGGGAAAACGAATCCAGCTTGCGTTGGGAGGGTCAGAGCTGGAGCCTGCCCCACATGTACAGGGCGGAGAGGAAGGCTGATGAGACCCGACTCCTCCAGATGGGACTCCAGTCCATTGCGGGGACAGTTTAGAAAAGCCAATCAGATAAAGAGAAAACACACCTGAATGTGGTAATGAACGTGCAAACTCCACACAGACTGGGGATGAAGGTCTGCAGCAGCATTAAGCATCATGCCACCCCTTTGTGCATGCAGTTGATGTTACGAACCCTAATACATGGAGTTAAAAACCTGTTTCAGAAGCACGGACTGCTTGTCTAGGTAAACAGCAGTATTCATATGTTACCCAGCCATGCTGTTGAAGCCAATATCCTCGCTTCCATCAAGAAACAGCTGGATGAGATTCTTGGATCGGGTAAAGGGGAGCTGCAGTCCCAAGTTCTCAGACCGGTTATTAAATCTCTGTAAGAAAATAAATTAATTGACGTTAAATTAAGCGCTAAATCATGACCTTTGCGAAAGAACTGTTCGTCGACTTGTGGCAAACTTGCATTCAAGTTCCCAGGAAGTGCAACGTGAAGCTGCCCTTCCTGCTCGCTAGTCAACATAATGAGTAATGTAACGTGAGCCAATAAGTACAGGTTGTGAGGCAGACATTTCACTCCATATGATCTGCATGCAGAGTCAATAAGTAAGTAGTGTTTGTGGGCAAAACTCTCTCTCAAAAAGTTGAGAGCAATATTTCTATGAATGAAAAGAGCTGTATTCACAGGCCTGCTTGTTTACAATGCCATAGGGCTGCTTCTCACCGGACGTTTTGTTGCCTCGTTTTGAACTGCAGGACATGGTGCTGCGCAGACCTGGAAATGTCTTCTATCTTGTGGTGTAAACTGGAGGTTTTACAAGTTACTGTGCACATTTTGCTTTTTATTGCGATTTGAAATGCACTCATCAATGCCGATTCTTTCCCATGTAAAATTTCCTAAATATAAAGATGGCGCCGCAGTTCTTCTTTAACTAGTAACTATCAAAGGGGCTTGAAGGACTGAATGGACTCCTCTCCTGTGTGATTATCTTATTGCGCGGCATTTCTCTTCATCTGCTGGCCACAGCACGTGCTGCTGCCCGCGGTGCGACTGGACAAGGTTTAACAGGTAAACACAGACCCTTCGTAGGCTCTGGCTGTTCAGAAGGGATCGCCCAGCGAAATAGTGATGTCTGACAGGATGTTTCTTTATTTTTCAGAATTTCGCCCTGGGTAAAGGAGATGAGGAAGTCATTGGCACTCTGCAGCACTTCTCCAAAGTACTAGACGAGGTAAAGCTCGGGGGGTCTTTCTGCATGGCTGAGTGACCAACATCGCGGAGTCTTGACCTTTTCATGTTGTGAGACCTCGCATCATATTGTTTTCAAAGTTGATCAGAAGACTGCCTTGGCTCAGTTTACTAATGCAGCAAACCATAACGGATTCCTGATTAAACTGTTCAAACCAGTTACGAACGTACCCTCTGGCATTTTAGGATCTGGGTTCTATGCCCAGGCAAAATGGAAAAAGCCTTTTGCTTTGTCAGGATTATTAATTAAAAGGAGAAAAGAACCCCAAACTGAGATGAGTGATGTAATCCCTTATCTATCTGTCCGTTTCCCCAGCTGAACAGTCTGCACACACTGCTGGCCAATCAGATGGCTGACAGAATGGTGTTTCCCATGATCCAGTTCAGGGAGAAGGACCTCACAGGTGATGTACTGATCAGAACAAACCCAGAACAGTCGATCGACATGCAGAGTTGCAGCAAGTAACTTTTAGAGACAGTATTTATGTCTCTAAAGGGTTCCAACTCTGATGAATGGAAGCAAATGGACGGTTCTGCTGTGTTTATAAAGCAACAAGTCTCCTGGCATAGAGGCGCTGTTCAGAATAACAGGATGTGACTTGTTTCTCAATAAATAGTTTAAATCTTGTGCAAAATTGGTAAAAGAGTATGCAATTATGTAGGCTACATTGAAAATGAAAGCTGCATTTTGGCTTCATCAAATCAAATCAGAGTTTATCAAATGCACAACAATACAGCGTGCAGCAGTAGTTGCTGGCAATGAAATGTGTTTTCTGCGAGCTCACAAAATCACAAGAATCACAAAATTTAGGTTACAAAATAAGGTTAAATAATAATAGATGTAATAGAAATTGAATAAAACTCAGCATGAATAGAGCTGCTGTGTGTCCATGGTGTATGTAATATATACAAGTAGTGCTGTTATGCTGAATACAGTGAAAACTGTGTGTCCATGTAGCCATTACAGGTGATTTGCTAAAGGAGCTGCAGGTTGGCTATTTAGCAGTCTTATTGCCTGGAGGTAGAAGCTGTTCCGTAATCTGTTGGACTTGGACCGAATGCTCCAGTACCGTTTACCAGACGGTAGGAGGGAAAACAGTTTGTGACTGGGATGACTGGGGTCCTTGAGAATGGACCTGGCCTTCTCTGGATGCTTGCGTGTATGGATTGTGAAGATATGCATGTGTACATTTAAAAACGGCGGCTCAGAGTGGAAATCTAGCGCTACTTGTAATTTCGAATATTTAGAAGTTTAAAAAAACAGAACAGATGTCTGAGAATTGGACTAGAAGAAAACATTAACTTCATGAAGCCAGATTTAAACACCTGGTGGATGTATGTGGTACTGCGCTGTGGCTGCCGGACAAACCATAGATGTCCCTGATTTCCCTTTGCTGGCAGGAAGGGTGAACCATACACACCTATATTTCTGTATGTACTTGCAACAGAGGAGCTGGATCTGAGACAATCAGTATGGTTCGGGCCACTAGAGGGCGACGTAAGGGCACTCCAGTGACAAGAAGAAAGCCAAATAAGGTTCTGCACTGCGTACAAGGAATCTAGCTGACAGCAGTCTGATTCCTTTTGTAAAAACGTTCAAAGTTAGCAATGTCCATCCTGGTATTGGGATAGACTGGTAAAGTTGCGTGGTGTCATTTCAGCAATGGTAAGAGGTCCAGTCACACAGTGTGATTGTAATAAAAGGGCTCCATGGCTTCATCGTGGGTTTGAGAAGCTTTCCTGGCCAAACAGGATCAGCAGGGCGGCTTCGATTCCAGTTGACAGGAAATTGAAGGTTTCAATGAAACTCAGACCCAGTTCTGCACCTGCCCATATCAGACGGGGTTCATGTAGGTTCTCCACATCACGCTACCAGGTTACACACCCCTCTTCACCTGCTCCACACCCCTCATCTGTACACACCGCTACAGTACCTGTTCATTCGGTACAGTACCAGTCCTTAATCCAGTTACAGGTGTTACCAGATTACAATCAGTCTTTTAAAAGGACTTTTAACTAAGCCCGTCTTTAAAGAAGAGCCCGGTCTGCTACAAGACTGGAGGTGGCCCCGGATAAGGCTGTCTGGTTGTGCTTTGGACTACGCGGTTATTTTCTTGCTGCAATAGGCGTTTCCCTCCTGGAAGACCAGCTCTCGCTCTCCTCCGCCCGCCTTCTGTTCTCCAAGGGTTTTGTGACTTTTTCATGACCCTTTCTTCACCTTCCTGGTGTTCTCATTGCATGTCTCTAACCTTGTCTTCCTACCCCCCCCCCCCTCCTGTTATGGCTGCACTTGCAGTGTAATTCGTCTTTATTAGAGGTGACAGACGTACAGTACAGCCGTGACCACCACGCACTGAGGGCTTGCTGCCGTTTTTCAGGGTGTTGCCCAGGTCTCGCTCACTTTCATGGAGTTGATGTAGACTGCTTTAAACAGATCGGCGTTTCTATTGCTTTTGTTGCCAGGATTGTGTAGGGGTGAAACGGCTGTAAAACCGTGTACGAGCCCAGTCCCGGGGCGGGGGGGGGGCGGGCCCGGCCCAACACTGTCTGGACCTCAGGGATCAAGCGAGCCCCGCTGTGTCTGTTGCACTCCCTGAAACCTGAACCTCTTTGTGTTTGTGTTTCAGAGATAAGCACGCTGAAAGACATATTTGGCATCGCCAGCAATGGTATGTATTGTGTTTGCTCTAATCTCTATCTTACAGTTTTATGTTCTCTTAATGTTGCATGGTTCCATTTTGCGATACTATTTATCTCAGTTTGCAGTGATGAGAAACATATATTTGCAGAACAGCAAACTGTGTAGGGTTGGGGGAGGAGGGGAGGCTGGTTTCTACTTCTCTGCGGCGTGAAATCAGGAGTTTGGGAGACACTTAAGCTCTGCAGACTACAAATTCCTCTGTTTCTCAAAGACTTGAAGTGACCGTCTCTATTGAAAGGCTCAAAGCAGTCTGTCTTTTAAAAATAATTGATGGCGTAGTTAGAAAACAAGAAACGGTAACCTTTTAGATGCAGCAGTCTACGGCAGTGTGTTTCAGTGTCGAATCCTAGCCATATATCAGTTTAAATAAATAAGGACGACTCTGATTGAGATCGAGATTTCACAGAGAAAGATTTTAATTCTAATCATATGTATTTGAAAGGATTCCGAGCAGGATGGCACAACGGCACAGCGGTTAGATTTGGGAACCTGGGTTCAGTTCCAGACCTGGGATGCCATCTGCATGGAGTTTGTGTGTTCTCCCTGTGTTTGTGTGGATTTTAGTGCGGCGCTCCAGTTTCCTCCAAATGACACACTGAAAGGCTAATTATCTTTGGGGATAAGGGGCCCAGGGTGTATCCCACCTTCCACCTGTGGCTTGCTGGGACAGGCTCCAGCTCCATGTGGCATTGAATTGCATGAAGAAGTTGAAAATTGGATGGATGGATTCCAAGCAGTTACTTTTAAGAGCGTGAGTGAACTGTGAGTAAACTGGGAGACTGGTACTGTACCTACCGTACCAAGCTGGACAGGTTTGGAAGGTGGGCTGTTATTGGAAGAGGCCGTTCTTCACCAGAGAAGTGATGATTCGCTGTCGCAGACGTGTCTAGGCTTCTCTGCTAAAGACTTTGTAGTCTGACAAGGTAGGACAGAGCAGAACAAAATGTCAATAAGGCAGCCATCTTTCTTTCAGCAAGAGGCCCATTATGCCAAGTGTTAATTGTACAGTTTCTAGAATGAAACGTTAAATGTTTGTGCTCGGTAGCACTTTGTGTTATGGGATACATATTGACAGGAGGAAAACATAGTGTGCCGGTATGTTTATGCATGAAACCCATTTTAGATCAGATCACTATATTAGCCATATACAATTTCTTGTATTAGGAATTCGTCTTTTCGCATAACCCAGCTTGCTCTCCATGAGACACACAGACACACAGAGGTGGGGGAGAGAAGCCTGGGGTCAGAGCGCAGTACATTGTCACTAGAATGACACCTGTCAGGTTTGTAGTTGTTTTGCCCAACAGTCCTAGAACAGCTTCTGTTTGCTTTGCCATATGAATGATAGCAACAGCTCGTGAAATGCAGACCAGAACAGATTGGGTTGTGCATGAGATCTACTAGATTTTAGTCGGTGTACTGGACCCCAAGATGGAGCCTGTTTGAGTTGGGAGAAGAAAATGGTGTTCAGGCAGCCATCTTGATTTATGCCAGTGCACCAGATAGTTTAACTGTATGCAGACATCAAGGACACTTGCTACATGTGGAGTTTTTAAAACAGCAGGGGCTTGTTTTTCGGGCCCTGCATCAGCAGTGGGAAAAAAAAAAGAAATGATGATCTGACCGTCAACCAGAACCTTCATTTTTCATACAGCAATCGTGTTGGTATTAGAAATCCTACCGCTACAGTTTGGCGTTAATTGGTCAGACAGGTCTGAGCAGGAGAAGTTAGTGTCATGAGCTGGGTTGCATACGGTGGTTTATGATGTCTCGAGGCTGTGAAATTGAACCAGCCTTTCAGGTGCAGACTTGAAAAACCATTGGTCATTGAGGAGCTCTGCCATGTGTGAATTCAATCCATGCAGCTGGTCCTAAGAAGAAGATTTTGAAAGGCTGATGCAGGACCCCAGTTTCTGTCACAAATTTAATGGCTTCTCTGTCCCAGTGTGCCTCCTCTTTTCAGAAGAGGGAAGAATAATAAATCCGTTCAAGTCCTAGATACTCAGAAGTCCTATTACTCCAGAAGGCCTAAAGCTCAGGTTCTGTGCTCTTAAAAATGCACTTGCCTCCTCCGAAATGGGTTTGAAGTGGAGGTCAGAATGATGCGAGGAGCAGTTTGTCTCAAATTATTTTCTCGGTAGCAGGTGGGATCAATAAGACTTCGACTAGCTCTTTGCTTCCTGGCATAGAGAGCATCACGTTGTGCTCCAGAGGCCTTCATCTGAAGAGCTGCTCAATAGGATGTGAAAGGCAGGTCCGGGAGCTGGAGACTAATTGATAGGAAGCTGCTGAATGAAAAAACAAGGACTGTTTTTGTCCTAGAGCACGACGTGTCCATGGCGAAGTACAGCCGGCTGCCCAAGAGAAAAGAGAATGAGAAGGTGAGAGTCGCTGTTTAGCTCTTGCAGTCTCTACGGGCAGGGCATTTACAAGACTCCAGTGCCCTGTCACCCCCCCAGCATGAGGGAAGCATGCACTGTTCCAAGAATTACCTTCCACTGTTTTTGTCCTGTTATATTTTCTCTGTTTGCGGAATTTTGCACAGTTTTGATTACTTGATTACATGTTATTACATGTTACTGTTATTGCTATTGTGTTACTGTCTATTGTCTCATCTCCTGTCCTATTTATATACTGCACCTGAGTGACTAATGAGAAACACTTTTCATTATACTATGCACCTGTGTAAGTTTAATGACAATAAAGTTGAATTGAATTGAATTGAGGACGATGAGGCTCAGAGGTTTTAAAAAGGTTCAGTCCTTGAGATTACTTTAGACAGCCGTGGGAGGGCAGGGGGGCAGTCTGTTCAAGGTTTCAGTTGCCCAGTGTGGACACAGCTGGGGTATCCTTTTTTAGTATTCCAGTCTGTAATTGAAAGAGGCTGCCCTAGTGGGGCTGTGCCCAGATGTGTCTCAGCCGCCTCCATAAGACGTGTTCATAGCTTCCGCGCCCCTACCGCACGTAGCAGCGGAAAGCAGAAAACGTGAAGTTGCCTTTCTTGTCTTGTGTGCGGCGCGGTGCTTGCAGCTGAAGGCGGACGTGGTGGCGGAGGTGGCCTACACCAGGAGGAAGCAGCACCAGGCCTCCATGCAGTACTACTGCGCGCTCAACGCCCTGCAGTACAGGAAGAGAGTGGCCATGCTGGAGCCCATGCTGGGATACATGCAGGCACAGGTCAGCCATGGCCGCTCCACGCTCCGCAGCTGGGAATGAGAAGCCCCTCGCATTGCAGGGTCGAGGTTTCATGACCTGGCACGGTTCTGATCAGGCCTGCCTGGTTTTCACATTCACGTTCCCTCTTGCTGACAGAAGCGTTGTTCTCAGTCATGCGGGTGTTTGCAGGTGACCTCCTACTGTATATCTTCAGCACCCCTTACCTGTTCAGGTGAGTCCTCTGATTCAGTCTGAGGACGACATACAGTAGGCGCTTCATCACATCACCTATTCGCAGGCAAGATTTATTCATAGCCTTCATGTTGTTAGCTGTGCATGCCTCTGTGTTATTAGTGAAGGTGGCTCAGTTCCCCTAGTGCACCTTTACTAATGTCCTCATTGGGTCAACTGCTCACGACTCTGACACACATGGAGTTTTATTTACAGATCATGCAGCCTCTGCCTCTGGGAAGGCTAGAGTTATCCAGGCAAGCAGAGTCGCTGGCTGGTGCTTGATGCTTGTTTCTGTGTCCCACCAGGTGTGCTTCTTCAGGAAAGGCATGGACCTGGTTTCCAAGAAAATGGACAGTTTCCTCACGTCTGTCTCGAACATGACTCAAAGGTAAAGCCCCACAGCCCCAGTCTCGACTCCACAAAATGCAATCCTTAATTCCAGTGCACAGCAGTTCCCTCTTTTTTTCTTTACTCGTTTGCTTATTTAGTTGTGCAAATTTAAGCAATAACATTGTATGTTTTCCTATATTCCTAGCCTTTGTAGTCTTCTTATATTGAAATAATTCAAGTGCTCCAGCGGCGTGATATAGTGAGTCGCTTTACGATAGCAGCTTATAGATTTAAACAGCAGCCTTTGGCTACCAGCATGTACGCAGCGACTTGCTGGCCAGAGAGCTTAGAAAACAGTGCTCAGCTCTCCAAGGAGAGTGAACTCCGGGCCGGTCTGCTTCCAGTGTGAGAGGGGGCGCAGCTGATGTAGGATTTTCCTCCCTGCGTCTCTGGCAGTATCCAGGCCCAGCTGGACTCGGAGTCCGACCTGATGCGGCTGTCTCAAAGGGACCTGCTCTCTGTGGAGGACACGGTCTACATGCCCGACCAGGACTCCGCCAACCCCCCGGTCAACCGCACCCTGATCCAGAAGGCCGGCTACCTCAACATCCGGAAGTAAGGCCGCCCGGACCGCTCGGGTTGGCTTCGGGCGCGTTGGGGGTTTTGTGTGGCGGCGAAGTGCTGTACGACGTCAAGGCACGACAAGGCAGGGGCAGTGAATTCGCTGACAGTGAAGCGCCCTGCTGCCTCACTGTTTTCCAGCTGGGGTGCACATCTTGTACAGTATAAACACGACTGCGTAGGCCTCTTGCGTGATGACTTGGTGAACATGATCCAAAAAGCTCTTCTTTATATCGAGCAGACGGTCATTCTGCAAAGTCTTCAAAGAACAAAAGGAGTCTGATGGCTTAAAATAAATTTGGACACGTGGTTACGAAGGAGAGGAAGCCACATGGCCTGTGTAGCTTCTTCTGGCGCTAGTAGTTAAGTGATCCAAGAATCTCATCCGGGCCATTTCTTGAAAGATCTTCAACAATGTGGCTAGGTAGCCTGTTCCACACTCCCACAACCCTTTGCGTAAATATGTGCTTTTGACTGTCACAGTTCTATGCACTTCAGCATGGTTTCCACTTGTACCCTCTGTTTCGCGTCCCACTGTTGGTCACATAGGAGTCTGCTGAGTTGTCAGCAACAGAACTTTCCTTTTAAGCCCCTCAAGAGCATTACTTGTGCATTGTAACACAAGATAGTGATCCTGGTAATAGATTTTTGAATACACTAGACTAATATTTCTGTCTGTTGAGTATCCCCACTCAGGGAGAACAGGAGGAAAGCCGAAATCTGCAAATGACTAGAGAGGATTTAGAAGGAGATGAGTCTGTCGTTGAGAGAAGGGGGAGGGTGTGATCTGAGTTTCAGGATCAGTTTAGTTTTGGATGTCGTTCTGCTGTAGGAGTTCCGAAACCCCGCTCCAAGTTATACTCTAAGCTTGGAGTTATACTCTAAGCTTGGAGCGGGTGAAAACGACAGCCCCCCCCGGGTAAGAGGTAACCATGGCAATCCCATCTGAGGTCCTCATTCTATCATTGCTGTTTACACAAGATAGGGAACCTGTGCTCTGTTGCTCAGTTGAGACTCCAGACTAAGGCTTTGACATGAATTAATCTACAGACGATCCAGTATTGTAGTGCATAGGCCCCTCTTAAATCATTCTTTCAGCTGCGTAAAGTACAGTCCTGTGACCGACAGCATCGTCTGTAATGAATCACTCTCCGGACGCCGCAGTGAAGAACCCAAGGCCTGTGCTTTGCCTCCTCTAGTAAGACGGGCCTAGTGACCACAGCCTGGGACCGGCTGTACTTCTTCACCCAGGGAGGGAACCTGATGTGCCAGCCGCGAGGCGCCGTGGCGGGGGGCCTGGTCCTGGATCTCGACAACAGCTCCGTGATGGCGGTGGAGTGCGAGGACAGGAGATACTGCTTCCAGATCACCTCCCCCACGGGTAAAACGTACGGTAAACCGCCGCCGAACCCGGCAGTCTTCACCCGGAGCGACGTACCGGAAGCGGGCGGGTGGGGCATTTCCGAGTGGGAGCCCACTGCTACTGCAGCCACTTCCTGAGCAGAAAGTGGTATAATCTGAGCTGTTCAGCATCCAGAACGTATAAATAAATGTGAAAAGAATTTAACAAATGTGGGGCAGAGGGTATTGTAACCCAGCTTTTTAAATATCCTCAGTGCAGGTTCATCGTCGAAATTCATTACTTCTTTTGTCTCCTTTTTCTTGAATGAACTTTAAATCAGTTTTTTAATAATTAATTACACTTTTAAATGCCCTCAGCTGAGGCTGCAGGTCGACCTGCCTGTTTCTTCCATCCAGGTAGTCCTCTCCTCTTTCCTCACCCATTCATGCCTCCTGCGTTCCTGCCTTTAATTATTCATCCACACAGACAGACCAAGCCGGCCTCCTCTGTCGTAGGTTTTCATCATGAACGTTTATCCTGCATTCCAGGCACAGGCGAACAGCACCTTTCTTACAATCTGAGCTCTTACAAATTAGCAGCCTGGTTTATCTGTTCATAAAAAAAAAGACTCGGATGAAGTTAGATTTCTTCCAGTTTACAGCAAAAAAGAGTGAGAGAAACAGGTCCTGAAAGGTCAGGCGCAGAGACCAGAAAGAACTGCACTCACTCCTCACTCGTTAATCTTTTAATCTCATCTGTAATCTTTGTTAAAAAGGTACTGTGCCTATTTCTCATACTTTGTGAAGGCTTTAAATTTGTGTCTTTTAAGTGTTAAGTGTTTTTTTTACCCTAGGTTCTTTGCCAATGAAAAACATTTTCATTCATTCTCTCTTTGTTCAAGGTCTATCATCCTTCAAGCGGAAAGCAAAAAAGAATATGAAGAGGTATCTCTTTTTATGTTTTGATATTGCAAATTATTTCTATTTAAAAACGTGTGCGTCACTAAAGCGATGCTCTTCTTATTTTTAACAATTATTCACTTCATCAGGGCTCCACTGAAAACGAGTAGAGACGCCCGGGAGGTTTTTAACATGTATTCACACATGTTCGCCAGAGCTGTCCTCAAGTTAAAAACACCACCAGTACTATCGGTCAGCCCATTCTCTCCTTCCCATTTCATCTTGCAGCTGCCCCTTGGTCCCTCCTCACTCTGCAGGGGGGTGGCCCAATTTACCATGACTAAAGCACTCTAGAAATATTTTCCAGTACACTAAGTCCTTGAGGGATGTTGTGGCTCATGAAATGCGTACAGAGCTCTTGTTTGGAATGTGGATCGGCATGAAGCTTTCTACATGAATAAAGTGTCTGGCATCATTGTAGTCCGAGCTGACATCAGATTGGAGAGCTTTGCCCTCACTGTACGCAAGTTTTGTGTCTGGAGAATGCAGAAGACAGCCACTGATTTTTATTACCGATAAAGCAGAAAAAAATAACAGAAAGCAAAATGAGGCATCCTTGCTGTGGGTTGTGTACTCTGGATTGCTATCAAAGGCATAATTGACCTCTGTAGTAACAGACAAATAAGTTCTGGAACCCGAGATGAAGTTTAAACAGCTGAGTTTAGTGCATGCAAGGAACAATAACACCAAAGTATTGTTCAAAATATAGGTGCAAAACTTCCAGTTTATATAGCAAATTTCAGCTGCTTCCAACGCAAATTGTTACCTGTGTTCGGACATTCCCAAGACCTTGAACACTTCTGATGGTCGGTTTTATCTTTCCTTAGTTTGGGGGTCTTTATCTTGCACTTGGAATTTCACATCAATTAACTCCCATCCCTGCCATAACTCGAAGGTGCCTAAGCATGGCATGTCTTGTGCCACAAGAAGTCTTTGTGCAGAAAGAAATCAGTTAACCCCCTTTTCACATCTTACACCTTTCTTCACCTCGAAGACCTAGTAATTCATAAACTGAAAACGTGATGTTCTGTTAAGGTATCGGCCAATGCCTTGAAGATTGAAATGCAGTCGGATATTGAATGATACTCTGGACTTGCACTGATTTCTGGGAATTGGCTTGTTATAAAAAGCACTAACGTTTTCGAGTTTTTGCTGTGCTGGGTGCTGGTTTCTTCGTGAACACTGACGTATCGACCGTGTTTTTTTTTCCCCTCTGCAGTGGATATGCGCTCTCAACAACATCTCCAGACAGATCTACTTGACTGATAATCCGGAGGCAAGTGTGCCGCTGTGTGGAAACCAGGGAGCCTGGAGGGCTCACAAGTAGGGAACACGGCACTTCGGCCAATGAGGCACTCAGCCACACAACTTCGGACATCTGCAGAACAAGCCGTCGCAGCCATCGGCTCAGCCCCGTGTATCCTGACATCTTTGCTTTGTCCCTGTGTGTTGCCAGCTCGGTCTGTGTTCATCCAATAGACACGACTGAGCCCGTGTTCTATAACAGCTTAACTTTCGGGAGCTTCAGTGCTGCTTTCTTCATGTAATTGAACACTTTTTTTATGGCGAGGGATTAATTAGCTAGAAATTTTAAAGCTCCAGAAAGAGGGATCAGAAATAGATGACCTGCCCTAGCTGTAAAAAAGTAGTATTGTGCCGTATTTGTCATGCGAAACATTTAATGAATGCAGGGAGCATGAAATAACTCTGGCAGTATTCTTATTGAGGTCAAATCCCCCGCGAGCTGAGATAATGAGCCCACAAGGAGTCATCTGGTGGCCCCTGGGGATCAGGCTGTTACAGAAGAAGGAAAACTTTTAAAATCAAATCTTTTTTTTTTTTAAAACAGCTCCAATTTAATAAGGTTAAAATGTGCAGTGACCCTTATTATCATGAAACCCCGGACTGGATGATGGATTGGGACTCCACCCTCCCTCCTCTTCCTCACTGCTGTTCCCCTCCTTCAGGCTTGTGGGGAAACTCAAGGGAAAAGCACGTCAGCTGTGACACTTGAGACGCCCAGCTCCTCCGGAGTACTTGATCATATGGGTTCCATAGTGGGAGAACTCTAATCCAAAACCAGCTCACAATCGGTGCCCTCTGGGGCATGCAGGGGGATGTCCACAAACACTCCCTTTGCACAGCGATCTGAGCCGCTCCAAGTTGTATGAGCTGCAGTGTGCTTGGATGTGCACTTACAGCGGGGGCCGAGCGTCATTTCCGTTGAATACGTGTCCTCAAGCAGACAGGAATTAATGATCACTGGTTTTCACACGGCTTGTGAAATCTTGAAAGGCTGAACTCGCTGTGCAAAGGGAGACGAATAAAGGATAAATGTGGATTGTGCCATTCTGAAATAATTGTGAGCGTGACTGGAGAAGGTGAGCTACTGGAGAATGAGAATAGCATGGTCTGAGCGCCGATGAAGCAGTAACTGTGGAGCTCTGCTGCCCTCTAGTGGACTTCTCTGTTCAGTCTGTAGAACAGCGATTTTCTCTACCCTGCTGTTGGCGAGCAGCTTTAGATTAGTGTACACAAAGAAAACAAGAACACATTTTTACTTAAATAAAAAGTTCATGTTCATGTTTGTGTTCTTTCCTCAGAGTTATCTGTTTAAAAAAACAGAACATTACAGAGTTGTACAATGAAGTACATCATGTGATGCCCTACAGCATTAAGGAACAAAAGATAATAGACAGCAAAACAATGAAATACTGACCAACCAAATATCTGAAATTTAAGTATCCCAGATGTTTGCAACCTGGAGCTTATCCGGGACCCACAGGGCTCAAGGCAGGTCACACTCTGGGTGGGACAACATTCTTTTGCAAGGCCTACGAAGACAATTTACAGACACACAGGTAATCTAGGCAGCATGTCATTGAGAGAAGGAAGGACACCAGTGTACCAAGAGAAAACCACACTGGAAGAACATGCAGACTCCACACAGAACATTCTCCCGGCAGGAATTGAAGAGCTGTGAGGCAGCAGATGCCATGACACTGTGGTGCCCAAAATGAAAAAAATATTCACCAGAATATCAGCGCAGAGCAGTCATGAGAGTGGATTTAAAAACTGACTTTTTCTTTCTGCTTGCAAGTCTGTTTCCATACGTTCAAAGCCACTGACTCAGTAATGTCTGCTTTCTCTCCCTCTCCTCGGGGTCTCCAGGCGGTGGCTATCAGACTGAACCAGACAGCCATACAGGCGGTCACCCCCGTCACCAGCTTCGAGAAGAGACACGAGAGCCTCCAGCCCGAGAGGTGAGGGCCCCCAGCCCCTGTGTGACGAGCGCAGCTCTCCGAGCCCCTACCGGGCTTCGGTCTCGATCTTCACAGGCTCCGAGTGCATACAGCGCCCCTCCCCAGACAGCAGATAACTCCACCACAGGTGACCCGTAGCCAGGCTGTGCTCTGCCCCTACCGGGACTCAATCCCAGTCCTTCGCGGGCTCCGAGTGCGTACAGCGCCCCTCCATAGCCAGCAGGTAACACGTGCAGCTCTGCTCTGCCCCTGCCAGGGTTCGAGTCTGGCTGTTCTCAGGCCCAGAGCCACTCAGCTCCACTCTGTAGCCAGGGGAGAAATCCGCTGCGAGACAAGAGCAGCTCCTGTGTCACAGCAGAGCTCCGCACTGTCTGGACTGCAGAGGGCTGGGTGTCACCGTGCAGAGCTCTGGTACGCTCTCTCCCTCTAGGTTCCTCCTGCTGCTTCAAAGTGACTTCAGTGACCGATAGGCAACAGCCAGAGAAATCCGGGTCACGGCAGCCATGAGGCGAGGGCATTCAAACCCAGTTTTTGACGGGCTCTGGGGGCACACAGCACCACTCCCCAGACAGCCATCCCAGTGTCGGGTCCTGCAGCACAGCCGGGGTTTTCACTCGAAGTCCTTGTTGCTGGGGACCTGCGTGTCTGTAGATGTTGCCCGGACGCGGGCTGTGACGCGGACAGGCAGTGACGCTCCAGTGTTTGTTGTCCTGGTGGTGAATGGCAGGATCAAGCTCGGTGCTGCTGAGTCGCCCGTTGTGAGCACCCAGAAACTCCCCGAAGCCCCCCCCCAACCGGAAAACTTGATCGCCCCTGGGACCCCCATCCAGTTTGACCTCATGCTCCCGGCTTCCGAATTCATGGATCAGAACAGAGGAGGGGGAGGGAGGTAGGTACAGTGAATCCATATACTGCCGTGAAAAAGCCATGTTATCTCCAAGGCAACCCCATGGGGCTCAGATCTTCACCGTCTGACTGCCTGCTTGGTGATGTCCAACACTCGGATTGAAAGGGGGAATGCTTAGGAATGGAAAATAACCTTCCTTTTTCCTTGTTTTGGAATGTGTCCATTGCCATTGCACTTCAGGTCAGAGACAGGTCAGAGCGCTGGTTATAGACCTGTTGTAATTTGATATTGGCTTCTTTGCCGCTTTGCCCCTGCTCTGTGTGTCAGAGAATTCACAGCACCACCATAGACAATCTTCAGTCTTGTCCAGACAAGCCCTTTAAAGGGTGAACTGTGGTCCCAATTTCTCAGACCGGTTACTAAATCTCGTTAAATAAATTCATTGAGATCACAGGAATATTTACAAATTATGAATTAAGCACAAAATCGTGAATTTTGGAGTTCCCACGAATTGCGACGTGAAGTGGCCCTTCCTGCTCACTAGTCACTGTAATAACATCAGTCATGTGATGCACGAGCAAATAAATACAGGTTGTGCAGTAGACATTTCACCGCAGAAATGTTTCAGCCTGATCTGAACGTAACGAGCAAGCAGTATTTGTGGGCAAAACTGTTTCGAAATCGAAAGCCACATTTCTGTTGGATTAAAAGACATACATCTACAAGTCTGCTCGTTTACAATTTAATAAGGCCACTTAACCTTTTGTTTTGTTGCCTTGTTCTGAATTGCAGGACATGGCGCTGCGCAGACCTGGAAATGTTGTCTCTTTTGTGATGTAAATTGGAGGTCATGTTACTGTGCACATTGTACTGTTATATCAGTTAGAAATGCACTCGTCATGTTGATTCTTTCTAACCCCAAAATGTGAACGTCGCACTGCAGGTCCCCTTTAAGAGGACTGTACAGTACTTTAGGAAGGACCATCCAAATAGATCCTGCTTCCCCGAGTAATGTCACACGATATAGAACAAGCCTTGGGCAAAAAAAAAAAAGGTTTCAAGACAAACTATTAATCTCTTCCTGCCGAATTCTAGCTTGTATTGTGCTGCTATTTTGCAGTGGCGGTTTTGAACCTGCACTTTGCTGACAGTTTACTGCCCTGTACTCCACAGACGCACAAACCCCTTTGGAGAGACGGAAGAGGACAGCTCCAGTGACTCTCATGGTGAGTGCGCTCAGTGGCCAGATAGCAGGGCTGAGCCTCCATCCACTGGGGGTGTTGGGGTTAGAGACCGGTCTGCCCTGTTTGTACAGAGCACAGCTGGTCAGCTGCTGAACTGGGGTGTCAGGTCGTGCTTTAAGAGGAACGGGTCAGGCCCAGTCTCCTACAGCAGCAGTTTGATCCACGTCAGATTTTATGAGATGCAGGCAGCAGAAGCTGCGACTTGAGGCTGTATAGCAATTTGCGCACTTGTACAGTAATATGAAATACCTTTATTTAATTTAATGTTCATGAAATGCTGTCTGCAAGCCATTGGAAAACCCGGGATGTATCAGAACATGCATCTGAATTCTAATAGGGGTTGTGGTGGGGTAGTTTTTAAAGAACACAGTCTAGACATTTACCAAATTTCATATTACTTATAATACAGTATAAGAATATTGTGGACTGGTGTAAAATCTGTTGATCCAGCGCAGTGTTACCAAGTGTAATCTTTGCTTGAGAACCCGTGGTTATTCGTGTTCTGTATTAGGAATGCCGTATAAATATCTTCTGCTTTTGAAGTGCGGTCTTCAGAGTTAGTCTGTCTTAAACCACCTAAAGCTTTTGTTTGCGCTTAAACGTTTTTAAGGCTCATCAATATGTGTTGAAACCCAGACATGGATTTTTCCAGCCTCCAAGTCTGCACTGGAAGATGGCCTCTTCAATATTCCCTTCCAGAAAACCTTAGCAGTCAGAACCATGACTTTTCCGGTGTACATTCAAACACGCTTCCTCTGTCTGAAAGCTGGGCTCGCCCAGACACAGCAACGGCCCCGCTCAGATGCCTTGCGGGTACAGCTCTCGGACAGAAAGCAGAATCGGAGGGCAGCTCCGCGGGGAGCGCCCCCGATAGCGCGCGAGGGCGCTGGCGGCCCAGTGACGCGGCGTGTCTCTCGTGGCAGACTCGCTCCTGCAGCAGGTGTTCGCCGTGCGGTTCCTGGGCTCCATGGCCGTGCGGACTGGCCGCTCGCGGGAGGTCATCTACGAGGCCATGCGGCAGGTGCTGGCGGCCCGGGCCATTCACAACATCTTCCGCACCTCCGAGTCCCACCTCATGGTCACCAGCAGCAGCCTGCGGTAAGCCCGCCGGGACTGGTCAGGGAGCTCCAGGGTGGGGACGGAGACTCCGCTGCCCCTCGGATAACACGTGACTGGGCGGCAGCTGTTGGCCTTTTTTTGGCTCACAGGTCGCTTAGATGATGAAAGCCTCTGCTGAATGAATGGCTTCATGTGAAACAAATCACTGACGTTCACAGACACACTCATCCATCTTAAGAACATAGGAACAGTGAGAGAGACTAGAGGAGATCGTTTGGCCCATCTATTCCGTTGTAGTCGTTTGTGGTTAAGTGATTAAGCAAGTGGTTAAGCAAGGGTCTCATCCAGCTGTTTGTAGAAGGACACCAGGGTGTCGGCTTCAGCTCTGTGAGCCCTGTTAAGGGTGCGATCCTCCAGTCCCTGGGTGCTACCCCTGTCCTGACCGACTGGTAAAAGAGTCGTGCCAGTGGCTTCTCAATAACGTCTCCTTTTTCCTTGAGTACAGACCTTCTTCCTCACTGACGCACTTACCGTAGTTGTGCCTGTCATTTGGATCAGCATTACTGTTACAATACTGAGGCGTCGCAGAAGTATAAAATGAAGGGGTTATTAAATCAGATCGCAGCATCGCAAGCGAGTAATGAAGATGAATAATTTCACACCCTCAAGGCAGAGGTTGCAGAACGTAACACTGCACATGTTCTAGTATTCTCTGGCACAGCTTGACAAAACAGTAGCAACTAGGTCCAAACTTAAATAAGACAAATATATTAGAAATAAATAACACAACTGTATAAATACATGACTTACACAAGTTACGCTTTACACAGATATTTTGCAAATCAGTTTACATCAGAGGCCTACCTACCTAGACACAGAGAGTCCAGTAATTCACATTGCAATAACACATTGCAAACCCATATAGAGTGAATCTGCATCCTAATAAATCAAATGGATCCTAAACAGAATGCAGATTCCACAATAGAGGAGATAGGAATTTTCAAATATGACCGCAAGCTCTGTTCTTCAATTAAATTCAGAGTCTGGCACTCGAGAGTTCAGATTACCTGGGCAGAATCTGGTGTTGAAGGAGGCCACCCTCTCGTGGCGCAAGAGAAGAGGAGGACAGTGTTTGATGATATTCCTTCTTCAGCTCCTGTTCAGTCTTCCTATCACCTTTTTTCTCTCTTCGGATCCTCTCCACGTTAGCATGTCTGTTCCCAGATTGGTGTGATTGTCCTCTCCCGTGAAGGCTGGCCGAATGACCTCACTAGAAATGGCCCAGTCGCTGTTTATTTTGTTATATGCTGGTCTTAGTCATTTACAGTGAAGTTAATAAAGCTGAGTAAAACAGTAGGGATGCCCTTTGCTCATCAGTACCTTCTTGCATGTTTACCTGTCTCCTGGTCGGAGGAGAGCTATTGAAATACATCCCGAAGCAGCTTGTTCAACAGCTCGGTTTCGAACAAATCTACCGGACTGCTTGGAAGCAGTGGGAGAAATATTCCACTTACGATGTATTGAATTGCCTTGCCTGATTCCTGTACAAGCAAAACTAAATTGTGCCGCTGACAATTGTGTTGTAAATGAGCAAAGACTCCGCAGTCTGATTTGACAAGGTTGTGACTTGAGATATTAAGATATGTGTTGTTTCTCTCTTTTTTTCCCAATAGGCTAATCGACCCTCAGACGCAAGTTACCAGAATAAGTGTAAGTGCCTTAACATCTACATCCTATGCAGAGGTAGTATGGTAAGAAATAAGTGGGAAAAGAGATGGGCTGAGAAAAGGATTGGTTTTATTGAGTCATTTTTGTTCTCTGAATCAGAAGAGCTCAAGGACCATTTCTCTTAATGGAAGAAATTATTTGATTCATTGATCAGTACCTCAAAAGAGTTCCTAATCTTTAAAAGACAGATCAATTGAGGTGCCCTACAAGACGGGTTTGTGGCGCTTCAGAACCAGGGTTGGAGACCCCTGGTCTAAGCGAATGTGCATAGTAAGATTGACTGAAATTACTGTAGTAAAGTTTGTGATACCACATTTTCTCATGCTTCTAAACACAAAAACTGCGCAACATACAATGACGTTTCCCCCAACATATCAGTTTGGCTACACTGCATAAGTGCAGTTGTTATTTCAGTATACATCAGCTTCTGTGCAGTTTTAGAGATGAGAGCAGTGTTGCAGAAACGAATCTGCGGTGACCATGTTTTTCCCTCCCTCGGGGTCTCTGCCCGGCGCAGTTCCAGCTGCAGGACGTGACCCAGTTTGCGGCCCACCAGGAGAATGGGAGGCTGATGGGCTTCGTGGTGGAGGGCCCGGGGGCGGGCGAGGATAGCGAGCCGACGCTCAGCGCCTTCGTGTTTGAGAGCAACACCGAGGGGGAGAAGGTACCCATCGCACCCTGGCTGGGGGCATCAAAAGGGAACTGCAGTTCTGTTTTCCCATTCCTGGGCTAGAGAGTTATCAGCACTGACGAGTGCATTTCAAACCACGACAACAGAAAAATGTACACAGTAACTTGTAAAACCTCCAATTTACATCACAAAATAGACGAATGTTCTGGTTCTGTGCTGCGCCATGTTCTGCGATTCAGAACGAGGCAACAAAACGTCAGGTGAGATGAAGCGGCCCTGCAGCATTGTAAACAAGCAGGCCTGTGAATACAGAAATGTTGCTCTTGCCTTCAAGACGGGTTTGGCCAATAAATACTACTGGTTGATTCTGCATGCAGATCACTTTGGACAACCTGTGCTTATTTGCTCGTACATCACGTTACATTCGTCGTTACAGTGACTAGTGAGCAGGAAGGGCCGCGTCATGTCGCGATTTGTGGGAACTCGAATGTTAGTTTCCAGCAACGTGGCGACTTGCAGTACTTTGCTACCGAGATTTAAGGGCCGGTCTGGGAGATTGGGACTGTGGTTCCCCTTTAGCTCACAGCACTTTAAGACGGGGGTGGTTCTGTCTTTGAGAGACAGATCTTTTATCTACAGAATTTTTAGTGCTTGGCCGGCAACAGTGAACTGTAGAAGGACTTGGTCTTGACATGTCTTAACTATTTCTTTTACAGATATGTTACACCATAAGCTTGGGAAAAGAGATCACAGAGGCTAAAAAGGTAAAACAACTTATCATTTGTGTGCCAACATAAGAGCACTTACAGACAGGAGGAGGCTGTTCGGCCTGTAGAGCACGTTTGATATTTAGTAGCTAATAGTACCAAGGATCCCCTCCAGCTCTTCTAGAAAGAAGACAGACTATCGGCTGGGCAGCTTGTTTCATACTCTCACAAGGCTGTTTAAAGAGGTGTCACCTGTTTTCTGGTTTATAAATGCACTTCCTCAGAGCTTCCACTTGTGCCTTCCAACTTGCATTTCACTGTCTATTCTGAAGAAATCTGCTGGTTTGACTTTGTTGGCCTTTGAAGGATTTTAATTATTGTCCTGTCGGGCCCCTCACAGTCTTCTCTGCTCAAGACTGAAGAGGTTCACCTCCTTCATCTTGTCAGTCTAGGACATCCCCTTAAGCCTCAGAATGTATCGGCGGCTCTTCTCTGCTGAGGTGATTCCAGAGCAGCAATATCTTTTCTATAACGTTTTGTAAAATGTGTACAATTCTAACATAAACTCCCTTGATTTTTACAAATGTGTAAGTTACCAGTAAGCCATATAAAAAGGCAGAAGTGATCAGGCTGAAAAGCAGACAGAAAAGGCACTCACTGCGTGACTGGTTTGGGTCACTAGCTGACTGTGAGCAGGCACCTTCGAGCTCTGGTGCATCATTGCCACTGGGATCAGACAGAGCTCTCCCACGAGCCCTGTGCTTTCCCAGGCGCCTGTCGAATGACAGAAGAGATGTCCAGTCCTGGTCCTGGAGGGCCGATGTGTCTGCAGGTTTTCACTCCAGCTCAGCTCTTAATGAGCTGCACCAGCTGGTTCCTGATGTAACTGAACCAATTGAACAGCTTCTCCCAGCTCCTGAGCTGTGGAGCCTGAGAGACCTGCAGGCACGTCGGCCCTCCAGGGCCAGGATGGGTCAAGAGATGAAGCAGTCAGTGGGTGGGAGGGCATTCTCCCCATGTGGGTACGAGGGGCTGGCTTTGAGATGAGCTGGAACTGCACAGGTGGCAATTCCCGACTGCATGTGAGTATGTAGTGTGAAATAACTGGCGATTTAAAAAGGTCAGGAAGTAAGAAGAATGCTGCTGACATTCTATGTTAAAACATGTAAATTTCCATTATATCAGCAAATTGTAAAGACTTTGAAACCTGGTGAATTTTGATTAGTCTATTAAATTAATTGGTTGATTAAAAACAGGAGTGGTCCTTGAGAGCTACAGGGTGTTGGGAATTTTATTTCAAATGACCTCTAAACTACTTCATTGAAGCACGTAGGTGTTAAGGGTCGAGATACCCGCTGTGTGCCCGCAGACGGAGCAGCGACAGATACCCGCTGTGTGCCCGCAGACGGAGCAGCGACAGATACCCGCTGTGTGCCCGCAGACGGAGCAGCGACAGATACCCGCTGTGTGCCCACAGACCGAGCAGCGACAGATACCTGCTGTGTGCCTCCAGACCGAGCGGCGACAGATACCCGCTGTGTGCCCGCAGACCGAGCGGCGACAGATACCCGCTGTGTGCCCGCAGACCGAGCGGCGACAGATACCCGCTGTGTGCCCGCAGACTGAGTGGCGACAGATACCCGCTGTGTGCCCGCAGACGGAGCGGCGACAGATACCCGCTGTGTGCCCGCAGACGGAGCGGCGACAGATACCCGCTGTGTGCCTCCAGACCGAGCGGCGACAGATACCCGCTGTGTGCCCGCAGACCGAGCAGCGACAGATACCCGCTGTGTGCCCGCAGACCGAGCAGCGACAGATACCCGCTGTGTGCCCGCAGACCGAGTAGCGACAGATACCTGCTGTGTGCCCGCAGACTGAGCAGCGACAGATACCCGCTGTGTGCCCGCAGACCGAGCAGCGACAGATACCCGCTGTGTGCCCGCAGACCGAGCGGCGACAGATACCCGCTGTGTGCCCGCAGACTGAGTGGCGACAGATACCCGCTGTGTGCCCGCAGACGGAGCGGCGACAGATACCCGCTGTGTCCCTCCAGACCGAGCGGCGACAGATACCCGCTGTGTGCCCGCAGACCGAGCAGCGACAGATACCCGCTGTGTGCTGTTGATCTCAATAACAGTAGTGCAAGAACACAGAACGTATCATGCACCTAATCACGCACTGTCCGATATCTGCTGTGTGTCCGCAGGACCCCGAGGCGTTGGCCCAGCTGATGAAGTCCGTGCCGTTCACAAACGACGGGAAGTTCCTGCTGCTGGACACTGACCCTGCAGACGCGGAGCGGAGCGGGGCGCGGGCGCAGCTGGAGTCCGAGGCCTAGCGGACGGGGGGCCCTGGCCTCTGCAGCAGTGTTTCCTTGCCACAGTCCCGGGGGAAGCAGTGAGCTTAGGGCCCCGCCGACCTCCGATCCTAATCCGTTACTGTCGGGCCCTCAAGCACGTTACTCAGTCATGCCCTTAATGGAACGGACATTTTATTAAATTCGCATTTTTCACTGTTTTTGCATTAAAACACCATTTACTGACTTCAAAACAGAAAGGATAGAAAAGATGTCCCACTTTAGTATATCCTGAATCCTTTATCATTTATTTTAAAATGCACACTTATTAAAATCATAAAGGTATATGAAGGACAGATTTAAAACAATGGGGAGGCAAGTGCACAGTGTGCAGCATTATAGTTTTCAAAATAAATGAGGAGGTGCTGTTTGGATGAAAAAGATGGACCATCATTTGTCCTCCAGAACTGGATTTGGGGGATCCTTGAATAATTCCTGTCTCTCCCTCTGTTGAGAAATGGCTGATAAGAAAATGTTTGACTGGTCCTCAGTGTTAACAATAACAGTAGTGTCATCTTTTGATTCCTGTTCATCAACTTGAAATGAATTGCACTGTTATCAAGTTTCAAATCATGTCTCATTTTGCAGAGCTACATGTAAACAGAGATAAAATGTATTGAAGGATAATCTTGTGTTTAATCTTGTGACAGAAGAGGTTTAAATGTTTTTTTTTTAACTTGACCATTTGACCTCTGTTTAAGGCTGGCTGAAGTTTACAGACTTCTCTCAGTGGCTGTTTAAGAGGCAAGATCATCGATCTCAGCACGTGAGCATGTGATGTCCTTAGCTACTGGCTTTAACGTAACTAAATGCCAAGTCACAATGTCCAGAAAGTGCTATCATGGTGCAGTATTAATAATAATAATGCATTTCTAAAGTATATTACTGAAAATTATGTAATTGAGCACCTAAGAGAATGACTGATTAACCTTCTACTGTGGGTTTTCCCAAATTCTGGCCTATTTTCATAACAGCATTATCTACTACACAGCTGGTGTTGGCGCTGTTTGTTCAGAAGCGAGAAATGTGGACATGCTCAGTAAAATGAATAAAGAATTATTTGATCGTGCACTTCGTCTACAGAACAAAGAAACAAGTACAAATTCATTCCACGAAAGGTAAAGAAAAGAAACGCACTGTTTTAGCCTTCTCCAGGCTCCTACAAAACAAGGCGCATGCTCTGTGACAAAAATATACCTTTTGCTCTGTTCCTTAAAGGAGAAACAGTTTGTTTTTCTGTGTGAAACGTTTTGTGAAAACTGACCTTTGAGTCCTTTAAGAGAATGTTTTCAGTAGTTAGGATTTTAAGAGGACAGTAGATAAACTATAGGAATACTTTCCATGGGACAGTCCCTCTTCTCCCCTGTGTAGCTTACTGTACACCCACTAACGTGAGTCTGTAGTCTGAGCTCTTGGGCTCAGCTGCCACAGTATCTTTTCTCTGACTCCCGCCTCCCTTTAAAGTCAGACAGCTCTCTGTTCGAAAGTCATCATCAGAAGACCGTTTTTAAATTGAGTTCTTTTTCAAGGCATTGTATGTCAATAAAAGTTGCCACTGGATAAATCATACCATGATTTATTCTTTTCAAGAATAATGCAGTTTCATTTTATTGTACTCTCTGTAGTCATGTAAAATATATTTTGCTCGTACACAAAATCCTCTCAGTCTTCATTACATTACAGCCAGATTAATCCTGGCGCAGTTGGCAGCTTGTTCGTGTGATCAGATAGTAGGTTGCATCATACGTAGCACCGAAACTTAAGGTACGCAGCTCTGTTAACCCCACATATGCGAAATCCCCACTAGGCTGCTCAGACAGTAAAGGCATTCAGAAATACAAAGCAATACTGTTTCAGCTCTCCCTTGAGTGCGTGTCAGTACAGTGAGGACGTTTTCTAAGGGCTTGGAGAGACCGGAGCAAATCTGTGATCTGAAGATAGAGATTTGGAAATAAATGCATGGATTGAGGGCAAGAAGTAGTGCTTTTCTGCCTCGACTGAAGGAAGTGGAATGTTACAGCTGAGCTGCACTAGAATCAAATGTACCGTCATCACCATTTCCTCCTCATGAGAAGTCCGGGGTTTTCTCTAGTGGCTCTAACTCCAGATAAATCCTGGGAATTTTTCCAAAATCCCCGCATGCTGATTTTCTTCCCGTGGGAGAAGAAAGCCTTGAAAAAACTCGCTTCTACGTACAGCACATAAAATACAGAAACAGTGGCCAGAGTCGTACTGGAATTCCCCACTGGAATCGACTCAGAGCTAATTTTTTTTTAATAACGTTACAAATATTGTTCAAGGGAAAACACTTCCGAGACAATGAGTTTGATGGGCGGCCAGGGCCGCAGAGGTGGTAGGGTTAGGTTTTCCCAAGCTGGCACAGTGCCCAGATGAGTCCGAGCCTCTGGAAACTGAAGGCTGCACCGGGTGCAACCGATTCTTTTTCTGCTTCTTAGTAACGCGTTAAGGTTTATTCCATGAAGAAAGGAAAAAAGACGCAACATTGCGGCTGTGGAGTCTTCAGGTGTGTTTCCACAGCCGAAACGTGTCTCTTTTCTCTTCAGCAGTGGAAGAAACCTTTACTTGTTCCATTGCAGCCTATCATTTTTGTGTTTTTGAATCGATCATCAATTGTTTTTCTTTGTTATAGTGACTTTAAAGCAATGCACGGGGAGTTTTCTTTCCTTCATACTGCCGGGAAGAACAGTCTTTGTTGTGCCCCAGTGCAGTTTCTCAGCTTTCAGAAGTGGGCCCTTCGTCATGTGCATGGGCTTGCTGTCATTCCACGCCGCGTGAGCCAGTTTAGAGTGCTGAGCTGAAGGGCGGTAGTTCGAATAATCGCTGAAGCACATTTCTTCAGTTCTTGATGTCCTCGTCACTCCTAATAACAGCAGGAAGGCAGTTCCCCACTCTTTAAGGAGAAAGCAGATGGATTCCCAATAGGCTCTGTAGTATCTGCCTTGAAACTGTGGCCAGAGGGTGCAGAGTTCTCTTAATTCCCTGCTTCCTTTATTGCATGTCAGCTTTTCAAAGGCTTGTTGAAGATGCAACATGTCCTCAGCCTGTTGTAGGGACTATTTTTAGGTATCGGTTGTGCTTAAGGGGTTACCTATAAGTACATGGTGAAGTACACTTTTCAGCACTTTAAAACATGGCTTAAAATGCTTATATAATGAAGGAGCACTAGACATGATTAAACTGTTTACAAGTCAAGCTATAAAAGAGATGTTCTCTCTGGCCTGCTATGAGGGACAGGATGGCAAATGAACAGGGAGAGGTTGCTGTTGTCTTTTTGCTTTGTAATTTTTCTTCACAGAAATGCACGCTTGTGTGTTATCGGGTCTGGAAATTTATAAAAAGGAAAACAAAATCCAGTTTTAGTTATAGAAAATGACTCCATGCTCAACAAAATACTTATTGCTAAATCTGTATCTCACAAAAATGCTTCTTCTGTTTAGTATTTTTTCACAAGAACCTTTGTCACGTTTAAAAAGACAGGGGCTGTAGTTTTTGCAATGTTTTGCACATACAGCATTATTTTCTGAACTCATTTAATTCGTAACCTTTAATAAAAGTAAATGGCTTTTCTACTCAATGATTAAAGTTGCATTCTTTTCTCATAATGATGCATGCCTAATTGTGTTCTTTCAGTGTCACAATATACCGTACTTTAAATTGATGATATATGGACATTCAGCTATACAAAAATGAGCAGAGGTAATAAAAATGAAAAGGTGTAGCAGCTGACCCTAGCACTTTATTTACAATACTGTGGGAATGGATGGCCTCCTTAAAAATTAGGCATCAACCACAATTTTCATCTTTGAATGAAGTAAAAATTCTGGTCATGAAAATAATTCAGTGTTTTATTAGCCAAGTTTTACAGTTTAATTTAAAAAAGCCATTGCCTTTGGAAAATGAATGTAGTCATTCAAGCAGAAGAATTAGTTCTGTGAGTTTTCTTAACTTTCCTGTAACTGGGCCAAAACTCAAAGGCACTTTAGGCAAATTGCAATTTAGACGAGGCCCTGATGATGTATACTGAAAAAAAATGAGTACGTTCTAGAAAAGCTGCACAAAGAAGATTAGTCTTATAAAATGCAACACATTTACTTCCTGAGATACTGAAGTTAAGATTTATGGAATCATCCAATTTACAGAGCAACATGATTAGTTCATCACCTTCCACCTTGGATCTGCGCCACTACGATTATGCACCCTATACCTTCGTCCATTTTTAATGAGGGACATTAAAGTACAGTGATGAAGACACACTGCCAACTATCGGCTCTCAAAGACAGTTACGCCAAATAAACTCTTTATTGGATCAGCTCTCTTTACAGTAGTGCTGTATCACACAAACAAGGGCAGAGTTTCCTGGACCAGGCCATGACGCAGCTAACCAATAAGCTGTAGGGATCGTCTTTAAAAAATGAGTAATTATGAAAACCAGTCACTGTTTAGCAGACTAGAAAACTAGCGATTTCATTAGCAGACACAAATGGAAACATAAAAATGCACTTCATCAATACAATGGTAAGAAACAGTGCTGAAGACAGTCTTCTGCTGCTTTACACTACAGTAACTGAGGAGTGCAATTTCTTAAACTGGCCACATGTGAGTTTAGGGACTGTATTCTGGCATATATATATATTTTATAAGTATATACTGTACTATTAAACTATAATACAATATTTAAAGTCAGGATGTTGCTTTATGTCTGGTGATGCTCCGTGTGAACCACAGTACCACTTCTGCTGTGAACTGGACAGCAGATCCACTCTCCGTCAATAAGACTGGCCAATGTGACCAGGCTGCAGCTCCAAGTGAGTCCTTGGTAAAGAACGAACTTTTCCCCGCTCTCAGGAGTTCCTCAGGAGTCCTTGTAGTAGTTGTTGAAGTTGATGCGCAGAAGAAAGTCCTCCAGATGGGGCTGGTAACCCCTGTTCACCAGCTTGGTGACCACTGTTGAAAAGAAGACATAGGATGCACTGAGTACTCCCTGCTTCATAACGCAGTGCAATTCAGAGGCACTGCGCCCCTGGAATTCTAGTACTAAACTGCAGGTATCTATACCCACAAAAGCTGTCATTATAAAACAGCCATATTCATGTGGAAACAAATCCTGGGATCCTGGACCTTTTCCAATGCCAAAATCCCTGGACTGGATCTGGGACGCTGGGTATGAAGATGCTGATAGTTTAATAGAGTAGGTGCAGCAGTGCTTCAAGCCCGTTATCGTTTTCTGTGACACCCTGCCTGCACGCAGCTCACTCACATGAACAGAGAATATCAGTGTTCACTGCAGTTTTCACTTGGCTTTATTGGGTGTGTAATACACTTTGCCTTTTACACAAATAGGCAGAATCTGAAAATGCAAAATCTGTTTCATCATCCTGGACTCCTAGGATCCTGCAATCAACAAAAATCCATCTCTGCCTCCCCAGCATTTCTAAACATTTTCTGCACTTGACTCCCTCACTCTACCACTCGGGTCACCCCTTGCTTTGGACCTGCTGGCAGAAAGCGTTCCAGTGCCCGTGTTGAGCAGGCCGCCGCCAGCTCGTCTTGGCGGCAGGAGACTGCACACGCAATGCCCAGCTCTCCTGTGGCACGGGGGGACTGTACCTTTGAAGAGGAAGTGGGAGTAGTACTTGAAGGTGCGGTACGAGTGCTGCATGGCCACGAAATTGGGGTGCTCTGCCTCCCCCTGCTGGCAGCCCCAGGGCTGTGCGATGAGCTGGGTGCGGAATTTCAGGATCAGGCTGAAGATGCTGTGGATTATGTTCATCACAGGGGCAGCCTTCTCTGTCAGCAGGCCCCTGAGAGAAGAAGAGAGGGGAGAGGGGAGACAAGGACGGAGGAAAGAAAAGTGTTAAACAGGTAAGGCTTAGTAACTTGAGTTACCTCTCTGCTCTACAAGATACTCCAAGAGACGACCTGAAAGAGACCGATTTTCATGCTTACAGATGATTCCAAGAGGCACCTAAAACAGGCCAAGGGCACATGCAAAGTAGGAATAGACCGATGTGGAAATTACAAGATAAGTAAGTGCTTAAATTCTTCTCAAGGCTGTGCAATCACATTGGGCGGAGCGGTGGCTCTGTGGCTAAGGATCTGTGACTGGAAGGTTGCCGGTTCAAATCTCGCGGCCGGCAGAGGAATCCTACTCCGTTGGGCCCCTGAGCAAGGCCCTTAACCCTAACTGCTCCAGAGGTGCCGTACAATGGCAGACCCTGCGCTCTGACCCCAAGCTTCTCTCCCTGTCTGTGTCTCCTTGGAGGAAAAAGCTGGGGTCTGCGAAAAGACGAATTCCTAATGCAAGAAATTGTATAGGGCCAATAAAGAAACATTATCATTATTATCATCAGACTTGCTGGTCCTCCCACCTGAAGATGGCTCTGTTGAGGTAGTCGGCGTGCCTGCGGTGGATGGCGTCCAGGTCGCTGACACTGCCCAGCCGCTGGGAGAACTCGCTCCAGGACACCTGCAGGATCTGGTTGGCGATGTAGCCCTGGATCACCTTCACGAAGTGCTGCATCTCGTGGCGATACAGCTGCAGCTGGCGGAACTGCCCCCCGCGGCCGGCCCCCTTCACCAGAGCTGGGAGAGAGCGGGGGAACGAGAGAGATACGGAGAGATCAGCCAGTGTGAGCCTGGAGGGGGGGGGCTCCTGGGAAAGCAAAGGTTGCTGCTGGAAGAGGTGTTAGTGGGGCCAGCAGGGGGCGCTCACCCTGCAGTCTGTGTGGATCCTAATGCCCCAGTTTAGTGACGGGGACACTGTACTGTAGGAAAGGCACCATGCTTCTGATGAGATGTTAAACTGAGGTCCTGACTCCCAGTGGTCATTAAAAACCCAGGGTGTTTCTCGAAAAGAGTCGGGGTGTTAATTCCGGGGTCCTGTCCAAATATTCCCCCGACCTTTACCAGTCATGGCCTCCTAATAACCCCCCTCTCTGAACTGGCTTCATCACTCTGTTGTCCTCCCCACTGAGAGCTGGTGTGTGGGGAGTGTACTGGTGCACTATGGCTGCCATTGAATCATCCAGGTGGGGCTGCACACTGGTGGTGGTGGAGGAGAGCCCCCATCACCTGTAAAGCGCTTTGCGTTGAGTGTCCAGAAGAGCGATAAGAGGATTATTGATTATTTATTTCTATGCTACACATGTCCCCTCCCGCCGTGACAGCGGCTGCACCGCTGACCTGCCCTCTTCAGGTGGAACCAGACGTCGCGCAGCGTCCAGACCATGTGCTTCAGCTGCAGCAGGAAGGAGAAGAGACGGTTGTACTTGCTCATGCAGCTGTCGGTGATGACGATGTTCAGCGGCCAGTCCACCTGCGGGACCGAGAGAGAGAGAGGCCGCTTCAGCGAGGGCAAGAGGGGGCTGGAACCGCGGCACACAGCTGCCTGTGGCTCCGCTCCCCCACCTTGTAGCGCAGCTCCAGGCAGCCCAGGGCGTCAGGGGCATGGGGGTGGAAGGTCTCCGGCAGGAAGCGCAAGGCAAAGGTGAAGTTGGCCGCCAGCGGACTGTCGCCATGGAGACTGTACTGCAGAGCCCGGGTCAAGATGGAGTTCAGCACAAAGGGGGTCAAGAGCTCCCCTGGGGTCTGGCCACTGCCAAGCTGTAAGGACAAGCGGCAAAGGGAGAGTGGGTGTAAGAGAGAAGCGGTACTCTACAGGCATGGCCATACCTTTACTACTGATAAAGCGAGCGCAGTACATAACCATCATTCCGAGAAAAACCTCAAGTCTGCACCTCTGAAAACCAAACACGACCTGCGCATTAGGTCATCCTTGCAGAAAAACAAAGACGCACTGTCGGTTTTCTCAACTCAGTCCTCTCACCCCGGCACCACCTGGCTCGGGGTCTTCACCAGCCGGCCCCGAGACGCCCCACTCACTTTCTCAAACAGCAGGTCGCTCAGGGACTGGGCAAACTCCCCGTCCTCCATCAGCAGGAAGTGCCGCAGGGCCTCGAAGTGCCGCTCCACCTCGAGCTCCACGAAGAAGTAGTCCACCACAGCCTTGTTCACCAGGGAGGCGCTGGGAGCAGGGAGGACGGGGAACAGTGAGAGCCGGGTTACAGCACTGAGCCACCCAGAGCAAAGGGGGACTCAGTGAATCAGGGGGGAAGAGTTACACAGAATATGTTCTACAATAAACACAGACAATCAGAGAGGAAGAAACAGAGATAGTTTGGCTACCCAGACAGGACAGGCTCAGTGAACACAGCCAGACCATAGGAACTGGACACAGGCAGGCCTGGCTGCCCAGAGAGGACAGGGTGCCAGCAGGAAGAAGCACAGACAGAGATACAGTTTCAATTACACTACATGAAATACTGAGAGATTAGAGAAACCTTCTATGCCAATTTAAGAATTCCCACTCCTGCCAGAATCAGAACAGCTTCCAATTCTACTGGTGGAGGAATGAGGAAGCTTAACTGAGCTGCAGGCAAGTATGTGATCTCCTGTCCCAGCCTGAGGAACAGACAGTGAGCCTGTCTCTCAATAATATTAATACAGTGTGTGATCTCCTGTCATAGCCTGAGGAACAGACAGTGAGCCTGTGTCTCAATAATAATAATACAGTGTGTGATCTCCTGTCATAGCCTGAGGAACAGACAGTGACCCTGTCTCTCAATAATAATAATACAGTGTGTGAGCTCCTGTCATAGCCTGAGGAACAGACAGTGAGCCTGTCTCTCAATAATAATAATACAGTGTGTGATCTCCTGTCCCAGCCTGAGGAACAGACAGCGAGCCTGTCTCTCAATAATAATAATACAGTGTGTGATCTCCTGTCATAGCCTGAGGAACAGACAGTGACCCTGTCTCTCAATAATAATAATACAGTGTGTGAGCTCCTGTCATAGCCTGAGGAACAGACAGTGAGCCTGTCTCTCAATAATAATAATACAGTGTGTGATCTCCTGTCCCAGCCTGAGGAACAGACAGCGAGCCTGTCTCTCAATAATAATAACACAGTGTGTGATCTCCTGTCCCAGCCTGAGGAACAGACAGTGAGCCTGTCTCTCAATAATAATAATACAGTGTGTGATCTCCTGTCCCAGCCTGAGGAGCAGACAGTGAGCCTGTCTCTCAATAATAATAATACAGCGTGTGATCTCCTGTCCCAGCCTGAGGAACAGACAGTGGGCCTCAATATCCTGTCACTATCCTAAAAATGTGTAAACATTTACTATTTGTTATTGCTTTGGCAACTCGAGTTCATCATCCATACCAATGAGGCTCTTTGAATTGAAAAAAGAATGCGAGTCGCAGTAGCAGAGAGAGAGAAAAATAGTTGTCAATGAGACACAAGATAAAAGATTGCACACAATTTTAGCAGAGAGATAGCTCTGCTCATTTTATAGCAAGAAAGCTATTAATATTTATATCACAAGAAGGATAATCCACAGAGTTCACTTCCCTTAATACATTCGTCTACGTGCGATGGAATCGGTGCATTTTGCTTTTGAAATATGACATAAGGACAAAGAGAAGAAGACGAGGCGAGACAGACACCGGACCACGGACTCAGACAGATCCTCCGAGAGGCAGGGGTGTGTGAAAGGTGGGACTCACTGCGTGATGAGGGGCGCGGTGACGGAGTGCTTCATCAGCACCGGCAGGGACACCAACTCGCTGAGCTGCACGGCCGTGGTGTCCGTGGCCCGGCGCAGGGAGGGGTCCGGCAGTAGGCTGTGGGCCCCTCGGGTCACCTGCTGGAGCAGCTGCATGTCCGGAGCGGCCACTGGAGGGGAGAGGGACAGCGGCGTTGACGCAGGAGCCTACGGCCCTGTGCTGTGCGCCGCTATTGGACGGAAATGCGCGGACCGCCTCTGGCACGGACCACGCTCCGGCCCCAGGGGCTAGGGTCCGAGCCGCACGGAAACGCAGGCTGGGATGTGCATCACGAGTGTGGGGCGGAGGGCGCTCTTGTGACCTGAGGCGCTGCACTTAATGGAATACGTTCAGATCTTCTTGCTATGCTGCTTGTGGGTCGGTCGTGTGGCACAGCGGATAATTCCTCGCCTCCTTCTCTATGGCTGGTCACCACTAGGGGGCCCCGGGAGACGACGACGAAACAGCCCTCTGGCTTTCCTCCAGCACAAACAGAACACAGGGCTCCACCCTAGCAGAATCTTTACAAGCTGGGAAGGATGATTATTTTACTTAATGATCAATCCGCTCAATCGTTCCCCCATTTTCTACATTTTGGCAACACCAAATTGTAACAGTTTGAAAAAATCTGGGAGGGCGACTCTTTCCTTCTCCAGGATACATATATTTCAGTCTGCACAGTTTTTCCCATATCAACCCTTTTCTGATTCAAAGCCAGGCACATTCTTAAAAGCTCCGTTCGTGTTCATATAACCGTGCTCTTTAAGGTGGGATATCTTTACTGCCTCCCCCAGCACACAGACAGCGACAGTGCTCTCTAAAGGTGACCTGCGATAGGCACAGAATAGGCGTGGGTAGACCGGTACTCACTCAGGAGACTGTAGTTGTCCTGGTACTGCTCCACCTCATACTGGGCTGCGAGGGACAGGAGGTATTCCTGCTCACTGCTCCACCCTGGAGAGCCCTCTGCGCACTGTACTGGGGCCTCATCCTGCCCTGTGTTACTGTGAGCTCCAGCTTCCTCCTTCCCCACAGGGCCTGCAGGTACAGACACATACAGGATATCCCAACACAGAGCCACACTGCACAGGCACTGGGAAACACAGAACCGCCGCCCAACTCAGGGTGCAGTCGCCTACACGTCTTAGTTAGGCACTTCATTTCCTTTGCTGACTAGCTCACAAAGTTCAAGCGCTGTGCTTTCTCCTATTCTTCTTTCTTAGCACCCACTGATCTCAATACAAAGAAGTAAGGAAAACACACAGGTGTACATGTGTTCTCCTACAGTCATAGCACTGTAAGAAAACAAAAGGCAAACTAGTCTTACCAAACAAACTTTGACAGGGTGTTGGCTGGAGCTTTAAAATGACCATTTCCCAGGGATGTAAGATAAGATCACTTTATTGGCCCTATACAATTTCTTGCATTAGGAAATCATCTTTTCGTATACCCCAGCTTGCTCTCCATGAGACACAGACACAGAGACAGGGAGAGAAGCTTGGGGTCAGAGCGCAGGGTCCGCCATTGTACAGCGCCCCTGGAGCAGCTGGGGTTAAGGGCCTCGCTCAGGGGCCCGACAGAGTAGGATTCCTCTGCCGGCAGCAGGATTTGAACCGGCAACCTTCCAGCCACAGGCGCAGATCCTGAGCCACAGAGCCACCACACCGCCCTTAAAAGTAACACTTAAGGTCAGAGCTGGTGGGCTACACGTGGTCTCCTGGCTTTCATTTCACACAAAACCCCTCGTGATTTATTTCTGCTCATTTCACTTACTAGAGACAGTGAACATCTCTATCCAGCCCTGAGAAGATTTGTAATGGTTGTATCTTCCATGCAGAGCACCTCTTTAAACATCAGGTTTAAAAGACCTTGAAAAGGATTAAATGTTCTTTTGAGCCCAGAAACGCTCGAGAAGAACTGCAGGAATGGGGTGAACACCCCCAGTGTGGAGCTGCTGTCTAAGTGTACAGGCCTGCATGGCCGTGTGTGTGGGACGTACTCTTACCCTGCACGACGCCCCTCTGCCCGTTCCCCGCAGTTGGCGTGCCCGGGGGGGGCTGGGGGGGCTGCAGAGTTGACACCAGTACTCCCAGTCTGAAGTGGGACTGGGAGGCATGGCCGTGAACGTTCCAGCGTGGCCTGGGAGCAGGGGGGGCCTCGGCCACATTCTGCCCCACCTTGATGCTGGAGTCCGAGGCGTGCCCGTGAGGCTGGGGGGTGGGTAATGATGGCTCCGTGCCCGAGACCACACACCCCACCTGCAGGCTGGTGTCCGAGGCGTGCCCGTGGGGCTGGGGGGTGGGTAACGATGGGGCTGTGCCCGAGACCACACACCCCACCTGCAGGCTGGTGTCCGAGGCGTGCCCGTGGGGCTGGGGGACGGGTAACGATGGCTCCGTGCCCGAGACCACACACCCCACCTGCAGGCTGGTGTCAGACGCGTGCCCGTGAGGCTGGGGGGTGGGTAAGGATGGGGCCGTGCCCGAGACCACACACCCCACCTGCAGGCTGGTGTCCGAGGCGTGCCCGTGGGGCTGGGGGGTGGGTAACGATGGGGCAGTGCCCGAGACCACACACCCCACCTGCAGGCTGGTGTCAGACGCGTGCCCGTGGGGCTGGGGGGTGGGTAACGATGGGGCTGTGCCCGAGACCACACACCCCACCTGCAGGCTGGTGTCAGACGCGTGCCCGTGAGGCTGGGGGGTGGGTAACGATGGCTCCGTGCCCGAGACCACACACCCCACCCGCAGGCTGGTGTCCGAGGCGTGCCCGTGAGCGCTGGGCTTCGGCCTGGGGGGCTCCTGCTCCGACACATACCCCCCCACTTTGATCCTGGCATCCGTGGTGTGGCCGTGCCTGTTCCAACGCGGGCGGGGCTGTGCCACTTCTGACACGAACCCCCCGACTTTAATACTGGCGTCGGAGGAATGGCCGTGACGATTTGCCGCCGGTACCGGGGCGACGACCTCGGAGACGTGCTGCCCCACGTTGATGCTGGCGTCTGAAACGTGGCCGTAGACGCTGGGCGCGGGGGGCTGGGGCTCTTGTTCCAGCACGAATGCCCCAACCTTGAAATGGGCACTGGAGGGGTGGTCCCGGATATCCACGGCCGGGATACGACCAACCTTGCTGTTGGCATCAGAGGCATCCTCACGAGAGCTGTGCCGAGGGTCAATGCTCTCCGCTTCTGGGGCTTTGCCGTCCAGTTTCCTTTCGGCACGGGCAGCGTGTGGAATGGACTGCCGACCCTCGGGAGTAAGAACAGCCCCTGTGACCGACTCATGATCCCCTGGCTCAGGATCAACCAGCTCCTCCTTGGACAACCCCAGTGCACAGAGCTGTGGATCCACAGGCTTCCTACCCTGGTGAGCCTCACGTCCATGGCTGCTGCCCTCTCTGTTGGCTAGGGGTGTCGTACTCTCACTGGGTCTGGACGCGCCCTCTTCCAACGTTCCCTCTCTGCCGTGAACTGGCTGCGCCGACTCTGGGCTGGCTGCTCCCGTGTGGACGTCTGGACCGACGGTCCCTTCGGAAGCCGGCAGCCCCTGGCTGAGCCGTGCTCGACGCGCCCCCTGATCCGGCGCGGCTCCGGATCCCTGGGTCTGCTCCCCGAGCTGCACGGAGGCCTGGGAGGGGTGACCATGAGAACTCCGCTGGGGACGCGATAGCCCCACCTCCGAGGCGTACTGCCCCAGGGGGATGCTGGAGTCGGAGGGCTGGCCATCGGAACCGGGCCTCGGCAGCACCTCCTCCACTTCGGACACGTTTTCCCCCACCCGGATATGGGCCGTAGAGGGGTGGCCGTAAATATGGGGCCTGGGTGGGCACAGGGCTTGCTCCCTGTTGGTCTCCCCCTGCCCCAGGTTGGGGCTCCCCCGGGGGGGCGTCTCCTCGGCCTGTAACAAGCTGAAGGGGCTGCTGAAATCATAATCCTGGACCGGGGCAGGGCCAACAGCAGCACCGGCCAGAAGGTCAGACTCGATGCGCAGAAGAGCCGCGTCCAGGGCGTGGTTCCGGCTGTGGCCCCTGTCCTGGGCGGGGCGTGCTCTTGGGAGGAAATCGTCGAGGTCCAGCTCTTCCGAGATCAGGGGTTCGCCTCCCAGGGATGGCAGGGGGGCGGCTGGGGAGGAGGAGGGTGCAGGAGCACCTGGCGTCTCGGGAGAGGTGTCCGTATCCTGGCTCTCACTGCCTGGCAGCCCCTGCTCTCTCTGGTCCTGGTCACCTTGCCCTGGGAGAAGAGGTGCCTAGAGGGACGCAGGGCATCACAAACTTTTCAGACTGAAGGATTTGTGAATAAAGCCCGATTTTCAAATAAGTACAGGTTTCCCTCGCCAACAGTGGGGTTGCTAATCACAGATTTCCCCCATACGCAGTTTCCATATTAATTACCAGCCCTAATTAATTAATAACCATCTGGGTGTATTTCTCTCATTAGCACATAGGTGTGATTCTGGTGCTCTCTTAACGTAATCCGATTATTTTTCAATTTTTAACATTCTACTTTATTATGAATTCGATGTTTTCCTTCATGTTGAATTATAATTCACGGTATTGTATTTGTAATTTTAAGGGAGAACTCTGCCAGTTAGGTTAGTTGAAGAGAGTAATACAGACTGTGGAAACCTAACTCCCTATTTTCCACACGGTCCAGTACCTGTCAATTGCAGGTGTTTTCAGGAACATAATTCCTGCACATGACAAAGGAGGCACACAAGGTGGAACAGAATGCCATTTCTGCACGAAAGCTGATTAATCAAAAGGAACAACAGATGGATATTCAGAATAAAACAAACTTGCATTATTTAAATCTCTTGTTAACAGTTTTGTTTCCAGTACCTTGTGAACCTCCTACTGATTCTCAAATTAAAAGTTCAAAGTATCAAAGGTAATGTATGCGCACATTACAGGAAAAAAATCATCTTAAGTGGAAGAGATCCAGAAATCCATGACAGAAATCCATGGCATTTACTGACCTACAGTATGGTAACAACTTACGTTCTGTTATAATTAGGAAAATAAATCTACAGGGCAAAGAAAAGGCTTGTGGCCAAAGATTGGCCCATATTCTCATAAAGTGTAGATCTAAAACATACCTAGATCTTAATTAAAGTTTAATTAAAGCGGCCTCCCTCTGTCCGCAAACTTTCTTAGTTCTTCGTATTCGGCACTTGGCTGAATCTAGATGTGCTGTTACATTGCCTACCTCTGTCTGGGAGGGCTGCTGCTCACTCTGGGCTGCTCTGTGGGTCAGGAGCTGTGTCTTGGGGAGGATGTCCAGCAGAGGTCTGCCCTGTCCAAGTGGAAACTGCTGTAGTAGAGCCTAGGGGAGACAGATGGGGTGTAAGGCATTGTAAAACCACACAACATTTTTTATAGCACAACTATATGTATGTGTTAAATGGGCCTCATGGTGGCACAATGGTTAGCATTGCTGCCTTGCAGTCCTGGGACCCTGGGCAAAATTCCTAGGGTCCTGTCTGCGTGGAGCTTGCATGTTCTCCGCATGTTCAAGTGGGTTTTCTACAGGTGCTCTGGTTTCCTCCCCCAGTCCAAACACACACTGGTAGGTTAATGGGCTTCTGCAAAACTGGTCCTGGTGTGAGTGCATGCATGTGCATCTGTGTCTGTGTGTAGCCTGTGATGGACAGGCGTCCCATCCGAGGTGTATCCTGCCATGCTGCAGAAAATGCCATGCTGCAGAAAATGGATAGACGGATACATGCAAATGCAGCAACTGTGCCACACGCCCAGCACTTTCACATTCTGATGCACGTCAGAGCCTTACGCTACAGTTCTCAGCAGTGGCAGTGTCTCACCTGCGTGTGCCTGCGGTCCTCCTCCAGGAACTGGGCCCTGGCGGAGTCCAGCCGCAGCCTGTGTGCCCTCCACAGGGCCCGCCGCTCCCGCCGCGCGGCCTCCTCCGACAGCCGGCTGTACTGCTCCACCAGCTCCTTCCTGCACACGGGCACACACACAGAGTCTCACCAGCTGCTCGACTCCCGCAGAGAAGCCGTGGGCTTTTGTTTCAGACACTGACCCAAGCGCAGTCAATGGAAGACCCTCTGCAGAGACCCACAGGTCCACAGACCCCCCCCTGGACCCCTGACCCACCGGCCCACAGAGCATCACCGCAGCCCCGATGGCAGGGGAAGACCCTCGGGGTGAGAGCGATGCCCCCGCGGCCCTCACCTGGCCTGGCGCTCCAGCTGCTCCTCCAGGGCCTGCAGCCTGCGCTCGCGGTCCCTCAGCTCCCGGGCGAACCCAAAATCGTCCTCCTGCTCCCGTCTGCGCGCCTCGCTGCGCCACTGCCAGCAAAGAGCAGGGGAGTAAGGGGCCAACGACGGAGAAACTGGGCACTGCCAAGCAAACCCCCACACCGCAGCTGACCAGAACAGAGCAGTCTCCTTAACCCATTTCCTGGTCGTATTGTACAATCACAGCGCTTGATATTTTTCGAATTGATCCATTAAGCCACTTATCCGTCTCCCCCACACTGTGCAGCTCGCCACCCGAGCTGCAGACCCTCCTCTCCCCTCTCCCCCCCCACCCCGCACCTCCCGGTCCTGCTCCAGCTGCTGCTTCATCTCCTCGAATCGCTCCCTCTTCCTCGCCTCTTCCGCCAGCCGCCGGGACACCTGCCGCCCTGCGCGGAGAAAGGGGGGGGAGGGATTACGAGAAGCAGGGAGGACGGATGTCTCAGGCGCAGCTGGGAGGTCCTCGGTGTTGTGTACAGAGTATCTGCCGCTTTCCCCTGCACATGCATGAAGCTCCTCGAGAAACGAGCAGGGGGGGGGTGTTCATACCACGAGCGGAGCATGCAGTTGTGATAAGGGTGCGGCACTCTTCTGTGTCCACCCCGAGCACGGTCTCTCGCTCTCTCTCACCTCGGATGCTCTCTAGCGTTCTGGCTGCAGACTCCCTGACCTGGCCGATCAGCTCCTGGCGGGCCTGTTCCGTGCGCAAGGCCTGGCCAGAGAGGGGAAAGAGATGAACGCGCGCGTTAGACCCCCGCCGGCCTGTGGGCGGACTCCCGCGCGCATCCGAGCGGGCGGCACACCTTCTCCTCCCTGCTCGTGGCACAGTGGCACGCGATCCTCTCCATGCGCCCGCGGTACACGGCGCAGTCCCGCTCCACCTCCTCCACCTCCTGCAGGGAGAAGGTGACGGCGATCCGCGGCACCGGCAGCTCCGACCAGCAGATGTAGTGCTGCAGAGCAGGAGAGACACAGAGCGAGAGAGGAGTTCATCTGTCATCATACCGTTCTCTGGGGACGAGCACGGTGCGAAAGACAGCACTGCACAAGGTGCCTGGGACCTTACAAAACAGTCAACAATAGTGATAGTGGCAGCCCACCATCATGCACAACACAGCACAAGAGCACAAGTACAGAACAACAAACACACAGGAGCAGAGGTACGTGCCAGCCAGGTAGAGGGGCAGAGTGCAGGGCTGAACTGAATTCTGAATTCAACACACTGTACTGACGAGCTGGAGAGGACAGACGGGACAGGGCTGAGCGCTTTTACACCACAGATCGCAGGTCTGGAACAGCAAGTCAGCGTGCAGAAGGACAGAATAGAGACTACTGCAGAAGACACTGCCACGACTAACTCAGGGCTCCCACGTGCCGTATTTCGGGGGATCGGGATGCGAGTCAGAGAGCACGATGCTAGTGGGATAGGGCGCCGCTCAGGATCAGTGCCAGGTGCTGTGCTGTGTTCAGGTACCAGTGCTGCCAGCGGCCGGGTGCTCACCTGGGGGCAGCAGATCTTCAGCAGATTGATGGTCTTGCCACAGACATAAATGTCATTGGCCATGTGTCTCAGGAAGACCGGAACACACTCCTCCACATCCTGCGAGATCAGAGTGTAGCCCTGCGTCCAGAACTGCTTGTCTGCACAGACAGAGGGAGAGAGATCAGGAACATCTGAGCAGGTTCAGTGAAACGAGTGTTGGTGTTCCAAATTCTCAATGTAATAAACACAACTTAAAAGCCAGTAAAACAATTTTTCTCTTAGTTTGGGGGTCGGGAAAGACTCACCTCGACAACTGAGGAAGTCTTCGTTCACCTGAATCATGAACTCTCCGTACACATCTCTGAACACCCCACTGTACACCCAGTCGTAGATGAACCTGCAGAGCCCAAACATGCTGACTGATCACACATGTCGTGCAGCTCAATAGTGCAAAAGGCAAAGCAATCATAAACAATCTGTACCGACACCGACATGACGTTTACAAGCAAGGGTGGCACAGTGCCGCAGTGGTCAGCATTGCTGCCTCACAGGGCTGGGGTCTCTGGGCTCGATTCCCGGGGTGCTGTCTGTGTGGAGTCTGTATGTCCCTCTCATGCTCGCATGCGTTTTCACCGGGTGCTCCGGCTTTCTCCCACAGTCCAAAGACATAGGTTCATCAGCTTTCGTGAAAATTGGCCCCGTGTTTCTCTGTGTCTAAGTGTGCGCACGTCTGTGTCTGAGTGTGCCCTGCAGTGGACTGGCCTCCCATCCAGGGTGTACCCTGCCTGCGACCGTGACCGGGAATAGCACGAGATGGTTCTAAAATAGATCGATGGTTACCAGCACAGTAAGGATTTAGCTTTCCACATGCAGGTCAATACGATACACAACAGAATGACACGGCAGATAGACCACCCGGCAGGTCAACTCACCGCGTGTAGGGCTCACAGCTGCTCTTGAGCAGGGACAGCAGGACAGCGTAGTTCTCGTTGCTGCAGTTACTCTGGGCCTCATTGTACAGGTAGGACAGCAGCTTGACTCCCTGAAGCACACGGACCACTGGATTACCCTCACAACCACACACAGGCAAGCGTGCACGCCCTGTAGCCAGCACAGGTACAGTACGTGGCTCATCTGCAACGCCGTAGTGCAAGTACCAGGGCTCAGAGCTGATCACGATCATGGCTTTCTTGCCACATGTGCAAGAGGAGCAGTGCCTGGGTGGCGCAGGGGGGACTGGTCCTGTGGCCGACACTCACCACAGGGAAGGAGGCCAAACTGCTCCTGCCCACGGCCTGACTGCCTCCGGCACCCCCATCCACACAGCACAGCTCGGACAGGTACCTGCACAGGGAGACAGGCCGAGAGTCAGGGGCGCGGGCAGGGAGAGGAACGGCGAAGAGGAAAACCTTCATCGTTCTTTCACATCTACGGTAAACTACAGTAGTCCGAGTAGGGAGCTGCGTCAGCATGCGCAGGCTGCAAAGAAGGAACAAGTAAAGGCTGAAAAGAGAAGAAACAACGTTTCGGCTGTGAAGCCTTCTTTGGGTGTCAAACCGAAGAATCCAGGTGTCGGCTGACACCTGAAAAAGGCTCCACAGCCGAAACGTTGTGTTTCTTTTCAGCAGGGAATAAACCTTTACCTGTTCCTTTACTGTAAACGTATTACATGCTGAAAGGAAAAGAAACACAACGTTTTGGCTTTGGAGTCTTCTCAGCCGAAATGTGGCGTTTCTTTTCCCTCCAGCGCAGAATAAACCTTTACCTGCTCCTGTGTGTCCAGCCCCTGTCCTGACCATGTGAACAGCCTGTCCAGCCCCCGTCCTGACCATGTGAACAGCCTGTCCAGCCCCCGTCCTGACCATGTGAACAGCCTGTCCAGCCCCTGTCCTGACCATGTGAACAGCCTGTCCTGCCCCTGTCCTGACCATGTGAACAGCCTGTCCTGCCCCTGTCCTGACCATGTGAACAGCCTGTCCTGCCCCCGTCCTGACCATGTGAACAGCCTGTCCAGCCCCCGTCCTGACCTCGTGAACAGCCTGTCCAGCCCCTGTCCTGACCATGTGAACAGCCTGTCCAGCCCCCGTCCTGACCTCGTGAACAGCCTGTCCAGCCCCCGTCCTGACCTCGTGAACAGCCTGTCCTGCCCCCGTCCTGACCTCGTGAACAGCCTGTCCTGCCCCCGTCCTGACCTCGTGAACAGCCTGTCCTGCCCCTGTCCTGACCATGTGAACAGCCTGTCCTGCCCCTGTCCTGACCATGTGAACAGCCTGTCCAGCCCCTGTCCTGACCATGTGAACAGCCTGTCCTGCCCCTGTCCTGACCATGTGAACAGCCTGTCCAGCCCCTGTCCTGACCATGTGAACAGCCTGTCCTGCCCCTGTCCTGACCATGTGAACAGCCTGTCCTGCCCCTGTCCTGACCATGTGAACAGCCTGTCCTGCCCCTGTCCTGACCATGTGAACAGCCTGTCCAGCCCCTGTCCTGACCATGTGAACAGCCTGTCCTGCCCCTGTCCTGACCATGTGAACAGCCTGTCCTGCCCCTGTCCTGACCATGTGAACAGCCTGTCCTGCCCCTGTCCTGACCATGTGAACAGCCTGTCCTGCCCCTGTCCTGACCATGTGAACAGCCTGTCCTGCCCCTGTCCTGACCATGTGAACAGCCTGTCCTGCCCCTGTCCTGACCTCGTGAACAGCCTGTCCAGCCCCTGTCCTGCCCCTGTCCTGACCTCGTGAACAGCCTGTCCTGCCCCTGTCCTGACCATGTGAACAGCCTGTCCAGCCCCTGCCCTGACCATGTGAACAGCCTGTCCAGCCCCTGTCCTGACCTCGTGAACAGCCTGTCCTGCCCCTGTCCTGACCATGTGAACAGCCTGTCCAGCCCCTGTCCTGACCATGTGAACAGCCTGTCCAGCCCCTGTCCTGACCATGTGAACAGCCTGTCCAGCCCCTGTCCTGACCATGTGAACAGCCTGTCCAGCCCCTGTCCTGACCATGTGAACAGCCTGTCCTGCCCCTGTCCTGACCATGTGAACAGCCTGTCCTGCCCCTGTCCTGACCATGTGAACAGCCTGTCCTGCCCCTGTCCTGACCATGTGAACAGCCTGTCCAGCCCCTGTCCTGACCATGTGAACAGCCTGTCCTGCCCCTGTCCTGACCATGTGAACAGCCTGTCCTGCCCCTGTCCTGACCATGTGAACAGCCTGTCCTGCCCCTGTCCTGACCTCGTGAACAGCCTGTCCAGCCCCTGTCCTGCCCCTGTCCTGACCTCGTGAACAGCCTGTCCTGCCCCTGTCCTGACCATGTGAACAGCCTGTCCAGCCCCTGCCCTGACCATGTGAACAGCCTGTCCAGCCCCTGTCCTGACCTCGTGAACAGCCTGTCCTGCCCCTGTCCTGACCATGTGAACAGCCTGTCCAGCCCCTGTCCTGACCATGTGAACAGCCTGTCCAGCCCCTGTCCTGACCATGTGAACAGCCTGTCCAGCCCCTGTCCTGACCATGTGAACAGCCTGTCCTGCCCCTGTCCTGACCATGTGAACAGCCTGTCCAGCCCCTGTCCTGACCATGTGAACAGCCTGTCCTGCCCCTGTCCTGACCATGTGAACAGCCTGTCCTGCCCCTGTCCTGACCATGTGAACAGCCTGTCCTGCCCCTGTCCTGACCATGTGAACAGCCTGTCCAGCCCCTGTCCTGACCATGTGAACAGCCTGTCCTGCCCCTGTCCTGACCATGTGAACAGCCTGTCCTGCCCCTGTCCTGACCATGTGAACAGCCTGTCCTGCCCCTGTCCTGACCATGTGAACAGCCTGTCCTGCCCCTGTCCTGACCATGTGAACAGCCTGTCCTGCCCCTGTCCTGACCATGTGAACAGCCTGTCCAGCCACTGTCCTGACCATGTGAACAGCCTGTCCAGCCCCCGTCCTGACCTCGTGAACAGCCTGTCCTGCCCCTGTCCTGCCCCTGTCCTGACCTCGTGAACAGCCTGTCCTGCCCCTGTCCTGACCATGTGAACAGCCTGTCCAGCCCCTGCCCTGACCATGTGAACAGCCTGTCCAGCCCCTGTCCTGACCTCGTGAACAGCCTGTCCTGCCCCTGTCCTGACCATGTGAACAGCCTGTCCAGCCCCTGTCCTGACCATGTGAACAGCCTGTCCAGCCCCTGTCCTGACCATGTGAACAGCCTGTCCAGCCCCTGTCCTGACCATGTGAACAGCCTGTCCTGCCCCTGTCCTGACCATGTGAACAGCCTGTCCTGCCCCTGTCCTGACCATGTGAACAGCCTGTCCAGCCCCTGTCCTGACCATGTGAACAGCCTGTCCAGCCCCCGTCCTGACCTCGTGAACAATCTGTCCAGCCCCCGTCCTGACCTCGTGAACAGCCTGTCCTGCCCCTGTCCTGCCCCTGTCCTGACCTCGTGAACAGCCTGTCCAGCCCCTGCCCTGACCATGTGAACAGCCTGTCCTGCCCCTGTCCTGACCTCGTGAACAGCCTGTCCTGCCCCTGTCCTGACCATGTGAACAGCCTGTCCAGCCCCTGCCCTGACCATGTGAACAGCCTGTCCTGCCCCTGTCCTGACCTCGTGAACAGCCTGTCCTGCCCCTGTGAACAGCCTGTCCTGCCCCTGTCCTGACCTCGTGAACAGCCTGTCCTGCCCCTGTCCTGACCTCGTGAACAGCCTGTCCTGCCCCTGTCCTGACCTCGTGAACAGCCTGTCCAGCCCCTGTCCTGACCTCGTGAACAGCCTGTCCTGCCCCTGTCCTGATCGTGTGAACAGCCTGTCCAGCCCCTGTCCTGACCTCGTGAACAGCCTGTCCTGCCCCTGTCCTGATCGTGTGAACAGCCTGTCCTGCCCCTGTCCTGATCTCGTGAACAGCCTGTCCTGCCCCTGTCCTGCCCTCGTGAACAGCCTGTCCAGCCCCTGTCCTGACCTCGTGAACAGCCTGTCCTGCCCCTGTCCTGATCGTGTGAACAGCCTGTCCTGCCCCTGTCCTGCCCTCGTGAACAGCCTGTCCTGCCCCTGTCCTGCCCCTGTCCTGCCCCTGTCCTGCCCCTGTCCTGCCCCTGTCCTGCCCCTGTCCTGCCCGCCTGTGCGGGTGACTGCAGCAGTGCTCCAGGTTCATGCCCACCTGAGCTGCCGTCCCACCTTCCGGAACAGGAAGCCGATGGCGAGCAGGCTGAGAGTGGGCGGCGTGCACAGGACACAGGCGCGGTAATACTGCAGGTACCGCCGCAGAGCCCCGGTGAAGGCCTGGAGGAGAGCGAGAAGAGAGACTCACGGCTACCGGGCTGGTAGTCAGGACACTGCTCCAAGAAGTCACCTCGGCCAGTTTATCTCAGGTATACTGTAACTTCACCATTTCTGTGATTGATTGATCAATTTAATTTTTTTAATTGACCAAATAATTAAAAAGCAAACAAGTGAGGACTGTTAAGATTTTTGTTACATTTGTGTATAGCAAATACACATAGCGTATTTTAGAATTTTTGTTTAAAATGTACTTAAATCGTTCTGAAATAAATAACCGGCTGTCTGAAGAAAGGGAAGTGTCTTTTTTTCCTGCCGGCCGGGGAGAAGAATGTTTTGTGTTGTTTGAAAGGGAGCAAGACGACCCACACCTGGAACACCAGTCCCCTCTTGTGCGCGCCCTGCAGGCAGAAGCGGCTGAGCCGCAGGTAGTGCGTGCCGTACTCCGCCAGCTCGCCCAGCAGCCCCTGCATGCTGTCCGGAGAGACGCCCGACACACAGATGCCAGGGCACGGGCTGAACTGCACCGTCACCTGCAGCACACACGAACGGTCTGGTGTCAGGAGTGGACAGACGGACAGACAAGCCTCAGAGTCCCGGAGAGACACAGAGAGACAGACAGACAAGCCTCAGAGGCCAGGAGAGAGACAGACGGACATACAAGCCTCAGAGGCCTGGAGAGACACAGAGAGACAGACAGAGAGACAAGCCTCAGAGGCCTGGAGAGACACAGAGAGACAGACAGAGAGACAAGCCTCAGAGGCCCGGAGAGACACAGACAGACAGACAGACAGACAGACAGACAGACAGACAGACAGACAGACAGACAGACAGACAGACAAGCCTCAGAGTCCCGGAGAGACACAGAGAGACAGACAGACAGACAGACACGCCTCAGAGTCCCGGAGAGACACAGAGAGACAGACAGACAGACAGACAAGCCTCAGAGTCCCGGAGAGACACAGAGAGACAGACAGACAGACAGACAGACAGACAGACAGACAGACAGACAGACAGACAGACAGACAAGCCTCAGAGTCCCGGAGAGACACAGAGAGACAGACAGACAGACAGACACGCCTCAGAGTCCCGGAGAGACACAGACAGACAGACAGACAGACAGACAGACAGACAGACAGACAGACAGACAGACAGACAGACAGACAGACAGACAGACAGACAAGCCTCAGAGTCCCGGAGAGACACAGAGAGACAGACAGACAGACACGCCTCAGAGTCCCGGAGAGACACAGAGAGACAGACAGACAGACAAGCCCCAGAGTCCCGGAGAGACACAGAGAGACAGACAGACAGACAAGCCTCAGAGTCCCGGAGAGACACAGAGAGACAGACAGACAGACACGCCTCAGAGTCCCGGAGAGACACAGAGAGACAGACAGACAGACAAGCCCCAGAGTCCCGGAGACACACAGACACACACGGTACCTGGTCGAGGGGGAAGGTTGTGGAAGCCACTCCGATCAGGACGTTGAGCACGTCGGTGACCAGCTGGGTCTGGGTGTGAAGGGGCAGAGGGGAGGGCGGCAGGGCAGCCGCAGTGCTCAGGAGCTGCAGACCCCCCTCCCGCAGCTGGTACAGCTGGTCGAACGCCTCCCGTCCGGCTTCCGACAGGTAGGGCAGCTCCTTCCTCCCGGGGGGGCTGGACAGGGAGAAAGGCAGAAAGACACGTGCACAAAGAGGAGGAAAGGCAGGGACAAAGAGTGGTGGGAGAGGTGAACAGAAGAAATGTGCATCACAACAACTGCCTGGTGTACCACAGAACCCACCAGGTTACAAACTCAGCTAGCCCACTCCAGTCCGTCCAGTCAGCCCTTCTCCTGTGGCCTTGTCCCTCCTGAAACCTAGCAGATCTCACGTCAGCCCCTCGCCAACATCCCACAGAGTCTCAGCTCCCACTGCTTAACTCCCTCCCCAGACTGCTGCGAGCACAAACACCATCTCCGCCATCCCCTTCTGGAGCTAGGACGCCCTATAGACATCTGCACTAACGCCCTTCTTTCACCTTCCGCACTCCTCTGCGTCTGAGTCTCGTTGCCCTCAGTGCAAAAGGCCTTCCCCTCTCCTGCCCTGTACTGCCCTCACTGGGGTATCTGCCCTCTCTGCCCCCCCCCTTACCAGCCGATCCCCTCCCAGCAGCGCCGGCGGCCCGGCTCGAAACTCCGCAGCGCCTCCCACACGTCCGGCTCCGGGCTGGGGCTCGGCTCGGACTGCGAATCTGGCGTCAGGTTTGAGGCAGACTGGAACCCCTCGTCCTCGGACTGGTCAAGACTCGGGGGGACCTGGGGTGGGGTGGGAGCAGCGGAGAACGGGTCAGACGGGCCGATCCGCACGCGCGCGAGACGACGGGCCGCGGCGCGCCCAGCGGAGCTCTCACCCGGATGGCCAGCCCCGTGAGCTCGGCGTTGCTGGGCACCGGGGGCAGGTCCAGACGGATCTCCATGTCAGAGGTCCGGGTGTGCTGCAGGGCTCCAAACAGCGAGAGGCGCGTCTCCTTCTCGTAACGCTCCCTGCCCTCCCCCGCCCTGCCCAGCGCCAGCAGGCCCGTGCCCGTGCCGGGGGGCGCCTCCATCAGGCCCAGGGTGGTGCAGAGACCCCCCAGGGCCCCCCACTCCTCCCCACACACCAGGGCCCAGGCCTCTGCTTCCAGCCGCCACAGCTCGGCACTATCGTAGCCGGCCAGCGGGGGGCGCCGCAGCACGGGCCTCTCCCTCCGCATGAAGTCGCGGCTGTAGGAGGGGGCGGGGGGGGGCGCGGAGCCCGCCAGCTGGACCAGGAGCTCCAGCACGGAGTCCAGCCCCCCCGGCGCCCCCCCCAGCCGCCCCAGCAGCTCCTCCAGCTGCGCGGCCTCCTGGCAGCAGCCCGCCACGCGCAGGTCGAACGCCAGCATCAGCACCTTGTTCCGGGGGGGCGTGGCGGGCGGGGGCGGGGGGCGGCGCGGGGCCCCGCCGCCGCCGGGGGGGGGCTCTCGGAAGAGGCGGGACAGCAGGGCCCCGTAGGCGCGCCGCCGCAGGGCCCGCCGCGCTGCCTCGCGGCCCCCCCGCCACGCGCGCGGCTTGCACGCCCCTCCCGCCAGGTGGGCGTCGCACAGGGCGCCCAGCAGCTCCGTGATGCTGCAGCTGCCGCCGGAGACGCCGGCCATGGCGCTCCCTCCCGCTGGGCTGGCGGCCGCGGTGACGCACTCCCGGCCTGCAGGGGGCAGCGCAGGCACAACGCACCTGCAGAAACAAGGACAGGCGCTAAACCAGCGGGGTTCACAGGGGTGCTGTCGCGCATGCCAAAGCCCAGAGCTTCTACATGGTGCTCCAAAAGAGCGCTTCAGACTCTGGTCTTCTGGTGGATAATCGCTTCTCAATATAGCGCACTAGTCACGCAGGGTATGTAAAGCAGGTGGCAGGGCAGTTAGCATTGGCCCTGGGCTCAGTTTCTGGGGTGCCGTCTGTGTGGAGCTTGTATGTTCTCCCTGTGTTCACAAAGGTTTCCTCTGGGTGCTCCAGCTTCCTCCCACAGTCTAAGGACATGCTGGAGGGTTAATTGGCTTTTGAGAAAAGCGTCCCTAGAGTAAGTGAGTGTGTGTCTGAGTCTGTGGGTGCCCTGTGATGGACTGGTGTCCTGTCCAGGGTGTATCCTGTCTTGTGCCTGTTGCTTGCTGTTCGACTGGGACAGTCTCCAGCTCCACTGTCACCCTGAATTGGAAGAAACATGCTGCACTGCTGTGAAATGACACTACATACACACACACACTACATCAGGCCTAGAGACTTCACGAACGACAGAAACTCTTATGTGACCACTAACTGGTTTCTGAAAAGCACACTGCACTTTGGGTGCATTACAGATATTTTATTCCCCACGGTTCTGAGGCACCTGATGTGTCCTGACTGCGTTTCATAAGATCACTCTAAAAGTTACAATGTTTGCATGTTTAAAAACGGGTTTCCTGAGTTCAAAGGAAATAATTTTAACGTCTTTGTTCAATTACACGATTGTGAGGGGAAAATGTATATAATGACTAGAAAACAATGGCAATTTACCCAGGTTTCCCAAAACGTATCTGTTCTCTCGTATACCCTCTGGTGATGTATGCGCACCAACAAGTCCGTGCAAGTAGGGTACTGTTGCCGTTTTCTGTCCCGGGCAGCAGTACATTCTGATGATGCCGGCTAAATCCAATTCTTTGCTTTTGGAGCCTTAAATCTGAACCTGAATTCTGTAGTGTTAACACAAAAGATGTTCTAGTAATTTCTAAGAAATCGCGCCAGAAAGAAGCGATAAATCTATGACACAAGAGCACGAACACCGATACCTACCAAGATCCGATACTCACTGCAAGGGCACTCAACATCAAGGTATCAATCAGCACATCATCTTTTGCGCCAAATGAACGATACATTACACTCGATCTTAGCCAAAAGGCCGAGAAGCGAATATGCGAAAGCGGAAATCGTTAAATGAACGATACATTGATCACAATCACTTAACCTGAACAATCGTTGAGATGCATTAACGGAACCCATTGAATCATACCTGCTGTAGTGCTACGATGCTCCGATTTTGGTTACTATTTTACCAATCAAGGTCCCAGTGTGGATTAACATTGAGACGAGACCGGGCACAGCTATTATAATTTAACTGATCTCCTCATTTCATTAACCTTTAAGCTGTTTTATGGAAGGCAAAAAAAAAACAACAACACATTTATTAATACAGACAACTGTATCCACAATCCCTATCACTTTATTTTCCTTAACTACCGCTCAGCCTCCACTTGGCCCGCCCACTCTGAGACTTCATTGGTCTGAAGCGAATGAGGCCGATGTTCGATTGGGTAATAAATGATGACGCCAGGTTTGGGTTTTTTCAGCAATTTCCGCTCTCTTTTCTGCGTTCTCATTGGACGGGAAAGCGCTGTCACTCTTCCCGTATCCCGTATTCCTATTGGCTGATCTTTGGCCTCCCGCCACTTCAATGGCCAGGCTACTTTCGCAACCATTTCCCCCGCAGTGACAGTTATAAGTTAACCCGCCTCCGCCACTTCTGCAAAAAACAAAAATCCTATGTGTTTGCATAGCAAGAGCAACCTCTCTACCAGCTGCTGTCAGTCACTGGTTTTAGCGTTGAGGAATTAATTAGTGTTAGCAGGGACAGGTATTCACAAATTAAAGCAGTCGTTCAGATTCGCAATAATCTTTTTTTAGGAACAAGTAGTAGGTTTATTCCATGCTGAAAAGAAGGGAGAAAGAAAACACAACGTTTCGGCCGTGAAGGCTTCTTCAGGTGTGAGAAAGACAAGGCAGTAAGCAAAGGTAATGTAGCGGGAGAACAAAAGCTGAGAGAGGAGCCGTGTGCAGAGAAAAACCCCTAACAATGGGTGCAGGGCCGAATTAGGCCAGTACCCACTATTGATAAACATACAGAAAAGAGTATTAAAGTATTGGCTACACCTAAAAAAACAGCGACCAAAATTCCTACCACCACAAAACCCTGCTGAGCCCAAAACAGAGCCCCCTGAGCCAGCTGGTCCTGAGTCTCACCGACCTGAGCCACACCAACCCTAACCAGCCTCAGGACAGCACTGCTAGAGCACCACAACCCAGACTCAACCACATCACAGCACAGATCAGACAGCAATATCTCACACACTGGGACACACACACAACATAAACTGGAATGCTACAGAACCCTAAACAGACAATACACACTAGCCGAATATTTGACCAAGATAAGAAACAGCAAAAAGAAACAGACCCTGACGAAGTACAGGCTCAGTGACCACAGCCTGGCCATAGAAACTGGGCGACACAGGCAGACCTGGCTGCCCAGAGAGGACAGGCTGTGCTCCCACTGCCAGCAGGGAGAAATGGAGACAGAGGTGCACTTCCTACTGCACTATGACAGATTCTCTGGGATTAGAGAAACATTCTTCCCTAAATTCAGAAATCTAATCCCAGAGTTCCCACACCTGCTAGAATCACAACAGATCCCAATCCTACTGGGAGAGGGAGGAGGGAACTCAGTTGAACTGGCAGCCCAGTATGTGATCTCCTGTCACAGCCTGAGGAACAGTGAGTCTGTCTCCCAGTAATGCTCAACATGTTTACAGTATATGAAAATATTTTATATGTCTTTGTTGTAAATGTCTGTAGATTTTTTTTTACTTTTATTTTTTTTGTTCCATGTGTATTTTATTTGCTTTGGCAACACTGATTGTAACCATCGGTCATGCTAATAAAGCACCTTGAATTGAATTGAATTGAGGGGCGGGAGCAGGGGACAGAAAGAGAGGCCAATCAGGAGGTGTGAAGTCAGGATAGATGTAGAGAGTTGTGAAATGAAACCTCCAATGAATAGAGAGAATTTAGAAGAAAAGTAGTCTGTCGTTAAGAGAAGGGGGAAGGTGTGATCCTAGCTGCAGGATAATTTTGCTTTCTGTAGTCTTTCTGATGTATGAGTTCGGAAAACCACCTTTGAGAACACAGACAGAGAGATTAGAGTGGTCGTGGCCGTAAGAGGTGAAATGAGAAACAATGGGCTTGGAGAGATCTTTAATCTTTAAAGCCCTGATGTTCTCTGAAGCGGTCTCCGAGTCTCCTTCCTGTTTCCCCAATGTAGATGGCTGGGCATTTACTGCAAGAGATACAGTAAATAAGGTTGCTGGAGGTACAAGATGCCATCTGGGTGATCCGGAATTGTCCTGAGGGGCCTTGAATGAGTGTGGTGGTGGATGTGTACTTGCAGGTGATACAGCGAGCTCTGTTGCAAGGGAAAGTGCCTGGTGTGGATGGTTGCTGAGGGCGGTCAAGGGAGCTGTGAACAAGAAGGTTGCGCAGATTAGGTGCTCAGCGATATGAGATGATAGGGTGATCAGAAAAGAGGGGCCCAATGGAGGGATCATCCTGTAGGATGGAGAAGTTGATGTTAATAGTCCTGGGGATAGGAAGTGTGTTGGGGTGGTAGGGAAGCACCAAGGGAATGCGGTTGTTACGGCGGGAGTTCCTGATTGAGTTGATGGTCCAAGGAGTGTTTTTGGCTCGGGCAAGGGCCCTGTCAATCACACTGCTGGGGTATCCTCTGTTGATAAGAAAGGAGCACATTTCGAGGGCTTGGTTCTGGAAGTCGATGTCGTCGCTGCACAATCGTCGTAGCCGAAGGAACTGTGAAAAAGGGAGAGAGTTTTTAGTGTGTCTGGGGTGAAATTAGCTATACAGGAGATAGCTGTGTGAATCCGTGGGTTTGTAATAAATAAAAAGTGCAGAGTCGGGGGTAGTTGATGGAGAAGTTGATGTCTAGAAACGGCAGAGTAGTGGAAGATGTTAACCGTATATTTGAGGGACGGGTGGAAGTTGGTGAAATGATGCAGGAAGCACTCAAGCTGGTCGTTAGAGCATGTGGCAGCACCGACGCAGTCATCAATATATCGCTTGTAGATGCCACAGCCAGTGTAGGAAGCGAAGAAGCGTTCTTCTACCAAGCAGACACAAATATTGGCGTAGCTGGGTCCCATTCTGGTGCCCATGGCAACTCCACTCACCTGTTTATTATTGAAAGAGAATGCGTTCAGTGTGAGGACCAATTCCGCAAGGCGTACCAGGGTGTGGGTGGGTGGATCAAGCACTGTGCGTTTGTCCAGCGTGTGCTTGAAGGCTGTAAGGTCGTCATTATGGGGAATGACGGTGTAGAGAGATGTGATGTCCATGGTAAAAATGTAGCATTCGGTGCCCTGAAATTGGAAATCATCAAAAAGTTGGTGCGCGTGGTTGGTGTCCTTGATGTATGAGGGAAGACCTTCAACCAGCGGTCTCATGAGGCTGTCGAGAAAGGCCGAGATGCAAGTAGTCAGACAGCTGCATGCTGATACGATGGGGCGTCCAGGGGTGTCTGGTTTGTGGATTTTGGGGAGGAGGCAAATTGAGACCTGCGGATGTTCAATGGGGTTCAACGGTTCTTCTCCTGGGGGAGCTCCTTACTGCCGATAAGAAGGGAGATGGTGGATACCACTTCTTCCTGGTAGTCAGTGGTAGGGTCCTGTTGGAGAGGGAGGTAGGCAGAAGTGTCAGTTAGTTGTCTAGAGGCTTCAAAGATATATAGATCCTTACGCCACACCACAACAGCGCCTCCTTTGTCCGCTGGTTTGATGACGATATCATCCCTCTTGTGGAGAGACTGGAGCGCCTGATTTTCTCCTTGGGTGAGGTTGGACCTGTGTTTACTGGGTATAGAGAGTGTCTTGGGAGCTTGATTGGTGCATTGGTTAATGAAATAATCGACTGGTGGAAAACGGCCAGAGGGGGGAGTCCAACAGCTCTGTTTGGGATTAATGTTGTTAATGACATCAATAACTGGGTTGTTATCAGCTGCCTGTGAAGAGGAATCGTCAGCAAAATGTGCTCCGAGACGGATCCTGCGGTAAAAGCGGTTAAGGTCGACATTGGTCTGGGAATGTCCAGCTTCCTGGGAACTGGTACAAAACTGAGCCCTTTGCTGAGGAGGGATCGCTCATCCTGTGAAAGGGAAATGTCAGAAGGTATGGTGACAACAAGGTTAGGATTGGTGAAGGTGTTTGGGGTGTTGATGGTTTTCTTCTGTAGAAGATGACTGAGTTTTTTATCCTTCTCTGTAGTGAGAAACTGGTCGAGTTTAGAGTTGAGAGATCTAATGAGGTTAGTTATAAAGGGAAGATGATGTTGAGCCGTCAGCCGTAGAAATTCCTTAGCCTCTTTGATGCTGTTGTCGGAAAGGGTAATCTGTTTTTTGAGGGAGAAAATAATCATTTTTAGTCAATTGAGAACACGTTTTCAGTTTCATTTTGGTGGAGTCATTAGATTTGAGAACACAGTGGTCCTGTACTGGACGCCAGGAATTAATGTAAAATGGGTTGTTACTTCATCACTGCTGGTCTTAGTGGCGGGGGGTGACGATGAGGGTTCAGGCAGTCAATTACGGACGTTTTGAATGAATGAACGATAGCAGCCGTTATCCATAGCTACCCTGACAGGATGAGGGCGTGTGGCAGATCGTACGCGTGCCTGTCTGTCATTCTGCAGAGGGGTGACGGGCCAGTCACAGGGCACGCCCTGCCGGTTGTGACGTAGCCACACTGCCCGGTGCGCGAATCCAATAACGGCAGCTGGTCAGCTCGCGGGTTCACGGTTTGGACCCTGTTAGGAGTCTTGGTTAGAAGGCCGTGTTCTCTCGTTTTTAAGAGCTGTTTATCCGGCACTTTGGAGAAATAGACCTCCCACCTCCACCTAGTTTCTGCTTGTGGCCCCTGAGCGAGGCAGATGAAAATGTGGATACAGCTTTAACGCGCCGAGGGACACAGACGCACTGAGCAGCTGCAGACCTTTCTCAACAAACTGGAGAAACTGCAAAATACTTCTTGTAGTTAGATTGGGTGCTCAGCTTTCAAAGGGTCAAAGGAACACACCGGCATTAATCCTGGCTTGTGCTCGGTCAGTCTCGTTCACCTTCACATATTTTGTGTCTGTCACACTTGAAGAAGTAAACCTGCGCTACACTTGATTCTTACTCGAACAGTCTCGTGTATACAACAGATGTGTAACGCTTTGGTTAATCCATAGAACTAATATGAATATTAACATTTAATTCAGTTTTTATTCTTGTCATGTGACTTTTCTAAAATTTCAATACTCTGAGGTGACATACTGGTTAAACAAAACAGCTACAGATCACCAAATGCAGATATTAGAATTCATTGCTATGTAATGTAAATCAGAGTTTATGTGCAAAAGAAGTGTTTTTAATGGGTGACTTCAACTTCCCCCCCATTAGAATGGGAAAATCCTGATGAACTGTCTGCAGCAGAAACCAAATGACATGGTTAATAACCGTCTTAGTTTGACGCAGCTCTCACAAGAGTACTGTACATCTTTTCAAGCAATGAAGAGGGAGCCAAGCAGAGGTGAAACAACCATTAGGGATCTGGGAAGTATACTTTGAAACTGTACAGCTTGGATTCAAGTCCAAGTTCAAGTTCATTTCAGGGAAGCAGGCTGAAGGAATGGGACAGAGCAAAAGAAGATAGACAGGATAGATATGGATGGCAGCATGATTCTGTTTGAAGTGCCGAACAACTCCTGTATATCCCAGACATGAATAAAAGGAAAAAGTTAACAATAAAATAAACTGTAACCAGGACAATAATGGGAAACCTTAGTGACAACAAAAGGGACAATGTGCCTTAATCATCAGATTTACAAAATTCAGTATTAAACCGTTTTGTTTAATGACATGAAGGTATGAAGAGTAAACTTTGGGAATTGGAAGCACTCTACATTTATACATTTCCAGAGCCCATTGGTATCCTAATAATTGTACTCACAGGCCCCCCAACAGCCTTGTATTGGACGGTTGAATGTCCAGTAGTATAAACCATGCATTTTGAGTTCCCTATCCCAGTATGTTGTGATCTCCGAGAATCTCAGAGCAGCACAGTAGCGTGTGATGAAAGATGAGGCAGGGCAACCGTTTTATTTTTATTGGACCTTTTTTAGAAGCAGTTAGTGGTTTAAGGAGAATAGTTTTACAAAGCTTTCTGGTCATCGCTGAAGCTCTTAAAGTGGTTTGCATGCCGAAGGAAAAAAAAAAGTACATCTTTGTTTTGCCTTTAAGAGTCTCCCAAATGAAGAAAATGCAGTTCTGAGTACAGGATAACGTGTAGTGCCACATACTTCAGCGATGACACAGAGCTTTTGGAAGATGCTGGCTTTTACACTTGAGGATAATCACATCGGTATGGCCAGTCACAAACACAGCAGACGTCTACATACAGATATGTCACCAGCTCCAACCCTCCACAGCTAAATCACGTACTGTACACGAGAACACCATCCAGAGCTTAATCACAGAATCACTGTGGAATAATAAAAGAAACTGAAGACAAGTCTTTCAAGACCATCCATTTAGGTGAGAGTGGTGCTATAGAGAGCTAAAACAGTAGAATCCTGTCTTACGATGCTGTAGTTTAAAGACCTTGCATGTCCTAAATTATTACTGTACTGCCTTAATGTGTTTGAGAGACTTATTAAGCTTCAGAAATATGAACATGAATCTTAAGGCTTTAGGAATCTTTCAACGAGAGCTTTAATAACTATACATTTTCTTTGTCCTAAGTGCAAGTCTGAGGTTGGTTTTAACATTATAACATTATAGCAAATCTTAATTCACCTACAGACCTTCTTGATGAGTTTCTGATGGACATGCACTTAGGAGGCAGAAAATCATTCAGTTATTCAAGGTCCTCATGATGAGACACATCACAATCAGTTTGAACTTTGTCAGAGTTTCTTTTATTGCTTCACATTTACAAGAGGAGGAAAAGGTTTTGATAAAAGTCTCAGGTATTCAATGCATAGGACTAGAATTCATTTGGATACACATTTCAAATACATTATGCCAAGTTTTACAATAGATAGAAGTCATATTAAATGAAAACAAAACTGCACAGCAGCAAAGAAAGTTCTTATCGTTGAGTACAGATACACAGCAATTTTCATATACGCAGTGCAAGTTCAATAATAACGGCCTGTTACCAAGAACTTCTATACATCAAAAAACACCACAGGGACAATCTGGAATTGCATGTATCGCTTATCTACTTTGATTTTTCTTTTAAAAAGACTGCAGTTGAAGTCAAGCAATTATTTTTATACAAGTTAGTAGATAATTTCTTACTACTATAAAGCTGCTCCACAAACTTCAGGCTTACCAAAGTCCGAGACGTAACGACACAAAACCCCTAAAACTGTATAAAAATCATATTAAGTAGTGTCTTGTGTTTTCACTTGATGCACTCTTTACACACATTGGCACAATTAACAGTGGCAGCAAAAATCTGAATGTTGGGACATTGTGCTCCTTGCCGTATTGAACATCTAAGAATTTCAAAACTGCTGCATTCTTAAAACTAAGGCACATTTTGGCTCAAGGAATGCAAGTCTCTTGGCATGTAGCTGTCAGTACTGGAATATTTGTTAAACGGTTCATGGTATTCAGTCCATGAATTTCAGATCCAAACACTTGAACATATGAATCGCCCACATGTCACCTCAAAGCTCATTCTCCTAAGAGGAAGCAGCATCCAGAGGCACTAGAAGGTCCTGGTTTTGCTGCTCAGTTTTGACAAATCTACACGGTGCGAGACGTTCAGTGGATTTTGTAGTGGTATTTCTCTGTAACTTTACAAAGTGACAAACGTCCCGGAACACTTCAGACGGCAGTAAGGCTAAAGGCGGTATTGATGTCCACGTCAAGCTGCAAGACCCAATATTACGGTCAATCGCAATCCGAGTGGAATCCAACAACACTTGTCTCCGGTCAACACCGCAACGCCATACCTATTCATTCTATTATTTGCTGTTCTTGCCCTGTCTTGTCAACTGTGCGAAAGTGGTGTATACAGAACTCCTGCCAGTTACTCATTGTAAAAGCCAAGATGCTCTCCACTGACCAATCTGGTTAAAAGGTTTCATCATCATCACCATTATTAAGCATTGACCTCAAATACACAGAGAATTATGCCTGTAAACATTCAAAGTTAAAAACAAATATGCAACTACATCTATGAGGAAATATATTTAAATCAATATACAGCTGATTTAAAACCAATAAATGCTTTGTATGTGAACATATGAAATGCCATTTAACTTGATTAGATTTCTTGCAATCACTGAATAGTAAAGCAAAGATCAGCCAATTGCGTGAAATTTCTAAAGTGCAACCAAGAAAAATGCATGAATAATCATGATAAAGTATGACCGTAAACATTGTAGGCCGAGACATTTAAAAACAGAGCCTCAGATGGCAAGCACAATCAACAGTACTGACAGCTCATGCAAGTAAAACTTATTTTCTGAAACTTTCAATAGAAAAAAAATGTACCGTTTTATTATGTATTTAGTTCACGTTAACTAGGTTGTTCAATTTAAATTTTGCAGAAAAAAACTAGCACAGACTGATAAGAAAAACAAACCTACAGATCCCAATGAAATCAAAGTTAAAGATGAGCCACAGACTGTCGGAAAAAGGGAAGTTGAACTGAGAGTTTCCTTTGGGGTTCTTCATTTCAGGTCAGATTATCTTCACACCCCAGAAAATCTGAAATTCTTGGAAAGAATCTAAAGGCCTAGTCATTTTCTTTGGGAGATGGAATGATTGCAGCCAGTAAAAAATACACTGAGACTGAGTTACATATTGTTCACCAACCCAAGACTGAAGCTCTCGTGTTTACAGAGAACAGGTGGTTGCTTTAAAACTTTAAAAAAAGACACATGCCCTACAGGGCAATCTAATACTCTGTTATTGTACAATGATGTAAGAACAGAATATCCCTTTGAGAGGATGGAAAGCTCAGACAAGATGACAGCTCTTTTCTGAACTACATTTCCCAGAAAGCTTTAGAAAGTTCCCTCAGAACCATGTCAGTTCCATCACTCTTGTTTTACGGTTCCTTTCATCTCTCCCACTGGTGCAGTCACTTAGGCACTGACAATCAGCCCATTCAATCAGTCTCCATTCTGCATTTTGGGAATGTAGTTCATACAAGAGCTCCCACGCTGTCTGAAACAACACCCTCTCACAATCCTATTTACACACAAAAAATAATTTAATGCAACTTGGGAAACTCGATGTTTAACAGGAGGAAATACAACTCTATTCCAAGTAAATGGTGAAAATAATCCCCAAACAAAATGATGGCAAGTCTACACTTGCTCATGCGTTTTGACGGAGTTGGTATACCTAATTTTAACTGCTGGGTTAAAAAGCAATATGTGAATTTGATGTTCTGATATGTTAAGCTTTTTTTCATCCTGTGTCCTGGTGTGTCTGCAGGTTTTCTAGACACGCAGAAGCACCTGTGTAGCTGGGAGAAGCTGTTAAACAAGCAGGACTGGGGCTCCCTGTCTCCGGTTCTAGGTTCCAGCAAGTTTCCAGTTTCCTTAAATTATAAGCATCTCTTCGTCTAGGAGAAGGACTGCCTTTTCTCTACAGCCTTAAACTGTGGCAATCTGAAGACACACTGTAAAACCAGTGTCTTCATCTAGTCGCTCTTCTCTTGGTTTTTGTTCCAACTTATGTAGCCAATTAAAAACTAATGATTTTCTCAGACATATACAGGACTTTCCTTATGGCCTTCTAACAGCTGATTAAAAGATTCATCCCATTAAAGGTACACTTAACTATGAAACACCTCAGAGTCTGATTGCAAGTCTTAAGAGTTGGGTTGAACAAAAACCAGATTCCAAGACCCCTGATGCAGTCCAAGACTCTAGTTTTGATCATGACCAAAACATTTGTTTTTGGTAGAAAATACAACATTAAACACGAGTCAAAGCTAACACACCCAAACGGCAGTAAAAACTACACTCTGTTTTCAGTTTGGTCAAGGGCTGAAAAGCTAGGTCAAAAAGCATTTTACAGCATGATTACTGTTCTTGAAATTGCACTCTTGATTTTAGTTCCTTCATCAAAAAGAGGTTCAGTCAAGAGCATGTAATTGTCCAACAGTGTAACATAGTAAGAGAAACACAAGGATGTTTCTCAATGTATGCTGTGCACATGGGTGCTTTCATTATTGAAGGCTCTAAAGCAGTGACAGGACTGACAATACAGAAAAGGAAATAAAAAAGGAAAATTTTTATTTATAATTTTATATGGGTCTCCAGGTGTCTCCTATCCTGTGCTTATACAGACACAAGTGACCACATTGGTCAGTGAATGTAGACTGCTGCTTTAATTCATTTATTCCAAAGTGTGGCCACATTGGAAAATGGGACGAATAAGCTAATCGCAGCAGAGACCCCCTGGACACATGGGCAGACCCAGGAAGTACAGAGAGGTCTGAAACCAGCCTCGATCTTCGATCTTCATAACGCTGACCTCAGGGAACCAAGATTCATTAGAGACAGTGGCTATCATTAAAAACAAGTCAAGTTTACAAAAGCTTCCTGAATACAGACTGTGCCATAAAAATATATAATACTTTTTTTTCTACATAAGAAGAAATTGAACATCTGATTATAGGACATTCAGTGGTTAATGCAGGGCTTATTTCATTTAACATTCTGAGCACTCTTTCATATCAGTGGCACACAAAACCATGACACTAATGCATCACCAGGTATGATTTTTTTCAGTTGTGATAATAAAATAACCTGATTCTGTCAGCTGTCTTCAAGATCAATAGCAGGATTCTCTGTCATACTGATATTAGAAACCTTACGGAAATTCTCAATGTTGTGGTCATATTTTTTCCTAATTTTCCATCAGATACGACCAAATGTGCAAAAAACATACTTCTGTACCAGGAGAAGCAGACTCCTTGTGCAATCAGGTGTTGACCGATTTCTCCTTTGATTTCGGCATTTAAGGTGTTTCTCTTAGTCATGGTGACGGGGGCACTGTAACTTGTATACACCAGGAGGGCTTCCCGGGAACGATTAGTTTCCATCTGACCAGTTACAGTATAAAGTCACCTACTGTATAATCAGTCAAAGGAGCAGAAATCATATCAAAGTAAAACAATTTTAAAGCCATGGTGAAGCAACTGAAAATACATATTAAGACAGCTTACCATAATTTAAATATTTAAATGCTCCCAATAAGTCTTTGCAGTATTTTTTTTTCTTCTGGTAAAACATTAATAGGATATTTCCCCCCGCCCCCCCCCAATAACTATTTTAATTGATCAACCACGGATTCCATCTCTGTAGATTGCCAGCTGCAGTTTTAGGTCTGCAATGTTCAGACTGGCTTCGGTCAGGACGCCATGTAGGTGGCCTTTCAGCACAGAGACATAGTCACAATCAGAGTCTCTCTAGTTCTTCGGTTCCTCCACTGGAACAGACTGATTGCACGACTCCAGCCTATCTAGAGGGATCTAGACCAGTGAAATAAGCCCCCATTAATATTGAAACCGCAGTGCGAGTACGGCCGATACTGCTTCCCTGCCCACCCACTCCCCCACACCGAGGTTAGAGATCCGTGACTTTGTTTTCCAGAGCTGCTGCTATTTGCTGGAGTCTCAGAGTCAGCTGCTTATTCTGTGTGGCTGGGTCCTCATCCAGGGAGTTGATGATCTGCAGCAGGGAGAGAGAGTAGAGTGGATTATTCTACAACACAACAGACTGCTGTACAAATCCCCAGCGACAGCCATTGGTTTTCAATTGAACTAATCCTTTGTGTCCGTTTTGTCCAGAAAGCACTTTTCAGAATATTTTTCAGGTCAAGAATGTTATGAAAATGCAAAGAACTCAAAGATCATTTGGGTTAGGACACAAGCATCCCCCCCCCGTGAAGAAAATCATTCAAACTAAGGTCATGGCTAAACTGTTGAACATTTAAAATCTCCCAATTTTACAACACGTGGAGCAAACAGCAGTTGCTTACCCCATCGTAGTACTTGCTCGCATACTGGTACAGCTGATGCAGAGCCACCTGCGTGTTCAGTTGGTCTGTGTGAGCCTGGGAAACAAACCACAACCAGTTAGCTGGGTGACAGGGAGCCTCGTGTGCTGGGGAACTATCTGCAAACATCTTGGAAGATCAAGGGGAAAGGACTGCCTTTAAGTAAAAAAACCCACGAATGGACACTTGCACAGCTGCTCCCAGGCTGTAGACAAAAAAGTGTCAAAAGCGTCAAAGCTAAGAGTACGAACAACACACCCAGAGGGTAGGACGATGTACTATACATGCAAAACAAATTAGAGGGTGATACATTATTGAAGGTGTACTGCTCACCCTTGACACCTCTGCCAGGTGCGTATTCATGTCCTGGTCACTGACAGGCACCATCTGGCGGATACCCTTGTAGTAACTGTGAGGCACAGAGAAACAAGAGGCTGGAGAGTTAATTTGTGCAAAGACCACAAATCTGCAACGTGACACAAGTCACAGCCCAGTCACAATCCAGACCAGTAAAAGACCACGTGATGCACAAAATGGGAAACACTTACTCATCGACCATCTTTTTATATGTGGAGATCTCCTTTGCATAGAGCAACTTGTTACTTGGTGAATCCTGAAATGAAAAAAGAAAGGTTTTTTTTTTTTGTCTTTGGTGACTAAAACCTCCTGACTGGTTAACCGCTCGAGAACAGTGTAGTGTTGTAAAACAGTCCTGGAAAAACAAACTCCTGCTCAACCTTAGCTCATTGGAGCAAACACTACTAAGCTTATTTAACGAGATCCAACTCAGGACAATTCGGTTCGTTGTCACATCCTAAATTCAACATGAAAAAATGCAAACTGATTTATTCCCCGTCATTCAGTTCACTTAACACTGTTGTTTGTCTGAACAATTCTTACAGCACGTCTTTGCCTAAAGGGTTGTGGGAGTATGGAACAAGATGCCCAGCCGTGCTGTTAAAGCCAACCCCCTGGCTTCTTTCAGGGAACGGCTGGATGAGATCCTTGGATGAATTAACTACTAACTACCATATGGGCGAGATGGGTCAAGTGGCACCCTCTGGTTTGTATCTGTTCTTATGTTCTTACATGGTCTTTCAGAGAACTGACTGTGGAGCACAGTGATGCATAAACCAAAAGACATCAGTGACCACCCATCGCTCCAGTTACATGCCACAGTAACTCTTCAGGAAGACAGGATGGCCACACGCAGTGGGCCCCACGCTCTGCTCAGGCATCCCCCCCAGTTAACGTGTCTGGCTAGCTGTCTCACCCTGCTCAGCTTGTGCTCGCTTTTGGTGCAGGCGTCCATGAAAGTCTGAGCGATGACCGACAGCGAGGCGTCCACCACCTCATGCACATGCACGTCGAATATGAAGTGGGGGTTTTTCAGGATGTTCACCCAGAACCTCAGGGGCAGGCTGTCGATACACAAGACCCACTGACAACATGCACACTGGCAGGGTTTCGGAGCACTCTGAGATGCACTACACACGGTCACAAAACTGTACAGACGTTCACTGCACTGCAACACAGGAGCACACTGGAACAAACAGACAACCTACCTATACCTACACATGTACCAATCCCATTCTACATAGCACATGCACATTACTTTATTTTCATATTGCACAGAATTTGTTATTGATAGAGATATTTCAATTATCTTGATCAACTGATCAGATTTTTCGTACTCTTCTGTTCTGTACAAGGCGTTTATTACTGGAAAATGCATCGGCAAACAAGGTGCAAGTATTACTCACTGAATATTTTTTCAAACAGTTATTTTAAACAAGGAAAAGCCCGAAATGGAGATTTAAACGTTTCAAAATACAAAAACAGACACATTTCCTCTTACACTTCATGATAAATTACAAGGTTACGGAAGTTATTAGTTTATAAATTAAATTCCATTGCTACAGTCCCACCAATATTGTAGCAAACTGGTCCTTGTGGAAAGAATTATACCAGCTGAACAGACTCCTTGTCATTAGTGTAACAACCCTGGTGCCAGCGTGCACTGCCCTACCCCCCAGCTCCTACCTGTTTGTTTTCCAGATGTGGATGGTCTCCTCATCTACGTTTTCGTGCTTCTCCGCCTGCTCGTCCAAGAAGTCAAAGAAATACTTGACGGCAGGGGGCACCACGGTGCCGGAGCACAGCACGCTGCGGAAGAAGTCGTCCACGAACTGCTGGAGTGTGCCCTGAGAACGCAAAGCGCAGACTCTGAGCTCTGCTCGCTGGACTGGACTGGAGCAGACTCCACCCGCCGCCCCCGCTGGGACCTGCACAGGAACCTGCTGGCCAGCAGCCGTGTCGCCCTGCAGCTCACTGAAGCCCAGCAGGTGTGCAGGTGTGAGCCTGGCCAGCACCTGGAGGGGGACCTCAAGGAAAAACTAAGGTGTTAGTGGGGCCAGCAGGGGGCGCTCCCCCTGCAGTCTGTGTTGGTCCTAATGCCCCAGTTTAGTGACGGGGACACTATACTGTAAACAGGTGCCGTCCTTCGGATGAGCCGTAAAACCGAGGTCCTGACTCCCTGTGGTCATTAAAAATCTCAGGGTGTTTCCCAGGTGTCTTGGCCAAATTTCCTATTGGCCTTTACCGGTCATGGCCTCCTAATAATCCCCATTCATTATTATTTGGTTCATTTTGTTCTCCTCCCTGATGTGTGGTGAGCGTACTGGCACACTTTGGCTGCTGTTGCATCATCCAGGTGGGGCTGCACACTGGTGGTGGTGGAGGGGAGCCCCCCATCACCTGTAAAGAGCTTTGAGTGGAGTGTCCAGAAAAGCGCTATTTAAGTGTAAGGATTATTATTATTAACTTGTAGATAGCTGCACCACTGCCTGGGACACAGTCGCCTCTGTTTAGAACCTGAGGGCAGCAGAGCCAGCTACTGGATAAGCTTCTCAGGTGGCTGCAGTCTTGATTATTTTAAATCAGGACACCAGAGTCAAGAAGAGCCTCTATTGTAAAACTAAGGGAAATGCAACTGTATTTATCAAGGAAATAAAACAGACTCCCTCTTGTGATTTCTACAGCAAAATGTAGTTTTTTCTTATTACAGGGTTATCTTTATTTCACAGTCATGTAATAAGGCACTGTGCTGTTTAATGGCAGACAAATGCTTATTTAAAAAGAATATATCTGGCAGTTCCAGTAGTCTTCTGCTGAGGTCTGTTGACATTCATCCAAAGGAGGATAAAAGTTATTCCTAAAACATTTTAAAGGGGAACTGCAGCGCTATTTTTATATTTTGGGGTTAGAAAGAATCAGCATTGACGAGTGCATTTCAAACCACAATAACAGTAAAATGTGCACAGTAACTTGTAAAACCTCCAATTTACACCAGAAGATAGAAGACATTTCAAGGTATGTGCAGCACCATGACCAGTGATTCAGAACGAGGCCACAAAACTTCCAGTTGGGTGAAGCGGCCCTGTGACATTATGAACAAGCAGGTTTGTGAATAGAGCTCTTCTAATCCAATAGAAACTTTATAGCTCTCAACTTCAAGACGGTTTTGTGGATAAATACTACTTAACTCTGCATGCAGATCACGTTGGAACTTTTCTGTGGTGAAATACCCTCTACACAAACTGTACTTGTTCACTTGTACATCACATGACATCAGTCATTACAGTGACTAGTGAGCAGGAAGGGCTGCTTCACGTCGCAGTTCTCGAGAACTCTAGCTCTCGTCCCTGGGTGAGACCAGGGGTTTGTGACTTACGGTATTTTCACCAAGTTCACGATCTTGTGCTTATTTTTACATTTGTACATTTTTTCTACATCGCCAATAAATCTGTTACCAAGATGAAATAACTGCTTTAAGAAATTGGGACAGCACTGCTCCTTTAAGTCTAGAGTTCTCCTGTAAAATCTCCCCAACTGGATCACTAAGTCATAGAATATCTGAATCGGTGCAGAGATGCGACATTGTCTTTTCCCATACAGTATACCGGATTTTTTTCCTCCCCCCACAGCAGAATGTTTTTGTTTTCAACCTCGGCGCCGTTCGGTCCGGTACACGGCGCAGCCAGCCCCCGGCTTACCTTGACGGAGAGCAGCCTGGTCAGGTAGATCTCGGTGATGGCCTTCGTCATGGCTTTGTCCTTCATGCTGCCCCGCTTGGACTTGGCGTCGTCCAGCTCGTCCGCGGGGCGCACCAGGTGGAACACCTTGTCGTCCTCCAGCAGAGCGTTACCTGCCGGGACAGGGAGCAGCAACCCTCAGCGGGACGTCCTGAGCAAGGCCCCTTTCTAACCAGGCTACAAAAAAAGCGTTTTCTAGCAAGCAGGAGGCCTTTACATTCGAAATTACAGTGATATAACTAAATATTATATAATTAGTTTATAATTATATTATTATAAATAGAATATTATATTATGATTACTATAATTATAGCTTCAAAATCCAAAAACCGGCCTTACGCTTTCTGATAAATTATAAAGCTAAGGAGGTAAATACCTGACATTTGCTAGTTAGCAGTTTTTAGGCATTATAGATCAAGAGGGTCTGAAAGTGGAGATTTGGAAACATCTAATTCACCGGGAGCAGACACAAGCTTTTATTCCAGGGGGGGAAAAAAAAGCGATGAATTTTTTAAGTAATTCATCCTCAGAGCTGTTCTGTGTAGCTTGGTCATGACAGCTGTGAGGGGTGAGTCTGCAGACGCCGCCCTCTGTCTGTGCTACTCACGCTCCTCGTGGTTGTCCTGGTGCTGTTCGTCAGGCTGCTGGGGGTGCAGGACTCTGGACAGAACCAGGATGGCGTTATCTCGGACCTGAAAGAGACAGAAGCACCGGTGAACGCACGGGTGAAAAGCTGTCCGGTTTAGAAGGCACCTGAAGAGAAAGAATAAAATCTAAAAATAGAATCGCTGTGATCGTCACTGATATAAATTTTATCTTGTAATGTTAACTAAGAATGTGGAATTAATGACCTTGAATGCGTGGTTTTATAAATCTCTAAACTAGTGCTAATTGAAAGGGGTTTTCAATTAGATTTATATTGTTAGAGATAAAACCTGTTTTACTCATACCTCATTTCTCATTTACTCAATTCATATTCTTGAGTAGTCTCTTAATTTCCTGTTTGCCTACAGTAGGTTTTGTATTCAACTAATTATCAGCTCTTCTACTGTTTGTTGCTGGAGAAACGCTTCAGAGCCTTTGTGTAAGTGCTGCTTGAGGTCCTAGAGTATGGGCCAGAGGGTATTGGCTCAAATCCCAAGTGGGTGCTGCGGTTATATAGTTGCACCCCTGAGCAAGTTTCTGCGCTCCAATGTTCCAGTTAATTGCCGTAAAATTGCCCTACCACTGACGCATAACCAGGTCAGTGAAGGCAACTGCTTTATTATTATAATAATAATTGCTTACACTTATATAGCACTTTTCTGGACACTCCACTCAAAGCGCTTTACAGGTAATGGGGGCTCCCCTCCACCACCACCAGAGTGCAGCCCCACCTGGATGATGCGTCGGCAGCCACACTGCATCAGTATCCTCACCACGTACTGGGAAATTTGGCCAGGACGCCAGGGTTACATACTCCTACTCTTTTCGAGAAACGCCCTGGGATTTTTAATGACCACAGAGAGTCAGGAGCTTGGTTTTACGTCTCATCCAAAGGATGGTGCCTGTTTACAGTATAGTGTCCCCATCACTATACTGGGGCATTAGGACCCACACATACCGCAGGGTGAGCACCCCCTGCTGACCCCACTAACACCTCGTCCAGCAGCAACCTTAGCTTTCCCAGGAGTCTCCCATCCAGGTACTGACCAGGCTCACACCTGCTGAGCTTAAGTGAGCTGCCAGTTGGGAGGTGCAGGGTGATATGGCTGCTGCCTTAATTATTACAGTAATGAAGTGCAGCCGAACTCACGTTATAGTGTGCCAGCGTGTTCATTCGTTTCCACCGGCCCTCCTTCTGGGAGGTCAAATCAAGGTCGGACAGAATCTGGCCCGTGGAACCAGGGCGCCACTCTGCAGACAAGAGCAGGATAAACACATCAAACACTCAGTTCGCAACCTTAGCACCAAAACTCTGCAAAAAGACATTTAAACTCCCTTGATCATTTTTTAAAACGGGAAAGATTTGCATGATTAAATGCTACAGTGTTTTGTCATTTTTAAAGTTTTACAGGATTAAATGGTCCATCGTTACGATATTGTGCAGAAATCTGGTTTGCAAGACACAACTGGCACTTTAAAAACACGCTGTGCTGTACTTTTATTTTTCCTTTTCAGTCTACAGAAATCTGGTTTGCAAGATACAAATAAGCACTTTAAAACACGCTGTGCTGTACTTTTATTTTTGCTTTGCAGTCTGTTAAAAGAGGGTGTTTGCTTCACCCAAGAGTAGTTCCCCAAGGCTGGGCTGTGAGGTAGGCAGGCTTCTTACCCAGAGCCACACTGTCCACCTTGGGCCTCTGTGAGTAGGGCAGGTTCCTGTAGACCTGGTCGATGATCTTCTCCTTGACCTGAGAGATGGTGTCACAGTTCAGCACCTTCACCAGCGTGACATCCGGGCCCTCTCCATGCACCAGTACCTGCAGGGTCTGAGGGAAACAATGCAATTGGGCCACAGGACAACTCTATGTCTACTATACAGGTAGTGTATATGCAGTATTTTCACCTGGAGTGTTGCATACAACTTGTATTGTACTGGAAAAGCTAACTGTCGGTAGCTGGAGACAAAAAAAGGTTCTTTAAGCACAGCAGAAATGATAACCAACTACTATGGTGGAGAAATAAAACGTTCTCACAAGATACAAGGCAGTATTTCTAGAAACTCCATGTGACTGAAATTGTAGACTTCAAACGTGTGGGAATTTAAACTTGTATGAGCATGTTTCTGTCAGAAGGTACATGCTTATAGGCTCACTGTCATTAAGCTGCATGTGGTACCCAGCTCCATCATGAAAGTTTAAGCAAAAATATTCCAAAAAAGGTCTCTAGATTTCTTACAGAAGCAAAAGCTGTGCTATACAGAGAAACATAGATTAGAGAAAAGTTCAGAGTGTTAGAAACAGCTCAGAACTGAGTCATAAACACTGACTTCCAAGAGCAAAACTGCTTGCTGGGATATAAACTCAAAACCCTGCTTCTGGCTCCCCTAATGACCAGGGTGAGACTCCATTTCAACTTAGAATCAGAGTCTAAAACCCTAGGACAAGACAATAAGATTGCATAACAGAGTACAAAGAAGACAGATGAACTGGCAATAACAACGCAAAAGACACATAGGTGAATATATACAGTTGTGAGAAAAAGTTTGTGAACCCTAAGGAATTATATGGATTTCTACATGAATGGCTCCTAAAATGTGATCTGATCTTCACCTAAGTCATAATAATAAAGAAAGACAGTCTTATTTAACAAACAACACACAACATTTTACATTGCCATATCTTTATTGAACAAAAGGTTTAAACAATCCGGGTCATTTATGGAAAAATGTATGTGAACCCTTATATTTAGTAACTAGTGGAACTTCCTTTATTTGCAATAACCTCAACCAAACGCTTTCTGTAGCTGTAGATCAGACCTGCTCAGCAGTTAGGAGGTATTTTGGCCCATTCCTCTAAACAAAACTGTTTCAGGTCATGTATATATTTGGGATGTCTTGCGATCACACCACAGCATTTCAATGGGATTGAGGTCAGGACTCCGACTTGACCATTCTAAAATACGGAATGTCTTCTGTTTGAGCCACTCTATTGTTGATCTACTCCTGTGTTTTGGATCATTGTCATGTTGCATGACCCAACTTCCTTTGAGTTTTAGATCACAGACAGATGCCCTGACATTCTGCTGTAGGATTTCCTGATACTACTTGGAATTCATTGGTCCCTCAAGGATTACAAGCCATTCAGGCCCTGAGGCAGCAAAGCAGCCCCACACCACTATACTCCCTCCACCACGCTTCACAGCTGGGATGTGGTTTTGGTATGCAGAGTTTTGTTTACTCCTAACATAACACTGTGTACATTTACAAAAAAGTTAACCTTTTGCCTCTTCTTTCCACAGAGCATTGTTCCAGCAGTGCTGTGGAACATCCAGGTGGTCTTTAGGAAACTTGAGACGGGCAGCAATGTATTTTGAAGAGCAGTGGTTTCTTCCGTGGTAACCTCCCATGAACACCACACTTGTTCAGTGTTTTTTTCATGGTGGACTCATGAACACAGACGTTGGAAAGTGCAAGAGATCTGCAGATCCTTAGCTGTCACCCTGGGGTTTTCTTGTCACCTGTTTGAGGATTGTGTGGGCATGCCCTTGCACTGATCTTTGTAGGACACCCACTCCTAGGGAGAGTAACAATTTCTTCCATTTGTAAACTATCTGCCTGACTGTGGACTGATGGAGGCCCAAGTCTTTAGAAATCCTGTTGTAACCCTTTCCAGTCTAATGAGCTTCAACAACTCTTCTTCCTCAGGTCCTCCGAAATCTCTTTTGATCGGGCTGTATTGCACTTCAACAGAATTCTGTTGTGAAGAGCTGGTAACCATAATTGTGTGATTTTTTATATGGCAGGTCAAAACCCACACCTGAATTGATTGGAACACCTGACTCATTGATACCCAGCTTTTCAAGATGTCATTATCCTAGAGGTTCACGTACTTTTTCCCATCAATGACCTTGATTGTTTAAACCATTTGTTAAAACAAGATATGGGAATGTAAAATGATGTGTGTTGTTTGTTAAATAAGACTTTGTTTAAATACATTTAAGACTTAAATAAGTCTTTATTTATTATTATGACTTAGACGAAAATCGGATCACATTTAGGAGCCATTCATGCAGAAATCCATATAATTCCTTAGGGTAAACAAACTTTTTACCCATGTATGTGCGTGTACTGTATAAACACGTGTGTGTCATCTAGGCCAGACCTCACAGGAAGTCAGGAGACACGCAGACATTACACACAGGACAAAGGAACAGTATTGGTTTGTTCGCGGGCATGCACATGCGTCTAGTCTGGTTCGCCGCGCGGGGGGAGGCGGACTCACCAGGGTCGCGTACTCCACGTCGTCCCCCAGCAGCCCCGTGTCGTTCAGAGTGTACTTGGCCTTCTTCATCACCGCGTCCACCGGGCCCTTCTCCACCTGGTGCTTGATGGCCTTGAAGAGCTTGTACAGCGGCTCGCCTACCGAGTCCTGCGCACACAAACGCACAACAGCCTGGCTGACGCTGGTGCAGACACGCGCTCATCGTCCCGTCTATCTGATCTCGCTCCGCGGGAAGCACGCGCGACGGAGATGACCGTTTCCGTCGGGAACGTTTATGGCGCGAACTACAAACCCAACGCCTTGTGGCCTCAAATTGTCAGATCTCAGAAACTGAGGAAGGCTGGGAGAGGGTAGTGCTGGGGTCGGAGACCTCAAAGAAAAACCAGGTGGCCATGAGCGGCGATTCTGAAACAGTAGGTGGCGCTATTCCCTCTGGACCAGAGTCAAACCAAACCATTGATTTAGAATAATGACCAAGGACACTGCTGTGGGAAGTGATGCCCTTTAGATGAGACACTAAATGAAGATCCTGACTTCAGGATGAGCTTGTGGTCATTCAGATGCCATGACACTGTTCCTAAGTGCAGGGGTGTTAACCCTGGTGTCCTGACTAAATTTCACTTTGGGTTTGCACTTAAAGATCCCTCTTCGATTAACTGCTAAAGCAACGGGTTACTTCTCCAGCTGGTGTGCTGTGCCGTGGAACTGCTGGCCTACAGTTGGAATGGGTGCAACAGTTCAGATAGGATAAAGTGGGTTTCCTAAAGGTGCTTTGGAATCCATTGGGATCGAGTTTGAAAAATGACTTTTAAAAAATAAAACTCCTTTTATTCACAAAGCTGAAATGCAAGTTATGCAGACTGAATTTGCTTTGCAAATATTACTATAATCATTTTGTTAAGACCTCAGGAAAATCACAGGTCAGTCCTTGTTTGTGCAACAGGCTTGAAGCGAGGCCTGTACTGAGAAACTCCAAACCCCTTACCTTGAGAAACTGGTAAAGACAGATGGACATCCAGTTGCAAAGCATTCTCTCCACCACTGTTTCAGACCTGGAGACAGAAGGAACAGAAAAGATAGAACCATAACCACAATAAGGTTACCACAAGGACTTACTGCAGTGTCTCCAGGATGCATGTTTCCTGACAAAACCTGACCATGTATAGGACACAAAATGCCATTTTCTCAGTATGAAAGTAAACATGCTGGTTGTCTGTACAGTCCCACTGTACTCCTCTTAAATTCATTAAACAACACCATAACATCAGCAGAGGCTCCTGCAAGAGAACAAAAAGAGGTTCCTTCCACACTGACATGGAAAATGTAAAATCACTATGACTGTAGCACCGTCCTTGGCCCTCGCAACCACTGCCAAAACACACAGGACTAACTTCACAAGAACAGTGATAAACAAGAGGACATCCGGCCCATCTAGCCCGTTTGGTAGTTAGTGGTTTAACGTCCCAAGAATCTCCTCCAGCTGTTAATTGCAAGAAGCCAGGGCATCAGGTTCAACAACTTGTTCCCCACTCCCACCACTCTTTGTGTAAAGAAGTGCCCCCAGTTCTTGGTTTTAAATGGCCTTCAATGAGTTTCGACTTGTGTGCCCCAGCTTGAGTTTCACTGCTGACTGCTGTAGAGTCGCTGGGTTGACTGGGTCAACACCTTGAAGTATCTGAGGACCTTTGATGCTACGATATCTCTGACTGACACTTGCTGGTGTGCGAGTGGAGTGGGAGAACTCTTGCTGCACGACTGCTTACCTGCGCAGCATGAGCTTGGGGTTCTTGCTGTGCACATACTGCTCCATGAGCTCCAGCAGCAGCGTCCTCATGATGTCCGTGTAGTACTCCAGCTTGCCGTGCAGGGCCACTGTCAGCAGGGAGGCAAAATAGCCTCTCGCTCGGGCGTTGAAATCAGGACGACCCTCCAGCGTGCGGATAAACTACTCACCGGGACAGGAAACACAGGTATCATTAGAAACAAAACTTGAATGATCTTCACTGGACTACTACCACTATGCTAGATAGGACAGTGCACACTGAGTGACCAGCACAATACACACACACTGAGCCCCCACAGTGGACACAGAGGCAGGGACAGTACACATACACTGAGCCCCAACAGTGGACACAAAGGCAGGGACAGTACACATACACTGAGCCCCAACAGTGGACACAGAGGCAGGGACAATACACACAAACTGAGCGCACGCACAGTGGACACAGAGGCAGGGACAGTACACACACCGAGAGGGCACAGTGGACACAGAGGCAGGGACAGTACACACACCGAGAGGGCACAGTGGACACAGAGGCAGGGACAGCACACAGAAGCTAAACAGGCACAGTGAGTGACAGGCCTTTGAGCATGACTGGTGTCGGTTTGCATACATTAATGAGGAAGGGCTTGCTGTTGAGCAGGTTGGAGAACTGGTTGAGAGCCTGCTCCACAGTGGCTCGTCGAGCTTCAGGAATGTCCAGCTTGCCCGTGATCATCACATCATTTGCCCCGTCCTTGGAGGGCAGGAAGAAAACGCGATCGGTGTAAGTCTTATAGTCGAGGAAGGGGATTCGCGCCTCGTTGAGCTCGCTGGTGTGGTCCTCCATCTCGATCATCAAGTCTGTCAAATCAAACCAACACAGACTTTGGTTCATCACAGGATTCAGGGAGGTGGGAAAGTGAGATTAACTTCCTGCCAAATCCAGGAACTGCTGTTCCTGAAAATATTTAGAAAGAACCCTACAGTTCCACTGCAGCTCAAATATTTAGAAGGAACGCTACAGTTCTGAGGCAGACACAGTACACACAGAGTGGAAAGCAGTGCTTACGTGCCCTTCATTTAATTTTAAACTCAAATCAGACTTTCAATTATGGCTGAGAACCAAATTAAAAACAGTCTTCAACAAAAAAAACAGATCAAGATAGGAAAGTTATCATCACCATGACTGGTTGTGTGACATGGGACCGTGCTTAACTGACACAAAGCAATCTAAGAGCATCATGAAGCCTGCGGAAGCAAAGCTTGTTTTGTTGTTGCTGAATATCCTGCACAAGCACACTTCCTTTCAAACAGCTTTATCTTCAGTAAAATGGGCAGCGACAAGAGATCAGGGCAGAGATTTAAACAGCCACACTGGGGTTAAGGTACTCTAAGGTGTGGAATCACTGCTGAATTATACAGATTCCACAGCTGCACCTCAACATTAAGCCTGAACTTCATCCCAAACGCTTCAAGAGCTCGTCTGAGAAAAGAGATCAATGGGCATCGAGAGAAATATGTTGTGCGCAAGTGAGAGGCTTCATTGAACAGCAGCCCCCCCGACCTGTGAACTCCTTCTTGCAGCGGTCTCGCACGCTCTCCTCCAGACTCTCCAGCTGGTGTTTCACCTTCTCGTACTCCCGCTCGGCCTCCTGGCTCTTCCGCCTGCAACACGCGGGAACAGGGTCAGGCAGAGACACGCGCACACGCAGGAATCGCAGAGACTCCCTTAGGTTGTGGTCTGCAGGGTGAAGACCAAACGCACAACGCTCCTGATCTTTCTATAGGGTGGGGCCTTCCAACCTCAACCCTCAAGACCTACCTTATTACTTGATCCCCCTTAACGGAAGTCATGAAACTAGGGGACCACTTACTTTTTCTTTTACATCCCCCTGTACCTTAATTACTCACTATTTGTTTGATTCATGCAACATTTTGTTTCAAGAGACATGGAATTAGCGTCTCTGTTGGGTCTTTAATACAAAATCTGGTTTTGATTCAAGAAGGCTGTCACGGTAACACTGAGAAACTTCCACACATTGGTGGTGGTGGAGGGGATCCCCATTACCTGTAAAGCGCTTTGAGTGGAGTGTCCAGAAAAGCGCTATTTAAGTGTTAGCAATTATTATAATTATTATTATTTATCTTTGGGGTACACCATCTAGTCTCGGGCACAGTACAACGACGAAGGCTGATTCTACGACCAAGCAGCGATTAGAGGGAGCAGTCTCCTGTCTGGTGGATGAGTCAGTCAGTAGTTCCGGATGGGAAGGGTGTGGTCACTGCTGCTGACCATGTGAGTGTACGGGAGGAGATGCTTTTTACCTGTAGCAGTAAATGGAGACCGCGATGATGGCCAACATTGGGATTATCACCACGGGGATGATGATGTGCAGGGGAACCTGGTCTTTTGTTTCATAGCTGACCTTACCCACCACCCACTCTCCGTTTCCAAACTTTATCTGAAAGAGCAGATTGAGAGTAAACGTGTAACTGACATGGGATAGGAGCAGGATCTCTATCGGCCTAGGGTGTGATAAACCATTCCAGGATGAAACGGATCTGTTAGCACAACCACCAGGGTTTGTTCCATAGATGGGTTCTTCAAGCTTAGCGTTTCCTATGTTATGGATAACCTTTCACTACCTGCATGTAACAGTTCGTAACCTTTTCACATGATCTGTAGTTGTTGTTGTTTGCCTTGAACTCTGAATAAATCTAAAAAAAATAAATAAAATTTAATTGCCTTTGTAGTATTTACAGAGTGTCAATCCTTCTGTGCTTTTCTGCATTTTACCTTGTTAGCCGTCTTAGAAAATGAATCACTGGTATAAATTAGCAAGAGTGGTGGTCCTAATGCAGGTCCCTGTGGCACTCCACCAATAACATCACCCCAATTTGAAAACGCATATAAGAATGCATGTTTCCTTCATAGTGAGGTTCACTGCTGCTGGATTTCTTCGTTTTACACTGCTGTCGCTCATAAGGGGCAGCACATCTCAGAGATGTAGTGATCTCAGACTTCCCCCAGAGCTTCAACACTCACTAAAAGGTCCAGGTTGGAGCTGGTGTCTCTCTTGGGGCGCCTGAACTGGGCTGTGGGCCGCTCCGTGGGAGGGTTCAGGTAAATCATGTCATCTTCAAGGCTTGTCACCTTACAGGCCTTATCTCCCACAAACGCCTCGACCTCCTTCTTGGTCATGGCTTTTTTAAAACCTTTGCCCTGTGGGGAAAAGGCATAGGTTGTGGTGTCAGTATTACAGTGCAGCTAATCGCAATAACATTGCTACTGATAATGCATGCCCACACCCCATCCCTGAAATGAACACCCATTTGTGCTATTCAGTTTCAATGCAAGTTTTATGGTCTTGAAGGCCATGTTTACAGTGCATATTCACACCTAGCACACCTTTGAGGCACAAATACACACCACAGTGACAAAGCATTAAAAAGGGAGGGGCTGATACCCTTTTTAGCACTTTACTTCAAGGCCTTAGCATGAATTAGAAACATTCAAAGGCAAAAGTAAAAAGAGATGCAAACTCTCTTCACAACAGAAGAGAATGAGTGAGTTGGAAAAACAAGGACATTAAATGTGCAATCTTTGGCATTAATACCAACGGGCAAAGAGCTATATGCAAGTTTGCCATATTAGCAAGGGACCTTTTAAAAATGAAGACTTTTGAAACGGTTTGCAGATGCTTATCAAAGGTCTTTCCAGAGAGGCGCTGGCACTTACTTTGACAGAAATGGCGCCGTTGTCAGAGATGGTGGTCTGCGTGAGGTTCTGGAACGTGGGGTCGGAGTGGTACTCGAACTTCGCATCGGTCTTGATGTCCTTCAGGTCCACCTCCAGGTTGTCCAGGATGATGAAGGTGTTGAGGTCGTCATTCTCGTACTTGTTGCTGACTGCCGGGGAGCGGAACTCGATCACGGTGTCGTTCTTCCAATGAGCTGGCTCGTGAAACTGCAGGACAAGGCAACTGCTGACGCACAGCACTGCAGCACCACCTTTCCACCACCAGCTGACTGCCTGTATATCTGCTGCCTATGTCTTCACAAACCCAGAGGTGAAAAGCCTTGAAATCTCACTTGCCCACAATTAGTACTTGGAATGTACAGTATTGTATTACCATTTGCTGCTGGAATGTACAGTAAGACTAGCAGAAACAGAATACCACAAATGCCACAATAAAGCAGGAAGGAAACACTCTGTACTCAAGTGAGAAGAAAGGAGATCAAAAAACAAGTGAGGGGTTATAAAATGAGAAACTCGACAGAACATTTTTCCCATATCTCGATTTTTGGAAAAAAGCAAAGACAGCTTTATGTCCCTTTATCCAAGAGGAGATGATACCAGCTCAACCCAGTCTGTATATCCCACAGCGGATTGTTTTGTCAAGCAGTACAATTTTTGTTTTTTTAGCAGACACTGAGGTTTGCACCTGCTTACACAAAACTAAAGATAGGCAGCTGAAATGATTAAGCATTAATGTCAGACTACTATCAATCCCCAGCTGTGCACATCAAGAGGGCTGCACAGAGCAAAAACATCACTGTCCAGTCCTTGTCCTGGAGGGGACAAAAGTATCGCTCCAGCTCAACTCAGTAACCAGCTAGTTACTGGCCCTACTGGACCAGTTTAATAATGCCCTCACACCTGAAGAAGGCTACACGGCCGAAACGTTGCATTTTCTTTCTTCTTCTTTTCTTCTTTTTCAGCATGGAATAAACCTATTAGTTGTTCCTTTGCAGTTTAATAATGTCTCTCTTCTCTTCAGGGACTGCTGCTTTAACAGATCTGAAAATGCTGAAGTTATAATGCCCTCTCCGGGACCAGGACTGGACAGCCCTGCTGTAGACACAGCATTCCCTCCAGGACGAGGACTGGACACCCCTGCTGTAGACACAGAGCTCCCTCCAGGACCAGGACTGGACAGCACTGCTCTAAAGTTCGTTACAGGATGTCCGAGTACATTGGGTCCTGGAAGTGCAACTGTGCACTTTTTTAACAGGAAAGGTTAGGGAGGGAAAGAGAAAAGGACGGGACTCAAGCCCCTTACCGTTTGGTTATTGGAATCTGAATCGGTATTCTTCATGCTTGACGGCACCACTCTCATCACAGCCTGCTGTACCAAATCGAACCCACGGCCAAACACAGAGATGTTCCTCCCTCCACTACAGAACAAGAAGGTGACAATTATCACACTCCAGCCTGACTTCTGGTTTGGGACAAAAAGTTCTCCCCCTCCAAAAAACAAGTAATAAAATACAACAGAAAGCACAAAAAAATAAATGCCAAAAATGACCATTTGGCCCCTGTCTTGAACTAAAGGTTTAGAAACCCGGATACCCCCCCCGCAGATGAGATTCTGATGAGCATGACAGTGTGTGTGCACTTCACTCCCAGTCCTATCGCCCATGGAGACAGGGAAGGGGTGGAAGTTGGGGTCACCAGTGTCACGCAAACTATGGGTGAGGTTTTGCAGCTCATCACGAAGACGTGACCCCTGATCTGTCCGTTACGCGCGGGTGCCACTGGCCGTGGAATTCGGAAACGGGTCCTGTCGTTGTTGCATTTGCTATTATGAAATTGCAGACACGTGCTAATGGTGGTTCTGAAGAGGTCTGCAGCTACTTGTTGGGACATTATAATTTGTGGACCCAAGACCCTAGAGGGACTGTTGGTCGCTCAATGCGCCTTAAATGCTGCAGCGTCTGCTGCAGTTACTATAATTGAAAAACATGTTAATAGAACAAAAAGATTTGTATGCCAATATATCAATTACTAATGCTTTCTCTTCAAGCTGGCAGGTCTCTGCTGTAGAGTTCAGTCAGTTCCTTTATGTTAGTAAAACAGGCAGCACATCTGTGATTTGATGCTGGCAATACTAGTTTAGCTGACTGAAAAGAGAGTCTGAGATTACGAATACGGAATATGTATTCTGTGTTTATTAAAATATCCCTATACCGTTACATTATGTGTTTAGATACATGTTCCGTCTTGACATTAATGGTAACACAAGAGGTTGGCTGATCAAAAAGCCCGTATGTTAGAGCAGAGTAGACATTTGAGTCTACTTTCTTCATTAGATCATTCAATTAAAAACCTTTAAACTTCAGAACTGCACTGATCTGCACTGCAACATCTTGCTTTGCTACGACTATGGATCACTCAGTGAATGGCTGCTAACATCTGCACTCCATGACTTGAGGGAAAGGACTCACCACATGAAGCTCTCCCCAGGGTTGTAGTCCACGACCTTAGGGTTTTCCAAGAACTGAAATGCTTTGCCAACAGTCTTTGATGTCTTTCCCCCATAGTTCACAGTGACATCCAGCGGGACAGACAGCATGTTTCCAGAATATGGGCCCGTTTTGCACTGAATCTCCTCGGCAAGCTGCACTCTGCAAGGCAGGGAAAAACACTGATGACACACTGAAGTAGAGCAGCCCCTGCACACAGCGATAAATAATATCTGGCTAGGACGATCAGCACAAGATGTGAAGTCATGCTAGGTTCAAATAAATACACTTTATCTAAATAGATCGCATCTGATCTGAGTGGAATTAGCAAGGAATCCAGCAACATGAGCTGAACTGGACTGGATGAAGAGCTGCAGTCCCTTACTGTTATTCAGGATTCCACTGTGTTGTGTGCTTAAAACTGAAGGCATTAACAAGCTATAAGCCATGTAACATCTGCGAGCTACAGAGCAGGCACCCTCCCATCTCATCAGTATGAAATGCTTTAATTCAGGCTGATTTCATCACTAGCGCTTTCCACTCTCCTAAAACTGCTGTATAGCTGCTATATAAAATAAGCTGACACTGATGGAGAAATGCGTGATGTTTACAGAAGGGCCTTTTCTAGAAGAAGTTCTAGGACAAGAGTAAACCATTTTCTTTCATGATTATGAGCTGATCTATGACAAAATACCAAGAGACAAACCAGACACTTGCTGTTAAGACGCGTTGTTTATAATTTAATAATGTGTTAACTTTCTCCATAATCCCTTTTAATCGGGAAAGAATGCTGTTATATGTTAGCTGCTAAACAGGTCTTTCAGACTAGGTGTTGCAGGCTCAGTTAGCAAAGCCTGGAATTACAGCTGACCTGCCACCAGGGGCTGCTAAAGGCCTCTAATCACTGTAAATAGACACAGTGGGTGAAGATAAATTAATTGGATAATTGGTGAAGGGTTACAAGACATTCTCACAATTATATGGTTAAAGGCAATTAAAGGAGTGTCTGGTATATAAAGAGCTGTTGATTGTTGGATATCAAATAATCTCGGAAACCGAGAGGATATTTTGGCTGCTACGGTCTTTCACTGCATCCCTTAAGCCACCTGACAGTTGGGGTCCGTCACACTGGGTTTCAACAGGGAGCACGTCAAAAACCAGGGGGGGGGTCTATGAAGCCACATCCCTCACTTTCCGGTCTCTCCTGCAGCACTGCTGCCAGGGCTGGGGAGAACACAGTTCCCCTGACCTAACGGCGAGCTTACTCTGTGCACTCCACGTCGCCCACGGTAATCTTGAGATCCTCTTTGGTGGCTGTGTCCAGGTATTCCCCCGAGATGGTGATTACTGTCCCCCCTGCCATCGGGCCCTTGTTTGGGCTGACCGCTGTTGGTACAGGATCCTGGAAGTGAAGGGCAGAAAATAAACTCTATAACGCAAAGCAGGCGCTGGCACCACTGCACACCAACAGCTCCAGCATGACTTGACCATTTTTTAACAGATAATGTATTCCCCATGTTTATTCGGACGTGCAGATATTAGCCACATTTCATTTCATTCATCATTTTCAAGTCCCACCTTCAGACTTTTTTCGTTACTGAAGTTAATTCCATGTATTAATGTTTTGTGGCACGAAGCAACTCATCCTGCTTTGATAAATTCCAACGAATCTGGGACCAGATAACCACAGTTTTCTTTTCTGAAGCTGCAGTTCACACTGTTCCTCATGATGTCTCGCGTATGGAACACACTGGTATGTCTCGGGCATCAAGTGCTGTTCATTGACATCTGCAGCACTGCAGTCAGCTGCAGGCAAACCTTTAATCCAACATCAAATTCTTGGACTCTTATACACAAAGCAGTAATTATGTTTAATTAGGTAGGTAGGGCAGGGCATTCTGTAATGTCATGGGCAAATTTCACCACCTTTAGTGTTCCTGTTAATTAGTAAAGGAATACAGAGCTAATACTACAACACAAAATCTGTCTTGCACAGTGATCTGGCCAAAGGCTCATATCTGCCACAAATCTGAATGTGGACACTGTTTTGAGTAAAAACCCTTTGTGTAAAGGGGTACAGAGCAGGCCCTGGTGGGGTGTTCTTACCCTGTAGGTGAACGTTTCCTTAGACGATCCAGTCTTCCCATCGCCCACCTCCACCACCACCGTGCCCGACAAGCTTCTGGGGACGGGGCCGATCTCACAGATGACGCTGGGAAGAGAAAGTGGAGTTCAGAGTGGCACAGCGGACTGAGGGGAGGAGACCCGTAATGGCCACTGTCCAGCAGGGTTTCTAGGTCTCTGTAAAACTCTGCTTCTCAAGAACAAGGCAAGGCAGCACCTTGTCCAGTTAAGCAAACACTGAGTTCAATGAGATAACCTAGGGCTCAGGTGGAAGGAGAACCAGAAGCCTTCTCTCATGGCTTCTCTCTCAGGTTTTAACTGCCTGAGATGACATTACATCAGGGCTGCAGGATTTCCATGTTTCATAAAGCCTGAAGAGCTGGTGGCAATAATTAATAATAATTCCTTACACTTCTATAGTGCTTTTCTGGACACTCCACTCAAAGAGCTTTACAGGTAATGGGGACTCTCCTCCACCACCACCAATGTGCAGCCCCACCTGGATGATGCAACGGCAGCCATAGTGCTACAGAACGCTCCCCACACCCCAGCTCTCAGTGTGACAGAGGGATGAAGCCAGTTCACAGATGGGGATAATTAGAAGGCCATGTTTGATAAAGGCCAGGGGGAAATTTGGCCCGGACTCCAGAATTAACACCCCTACTATTTTCGAGAAACAACCTGGGATTTTTAATGACCACAGAGAGTCAGGTTTTATGTCTCATCCAAAAAACAGCGCCTTTTTAAAGTATAGTGTCCCCATTACCAAACTGGGGCATTAGGACCCACACAGACCGTAGGGTGAGCGCCCCCTACTGGCCCCTCTAGTACCTCTTCCACCAGCAACCTTAGTTTTTCCCAGGAGGTCTCCCATCCAGGTACTGAGCAAGTTCACACCTGCTGAGCTTCAGTGGTCTGCCAGACCACGACGGACACCCTTCCCACAACCCACTGCTCTCTTGGTACCATACCTGGTGGACACTGAGTATCGCTCTGGCTCATGTTTGCACTCCACGCCGGCCACCGTGATACTTCTAATGTCCTCCTTGCGGATCCCCAGGTTGGATCCCTTGATGGTCACTGCAATGCCCCCTTCCAGAGGCCCGTAGCGAGGAATAATCTGGAGCAGAGAGCAAGCTCACATTAGCACAGCCTGAGCGCATGGGGCTGTCGCTGAGAATAACACTAAGACCGTTAACCAAGAAAGGAAAGGGCATAGGAAAATCCATCATAATACACATTATGACATTATGTTACTTCCTCCTTCACTAGTTTCTTCATTGTTCGAGACTTTCCATATTGCTGTGATTCCCAGTCTCTCTGCAATGGTCCCAACTGTACATTTCTTTGCTCTCATCTTCACAAATACTTGTTTACCTGTCACAGACAACTCTCTGGTCTTCATCTTGTTTTGAGCCATCTAACTGAAGAGGCAGGCCAACAGAGTAAACCACAGAGGTTGTTCATTCATTGCTCTTTCAGGCTTTCACAATTCGTACAATACAATGGAACAACTGAGCATTCTGATGCGCCTGCCAGCTATTGGTCCTAATACTCACCTGAAAGGAGGGGCTGAACACAACAAATGACACCGTTGTAAACATGTATGCAAAATAATACCCCAGAAACAAAAGCTGAAATTCTATACGTTTGGCTCACATTAACCTTTTTATCTAAAATAAAAAAATGCTCAGGAAAGAGAAAGCTTTGGCGAGTAAGTCTGAAAATAAAATGAGATACACTTTAGCTCATATTTACATTTAATGTGATGTAAGGAGCCCTGAATTAGGGCATCTGCTAAAATAATGAAAAAGAAGAACAGGAACTTTTAAGCATCCAGCAATATAACAGAGCATGTGTCCTGACAGCCTCACTAACTGAACTGACACCTGCACAGAAACAGAACATTTTCCTGCTTCCTGCCTCCTGGTTTTGGCGATTAGTGCCCAGTCAGAATTAGATCAATCAGCTGCCAGGGGACTCTCCGGATCGGACCCTGTGACCCTCCGCCGCTCACGAGAAGGGGACAGAGCAAGCCCCGAGTACTCACGCCTGTGATCTGGGGCACGGGGCACTCCTGTATCTCATCTGAGCACAGCTGCTTATAGATGCAGGAACTGGTGGTGCCACACCACACGCAGTTGTACTGCGGGTCTGCGCTCTTGCACAGGCTGCAGTCCTCACGGCCAAACGAGCAGTTGTACAGAGTCACTAGGAAGGGAGGGATCGAGGGGTGGTGAGAAAGCAAGCAAAATCACAAGTATTCATGTATCATTTAGCAAAATCCTCAAAGGCACCGAGTAAGTCAACCCAGTGGGCTTCTTCAGAATGAACAGTGAAACATGAGCCAGAGGGCACTACATGAAAGTGCATTAAAACCGAGAACAGGTGGCTCTTCTTTACCAACAGGCTTGCGTGAGCGCGGGACATGCCATCCGGTTAAGTCTCTGAAGCTGATACCCTGGCTGCTTTCAAGAAAAAGCTGAACAAGATCCTTGGGGCAATTAGCTACTAAGAACCTACAGTAACTAACGAGATGGGATGAGCCAAATAACCTCCTTTTAGTTTGTTCAAGGGGAACTGCAATGGCACTTTTTATATTTTGGGGTTAGAAAGAATCGGCATTGATGAATGCATTTCAAACTGCAATGGAAGTAAAATATTCACAGTTACATGAAAAACCTCCAATTTACATCACAAAATAGACCAAATTGTCAGGTCTGAGCAGCGCTTCAGGATGAGGCAACCAAATGTCCGGTGCTGTGAAGCGGCCCTTTTACATTGTAAACAAGCAGGCTTGTGAATACATCTCTTTTAATCCAACAGAAATATAGCTCTTGAGTTCGAAAAGGTTTTGCCTACAAATACACCTTACTTGTTAACTGTTTATGGAGATCACATTGGAGCATTTCTGCAGTGAAATATCTGCTGCACAACCTGTGCTTATATGTTCGTACATCCATTACGTCAGTCAGTACAGTGACTAGTGAGCAGGAAGGGCCACACAATTACCATTCTTGCGCTCTTGCGAACTCTTGCTCTTGTCCGTGGTGAGACCAGCAATGTTGCCACAACATAGATAGCAACAATACAGTACTTCCACAGAGTTCACAATTTTGTGCTTAATTCAGAATTTGTACAATTTTGTGACGCCGTTAATAAATGTATTTTGTGACCCAGATTTAATAACTGGTCTGAGAAATAGAGACTGTAGTTCCCCTTTGACTGTCTTCTGCTCTTAAAATGAACACAAACAGCACCAAGGGCAGTTGCCTGCACTATCCTTGGGATCAGCAGCCTGTCACTGACTGTGGTGAAGGAAACGCACATGGAAGAGAAATAACATTTTCTGTGCAACTGCTGGCAGAGAAAAGGCTGTCCCCACCCTCCAACAAAACACAGGAGGCAAAACCATATCAGAGTTGAAGTATGACGATTTTATATGTGTATAATATGTATAACGTAATAGGTTTATTCCATGCTGAAAAGAGAAGAAAGGAAACAACGTTTTGACCGTGGAGCCCTCTTCAGGTGAGGTTTTCTTTCTTCTCTTTTCAGCATGGAATAAACCTTTGACTCGATCCTTTACAGCCTCCGCATGCTGAAGCAGCTCCCCACCTGAACTAATATGTATAACTCCATCCTTGCTTTGAGGTATGAATGATAACTACCAAACTAATTAACTGATCACCTGCAGAAGAGCCAACTCACCATTCAGAGTGCTGTCAATCCTGTGATTAGTCCCATCCTCTCGTACATAGAACAAGAGATCTACTGTCTGGCCTTTGTCATAGGAGAACTACACAGAACAACAAGGGCAAAGTGTTTGTTACATTGTTAAATATGTATTACTACTTGAATATTTTGTAACGTTCTGTCAGAAACACAGCACAGAATCTTACTCTAAATGCAGTTACTGACCATAATATAATCTGCAATATCTGAAAATGAAGAATTAAACTTTTGATTTTGACACTCTTGGCTTTGTTTTGAGCTTCAGCTTAGCTACAGTGTAAGCATTCAGACTGGCAAATGTTTGTCTTATTATGAGGTTCGGTGTTCCATTGTCGAACCTGTAAAAACGGGCCTGGATTAACTGCTCAGCTCAGTTGAAGGCATGTGGAAAATGGTACCAACTGCAGCCACAAGAGGGTGCGACAGCAGCAGACGAATATTCCACATATCATGAACAACAACAGAAGGAATCTTGATCTTTGCCTATGGCAGGAGTATCACTAGACTGGGAATTACTTTTCCCATAATGATCAAGGAGCTCAGTTGGCACCACAGTGAACCCAGCAGCTGAGGACGATCTGCACGGCATCACTCGAACCCGCGCCGCTCCCTCTACTGTGTTACTTGTGTGACAAAGAGCAGAATTACAGCTCAATCGCCACAAACCCTCCCACTGTCGGGCCTGCCCAGTGGCTCAGTGCAGCTCCAGCTCTGTGATCAGGGTTCGAGCCTGGGTCACGTCGCTAACGATGCACAAAGCGGCACGGCACTGTTGGCTGAGCACTGCCGAGAGTAGGGTGGGAAGAAGAGTCGACCAGAGCGGTCTCAGCTCAAGGTGCCACAGCGCCCCCCCTGTGGCCACCTGGGTGACTGCAGGTGTGCGGTGCTGTGGGTGAGGAACACGTCTCTCCTCCAGGCAGCAGTGATTCTCCAGTACGGGGGTTTTCCAGCCCGTGACATGTTAAAAAAATGAGGGAGTGAGGACAGGCGGGCTGGAAAAGTCTCTTCCTCTTTCGCCCCTCTGTGTGGCCGTGGGGATCTCAGCCGGGTGTCAAGGCGTGAAAAAAAACACGGAGCTGGCGATGCCAAATCAGGGGGATATGATGAAAATAAGGGGCGATTCTAAACTACAACAATGCTAGTGGTTAAAAGACCAGCTCAATCTTCAAGGGACCTGGGTTCGAAACCTGCCTGAGCCCTCCTGCTGAGCCCTTGGTTTGAAAGCTCAGCACACGGACAGCCAGGTCTGAAGAGACAGGGCTCAGTCCCAGTAATGCGAAGTGAAGTGAGAGGCACAGCCTGGAATGGAGCCAGCAGTCACAACGCCTGAGGCCTCACTGTAATCTCTTGTGAACTTCTCCCAAGCCCTGAAGTGGTTTCACAAACAGCTGTATAATCACGTCACCTGTCAGAAACAGATTCCAGTGCAAGACCAGGCCAGGAGCCTGAGGCTGACATGCTGGCAGGTTTCACAATACATGTGGAAGAAAAAAAACACCCTGATCTGAGAAAGCCAGCTCCTCCGGAATCAGCACCCCTATTCTTGCCGATTTAAATGCTACAACTAAGCAAGATCGAGTTTTATCATGTCCGGCACAAAGCTGGCACCACAGTGTCCTGTATTGCAACACTGCCGGGTTGGTGAACTTGAGCTCCCTCCATCTGGGTGTTGATTTAGACTGCCTAGATTCAAATGCAATAGAACTAAGTTATGTTTTATTCTCACAGCTATTAATCCTGATCATTCTCTGCTCATTTTGACAGCTGACTAAATATTTGACTTCAATTTTTATATATACACTGTATAAAAAATATCTATATATTTTTCTCTCTCATCATACCGGTATGCCTCTTATTAGTTAATGGGGTCATACTGCGTTAAATGCATCGTGTATTAAGTGTCGTGTCTTTTACCTGCTGGCAAAGTAAATTTCCCCAACTGGGACAATAATGTAAGTAAGGTCTGAAATTTTGAGTCCAGAGTGTCAACTTCCTGGTTCACCTACACCACCTACATGAGCCGACGTGATGTTGCCTTTCTGTAACATCTGGGCCCAGGCCTGCTGGCACCCCAAGATTGAATAATTCCGGGCGATCATTACAATAAACGTGACATACGCATTTAATAAATTCAGAAATGTGCAACCAATTCTTCTACCTACAATTTACACATGTACCCACAGTTATGGCAGTGCATTTCACTGAAGCAATCTGAGTGGAGTACCACACAAGTACCTCACAGCAATGTTCCACTTTACATTTGCGCCCACGTGCTGATGTAAAGAACAGAATAATGACCTTAAAGCCAGGAAATCTGAAGCTTGAACCTCCGGTAGATGTGACGTCCTCTTCACCCTCCATTAACTCTGTGCCAATCTTAAATTTTTTACCCTAAAGAAGAACAAAACAAATCTGGTATTTAAAGGAGCTTACCATGTAATGCAAAGAGAACAATATTATAACGAGTTCCAATAAACACAGTAAAAACACTATTCTTAGACGGCTCCTTTCATGTGCTCAAAGCCTCTTAAGAAATATTTATGGTTCTGTCAAGATGACAGAAGTGGAACACACACACACCTTACACATAGTATTACTCACAGTAATTACAGCGGGTGAAGTATTAGAGTAAACACAGGTGCATGGTAACCTAGTCATGTACCGCCTGTATCGCAAGGAATGTCAAAACAAGATAAAGCTGATTTGTATTAACAGCTGCAGCAAGCTATTTCCTCCCGAGTTCAGTGTAGAAGTACTGTAATCTACCGCAAAGAACAGGACAAAATCCCTATAGTGTTCAAGAAACCTCCAACACGCTTCACATGAACCCAGATTGAATATACGTGTTGGAAATCCCTTACAGTCAGTGTGTTCAGCTGCTCTTCTAGTTTAAGACAACGATGCAATGTGACTGGGAGGTTCAGCGCCATTCGTTTTAACTCAATTGTCAAGACCTGCAGAAGTCTTTACAGCTGGACCCTGACCCAGTGCCCATACTGGCAGCACGAGTGGGGTTTTGCAAAGTTCTGCTAAGGTTTAAAGCCAAAACAATATCATCAAGTAGAATATGGCCCCAGTGAAGAGACTATGAAGTCTTTCAATTCGTGATTCAGGGTGACTGATGAAGTAGAGGCCAGTGATTACATTCCTAATTAAAAACCAAACCCTTTTAAATAGAGCATCTCTGTCATCATGAGTAACGCTCAGTTTTCAGGCCCTGCTTTGTGGTGAATTCAGCGCCGGCTCAAAGAAAGTGCATGTGGCTCTCCGGCCCGAGAGCGAACCCAACGCCGCGTCTAATTAGCGAGACGGCTATGAAGCCTGCATTTCTCAACCGCTGAGGACAGCCCTGCACAGCCTTTCACATAAATAGTATCACCCACATGACCACCACCGCAATATAACAAAACTAATTAAAAACAGCAATAATACAGACCTGTGCCAGATTACCAGCTGGCAGATTATTTTATTTAGGTTATTTTTTTTCCTTTAAAAAAAGGAACAATTAGTTATCAAAATGCTTGTCTCCTTACCTGCTCAATGTCCAGATTACGGCCCACAAAAGTGATGGGGGTCTTATGTCCTACAGGGATCTGTTGAGGATGTGGAGTCTCAAACTGGGGACATTTTTCTCCCTTTGCCAGAAAACAGATAAAAAATGAAAGGCTGTTCATGTTTTCATTCACCTTTAACCCTTTCATCACCACCCACTTTTCCCACCTGCCTCTGGAGTCTGTAGCACTGGCCTCCATGTGCTGACAACCTGATGTCAAAGGTCTCTCTAATTTGCCTTCTGAACACAGGAGGAAAATAACTTGATTCAACCAAGCCAAACATTTTATTTACATTGTAAGCATCAGGAATCAAAACCCATGCGCCCCCAGAGAGCGCCACATAATACTTTTGTTAAACAGAGGACAAATAAGGACTAAAATGTAATTTCTATCATTATCTAGTTGATCATTTCAACTTATGTGTTTTTCCTATATAAGTAACATGCCAATAATCTTTACCAAGGCATTGAAATGAGGAGTGGGGAAAAAGTGAGCTCATTAGTTTTAAAGTATAATGCATTAAACAATAAAATCTTAAGACTCAACTATGAAAATGACAATCTTTAATAGATGGTAGTCTGAAACATTACTGAACATACATTGGTAGGTTATCATGCTGATTAACACTTGTTATTAACAGGGTTGATCAGCAAGGTGCCTGCTGTGAGAGTCACAGGTTAGTAGCATGTGGCCACTGCTGCAAGTTAATACAAGCTGCTCATTTGGATCCACATGCTGTCTTATGTGCCTGGTCACTGGTCTCTGATCTCTGAGCCTTGCTTGTCATACATTCTCCCAGCTCGACCCAGAAATGTTCCATGTGGCTCGTATCCAGATTGTGGGTAATTCACAGTATAACTGTCACTTTCCCCTTGTGAAGGTAAGCTGCTGTTACACAAGCAGCATGAAGGATGTGTGCTGTGCTGCTGGAATGTTGTCATGTCAGGGTGAGCCCACAGGAAGGACAGGAAGTGAGGTCAATGCAGCACCATGCAGTTAGGTTCCCATCAACCACTGCATGTGGAGTTCTGCAAGTACACAATCCTGCCCGGACTATCATAACCACCTGACATTTTTGATGTTCACCAGACTTTATATTTAACATATCAACCTCACCTCATCACCTGTGCCACTTTCTCTAACAACCTCATCTGTTGTTTATTCTACCAGCACTAACAATCATGATGATCCACTAATTAAAATGACATCAATAACATAGAATCAACAATTAAAGCCATTCTTATGAGCTGATGCCCCTGTTAGGAAGGTTACAAATGAAAAGAGGCCATGTAGCCCACCCAGCCCATGTGACAGTAGCTAATTTACCTGTAGCCCTCATCCAGACATTTCTTTAGAGAAGCCTGGGTAGAGGCTGTGAGGACACAGCTGTGCCACTTGTTCAGGACTCTGCTCTTACCTGTGTGTTCCTGATGATGTTCATGTCGGCAGAGGTCTCATCGCTCTCGCTGCAGGTGTGCGTCCCTGTGTTCCACTGACAGTTCCACGAGCTGGTTACACACGACATGCACCTGACGTGTGCAAACAGAGAAAAGACACGTGACCTCTGTACCGCCACAGAGACGTTCTACAAGCGCCTTGCACTTTCCCAATCAATACTGCCCAACAACAACACCATTTCAGTGATCACCTTCTGTGTCGCCCTGACAAAAACAAGCACACACACACACATCTGGTTCTTTGTCCCAGGGCTTGAAAAGGGCAAGTTTCCTGAAAACCCGTCCTTGTGTGTTCAGGGCTGTGCCCCTCTCTCACCATCCCCGAACCCAGTAACAGGCACGACAGCTCCGGTGAAGCAGCTGCCGGGCGCCACCGCAGACGGGGCTCGGCGGGGGGGCACTCACGGTGTGTTCGGGTCCTTCTTCATCGCCGCGCTGCAGTCGTAGAACTTGTACTTCCTGGCGGCGATCTGAACGGACCCGTTGACGGAGATCAGGGTCACATTCAGCGCAACAAAATCTGAAAACAGAAAAAAAGGCTCCCCTGAATAAAAGCGCGCATGGTGGTGGGGAGCGTGCCGTCTCCAACCCTCCACCTCTCTTCTGCAACAGCCTCCCTGATCGCCTCAGACAAGCAGCTGCAGCGGAGACCTTCAATACATCTTAAAAGTTCCTTAACTTCTCTTCTGAGGTTTTTTTTTTAATGAGAAGCACATTGTGATTCACCGTAATGACGTGCTATATAAGTTAAATGTATTATTATTTATTATTAAAAATAAATGAGCTGATTAAGAATGAAAGGCACTGAACAAACACACGTTTGTGAGCTAATAAGTTACCTGGTCGTATACTGAGCTAGCATAAAATCTGCAATTTCCCTCACGGGATCAATAATGTATCTATCTATCAATAAAGTATCTATCTAAAACCTTTGCTTTAGACTTGGCACTGGTAATTAAAGCAGACACACCACCCCTATATGTGATCAGACCAATTTGTCTATAGTACCTGTGAGCACAACCTTTGTTGCGCGGCAGTCTTTGCAATTTTAAAAGGTCCAGTACAAGAAGGTCAGTACCAACAATTATTTCTAATTAATCCCAGCAAGCACATAGAAAGAAAGGTCAGGTTTTGCACCAGTGCTAGACTTCGTCTAGAACGGATTACTGGGTGCGGGCAGACCAGCTGGGTGTCAGCTTTACGCTGTGAGATCAGTTGAAATTCCCATTGTTGCCAGACAAGGCCAGTACAGAGACAAGAGTGTATGGGAAGTCAATCCACTGATGTGCAGAGCCTGTATTCTGTCTCCGGCCCCCCAGTGTGCAGCAGCAGTGAGCTGAGGACGGGAGAGATTACCTTGGTTTCCAGGAGTTGGAGGGATGAGGGAGGGCTCAGGGAGAGAGCAGACAATCTGGTCATTTTCGTACCGAGCTACACTGTCAGACACCCCAAAACTACACTTCAGCTCGTCACTGTCCTTAATGGCAGGGAGAGGGGACAGAGTAAGGCGCACCTGGCAATGAAATGAAACAGAAGCTTTACTTGCACATGCAACATATCGGTAAATTCACATCACTACGGGTGAGGGCCAGACACAGTCTTGTTTGAAAATCTTGAAAAGGGGTTCGAGGGAAGAGCTTTGTACATTCCACACCGAGAAGGAGAGAGGAAAGACATTTCGGCCGTGGAGCCTTTGTGCTCACACGGATACGTTACTTTACAGGAACGACGCCCTAGTAAACGGGGGAGCACGGTTCAGGGAACACAAGAGGAAAAAGGACTCAATCACAAAACACAGACTGCGGGCAAGCTCTGAGCCAGCTACGCCTGAGATCTCCCCCAGATCACCTGGCTGGGAGTGGTACAAAGCACCTAACACATCAAAACATTCCACTTTCTCAAACACAAATTCACACAAACACGCTTTTTGAAGTTTTCGGTTTGCTCAATTAACCCTTTGTTAAAAAGACGTACCCAGGAAATCCCGAGATGCCAATACAATGAGACTTGAATCGTAGGAATGTGCAAAGAGATATTATTATTTATTTGATCTTTACTGCTCCCAAAACAGAAAAATGCATCTGATAGTGAAAGGCACCCCTGTTGCTCTGAATCTTAAAAAAGAAACATTTAAGATAGCTCACGGCTACTCATCCTGCATTCCTCTCATTAGGAGCTCTAATGAGCTTCAAACCATACTGGTAATTCATGTTTAAGGAGGCATTCCCATAAGTTCCCAGTCCCAGTGCCAGAGCTCTTACATTCCCTGTCTTCCTGCGGCTGAGGTTGGGTGGGTCGAAGCCTGTGATCTGGACACATGTCCCACTGGGGCTCCAGATCCAGTGGTTGGCCTCCTGGGCTCTGCTGCACTCTGCCTTCCTGGTGCATCTGCAGGGAGAGAGTCTGCTGGTCAGCCTGTACTGCACAACCAGCATCACCAACAGGCTAGATCACCTACTGCCTGTACTGCACAACCGGCATCACCAACAGCCTAGATCAGTGGTTCTCAAACTGTGGTATGCGTGCGGAGCGCCCCCAGGTGGTGCGCCAGATGACCCTGGAAATGTGTTGTGTGCACTGAAAAACCGGGAATTAAAACTTGAATAATTAAAAATTATGTACATTTTTCATCTGTAATTTACTTATTTGGTTTCAGAAAGCTTGAGACAGGTTTTCATATTTTCTATTTTAATAAAATTAGTTTGTGTGTCAAATACGCAGCCTACATACTAGCTACATCGATACAGCACGCGCTAATACTTGAGTGTTCATACTCCTCTGTACCTTTCAGAGACGCAGCTTATCGCCACATTCACCAACAGAACAAGTGATCGAAAATTAATACCTTGCAAAAATCAAGAATCATGTCATGTCATGCGGAGGATTATACATCGGCCACTAGGGTTACCATATTTGAACATCAAAAAAAGAGGACACCCTGAGGAACTTTCCTATTGCCTTATCTGGGTAGGGGGTCGGGATGGAGAGGGTTTTCAAAATATCCCACATTTATGTTCATTGGTAAACTAACTGTGATGATGTTTAACTGTGTGAAATCCATAAGTCCCCTCTGGTGCAATAATGGCATCCTCTGTTTTGCTGCCAGATTTTACAAAAGAATCTGGCAATTTGGTGACGAATTCTCTCCTCGAATTGCCTTTTTGTGTTTGTCCGAGTCAACGCGAGCTTGCCACGGTCAAGTACACCTTTATTTGCCACGGAGACAAAAGTATCAGGCTTCCACACCAAACGTTCAGCTTCCCAGTCTTCTCTTGCCACAAATGTATTTTATAGTTCAGCATGTGAATTCACACTAACGCATTGGCCTGGTGTTTGAGGGTAGGAAAACAAGAAACAAAACTGGGAGCCTTTCGAGGGAATGCTTCTGCACTGCACAGACCGAGTAAAGACACTGATATTCCATCATCACCATCAACAGTCTACTTTATCTACAGTCTATACTGTACAGTGAGCATCATCAGCAGTCTAACTTACCTACAGCCTGTCCGGCCCAACTGTGTGCAAGGCCAAACACATATATAGTAAATGTAAAAAGAAACCTTGCGTTGAAGAAGGGCTAATACTCCAAGAGAGCTGTTTGTTAGGGTATGTCTCAGATCAGTACAGGTAAAAAGTAGGGACAGAGGTCCAGCACACACACAAGATAAAGGGGTCAAGATAATTGACCCCAGACCACTGTCCAGAACCCATCTGAGTCTCACTGTTTGCAGAGATCAGCTACGCCCCCCCGTCCTATCTGACCTGCAGGCTGGACTCACCTCCCCTCCATCACACACCAGCCACAGTACGGGTCCTTCGGTGCCACACAGGCCTGGCAGCTCTTTCTCTGGTGGCACTGCTGCACGGGCAATCGAGTGATCTGCAACACAGCACAGCCCCGGCCGGGGAAGAAGATGAGCCCAGACGCCTGAGCACCTTCAGCACTCAAGGGGCTAAAACACACCGCAACACTGTGCTGAAGAATGGGAGGGAGGACTACTCTCAGGCTTTTCTGAGGTCCTCTGTAACATTCAATCAAGAAATTACAGCTGAAGACTTGGCCATGTCAAGATTATGCCATGTGGATTTTACAATCTAAGAGTTTTGGGATGAGATTTTCCAGCTGTGAAAGACAAACTTTACCTTTTTCTCTGTGGTGACGTAAATGTGTTTCCAGCTCTTGGCAAAGAAGAGGTTCTTGTTCACTCTGGTGTTCCCCACAGTTATGTTCTCGTACCGCTTGCTGACGTTGGCCAGATGCACCTGCAGCACAGGGAGGAAGGAGTTACAGAGCCTGTCCTTGCTACAGCGCAGAGAATGGTCTGTGGGTTGGGTCGAAACTCAGCTTTCATGTTCATGTTAGAGACAGAGGACAGATCAGCTGTCATGTGGAATTGAGGAATCCCCACTGAGCTGATTAAAAGTCTTGTTTAATAAACCTATGTCTAAACAACACAGAACTGCACGGTGAGTTCTTGTTTCCCTGTAACAGGATCAAGATCCACTATTCCTGCAGATGAACGGGTCACCATCTAGGCTTTGCCATGAGGTGACCATCCCACTGGGAAAGACAGGCTGTATCTACAGCAGCAGAAGGAAGTGGAGTTCTTTGTCCAGGTCCTGGGTATCCAGAGAGATCCATTCACAGCGATAACCGTGTCACACTAAACCACAGGGAACTGGCAGGAGTTCAAGGTGCCGGCCTGTTTTGTTCATGGTGTTGACCCCTGTTGAGAGCTCACATGTTCTCAGCACGTTTCTCACCTTGCAAATCATCCCAGCGCTGGTGCCCAAGAAGGCGATGGAGTGGCCATTCTCCACAGACACAGCCACTGCGGTCAGCTGGTCCTTGCTGTGGAAAACAGCCTCTGAGGAAACTGCAAAAGCAGGCATGCCAGCCAGCGGAGAGGGCAGGAAATCTGCGCCACAAGGGTACTGATCTACCTGGACTTTCTGATGGGCACAAAACAACAAGGTCAGAGTCAACACAGAGGCAGATGACACACTGTGGAGTCTTTACAGCCACTGGTTTTGAAACCCTTTCAATTGGCAGGAAATGGGTTATTTATATCAACAAATGTCTCTGATTTTGTCTTCATGTACAGCACTTGTCTTAAAATGAGCCTGAAAACAATGTATTGACGACACCATCTCCATTACTACAACAGAATAAAAACTGAAAAGTAGAGCAATTATTTGAGAGCTCCAACAATGTATTTAACAAATGTGCAAACTGTGGAATATTAATACCGATGCATTCTAACTTAATTTACATGCTACAGCACGTCACTCTGAAACTGAAAGACAAGCTATCCAACCTCTCTATAAAACAACACGTGATGAAAACCTTGTCTACCTTGCCTTCTCTTCTGTACTACAATTCCATGTTTTTTCTGTGCAAGTTTGCTGTCCGGCAGCAAACAAACACACACCTGTATGAGTGTGAATTGTGGTTGTGATCCAAAAAGATTATATACATGTTGGTTATAAACATAGTTGGCCTAATCCAGCTGAGCAAATTCACCACTGTTAAGCAAACTGGATGGACATACAGGTGACAGAACTATCATCAGTGAAGCTGACCAGATTTCACACTCTAACCAAGCACTTCATATCCTCTGCTGAGCACTGGTGACGTCAGTGTCCCCTGGCGCTACTGTCTGTGATGCACATGGCTTCGCCTGTGTTTCCAATATTCTACTGCTCCACTGAGCCACATTTTACAGTATGTAGGAGAAAAACATAACTGTTAAAAAGTTACTTACATTAACCGAAGTACAGTGTAGAGTCTCTGAATATGGGGTGTAAACAGCTTGCTCCCCTTTAATATCGCCTAATTCAGAGTAACAAGAGCTGATGATCTGTGCCAGTCTGGCATTGATGGCCTTCAGCGGGTACATGCAGAGGGCAGAGCTCTGCTGTTTAGATTCCAAATCGGTGCTCATGACCACAAACAGCACCTTGTCCTGGGCCGTCACATGACCATTCCTGCTGGACTGGCTCATGATGCTGGCCAGCTGCTCCCCAGGGGAAGTGATGTAGGCAGCCTGCACCTTGCTATACTGGTTCAGGGCAGTGCCCGCCTCACTGCAGTTCAGCTGGAGCTCCGTGTAGGAGTAGTAATGGCTGTCATTCTCACACAGCCGCGAGATAAACGTGTAGTTCTTATCGCTCTTGCCATTTGTGCGAGAGAACAGGAAGTAGACAAATCCCTCATCCTTGAAGGCGTAGCGGAAGTCGTGTTTGTATTTTAGGCCATAGGAGCTCGTCTGCACAGGGGCCTCAACTAAATTTTCAAAAACCACCCAATCCCTGTAATTCTTAAGAATCCGGGTGCTGATTAACTTGGAATTATCGTGGCTCCCATCATAGCTCTTCCCAACTAAGAAGACAGTCAGGTTTTCCTCCTCCTTCATCAGAGTGGACATCACTCCCACCACTGACACCGTCTCATCAGCGCTCACCACGAATGCCCTTTCCCCTTTGTCCTCACTGTAGTAAATCACGTCCTCGATGTTGGAGAGGTTCAGCAGGGAGCAGATCCCCCTGAAGAGACTCCCGCACACTATCAGGGAGCTGTTGCTCTCGTGCACCAGCAGCAGCTTGTTGGTGTTGTTTGTGGGCTTGGCGTCACACGCCCTTGTGATGGGGGGGATACAGGAAGGGTTGTCGTCCTTTGGGCCCGTTTCCCTGTACTTCTCTTTCCGGAGGTCGGAGTTTAACTGGTAGATCCCATTGACTGCGCCCAGATACACGCGTCCTGTGTGTGGGTCCTGCACGACGTTGTTGATGATCTCCTTCTCCGTGGCGAAGTGCTCGTTTGGTTCTGCCACAGCGCAGCCCAGGCAGAAACTCAGCAGCAGGCAGAGAGCTCCAGTCCAGCACCCCATTTCTACAGCAAAAGAGCACAGAGAGTTTCTTTAGAACTGTATCTTAGTCTTGCACCTTTCTGTTCCTTGTTTGCCAACTTCTTCAGACAAGAAATGAACAGAAAGTAGTTTTGTCCTACACACAAGTTAGTGTGTGCGAGTTCCGATATACAGGCAGCATATAATTTAGTCACTCTTAATGTGCACCTTTTACACTCAACATGCCTCAAAAATATATACCATTTCCTGATTAAGGACAAATTATTTCTCATTTTAAAACGGTTGGCTACAGTCAGCAAAGGGCCCCTTGACGGAGTGTTGGAGATGACGCACAAGTGCCCAGTTGCATGCTGGGATGAGTAGCATGACTTGGGTGACACACAGACGGTTGTCTTCCCACGTGTTGTGCTTACTAAATAAAAGGTCTTCATTGTCTGAGTCAGTAACTTATGTTTAAATTGTTTAAAATCAACAATAAAATAAACAAAACTCTAAAAGCAAGCAATTGTGTGTAAAAATCCTCAACTTTAACACAAAAAAACTGTAAATAAAACATTGCCTAACAAAGCAAACCTGTCAGCCTTAACATTTAATAAATAATAAAATTCTGAAGTAAACCACTCAATTATCAGCTAAAATCCTAAAGAAAAAGCATTGCAATGTTACTAATAAGAATTTAAAATAAATGTATGAACGGAGATTAAAAAAAGACAGAAGCTTGTTGCTAAGTTCAGAAGTGTCTGTGGGCACACGACTCCTGCATTTTCCACACCGTTTGCCACCCACCACGATTAACAGTCTCCCCGTTACCTTTCACACTGATAAACATTACCACACAATTAATTTAAAAACTACTTTTAGTACAATTACAGAAAAATCTTGGGTGAATCAATGTGTATGTGGTTTTATTGGGTAGTTCAATACTCTGGTAGGAAGTGGACCCAGAACCCACCCCCTCATTTAAAGACAATCCTGTGGGGAAGTGGATTTTATTTACTGTTTTTGGAATTACACTGTTTTTTTCAGGAACACATCTCCCGGGGGAAACTGAGAACTACATATACAATAAAGGCAAAACGTCTTTAAAAACACCTGATATTTATTAACCAACCGCCTGGTTACTGTTTGACATCATCACAGAAAGGTTCTCAGTTTGCACACCCATCTCGACGAACACCTGAATTGTTTTCAGCACAAGTTTACCTTCCAATCCCCATTTGCAGAACTGCAAGACGAGCAAACTTTCACGGTAGTACTTGACGGAGTACTTCAGCACACACACACACTCAATAATACATCTGAACAGTATTTTCTGGAATGTAAACGATTTGACAATATAAAAAGTATTTAAAGACTCGACACTTGATTTTTTTCCAGCTAGTTTTAAACCGGAGTCTAAGCGCAATCTCAATTTCAGGGCAGATCAGCACTTTTTTTTTCTGGCGTCATCACTAGAACAAACTATACTTGTCGCCGTTTAAGAGCTAAGGGGTCGTTCAGTCTCTTTGGGTTGGATATGTCTTCCCTCTCTCGCTTACCGGCCTTTTCTAAAGTTACCGAAATGGACACGGCTACTCACTTTTCTCCTCATTTGAAATCCCTCCGTGCCTCTGGGATAACTGCTCGAGCTAGGCACATCTTTCCAGACGCGGGTTAATAATTAGGCTTTTAAGTACCGGTTGCTATGCGCCGCAGGTGACAGGCTTTTAAAATCCAGCTTTATTAAAAATGTGGGTGCCGCCTTGTGATGTCGCTAAGCACACCTCTTGGAGAGGGGGGTGACCCAGGGGCATTTTCCGAAGGGAGTGGAGGTGGTGGCGGCGGTGGGGGCTGGTTTTCCCCCAACTCCTTTTTTCTCCCGGAGGGGTGGGGGAAGGGATTTTGGTGCAAGTCGGCAAATGAATTAAAACGTCGTCCAAAAGTGTTTCGACACACTTGAGCGCTTTTTATCGGCTCGTTAAAGCCTTGTCACAGTTACATATTGGAAAAGAGCGACGTGGAATTTACTCAGCGAAACGAAACTATTCCCACGGTTTCGAGAGTATCATTAGAGCAACATAGGTGTGAGGACCTTTGACCCTGTCCTGTCAACACTAACTCTCGTCAGTGATTACTGATTAAAGGCCCTGGCGTTTGCCTACTTTGAATATCGCAAATTCCTCTCATTAACCATTACATACCACTGTTATGACTGCGGAAATACAGCATCGGCACAGTGCTTGATTCATAATAATTCAGTGTCCACAAAACTAAACAACGTTACAATAGTGCCAAATAACAGTTACCTTGAGAAAAAGGAGATCCTTATTTTACGTAAACTGAAACAGTGGAGTTGTGTCCTACGGGCCTAATCTTTATTCGAATAATAATGAAATTAAAAATAAATCAACCAAACCATAAAACGTGGGTTGTGCGTCAGTGAAACATGTTGATGCCTGTCTTTTATATATATATATTTTAAAACATTACATGAATAATGTTGAAAGAACTGTACAAAGTTGAAAGAACAGGTTCCTCGTGAACCTAAAACGAATTTCTTGCTGGGTTAATGTTTAAATTGAAACTCGTTTATGTTTGACACAGCTATGCGGGTCAGGCAATCTGCTTTTTAAGCGGCTGGCCTACTTCCTCTACAGATATTCAACAAGAGTTGCAGACGGATTTGCACGAGCATGATGGGAACAAAAAAGCTCCCTGCACACCCACTCATTCCCGCCCCCCGTTCAGCTTTCACAGTGGATCCTACCAAGTGATCCGAAAAGCCCCATGCGGCGTGTATCTTCTGCGCCGCCCTTCGCCGCTTCTCTGCGCTTCAAAAAAAGCCGGCGCCGGGTGCGAGGGCGACGTGCCCCAAAACAGCCGGCCTTGGTAACGCGGCCCTCAGGCTGAGCCTCCGACAAACAGCCAGGCTTTCCTCACGGCCACTCTCTCTTCCCGAGAGGAGAGATCCTTCAGGAAGCACAAGGGCAAATTCCATATAATAATAATAATAATAATAATAATAATAATAATTGCTGACACTTATATAGCGCTTTTCTGGACACTCCACTCAAAGCGCTTTACAGGTAATGGGGACTCCCCTCCACCACCACCAGTGTGCAGCATCCACCTATATCATATTGCACTACTCTGTAGTGTACTGCCAGCAGCTATGTCACCCCTCCTCTCATATCCGGCAGCCCACTGAAGCTCAGCAGGTCTGAGCGAGCCTGGATGGGAGATTAAGGTTGCTGCTGGAGGAGGTGTTCAGAGGGACAGCAGGGGGTGCTCACCCTGTATTTCTGTGTGGGTCCTAAAGCCCCAGTATGGTGATGGGGACACAATACTGTGAAAAGGCACTGTCCTTAAGATGAGACGATAAACGAAGGTCCCGACTCTGTGGTCATTAAAAATGTTTCAGTGTTGCTTGGCCCTAACCAATCATGGCCTAATAATCCTAATAATCCCCATCTATGAATTGGCTTCATTACTCTCTGCTCTCCTCCCCACTGAGAGCTGGTGTGTGGTGAGCGTTCTGGCGCACTATGGCTGCCGTCGTATCATCCAGGTGGGGCTGCACATTGGTGGTGGTGGAGGGGAGACACCATTACCTGTAAAGCGCTTTGAGTGGAGTGTCCAGAAAAGCGCTATATAAGTGTAAGCAATTATTATTATTATTATTATTATTAAAAGAGTAGGGGTGTTACCCCAGTGTCCAGGCTAAAATCCCCCCTGGTCTTTACCAGTCATGGCCTCCCAACAATCATCTCTGAACTGGCTTCATCACTCTGCTCTCCTCCCCACTGAGAGCTGGTGTGTGGTGAGCGTTCTGGTGCACTATGGCTGCTGTGACATCATCCAGGTGGGGCTGCACACTGGTGGTGGTGGAGGGGATCCCCATTACCTGTAAAGCGCTTTGAGTGGAGTGTCCTGAAGAGCGCTACATAAGTGGAAGGACTACTACTAACAATAATAATGAAAATGAGGTCATCAGGAAAATGAGTCAATAAAAACTATCTAAGGTATGTCGATATACTTAAGCACATTTCATTCGCCGTGTAAAGTTTGATGCAAGTCATGACTCTGAAAAGAACGCACACCCTAATAAACAAAGTGCAAATGGTTTCTGTACCTGCGACTCTGTTCTGCTGTCAGGAACTACAGCATTACTGACGGCACCTGTACTAAATCCAATCCGCTGAGCAGGCTGCAGGTTCACCTTATCCTCCACACCTGCAGACAGGCCACACCCTCCTTTCCTCTCCAGCGGCGCCTGGAATGAGGTCTGATTGTGTGGAAACACATTCCCGACCTTCAAAACCTTCCTTCTCCTCCCTGCTTCAGGAAACTTTATCCCTGGGAGCCTCCTCCCCGACCACCAGCACAGCCAGCCCTGACTGAGGCTGCCCCCTGGCAGGTATAGTTCTCCCCAGCCCGCCTCCTACACTCGAACCTACCGACTGACAAAGGAGCAGGCCGAGGAATGGCAGTGAAAAAGTATTACCCAAAGAGTACAGATTTTATTTTTAGTAGCAACTGAAATGAAATTGTGTATATAGAAATATCCCAGAACCCCGCTTCTAGAGAACCCTGACCCAGTGGAAGACTGGGAGTCCAGGAAAGTACTGGTGAATTAAACAAGCCATTAACTCAAGATAATGCTGGTCCTTCAGGGTTGTGGGGTATACTGGTTTAATTTAACACATCGCCTGCTCAATCGAGCACAATGGAATTGTTCCAGGTCTTAAACAAACTGGTGATTTCAAGGGGAGTAACCAGGCAGTTACTAAATAAACTGCTGGACTGGGGGCTCTCCTGAGGTACTGAAAACCGCTGTGTGGTCCCGATCGCAGAATACACAGCGAACCCATCACCATTTAAATTACAGAGGAGTGTGCTAAACTTGTACTCAGGTAGTTTACAAGTCTATGCACAAAATAGTAATATACTCAGTTCTGCAGCAGGTTCCCAGGAAGTTGTGCAAAGCCCTCAGTCTCATTATAATTAATGCACTCTTGGTTTGCATGTATATCCCCGCAACAAGATGAGCCTGTGAACTCCCTTCAGATCTACAGCTTGTGAGCCATCTCTTTCAATAAAGCAGGATGCGAAAGGTGAGGACTTTCAACGCTGCACACACCCTCCCTTGGGGAACACTTTATTAAAATAAAAATGACTGGAAGGTTGCCGGTTCAAATCCCGCGGCCAGCAGAGGAATCCTACTCCATTGGGCCCCTGAGCAAGGCCCTTAACCCTAACTGCTCCAGGGGCGCCGTACAATGGCAGACCCTGCGCTCTGACCCCAAGCTTCTCCCTGTCTGTGTGTCTGGGGTATGCGAAAAGACGAATTCCTAATGCAAGAAATTGTATAGGGCTAATAAAGAAACATTATACATTATTATTATACTTTCTTCCCAGTTTCACCTTGGTAAGGCTTTGAAATTCATCACCGCACCGAGGGGGCAAAAATTCCTGACACAACTCAGAACAGCAGCATTCCACTCCACTGCAGTATATGCAGAGTCCTGCAGGGGGCACTGCGACACCACAGAGACTCCCTGCGCTGCGCTCGGCCATTAGGTCAGGCCTACTGAGTTTACGCCGATCGCAGGGGCAGCCGGTCAGGGAGGAGGAGGAGGACAGGATGCTTGGCACAGGGGATGCATACCAGCCGTTTCTGAATAAAACTTCACCTCCCATGTTGAAAGCCTTGGGTAACTGAAAGCCCTCAAGAACTAAAATAGCACGGGCTTCCCAGCATGCAGCAGTGCTGGCACAAAGGGAAGTTGTTTTTCTCCAACACAGCACCATCCCTCCCCCCACCCCAAAAATAAAAGCTTACCTTAGGAAACAAAGCTTCGCTTTATCTTCTGTTTCAGTCTCGTCACGAGCAGAGAAAACTATGAGACGCCTCTTCAGCGGACAAATCGGTAACAAAACCCGCCCTTGCCAATTTTCACTCCAGGGCACACCTGCACACACCTGAAAGCAGCCCAAGGTGGGCGTCTCTGCGCGTCCTCTCTCATTGGACAGGCCCATCGGCCGGGACTGGCTTCTTTCTACTTCTCCCCACCGACTCTGTGTCTCGCAGACAAAGGCCAGCTCTGAGCAAGAACACCTGCGCCAATTAGCCAATTATCACGCCACCAACGACCAGGAGGGAAGCCACAGCAGTTACGCAGATTCGTTTTACTTGGCATACAGGACAGTATCCCTTCGGCGGGGGTGAGTAAGCACTCCAGGGAGTGGGCTGGAGTTAAACCGATCAGCCTGCCCGCGGAGGCAGGCATCTGTTTTCGCTGCCAGTCTGGGAGCTCACTGTTCCTCCCCGGGCAGAGTGGCTCCCCTGGGAGAGCAGACTGGGACCAGTCAGCTCACTGACTCCGAGCCCCAGTCCCCACCCGTCAGTGGTTTCTCCTGCCTCCCCTGGAGCCCTGTACCCCCTGCACAGCGCCCACGCCACCCAGAGAAACCCTCGTGATCTGTGCTTGAAACTCCCTTGTAAAACCCTGTGACTCACAGGCGCTGACTGAGCACTTTCACAACCCGGTAACAGAGAGGCGGCTTTGTTTATTCTGGGCAAGACTTCTCCCACATCTAACTGGGATCCCTCACATTGCCTCCTGCGCCCCAACACACGTTCTCGCCCGCTGTTCTGCCCACTATCCCCTCCTCTTCTTGGGTCGCTCTAGCCCTGGGCATCTAGACGCCCGGGAATTTGATCACGTTGGGAATGTTGCAGGGCTGCAGGCTCAGAACGGAAGAGGCGTGTCTATGCCAGGCTGCACCCAACACTCGCTCAGCGTGCGTGAGGAAACCTGGCTCCGACGTGCAGCCAGGAGCTCCCATTTCAACCAGAAGGAATCACACCGCTGTACCTCCCAGCAAGAACAGCAAACAGCAGAGTCCCAGCAAAAGCCAATACATGTGTTGGTGAACTTCTACCGCCGCACCATCGAGAGTGTCAAAAACAAGACAAAGTGCAAACAGTGCATCAAGACAATGTACAAACAAACAGTAGACAATGTGCAAGTAAACATGTAGACAGTTTGAATGTAAACAATACAGACGTGTAAACAATGACTGGAGATGTGCAATAGATAAGAAATCATAAAGAGGCAGATGGTGATGGTGTAGGTGTGGTCCGAGATGACATGCTGGTAGGTTAACGGGCTTCAGTAAATGCCATTAGTGCCTGCGTGTCTGTTTGTCTCTGTGTGTGCACCCTGCGATAGCCTGGCATCCTGTCCAGGGTATCCCACCTTAAGCCCAGTGCTTCCTGGGACAGGCTCCAGCCCCCAGGACCCTGAATTGGAGAAGCAGTTGTGATGACGCGATAATCTCAGGGGGACTTTCCCATACAACTTCCGACTGTCTGGACTAATGCATAAGCGCAAGAAGAGCTACGCATTGTGTTTAAAATAGTTAATTAAGTGTGAATAATAGTCAGTCACCAGGGCAGGGCAGGATGTTTCTGCACAGAGCTTCTCCAGGCCGATACTGTATCTTAGTCTGGACGCATTTCAGAGTTCGCAGGGCAGGCACAAGCATGACATGGGAGTTTCCTCCTATCAGTGTCAGTCGCTAACACAGCAGTGCTGGGCAGAGAACCGAATCAGTGGAGAACAGTGGTCACCTGCCCTGGTCCTGGAGAGGGTCTCACAACCACAATCCCCTGATTTATTAAGATTAAGAGCATCATTCACGAGTCAGTGTTTTTTTGGGTCAAATGATCTCTAAACAACGGCACCTGAAAAACTATCACAGACTGCTCCGGGTCTTCGGGATTTGGCAATGGAGCTGGAGCCTACTGGAAAGGGGTTCTCCAGAAGCAGGTTAGGGGATCCCTGGTGTAGGAGATGTGTGTAACTTCAGCACAGGATGTGTCCCCCCCTGCCCCTCTGGTCTGTACCCACAAAGCCCCCTCCCATCGGCTCTGGGGGACAGGGCTGGCAGTTGACACTCCCTTATCTCGGACCCTCGGACCCCTCCTCTCTGTGTGACTCTGCAGTCCTGAAAGGGGCCTCCCTGTGCCGTCTGAGATTCCTGACACCAAGACAATGTGTTGCAGTATTGAGAAAGCGGGTCAGGGCACTGTCTACAGAGTCGTGGGAGCTGTGGTTTCCTGTAAACATGCCCGAATTACACAGTGCTGCTGCTCTTCTGTGACTCAACGGTACATTATCCCGCAGGACAGCCACTCAAAACTAGCTGATGACTGCTCAGAACATCCCCGTCACTCCTGCAGCAAGATCAGATGGCCGGATGTACAAGTGCCCTTAATGACAGAGCTGACAGCGCGTTTATTTCTGTGTCACAGTCTCCCAGACGGACCGGCAGGGGATGATAATTTCAGTTCTGTAATATTCCAGCAGCCGATCTGAAAAGATTCTCATCCCCGGGGCAGGTTTCACGACAACATCCCGTTTCGACACAGCAACAGGAGAGCACAACTACACGGAAGAAGTGCGAAGGCGAGAGAACTGGAGACGCGCAGCCCTTATTGAAAACCGCCTCCGTCTCATCCGGGCGGATCTCGGCAGATTTTGTTTTTCCTGGTTCTGGCCGATTCTCGTTCCCCGCCGGCCCGGGCGGACAGATGAACACAACCGCTCGCGACTCCCAGGTGCCGAGCGGAAGCGAGTGTAAGGCGGGCCGCGGAGACGCGGAGCTAATCCCTCCGTCTGTGCGCCAGTCTGAGTCACTCGGAAAGAGAGGCCGGCATCATCCACCGTTTCGCCGAACACAGATACCCAGAGGAGAGGGGGGGAAAGAACTCAAATTGGATGCAAATTAAAACTTAAGCCCCGCACAGTACATTTGCTAGGCTCCCCTGATTGCTGTTGATATCACTTCTGACTACAGAACAGGATTTTCACCCCTGCGTCGGTGGCAGCTCCCCCCTAAACAAAGGGTCCCCATCACATTTCACACCTATCAAACACGGTTAGGATTTAGAAAAGAAGTTAGCAGCTGCGCCGATACGTTTTCAAAAGCCACAGATTTGCTGCTGTGCTGCACTGATGGCGTGTGTGAGCCACAGGACTTGTACATACAGTTAAACTGCATTAGTGGGTTTTTCCTTCCTGCGTTTTGAATTGAACAGGTTTCGTTCAACTGTTTGGATACATGCTGTCCTTTCTATACCTGGCGACAGGAGGTATACAGTATATTCCCCTTTGACCAGCACCAACAGCAAGGTGCTCTCTTTGCTACAGCTGCTGTTTATAACGCGTTTTGATATGAGAGGATTTGAAAGCCAAGCACCCAACACAACTGCAGAATCCCCCCAAATCATCTGAGACTATATCCACAGCGCTTTGGAAAAGTATTCAGCAGGATGAGACACCCCTGGAGGAGTGTGACTTACGAACGACCTGGACACTTTGTTTAAAGAAAGAATGAGTCTTTTGAATCAATACCTGAATGGCTCACACCGAACACGTTCACGGGACCAAGAACCTAAATGTCACCAAAATCTGCAGAAAATTGCCAAACTGAAAATGTTAATTGCATAAATATTCACGCTCCTCTAATATGGCACGACTGAACGAGTTCAGGTGCGAGAAATGACTTTCAGATGTCGCAGAAGGTGCTGACGGCCCTATCGCTGTGCAGTCATAGCTGTGGGGCTGAATGCAGGTGCAAGGCTCTGTATGATGTGGGCGCAGACATGTCCCAGTATAAATGTGTACTGGAGGTGCACGCAGGGCCTAGGGTCTGCTCCTCCTCTCTTCTGGGCAGCCTGAGCTCAGCTCCCAAGTCTTCAGCAGGTGTTTGGCTGAAGTGGGAGCAGGGATACAGTAGCCCTGCCAACACCTCCCTCTCCAGAGATCTTACCGTCAGGCAGACCCGCGCGAACGCTCGGCCAGGCAGCTCCGGCTGGTCCTGATGGCACCAGGTCCTCGAGGAGGACAAGACCGGCGGCAACAGCACAGCCTGGTGACACCGCGGACCTCCCCACACACCCACCCAGAGCGGTACTTCATTCACCCGCCGATAGTTACTGTAGTGTGGGGCTGTACCGATCTACAAACGTACCCTCATTAGCGCGACAGTCAGCGGTGGCAATGGCCGCCGTGACCCACGGTGAAATGGATTTGATCACAGTACGACCGGACACTGGAATGGTGCGAGGACCTTAAGCGCCAAAAGAGAACGATATTCACAAACCCGCTTCAGTCAGCGGCCGTCCAAGTCTTGGATGAGCTTATCCAACTCCACCGTCCCGTTTGAAGTCCACACAATGGGAGGCGGGCTCTTGTTATATCCTACCGTCGGCTACGAAGGGCGGTAAACTCAATGCCCCGCGGTGCCCAGCGCTTGCACAATGAAGGACCATTCGCGGGGGGAAATTCCTCTTGTTAAGCCTCTTTCTGCAAACACCTTTCAAAACTCCCGATTGTCTCGAGCTCTACCCAAGAGCTAAAACAAACAGTGCTTGTGTAAAAGCTAAACAACATACACTATTGTTTGGCACCCGTGCATATTTGCGGAGCGAAATCCTAATGCTGCTTTAATCCCCTGACTCGGGTTCCCCACCATGAGAGCCCTCTCTCAAAGAGGTGGCCCCTACGGCGTCCAGCACGAGCACTGTCCTGCGACAGGCAGGTTACAGCCTTGTATTTTCAGAACCTTTCAAAACTCAAGCAAGACAGAGAATAAAAGGTTCTTGAACCAAATCATGAACTGTTTTCACTTAAAGGAAGAGGCACTGCTTAGACTTCACCGCTGTCCACGTTATGCACTTTTTTCACCCTGATGAGAAAAAAGGTCAAAAATCCATTTGATAAGAATCGCAATATTCTTTCAAACGGACGCTAAGTATACCAGCAGTTTCACTGGCCCTTCCTACTCATGCTGAAGTACTGCGTGTTTCTCTTATCGGGAGGCCCTCCTTCTTGAGGAAAACGTCTGGTGAGCAACGGATCTTGTGAATCTGAGTGGAGTTATTATTAGCCCACAGTAAAGACAGAACTGTCCCACTTCGACTCAAGGCCTGAACGTCCACATGAAACAGAGCACTGGGGACACTGCCCTCTGGTGAAGGCGAAGACCCCATGTTTACACCCGCAGTCCTGTCAGCTTGAGAAACATCCCCTCCCTCCTCCGCAGTGTAATCAAGACCCTGTTGTCCGGCACCAGGGCTGACCCACAGCAGGACTGCGCGGCCGAGCAGTGACCCAGAAGGGCAGGACTCGGCAGTGCTGGGAACAGCCAAGCAAAGTTGTTTTGAACTCTTACGTGACTGAGGGAGCTGAAAGCCTCTCTCTGCTCACAGTCACTCTGCACTGGAAAGACTCTGTTTGACGTCACCACTCAAAACAAAATATGCTGGGCCCACCCCTGATACCCAGGGGATGGTATCCTGAACTCCTTTTTTAAAAATTATTTTAAGAGCATAAGAGCCTGTTTGATAGTTAAGTCGTCGTTTCATGAAAGAAGCCAGGGTACCGGCTTCAACTGCATGGCTCGGTAGCTTGTTCCACACTCCCACAACTCTTTGTGTGAAGGTGAGCCTCCTGTCAAGATTGGAGGATCTCATCCAGCTGTTTCTTGAAAGACACCAGGGTATCCGCTTCCAGACCAAGGTGTGACATCTGATTCCACGCTTCCACAACACAATTTGTACTTTTCGAAAAGCTGTGGGAAGCTCCACACACGGTATAGGGCCTAAATTTATAATTTATAATTAACTAGAGGCACAGAATCATCCAAGGTGAAAACCTGCCAGATTATCTTGGGCCTGTCTGTGTGCTCTAACTGGCCACCCTCCCTTCTGTGCCCTGAAAGTCAGCCACCGGGACTGTGAAACAGCGTTTTCAAATTTCTGCACTGGCCGCAGGCAACACTTCTATTTTTAACGTTGTTTCCACATTTCGGTCAAAACAAATGGATTTAACGGGAAACTAAAACCGTTTTACAAAGAGTTTACAAAAAAGTAATCCGAAAACGGGTCCTCTCATCATGTAGAGCACTTGTGATCAGACAAACACTGTGTAATTAAACAGAATGGAAGTTATCTGGAAATAATTAAAAATCCACAGTATTTTGGCAGGCAGTTATGGGATGTATAGTGCTTAAAAAGCTATATTTCATAATTCTGGATAATTACCTGGACACACTTATTAAAGCGATGAAATTAACAACGATGTAAAAATGTAAAAAGCAGATTAACAAGTTTTTTTTTTTAAAACCCAGATTACAAATGACAAGAAAGCGGCTTTTGCTGCTAAATTAATTCCACTAGAAGGATGTTCTCAAACCGAGATGTGGGGAGCTCATCCACTGCTCATTTACAAACCAGCAATGTGCAGAACACAGCTGCCTCTAATCGCAAAACCAGAACAGAGGTTAAAGCAATTACACTCCCCCCCCCCCAAACAAACTGGTTTAATCTGGTTCAAAGCAAAGACGTTTGCTTGAGAGAGACAAACAGCCAGTGTCTGCATCAGATAACATGCCTCCTTCTTCTCAAGGTATTTATTATTTCATGTCAAGCCCAGGTATTTTGAAGGGATTTGAAAATGAAAATTAAACGCCACCCTTGCGCTGGTGCGATGGTATCTCTGATTGGCTGAGGTCTCAAACATTCAAACCTGAAACCCAGATGACAGTCTCCTGCTGCCAGTCCCTGAGATATCAGATCTTCCTCTCCTCACCCATGGGCAGCACGCAGGCACAGAGGTTAGCAGTGCTGCCTCACAGCATTGGGACCCGGGGTTCAGTCCTGGACCCGGGGTGGTGTGTGAGGGGAGTCTGTACGGTCTCCCCATATTCACATGGGTTTCCTCCCACAATGCAAAGACATACCGGTAGGTTATCTGGCCCTGGCGTGGCTGTGTGTGTCTGTCTGCCCTGTGATGGACTGGTTTCCCGTCCAGGCTGGCCCTGCCTTGTGCCCGCTGCTTGCTGGGATAGGCTCTGCCCCCCCTCCAGGGTGACCCCGTACTGGATAAAGCGGGTTGGAAAAGCCAAAGGATGTAGAGATTTCCTCATCCTCCTTTTCCCCAGGGTTCCAAGCCCGGCCTGTGCCGACCACAGACCTGTGATCCCTGAGAAGCTCTCCTGAGGCGCTGGAGCCCTGCTCTACAGAAGACTCCATGTTGCTGCAGTGCGGCCGTGTCCAGGTTCCTATATCAGGCTCAAGAAGGAGCGATGTGGAGGTGCGCTTCGGGGTTCTGCAATCTGGACGGGAGAACTGGGGGGTTCAGAAAGCTGCTGGGACACGGATGTTGGACCCCTGAGCAAGGGAATCCACTCGGGGCTGCCCCCAGTAGATGCCCTGCTGGCTACCCTCCAGGTCGACGGAGTAAATGAGAAATGGTTCTTCATCCCTCGCAACGGGCACAAGAAAACAAACCCAAATACCTTTTAAAAACACAAGGCATTTCCTCACTGGGGGAAACCGCATTAAAAAAAAAAAAGAACAGTGCTCCCCTGCAGTCAAAACCAGCTGGCCAGTATTTATTGGGTATTTTACATTCTGAAGGCCACACTGGGGCTCCCCCACCACAGTGGGAACTATACTACTCACAGAACGGTCCTGCCTCCAGCTCTCCAAACTCAGGAGCCAACAGCACACAGCGCTTACAAAGCCTTGTGGCCCACTAACGAGAAAACCAGACCCCCGTCTCCCTGCAGAGAGGCTGGGATTTTACACAACCTCCTCCTCTTAAAAGCAGCTGCTTGCAGAGATTGGAAAGGCGTGTTGAGGGATGATGTGTTAGACAAACCACTAGAAAACCAGCTGCAGAGGGGAGGCTGGAAGTTTCAGGGGAAACTGTGTGACCGCCGGGCAGCGAGGTGAGACGCAGACACAGGGAGGAGCGTTCTCGACAGGCGCTGTTAGTGAAGCCACGTACTGCCGAGAGACCCACAGCGCAGCGGATTCACTGCTTACCGACTTCCTGGCTTATCCTGGCTACTCTGTGGCCTCTAAAACAATTCCGGCTGGGAAATAAAATCAACGACGATGGGTTTGCAGAAAACGAGCACAGCAGACACAGATGCCTGTTTCTCTGTTGCGATTCAGAAAGCGCCTGGAAATAGATAATCTCTCTCCGTTTCTGGGAGTGGAGACTGCTCGAGAGTCGCAAACGATTATCTGATCAAAGCGCTGCCCTGGGAGAAACCCGGCGCGGTGTGGCTCCTGGCACAGCTTCGCCCCAGACCTGCCTGCCAAGATCCGAGCACAGCTCCTGGTGTGGATCCAGCGCTGGGTCTCTGAGCGCTTACTACCCTCCCCAGCCAGACCGCTTGCCTTTCTGAAAAGGTATTAAATTTAGGGGGTTCTTAAATGCAGATCTTACAGCCAGACGTTTTAATCGGGAGCAGATGGACGAGATCCTTCGACCACAGCAACCAAACGATGAGCACGAGCCAAGCTCCTTCTCTTCCTCCGGCTGCCACCCAGACCCTTCCTCAAGCTCCCCGGCCTCTTGATTGGAGCGGTTCGCTGGGGCCCTTCGTGCCGGGATCACGTAATCAAGAACAATTTCTATTCCAAGCCCCCCTCAGCCCTATTCCCTATTTACATAGGCCCCACCGGAGCCCTATTCACATCTTCATGGCCGCCGCGCTTTCCCAATAAAGCTCCGTGTCTCCGAGCTGCAGCCTGATGCGCTCCCGTTAGGTAGGAACGGGCTTCATGCTGTGGCCATTTACAGATCCAGCTTCAGGAAAGCACACACAAGCACTGTGCAGAAAAGGCTCCGGTGGGGCTCCTCAATGACTTTTGCTCAAGAGTGAGACATGGGTCACGCGGCATCGGTAACCTGCATGGCAAGCTTCACCTACAAAACATGCCAATGTGTACGAAATACAAACTGAAAGCATGGGGTAAACTACCTCACAGGTCACACTAATTCATCTTAATTACAGTATTACCATGCAGTTTTAGTCCATCACAAACCCTTTCACATCACTTTGTACCTGTTGGTATTCTTAGATAAGATCACTTTATTGGCCCTAGACAATTTCTTGCATTAGGAATTTGTCTTTTCGCATACCCACATGAGACACACAGACAGGGAGAGAAGCTTGGGGTCAGAGCGCAGGAGCAGCTGGGATTAAGGGCCTCGCTCAGGGGCCCAACGGAGTAGGATTCCTCTGCCGGCCGCGGGATTTGAACTGGCAACCTTCCACAGGCGCAGATCCTTAGCCACAGAGCGACTTCTCCGCCCTTTTCCGTCTTAAACTATCCAGGTGTGTCGTACAGGAAGGACTTCAGGTCTTTACCTGCATTTAAAGAAGGCGGTCTTTTCTAAGGAGACAGAGCTGATGACCAAGACAAAAGACTTATTTTTACTATCTTTTGCCTACTAGGTTACTCCTGTTCTGATTTCTTTTGACAGCGCAAGATCTGAAGACTAAGTTCAGTGATTCCAAAAACTTGAAAAAAGAGGAAGAAAATACTTAGGGAACTGATCTTAACCAGATTGCTGCAATAAATACAACTACAATAACAGAAGACTGATCCTGCAGGACTATAACTTGCCTTATACTATCAGAATCAAGGCAAGAATAGAAAGGACCCAAGACTCACTTGTTACTGACGACGTAAGAATGAAGAATTACTGGGGATTAATAATCAGTGCAATACTTAAGCCATAAATAAATGATCCATGATGGGTTTGCTAGGAAGCAGACTGGTAAAGCAACATTTTCACCATGTCAGCCTCATTTTAATAACTACTCTGTCTCACAAATATTACGAGACCCCCCCCAGTCCCGAAATGGAAGGATGTGGCAAAAATATGGCAGATTCTGCTCCGCATATAGTCGATATAGGAAGCGTCCTCTGAACTCTGTTTTATTAGTAAACGAGCAATAAAATCTCTCTGGATTAGTCAGAACACCATTAAATCAGTCACACTGCAGTTGAATAATACTGTATACTGCAAACAATAACGCAAAGAGAAAATAAATACAGTAAATTAACCCAGGTATTTAACAAAGCATTGAAATCCTTTTTTGCTACACAAACGTTTTCAACTCAAGGCCGGGATTTCCAGGTCAGCCATCCTCTATTGCTTTCACTAAACACAGATCTTCATAAGCATCCGTCCCTCCCCACCCTAATTATTCACACACAGGAGCTAATTAGACACGTCCTTGATACCAGAGGCTTAGGTGCAGCTCATTAAACTTCTATCAAAGCTTGAAGCTGCTAATCCGAAGAGGTCCGATATACAGGACTGCGTTCTCACAAGCAAAATCATCGCATCTTCAGATAAACTCAAGTCTGAGAGAGCAGCCGCCTGTCTGTGGGTCCACACCTCAGTTTTGAAATACAAATCATTTTAAGTCAGTTCAATAAAGCATTGCCAGGCAGGCACTGTCTTAAAGAGGTCCCTCCGACTACCCTCGCTCCGCGGGCTCGCATCCGGACACCGTCTGACCGCGCGCTCGCATCCGGACACCGTCTGACCACGCGTGCTCCGCGGGGCTCACACCCAGACACCGATCGACCACGCGCGCTCCGCGGGGCTCGCACATGGACCCCGTTTAACTCCTTGCACTCTACATGGTTCACATCTGGACACCAGCTTTGACTCCTGGACTTGCCCTTTGCCTGTCTTGCGCTCAGGGGCGTTTACATGAGGACAGTAGGCAAGAAGAAAGCTGCGATTCTTCAGTCCACAGCTGTCCCAGCACTCGACATAGTCCTCATTCGGATGTTACAGCTGTAATACCCGTGTGAGCCTGTAATACCCTGGTTTGGGACCCTGCCAGCTCCTTCAGCGTTGTCTCCTGGCCTCGCCCTTTGCCTGTCGCTCTCCAGCCTGGTGACAGCCGCCCCCACCCGGCCCAGCATGCACCATTACAATAACCAAACGCTTGATAAACCCTTCACACAGGTCACGTGTTTACAGAGCACAGGAGATGAGCTGGGCAGTAGGATATGAAGGGGTCTGTCTTCAGAAAGCTCTCTCTTTCTTCACACAAATCAGGTGCCTGGGCGCTGCTCTCCCAGGGTAAAGGGACAAGGGGTGTAACAAAAACTGAAAACGAAATGAGCACAAATTAAGCACGGAAATGGTCTGGCTCAGGCAAGGGGGAGAGGAGATTTTTTTTTTTAACATTTCTCTTGATTCAGATTTTATGCTTGGGCATGTTTCCCACTGAAACCACTTCTGATGTTCATGAAACTCTGGCTGTGGTGAAGTGTATCTTGGAAGCAGTACAGCCTTAAAAAAAAAAAAGCCCCCTGGAGGTTTTGATCCCAGTTACCAAATAGATCACAACCCTAGTCTGTGGCTCTACATACAGTTTATTCTTGCAACCTTTATCTCCTCATTCTGAGCATGAATGCACAGTGTTAACGAACCTCATCTCCCACACAATTCCTGTCTGACAAAGCGCTACGCAGGGCCCGATCGCAGCAGGCCGGTCCCCAAGTCCCAGAGGGGCCGAAGTGGGTCGCTGGCAGCTCTGCCCAGCCACAGCTGAGACACTCCGCATGACCTGCGCTCACAGAGGATTTCTCAGAGAGCTGCCCGCGAAATAGGGGCCTGACAGGATTAGCCCACATTTCCCGGACAAGGGGGTGCTTTTCCACCGCCATCACCTTTTACGACTGAAACTCGACGCCTGCGCCGTAACCAGACTGCAGTCACAGAAATAGCCCCGGCTGACTGAAATCTACAAGACACGGATCAGAGGAAAAGCTGCTTTATTTCAGCTTATCTAGACTGGTCCATAATCAAGAAATCAATAGCTCGTGAATATGAAATTCATGTCAGATCCACGGAAATTTAAAGGGTGGCTTCGGCTTCTGTGGAGGGGTGAAATCGCCAGGCAGGGAACCTGAAATGACTGGTTCCCACAAGCCCAGCATAAGCAAAGGTGGCTGTGTGCCCCACAGGAGCACTGATCCTCATGTAGGCCAGACACTGTGTTTTCATGGCAGGAGAGAAGCCTGCACAAGCACCAGCAGCACCCCAGCCAGGACCAGAGGACGTCTTCAGCTGGGGCTCAACACCAGACACACGGGGCACTGGGAGGGCACGGGGTTAAGGCATTAATAATGGCAAACTGAACAACAAAACTCCCGTGTAAAAGGGGGAACATTTTATTGAGGAACAGAGTCCCTTTTTTTGCCTAATTACTTAAGCTAGGATTATCTAAATACTTCACGCTTGATTTGCAGACAATTTCAAAGCTGGAGGGAGGAAAGCCTCTGATTCAACATGAACGAAGGGGAACAAACAGCCGGGCTCCTGTGAGGAAACGTCGTGGTGACACGCTCGCTGTGCTCTCGCCAGTTTCTGCTGACAGAGTCCCTCTGCCCACACGCCCACGTCTGTTTGTGTAAAACCTGTCACAGGCTATCAGCCCTGCTGTCCGGGAAGCTGAGTGACAGACTGAGAGCAGCCCGCCCGATTGTTCAAACGCCAGCCGCAGGGAAGGAGCAGGAGCACCCCCCCATCAAACTTGAGCATAACATACCTCTTCTGGGGCTCTCTACACCTACAAAGACAAAAGAACTAAATCTAACTGAACACACTCCTCTGCCAGCGTGGAGCTTCAGGGCTTAACATTTGTTTTGCAAGCAACACTTAGCCCACGAGTCTCACCGCTACTCAGGGATGGCCAGTTGGCTTCCTCCTTTTCTGTAATCTTTCTTCAGTCACTGGAGCCCGATTCTGGATCTCCCGAGAAAGATCTGGATTCACTCGCCCAAATCTGCAGATTTCCGACTCGCCCTCCTGAAAAACGTCTCCAGCCAGAGCTTTCGTGCACAAACTCGACTGAGGCCATGTCTGTCACATGCTGATTGCCGACAAGTCGGCATACAGTAGCCTTCTCATGTAAAGTCATCGCCCTCTCCTCTCAGTCCAGACAACTGTAACAACACACCATCGGAGGAGGAAAACTATTCTGTCTCGCCACAGTCTAAATCCAGCTCGTGTCCCCTAATAAGTAAGGACAAAGCCTGCAAACCAGAGGCCAGTGTGCCCATTTAGACTGTTCGGTTTGGCCTCGCTAACTGATTGAAATATTTAACCACCGGTCGAAGACAATATGAGTGGGCAGACTCCCACTGGCCCTTCTTAAAGCAGTGCCTCGTGTTCAGTTGAAAAAATGCTTCTCCTTTCGTTCCATCTGGTTCGTATCCAATACCTGGCAATAACAATCGCGCTGAACTCCTGATCCTTCCACGCAATCATCCCTGGAGGTAACTTTCCTAAGACCTCCTGATTAAAACTCAAATGGCAGAAGAATGGGTGTATATATATAGTTCAGGTGGGGAGCTGCGTCAGCATGCATAGGCTGCAAGGGAACAAGTAAGAGGGTTATTCCACGTTGAAAAGAGAAGAAAGGAAACAACTTTCGGCTGTGGAGCCTTCTTCAGGTGTGAGAAGAAGGCTCCATACACCTGAAGAAGGCTCCACGGCCGAAACACTGTTTTCTTTCTTCTGTTTTCAGCATGGAATAAAGCTATGACTTGTATATACTGCATATATTTGTTTTTGTTTGAGACTCTCCAGTTATTTGTGTTAGACGCATATAGCCAGTTGTGTACAGGAGCTGCCCTCTGAGCCTGAAAACAGGGCGCAATGCCACAACTTCCCTCAGGAGGCTGGGCTGGCCAGGCTGAGCTCTCCTGTTTCACAGCAGAAACCGGGGAACGTGGACAGCTGTGCACTGGCACGACAGAGTGGAGATGAGGCACTTTTAGGAATGTGGACCTGGAAGAAGGGATGAGGGCAGGGGAGTTCATCTGCTTGTTTGTTTTCGGAGGGGGGAGACTTAAACACTAAAATATTATGTGAAGCAGAGTGAAGATGTGCTCATTATAATGGTGTTTTCTCAACAGAAGAAGAGAGCAAGAGTGCGCCTCAAGTTCAGTGTCTTCCGCCCACAAGGATCTTAACAGCCAGACACCTTAAGCCAACACAGAGACGCAGGAAAGCACTTCAAGTGGTCACATTTAGTGGGGGGAAAAGGATCCAAGTTTATCTTAACTTCACATACCCTTTAACAGATTATAGACTGTTAAATAGTTCTTCTATCTTGACACCAGCTTGGTATTCTTCTGAGTTTGTGTAAACTGCGGATAGCACATCTAACAGCCTTGAAATCTGGTGCCAGATTTCATTTTTCAGCAAAACTACACTGTTCAATAAAAAGTAGTGCTCTCCTCCTGGTGGGGGAGGGAAATGATGGGGACACTATACTGTAAACAGGCGCCGTCCTTCGGATGAGACGTAAAACCGAGGTCCTGACTCTCTGTGGTCATTAAAAATCCCAGGGTGCTTCTCGAAAAGAGTAGGGGTGTAACCCCGGCATCCTGGCCAAATTTCCAATTGGCCCTTACCAATCATGGCCTCCTAATAATCCCCTTCTATGAATTGGCTACATTACTCTGCTCTCCTCCCCACTGATAGCTGATGTGTGGTGAGCGTTCTGGCGCACTATGGCTGCCGTCGCATCATCCAGGTGGGGCTACACATTGGTGGTGGTGGAGGGGAGTCCCCATTACCTGTAAAGAGCTTTGAGTGGAGTGTCCAGAAAAGCGCTATATAAGTGTAAGCAATTATTATTATTATTATTATTATTATTAAATGAGACTGGAGTGTTATTTTAAGCGATCACAAAACAATTATGGGACACAAAACACTGGGAATTGAGCACCTGGCTTAGATTAATAAGAGACATTTCCAAGCATGGAAGTCTTTGCCAAAATCACACTAGAAGGAAAAACAAGCTCTGGCCTCCATTGCCTGTACATTTTGTGGCTTACCGAAATAATGACTGCTTTTATTTTTATATTCCCGTCTTAAAAAGACAGTATTTGCTTTTTAAATATCACACGAGCAGAAAAGAATGGAATCCGATGACAAACAGCCCTGGGGTTCTAGTGAAATAAAAGATTCGATACAGCCAAATAACATCTCAATTCCTCCCACTGTCCATCCTACAGGTCACCCAGGATAAATATAGCCAGCGAAGTTCTTTTAGTTATTAATAATCTGACTCTTCGTTCTTATATCAGAAAGCTGAAAGAACATGGACAGGCAGTTCCCGGGAGCACGACCTACACCCGAAGAGTCCACTGCCTTTCTGTAATCTGTTATACTGAAACACACGTTCCCTCTCCCCGCCTTCTCTCAGTGCAGCATACTCCTGTCTTTGAGCAACACTATAGACGAGGGGCTGTGGAAGGCGTGTAAAAAACGTGTTGCTATAGAAATAAATTATTAACACAGTGACATAATGGTAACAGCTATGTGCCTGTTCACATGAAGCGGACGTTAGGTGTATCAAAATCATGATGATGACCATAACCTGAATTATGCCCCCATAAGGCTAGGGTAAAAATGGCTTGTTATAACAGCAGTAATAACATGCTAATAGGCCTGTTCACAGTTACAATAGAAACCTGTTATTACTGTGTTATTAGGGGGGAAAGTCGAAGCTGACCTGTAGCTCTGAACATGCTTTAATAGGACACACAACCATACTAGGTTTTTGAGGTTGATGCCAAGCTGTAAATGACCCTTGTGCTGATCTGTGCCACGGCTACAGGCCTGTTCTGAAAGAAAGATCAACACTCTTCTTCTTCTTGGGGGTATCTCCTAAAAGTCTTTTACCGCTTAACAGCCACTAAAGGACCAAAAAAAATAATAATTCTACAAGAACAAAAGAAAAACGTTCGTAACTAGTGGAGTCCACTCTGCCCAGAAAACACAAACAGAAGCTTCACTGAAGTGCATATCAAAGCCGAGTGGCGCTTCTTTACCCTAAGGGTTGCGGGAGTATGGAACAAGCTACCCAGCCACGCTGTTTCTGGCTTCTTTGAAGAAACGTCCGGATGAGGTCTTTGGATCAATTAGCGACTCGCTACCCAACGGGCCAGACAGGACAGGCGGGCCTCCTCTGGGTTGTAACCTTGAGTTCTTATGGCAGGCTTTTAAAACCCCCACTGCATTGAGGTCAGAGTTTAGGACGACCTTCGACCTTCGACCTTCACCAGCACAGGGGAAAAATAAACCAGGATAGAGCACCTCTCAGCACAGCCTGAGATCATGTGAAATGGTGCTGCGCTCTGGGCACACAGTATTACTTACCAGCTGGATGCCTTCGGTATTTCACGTGCCCAATCTCATCAGGACTCCTACACTACAGGTTACATGCTGCGGTCACGTTTCTGATGTAGGTATGTCTTACAAGACTACCCCCAACTGCGCATTAAAAGCAGATCTCATTCTGTCCCTGAAAACTAAATCGAATAAAAACAAATTATAGCTCCACAGCCCCTCTACAGCACTGCAGCTGTATGTACAATTTCTGCCATTAAAGTTCTCCGATGGCTCTGTAATTTAATTCAGATCCAGTAAAGCTAACTCAGCCCCACAGAAGGCTTTGTCCAAAGCCCTGCTATCGACAGGCTTTCTGCTCAGTTCCCCAGAAGGAAGATCAGAGCGTGGGGCTAAAATGCACTATTATTCTTAGTAAACCAGCTTCTGTACTGAAAGGCTATGAGCCTTGTGGGATCAGATTAGGTTTTGCTGCTGCATAAATGCAATATTTCGCCAAGCCGGTATCTTGCAGACAACGGGGATTATATCTCTCGCTCCTCTGTGTACCCAGAAACCAGATGCCCACATCGTCAAATAACGCCGCCTTTCAAAATACTTATGAGGCATTAAGTGTAAACAATGAGAGGCTTTTTAATCACATTCTGCTTTCCCTCTTAATTGGTGGAAACCACGTCTTTGCAGCTCATAACACTGCATAAACTCTTCAGATGGAATTGTCATTCCAAACTGCGGGAATTAAAAAAAAAAAAAGCTCATAACCACTTTGATCAGACAGGGCTGTTTGGATTAAAACCGATTCCAAGGAAGTTCTATTTAATCTCTTTACCAGCCTCCAAGCCAGCAGTGTGTGGAAGGACTCGTTCAGAGCAATCATGAGGGCAGAGCTGGCCTGAGCTACAGCAGGGCTGTGTGGCTCAGTCCTGCCTGTCCAGCATCTTCTGGGCTGTGGTCTAACCCAGTGAGTTGACTGGACAATGAATATCACAGACTTTTCTTAAGGTCTGAACCTGAGTACCCCAAAGTTACCTATGCTGTCCATCACTCCTGAGTCTGGTGAGAAGGACCCTATTTCACTTATGCTGGTAATTAAACACTTAGGCCTAGAACTATAACATGGAACCAATATCCTAGGTGGGAAAAAAATGAAACGAGGAATTTTATTTCAGCTCTCCGTTAATGGAACATCAACCTTTTTTGATGACGCATTTTATTTTTTCCATTTGTATTTTTTTTCCCCCGTCTGGCGGCGTCTTTCTATGATTTGCTTTGGGCTGCTCTTAAAAAAAAAAAGTTCAGGAATGCGCCCCTTCTCCGTGGGTCATGTCTAGAAACAAAACCTGCCAGTCACTCTTCTTTCTAGCCTTGCCCTGTTGTTTCGGATCAAAGGCAGGCGGGAATTCGCTGGGTCCATCTGCTGGATAAAAACACACACACAGAGACAGTGTCCCACGGAAACAGGCTGGCGCAACTCCAGGGCAGGTCAGTTTTCACTCCGTTTACACCTGAACGCTCCCCGCGGCGTAAATCCCGGATTATCTGGCGTCCCCTGGACAGCTAGATAAAATCGCGAAAGAATTTAACGCCTTTGTAACGCCATCACCTCCTCGGCGTCAGCAGAAACCGATATCTATCGCACCTGCACTGACGCTGGCGCTGTACCTGGAGACGGGCTCAACCGAAGAGTTTCCAGTTTCTCATTCTCGGCCAGTAGAGGGGTCTCGATAGGAGGATTCATACATTTATTCAATGACTTGCCATTCTTTTTTTGTTTTTGTTTTTAAACCAGAAACCCCTCCGAAGCCGATGACGGGGTTCCCACGGTGGCGTCTGAATGCACTTGGCTTTCACCCGTAAAATGCAATGCGATAGCGCTGGAAGCTTTTCTTCTGAAGCAATGTGTCCACAGAAAGACATTCAGAACAGAAATCCAGCTGTACTGCCACGTTTCCTGTGAGCTTAGGACGGGAGGTGTATTATATTTCCGTGTGAAATCAAATTCCCCGCAAAACGAATGTAAGAGCTTGTTTTTTTTTCCTGATAGAGACACACAAAGCACTACGCTGCCGGACATCTGTGCACGCCGTTCTCTGTACTGTTAAACTCAATCTGCGAAGGAGAAGCCATATCGAGCACTGGGACGTTATCTACTTGTACAAAACAACTGTCTGGATACAAGGGACGTTTTGTGACCGATGAGAAGAACGTTTTCCCTTACTCTCGCGTGCAACGGGCTTGTATACAAGGCATTACAGTCCTCCTGGATCAATCAATTACCAGTAGCGATGCTAATTCCGGAATCATCTCATGATCTTTCTAATTAAGACGCTCGCGTAGCGTTCATTTCTAACGCCCCGGTCCACGCTGACCACCGGGACAGACGGACTCGTCCCCCAGACCCACGCAGACCCTGTCAGCGTTCCGCGGCGAGTCCCTGCTGCAGCCACAGCGAGGCATCCTCGGACCCCACGCCACGCCAGCAGCAGGAAATCGTTCACGTTCTAACGCTGTTCCTGCGTCTCCGGCTTTCACCTGATGGGATGCCTGTTTACCCGTTAATTGGGGGAAACCACACCATTTAAACTGATAATTAAACGCACTGCACTTTGCATCCCATACTGGCATCACCATAATTATTATTAAAGAGAAACAAAGAGAACTTCGATGTGTGTGTGAACGTGATTTAGCAACCTACTTATTATTGTAACTCCACCAAACATTCAGCAGAAAAAACGAAGAACCAGAACACGTTCGGAGAGGGGACTCCTAAGCAGCGAACGATTATCGCACTAATTCACCGTGTCGGGAATAAACGTTTAATTAAGCACATTGTCAGACGAAGGGCTGCTATTTCTGAAGTTATTTTTCCTCCTGTTTGCACTGGAGGCGATTGCTCTGGCCTCTGGCCGCAGCACCGACTGCTTTTAGCGCCGCGAAGCCAGACGCTGTAAACCGCCTGCGTGGACTGGGGACTGGGGACTGGGGACTGCACCCTTGAGACCGGCCCCGCAAACGACCCGCTATTACAGGGAGCAGATTCGTCTTAATGGAACCACTTTAACTTTTTTTTCTTGCTTGCCCTTTCCTCATAATTTGCTTAAAGCGTCTGAATATTTGTTTAGGAAAAGCCGCGCCGGGCTGGAAACCGTCAGCTGACGCCGGCTCAAACTCAATTTCCCGGGAGAGCGGGTCTCACAGCTGCTTCCAGCGGGAGACCGGCCAGTCCCTTGCTTCGCAACACGAGGAATGAGGAAAGGGGTGAGGAGGAGGAGGAGAATAAGCGAGGGGAGGGATCAGATAGTCAGGGACCTGCAAATCCATTTTTCCTCAGTGTTCGATCCAACCAGCCTGAGTCGTGTCATTTACCAAACCGCTTTATACCGTACGGTGTGGCGGGAAGCTGTAGCCCACCCGGCAAGCCACGAGCGCAAGGCAGGGTTACACCACTGAGGGGCGCCAGTGCAAGCCAGTCCTACATGGGCACAATTTGGAGGCCACAGTACAGGCCGAGGGGGAAATTCGGCCCGGCCATCAGGATAACTCCCAACTCTTCTCGAGAAATGCTCAGGGAACTTTAATGACCCCTGAGAGTCAGGACCTCAGTTTAACTTCTCATCCGAAGGATGGCGCCCACTACAGTATAGTGTCCCCGTCACTATACTGGGGCATTAGGACCCACACAGACCGCAGGGTGACCAGCTTTAGACTCTTCTTAGGGCACTTCTCACTGTACTGATTGTATTGTATTGTATTATTACTATTGTATCATTCGTTAAACTGTGTCTGTGTTGTCTGTGTTAAGCTGCTGTTGCACTGCAATTTCCCTCGCGGGATCGATAAAGTATCCATCTATCGATCTTTAGGACTGAGAGTCAAGCGAGCGGACCGGCCCACACTCCTCCACTCGGACCGGGGCCCGCAGCCTCAAGGCACAAACCGCCTCGAACAAACAATCCACGTCTTTCTTCCCCACACCACCACCAACAGCCCAGAGCATGGAGGAGTGAAAAAGCACTCCGGCGCCAAGCCAGGCTTGAACACTGTTAACACCCCAGTCAAATTCCTGCCCGGGAACTGAACCTGGAGAGACCAGACTACGACTGAAAGACTTTTATAACAGGGACATTACTGGCATTCTCCCGGCCTTAAGACTTAAAACCTTATTTTCTCAACTAGGCACCACTTTCATACCCGATCTGCAGTGATCAGTGACAGGTTAATTCTCTAAACACGTTTACTGCTCTAAAACGAACACTGAAAACCACCCTGGCAACGCTGAGTCAGGGAAAGGGCATCTGAACAATGCGAACGATCGCACTATATTCTACTAGCCATGCTTAAGGCAAACGGCAGGTACACCAGGCACTGAAGCCACTGTAGCATGTTTCTTTCGGTAGGGGGAGCTCTCTTCTCTAAGAAGCAATGGCAGCCTTGCTCCGGTGAAGTCCTCGAGAACTCGGGTTTCTAGAACAGCGATCTCCACTCCCGACCCATGGAGCTCCTAATGCCTTCACTAAATCGCCTGTTAGGACCGGCCATGGCAATCAGAACCGTTTGCACTGCTCCAGTGTGTGCAGAGGAGAGCTCACAAACCACACGGAGGGCTGGTGGCTCTCCAGGACCAGAGGTCAGCAGCCCTGCTCTCGAAACACAGAGCTCTCGTGCGCTGGGTGGACATTAACTCCAGAAGTGTCAGAGCACAATCGGCACTTTGACTTCTCTGTTCCTACTAAATGACTAGTAATAATGTTATTAATACTCTCCCCCTCCCTCCTCGGACTCCCACGCCCTGCCTATTCAGCACTGTTTATCCCGGGAAGATTACAAAGCATTGAAGGCAATAATGCAGGCTGCACATGGAAAAGGCCCTGAAGGACTTAACAAGGGATCATGTCAAATGGCAGAGACTCAGGAGCGGCTCCCTTCTCCGTGTGTGTGTGTGTGTGTGAGAGAGTGTGTGAGAGCGTGTGTGTGTGTGTGTGTGTGAGAGAGTGTGTGAGAGCGTGTGTGTGTGTGTGTGTGTGAGAGAGTGTGTGAGAGCGTGTGTGTGTGTGTGTGTGAGAGAGTGTGTGAGAGCGTGTGTGTGTGTGTGTGTGTGAGAGAGTGTGTGAGAGCGTGTGTGTGTGTGTGTGTGTGTGTGAGAGAGTGTGTGAGAGCGTGTGTGTGTGTGTGTGTGTGTGAGAGAGTGTGTGAGAGCGTGTGTGTGTGTGTGTGTGTGTGAGAGAGTGTGTGAGAGCGTGTGTGTGTGTGTGTGTGTGTGAGAGAGTGTGTGAGAGCGTGTGTGTGTGTGTGTGTGTGTGTGAGAGAGTGTGTGAGAGCGTGTGTGTGTGTGTGTGTGTGTGAGAGAGTGTGTGAGAGCGTGTGTGTGTGTGTGTGTGTGTGTGAGAGAGTGTGTGAGAGCGTGTGTGTGTGTGTGTGTGTGAGAGAGTGTGTGAGAGCGTGTGTGTGTGTGTGTGTGAGAGAGTGTGTGAGAGCGTGTGTGTGTGTGTGTGTGTGTGTGAGAGAGTGTGTGAGAGCGTGTGTGTGTGTGTGTGTGTGAGAGCGTGTGTGTGTGTGTGTGTGTGAGAGAGTGTGTGAGAGCGTGTGTGTGTGTGTGTGTGTGTGAGAGAGTGTGTGAGAGCGTGTGTGTGTGTGTGTGTGAGAGAGTGTGTGAGAGCGTGTGTGAGAGCGTGTGTGTGTGTGTGTGTGTGAGAGAGTGTGTGAGAGCGTGTGTGTGTGTGTGAGAGAGTGTGAGAGAGAGTGTGTGTGTGTGAGAGAGAGTGTGAGAGAGAGTGTGTGTGTGTGAGAGAGTGTGAGAGAGAGTGTGAGAGTGTGTGAGAGCAGAGCCAGCCGTTCCCAGAACTCTGTTCCCGTCTCAATAAGAACCAGATGTGTTGGGGCTTGTTGAGGAATCCGGCTCTCCTGCCGGGGCGGCAGGGCTGTGCAGAGGCACAATTCCCTTTCTGCCCTCCCGCTCCGAGGAGCTCGTTCCGCAGCATTCCTGCCGGGGGGGGGGCGGCGTGGCGACGCCTGCCGAAGCCCGGGCTCGATCACACTAAAAAAGGAAAAACACCCGGTGCACGGCGACCGAGAAAAGCACAGACGTCCAGCCGGCGGGGAAGACGGCCAGCAGGAGGCTGTTTGCTCCGCGGTCTCGGAAGGCGCGCACACTCGGGGGCTCCAGGTTTTCAGCTCAAGCAGGGCAGAGGCCCAGCCAGGACGGGAAAGAGCCTCTCCTGCCTCGCTAGCTTCCTCAGCTCGTATCCGGTCGGAACGGAGCAACACGCTCCAGAAAAACCGAAACCGCGGAGACCTGGCTGAAGCATCAAACACAGAGCCCCCCCCCACCGACCCCTCGCTAACTCTTCATGACCCGGCGGCACACAGCGCAGACACAGCGAGCGGAGCCCCGGTCAGCTCCGTCCTGGCGTAAGTGGACAGAAACGGCCCTCCAAGCTGTCGGAACAGAGAATCGACTCATGAACGTACGCAGCCTTCCAAACCACAGGAGGCTGTTCAGCCCATCTAGCCCGTTTGGGAGTAAGTAGCTAATTGATCCAGCTGTTTCCTGAAGGAAGCCAGAGTATCGGCTTCAATAACACGGCTGGGTAGCTCGTTCCACACCACCACTACCCTTTGTGTACTGCAGGGCAAGGCAGGTATCAGAGGCCTTGTGGTGCTTTAGAATAAAGACACTAATATTCGCTTCTGCGGTTATTCCCATACAGCACTCTGAAAATGCAATGGTGCAAAAAAGGCACAACAGTACATAATATGTGTAGACCAAAATGCCAATCCACAGGACTAATGCTGTCAACGTCAATGGGTGTTGTTATATAAGATCTCATAGCATTAAAATGTTGTTTCACTTCCCATAAGCAGAGTACAGAAAGTCCGGTCTTGGGCACATTATGTAACTGTCGCATGGGGTTTGCGGAAGTTGATCTGGAAACAGTCCGAAGTGCAGGGCCTGCACGGGACCCTAATTAGTCAGTCTGCTGCTGAGGCTCTGACTAACAAGACTGGCTGCCAGCTGGTAACTGGTTCCCTAAATAAAGACGCAGGAGGCTTAAAGGACAATGTGCCCCTCATTCCTGGAAGAGAGCACAGGAATCTGAGGGGCCGGTATCTAGGGCAGACTTGGCGTCTGGTCTTGATCAGTGAGAAGGGTGTGTCTGTGACGAGCCCGAATCTCTGTAGTATTAGGTCATCGTTTGTAATGAACCCAACTCGGCCCTTTCAGAAGGTGGAGCTCAGGGGAGGCGTTCAGTCCAGGCCTGGCTACACTGGGCTTCGAGCAGCGAAAGGTTTGGAGGAAATGCAACAAGACAACCACCACCCCTGGTACTCAGGCCACACACACGTTTCTATTACCCTCAGGCGTGCCACTCACTCCGGGCACCAAGAAGAAACGCGCAGCTGGAGAACCCTGGGACGCGAAACGCCTGCAGGCAGAGCTTTCTGCCCGGAACAAAAACAAAGGGAATGTTTAACCAGGAACACGTTGGGTACGCAGGCTGCGACCGTCTTGTGCCCGACCGAGGGACGGGACAGGGGAACAAGGAAATGACTCCGGCTCGGCTTTCAGAAGTCCTTCACTCCGGTGGCTGTGGCCCTCACCGGGAAAGAGGAAAACCAGAAAGCGCCGACGGGTCCCCGTGTTCGAAAACGACGCACAGCTCTCCAGGCGCCACTGTGCGGAATACCTCAAGCATCCAAACGGGCTGCTGGGAACTCGCGCGCAGCTCGGGAGCCCTCTGCCAATCGGTTTTTGCCAAGCGACGTTTTGTACGGGAATAACGTCGGAATCCGAAACGCGGGTAAGCGCAGGTCAACGGCAAGGAACGTGCCGGAGCCAGACAGCGCCTCACCGCGTCGCCGACGCCTCCAGCGGCCTCCCCCGCAGCCCCAGCGGCCGGGGGCGGGACATCTTCCTTGGACAGGCCCACGCCTGCGGACGGGGGGGGGAGTCGACAGCCGGCTCTTTGTAAAGGGAACAGCGGGACGTTCGGACTGGACATCTGTTTTCACAGGTGCCGCACGGAAGCCCGATTATGGGGGGGGAAATGCGCGGCCCGTTGTTTACAAACCGCGTGGCGGTCGTCGGTTGCCGCGGTGGCAGCGCGCGGCGCTCGGCGGGCTGGGGAGCGCGCCGATAAAGGTCGGCGCACGAGCGTCCCAGAAACGCTCGCGGCTCGCTGGTAAGGGGGCACCCGTTTTGGCGTCCGGACGGCTGTGCGGGGGAGGAGTTGGACAGCGGAGGATGTTTTGCTTCAGAGGGGGAGAGGGAGAGAGAGAGAGAGCGAGAGAGAGAGAGAGAGAGACTGGTGGGGGTGGCGAGAAAAAAGCCACCAGAAACAAACTCCAATGAAAGGAGTCAAATAACTAACATATGGGAACAAGTTTTTTTTTAAGCCCTTATATCAAAACAATCCTGCAGAATGTTACATAAAAAGCCTGTAGACAAAATTCCAAAGCCATTGCCGTTCCCAAGCTTTTTCCCCGCACACAGGAAATAAGTGGGCAGCCGCTTTGGCACCAGAACAGTAGCTGGTACCCAAATCTACAATAAGCCGTGCTCCCATGGCAACAGCGGAGACTGCTTTCCCGCCGCGCTCACAGGCCCCGCCATGCTTTAATGCGAAACGACACCTTGCCGAAATTAATTTAGGTGCTGACAAAAAAAGGGAAGCGCTCGCAAAGGCGCAGCAAAATGGAAAAGTTCTGAACACAAATGGCCTTTTTTTTTTTTTTTTTTTTGGGGCCCAGAGCACCAGCAGAGGTTCCTGAAAGCTTCCTTCGGCAATTCCCAGGAGCGCAGCACAAGGGGAGCACGCCTGGAAAGATCTGGGGAGAGGGGATTTCGAGCCCCGGCCAGCTCCGCAGACGGTTCACACCGGCGGTTTGGAGGATCTTGTTGGCAAACGTTTCAGACCTTACCTTCCGTGAAGCAGCGAACCGCAGAAGACTAGCATTTCAGGCGTGGACAGGCAAACGGAACGTTTCTGTGCCAGTCCAAAAACACAGGATACAGCTAATGTCCCTTCCTGCAGACAAAGTTAATGAGAAATCTAACTATGTCCTCCTTCATGGCCAAGCAGCTGGTGAGAAGGCCCTTTATAATGTGCATTTTGCACCACAAACGTCTTGCTCCCTTCTCTCTGCAGAGGGTGATTCCTTTGAGAAACACGGGACCCCGTTTGTCTTAGATTCTCCACCAAACAACCCGGCAAAGATTTTTATTTGTAAAGACGATAATAAGCCCTTTCACTCTCTGCACTTAATAATCGGACACTTCACTGGATTCTGAGCAGATCAAGACTCCTGGAAAACATTACCTCTTCCTTTCCTGGTGAGAAGTAGAATAATTGTATAATATGGAGGGAACAGATATGAATAGACTCAATTCTCATGCTTGAAAACGTGAAAATGAAAACTGGTGAATCTGTATTACGAAAGGATTGTTGTGTGATGTCACCTGTATTTAGAATGGTATTATCTGTTCTCAAAAATAAAAGAAAGAAAAACGTTATTCTCTGTAAACGCAGTCTTTAAACAGCTAACGACCAGACCTGATGGCTTGGTTGTTTCATTTAGATCTCCCTAAGCTCTAAATCTTCCCCAATTGTAAAAAGATTTTACTTTATAATTCATTCCAATCATATAACAACAACAACTTAAAACCCAATGGGGGCAGACAAAATATCACCCAAACAAAACCCTCTGAAATAGGGAAGGCCACATCATGAGATTCTGTGACCCAACGTAGTGAGAGGGAACCCCAAAACTCAGTCTTAATAACACAAGTGTCAGGAGTTGCAATTCTGCCAAAACAAAAAACGATTCAGAAATGAAATTAAATGGATCACACGGTTCAAGTGAATTCTAAACTTACAAAAATCACATTGACAAGACCAGGCCTCTGCAACATGTTCTTGCAACAGAGAAAAATACTTTTGGCCCCTGTAACAGGAGTCAAAATGGGCTAGTAAGTAAAAATAAAGAGGATGCCATTTAAAAGGTCTTAGTTCATATGGAAGTAATCTTTAACTGGTCTTTCAAAGAATGAATTTCCACTTGAAACTAAAAAAAAAAAACAAGTTTCCTTAGGTTTAGGAAGACCTTGCTCACATTTTACATTTCACTGTGCCCACTGTCAGCCTGTGTCTTCAGCTCAGGCTCTGTACACAAATGCACAACCATGTGAATTTGGTTACAGCTGCAGACGCCAACCTTACGGCACATCCCAGCATGCCCTGCACCACTGCAAGAGCTCCGACGGACCGCACCACTCCCACAGATTCACCGGATCAGATACGGGATGCCTTTCCCCAATAGCTGAGAGCAATTAAAACCCAAAATGTCAATTTATCAATTTAACAAAATGCTCATTCTACTGACTTTCTTTAATGGCAAACACATGCCAATCGGAAATCTGAAAAAGGAGGAAGAAAAAATAGAAAAACCATTAAGTCTTATTTAATTTGGATGATTTCACTGTCCCCTAACCATGGAACTCACATTAGTGCTTAAACTTGAATGCACTATACAGGCAAGCTCTGTATACATGCTGTATGGCAAAGGCTACATCAAAATGACACGCGGATGTGTATCAAGAAGCATAAACAGTTGGAATTCCAGCAAGTTCAAGGCTGCGTCCGTCCAGGGGATTACTGCACGTTTCCTGTTCAATAACCTTGCAGTCTGCGTTCCAGGCTCATTTTCTCTCGGCTGCGACTGGGGTGCAGTCCAGGGTTGAAAAAAGGAGGCTATTTGTTACTAAAACAGGCTGTGAGGCCTAGGAGGAAAACTGCAATAACAGTACAGCTTGTGACAACAGCAGGTTGTCCCACTCTCGTTTGTACAGGTCAATAATAATGGTGGGAATGAGACATCGTTTTTTCCATGAGGTCAGCACAGAGTCCTCACCGTGATCCAGTTTGGAAGTCCTGAGACAGTGGGATAACGACTGCAGCTGCGCACACTGTACTTGATCCCAGTTTTAATTCCGGCACAGCACTGAGACACGAGAAAGCTTTTCTTTGTTCTTTGCAATACGAAAGGTGTGCTTTTGGAGAGAACTTTGGTGGTTTTTGTGTCCTAGATGATGTCCCTCAAGGAAAATTCAGAATGTTAATGCCTGCAAAATAGGCCGCAAGTTCCATTTAATTACCACATTTATAACCATCGGCTCATGAAATCTGGAGTGTGGTTTTCCAGTAGTGCTTAGCATGATTCATTTGTTTATATGGACTGAAAGCATCTAATTCTCAGCTGATCATTTTGAAAGCACCTGATTCTGTACCCCTCGTCATGAAAATGTAAATCGCACCCCACTGCCGGGGTTTTCCAATCAGGACGTCCACATGAGAGTCTCCGTACATCCTCGGTGCGACAAAGCGACAAGGCTGAAAAAGCCAGCGGTCCTGTGACTGACAGGGATCGGGCTTCATGTCCAACACCCCACTGGCAAAGAACAGCCGCTCCACAATGCCTCACACGTGACGGGTCTATTTTCAGGTTCGTCGTTCATCACTCTGGGCACCGCGTTTCAGATAAAGAAATCTAGGCGTGCAGAAAGTGTTAGATACTTTAAAACTAAAAAAAAAAAGTCTCCTTTATCCACAGTCCAACTTTAGTAAACACAATTTTTTTCCAATAGCAGTTTAGCACTATAAACCTTTGAAGGCACTGCCAATGTATTCCTATTTTGTGCAGCAAACCCAAGCATTTATTTCAAAGTCCCTCTTTCTTCTGCTCAATATTTTACTGTTTAAAGAAACCTGCTGGACTTGCAGGTACAGGTGCCTACCTATCTTAACTTGACATTCCCCACTCTGTAAATGCTCACTATCCGGACAGATTGCGGGCCTGTGCTCTCTCTCTCTCTCTCCCCCCCTGACCTTGATGCGTCTTCGGAGGTGTCCGGCCTCCGCCATCCGCGCCAGCGCAGTGTGACCGACCGCCGGGGCGGCGCCGCGGCTGGCGGCGCGCCAGGGCCTCGACAGCTGGCACGGCCGCCCTCCGCCGCGCCGACAAACAGCGCGGCTTGCGATTTCTCTCCCGAGATAACCGCGAGAAGAGAGGGGGAGAGGGAGAGAGCGGTGGCTGATTGCGCGGCTCCGGCTCCGCTCCCCGGCTAATTAACGCGCTTTGTTTTTCTTCACAGGGAAGGCTCACTTTCAGAAGTCTCTCTGCTGCTCATTAAGCTAACAGCTTAGGCGAAGGGAGCTTCAGTGCTCATTACCGACGCGACAGTGCGAGAAAAAGGAAGAGGTGCACTTTTAATGGTTACTGGAGAGCCGCCGTCATTCTTCCTCGCAGGTAACAGAAGAGAGCTCAGACTGCAGGTCTGAGGACGGATTTCCATGGGGGCTCCGAGCGCGGATCGTTCTGCCTAGTGAAACCACAGCCCTGTCAAACCAGGCTGAGTGGAGACCTACAGACCAGAAGCTACTCTGCCCATTTAGCCCACACGGTAGCTTGGTCCATGCTCCTACGACTCCTGAAGAGGGTGTCCACTGGCCTTCTCTGGTTTGTGTTCCAACTGTTGATCCTGAAGAGGTTCTCTGGGGTGATTGTCAGTGCTTCTGAAGATTTTGAATACCTGCATCAGGACCCCTAATTGCAGTCTTGTCCATTCAAGCTGGACCCTATGTCCTGCCTGTGTCGGACAGCCTCTTCAGCCCCAGACGGCCCGGTGGCTCTCCTCTGGAACGATTCCAGCACACTTGAGTCTGACCCAGACTGCCGTCAAATCATTTGAGGACGTAATTGTGAACGCAGTTAAAAGTCGCACACTGATACTAGAAAATACTTCATTTTCATGCAGAAATATCACCAAGGGAACAGATTACCAAGCCACGCTGCGGAGGCGGAAGTATTGGGATCTTCAAAACTGGCCTCGACGGGACCGCAGGATCGCTCGGCCGATCGGTAAGAGAAACGCCAGGGTGCAGAGGGGCCTCTCTGAGCTGTCCTCTGATCAGATCTCCTCTCCACCTTTGCTCTGTGTCACCTCTGGTTTTAAAAAGCACACCATCTCGGCACTTGTTGAACACTTATCCAAACGCTTCCCAAGAAAACAGCTCTCTCATCCACATGCAACGCACATGGAACAGCGTGGAAAAACACTTGGGAAAAATAAGCCCTTAGAGAGAGCTCAGAAATTATGCTTAATTTTGTCTGACTCAAGTCCTCGGAGCGAGAGTCTGATTTGTAATTTCAGCATTCTAGAGAAATTTGCGGCTTTTGCACACACAAAAAAGTTTGAATTCTGAAAAACACGGCAAGCTCATTTCACACACCTTTAACAAAGATAACCGTGAGAAATGAGGAGCAGAATAGCAATTAAAGATAAACACCCCCTTAGAATAAAAATAATTAACTTTGTACAACTCCGTGGTTTTAAAGTACAAACCCTTATCCGTGCGCTGGAGAATCTCCCTGTAAACTGCGCAGGCAAGTGTCTCAGGAATACTCAGTATCCCTGTATCATCATTTCACAACTGTCCCAGTAAACAGCTGTTGCCAATTGCAAAAAGGCTTCCAAGAACTATTTCTTACAAGAACAGTGAATGCTTGGGTTAATCATGAACATATTTCACCCCAGTGATCACCAACAAAGAAATCAATAGTGTGCTTTATGCTATGGAAGCCAAGTTTGATATCAAATATTATTCGTATAGAAAAGACCACATTAGACACAAGAAGAGATGTTATTTCTGCACCAATTGACTAGAGAATTGTAGTGGATGTTGGCACCCATCAACTATAAAGTTGTCAAAACCAAGCTAATAATAATTTGAGTAATAATTCGCACCTCTGTTATATAAGATTTAACCATTTATCCATTTTTTTTAAAGTTTTATCCATCACAGGGCACACACGGACACACACACACTCACACGCCCCGGACATGACAGCAGTCCATCACAGGGCACACACGGACACACACACACTCACACGCCCCGGACATGACAGCAGTCCATCACAGGGCACACACGGACACACACACACTCACACGCCCTGGACATGACAGCAGTCCATCACAGGGCATACACAGACACACACGACAACAGGACCAAAATTCCCAGAAGCTAATTAGCCTACCGGCATGTCTTTGGACTGTGGGAGGAAACCAGCGCACCTGGAGGAAATCTACACAAACGCGTGAAGAACATACAAACTCCACACAGACAGCCCCTGGCCAATGCTAACCACTATTCCACTGTGCTGCCCGATATACGTTTATGAACATGATAAACTAGAGGACTGTCTGCATGCAAACATGATTATGAAAGAGTCAATACAGAGTTGGAAAAGGTCAAGTAAAAGTTACTTGAACAAGTACCAACAATAATTGATATAAACAGATCATATGATATAGTGTATTTATATATTCAAAAGGCTTTTACTAAAACTTAATCAAAGATTAAAGTCTCAAATTGCAAGAGTAAGCATTCGAGGAAATCTGTAAGGTTTAAGAACTGATTGATGGATATTAAATTGGGATGATGTAATTAGAGGAGTACCACAGGGATCTGTACTAGGACCACTGGTTTTCCTAATTCACATCGATAATCTGGTTTCTGGTAGTTTGTAAACTAGTCAACAGTCAATGAAATGAGAGGTTTGCACTGCATAAGCTTCAAAGGAGATACAAAATAAAGACATCTGACACTGGACATTTAAATGTAGACAGAGCCAGAGTGTTGCATACAGGCAACCTATACAAACTATACATCAAGACAGGTAACTGAGTTTGAAGAAGCTAATTAGAAAGACTTAGGAGTTTATAATGATTTATTGTCTGGAGAATGTGTGGAGAAAATAGCAAACAAAATGCTAAGATGTATAGATAAAGGTTTAGAATTTAAATCAAGGTATATTATGTCAAAATTGTACCATGCACTAATAAGACCTTGTTTGGAATATCACATACAACTTTGGTCATATCAGCTGTAATATCCCAGTTCTGCTCACATGGTTTCATAAGGCACTGTGTGAGGAATAATGGCACGATCGGTTTTCTACGTCACTAGGTCAGGCTCCGGTACTTCATTGTCCACAACTGATCTGATCAGATTAGATAACAGAGGCGTTACCCGATTGTTAGTTTCTTCAGTTACTTAGAGTGGCGATCCACTTTTAATTCTTAAAGAGCGCCACTCGAAAAGCCTTCAATGAAAAAAAAAGGCAGGACTGCTTGGCAGTTCAGAGATGTTTTTCACGCTTCAGTTTTACTTAATGTTTGCAGCGAAATGAACTCGGCCATTCGATTTTCAACCCAGCATTGCCAGTGCTCCATGATCCTCTTCTCTCGGTGCTTGTGGCCCCGGGGAACAGGAAGGTCAGGGGCCTTGTCTTTTATTTTTGGAGGGTGAATAGCACAACTCCAGAGGGCTTTCAGAGCAGCATCTCCTGCAGCCACTTCCTGCCTTAATTACATGGCCGCGCGACCCAACAGCACCGTCCCCCACCACTGCCACGAAACCCCCCGTTTGTAGAAAATCAGATAAGGGAACGTGCATGATTAAGTGAATGTAAACCCACGTGCACACCCATTTCAGCTCTAACCTCATTTCAAGTCATGAGCACATAAATGGTTAATCGAATAACTGTCCAGCATGAAAGGCTAGGAGACATACTGCTTTTAAACACACAATTACTTTGGGTACCTTTACTGCTCTCATAAAGGAAATAAAAGTCTAGAAATCCACAGACTTTATGTGTGGGCTAGCTAGCGTCTATGAGCCGATCTGCAGCTTCACAGCAAAGGCCCTGCTGGAGTCTGTGACACCCTCCAATCGGTCGCTTTCGCTGGGAGCAATATTGAATTTTCAGCTGAAGCTTTACAATAACCTAACAGGGAAGGCAAGAAACTCTGATAATATCAGTGTGGGGTTTTTTTTGTTGCCATATCTCAAATCTCTTTCCCAGTCTTTTAGGACGAGCTCTGGAATTGGTTCCACACTGGTTACCAATGGCAACAGAAGTCGATCAAGCCGGGTAGAGGTTAACATCTGGTTCTGCTCAGGATTCTTCAGATTCCTGGCAAGTCTGCTTCACGTTACAGAGGGCCCTAGCTGTCCAGGAGCACAGTTAAGGGGAAAACAAGCGCTGCAAATGATTGAAGAGTGAATTCAAAGAACATGAGGCCTAATTCCAGAGGGAATTTAAGGAAAAACATTCCCCAAGAAATCCCTGAACAGCCTGGTACAGAATTCCTCCCCTACACGACATTACACCCCACTGAAGTTTAACAGATAATCCTTAAAGACCTTTAGGCCTGGCAATATTACCAGCTGGTAATCAGCTTTTTCATACTCAACACGAGACATCTCGGGGCGGTTTCAGTGAATTCATGCAGGGGATTTCACAATCCGAGGTCATGGTAACCCAGAACAGAGCCCCTCTCCTTGAGCCCTTCGGTGGAGTGAGCTTGTATCCAAGAGACATTCCAGAGGTTTAGGAATACAGTGGTGCTAGAAAGGGTTATGTTTCTAAATAGGGCAGGGCCACCCAAACGCACACCTGCTTGTCCTCCCATTGATTGACACTCCTGACTCTAATCATCCCCTTAGCTGAACTGATAATCCTAGAGGTTCCCATACTTTTTTCCTGCAAAGACATTTAATGTTGGATCTTTTTTCATCAATAAATGAATGAAAGTATATCTTTTTGTGTTATTCGTTTCATGGGGTTCTCTTTCTCTCTTTTTATGACTCAGATGAAGATCTGATCGCATTTTAGGCCAGATTCATGCAGAAAACTCTAAAGGGTTCACAGGCTTTCTAGCACCACTGTAAGGTCTTAAAAAAAACAGTCAAAAGCTCAGAACAGCTAGCAGCCGTTTTGAAATCAGGACAGAGTGCCTGAGAAAATCACGTCATCGCCTTCGCAGCACGAAAGTCAGGAAAGGTAGAAGCCAGCAGGAAAAGTTATCCCGGGTTCTGTCTGGGCCCAGAAAGAAAACCGCAGCCCTGAAACCCCATCTCCTAGCGCAGCCGCCTCTCCCTGGAGGTCTGCGTTGTCCGAGAGTCTCTGCGCGTTACGTGGAGCACGCAGATGTTCCAGAATGACTCAGAAGGCCGGGTGTCGCGCCACTGCCAGCAAATTCTGTCGACAGGCCTGACGCTCCATGCTCCTACCGCTGGAGCCAGACAAAGGCCAGGGAGCCTCCGAGGAAGAATCCTATCCCAGGTGAAAAGACATTCAAGGCCAGGCCTCTCTGCGCATACCATGACATCACACCAGCTGAGAGCTAAAACATTTTGTATGCATTGGTGAGGTTTGTTTTTCCCCACAGAAACGTTCATAGTGATCAGTATTGTCATAATTATGTTACCTGTGAGAAGACATTAGAATATACTGCAGATCGCGCTGGACAAGACCCTGTCTACAGTGCCCTACCAGTGGAAAGAGTTCCGATTCAAGTGTCTCGGTGCGTCCACACTGAAGTAACGTGGCCAATTTACTGAGGCTTAACGGGCACAAACGCTATCGAAACGGTTTACTTACAGCCCCCTGTCTGAGCCAGGAGACCCCAGCTGATTAACAAGCTGTGACTGAAACGTTTCCTCTACGCTTAATGATAATACGATATTTGTATTACTGGAGCTCTAAAAACACGCCACAGCTGTGAGAAATAAACTATTTCTGCAGGGCCCTTTGCGGGGGGGAGCCTTCATGCAGAAATCTACAGAATCCTCAACATAAAGATCAAACCTCTAAACCATTAAAAGCCGTTTCTGAGTAGCCCTGCTCTTGACCAGCTGCTGAAAGGCAAGAACCCGAGAGCGCCCCCCCGAGGCGCTCGGCTGCCCCTGCACACTACTAACTGCGGAGCGGACACTAGCCCGGCGTGGCGCGGTTCACACGTCTAGTCCGAATCCGAAGCAAGTATCGCGCTCTCATGACCCGAAGTATGTTCAAGTCACTGGCGTTGTAAGGGGCTTTGCAGTGCATGCAAATTTCCACCCATTAACAGGATCCCATCACTTCTCTGGAGAGTGTCATCCTTCGTTTCTGCAGATGGTTTCCATCGTGCTGCGCTGCCAAGCTCCCATCCAAGACTCGCGAAGGATGTGACTATCTGCAGGAATGCAGCACATTCGGGTCTGTTTTTTTTGTAATTTTGTTGGAATATTTGACATTAAAGGCAGCTGAATGTTTCTGGCGCACTGGGCATTTATTTTTCTTAAGAAGAACGCGCTGTTCTTACGGTGACAAAGGTCGACCATTTTTTTTTTCAGCCCGGTCTGCCGTTGTGCTGCGTGGTGCGGAGAGCACAGGACCCAGGTGAAACCCCTCTCCTACCGTCTCAATCAATACCGGGAGACGATTTATACACGTTTGGTCTTTTTCTGGGGGGGGGGGGCGTGTTACGGTGAGATCCTGCGCAAAGTTGCGCTGCACAAAATAGTGCCTCATCGCGATTCTGGCTTGAGAAAGGTTAGACAAAATCTAAGTGCAGTGGAAAAAAGGGGGTTTCGTTAACTGCGCGAACTACTCCTCATCCGATAAGCGTCTCCTTTTTTTAAGAGCGTCATATTAAATGTTTGACATTTCCTGGCTGGCTTCGCCGTTTTTAAAAGATTCATTCTCGGGCGCGTCAGCGTTACAGCAATTATCTTTTGGTGTGGCCCCTGACTCACGTTACCAGCGAAGAAGCAGTGTGTTACAAAAAAAAGGCAACGTGAGCTTTTTACCTCAAATGGACAAAGAAAAAGCGAATTATGACACTCCTGAAGTATTTCCTGGGCCCGGCTGTCGGAGCGGGACTGAGCTCAGCCTGGCCTCCAGGCCCGGCCGCAGGAGGCTGAAACACATTCAGCATTACCAGCTTGGACGCACACGGGGGGCAAATGAGATGCTGGAAGGCTTCACGGTTCTTTTCTTCAGACAGGAACGAGGGAAATAGGATAGACACAGAAGGGGTTTTATTTCGCGTTCAGGAAGCCTCCCACCCCTCCACCGTTCGAGGTTTTCTGTTCGGATACAGTGATGCAAACTGTCATCTTTTCTCTTGTGAAACATTTCAACTGAACTGGAACACTGACACCGCGGATCTTGGAGAGGAAACCATCCGGCTTTTCAGTAGCAAGCTGACCCAAGGACCTCATTCAGTTGTTTCTTAAAAGACACCAGGGTATCAGCTTCAACAGCATCAGCACTTGGCTACTTGTTCCACACTCCCACCACTCTTTGTGTAAAGAAGGCCCTCCTGTCCTCTTTTGTTTTAAACGCACTTCCGCAGGTTCCGCTTGAGAACATGTTTGCAACACCCTACGATGCCATGATTAGGAGAGATATACCATAAACAGGGGGCGCTGAGGGGATGGGGGTGTTATTAGTTTAAGGATCCGTAAAGTCTGAAATAATTTAAATACATACAGTCCTGGAGGGAAAAGAAAATAAGCAGAAGAACAAAAATGGACTTAAGCCAAGAATGCCCCCCTCCATCCCATCCTGGGAGTCCTGTCAGACTTCCTTTCTGTTTATAAGGAAATGAAACCTGATAATTCACCGTGGTGGTAATAACACAGTCTCATTATTTCCACTCTCCGAGAGAAATTATTAGTTTCTGCGGGTTTCTCATAGGGGTTAAATGGGAGGAACCTCACACTTAATAAAGAAAAGGTTCATTAATTCCGGGGCAAAATCAATACAGAACTGAGACGCACAGAAATACGCCCTCGGCCATCGCGGTTCCACAGCCTTTCTTCATTACTATTATTTTTTCATTTTTTTGAAGGGTAACCAGACACAATCCGAAAGCGTACGCGAAAGGAAATGATTTTGTTTCTGCTCTCGGAAACTCGGGGGGGGGGGCTTCGTTTGCAGAGACGATTCACTAGCTGGGTCGCTACCACATCGCCCTGGGGACGCCGCTGAAAGAAACATCAAGAGCCGCGCTCCTGCTCCGAGCGCCGCTTAATAACTCGAGATGAATGAAACCGTCTTGAGATCGGGGTGCTACTTAAAAGGGAAACGCATGGCGTCAGAATTGACCTGAAATCTGACACCTCCCGCCCCTATAAACTACTTTTTTTGTTGTTGTTGTTCTGGGCTAAGCTGTCAAAACAGCATAAAGGAAGGTGTTCCATTTTATTTGTTTTTCTTTCATCTTCATCCGTTGGCTTTGTGGGAACACGATTTTACAGGAGTAAAAAAAAATGATGCAGTGAAGCCTATCCCCCTTTTGGGCTACAATAATTTTCTCAAAGGCCTTTTAAAAAAAAAACACACAACACACTGAGCCAGCGCTGAAATGGGAGTCAGCAAGTCCTGGGGAACAGGGATGGGAACTGGAGGCCAGAGGCTCCTGGGAGCTGACTCCTGCTAACCCGATGCTGCATGGAAGCTATCCCGGCGATCCACTTGGGATCACGAGCAGATCTCATCGTCTCCCGCTTCCCACTGAGTGCTCCACCAAAATAAGAAAATGTGCCGGAGAGCCTTATCCAGACTCATCGCGACAGGCTGTGCTTCGATATTCCCAGTTTGGGAACGAGAGAGGTGGGACACGCTCGGGAGAGAACGTAATGGCTTTGCTGGAACGGATTTAAATCTGATTTAAGGATCAGCTGCAGAGCCAGGAAAAAAAACAAATTCTGAAAACGCTCGCTCCCTGCAATATTAAAGCTATTTTTAATATAGTATTAATAAAGTATTATATGTACTGATGAATGAGCCGCGAGACGTGGCTCAAACTAGTTTTCATTCCCCCCCAGTCTGAGCCTGCTGTTGTCTCCTCCAAGCCCGTCTCCTCTTTTGAGTCAGCTTGCAGTGCTGCTGGGTGCGTTTCAATCAGCGCCCCTTTCAGAGCCGGCGTTACAGCACGGAAGGCGCCGAGACCGACCTCGCGTCCCAGAAAGGGGTTCGGCGAAGGCCCAGCGAAATTCGTCAAAGGGAAGGTACCAACGGGAGAGGCAGGAACATTTTTCTTGGGGCATAAAAAAATCCCCTGGGATGACCCCGCCTGACAAGCGATGAGCCTCAAATCCACAGGGCCAGGATTCGTGAAAGAAGGAAGAGAGCCCACTGAAAGAAAGAAAGGAAAGAAAAGAAAAAGAAAGAGCCTTTCTAGGTGCTGCAGGAGATCTTCGCCCTGCCAGGTGAAGCTGGTGAATTCCAACCCCCCCCTCCGCCAGCGGGGCCTCAAACACGCTCGGCACTCTGGTCTTGACAGGAGGACAATGGCCGCGAGCAGAGCGAGGCAGGCCGGCTAATTACTGCCACCCTCCTTTCACAGCGCGGGCAACGGCAGAGAGGAGAATATGCAGAATCACAAAGAAAAATGCTTAAAAAAAAACCCAGCCCTGAAGCCGGAGCTGGTGGACGATGCTGGCCACCGTCCAAGAGGAGCGGAGCGTGGCCATCCCGCCGAGCGCACCTTCCAGCTGGGGCGGGGGGAGAGGAAGTGGCTCTGGGTCCTTCCTGCACAGAGCGACTTACTGGGAGAGGCCCCGGGTCCGAGCACACGGGGCCCCTGGCTGGCTGGTTAACCCTGCCTCTGCTCTGCGTAGCCCTGTCCCCTGGGGAAACTGGAGAGACGCGTCCGGGCTGGACGGCGCAGGTGATCATCGCGATGGGGGCTCTTGGATAGCCCCCCCTGAGGGAGCTGAGCTGCCTTTGTGTTGGCAAATCACACTCACACTCTCACACACACACACTCTCACACACACACGCGCTGAAGCCTGCGAGCCTGAGCTTGTCCTGCGCAGGCAGTTCGAACTCCTCACGCCCCCCTGGGGACCCGGCGCCCCCACTTCGCAGTTTCCAGTTTCCAGCGCTGTGGGGCCAGTTCGGCCCCGGCCGCCAAGTCCCGAGGAAAAGTCGGATGGCAGCAAGGCTGCAGCCCGCGATCCTTTGAGCGAGCGGAGTGGGACCGCTGGCGAGCAAGGCGTGGTTGCTGGGGCAGCTCGAAGATCCCTGCGTCATACAGACCCCCCCCACACGGCGGATCACACTCGCGGGGGGCTAGAGGGCACATCCATCACGCCGTTTCCACAAGTCCTGCTTTGTTGTTCTACACACACAGCGCCGGAGGGAGACAAACCACCCCATCACAAAAAGAAAGGATCAGCCGGGAAGTATTTTACAAGAATATGGGACATTTCAAGAAGACGCATCGAGTAACGCAAGCGGGGGCTCTGTGGCTCAGGATCTGCGCCTGGGGCTGGAAGGTTGCCGGTTCAAATCCTGCAGCCGGCAGAGGAATCCTACTCCGTTGGGCCCCTGAGCAAGGCCCTTATGTTCATGTTCACGCACAGCACGGAGTAATTTATCACTGACTATTCCAACCTGCCTGAGGTCAGACGGACGCCTTCGGCGGTTCCTATTGAAAAAGCAGCCTGGTGCCATCCATCACTCGGTTTGATACAGCAGGGCGGCACTCTCCCTGCAGAGACAGGCCGGACTCTGAAGGACAGAGCCGACTCACACGTGCAGAGATACGAGGCCGGGCTGCCGCCTGCACAGTGCTAGGAGCTCAGAGGGCAGAGCCCGCGGCTGGCACCCGCGCCCCCGCGCTGCGACTGGGCATCTTCCTTACCCACTGTCCCGGGACACCACGGACCTCGAGGCCTTGCGAGGAGCCCCCCGCACAACTCCCCCCAAACCCAGGGGGAGGGCGCGGGCGAACGTGGGCCCAGGGCGACTGCTTTCCATTTTCAAGCTCGGGCCGATCGGCAGTTCCCCCTGGGGCAGGGAAAAAGGCACCTCAGCGGGAGCGAACACTTAAAATACTTCTACTGCAAGGGCGGGTTCATTCGGCCCCCTCTGGGCCACATAACCAGTGTAGAAGTAGAAACAGTGTGTGTGTTTTTAATGGCCTCTTACTACAGCTTCTTTTTGTAAAGCGAGGAGGGCTTGGGAAGGGGGTAGAAAAATCTGTCAAATGCTTAAGTGGGAACATTACTGCGACAAATGAGAACGACTCCGATTCCAGATGTTCTATGAAAAATAAACCGGGAGACGTTAATGGTTCTCTGCGTCTTCCACGGGCTGCCCTGTGAGAAACAGGAAGGTGGGGGATGGGGGCTGCTACCCTGTACTGCAATGAGAAGTACTAACAAATGAGGCTGAGTCCCAAACTGCAGTTACCAGGGTCTCAGGCCAACACTGGGGGCTGTGCTTTGACAGTCAAATCCAGGCTCAAGCATTTTTAGAAACAACAACAACCACTCCGCGTGGGAGTTCAGTCAGCATTTGTCAATTTCTTACACACTGTCCACAAGAGCTGTTGTTTCTACACTAGCTTGCTACACTCGCTACACTAACTTATTTTGTGAAGCAGCTACCTCCTGCAGGCTAGGGCACTATTCTTTGCTCCAGGTATAACTCATCTCATTCAGGAGTGAGACACTGTTCCAGGGCCGTTCCGGGGTGGGAGGACCTGAGCAGTAAATGAGAGTCAGATAATACAATGGTGAAAGACCCCCCCGACATGCGAAAAAAAGAAAATGTAGTGGGTTTTTTTTCCTGTTTTTACACAAAGGATTGTGGGTGTATGGAACAAGCTGCTGCACCACACTGTTAAAGCCTGGTATTTAAGCAGCGATCCTCTGTTCAATTAGCGACCCGCAACCAAACATCCGTAGCCTCTCGCGTTCTTATGTAAAGAACAACAGCCTTGAAGTTCGGTTTATTCATTTCAAAGCAGGAACTGACACGCCGTCTCCAGTCAGTCTTCAGGTCTCCAGGCAGCTCTCTCTCTCTCTCTCTCCCTCTCCCCCACCGCCAGCTCTGGCACGAACACACCCTGTCACTCACGTCTGTGGCCTGCCTGTCAAGACCTGCTGAGCTGGACTGCCTCGCGGGCCCCTGACGTCAGCCTGCCTCCGCCGGGGCCTCAGCGGGGACCAGCGCTGGCTCTTGACCTCTGACCTCCGACCGGAGCCCGGGAGTCTGAATGACAAGGAACTGGAAAGCACCTGAACAGACGACGCACGTTTGGAGTGCTAATGTTCCTTTGGAGGGGTAAAGCACGGCTTTATACGATATCAGAGAGTTAACTCAGCATTTAAGAGTCCCGCAGAGCAGCGCCATTTAACAGTCTCTGTGCGCGCAGAGTTCTAAAGACACGCTGAAAACTTCCCGTTTTTCTGCCACGCCTCTTCCCAGATATTCACAACCAAAGGACAGGTGCTGTCCGACACGCTCCTTTGATTTTTTTTAAGCGCCCATTTTCGACATCCAGGAAGTTAGTTCTGGAAAACCCTGGCCAGCAGGGCCCAAATTCCCCTGCGCTCTTCCAGGAATGAGAACGGGAGAGCACCATGCCAAGGCCGCCTGTGTTGGCTCACCGGGGAATGTCCCAGCCTCCTCCTCCTGCACCCTCAGCGCAGACCGAACAGCGGCATCAGAATGTGGTTTTTTCCCCAGCTAATCCAGACTAGCACACATCTGGGAAAAGCTCTTCTCTGGCACAGTTCTTCTCAGACTTAACGGTATTATGGGTGCTTAAAAAAATCTGCATTACTAAGGGGTCAAAAATGTTGATTATTCTATGGTGTACAAGTTCTGTCTGGTGTGCAATTCATCCAACTCCAAAATTCAGTCTTGGACGATTTACAGCAGAAAAAGCCGTAACGGATGTCCATATGATTTCAATTTTGAAGTACTACAGTATTGTCCACTGGCGGAAGAACACTCAACAATAACTAAAGATTAAAGCCAGTGACGGAATCGGAGCTGCACTGCACATTTGTGTATTTATAAACCATCCACAGCGGCCCTTCAGAAGCTGAAAAGTCCCTAGGAGCACAAAATCTTCAATCCTATGAGAAGGCTGATAAGGCAAACAATACTTGCTAGAGGTTCTTGCAGAAATGGATAGAAGACCTCAGAGGTCACAATGCAAAAACGTATGCAATAATAGAAGAGAAAGAATTGCTCTTTCACAAAATTGCTCACTATCAGAAATCAAATCTCAGCTTTTATAGGTAGTAGATTGGAAAAGATCTCCCAAAGAACTGTTTTTGCTGTAGGGCTGGTAAATTCTGCCGACGTGTTCCAAGTGACACTCGTCAGCCCCTGCAAATTCGATTCCTCGATGTTCCCCAATGCAAGCCATCAGGCATCAGTGACGCAGGAAGAAAAGCAAATGCTGTAAGGATCTGTCGTTGGCATTAAACCGGTAGTGCAGAATGTGGAACTCTGAAGAGAGAAGAAACCTCCCATTTGCAACTCGGACACAACGAGGTGACAAAGCACTTGTAGCTTTTCACTAAAACTGCAACCCCTACCTGTCCTATCCAGCATGGGCAGCGCCGTAGAGGAACGTGATGCGTCGATGGGTCAGCATTTTACAACTTCTAAAATTCACTAGATGGCCAGGGAGGTGCTGTCTGTGAGGGTCATGGCTCTCCTCCGATCAGCTTGTCCCCTCCAGTAGGGGCAGTGCTGTCTGTGAGGGTCATGGCTCTCCTCCGATCAGCTTGTACCCTCCAGTAGGGGCAGTGCTGTCTGTGAGGGTCATGGCTCTCCTCCAATCAGCTTGTACCCTCCAGTAGGGGCAGTGCTGTCTGTGAGGGTCATGGCTCTCCTCCAATCAGCTTGTACCCTCCAGTAGGGGCAATGCTGTCTGTGAGGGTCATGGCTCTCCTCTGATCAGCTTGTCCCCTCCAGTAGGGGCAGTGCTGTCTGTGAGGGACAAGCCTTTCCTCCAATCATTACTGATCCTCCAGTGGGGGGGGTGGGTGCCGCCTGTGAGGGATGTGCTTCTCCTCCAATCAACACTGATCCTCCAGTAGGGAGCAAGCAGTCCCCACACTTCCTCATGCTCACCCAAGTGTGTTCAAGGGGTTCCTAGTTGCAAACCAAGATGTGGGGGGAAAAAAAACGCAGCTGGCGATTTTTAATTGTGTACAACACCAGCTGTTTCACATGTACATTCTTTCAGTAGCCGAATAAGGGATTAATTAATCCATTAAGGGTTCACTAGCATTCTACTGAAGCGCTCTTGACTTTTAAATTTCCATGGTCTTGCTGGCGGGCAATCGAAACCATCACAAGAAAACGTCACCTTTGATCACGCATATTGAGGTCAGGCAAACTGTCCTAATCTCACCCAGGCGGCGGCATGCCCGCTCAATTAATACTGCCCCAAAACAAAGAGCACACCTCAAACATATCCATGTTCCTAGCTTCAGCACCTCCAGCACGCTGCTGTGTGCTCCAGCTCTCAAAAAGGGATCTTATTCCGGAGAGAGACAGCGAGAGCGTGACAGACACAGAGTTAATGAGAGAGGATATCGGGAAGGAGATGCTCTCCGCTGTGCACCATCTGGCAGAGATGTGGTGGATAAGCAGCGACAGCAGCAAACCCCCTTGGAAACATTTGGTCGGCAGCACTCTGCCACAGCGGCTCTTAACGCTAAGCATTGTCAGGGAATTGGGGATTTAAACGTGGATATTTTAAACCAGATCCTTAACGCTTGTACCGACAGATTCTTAAGATGTGTCAGCGTGGAATCTCTCGGCAGATTTTCAGAGCGGTCATTTCCCCCCGTTTGCTCACAGGGCGTGCCAAAGGAGGGTTCGTTCTTGTTGGGAACAAAGTGTTTAAAAGAGGGGTGCGATCTCCTGCACATTTGTGCATGAGAGAGAGGGAATGGAGATCCCGAGGGACTGGGCTGAACAGGGATGAGCCTGTTACTTTATCGTGGTGATAACCGATGCCATCGAAGAGTGGGGTTTTGTCTCGAGAAGGGAGATCTACGTGGTGCGAGTGCGAGTCCGACCTCTCCGATTTGCGCATTGCTCCTACCTTATAACTAATAATCAAAACCGCACCTGCAGTTTGTCCCCACTGTAAGAAGAAAACGTCTTATGATCGGGAGATGAGAATTGTTTTTCTCTTTTGGTACCGAGTCAACGCCCGCATCACAACATGCCCTCGTAGTTCACCTCGACAGTCACTGGGATTTATTCTCGGCCCCCAGGATCGCACTCTCCCCTCTCCGCCTCCACCCCTCTTGCGAACGGAGCCCGACTTCCCGCCGTTCACGACCGGGTCCGAGATGAACCACATACAGCTCAGACCCTCTCGCCCCGGAGCAGGGAAGCTGGCGAGACCTCCAGCGCCAGGTTATTGACTTCCTCCTTGGGTGCCTTGCTCGTTTTCGGTGGATTTTCAGAATATTATGCGGCATCGTCCTCCACCCCCGAGACCTTCAAAGCAGCTCGCGCGTTAAATTCGAAAGCCATCTGCCTCTGTTTGTGAAGTGATATCGCCAGCCTTCAGGTAGATGTGGCCCACGAGGCGTCTTGGCAAAACAAAAAATCTTGAGCGAGGAAACAAAAAGTTTCTCTTTTCGACTTGAAAGAGGCCTGGAGCCTGTGGGCCAGACAGCTCCGGTGTACGTGCTGCTGTGATCTCATCGCGAGCCGCGGCCTGCTCAGAGCAGACACAGTGCCAGGAGGCTGCTCTCAGGAGAGTGGGTGGCCAGGAACGCAGTCTCTTGGGTAGCAAGAGGGGGTGAGAGGGGGGGGGGTAGGGCCGTGATCAAAGCAAGGCCTTTCTGCACCAGGCCACGGTTGGCTGGTGTGACAGACACGATCACGATGAGGGGGAAGAGCGTCGCAGGGCAAAGAGGCTGGAGGGAATAACTAAAATAAGTGACTCCGTCAGAACCTGGCGCACCAGGGTTGTGCATAAAAACAATACACAAAAACGATTTTTCACGATTTTCTCCACAGAAGACACAAACATTTAACAAGATTGGAAAGGGACACAAAACAGAGGATGAAGAGAAATTAACTCTTCTGAAGACTCTACAGTAGTCCTCAATATCAGCAGTGAAACATGAACCACAGCACAGAGCAAGTGCATTTAAATCTGAGAAACAGGAGGCACTTCTTTACACAAAGGGGTGTGGGAGTGTGGAACAAGCTGCCCAGCCATGCTGTTGAAGCTGATACCCTGGCTTCTTTCAAGAAACAGCCCAATGAGATCCTTCAGTCAGGACAGGAGGCACATTTTTACACTAAGGGCTGTGGGAGTGTGGAACAAGCTGCCCAGCCATGCTGTTGAAACTGATACTCTGGCTTCTTTCAGGGAACAGCTGCATGAGATCCTCAGATCAGTTAGCTACGAACTACTAAACAAACTAGATGGGCAGAATGGCCTCCTGGCGTTCCTGCATTCTGTAGTTATGTCATTAAGTACAATATAAGCTAAGGCAGGAATACAGGACACCGGAGTCTACCAGGGGCTCCTGTCAGAGACGAGTACAGGATGCAGTGACTGTAATGTCTGAGATCGCAATCGGAGCGTGCCAAAAGAATTAATATTGCAATGTGACTCAGGATTGAAAATTATTATTTTGGACCCAGAGCAGACCGATTTGCATAATCAAGTTAGTCTAATTAGGAGACTAGCTAAATGAATTTGCTCTCTCTTTCCTCCAGACCTCAATAAACGCCATTGTCCGCATCTTATTAAAGAGCGCGGATTCCTCTACAGTTCCCGCGTCGGCCAAAACTAATTAGGCAGAGCAGATGGGTTTCGGGAACAGTCTGCCGCTGACACCAGCCGAGGGCAGCGCCAGGCAGGCCGGTCGGCGGGAGCCTCCAGGATCAGATGCCACTCGGCACAGAAGCCTCCTAAAAACATCCTCAGCCACCAGTAATGAAAGACATGACATCTGCAACCCGAACCTGACATTGTGACACCGACCTGGGCGATGAACCAGACTTTGTGAGGGTGAACCCCTGCCAGGACTCCTACCGTACCCCCGTACCCCGATTCGGGGCTCCGGAGGTGACGAGGCCCCGCGTAGGCGGAGCCGTCCGGGGGAGTGGCTCTGTGGGTCGGATCCTGGCCCGGGGAGCAGAGCAGAACCACGCTGCTCACGCTGGCGACCCGGATCCGTCAGGCTGCCGTCCAGTCAGTCGCTGGGGTCCTGTCTGGGAACCCGGGCAGTGCGGATTTCTCCCGGTCCGGCGACGCAGAGGAGATGTCCGCTCCAAGCCGGCAAGAGACCCGCGGCCGGATCTCCTGCCGTCCTGACACAAACTCCACCCAACAGGAGCACGAGGCTCTGCCTGGCGAAGACAGAGGCTCAGCTCTAAACCACAGGGCCGGACAGCAGTCACGCACGCGCGCCGGCGGTGGCGTTCAGGTGGATGAGGAGGTCTGGGTTCGGATCGCCCCGCTGGGGGGTTTGAGGGACGGCGGTCGAGACGAGGCCCCAAGTGGCACACGGCCCTCTGGGTAAGGCAAAGAGAAGCCGCCGCCGCACAGACAGCGGCCCCAAGTAATCAGAGCGATTTCACGGAGGCCGCTCAGGACACAGTGATTTCCCCTCCCTGTGCCACCCGCGCCGCTGCAGAGACCACCTGCTCACGCGGCCCAGCTGTCTGAGCCCCACCTGCCCGAGCAGCTCCTGATCAGGGATTATACGCGTCCTGGAAATCTGGTCCTCTCTGCTATCTACAGGAACTGGGGGCCAGCGGCCATGAGTCTCTGGGCTGCTGGGGGGTTGTGGGTTCGAATCTCAGCAAGGTGATCACCTGGGTTGTTTCAGTACAAGGCTCCGCTGTGTGAAAGGGAACCACCGCAAGTTGCTTTGGCTACGAAAAGCATCAGCCAGACAGAAAGAATAAATGCGAACTTCTTCCCCGTGTCCACATACTCTTTTCACGACGGGGGTAATCCAGACACCCAGGATGCCCTGTAAATGGGGTTTCAATTAAAATAATTAAATGTATAACTGAATTAATACATATTCATTTTTTAATTATTCCTCCATTTTCAGGCATCTAGAAAATGAGGGCGCACACACACACACACACACACACACACACACACACACACACACACACACACCAGGGCCACTCTTCTCAGAGAACAGTTAACCTACCCGCATGTCTTTGGACTGTGGGAGGAAACCGGAGCACCTGAAGGAAACCCACATGAACACACACAGAACAGACAAACTCCACACAGACAGCACCCCAGGAACTGAACCCAGACAATGCTAACCACTGCGTGCTGCCGTATGTAAGCTTATGAAAACGATAGACTAGAGGATCACTTGCGTGCAGCTAAGATTACAAGGGACAATCCATATAACGCAATCCTAACCACTGCTCCACCCAATACTTCATCACTTGAACAGAAATGTTCTGATGTTATGTCTAAATTAGAAAAGGCCATTGCCGTACACGTGACCATTCAGTACCAGAGAAATCAACGGGTTTTTAATCCCAGCAGATCTTTCCAATGCTGTGAGATCCCCGTGTCTGTTCTCCAGTACAGTACCAACCAGACCTGGTTAAGGAAACTGGCTCTCTGCGGCGCCTCCTAGCCCACAGCCAGCCAGCCAATTCAAGGGTTAAACGCAAAAGTAAAAAGAGACAAACCTCTGCTTAGTCACGGCAGCTTAGTTCAGAGGCTTACGGCTTTAAAATGAACTGCAACAATGGAAGGGGTGTGCTCAACCAAGCCTCGGCAGAACACAGAGGGCAAGTACAAAACTCCAGGCAATTTTCACTCCGAGCTCTTCCTGGATGTGCCAACGTGTGGAGACGCAGGGAGCTCAGCAGTGTGAAAATTCTTCTAATTGAAGAAGCAAAAACTCCGATCTCGAAGGGTGAGGGGGATTGCTTTGTGTGAATTTCGAATCAATTTTTCACAAATGACTTCCTCGCAGGACGCAAAAATAAAAACATAGGTAATGAGCGAGGATCCGAAGCTAGATTTCTTTAACGCCCAAAAAATCCCGTTTGTGAAATGTGGCACCAAGACCAACTCCATTCCTCCCTAGATAATTGATAACAGCCGAACCTAGCTGCCTGGTGCAAGGAGATCAATACTGATCAGCGGGGTGATTTGTGCTGTGGCTGTGTTTGAACTCTGGGACAGCTGCTCTTTGGCCTGTCTGGGTGGGCCTGCCGCATTCCTGACAGAAACGGCAGAAAGCAGGCACCTCACAACGGCTTAGGACAACAAACGCACAACAAAAATGACATCAGCTCCTCCCAGGCCTCATGCGACTCTGTGGGTGCGACCAAACAAGTCCAAAAGCAAATTAAAAGCTGCATTTCTGCAAAAGAAGCCAAGCAGAAGTACTTTCTTCCTCGTTTTTTAACATTTCGATTAATATACACAACCCATGGGTGGCACAGTGGTACAGAGGTTAGCATCGTCGCCACACAGTACTGGGGCCCTGGGCCCAGGTCCTGGGGTGCTATCCGTGTGGAGTTTGTATGGTCTCCCCAAATTCACATGGGTTACCTCCGGGTGCCACACATGCTAATAGGTATTTTTGCTTCTGGGAAAACTGGCTCTGGTGCAAGTGTGTGTGAGTGTGCTTGCGGACATAGGCTCTGGCTCCCCATCACCCTGAATTGGAAAAGCAGGTCGAAAAGGAATGGATGGGTAAAAGGTCCATATCATATGGACATCAGTTTTGCTGCATTGATTTATATTTAACTTTTAAGGTTCAGATCAGTCCGCTTGAAAATGCGGACCTGCACCACAAATAGCTGTGTAAGTAGCAACATGAAATATTAGTAACGCTTCTGTGTTGTGCAATAAGTTATAAAAACCTTTCACACAAGCAGCGAACCTCCTCCACCCACAGATTACTCCTCAGTGAAAGACACTGACCACATGTGTTGTTAAAGGGCACGTTCATGTGCAATGCAGAGCAGAATGACTCGAGAATTCAACCACACCAGTCCCCGAAGCGATTTATCAGACAAAACCTTCGCTACGAGCTCCCATTCCGTCCCACAGACAATAAGACATGCACGTTTTCCAAACAGTATGAAGAACCCAGCCTACTGTGCTACACTTGTAGCATGTATACAATTAAGTTCAAAGAAAACTGAATCAGGAACTTTTAGTATTGGAAAAAGCTGTCCAAATGCAGCTCATCTTGTTGTTAGTAGCTTCTTGAAGGAAGTCAGGGTGTTGGCTTCAACAAGGTGGCAGCTTGTTCCATACTTCCACAACCCTTTGTGTAAAGCAGGTTCTCCTGTCCTCAGTTACCAATTCACAGAAGGTAGCTGGTTCCGCTTCGCTGGTATGATTCCAGGTCAGTCATATCTTTTGTGGTGATGAAAAGTATGCATAATATTCTTAATGAGGTCTTACTGTGGAATAATAACATAACCTCCTTTAATTTAAGTTTGACATTTTAGTTGCATTTCATGCCATTCTGCTTTCCTATTTATTGATTGAAATTGACACTACTGTCAATAGTATCTAGAAGTAATGCAGCATATAAAGTAAAGTAAATGACAGATCTACATAAACCAATTTGGTGTTGTTCTTGAAGCTCACTGTATAATTAGAGATAAGCCCATCTTATAATTGCAGTTTGCATATATTTTACAAATAGACCACTCTGTATTTCACCAGTCTTGAATTTTATCTAAATCTTTTTCAAATTTCCTTTGCAGCTTCTGCAGTGTTTGCCAATTCTCCTTGTTTGCTGTCAGCACACCTAAAAAAAACTAGTTTCGTCCCAGAAACTAGATCATGAAGTAATTCAAGAGCAGTGGTCATAACACAGATCTCGGAGGTACTCCTATAATTACATCACCCCAATTGGAGCATTCACCCCATATCTGTATGGCTTCATATTCATTAATCAAGAGTGTTCTCAGTCCACAGTCTATTTTACCCATTTTCTTTGAGACAATTCTGAATGCTGGAAAAGTGGACGCCTTTATTTCCTGCCTCATGGAAATAGTAACCAAAGTTAATCTAATGAAAAGGATCCAATTTACATACAATTACAAATCAGCATTTAAGGCAAAAAAAGAAAAGCCCTAGAAGCAACTATAAAAACAGACTCGCCTGTGATAAGACACTTGAAGGTTACTGTAGTTCCACATAAATCTTATGACACCAGCTCAGCAACTGTAGTCACCAACTTCAAATTTAATTTTCCACTACGCATTTAATTCAACTGCGAAACACCCTAATTAGACTCTCCACCTTTCTATTAATGAAATTTTTCATAATGTGTACAGCAGTGAAAATAACTGTTTCACTGAAGCCATTTTAATGAAAAAAATATATACCCTCAAGGCAGTGAAAAATTCCAGACTTTGCAGAGAGATTTATAGCAAACATTTTCTCTGTGTTCACAGTAAATGAGAACAGTGGATAATTACATTCGCCTTTCAAGTCCATTTTTATAAAGAAAGGAGAAACTCTTCAACAAAATACCCGAGGTGGAAAAACAATCCTAGCCCTGCATTAGCTACATGACCAGTTGCAACAATTTTAGACAAAGCAGATCGGGATGAAAGAGCAAAATGATAAAAAACATTCACTCTCAATACCTGTCCTGGCCAATTCAGGCTCCTGGAGAGCCAGCACCTCACCTGGCAGATGACAGGCACACAGCAGGACACACCAGGACAGGACGCCAGACCCACACAGGGCACAGGGTACAGGGCACAGACAGGGGACTGTTTTACCCACACCGCATGTCTTTAGACCAAGGGTTCCCAATTCCTGCCCAGCTCAAATATCTCATCAAAGCCTTAAACGAACTAAAGAGTGGCCTGACTGGACTATCCGTAATTGGGATTTTAATGTTACTTATGAAATGCCATGATTACAAGGCAAGGCGAAACACATTTCAGATCTGAACAACAGTCAAGCAGGTCCTAGTAAGTCTATTATTAACGCCGATTAATAGCCCAGTTGTGTAACTGCGAGCGGGGCTGGAACGCGAGGCAGCAAGGGTGTGGACCTCTGGAACCAGGGTGGGGAACCCCTGTTTTAGAATGTGGAAATAACCCAGGGCACCAGGAGGCCGGGGAGGGGGGAGTGGGGGCCCACACTCCACAAAGAAGGCTCCCACCGTCCACAATCAAACCCAGGACTCAAGAGCCTTGAGCCAGATGGATGGCATCATGGACAGCACATTACATCAGCAATATTTAAACAAATAAATCCTACCTGGATCGTAATCTCTGAACAACTCGCCCACTTCAACACGCAATGCACAAACATCTGGAGGACTGTCTGGATTCCAGTAAGCGTACTTCACCAGAGAGGCTTGACGAGACCCGGCGATGAATCTTCCTTTCAGATGAACTTTCCATTCTGTTTTACTACCTCTCAGTTACAAAACACAAAAAAGGCCCCCAATACTAAACACAGCCCAAAACATTCAGCTGTGGGAACTCCTGAGCGTCAAGCAGCTGTGTTCTAACGAAACTGAAACCAATAAAATCAAAAAGTGGGTCACCAGTACTAACAAGGCACCTGTCTCTGCAGCCCTGTGTGTTTTACTGTGACCTGTGCAGCTTCTCACTTCCTGTCAGTTCAGACTCCACCAAGAAACCCACCTCGCCCACAGGAGACTCTACAGAGTAGTGCCTCACCATCACAACCCCCCAAGTATTATCAGCAAGATTAACCACTTTCTCTTGTGTGACAAGACAGCAGACTAAAAGTACTTTAATTTAACTGCTGGCTGTTAGGCCAGAGCCAGACGCTAACCCTGAAGACACTGCTCTGCTCTTTAACAACCAATCCTGTTTTTCTTTAAGGCATCTTAAACTTCATATTTTCTGTTAAGAGGAACTCTCGTTTCTCTCTAGGGTGCTTAAAAAAAAACACGCATGAAAACGCTAAAAGCAGATGCTTTGATCTCTAACAGGAGGATCTGTGTCAAGGTACAATATGTTTGCAAGAGTGTTGCAAATACCTTGCACATGTAGGTGATGTTTAACTTCTGCCGTCACGCAACGCATAACAAAGATTACAAAGTCCTTGCGAGTTCCGAATAAGAAAATGGTATCGAATCTCGGGCTTCAACACAAGTAATGGGAAAGATAAGCATCTCTCTCCGGGAGACAGATCCCTGTGTGTCAGCAGGCCTGACAGGAACAATCCCTCTTCCCCTGCCTCCTGCCTGGCGTGCCGGAGACATTCCTTCTCGGAGCTGACAGTCCACAGATGCAAACAGCTTTCGGGGGAGAGCAGAATAAAAAAAGGACTGAAACATATTGGAGACGATCCCGGTGTCACGGATCATGAACCAGGCAAAGCAGCACTGACGTCTCAAGTCCCACCGGCTGTTTAGTCACCTGTCCATTATAAATGGCACTATCCCAGAAGCCAGGCTGCGTCTCTCCTGCCTTGCTCGGAGCGCAGTGTGTCCACATCCCGACGTCTACCAGAAAGATCCTCCCGGGAAGCTGGACGTTCCTTCAGCTAAACCTCTGAAACAAGCGTGTTCCTGGACACTAGAACTAACGAGGTCAAAGAGGAGCCGATAAGCGCTTATTATTGCATACAGGCAGAAAAACTATGGAGAAATTTTCTCCGTGTAGACAATAAATATATTCAAATCTGCATATATAGTGCTGGTATTTAAGCAAAAACCGATGTGTTCAACACTTGCTCAGGATATTCAAATCTCCCCAGCAAATGTTCCGTAAAGTGAAGATGTAGTTCTATAAATTCATCTAAGAGGAAGCTACCTTTTTGTGTTTTTAAATCAGCTCAACTGTCCATCAGAGCTTGGAGCTCACCCCAGCTCATTAGAAACAAGCAGAACTTCAGATAGACAGGCCGCACAGGAGAGGGGTATATCTTAGACCAGTAGTTCCCTGTCCTGGACCTGCTGGTTTTCATTCCAGCTGATACCACAGTGACTCAGTCGGACCCTTCACTGAGTCAATTAGAGGATTAACTGTTGTGTTTTGTAAGTGAAATAAAATCCCCAACTAGTGGCTATAAACAGAACTGAAATATTCAGTTAGCTCAATCAAGGCATCGATTCTCTCACGAAGGCCAGGTGGAACGAAGCTCAGAAGCGTGTGGCACGCCTGGACCACGACTGGGAAGACTGCTGATAACCCAGAAGCCAGGCTGCGTCTGTCCTGCCTTGCTCGGAGCGGAGGCCTGCCAGAGCTTAAATGGACACAGAGGCCCTCGATCAATCCAAACATTAGCCTGGTACCAGCGCCGTGACCACAAGGCAGTAACACGTCTGCAGATGCACAGCAATGGGTGCGATTGTTACTATTGTTGGCGTGACTATTTGCTGAGCACTGCTGACTTGCTTACACCGGCGCTCGTGCAAATTTGCACGTCTGTCTGGCATTTCTGTCCCTGCGATTCGGCCTAAATTTTGCACCTCTCGCATGGCAGCTGCTGAACCAGAAAGAAACGCCGAGTTACCTTTGCCCGATCTCCGGCGTCAGTCACGGGTTTAATTTCCTGTCAACTGTTGCCAGTCGCTAACGATCCCAACGAAGCCCTGCCTGTGCGCTGGGCTGCCCGGAGGCAGAACCTGCCCAGACACGGCGCGGCTCTGTTCAAGGACACGGCCCCTGCCTTGTCAAGACACGCCTGGGATAAACCGAAAAGGAAACGAGGAAAGGTGAGATAGCATCAGATCGAGGCCGCTTTACAGAAATAATTAAATTATTGATCAGCCGACAGATTGCGCCGCAAGGTATTAATGGATCTCTGAAGCTTCCAGTCCCACAGGCAGGGGTAGGGCCTGTATTTCTGAGAGGACTAATGATCGTCATATTGGATATCACAGGAGGCCAGGCCGAAGCTCTGCTCTGACAAGTGTGCAAAACAGAAAACTGCACAAAGATGTCACACAAAGATGTTCACATATTAAAACTCCCTGCAATGAGAATACACTTATACAGTATGTATACTATTTGCTGTTTCATTGATGATTGACATATTTACTATCTCATTGATGTCGGCGAGATATACTTATTAATATGCTGCAAAACTGCATGGGCTTTTACTTCCAGAGCGAAGACTGTTCCGAGCCAAGCGCTTCCCATCACCTCACCGCAGGGCTCGGCACACACAAAGTACAGATCTGGGACCGGAGCGGCTGCGCGCGTCGACTGGTACGATCTGATCGATCCGATTGATCGAGCCACGTGTGGGCGCCGTCGTACTGCGGTGCACAGGTCCACAGGCCACAGGTCCACGTTGTTGCCATTTCGCAAGGGAGGTCAAGGTGTCGACTTCTTCGGAATAACAACATCTCAACAACCAAGAAGGGCTCGCCCAAGCAATCAATCAATCAATCAATGCGCTCAAACACAAACCTGGAGGAATAAAACAAGGTGGAAAGGGAGACTCGAGACTTCTCTGAAGCCCTGAAAATCTGACTGCCTTGAGAAACGTCATGAAATTCTTGCAAGGTTCACGAACCGAAAGAGGGAACTCAAGGAGCAGCAGGACAGGTGAAGGCAACTCGAAACGGGAGCTTTCGCGCGACCCGACGCACCAGGCGCGCTCAGGAGGCGCCCGCCGTCCCACAAGGAAGAGTAAAGCCCAGAGCCCAGCGCAGAGGGACACTTCCCGAGGACGGCCCGAGGCTCCGGCCCGCCGGCCACACCGCCGCCACGCCGCCCTGCGGGTGAAACGGCAAACCGGGATCTCGAGCGCCTGGTCGCTGGCGGTCACGAGGGGACGTTGTGTCTGCTCTGGACCCCATACCAGTGTGGGCGTTTCACGTCCCAGACCCGCTCTCCCGCGCTTCACTGGCACATGGCACGGGTTCCATCACACCGATCGACACGAGGGATGAAAAGCATTACGTAATGCAAGGAATTCTAAACGTATTACATATATCTGAAAGCTCCGTTTACGCGTAGGGATTTTTACAAAGTGCTCAGGATTCACTACAGCTTTCCAGATCCTGCAGGTATAACACACACCGTATGTAAATGTATTCTTGGTGCAGGACTTAAGTAGCTATTACTGCATTTTATCTCAATTCAGCCGCCAAACTCAGCCAATATGAACACCACTTAATCAAAGAGCACTTTTAAAAAAACGAACAGCCATTGTTTAGCATGGTTGGCTCCTTAAAACAGTTACAAATGGACTAGTTGCTTCCCCAGGGTCTCTGCTGAACGCCTAAATTCCACACGGAAAATGTGAATTCCATGCAAAAGTCTAAAATACCTTGGACTGCTTCCTTAAGCATCAGAATAACACAAACCACAAGGGAACAGATCTGTTCTGGTACCATATGTATGCCTTGGCTGTATAGGGGTGTGTTGGCAGGGGATATTCAGTCTTCCAAGCGAAACGCACAACATCTGCTGTTCCCAATCCAGACCCCGGAAGTACAGAGGGACGGTGTCTGTCCAACACCCATGTGATTTCTGCATCTGCTTACCGGGTCTACTGAAACAATAATAATAATTAATAATAATTGCTTACACTTATATAGCGCTTTTCTGGACACTCCACTCAAAGCGCTTTACAGGTAATGGGGATCCCCTCCACCACCACCAATGTGCAGCATCAACCTGGATGATGCGATGGCAGCCATAGTGCGCCAGAACGCTCACCACACATCAGCTCTCAGTGGGGAGGAGAGCAGAGTAATGAAGCCAGTTCATAGATGGGGATTATTAGGAGGCCATGATTGATAAGGGCCAATTGGAAATTTGGCCAGGACGCCAGGGTTACACCCCTACTCTTTTCGAGAAACGCCCTGGGATTTTTAATGACCACAGAGAGTCAGGACCTCAGCTTTACGTCTCATCCGAAGGATGGCGCCTGTTTACAGTATAGTGTCCCCATCACTATACTGGGGCATAAGGACCCACATGGACCGCAGGGTGAGCGCCCCCTGCTGGCCCCACTAACACCTCTTCCAGCAGCAACCTTAGTTTTTCCCAGGAGTCTCCCATCCAGGTACTGACCAGGCTCACACCTGCTGAGCTTCAGTGGGCTGCCAGTTGTGAGATGCAGGGTGATATGGCTGCTGGACAATGGCACATGCCAGCCAGCCAGGGGGTCAGATCTCACGAGGGCAGCTGGCCTGGGCCTGGTCACCGCTGGGATGGGATGGAGTGGGTAGACCAGTAGGTGGCGCTCCACCCTCCGGACCGGAACGTGCAGAGGAATGCTCCCGTGCGTTACAGTGGGTGAGGTAGCAGGAGCCGTCTTTGAGATGAGACGGAAATCGAACTCCCAACCCTGTGGGCATTGAAGGCTTCTCTATTCTCAATACAGAGTCTGTCTAAGGGTGCTGCCTACATTCTGCCCCGGGCTTGCAACAACTGGCCTCCCTAAGGCGCCTCTTTAATTCAACGCAGAAGAAATCAATTTAATGCAGGCGACTTCAATGTGCACATATTGTGAACCTGAAATTGCAAGCTCGTATAAGAGCTCTCCACTACAATCACTAAAGGCAAGGAGAACGTGACATTTTGTACACCTAATCCAGTTGAATGACTCTTTTATACAAAACACATGCTTGGCTGACTAATTAGCCCAAACAAGGAGAGCAATCAACTATTATTTGCACTAATTTAGCTGAAGCCATTCTCCAATGCAAACAAAAATCCAATTAATTGAATTACTAATAAACACAATAGCCTATTCATAATCAAACTAAGCGTGTCATAAGGAAATGTAGTATCACCAATAATAAATGTCACCCGTCGACTCTCTGCTCCTGTGTGGATGGCTTCCTGTGCCGTAACCCGTCACTTGCATGATGGAAATGCCCTGCTTTGCTTATTAGAAGTGTCTTCGCTCTGCACTTGCAAGCTGGGGAAGATCATTAGCAGGTGCAGCTGATGATTTGACACCTGGCACGGGTGTGATGTGCAGGTCTCTGCTTGAGGACCGGGTGTCTGGAACGTTACTGGAGGACACACACTTCCCAGGCTCGTGGACTGCTGCAGAGTGAAGCTGCCCTGGGTCTCTCGCGGACGAAGGCAAAGACGTGCAGCTCAGGTTCTGCAAACAGCCAGTTCAAATACGAACACTAGCGGGCTTCGCTGGAAAATGTTAAGGCACGAGATCTGCTAACTAAACACATCCAGGAAGAATATTTTTAGCTCTCTACACTTCAAGGATATACTTTTAATAAGGAATTGACAAGCTGACGACGTGAATTTCACACTTATTCCCCACTTCCAGGCTTAACCCGTTTTTAATCTCGTTAACCACAGACTTCCTGTTTCTTTAACTAATTAAACATATGCAGCATATCCACTGTGCTGATAGGAAGTGACGCAGACTGGTGGCGTTTTGTCAGGCTTGGTGTCGGGCACCAGAATACTTCAGAAATCCACAAGAAAAAAGGGTAGTTGCGATTATTTTAAATAATTAAAAAAAAATAGGAATTTAAAAATAAATTAAAGCAGAACAGAAAATACAGTTCATAAGGCGTGTTCACCAGATCACCACAAAGATGAAACGCCATGCCAGACTGCCCAAAGTGTTGAGCTTTAGGCAGGTCTCGGTCTCCTGTCCCAGTCTAATATATCGATAAGAATGCACATCAGAGTTATAAGGGTGGTAAGGGTATTCTCAGCTCTTCAGTCCTGGGTTCAATTCCAGACTGGGTAACTGTCTGTGTGGAGTTTGCATGTTCCCCCCAAGGGTTTTATCGGGGATGTGACAGTTTCCTCCCAACTTCCAAAGACAAGCTAGGCTAGGTGGTCTCAAAATTATCCCTGTGCGTCTGCACGCGTGCACCCTGCAAAGGACTACCGTCTGGTCCTGCTTGCAAACTGCGTTTCTGGGACAGACACCAGATTTGGGACACTCACTGGAACGCAGACGGCTTTCTGATAACAGATAGATGATGAGGACAAGAATTCAGGTTTTTTTCCTTCAGTTCAACTTTGGCATTTTACAAATGGATGGCAAGGATAAAAATAAGCTCAAAAGAAACTGATGACATGGCATGTACTAAATTTGAAAGTTAAGGGGAAGAACTTCACCACAGCTGCAGTTTCGAGACAAGGATACCGACTCTGTGAGGAACACAAGCACATCATGCTGTTAAAGGCATGCTGGGTAAAGCCGAGAGTGGCAAGACAACGACGCTGAAAGGGTAGAGAAGTTTATAAACCCACTCCTCAGAATCAGGGGTTAGACGGAGGTAGAGAAACAGAGGCTGGGTATAAGGACAAAGCTCTGTGACACGAAGGGGTTCCGTTAACCAAACCTCAAGGGAAAAATACTGGTGGCCTGTTCCCATGTGGGAAACCAACCTGTCCTTGGACAAACACATTCTCCGAGCTGGGCTCTGATCAGCCATTTGGAAAACATACAGACGCAGAGCTACAACGTCTGGTTGCAGAGGGGCCGAACAAGCTCAATCGTTTCAAGGCTGCTAGACGCGTCGTCGTGGTTGTTGTTGCAGTTTACATACTTCCTTCAACAGCGAGAGTATCCCTGGCCCAGCGCATGTCCCAGTCCTGTCCCCACAGCAGCGCGGCAACCTCTGTAATTACAGGCCTGTGATGCAGCCAGATCCAAGCTCTTCAGCCACAAGAAGAACAGAAATAAACACAAACAAGGGAGCAGAAAGGGAGGGCGTGGAGCAGCTGCAGCCATTGTTGAGCTCCAGGTGCGGACCGCGATGCCATTCGTTTCAAGAGATCACCGCCGCTGGATTGAAGCGACGATATGAAGGAGAAAACTTGCGGCAAGACTTTTTCTGCCCAGAAACCAGGCTGCTTCACATATCGTGCAGTGCGGTCCAGGAAAAACAGGACACAAAAAGTTGCCGGCTAAAAACGTCTTGCAGACCTCCACTCTGATTTGACTTGGTGCTGCCCCCAGTTTAAGGGCTGAAATGAATTTCGAAGTGCATGTGCAGTTGTCAACACTCAGGGAATCTTTAAAGGTTCAAAGTGATATTTCTGACTCAAATCATTCGTGAGGTGATTTAGCATCAGGTAACTCGCACTTGATTCATGTTCGCGTGATAAAGGGTTTAAACACGAACCTGCAGTCCCTGTACAGGTGTCCCCAGCTTACAACACTTAAACAGCTCGGATTGCACCCTGCCTGCCTGTTATGACAGGACGCGCTGCAAGAATGCCTGAAAACTACTCATCACCCTCAGAAGAGGCAACTCTGCAGCTCATCACCCTTTTATTGATTTTAAAATGGACTGAATTCAAGGCGGCTTTAGGATATTCGTAAAGATCCAACTTCAAAAAGCAGAGAGCTTTTAAAGACCAGTAACCGTGTGTGGTAGCTTTCCTTGACCTATTATACACAAAGAAGAAACTGAAGTTTTGCATGAACTGGACTTCTAGCGTTTAATACGGTCGAGAGTAAAGTGTTCCATGGTCCACAGCAACTTCCTATAAAACACTCTAAACCTGAAGGCTGTTCCTGGTAAGAGCACAGGAATGGTTACAAATGAGAGGAAACCATTTAGCCAGCTCAGCAGTTATTCAATACAAGGATTTCATCTAGTCATTTCTTAAAGGAAACCAGGGTATCAACTTCAACAACATAGCGGGCTAGCTTGTTCCATACTCCCGCAACACTCTGTGTAAAGAAGTGCCTCCTGTTCGCCATTTTGAATGTAGAAGTTTCCACTTATGCCAGCTGATTCGTGTATGATTTCCCTCATAAATGCATCCATGAAGGGGCATACTGTATGTAGTTTTTTTTTTTTAATTAACACAAAACTTATAGCTGCTTTTGGTTCTGATTCCATACTCTGGGTGTTCCGGTTCAAATTTCAGGTACGAAATTGCAGGAGAAAGCCCCCAACGAAAGGAAAATCATGAGGGAATCTTATTGGAAACACTCTGTACACTGAGCTCAAGCAGACGTCCAGACAGGACAGCTGGAGTAGAGCTGCTCTCTTAATGGGCATTGCTGGGATTCCTGGGGTTCACAGTTAATGTTGGGAGGAATGCACTGCTGGAAATCACACCAGGGGCTAATCGCTATGACAGCTAAGTCTGTAGTCACTGCAAAGCTTCTGGGTCTTTGGAAATAGCCTGGAAATGCTTTCTGTCTGGCCTGCAAGAGATACTGCCTTGGTCATTTAGAAGTTGTTCCTCTCCCAGGAAAACAGCTGTTGGTTTATCGAGAGGAGGAGTGCAGAACAGTATGTGTCAGGAAGCACATCTAAACCTGGAAGGTCAGTTGCAAAACGGCTTTCTCTCAACCAGGAAGAAGGACTGCTTTTCAGCGCCAGCGGTGGTTCGTCTCATCAGCCCGGCGCTCACCTGTAGAGCACAGCGTGTGAACCACCTGCTCTGCGCCTCCGTCTGAAGGCCACGCTACTGTACACTGCTCTCCAGCTCTGTCGCTGTGCGACGCACACTTCCACTGCACTGCTGCAGGAATCGAGACACGCCGATTCCAAAAGCCCAAGGCTCAGATATTAGCATTCTGGTGTATGTAAAAAGTTCTAAAAAAAAACCTGTGAGTGATGAAAAGGCACTGGTTGGGGATTCATTAAAACAGCACTCCAGTTCTTGGGATGACGATGATGAGATTTTAACATGCACAGAGAGGGATTTGGTGTGGTTACGGATGGAAATGAGCCGATCCTCTGCTGTATTTGATTTTTAAAACAATTCCCGCAGCGCGCCGCAGATACGAAGCAGCTCGTGATGCAGGAGGGGACGCGAGGAGTGAAGGTAGGTGGGGAACAGACTGAAGGGGGTGGGAATGGAAGACGTGCCCTCCCAGACTCCTGCGATCGCTCCTTTACGCCGGCTGTCTCCATGACACACAACCAGAAGAACGATTCCCCAACCCGAGGGGGCTGCTGGGGGCCATCCAGCGTTCATCATGAAAGCAACGTCCATCCACGCTGAGCAGTCACTACAAACAGCCCCCGGCAGGGAGAAACATTTCTGGAATCCCATAATCCCTTGATTAAAGCCAGCGAGAGTACGAGACTCTGTGTTCTGCGCTGTAACCACCGTGTGGTTTAGAGACACACACGAGATTTGATCTTGAAGCGAAACACGGGCGAGCGCAGCTTTCTTCTTAACCCCGCAGAGCCGTTTTCTGTAACGATTTACCGAAAGGGCGCTGCTATTGTTTAGAGAATGAGAGACGCACAACAGACGTCAACAAATTCTGAAAAGCGGGGTTTTTGGGGGGCGATATATTTTACACAGACATCACCACGGCGGCAGGCAGTATTTCAGGGCAGATGAGGGGTTAAGGGCTTCCTTTCAGATGGCCATTTTCCCCAACTTCATTGATGCGCCTATAGTTTCCGAACGCTCAGAAAAGAGAAAGGTGGGAGCGCTGTGCTGGTGCGCGTCTGGCTGCGATATCCGATGCCGGGAGGCAGGAAGAGCTTATAGCAGGAACAATATGCCGGCAGTGCCTGGCCTCGGAGTGCTGGAGCGTCCGCAGCTGTTCATTAGGAGACGTGTGCACGAGTGCGATATCGCCTCACAGGCCCCTTAATTACCACACTCAATTCATTAGCCGATGGGCCACAGCTGGAGAAAGCAGGCCGACTCGTCAGGTAGAGGCCTCAAACTCAGACAGGGCACCCAATCTTCAGGCACGGTGCTGGGGGGGGGGTGGATTATCTCACTCACTTGAAGCACAAGCGGGTGGAAGACAGTCCATTCCCCACGAGCAGTGGCAAAGCCAGCAGCCCGGATCCAACGGCCCGGGCCTCAGAGTTTCAGTGGCCAACAGCAAAGGGCGAGCCTGTAGGAGGGTAGCGCGGGGGGGGCAGCGCGCTGGGACCCCGCGCTCCTGACCTGAGGGCCCTGGAGACACCGCCACAGCGGCACCCTGACCTGGCCAGATCTCAGAAGCGAAGCCCAGGCAGGACTGGGATGGGAGACGTGGGTCCCCTCCTAAATATACAGCACTTTAGGATCCTTTAGGATAAAAAGCTCTACATGGATGCAATTTACTTTGGTTCCGAAATACTCTTGAACAAGGTACGCTACACAGAATACGAGCTAAACCAGTTGTATGAACTGCTACCAAAATTTGTATGCAAGAAAAATAGGTGACGGTAATCTCTGCGAGTCTCGTTAGGCAACACAGTCTGCCAAATTAATAACACGCAGCATGATGTATCTTGGCTTTCAGAGCTCTACAAGACCTTGGCTCTGTTAACCCTCAGTGAAGCGCAGAGCATCCCGCACGACAGAATGCAGAAGCCAGGTCTGAAATGTCAGCCCACCACACTCTTGCCAAAGGCAGGGGCTCGTGATCGCGGAGCAGTGGTGCACAACCGGTCTCGGATGTCCCCTGGGTAGCTGCTGATCCTCGCCCAAGAATAACCTGCAAGCCCCAGTAGCCTGGAAGAGCCCCTGCAGTCGAGGTCCAGGCCTACAAAGAGAACGGCTGAGGTCTTGGGCTCAGCTCCTGGAGGGCCCGTGGCTGTGCTCGTCACTCCTGATCCCGGAGGCTCGGCGTGGGAGAGGCTTTCTAGCTCCCCTGAAAGCACCTGCACCTGAGCTGACTGGCAAACTTTGCAAATCGGTCCAATTAAGCCAATAACACGTCGATCTGGGTCATTAAGAGCTAGGATGGATTGAAACGCTACAAACAACCCAGGCTTCCGGGACACGAACTGAAGTCCTTTGGCCTAATGTCTTCAATATATTGTCCCACTTGAGTTCTTGGCTACAAAGCTGGCTTAATGAATTAACTGTGTTGGAACAAAAGTTCCCGCCAGGCTCAAGTGTTTTAAAAGTAACTGTACCTCTGATGAAGGGAATGGTTAGCGTGATCTGCCATTTGAGCAGAATAAGCCTATGAATACCTATGCAAGTCATCAGGTTCATTACAGCTTGGGTTAGAACAGGAACAGAGGACACCAGCCCCTCCAGGAAGTACACGTGAGACCTCTGGGCTAATTGCTGCTACATCTAGATCAGGGTTCCCGGACTCTGTTCTTGGGGGGCTTGCTCCAGCCACGATCTCAGCTACACAGTAGATCTCATTTAGACACATGACTGCAGGGCGTCCATCCAGCACATTTACACGGCTGAATTACCAGCCACTGACGTGACGGGTAAATCGTGAACTTCACCTTAAATGCGTGTGAATGTCTTGGGAAAACAAAAACTGTAAAAGCCTTTAAAAACAAAAATCAGTCTAGTTTGAGAAATACATGAATTTGCTTAATTGACCAATCAGGTTGGAATAAAAGCCAGAAGATAAAGCCCCCCCCAGGAACTGAGTCTGGTAACTGAGAAAGATATTACAGCAACCCAGGAACCTTACAGCCTCCAAAACGATGCAGCCCTTCAACATCAGAGATTTTAATCTTGTATGTTTCCCACCTTTTCCACGGGATTCACATGGCAGTATTCTCCGAGACATTAACGGAATTACGACATCTACAGCCTAATCAGAGCAGAGAATAAGAGTGGATCATCCCTGCTGGGGTCGAAGGTTGTAACAAGGAATTAAGTTGCCAGGCATCGCAAAAAACAAACGGGAACAAAGACAGCCTCGTTCTGATACAGGGTAGAAACAAGCTGATCTAGTAACCCAGTATCAAGTAATATTTATAATATCAGAACGAGATGACTCAAAAACAAAGTTGCAGGGATCACACAACTACTGAGTGATGTTCCGATGTTGCGATCTGATGTTGCAGCAGTGACACACTGACAGATGAGAAAGGATCTATTTAGGTCTCCGAGCCCACTAAACAGATGGCTGCTTTTGGAAAACAGTCTCGTTCAGATTTTAGGAGACAAACCCGCCGAGCTCCTGCTAGAGCAGAGATCTGTCATAATCCTAAGCCGTGAAATCAAGAGAAGAATGTTTGCTTAACAATATTTAATGAGGACAATCCACTGGGAATCAGCATCTTGTGTACAGCTTCCCTGTGCACACACTGAAACGCTGGAGTCCAATGAGTGCTGTAGCTGGTTACAGGAACAGAGAGGTACCCATTGACAGCACCGATAAAGAGACTCGGGCTACAGAATGAATAGTGGCTCTGTTTCATTGTTGTAGATGGAAACGACACTGGAGGGCACTTACTGAGTATCAGCCTAAAGAGATAAGGCTACGTGGGCATGTTTGCACATTGATTGCTGGAATATGTTTAATCACAACTCCATTTTCTTTTTGGCTCCTGAACTAGGCTGAAACCAGACTCCAGCGAGCATCTGTGAACAGCGATCCGGCAGGGTGCTAAGGCAGGCAGTGCGGTGTGGAATCTCTAGGGTCTCCCTTCGGAGCTGGGCCCTGGAGAGAGAGAGCTAGCAGAGGTCGCCTGAGCCGAGCTCCCGCAAAAGCAAATTAATCTGGCCAGCAAATACTTTAGAATGTCATTTCAGGGCAGCTGGAAGGTAAGGACAGGAATGATCAGAAATGCCATTGTCCTGTGTATGATTATCGCATGTTGAACCGAAATGTTAACCTTAAGAGTATGCCAGTCCTAAATACAGGCTCAAAAGGCTCATCTAAACCGACATTTATTCTGAACAAAGAGATTTGCTTAAGTATACAAGCGGCTTGCAAGTGTCTGAGGGCAGAGCATGACGGGAGAGTGTTCTCCAAAAACGGCCCTTTTCCATTAGAGACTGAAGAAACTCATTTCCAAACGTCGCTGACCTGCACTGTGAATTCCTGCATCCCAACAAAACAATTACAAACATTCACAGAGGAGACCCGCTATGCATAGTGACCGGAGGACGGCAGTCAAACCGCCCATCTTCCCTCCTCGCATCGGGTCCAAGAGAAAGGCAAACCGCTGAACGACTTGTTGAGACAAATGAAGAGTGCCTGAGGGTTTAAGTGCGGCGACGCACACACACACACATCTGGCGGTCCTACAATGGGGGAAACATGCCTTTCAGTTTTCACTGCACCCCGAGTCCTGAAGGGAGAGAGAAAGTCCAGGCGCAATACAGTGATCTCCCACCGAATCACAAAACTCCAGTCAAAACCCCCAACCGGTCACACACCGCAACCTTGAGTCTCCAGTTCCTTCTGCCTTGAAATCACGCCGGCAGACAAACTACGAAACTAGAAAAGAGACAGATGTACTTTGCTCTAGTTTCAGATGCCCGGATACTCGGGCTGTGATACTACGCGGCTCGGAGAACTGAGCACCGCTCCCGGGGAGCAGCAGAGCCGACTCCCTCTAACCCAAAAGAAGGAGAACTTCTCTCCGGCTGACACGACCGAAATCCCGCTTTCGCGCCGCAACGAATCCCTAAAGAAAAAAAAACAGACCGTAGAGCTGTATTCGCCACTCCCAGATCACCTCGCTAAAATACGTGTGTTACACGACCGAAGTGTATTTTTGTCCCTTTTCCTCGGAATTATATTTGCATAATTAAGCCTGTCAGATCACACAGCAGCGCCGCCTTAAAACACGGCAGAGTCCCCTTTCTTAAACCAAGCCTCCACGCTCCTACCTACCTCCTAACAAAAACTCCCGACACGACGTTACGATCACTAAATGTCGGTTTAACCCACTTGACTTACCTCTTCTACGCGAGGGGGTTTCACTGCACAGCCACGGCGCACCAGTTACAGTATTACGAAATATTTCACTAGTTCCCAACTCAAGTCGCAACAAAATGCCTCGATATAATCAGGAGAAAACCCCGGCGTCACTCACTGCGGTTCAAACCGAAATTGAAAAATCTGCTAGCCCGTAACTTCAGACGAAAAGTACCACAGCGAGGCATTGCAATCTGTTTTATTTCACAACATCCAAGACCACATCGATCAGCGTTTGTATTCCACGGAAGTACGTAGCCAAGGGCATCGATGGATGTTTTCCCTACCTCTTAAATCGCGGACGGAGGGTACATAGGGCACAGACAACACGACCTCGGCGTCGTTTTAACACAGCGTTTGGATCACAAGAGCCGCCGGCCGCCTCTTCAATCACCGGCCCAAAACACACCGTCGGCAGAAGGCAGATGTCAGAGAAAAAGAAGAAGAAAAAAAAAAACAACTCCTCACCTTTGAAGCGCAGAAGTTGAACACGATCCTCAAATCCGGATTCTCTTTAATCCCCAGCCCCGAGAACCGACCCACCCCTCCGAAAAAAAAAATATCAAAAATATATCCAGTCGGTGGCGAACAAAAAGTTCACATCTTACGCATCAGAACTACGAAGAGACGAAAACAAAATCCCTGGAAAAGACTCAATCGGGGGGTGGGAAAAACAATCCACATGAACCGGGAAGGAGGGAGGTGGGGGGGGAACTGTTTAAAAAGATCCTAAAGGCTGGAAAATACTCGGCAAAGACTGAACTCCACGCCCAGGTACGGTGATCACATGATGAATCCAGGTGTGCTTCTCTCGCAACTCCGCGCTCGCCGCGCCAGACACACCTGTGAGAGCCGCTCACATCCGCTCCGGAGCCCCTTCGCAACAGGAAACCGGGAAAAAAAAAAAAGGGAAAGAGGGAGACACAGGCTGAAAGCTGGGGGGAATGTATTCTCCACCCCCTTCTTTTCCAGTACAAAAGGCTGAGCCGGGAGGAGATCGGTTTACACGGAGGGCTGGGAGAAGAGCGAGAGAGAGAGAGCGGAGAAAGGAAGCGAGCCCAGGAAGGTAGTCTGCGTGCCTCCCTCACTGAGCGGACAGGTCTGCCTCCGGCTCTGCCGCGATCTCATTGGGCTTCCAAACGGCGCGGCCGCCCCGCCGCCCGCAATTCTTAAAGTGATTTTATTTTTAATCCGCGGGAGATTAAAGGGGATTGGGACTGCCCTAGTATTTGGGGGGGGAAAACCCTCTTACAGTCACCGATGTTGGGAAATGTTGGTGACGGGGTGAGGACAAGACTTCCAGGCTACGTGTGTGAAGACGCTTCTTCGTCCTCTCCGCGGGGTCCCCGTAAGAGAGGTGGCTTTTATACACCAACGTGGGCTGCGATTGAGACGCTCCTGAATCATTTCGGGCCCATATGGAGGTCGCTCGTGTTGGCGGGACCGCAGTCGCCCAGTACACCCCCCCCCTCCGAAAACCTGGGGCAAGAACTCCAGTATATCGCAGTAAAACAAGGGCTGCTTTGCCTGGAAACAGCTTAGCGAGCTGGCAACGTGGTACAAAAACAACAACAACAACAAACGACATGTTTCTTTTAAATCGTTACCTTTCCTTTGACGCGCCTCATTATCAAGCGATCAGATTGGGTGGCGCTCTGATTTACTGCGCCCTGTAACAAGATTAAACATCAGGAAAACCTCTCTACACAATCGGCCCGCGCCCCCTCTGTCCTGTCCCGGGGTGTAAATGTGTACTTGACGCCCCCCCGACCCTCGCCTACTCGTGTCTGCGGGCTAGTCCGGGATAATAAGCGTGCTCAGGCGGCGTGTGGGGGTACTGGTGCGATACAGTGAAAGGTATTGGCATTTCCATTGAACATGTTAAATAAAATGTTTTTTTGGCGGGGTTAAATTGCCCTTCATGCCTTCTCGTCCGTTTTATTTCATGATAAATACTTGATATGTCGAAAACGATTTGGTTGTCAAGTAAACAAACGGATATAGGACGGCGTGGCGGGAAGAAGGTGTTTTTTTCGGTTTTCACCGTTATTATTTCAGAGCATTAGGCTGTACAGATACATTTGTCATTACATTTTTACGGGTAAATCGACAGAATACGTTATCCGAATCGTCATTAGACATGGGGATGGCAGGAAGTCTGTTCAGATGAGTGCCGCAGTGAACTCCAGCTCTCAGATTGCTGTAGAAGGGGAAACTTTTCATTACACTTTAATGAAAAAATATCCAGTTTATGTCATGTTTCCAGTAATTAATCTGGGTTTAAGTTAAAATTGATGCTAATTTGAAAATGGAAGTGAAAAAGGCTTTGTGAAATTCACCACTAATACTCGCACTCCATTGAGCATAACGAGGTTATTAATTACATTTCTGTCGAAATGATTGCTTCTTTTTTTTTCTTTCGCCCTACACCTGGCAAGCAAAGATATAGCTCTGGCTCTGTTTCTGCCTCAGTCCTTTCTTTTCGATGTTTCTCTAATCGGTTATGTGCTATTTTCCCCCTCTCGTCTCGCAGTCCGGTATTTACCATTGTGTATTAAATATCGCACGCTGTCTCGATCATTTTGATTAATGCACCTCTTTTTTTACCCCGTGTGCACACAATTCCGCTGGCGTGTGGTAATTTGTATTACCGAGGGCGCTCATAGAGGTCTATATGTATTTAGGGGTGACGGTTCATAAATCAAGACTGGGCAACAAGTCAAAGTGTGGACTGTGCTCGTTCCACACTTAAATCTCCACCCCCCAAGACACGAAGAAGAAATCTTGCGTTTATATAGCGGTTTTCATCTCAGAGCATACCCAAGTTCATTGATGGGAGGGCACCGGTTTGGAAGCTTTGGTCAAGAGTGAAGAGCGCCACCTACTGGTAGACCAGCAACACACATAGGCGCAACCTAGCCTTCCTCGGAGGCCTCCCATCCCGGTGGGGAACAACAAAAACGACAACAATCCATCTTAATCACAGATAACAAGCTTTAGAGAGGGTAGTTGTTACTGCCACCCAGCAAGTACTCCAACGACAATAACAACAGTACTCCTGCCTTCCCCTTTTACCCACCTACCACCCCCTTATGTACACAAAACCCACGCGAGAATTCTGCATTCCGAGACAGCTCAGTCACGTTATCACGCAGTAGGTGAGCCTCCTCTTTGCACAGATCTGTGTGTCTGGCGACCTCTAGTGGCAGTCCGGCGAGCAAGGCCAGACCTTTTATGGAACCACCAGGATAGAAGAATTTTTATGAAAGCGCTCTCGCCTACGCTTGCAAAGGTTTCTGTCGACCTGACCAGAGTTCGTGATCTAATGGAGAAGGAAGCACGAAACTCGAGAGCCATATTAAACTGTAAATAAGAGATGGAATGGTTATTTCTTATTTCCGATGAAATAGATGTTCTTCTTTCTCAATGTCGCCTGTTTATTTTTCCACCAGTAAAGCAGTAAAGATTGAAGAAGCTACCTGTCTAATTACCTTTAATAAATGGCTTTTTCTCAAGCGTGTTTCAAGATTGATGTAATAATCCGCTGTATTACCTAACCTCTCATTTTATGTGAATAATCGTACATTGTAATAACACACACACGTTTACATACATTCTTTCTCCGTTACTATTACATTTCAGGGTCTTTGGAACAGACGGTTTGAAAGAGGCCTCTAAGCTCTGGTACTCTGCTCAACACGGCTGTCTATGGACTGACCAAAACCAGTTTGCTTTGGCACATATTTGGCCCACCTGAGAGCTCATGGAACACTGGTCGCTTGCCTGGCTGCGCAGCTGAGGCTCAGACTGCGCAGACGGCTGCGCTCAGTCTTAGCCAATCACAGAATGACTCAGTGTACGTAGGACTCCGCATATCCCAGGCTCTATATAAACAGGAGCTCGAGTGGGGGAGCTGCGTCAGCATGCGTGGGCTACGAAGGAACAGGTGTAGATTTATTCTGTGTTGAAAGGAATAGAAAAGAGACACAGCGTTTTGCCTGTGGAGCCTTCTTCAAGCGTGTGTATACTGTGCGTCTACATAAACAGTACAGTCATGCACTTCAGCGCTCAGTCGTGTGACCTCTGGTTTGAACTGTTACTTACCTGCTTTTCCTCATTCTCGCATCCTGTTTCTTGTCTGGTTCCTTACTCTTGTCCTGTATCATCTCCTTGTCCTGTTCTTCTTTCTTCCATTGTTCTCTCCTCTTTCTGTTCCTCCACTTTAGGTGGTGTTTCTCCTCGGATTGCCTTCCTGGTTTCTGAATGCGGCCGGTTCTTGGACTTTTGGCTGTGGATTTTACGTACTGCTTGTTACCTGTAGCTCCCAGTCTCTTGGTACTTGCACAGGGTCCAGTTTCCCCGGTCACCTGGCTGACTGGGCAGCCCTCACTGCCTCCGGCGGGTCATGTGGGGTGTGAGCTGAAACGAGGAGAACCCTAGAGCCCGCTGGTGTAACAACGCCCTCCTGAGAAGAATCTGGTGGATCTGTCGGGAAGCCCCGTCTCAATTCTCGTACGCCAACAGGGGACTCACCAAATCGGGCTTCTGGGAAGGGAACACATTTTTACTTTGTTGTTTTTACAGAATTCAGAGACGTGCTGGCATGTCAGTCAGGAGTGCAGTTAGGTTATTGATATCCCAAAACCCTCACCCATTTCTGAAAAGTTCTCACTGCTTGCTTTGTAAAATTCTCTTTCTAAATGCACAGCAATGTTGTTTTAATGTATTGTTAAAGCCCTAACATTATACTGCTTTTAAAGGTGCTGTGTAACATTGTTATTATACTGATAACTAGACTTCTTTTTGCATTTTTAAAATTATGCACACCTGCATTTTCGTCTAATTCAACTTTCAGTCACGTGTTACAGGTATGAATACATGCGGAAACAACTGTATAGACAGAGCAGACGCTGTACTGTTTACAGGGTGCTCACAAATTTCGTTTAGAAAATCAACTGGCCTTTAAAAATTTGAGCTGTGCATCTTTTCTTCATACTTGAATAGGTTTTATCTGACCTCTTCCACGTTTTCATGCTTTTTTTCTCTCTCATATTTCATCAAAATGAGTGAACGTCTGTCCACAACTCCCAAATTCATTTCCTGCAGCCCTTTTCATAAACAGTTTTATCTACTTCTGGGGCTTCCTGTTAACCTCTTTACCCTGAAGAGAGCATTTTCTAAGCTTGTGACTGTCTCGGCGGAGGAGGCCTCTTGGTTCTGGGTGGGTGGAGAGAGGGGGCACGAGAGACGTTACTGCTCGTTTTAATCTCAGTCATTCGCCTCTCTGCAGAGCGGGCCGGAGCCGTTTCAGCTCGTCGGGGACGTCGGTGCCCAGCTCCTCGCCCCCTTTCCAGTCCGGAGTCCGACAGCCCTGTCCTGGGCCGCGCGCCCTCACAAACGGCGCAGTGTGAGACTGGCCGTGATTCACAGCTGGCTCACAGCAATTGGTGCATTGTTGAAGCAATTACTCACATTCCACGTCCATGACTGCGAGACCTGAAAGCGCATAGGAAAACAAAACCCTTAATGTCCCGGGAGCAGATTGCCAGGAACGTGTGAAAAGAAGTGGACGGGCTTGTGGTCACGTGCTGGCACCAGTGGGCTTCAGTGCTCCATCCGCCCCTGAGCCATTTTCTTGGAAGCAGTAGAAGGTGAGGAAATCCTTTTCAGGGCCTTGAGTACATTTTTATATAGCGCCTTTCACAACAAGGTTGCCCCAAGGCCCTTAACAAAGCTGCGTGACAGAACGTGACGTTACAATACAGAAAGAGAAAAGGCCAGAAGACAACGGAGGAGAGGAACCAAAAACTCCTCTGTAAGGAGAAAAGAAACCTCTAGGGGTCCAAGGTCAGCCGGCAACCCAGCCCCTCTGGGCATGCTAACATTGTGCAAGTCAAAAAAAGAGTACATCAATTAGAGGTCCCAGAAATCAGCTGTGTTTGGCCACGTGCATTTCAGCCTCTTTAAGAAACCGCAGAGCCCGTTCTGCCTAGCCATGAGCCAGGTGGGCAATGGGCTCTAAACAGGCCTTTATGGAGAGCAAGGCTTCTGTGTGCAGTTATTTCACAGACCAGGTTGTATCTGTCCAGTAATCTGAGCGCCCAGAGCCCTTCATGGCCGACCCGACAGCCGAAGGCAGATCATTTTAGTCCCGAGATGGTTTTCCTGTCTTGCTCCTGATTATACAGTAAGCTCTTCCTGTCCTGGTAAAAAGGACCGGTAGTAATGACACAATCAATGCCCTGCTAGTATCCTTAGAGAAATAACCGTCTGTGATCTGATCTATAGTTTGTCTCAAATAGGACATTTCCAAAAGGCTTTTTGATTTTTTTACCTGAGGAGAGTCTTTTTTTGGAGAGACCATACAAACTTTTTAATATCCTCTTCAGTGTTCCTTTCTTCTGGGATTACAAAGTAATTTTCTCCTGGTTCAGAATGAGCCAGCCTGCGAGGTCTGCGCTCCGGAGACAGACAGCGAGTGTGTGAGAGGGGGGGAGAGGTGGCACAGAGGCTGGCAGTACTGTCTGCTCTCATTTCCCATTCAGGTTTCGAACTCCGTGCCCCCAGAGCCTCTGCTAACTTAATTACAAGCGGCTCCATAACGAGGCTTGGGAACTGCTTGGCTCAAACACAGAGCAGGCCCACTTTCACACTTGGAGTTAAGATAGGAGGGTTCTTGTTTAAAACCCAGCTCTTTAAGGGCAGGTCTCTGTATTGAGGTCTAAATATGACCAAAAATATTTTAAAGAGAGCTTTAAAGGACCCAGAGCCACATCTTTAGCTCTGGGCTTAAAGAGCGAGGAGCTGCAAAAGCTCCTTTTCAAGTGTGAGCGCATGTGGAAACTGTGTATGCATTTAAAACTGAGAAGAGGAGGAATGCCTTTACACAAAGGGTTGTGGGAGTGTGGAACAAGCTGACCAGCTACAGTATGTGTCTTCAAGACGTTCTTATACCTTGCATTGCCCTCTTCCCTGTTTTGGATAGAATGTACTGAATTAATTATCCTTCATGGTCGAGCACTAGGGAAACCTGCAGATTGTGAAGGATCTTCTGGAGAGATTCTCTCCCTCTACAAAAGGTGGGGTGGGGGTGGGTGTTGCCAGGGCATTCGTTTCTATCACAAACCTGAACTCAAACACATCAGCATTTGTACTAGATTGTTGTCCAGTTTTTAATTACTTTGTTGGCTCCTGAAAAGGCTGCTTTTGACTTTTAATGAACAAAACTTCAAAATGTAAAGGATTTTGTTCATGCTTGTCTGAAGAAAAGCAGTGCTTAGACACTAATTAAAGTGAAATAACTGACCTTATATATTATTCTAACCTTTATAATAATGGGAAGAAGACATATGAGCAGTAGTGGTTTGGTTTGATGAATTATCCTTTAATTAAACAGCCTGAACTTAAACTTAAAAAAATAAAAAAACTCCAACACTTTAAATGAGAATTCTTTGCATGGATGCCCGCAGCATCTGTCTTGGAAAAGCGAACTAGTCCGGAATCGGCAAGACGGCAGCAAGAGGGAACAGAGAGCAGAGGAAATTCGCAAGGAGAAGGGAAGAGAGATCATTAGATCCATGGCTCATCTTATCAAATGTAATCTTAGACCTGGAGCTCCTTGCTGTTAAAAGACTTGTACAATCACAGCAGCCTGATCGACTGATTGACCCCCCCTCTCTGTTCGGCGCAGTGCGTGCTATCAAACTATAAGTCTCTCCAAAGAGAGAGGGGTCGGCTCTTCACAGGTCGCCCCCTGGGCCAGTGAGGCCCCACCTGCTGTACAGATACAAGCCCTGCACTGCCAGGAGATGAGCACAAGAAAAGCCAGGGCCATCTGTGTGCCACACTGTGTGTTCGGTGCCTGGGCTCCCACTGGGAGGTGTGGTTTACCCTGCACTGGGAGGCCAGATGGGGTGACGGGGTGTGAAGTACCGGCTCAGTGACCACAGCCTGGCCATAGAAACTGGGCGACACAGGCAGACCTGGCTGCCCGGAGAGGACAGGCTGTGCTCCCACTGCCAGCAGGGAGAAATAGAGACAGAGGTGCACTTCCTACTGCACTGTGACAGACACTCTGGGATCAGACAAAGATTCTTCCCTAAAATAACAAATTTAATCCCAGAATTCCCACACCTGCCAGACTCACAACAATCCTACTGGGAGAGGGAGGAGGGAGCTCAGCTGAACTGGCAGGCCCAGTGTGTGAACTCCTGTCCCAGCCTGAGGAACAGTGAGCCTGTCTCTGAATAATGTCCTATGTGTTGAATGTAAACGTCCTATGACTTGTTTGTATGGTAATGCTGTGTTATGCTTTAGCAACACTAATTCCCTGCTCATGCCAATGAAGCTGCTTGAATTGCTCTGTGTGCTCGAGAGCGGGGGGCTCTGGGCAGAGCCGAGCTGGCTGTCAAGGCAAGAGAGCAGGAAGCTGTAACAGCAAGATCAGGGCCAGACCCCATGGCAGCAGCTGATTCAATTCAATTCCATTCAATTCCATTCCAGGTGCTTTATTAGCATGACCGATGAGTACAATCAGTGTTGCCAAAGCAAATAGAAATAATGAAATTCACATGAAACAAAACAAAAAAATTAAAAATAAAATAAAATCTACAGACATATTACAGACATTTACAACAAAGACATATCATAAAATATTGCCATATTCTATGGACAGAAGGAGCTTTATTGGGAGACGGACTCACTGTTCCTCAGGCTGTCAAAGGAGATCACATACTGGGCTGCCAGTTCAACTGAGCTCCCTCCTCCCTCTCCCAGTAGGATTGGGACCTGTTGTGATTCTGGCAGGTGTGGGAACTCTGGGACTAGATTTCTGGATTTCGGGAAGAATGTTTCTCTGATCCCAGAGTATCTGTCACAGTGCAGTAGGAAGTGCACCTCTGTCTCTATCTCTCCCCGCTGGCAGTGGGAGCACAGCCTGTCCTCTCTGGGCAGCCAGGTCTGCCTGTGATTCCCTGGCCGCTATTTCCCCCGACCACAGCAACAGGAGTTGCAGGGAGGTGACTTCAGCAGCTCCCCTCCCCCAGTGTGTGCTCCTGTCTTATCAGGGCACTGTGTTTGCTCAGCTTGTGGGCTGGACTGCGTCCTTCAGAGACTGGCAAGGGATCAGCAGAGCGGGGGCAGAGCACAAGGTCTCTCCCCCACCCCCTGGGGCATCAGCGAAACCCCTGACTCTGCATTTCCCATCGACATCCGCTGCCCTGACTGTTAGTTAACAGCAGCTGAGACCTGCGACTGCCTGTCATGGCAGACATGGACGGGGATTTAAAGAGAACCCGGGCCGATCACCCCCACAGCTCCAGCACCGCAGTCCTCTCCAGGCCCCGCTTAGGAGAACAAGGGACGCAGGTGTTTGGTTACAAACAAGCAAAGACCATTCCACCCATCTAACCCGCTTGGTAATTAGAAGCTAAGTGATCCAAGGACCACATTGTTCCTTGAAGGAAGCCAGGGTATCGGCTTCCACAACATGGCTGGGAAGCTTGTTTCACACTCTCGCTTCTCTTTGGGTAAAGAAGGCCCTCCTGTGTGTCTAATATAGTGACATTGGTGCACATGTCACAGTGGGAAAGAAGTATTAGTAGGGCAGTGTCTTCGGGGCTGTGTTTACTTGAGTTATGTCAATAACGACCAGCATGTTTGTCAGGCATGGTGATTTATTTTGCTTTTGTGTTTGCTTCCCTCTCCTTCCTGCCTTTCTAGAGCAAACAGTACAGCAGACAACAATCCTAGCAGATTGAGTGACACACTGTTTGCCTGGACACAGGTCAACAGCCACTCTGTCAGAGCTGGCACATGAAACGTGTGTGGGTGTGCTGAATAGGCTGAGACCAGGGGGACAGAGAGGAGAGACACAGCACGGAGGAAGTGGGGAGAGAGCACCACGACACCTGTCATCTGCATACAATCGCTTCCTCAAATCCCGGAGGCGTGGCCAGACAGGGGCTGCCAAACCTTACAAACAAACTTTATCGACAAGGCCGATGAATGACAGTGTTGCCAGAGCAAATGCGGTAAACACATTTACAGGCATTCGCAGGACAGAGTTTCCTCCCCCAGCAGGACTGGAAGCTGTTTTGGTTCTGGCAGGTGTGGGAATTCTGCGATTAGATATGTTGTTTGGGGTGCCCGTGTTGCCCCACAGGCAGTGGGTGCACGGGGCCAGGGTGCTGTCCCTTACTCTATCCCCTGTTGCAGATGGTCAGGCAGAGGGAGGTCTAATGTCCCCAATAGCACTGGGCTACCAGGGACTGTGGTGTCAATTTTGTTTTTGTTTTTCTGTTGTGGATACTTTTTTCTCTTCTCTTTGTTTTTCCCCCCCAAGAAGAAGACAGCGATGCCTTAGAATGATTGCTGGTGCTAGAATAAACTCTGCAGTGATGTGATCTGCCTGTCTCCTGCTGGTCTGGTGGCTCTGACAGCCTGCAAGGGGAGAAGGGTCCCGGCGTCTTTCAAATTCCCAGTGGGGACGGTCGGCCACCGTCCCTGCACAATGGTCACTGGGGTGACACACACCCACTCTCACAGAGACCCCCGGGGTCAATAAAAGTGAAGTAAGTAAAAGAGCACAGCCCACGGGTTCATCATGAAGCTGGAGGATGAAGCTGCCCTTTCCTCATCACCTGCTGTCCCTCCACCAGGTAGCAGACTGCACCTGCTTATCTCACCCTGTGCTGCTCGCCGACATCTTTAGAAAAACGGGTGAAACCCAACCCGTTGCTGGCATTGCCAACCGGCCCAGGGGTCCAGCCCTGTTGTTGAAGCCAATCCCCTGGCTTCTTTCAGGAAACAGAGGCGCGCGATCCTCCGATCAGGACGGGAGGCACTTCTTTACACAGAGGGTTGTGGGAGCGTGGAACAAGCTCCTCTGCCTCGTTGAATCCAGTGCCGTGTCACGAAACAGCCCGATGAGTTCCTTGGAGGAATTAGCTACTCAACTAGCTAACAGGCTGGAAGAACTGAAGGGCCTCTTCTCATGGGGAACATAACTTTTGTTCTTGTTTAAAAACCAGATGTTAAAAATACCCGAAAGGGAAAGGCATGACAGCCACTGTGCAATAATAGTGAATGCGATGTCTAGGATACAGACACAGATCACATATGACTGCATAATAATAGCATGATGTTTGGGATACAGACATCACACATGAATAAATAATAACAACAACGAGACCGAGAAAAACAGCATGACAGGTTAATTTAAAGGTCAAACACCCCGCTGCTTTATTACAGACAGGGACAGGTGTTGTTGTGTGTTCAGGAAAGATCGAGGCACTGACTGCACAGTGGGGAAACGGCCGACTGAACGCCGAGCAGCTCCAGATCTCCGACAGGCCCTGCTAAGACGCTTAGCAGAGCGCGCTAATGAAAAATCAGCGTTTATTTAAAAACCGCAAAACAAGCCTACGAATAGCAGGAAGGACAGAGCATCAGAGCATGTGTTGACCCCCCCCCCGGAGTGCAGGCCTGGGTATTATCTGGGACAGCCCGGCTCTCCAGCTGAAACGCTGCCATTGTTCCGCCATCTGCTGGGGGGCTATTTTTAACTCCCTTTTCAAGACTGTGCTGCGCAGCGCCAGTGTGTCCATATAGCGCCCTTCACATTCAGGTTTCTGGTATAATGGCGCCCCCCCCATCTCGTCAACGTGACCTGAAAGACAAACCACGCCACCAGGATAACCGGAGCTCATTTATGCCCAGATCCCCAGTAAGAAACAAAGCACTGAGTGAAAAACAAAAGCAAACCCAGTTTGCCAGCAGATTAGATTTCCCTCGTTGTTAATGCTTGCGGACTTGCGCTCTTGAACACGGTCCGTCCCTTCTGCCTGAACTGCTAAGGAATTCGGATTGCGCAATGCAGAGAGGGCAGGATAGCCGAGGCCACAAGCTTTGAGTCGTGCCCTCGGCAGCACAGCTCTTCCTGACAGAGAGAGACCCAGCACCAGGAATGCAGAGTGAGCCACGCAGAGCAGGGGGCTCTGACTCATGGCCTTGGAAAACTTCAGTCATCGCTGCCGGGTCACTTAATTACTCTGACCAGCAGTTCGCCTGGACACCGTCTACATCCTTTCAAAGGCATTGTGCAGGTGGTAAAAAGAGAAATCGCTATCCTGGGGGAGATGAGTAGCAATTAATTAGGTACTGTAATTAAGTTTGCGTAGGTGTCCATGAGCTCAAGTGGAAAACAGACGTCACTCTGGCTTTCCAGGAAGTAGTAGTAGTAGTAATAATAATAATAATAATAATAATAATAATAATAATAATTCCAGGGTATAACTGTGCCAGGACACCAGGGTGCACACCCATTTTCGTCGGGAGAAACGTTCTTGGGAAGCTTCAGACTCTGCCTCCAGCAGGGCAGCACCAGAGCAGAGCGCGGGTTTCACCCAGACTGAGGACCTACAGCTACAGGAGCAGCCCGGTCTGCCCTCTGCGCTGCTCCTCTGAGGGGTCTTCATCTGTAATTTCATTCTGGACAACTCTCGTTCGGAAAATAATTCTCATTGTGGACTCAAGCTTGAGACTGTGCTTCACCACCCATCCGTTTTCTAACCACTTCTTCCAGCTGGGGGTCGTGGGGGAGCTGGAGTCTATCTCGGCAGGCAGTGGGTACAAGGCAGGATACACCCTGGATGGGACACCAGTCCATCTCACCCACAGACACAAACACACCAGGGCCCTTTTTACCCACAAGCCAATTCAACTACCAGCATGTCTTTGGACTGCGGGAGGAAACTGAGGTGCCTGGAGGAAACCCACACGAACATGGGGAGAACATGCAAACTCCACACAGGTTGTGCCTCAGGTCCGGAATTGAACCCAGGGCCACAGTGCTGTGAGGCAGCAAAGCTAAGAACTCCACCACTGTGCTGCCCACCAGACATCTCAACAACCTAATGAAAAAAGAAAAGACTAAGGAGAAAGAAGGCAAAGCACCCTGGGTTAGGACGTGCCGGTGTGTGTGTGTGTGTGGGTCTGGGATGGAGAGGTGCTGTGCTTGTCTGTCACAGCTGGCTGACCGTGCCACAGTGCCTATCAATCTGGAGGGTGGGGACCTCTAGTGGTCATCGGGGTCATCAGCGTCTCCCACTGCTGTCTCACAGTCCAGATTCTCTGCCCCACCTGTGTAAAGGTCTTCCAGCTGGAGCAGGCTAATTATGGCATGGACTATTTTTATTTTGATTTATAATTTTTTTATTATTTATGGCGACTATCAGAAGTGTCTGAGGTAAAGACTGGCGTCAAACAAGGTGACTGCCTGTCCCCATTGCTATCCAATTTAGCGTTAGAAAGAGCCATAAGAGAAGTCGCAGAATGGAAACAGGAATTAAGTTAGGCAGGAAGATCAATATTTTAGCCTACGCAGAGGGTCAAAACGAGGAGTGAAGGAGGCCAAAGGAGTGGGTCTAGAGATCAAAACGAAGTTCCTCCCCGTAGGTAGACGAGGAAACACAAATGACTCTCGGGAAGTAGAGGGAATATCCTTTGGGAAAGTGGAAGTTTAAGTATTTGGGAGGAGTGGTTCAAGAGGAAAATAGTACAGAGGAAGAAATTCTCGCGAGGGTTCAGGCTGAAAAAAGATCGAGGTTTGCTATGGGGAAAACGATGAAGTCAAAACTGCTGTCACGAACAACCAAAACAAGGATATACTGTACAAGACAATACTCCAGCCAGGAGGACTGTATGGTGCAGAGCTGTGGACTCTCACTAAAAAGTTTGGAATAAACTCGTGGTTTTTGAAGACAGTGTTTTAAGACAGATTTGTGGACCAGTGAAGAAAATGGAGAATGGAGAAGAAGGAAAAATAGAGACTTAAGAGAGCGTTACAAGGACCCTGATATTGTTGCTGCTGTCAAAGGAAGAAGACTACTGTGGTATGGCCACGTCATGAGAGCGGATCAAGAGCTATAGAAGAGGGACAGTAGTAGAGGAGAATATTGAGGGAAGGAGGCCACGAGGAAGAGCTAGAACACGAGGGCTTGACCCAGGGAAACAAGATGGCGGCAAGGCGGAGATTGCTGTTGACGCCTGGAGAGACAGGATGCGCTGGAGGAGGCTAGCGGGCGAGGCAATGGACCGGCTTCGGTTCGAGACGCCACCTCAGTAAGTAAGTGTTTCTGGCATTGATAGGGCAAAGTCTGAATAAAGTTTAAAAAAAAAAACTATTTTTATCTTACACATGCAAAAAGTCCTTAAGATAACCCAGATCAAAGCTAGGGGTTTGATCCCTGGCCCTGGACCTCTGGCTGGATTTATAGGCCAATCTTATTCATTTGCATTGAATAAGTATCTACTTGGAAGTGAATGGTCAGTTAGGCAACTGCTCAGTTAGCGGAACTCTGGTACATCAGGGCTGGAGAGCAGTCTGATTCTGGTTTCTGTTCCAGATGATTTCTAGATAAACACCTGTTTAACTGAGTTATATACTGAGTCGCAGGAGTGACAGTAAGCACCCAAGCTGCTGAATTCTACAAACAATGAAGGCACTTTTGTACCCCAGATAGCCCAGTGGGTTAGATGTTACAGTACTAATCTAATACTACTAATACTAGTAATTTATATAGCATCTTTACAAGTAGCAAATGGACATTAGAAAATGGAGCAGACACAGACACTAATTGAATAGAGGGTTTTGAGTCTAGATTTAAATGATCTTGGGATTGGTGACTCTGATATCCTGTGGGACAGAATTCCAGATATTTGGGGCACTGCGAGAGAAGGCCCTGGTACCCTGTACCAGACTCAAACTCAGTTTCAGCCATCAGTAAGATAGGAGTTGAACCATCTACAGGTGATGTCAGAAACTCCAAACACAGTCGCAAGTAAGAAGAGTAAAATGTCACGATTAACAGTGTCAAAAGCAGCTCTGAGGTCAAGACGAATAAGGACAGATAAAGAACTGGAATCGGTTGCTACTGTATAAGAGGAACATTAGAAACAAGAGCAGTTTCAGTTCCATGCGATTGTTTGTAACCAGATTGCAGGGGAATGTTGAGCTTATTTGCGGTGAGATGGGCCTTTAACTGCATTGCAACAGCACATTCTACATTTTTGCAAAAACGGAATGTTACATATAGACAAATATTGTTTGTGTTGTCCAGAGGCAGAGGGCTGGATATCAGGAATGAAATAAAAACGATGAGAATGGGTTCTATGAGGTGGTGGGTTTCATATGCAATGGCAGTTCACTGAGGCATGCGGAAAGGAAGAAAGAGAGGAACCTGTAGGAACAGGCATGCTGGGAGGAGGTGCAGTAGTCATGTGCATCAAGCAGGTAATGTCAGCAACCTTATTAGTAAAAAACTCTAAAACAGTGTTGCGAAGTTGGGATTTGGCAATTCATGTATCGGGACAGTTAGGTTTTAGCAATGGATTGGTGGTGGAGGACAGGATCCAGGATTGTTTTGGTTGTTCTCAGTGATATGGGAGAAGTACTGTAGCTGGGTCTAACAGACCCTATTGCATCCTTGTGTTCAATCAAGAGCTCCTTCCAAGGCTGGAGATGTACGTTCAAGCCAGAAAGACACCACCTACAGTCTAGTTTGCAAGGGACTGTCTTCATTATGCACAGCTGGTCAGTACACAGCGCAGCCAGTATACGAATACTTGTGTGGAACAAGTATTATGAGGAGCTAAGCTGTCAAGAGAGGTTAAAAGAGAACTATTAAACATTTGCACCTTGCCTCAGGAAGACAAAGGACAGGCGGGAATGGAAACACAGGTGAGGAAGAGGATGGTGAGAGTATAAGGCCCAGGAGGACAGAGCAGCAAGAATAGACAAACAGGTGAGGAAGAGAAGAGCAGGAAAGATGGGCACACAGGTGAGGAAGAGAAGAGCAGGAGAGATGGGCACACAGGTGAGGAGGAGAAGAGCAGGAGAAATGGGCACACAGGTGAGGAGGAGAAGAGCAGGAGAGATGGGCTCACAGGTGAGGAAGAGAAGAGCAGGAGAGATGGGCACACAGGTGAGGAGGAGAAGAGCAGGAGAAATGGGCACACAGGTGAGGAAGAGAAGAGCAGGAGAGATGGGCACACAGGTGAGGAAGAGAAGAGCAGGAGAGATGGGCACACAGGTGAGGAGGAGAAGAGCAGGAGAGATGGGCACATAAGTGAGGAAGAGAAGAGCAGGAGAGTTGGGCACACAGGTGAGGAGGAGAAGAGCAGGAGAGATGGGCACACAAGTGAGGAGGAGAAGAGCAGGAGAGATGGGCACACAGGTGAGGAGGAGAAAAGCAGGAGAGATGGGCACACAGGTGAGGAAGAGAAGAGCAGGAGAGATGGGCACACTGGTGAGGAAGAGAAGAGCAGGAGAGATGGGCACACAGGTGAGGAAGAGAAGAGCAGGAGAGATGGGCACACAGGTGAGGAAGAGAAGAGCAGGAGAGATGGGCACACAGGTGAGGAGGAGAAGAGCAGGAGAGATGGGCACACAGGTGAGGAGGAGAAGAGCAGGAGAGATGGGCACACAGGTGAGGAGGAGAAGAGCAGGAGAGATGGGCACACAGGTGAGGAAGAGAAGAGCAGGAGAGATGGGCACACAGGTGACGCGAGGATATCACTGAGCCACCACTTCCCATTACAGAATTCATCCCAGAAGAGGGAAGCTAGAAACAGGAAGCTAGGAAGTGAACTTGAGGGTCCTGGCTGTCTAGACAGCCAAGTGATGTAAAGAGAAGCCTAAACAGCAAAGCAAATAAGGAAGCAGACCCTGTGTGGAGACCAACAGACTAGGAGCGAAGAACAGCACCCCAACGACCAGAGACAGACGACAGGCCACGCTCGGGAACCGTGAGGGCACTGCAGAGACAAAGGGAAACTAGTAACAGACAGGAGACAACAAATAACAAACTGAGAACAAGTAAATAAACAAGAACTGAAACAGAACCAGAGTAAGATAAGAAACATGAGACCAAGTTCAAGGAAAAACCCAGTGTAGGCCAGAGCTCTAACTAAAAGTATACAAGACAGAGCACTGAGGGGACGGAGCTCAGTTTATATAGAGTGGAGGAGGGGAGGCGTGGAGCCCTGGATACACTGGTCAGTTCGTGACTGGCTACAGCATTCTGCAAAGTCTGCGCCTCTACTGCGCAGCTGGGCCAGCAGCCGGAGCCTGCGGTGCCCTCTGGTGGCGAGAACGGGGAATCGTAGCGCTGGTCAGTTGTTTTTTTGTGACAGCAGCAGAGCTCAGAAACAAGAGCAGGGTGCCTGTTCAAAGAATCATTGATGATATTAGTAGCAGACAAAAATCAACAAGGAGTATTACCTGGCTATATCTGTCCTGCCTATACCAAATGGATTCATACCAATCATTTCCCAGTATGAGCTGAGTCAATTACAGTGTTTTCCAAACTGGCTAGGTCTCAGTCCTATGTCTCTATATACATAATTGAGAATATCATACATACATATATGTATGTATACACAACTGAAGAAGGCTCCACGGCCGAAACGTTGTGTTCTCTTTCTTCTTTTTTTCAGCATGGAATAAACCTATTACTTGTTCCTTTGCAGCCTACGCATGCTGACGCAGCTACCCACCTGAACTACATACATACATATATATTACTATGTCTATATATACTTAGAAACAAGTAGTAGAGATTAATGCCAGTCTGAAATGTAGAAAGGTAAAAAAACATTATCTCGTCTACTAAGCCTGGAGAAGGTTTAGCAGCTGAGACGTTGTTTCTTCGACCTGTTCCTTTGCAGCTCCCCGCTCCTGTCCCTGAGTCTGGATCCAGCTCTCCACACACACGGCGTCTGTAGCCTCTCCCTCCCAGGCCCACGCACACACCTCCACCTCCCAGCAGTCCCAGCGTCTGTGCCCTTGGCTCCCGGCGGAGTGGCGCGTTTTTAAAACCTTACCCTTGGGACTGGAGGCCCGGTTGTCACGCCCTCTGCAGCCAGAGGGCGCTCCTTCTCTGTCCTGTCCCTAGTTTCCGGTCTGCTGTCCTTCCTGTCCCTCTCTTTCCCGTGGGCTATATATTTCCGGGTCTTGCACTCTGTCCTCGCTCAGCATTGATGTTCGGATGTCCTGAGACCCGCCTAGCACCAGGGCGCCCCACGTCCGCTCCCTGAGGGCATAGGTTTCTATACGGCATTCCTGAACTCTTTGCACTATGAGCCCGGGCCTTTTTCCCGTCTCGCCGCTACGCATATGGGTCTTTTTCCACTCTCCTGCTCCCCACGGTTAGTCCCTTTGGACGTCCGTGACACCGGTGTGGGCTGCCCCCTCGGACTTTCCACTCCCAACCTGTCTAATGATCCTGCTGGTCTGCGTCGGGTCCACAGGACCAGATGTTGGCCTTTTGAGCCACGTGTGCTGTGAACTGCCCACAGAAATGCGGCAGTCCTAGCCCTTAGAAATGTCTAAATAATGTCTAAATCTCACCTTACTCCTGGCGTGAGTAAACTGAAGGACTTTTATTTACCGTTTTGCAGGAGCCTTTCTCTTTCTCGGCATTTGTGTTTCTATGCACACTGACCCGTCTGCAACCTGCTTACCGTGACAGAAAGGACGAAGCGAGCCGATGTCACGCGCAGAATGGTCTTGGGGAACGCAAAAGACTGGCAGCCTCGCTTCATGATGTGAAACCTGTTTCCTTAGTTACAGAGAGGTTGTAGAAGAGGGATAGCTCACAATTAAAGCCTTTCAGCAGTTCGGTGTCTTTTAAAAAGCTGGGCAGCTGAAGCACAGTTCATCCAGCAGGGAGTGAGTGTCACGGACGTCCAAAGGGACTAACCGTGGGGAGCAGGAGAGTGGAAAAAGACCCATATGCGTAGCGGCGAGACGGGAAAAAGGCCCGGGCTCATAGTGCAAAGAGTTCAGGAATGCCGTATAGAAACCTATGCCCTCAGGGAGCGGACGTGGGGCGCCCTGGTGCTAGGCGGGTCTCAGGACATCCAAACGTCAATGCTGAGCGAGGGCAGAGTGCAAGACCCGGAAATATATAGCCCAAGGGAAAGAGAGGGACAGGAAGGACAGCAGACCGGAAACTAGGGACAGGACAGAGAAGGAGCGCCCTCTGGCTGCAGAGGGCGTGACAGTGAGCTCTGCTGTAGCAGGGTAGAGTCCTGTCCAGGTGGGACGCAGGTATCACAATCCACGAGGCGTCAAAGTCAGGCAGTACTGTGCATGAGCTCCCCGGAGAATGCAAATGGAATCCTTTTATAGATCTCAGGTGGAAAATCGGGGGAAAAGCAAAGTCAAATTGTCTGCCTGCACTCCTGGCAGGGCATTAAAATCGTGCTTCTCACTCCCTACAGCTAGAGCTACCCAAACACCCGGGCGCAGCATAGTAGAAACGTCCATGATGATGGGGAAAGAGCACATACTTGGTGAGCTAGTTGAGGCTCCTTGTAACACACAGGAGTTAGCTCCCGACATCAAGAGGCACTCAGGCTCAATTGCCCCAGACCTGCTGATTTAGAGCAGAGCTCAGTATTGAGTACTAGCTAGTATAGTACTATCTCGGGGTCACACCAAGCTCTCCACATGATTGAAGCCAAAATACCTGCCAAACACAGCTGATGCAGTGGCTAGTACAGTCTTAGGGCTTAGGAGGTTGTTGAACCAAGCAGAAACGGAAGGGATCTTTGAGTTTTTCGTGCCAGTAAGCAAATATGTTTGCCGACATCAATAGGTACAGTATGAGTGTTTATTTCTTTGTCATACACTGTATGTGGCTGAATGCTCGTGATAATTTAATGTTAGTTTTAAAAAATAAATATATGCTGAAACACTCCAGATGGAGGCATGTACAGTACAGTAGACTAGCTGTGCGAGGCTCTGCAGATTTCACTGCGCCTCACGATGAGCGCAGCTTCTGCCGGCTGCTGTTTGAATTGGATCACGCGGCGAATCGCAGTCGCTTTAATTTCCATTGCTAACTGACACAGAGGCACACTGAGGCACTTTAGACGCTCCAGAGAACACGGTAAAGAAGAAGAGTTGTGACGATAGGCTTGGGTAGACCCACACGCTGTCCTGTGCTTACATTTGCTGCGCTTCATCTCAGAGTGTTTTCTCATTTCTGTCTGTGGATCTGGACCGGTCGGAGGAGCCAGGTCTCCACAGTGTTGATAGTGACTCAGATTTTCCCCGGATTAAGCTACAGGAGCCTCAGCTGTGATCCAGGGGGTCTTTGTTTTACATATCCTTCCATTTAACAACACAAAGTAACAGATTTGATGTACCACTGTTCCTCAATATCCCCTCTGCCCTCTAACCAGTAACTTCGCCAGTGTGAAGTTCCCTCCCAATAAACAGCAGAGCAGATACTCAGGTGACTGAACACACAGGGTTACGTCCGCTTTGGTTCTATGCATTTGCCTAGATTTTAGTTCACGTCCCTCCCCAGCATATTAAACCTGGGTCTCTCTATCACAGACTACAGGCTGCTTCAGTACCATCTTCCAACCACCAGGGGGCTCCGAACCCACAGGCACCTACCTCAGTTACTCAGGGAACATTCAGACTACTTAGACCTCATCAACCAATCCCAGCACCTCTTCACCACCAGGCCTCCCCTTCCCAGCCTACTTAAGCCCAGTATTAGGTTTTCATTGTGAGAGTTGTTAATCCTGTTTACTTTTAGGCAGTGTTTGTCTCCTTTTTTTTTTTTTTGGCCTATGGATTCTAGCTTTGCTTTTTGACCATGACTTTTAGATTCTCCCTCAGGTATTTCTTGTTTTAAGGCCTTTTGGCTGTTGACCTGCTGCTTGTTTGGGCTTTGTATTTGGATGCCCCCTGTTTTCCAGCTCTGTAGTTCCCTGGATCTGCATAGGGTCCATTTCTTACTATTTCCCTAACACAGGCTCTGCATTTACTGTATTAGCAGATGTAACCCTGGTGACTGTTTTCTCTGTGATTACAGCATGAAGTGTACTGTAGGTCTATAGTGTTGTGGTGGGAATACAACTAAAACTGTATGTTACAATAAGTTTCACAGTAATGGATGGGTACATTGTGTATTGCTAAGGCTGTGCTTAGGCTGAAAACAGAGAGCAGGGGATCTGAAGTGTGTTTTTGATGAGGATTTATGGAAAACAATTGGTGAAAAATGTCAGTAATTTTCTATTAATAACAGAAGTTGTTACAATTTTCCTTAATTCATAGGATCTATTATACACTGTAGCAGTGTCAATTTCTGCTAATAAATGTATAGCTCTTAGCTATACAAGTAGTATGCTGACAAGATCCTTGATGTGGTTAGGAGAATTTACCTCCTATGGTATGTGTCACTAGTAAAAACTTTTTATAACTTGAACAAAAATGTATTTGAGAAAGCTGTGGGAACCTTGGTTAGACTTTTTCTCCCTTGAATAACACCAGTAGTTGAGTTAAACTTAATGTGCTGAGGCTTATGGTTTTGGTGTTTCATACTAAATCTACAAACTAGGGTACTGTACAGCAGATTATTCAGTGTTAACTTAAACCCTTTTTAATGTTTGTTGTCTTATGTTTGGTATTTGTTTTTTTATAGTTGTGCATCTGCAATATGTGTATCTCACTTATTACATATACACATTTATTTATAAGTAATAAAGATAAAGTTAACAAGAATTGATAAAATTCACGACTGGGCACTGGGATGATGCTTAATGTAGGCAAATGAAAGCAGCTGCTTGCAGGTAGCAAAAATCTAAAATAAAAATTCACAATGGAGAAACTCTCCGAGCTAGAAATGTTGAAACTATTTTGCTCAATGTTGGTCACCACAGTAGAAGAGGTAACAGAAAATATATTGCTTCTTAGCCATCAGTTCAGAGAAGAGCAGCCAGCTCCATTTTGGGCTCAAAGAAATGTCCTGCACTGACAGGCTGAAGGAACTGAACCCTTTCAGTCTTGAACAGGGAGGACTGCAAGCGGACCTGATACCAGTGTTCATAATGGTTGTCAGTGCCTTTTAAATGTAGTCAATGCAATACACATACCTCACTTATTGCACATGCCAGCAAATTTTTGAGAATGAAGAGTGAGACACAATTCAGAATTGCGTAGAAGCACAGTTCATTTAACACTGACACAGGAAGCATTTCTCGCCTGAGGGTATAACCTGCAATATGATTGATGCCAATACCCGAGATTCTTTCAGGATTGTTGAGATTGTTGGCTCAGTTTAGTAACTATCAAATGGGCTAGAAGCACTGACTCTCTATTCAAGTTAAAAGCTGTGCTGTGTAACATAGAAACAATTTAGGGAATGTTTTCCCTTTAATTACCAGTTGCCTGACTATGAATTAGCTAATGGCACTTCTATACTGTGTGTATATCTAAATAATTTAAAATGTTAAGTTCTTTAATTGTCACTGTTATTGAGATACTTATTTTCTAATTTGGTAATTCTCTGTGAAGAGAGCTGTGTGGAGTGCTGCATTTTTTTAAATCTTTTATAAAGATCACACCTCATCTTTATTTTTCTACCATGCACAGCGGTCTCTGGTGAATGGGAAGGGATGTGGTTGTCGTGGGGCTGTTACTGCAGTTAGCAGCAGAGGACAAAGTTACTCAGTGCCAAGACTCTGCAGAAGACCACACTCCATTGCTTCAGCAGTTTGTAAGTATCCACTTATTAATACAATACCGATAACGAAGATAGTGTTATCAAAACATTTAAAGGTCAACGATGCTCATTAGGGGGGGAAACAACTTTAATGGTGATTCTTATTATGATACAAATAAGAATACCAATTGGTTCCGTAAGACTTGAATTTTACTCTATTAAAAGATCTGAAAAATTAAACACTCCAGATTAAGATTTTGAAATCTATAAACTGTTTTTTTTTAACTCTGGGGGGTGGGAAAAGTGCATTAGATTATTACAAGGGGTCATGATCTCTCAGAAACAATCCGTCTCCTTAGGGCAAACAGCTGCAGCCAGCCCTCAGGTCTCAAGCAGCTGTGAGTCACAGAAGAGAGACACCTGTTAACGGAGAGCAGGCCAAGGTCTCGCCTGCCCTTTCTGGAAGGGGGCACAGGTGGAAAACAGCAGTGTAGCCAGCATAGGCGTTTCAGGATCGAGAGACGCGCACAAAGGCTGTATTTCTTTTAGCCTTCAGATTTTAATTAGGACGTTCACAAATACACTTCTAATGCCTTCTCCCAAATAAGTTCCGGCAGAAGAAATGAGGGCATAACAAAGGCTGGGTATGATGGAGATACTGATCACGTGTACATTGTGTCAAAGATGTGTAGAATTCGCATGCATGAAATGGCGAGAGTGCAGTGGTGTGGGGTGGCAGAACAGACACTCCTTCCCTCCCAAAACACAGAACTTGTAATGTCACTTTGCTCTTCATGTTTGGCACATTTAAAAGAGCAAAGTTGTGCTATTTTCCTCCTGGTGCCGCTCTGGGCATGCGAATACCAGGTGGCTAACACCTTCCGTCTGTAGAATATTTATGAGTATTTGTCATAACCGTGTTCCACCATTAATCAGTCGTCAAAGCCTAACAGTGACATTATCTAACTTGCCTCATTAATGTGAAATCTCTCTAGTCGTTTTCACAGCTCAGCATGAGAACATGAAGAGAGGACTGTGGGACCCTTGTTAATGTGGCCACTGTGCTGAGTCTCCTCTCTCACTTCACACACAGCTCCTGCGTGCCTTTCACCACATAGCAAGCCCACTTCCTGTTTGATGGACCCTACCATTCCTTTATTTTAAATAGTTTTATTTTGCTTCCGTTTTTTCAGACTTTTCGTGGTGTTTAACATAATTAATATCTCCCTGAGCCTTTAAAACTCCTACAGTCACTTTAGTGCTGTAAACTTCACATGGTGTAGGGGGAGAGCATATTGATTCTCTGAGAATTAAGTGTTAATTTCTAATCTTTGTAGGATTTTTACTGACCTCAATTTCGTTGGTTAACTTGCTGATCTCTCTCCAGATGACCAGAGCTGACCCTGAAATAATGTTTTGCCTCTATGATGGCCTTGGTTAACATGAATGATTTGCATCCCATTTCTAACTTGTTTTGTCCTTGCAGTGCAACTATTCATCACACTATGGACTATATTGGAGAAATGTTTCCCACTTCCCCTTGGACAGTCAGCAGTCTCTCAGCACTTAAAGTTTTGATTTCATGCACATGGGAGAGAAACGGAGATGCTCGGAGTAGTTTTCTCAAAGTGATTAAATGAGAACAGTCCTTAAATATTTTTCTGTTATCCATCATGCTTCACTGTGCTTATCAGATTGGCAGTGTTCCAGAATCACTCACATCTTCCTCTTCTCTATTTGCCAAATTAACTTATTTTAACACAATTGGTTACTTAGTTTCACAGCGTGTGTTCCTATACAGTATAACACAGTATAGAATTACATAGTTACCCTTGTGTCCAGCGTTCTTTCAAGATGGTTCTAAATGCCTACATACAGAAAAAGTATGTACACAGACTCTCTCAACAACTTAAAAAAATTAAATGCTGAACCCTTTGTAGCAGCAAGGCAAATTACTTACAGTTAAATGTTAAAGATTTCTCAATCTTTGATCAGTTTGTTGTATCTCTGATGTGAATGTAGCCAAAACCCCTCTGATAAGGGACATAAAGCTGAACTGTGTAATAAAATATAGCGTAGATGGGCTCCATTGAGTCTGTAGCCTATTTCTTCCCAGGACCATGGGTCTAGAGTCACTAGACCCTAGGGTCTTGGTGAAGATCCACAGATGGGGGATGTGCAGGGTGGGTACCAGAACTATAACTGATAGTATCTCAGCCTAACACCAGCTGTGATGTTGCACCTTAAAAGCTAGAACCCAACTCATTTTTGGTTGGTTACCTCACTAGCTCATCCTTGCTCTCCAACTGAACTGGCAATCTGACCCTTTCCAATCAAGTGACTGCAGACAGCCTGAGTCAGGACCTAAACTTTTCTCCAAGTCTGTAAACTGTCTGAGACAGAAATGTTGCGTTTGCAAATCCACTGTTATTTTCTCTCGAACAAAATAAGGCAGTTGGGCTCTTATTGTTGACATCTTGAATAACTAAGCATATTCAGTACCAAGCTATAACCAGAAGAAATTTCTCCCACCCACCTTCCTTGAGGCCCGACCACAGAAGACTGTGTTCACAGGCTGTTACTTTTCAAGACCGGAGTTTAACAATATAACTTCTGTCAGAGCTGCTTGATGGCCAACTCGAGCTGCTGAAGACCAATGCTAGGCAAAGCTTTCTCTCTTCTCTCTGCACCCAGGACACCCCCAGGACGGAGTAAGCAACTCCCAAGTCGGATCACGGACCAACTGAGCCAAGCCTTGTCCTCTCAGCTGGAAGTATGGATGTTTGACCAACAGATCTTTGAGTATAAAATTTTTAAATTCACATTATAATTCATGAGAGTTAAACTATTATCCCAAACACGTTTCATGTTTACTTAAAACCATAAATGCATATTCACATGTATCGGCGAATATGAATTCTGAGATTGATGAGATTGATCAAATCTACAAGGTAGACTAACATTTTATAGTTGATTGTATTTTACCTCTGAAGTTATTAACTCTTCTCCTTGTAATCCCTAAACAATCGGCTTTTATATCACAGCAGATCATTTCACCAATATATTATGTTGTGTGTGCACAATATAATGCAAATTGTGTACACTAATATAATGTTTGTGTGTTATGCATGTTTGGATTTATATACAGTAAATTTTATATTACATTTAGAATCTGTGTGAGAGACTGCGATTGTGATTTCAAGGCAGATGTTGCTCAAATCTATGGCCATATTAACCCTGGTACAGAGGTAGCTATTTCAAAGCTCTTTGATTTCAATTTTTATACATAAGCCTGGGCAACACAGATCTTTGCATCTTAATTGTAATAAGACTGACATCATACCATTAGGTTCTGTGCCAATTGGTTATGTTGTCTTTGCATTGATTCTATTCTATTGTCTGTATTTGCTTTCTGTTCAGCTTTGTAAGTTTGGAAAAAAAGTGACATTTTTTCAAAAACCGCTGTATGACATTAATTGTTTGTATTTGTCATTTACAGCATATATAATTTACATAGTATAAATAATGAATAGAATTAATGGTAATATATTGCATTTTGAGCATGCCTGAGCATTTGAGTAAATACACAAGGCATGTATTCAAGGCAGATGGCAATTAAAAAACACAATGTAGATTGTTTAATTCTTAATTTTTTTTTAACATGTCCACATTCTTGTTCATCTGCTCTCTGAAGATGCTGGCAATTGAAAAGCAGTGGTGCAATATTAAGATACAATACTTTAAAAAACTCTCTGTGCTCTTTTGCTGTAGAAATGGGGTGCTGGACTGGAGCTCTCTGCCTGCTGCTGAGTTTCTGCCTGGGCTGCGCTGTGGCAGAACCAAACGAGCACTTCGCCACGGAGAAGGAGATCATCAACAACGTCGTGCAGGACCCACACACAGGACACGTCTATCTGGGCGCAGTCAATGGGAACTACCAGTTAAACTCCGTCCTCCAGAAAGAGAAGTACAGAGAAACGGGCCCAAAGGACGACAACCCTTCCTGTATCCCCCCCATCACAAGGGCGTGTGACGCCAAGCCCACAAACAACGCCAACAAGCTGCTGCTGGTGCACGAGAGCAACAGCTCCCTGATAGTGTGCGGGAGTCTCTTCAGGGGGATCTGCTCCCTGCTGAACCTCTCCAACATCGAGGACGTGATTTACTACAGTGAGGACAAAGGGGAAAGGTCATTCGTGGTGAGCGCTGATGAGACGGTGTCAGTGGTGGGAGTGATGTCCACTCTGATGAAGGAGGAGGAAAACCTGACTGTCTTCTTAGTTGGGAAGAGCTATGATGGGAGCCACGATAATTCCAAGTTAATCAGCACCCGGATTCTTAAGAATTACAGGGATTGGGTGGTTTTTGAAAATTTAGTTGAGGCCCCTGTGCAGACGAGCTCCTATGGCCTAAAATACAAACACGACTTCCGCTACGCCTTCAAGGATGAGGGATTTGCCTACTTCCTGTTCTCACGCACAAATGGCAAGAGCGATAAGAACTACACGTTTATCTTGCGGCTGTGTGAGAATGACAGCCATTACTACTCCTACACGGAGCTCCAGCTGAACTGCAGTGAGGCGGGCACTGCCCTGAACCAGTATAGCAAGGTGCAGGCTGCCTACATCACTTCCCCTGGGGAGCAGCTGGCCAGCATCATGAGCCAGTCCAGCAGGAATGGTCATGTGACGGCCCAGGACAAGGTGCTGTTTGTGGTCATGAGCACCGATTTGGAATCTAAACAGCAGAGCTCTGCCCTCTGCATGTACCCGCTGAAGGCCATCAATGCCAGACTGGCACAGATCATCAGCTCTTGTTACTCTGAATTAGGCGATATTAAAGGGGAGCAAGCTGTTTACACCCCATATTCAGAGACTCTACACTGTAATTCGGTTAACGTAAGTAACTTTTTAACAGTTATGTTTTTCTCCTACATACTGTATAAGTTGCACAGTACTGTAAACAATGGCTCAGTGGAATATTGGAAACACAGGTGAAGCCATGTGCATCACAGACAGTAGCACCAGGGGACACTGACGTCACCAGTGCTCAGCAGGGGATATGAAGTGCTTGGTTAGAGTGTGAAATCTGGTCAGCTTCACTGATGATAGTTCTGTCACCTGTATGTCCATCCAGTTTGGTTAACAGTGGTGAATTTGCTCAGCTGGATTAGGCCAACTATGTTTATAACCAACATGTATATAATCTTTTTGGATCACAACCACAATTCACACTCATACAGGTGTGTGTTTAACTTTGCTGTCGGACAGCAAACTTGCACAGAAAAAACATGGAATTGTAGTACAGAAGAGAAGGCAAGGTAGACAAGGTTTTCATCACGTGTTGTTTTATAGAGAGGTTGGATAGCTTATCTTTCAGTTTCAGAGTGACGTGCTGTAGCATGTAAATTAAGTTAGAATGCATCGGTATTAATATTCCACAGTTTGCACATTTGTTAAATACATTGTTGGAGCTCTCAAATAATTGCTTTACTTTTCAGTTTTTATTCTGTTGTAGTACTGGAGATGGTGTCATCAATACATTGTTTTCAAGCTCATTTTAAGACAAGTGCTGTACATGAAGACAAAATCAGAGACATTTGTTGATATAAATAACCCATTTCCTGGCAATTGAAAGGGTTTAAAAACCAGTGGCTGTAAGGCCTCTGTGTTGACTATGACCTTGTTGTTTTGTGCCCCTCAGAAAGTCCAGGTAGATCAGTACCCTTGTGGCGTAGACTTTCTGCCCTTTCCACTGGCTGGCATGCCTGCTTTCGCAGTTTCCTCAGAGGCTGTTTTCCACAGCAAGGACCAGCTGACCGCAGTGGCTGTGTCCGTGGAGAATGGCCACTCCATCGCCTTCTTGGGCACCAGCGCTGGGATGATTTGCAAGGTGAGAAACGTGCTGAGAACATGTGAGCTCTCAACTGGGGTCAACACCATGAACAAGACAGGCCGGCACCTTGAACTCCTGCCAGTTCCCTGTGGTTTAGTGTGACACGGTGATCGCTGTGAATGGATCTCTCTGGATACCCAGGACCTGGACAATGAACTCCACTTCCTTCTGCTGCTGTAGATACAGCCTGTCTTTCCCAGTGGGATGGTCACGTCCAATTCATGACAAAGCCTAGATGGTGACCCGTTCATCTGCAGGAATAGTGGATCTTGATCCTGTTACAGGGAAACAAGAACTCACCGTGCAGTTCTGTGTTGTTTAGACATAGGTTTATTAAACAAGACTTTTAATCAGCTCAGTGGGGATTCCTCAATTCCACATGACAGCTGATCTGTCCTCTGTCTCTAACATGAACATGAAAGCTGAGTTTCGACCCAACCCACAGACCATTCTCTGCGCTGTAGCAAGGACAGGCTCTGTAACTCCTTCCTCCCTGTGCTGCAGGTGCATCTGGCCAACGTCAGCAAGCGGTACGAGAACATAACTGTGGGGAACACCAGAGTGAACAAGAACCTCTTCTTTGCCAAGAGCTGGAGACACATTTACGTCACCACAGAGAAAAAGGTAAAGTGTGTCTTTCACAGCTGGAAAATCTCACCCCAAAACTCTTAGATTGCAAAATCCACATGGCATAATCTTGACATGGCCAAGTCTTCAGCTGTAATTTCTTGATTGAATGTTACAGAGGACCTCAGAAAAGCCTGAGAGTAGTCCTCCCTCCCATTCTTCAGCACAGCGTTGCGGTGTGATTTAGCCCCTTGAGTGCTGAAGGTGCTCAGGCGTCTGGGCTCATCTTCCCCGGCCGGGGCTGTGCTGTGTTGCAGATCACTCGATTGCCCGTGCAGCAGTGCCACCAGAGAAAGAGCTGCCAGGCCTGTGTGGCACCGAAGGACCCGTACTGTGGCTGGTGTGTGATGGAGGGGAGGTGAGTCCAGCCTGCAGGACAGATAGGACGGGGGGGCGTAGCTGATCTCTGCAAACAGTGAGACTCAGATGGGTGCTGGACAGTGGTCTGGGGTCAATGATCTTGACCCCTTTATCTTGTGTGTGTGCTGGACCTCTGTCCCTACTTTTTACCTGTACTGATCTGAGACATACCCTAACAAACAGCTCTCTTGGAGTATTAGCCCTTCTTCAACGCAAGGTTTCTTTTTACATTTACTATATATGTGTTTGGTCTTGCACACAGTTGTGCCGGACAGGCTGTAGGTAAGTTAGACTGCTGATGATGCTCACTGTACAGTATAGACTGTAGATAAAGTAGACTGTTGATGATGATGATGGAATATCAGTGTCTTTACTCGGTCTGTGCAGTGCAGAAGCATTCCCTCGAAAGGCTCCCAGTTTTGTTTCTTGTTTTCCTACCCTTAAACACCAGGCCAATGCGTTAGTGTGAATTCACATGCTGAACTATAAAATACATTTGTGGCAAGAGAAGACTGGGAAGCTGAACGTTTGGTGTGGAAGCCTGATACTTTTGTCTCCGTGGCAAATAAAGGTGTACTTGACCGTGGCAAGCTCGCGTTGACTCGGACAAACACAAAAAGGCAGGCTGACCAGCAGACTCTCTCCCTGCAGATGCACAAGGAAGGCAGAGTGCAGCAGAGCCCAGGAGGCCAACCACTGGATCTGGAGCCCCAGTGGGACATGTGTCCAGATCACAGGCTTCGACCCACCCAACCTCAGCCGCAAGAGGACGGAGATGGTAAGAGCTCTGGCACTGCGACCTTCACACTTCAGATCAGCACTTCAGCCATGTGATTCACATGGCAAACAAGTGGGCTCATAGCACTGGAGAGGAAACTATTCTTTAGTGCCGTGGGTCTCAAATTTTGGAGCGCCCCCAGGCGGTGCGCCAGATGACCCTGGAAATTTGTTGTGTGCACTGACAAATTAGGAATTTAAAAATCGAATAAACAACTGTGTCAATTTTTCATCTGTAATTTACTTAATCGGTTTCAGAAAGCTTGAGACAGGTTTTCATATCTTTTATTTTAATAAAATGAGTTAGTCAAATACACAGCCTATGCGCTAATACTTGAGTGGACCTACAGGACAAACCCTGAGAGGAGTGAGGTTCTGGCAGGAACACACAGCTGAGCCTTTCTCGAAAAAGCACTGAGGGACGAGCTCTGTTCTCAGGTCCGGTTCACGCTGGTGCCCTCCCTGGGGCTGGCGGGCGAGCAGCTGCAGTGTGACTTCGGAGGTTTCCGCTGGAAGGCAGGGCAGGACGCGGACGAGCGCTTCTCCTGTCGCCCCCCCCGATCTCCCAGATCCCTCCGCCCCCCGACCAGCAGGGTAAGACCCGGCCTCGTCCGTGGGTCTGGAACGGAGCAAGCAGTCTCTGTGCAGGAGTCATTTTACTTTCTTTTATAAAAATGGATATCCACTTGTGAATCCTCCATCTGTATTCTCGCTGGAGTTCGGTTTTATTCAGGTCTGCCTCTTTACTGAGCAAGACTACAGAAGCTTAATAGAGAAGAGAAAATTCTCATTTATACGAGATAGTATAGCATTTATACAAGAAAAGTGTTAAAATTAATGCTACTTCGTATGGGACAGTATTGCATATACTTTATAATGCAATATATTCATATAGTAGGCAACATTAGTTAACAAATGTTCTCATATAAATGCAATTTCCCTGTTTAAATGCAATATTATCTCGTCTAAACGTTTTTTTTTTCCTCTGTGGCACTAATAAGCATCCATTCAAGACACTGCAGAGACTGATAGCATTGTGATTCTTTTTTGGAAAAACATTACAGCTTGAACAGTACAGGATCATGATCCGATCTTTCAGGTTGTCTCGGAGCAGGTGGCTTACTGAAGTTGTTCCGTTTCAGATTTTGTGACGGTGGGTTTAACCTTGAGTCTGGCAGACACAGGCGTGTTCCTGGCTTCTGCGCCGTACCGCTTCTACCAGGACCTGCTGTGAGTAGAACCGTCCAGTTGAAACAACACAATCGAGGACCCGAGGATGCTCTTCCTGCTCACTTCTAGACCAGGCTCATAGGTGCACACTGAGCACATGTCCATACAGGAAGTGTAAAAAGTGTAGATCATCGCCAGCAGCTATATCACCCTGCGTCTCATCACTGGCAACTCACCTATGCCCAGCAGGAGTGGGTCTGGTCAGCACCTGGATGGGAGACCTCCTGGGAAAGCTAAGGTTGCTGCTGGAAGTGGCGTTAGTGGGGCCAGAAGGGGGCGCTCACCCTGCAGTCTGTGTGGGACATACAGTAATGCCCTAGTATAATGACGAGGATGCTATCCAATAAAAAGGCACCATCCTTCAGATGAGATGTAAAACCGAAGTCCTGATTCTGTGCTCATTAAAAACCCCAGAGCATTTCTTGAAAAAAGTCAGTGTTAAACCCTGTTCAGATCTTCCCCTGCCCTCTACCAGTCGTGGCCTCCTCATAATCCCCATCTGTGAACTGGCGTCATCACTCTGCTCTCCTCCCCACTGAGAGCTGGTGTGTGGGGAGTGTACTGGTGCACTATGGCTGCTGTTGCATCATCCAGGTGGGGCTACACACTGGTGGTGGTGTAGGGGAGTCCCCATTACCTGTAAAGAGCTTTGAGTGCAGTGTCCAGAAAAGCACTATAGAGGTGTAAGGAATGATGAGATTTTGCCTCGCATAGCATAAGAAATACTAGCATGTCACATTATATCCATGATAATACATCTTTTCTATACAGGCTTTTAATTCCAAAGTGCCTTACACATACGGGGGGCCCCTCCTGTATATTCTGCTCATTATTTGTGGCAGTTGTGCACCGACAGTCCCACTATGCAGTAGATCAAAGGAGACACGAGAAACCAGGAGCTTCACTGACAGAACAGATTGTACAATCCCAAGACAGTTTAGTTGAGCCCGGGTTTAAATCAATAGTCTTGTTAACAGGGCCACAGGACCTTTTATAACAAGTAGTCATCATAACAGCTTAATGTCTCATCTACAGGACAGAACCTCCTGAAACAGTGTTCCCAGTGAACATATTGACCTCCAGAGGCGGTGACTCCGGCTCTGACAGGCATAATGAGCTCTAACTGCCTGTGTTGTATTTTTGCAACAGTGCTAACTATACGCAGAGCCAGCGCACGTTCTGCAGGCGAGCTGAGGCTCCTGGAACACACCCGATCACACCAGGGGTTTGACAGCTGAAACCCGCAGGGGCAGCGTGCAAGACCGTGCCAAAGGTCTCCTGGGACTCTCCCCCGCAAGACGCTCCGAGTATCGGGCCTCTCTTCCTGAAGGCCACTGCCACAGAGGGGTGGGTCCAGTCCTGATCCTGCCCCATTCACTCCTCCAGCGGTGGTCTCTAGCACTGCAAGTACACGTGCTGTACCATTCAGCACGTATAATACCACTCTTTGCATCGTATCATACAGGCTCTACAGCATGTCTCTCCTTTTCCTTCCAGTATGGAATAAGCATTTGTGTTCCTTTGCATGCTGATGCAGCTCCCTACTTGAACATTAATCATTGTAGAAATCCATCTTTCCCCTTTCCCCCTGTATCGGGCCTGAGAGACCCCTGCTCTCCCCCTTTTCTAGCTGGACGTCTGAAGAACAGCAGCTGTGCTCCTCTGCCTCTTCTCTACCCTGCTTTGGCTCTCTGTGAGATTAGTGCTTCCTGTTCGAATTCAAAAGAACAAACCGGGACAGCAGCCTCCCCGACACCACCTCAAACACGCAGGCTGTGTCAATGATATAGAACGTCTGTACATTAAATCATTGACATTATACTGTAATCATTTCTGAGCTACGGATTCAAGCACCAAAGGGAAGGAGTGGTGTTGAATGCACTGTAGAACAGTGTCAGAGAAGAGGGGGTCCAGGCTCAAGCTTGCTTTGCTATGCTGATCACTTTCCACCGAAGGGATCTATGATTGTTGGGTGATCAAGCTTTGGCATTTGTTTATTAGGAATGCTTTTTTTTCTGTTACTTAAAGAAGTTATCTTAGAGTTAATTTTTTTAATATTAAATATACAGGTGTGTATATGTAATTGATATTTACAGGCTGAGACTTGTAATCTCAAGCAAATATTGGGTTCTGTAATTCTTTTTGTTTCTAACGTAAACTCTGCAAAGCAAACAAAATATTGAATTTACCTCTGAAGTAATTTCTTTAATGTGGAATTGATGTCCAGTTAAGGGGGGAAAAAATAAACATGGACATTATTCTATCATGTAGAATTCAGTTGTCTTTATTATCATATTTCAAAGAGGTTACAAAAAAAGAGGGGGTGGGAAGCTTCTTCATTGATAGTTTTCAATTTTCATCTAAAAGTAGGCAGAGTTCCAGCAGGATATATTTTTCAACTCCGTCATGCGTGACAGCCCCATACTATAGTTGCATGTCCTGCAGGAGGACAAGTTCGTCTCTCCCTGCAGCCTGTGGCCGCATGTTTGCCGGGTTAAATAACCACCTTCACTGGCCAGCTGGCCAGCCATGGGTGCCATAACTCTATGATCCTCACTCTGGGCCCAGGACAGGTGTTCCTGACCCGCTGGCCCTTTCCTTTAGTCCACGCTGATGTCACTGGCCCAAATTACTACTAGTTTCAAGTTTTTAGCAGTGGAGAATTTCCAGATCCCTGTACACAATTTGGGGCTGTGGGCTAGGAAGTGCATGACAGTCCCTCAATTCACCCAGCATTAACATTAAAATGAATTATAAACTGTGCTGGAAGCAAGTACACAGAAGCCAGTGTGGGAGTTACATTTTCCTACTTTCTTTTTATTACACTGCTGTTCAATGTCAAAAACAGGTTCCTATCAGATTGTCAATAGGAAGAGGGGCTGACTGAGGCCTTTCAGCCATCTTAAAACAGCCATGTTTATGCCTGAGCTACCTAATCTGGCCAGGGCTGTGCATTTTGGCTTGCAGTAAAGTAGATATGCTTTACATTTAAGGAAGGGTATGTGATTTACATACCCAAATCTAAATATTTGAATTTTTGTGCAAAAATAGCATTTAATGACAGAACGGGGTACCTATTTTAAATATTAAGCAGCTTTGCAGAGGCGCAGACGACCCACATCTGACTGAGCAGATGATTAGAGGACAGAAATAACAGGGAGATTAAGCAGGGTGCTCCACACAAGACAGGAATGATCAGTCGAGAGAGCGTGGGGGAGTGTGGAATCCACCAGTGGTTCCCAAGCCTGGTCCTGCTGACCCCACACCTGTTTTTTTTTTTCCAGCCGATTCCTCAGTGAGGCAATCAAACCCTTTGTTGGCTAAATGATAATGAGATTCATTTGAACTGGTTGTTCTGGAGCTATAACAGTTGTGCTTGGTTAAGTGGGGAAAAACAAATTCCCAAACTAGTGACTATAAACACAATGCAAATATTCCAGCGAAGCGTCTTCTTGGGTCACGTAGGGCTTCGATGATCTAATCAGGGAGGGCTGGAAGGAAAGGCGCCAGGCGCGTGTGGGAAGCAGTGGAACAGGAGGAGAAAGCATGAGAGACACGGAGCGGGATTGTGGTGATGAGCCTGAAGCCTGACGAAGTGCGAGAATCGGTGGGGCGGGGCGCTCAAGCCTTAGAGCTGTGTCCGGAGGGCGGGAGCGGGGGACGCGAGGGGGGGGCAGCTTCCTCACTGCATCAGCTGGACGTAGGAGGCGGGGAAGAGGCCATAGCGCCCCCGGCAGGTCCCCCTCCACCACGCCTCATCCACCATCTCGATGCCCGTGATGATGTCGTCCGGCTCGAACGAGATCTCGTCGTCGCCCTCTGCAGGGAGAGAGAGAGAGAGCGCTCTCACCGTAGCCAAGCAGCAGGGAGGTGCTTTGCTTGATGCCTTGCAGCAGACCCTCACTCTACCTTTACCGGGGCAATCCAGGTTCCTGCGGTCCGCACACGGAGCAATCATGATGATTCCAAGAAGTATGTTCAAGAAGCTTGAATTTTCTCTCTGCTGCTGTTTCATTGCCCTTTTTATAGCAAACCAGACCTCACTACACCCATGGGAGGATGTGCAGCTTTCTCCTGAACCCTAAGCCTGCACCAGTGACCTCAGCATTAGCCAGTTCGTCCCCACTGACCTGCTCCAAGAAGTTAAAAGGCTGTGTAGCGGCCTCTAGTGGCAGGTCAGCTGCAATTACAGCCCGCGTGCCGCATATACTGTAGATAAAGTACATATACATATTCCCAGAAACCCTTTCGTATAGCTAAAATTCATTAATGAAGGCCCCTGAACCGAACTGAGGGTCAAGAGGGTGAGAGAGTGAAACAGGGAACACGACAGATCTCAGAAGGCCAATTCGATTTTAGATTAAGTTTAGGGACAGGAACAAGAGGAAGAGACAGATATGAAATAATAATACTATTTTGGAATATTGCAGCCAATTTATAGCAAAAGGAAAAGCATTTTGCCATATTAAGTGGTCAATTCAAAAACTGCCTCTGCAGTACTATTATTAAATACCCTGAGGTTCAGGGCTCGTTGTGGCCTTGAAAACCCAGAACAACAGAGTTCCAGCCTCATTCCTATTTCGGTTGATTTATTTCTTTTTCCAAATTGCAATTAAAACACGCCAGATCCTCCTGACTTTAATTTGTTTTAAAACCTTTAAATGACTGGGGTAAATTGAAATAAAAAAGGCAAAGAAGCATGTGCCCTTTGGAGAGGAAGAGGGTGACTGAGAGGGAAGAAAGATATCATACGGCTTGACTTTGTGATACCCACCTCCCTGGTAGTCATAGATGGCAACAGCAGAAACACCAGCTGGAATCGCCTCATAGTCATTTTCCTGGGCTGGGGGGCAGGGACAGAAGACAGTCAGCACCTATGTGTACTTCTGTAACTCAGGCACAAACAGGTGACTGAACTCCCTTCAACCTCACAGCCTGACCCAGTCCCTTTCACAATTCACACTGAGGGGGCTACACTCAGCCTGGTAGTCTAGAGCTCTATATTAACTAGAGGGAAAATTCAGGGGTTCAGACAGGACAGGACACAAAAGAAAAAGTCCAAAACTGCCCTAATTGTGCAATAACAAAGTTTCTACTTAAATAAAATAACAGCAGGTTCTTCCCAACTCTCTTAGCTCCTCAACACAATGGATTATACATTATAATGTACTCTAGTGTCCTCATTATCATCTGCCTGGACTGCTCTTCAACCTAAGCTACCCATTGCCAACAATGAATAATATATCAAACGTGGTGATTATTGTTTTATTTACTGGCTTAGTGCTTCATTCTTTTCATGTTTGTTGATGTGGCTCCTTGGAACCCATTAAGAAAGGGATCATCTGGAGATCAATGAACTCCTAGATACCAAACGAGAAAGATGTGCTTTCTTCTGTGCGTAATTTACCGTCTGGGACCATGCCGCTGGCTGTCTGAAACCCCCCGACATCTTCATACTCCCCCTCTCCCTCCTGCTCCAGTCCATCATCTGAGCGGGGGGGCAGCTGGGGCGGCTCATCCGAGCGGGGGGGCAGCTGGGGCGGCTCATCCGAGCGGGGGGGCAGCTGGGGAGGCTCCTCTGTGTTGGGGGGCAGCTGAGGGGGTTCCTCTGAGCGGGGGGGTAACTGGGGGGGTTCCTCATACTCTGGCTCGTACCCTTCCTCCTCTGGTACTGGAGGTTCCTGCAATGAGAGAACGCGTCACTGACAAACTCCATTTCACTTGTCCCAGAGGCAGCTTTTCACTTCTCGAAGGACTCCTTCTCTGCCCTGCAATGTATTGTGTCCAGCTAATGGTTCACCGTTTCACAAGGAAGCAGCAGAAGAAATAAGATGATGGAGAAGGTACAGTAGAGAAACAATATAAAACAGGGAAGAAGACAAATAATCCTTATTTCAGACAGGAAGTGGCTGTTTTCACTTCCCCTTGGACCTTGACCTCTGACCTCTCATATCAACTTAATTGTCTTGATTACCTGATATATGACAGTCAAGTCCCCAGGACACTGTAGTGCAGAAAGCGATTAGAAAATGGGTGGATGAAAGTCATCTCACTTGTCAGCTAATTGAAAAATATGTGAATTCTTCGGGAATCTGGTCATTGGAGAGCAGAATTCTCTATCCCTGGTCTGCCTTTAAAGGGGAACTGCAGTCCCAGTTTCTCAGACTGATTATTAAATTTTGGTAACAAAACACATTAATTGACGGTATTGCAAAATTTGGCAAATTCTGAACTAAGCACAAACTTTTGAACTTTGTAAAAGTTTCCGTGTTGTTGCGAACCCCTTGTATCACCACGGGCAAGAGCAAGAGATCGCACCAATTGTGACGTGACGCGGCCCTTCCTGCTCACTAGTCCCTGTAATGACTGATGTAATGTGATGTACGGGCGAATAAGTACAGGTTGTGCAGCAGATATTTCACCGCAGAAATGTTCCAATGTGATCTGCATGCAGAGTCAACAAGTACATTGCATTAGTTGGCAAAACTGTCTCGAAGTTGAAAGCAATATTTCTGTTGGATTAAAAGAGACGTACTCACAGGCCACACAATGTTTTACAATGTAATAGTGCCACTTCACCTCACTGGACATTTTGTTGCCTCGTTCTGCGTAGTAAAACATGGGGCTGTGCATACCTGGAAATTTAGTCTGTTTTGTGATGTAAATTGGAGTTTTTACACGTTATCCCATTGTGGTTGTTGTTCAAATGTTAATTTTTTTCTAACCCCAAAATATAAAAATAGAACGGCAGTACCCCTTTATGACCTCAGCTTGTGTTTGTGGCGAGATTGGTACAGTCCCGTGAGATTGCTGGAAACAGAATGGGGCCAATCAGCCCAACCTGCCCTTGTAATTCCAGTCTCTGTATCTGCTCTTCCAGGTTTGTGCTTGCTACAGAGCTGCAGCCTTGTGGAACCCTGCAACGGCCATGGAATCTTTTATACCTGCTCTTCCTGCTCTCCCACATTGGGCTCGGGGTCCTCTCTTGGAATTTCAGGCAGGTTCCTGGACACCTGTGGGGTCCTTGGTCCAGAAGTGGGAGGGGCATCCTGATCCGGTGTTCCCTTTTCCCTGTTCCTCTGTTCCATCTCCTGAAGAAAGAGAATGCACATCTCTCAGAGGCAGGCTGTCTTTCATATAAATTATGTAAAATTCCTTTCTCTCAAAGATGGACAGCAGCTATCTTCCAAGGAAAACTCTATGCCTCTCTGTGCTGAATTTTAATTGTCTTATGTTTTATGTGCTGTCAGATCTCAGGTGATTTTTCCTTTAAATCATTTCTTTAAACGCATTGTGCCTACATCCCGGGAGCACTGTTGTAACTGGGTCATTAATTGCATTTTTCAGTTATCTCTAATTAACGTGTTCTGCCTTCAACTGCTCACCTGTGGTCCAGGAGCGGTAAGATATCTAGTCAGCGACTGAGATGACTAAAGTAATGTAGTAGCAAACCTGGCTACTGCAGTGTCAGAGGCGCAGGTTGGATTGTGTATAGCTTCCCTGGCCTAACAGGATCAGCCTGTTAAGGTTTACACTTCTACTAGTGGTTATCGTTATTTCTGGTTGGTTAAAGTTTGGGTTAACACATCCCTGAAAAAAGAAGGTGCTTTACATTGGCATAGTTGAGAATCTGCAGGTCACCTGCTGTGAGTAGCCAGGCTACAGGCTACCTCAATGTCCTAATTAAATTCCACTCTGACCTTGGGAAATCTGGTCTACCCAAATTTATTATGTAGAAATGAGAAAAGGCTGTTCTGTTATGCTTGTAACTATATGTAAGTTGAGTCAAGGGTGTCGGTAGATCAATATTGCTAATTTGGATAGTGGGATCCAGTGTTTCTTAGCACTCCACTCCCAGGTGAGTAGAGTGCTATTATCTATCTGTGGTGAAATCAGTGTGATTGTTTCGTCACAGGTGAGTTCAGTGTGATATCTTTACAGTGTGATTTTGCCGTATGAATACAGTATAACTGTTTCTGCTTTAAGTGAGGGCAATGCTATACCTGTGATGTGATCGGTATTATTGTTCGTGTCTCTCAGGTGAGTTCAGTGCTATACCTGTGGTGAAATGTGATTTCTCCTTTCTGAGATGATTTGTGATACTTGTGATGAGATCAGTGTAATTGTTCCTGTATCAGGCGAGTTCAGTGTGATACCTGTGATGAGATCAGTGTAATTGTTCCTGTATCAGGCGAGTTCAGTGTGATATCTGTGATGAGAAGTATAATTGTTCCTGTCTCAGGTGTGATCAGTGCGATACCTGTGGTGAGATGTGATTGCTCTAGTCTCAGTCTTAACAGTGCTGTGCCTGTCTCAGGTGAGGTGGCCTTACCTGCTGTTTGCGACGAGCCTCCTCCTGCTCCCTCTTCTCCCTGGCCTGCCTCCTGGCTCTCTCCTCCTCTGCTCTGCGCCGGTTCTCTTCGTCTGATGCCTTGGACATGTTCTCAAAGCGTGCCTTCAGACTCCCAGCACCCACACTTGCTAGAGAGACAGAAAAGCCTGTTACATCTCCCACAGGTGTCAGTGGGTGCTGCATGGACTCAACCACCTTGATATTTCTGATCGCCCTGTCGTTAAAGCAGAGGGGTACGTGTGTTTCGGAGATTGCCACAGGATTGCTCTTCCACAATGCTTGATAACTATCAGGTCTATCCCGGATCCCACAGTCAGCTTGTCTGCATGTTTACTCTGATTCAGTCAGGCTCTTCCTTTAAAGAGGACAGTCTGTCCGTCAGTTAACAAGTCCTAATTAAGTCATAATTGTAAGGAACTGATGTTTGTTCTGAAAAGCAGCTGTGCGGAATGACTGCACCCAATAAGAAAACCTAACAGGAGATATCTATTTCCTGGATATCTGGATACATTTAGAACTCTGAAAACCAGCCCTACAAAAAAAAAACAACTCCCATTATCTGCACTTTTTTTGCACTTTTGGCAAAAACCTTTGAGATTCAAATGGTAGGATTCAAATTTTCTTCAAAAAGACAGAATCAGCATTTTTCAGGAGTGGATTTGCCAGATTTCCTCGTGCAATAGACAGGCCTCAAGAGCACAAACCATCTGGACGGTCACCACAAGGTGCTGAGCAAAGGAGACATCGGAAATAAACTCATCAGCAGGAGTCCACTGTTCTCCGCAACACGATCTCGCTATAGTAAAGGCCTTCACTGATAGTGAGAAATGCTTTATTTCCTTGTTTTAAGGCAGAGAAACGCCTGTTAAGGTGAATACATTGTAAAGGGGAACAGCAGTCCCAATTTTTCAGATTTTTAAATCCCGGTAACAAAATTAATTCATTGACCTTACAGAAAAAATGTATGAATTTTGAATTCAGCACAAAATCCTGAACTTTGTGAAAGTACGGTAAGTCACCATGTTGTCTCAAACTCGGATTTCAGTTCCCACAAATTGCAAAATGAAGTGGCCCTTCCTCCTCACTAGTCACTGTAACGACTAATGTAATGCGATGTACAAGCAAATAAGTACAGGTTGTACAGCAGATATTTCACCACAGAAATGGCCAAATGTGATCTGCGTGCAGAGTAAGCGGTAAATTTGTCTGCAAAATTTTCTTGAAGGCGAGAGCAATATTTCTGTTGGATTAAAAGAGATGTATTCTCAAGCCTGCTTGCTTACAATGTAACAGGACAGCAACACATCACCAGAAGTGTTGTCGCCTTGCTCTGAACTGCAGAACATGGTGCTGCACAGACCTGGAATTTTGTGGAGTAAGTTGGAGTAAGTTTGACAAGTCACGTGTATACATTTTACTTTCACTGCAGTCTGAAATGCGGTCATCAGTGCTGATTCTTTCTAACGCCAAAATCTGAAAGTAGCACTTCAGTTCCCCTTTAAGATGCGCTTGCCTGGCTGGAACATTTGCAATTTTTTTATCTCCTCAAAAAGATTTAAATTTTATGTTACCTATGAAATGCAATAGTTAAAAGGCTTAAGAGCTGAAAGCAGTCAAACGGTTCAAATAAATCCTAACTAATTAATCTGAGGACACTCCCACAACCCTTTATTGTACCTGCTGTTCTCCGTGTTAAATACACTTCAATATAGTTACTGCTTGGTTCATATTTCACTGTTGATGAAGTCATCACTGTTCTCCTTGGTACTGGGGTGAGACACCTCGTGTCAGATCAGTGTGACTGTTCCAGTCTCGTGTCTCATAATGTAGTACCTGAAACATTGCACTAAACCTGGGTGATTGTAAGCATGTGCATGCGGCACGCTGCTGGGCTTGAATCAAGACGCAGCTGAGAGATTCAAGACAGACACAGAAAGGCTACAGAGTAGAGCTCCTGAACCGAACCGCAGGACAGGCCGAGTGGCCTTTATTTATTTGCATGTGCCTTCAAAAATAAGACATCTTGCTTATAGAGGTGTTAGTGGGGCCAGCAGGGGGCGCTCACCCTGCGGTCCATGTGGGTCCTAATGCCCCAGTATAGTGACGGGGACACTGTACTGTAAACAGGCGCTGTCCTTCGGATGAGACGTAAAACCGAGGTCCTGACTCTCTGTGGTCATTAAAAATCCCAGGGCGTTTCTCGAAAAGAGTAGGGGTGTAACCCCGGCTTCCTTGACAAATTTCCCCATTGGCCTTTACCAGTCGTGGCCTCCTAATAATCCCCCTCTATGAATTGGCTTCATTACTCTGCTCTCCTCCCCACTGATAGCTGGTGTGTGGTGAGCATTCTGGCGCACTATGGCTGCTGTTACATCATCCAGGTGGGGCTGCACACTGGTGGTAGTGGAGGGGAGTCCCCATTACCTGTACAGCGCTTTGAGTGGAGAGTCCAGAAAAGCGCTATATAAGTGTAAGCAATTATTATTATTATTATTATTATTATTATTATTATTATTAATTATTATAGTAACCCAGACAACACCCACTGAGCTCAGCAGTACTCACAGGCCTCCACAGGCTTCGTTTTCTGATAGGATGAAGCTGGAGACTCCATGTCAGTGAAGGAGGAAGCGCTCTGGAACAAAGGACACAGGAACATGGACGTTGGGGTCAACATTTCCTCCTACTGCCCGGCAGGGTGTGATGGTCAAAGAACAGGACTGGAACCATACTGTTTTAGAATGAGTCCCTCCTTGCACGTGACAAGACTTTGCCTGATCTTCTTGTTAACATGGAGAAACAGCTCATTCAACATACAGTATATAGCTGTCTGTAGCTGTACTGTCGCTGCCTGATTTGACCTGATTACAAAGTTTAATTAGTTCATTCTTATGGTCTAGACGTATGGAACATATTTTACGAATACAGGCATTTCCCAAACTAACATGTAGCCCTAACCTTGCTAGAATTGGAAAAAAAGCCTGTGCTATCATAACACTAAATAAAATATTAATTCAGTTCAACATAAATCCATCTATATATTATTAGAAACCACGTATTTTTCAATGACTGAACAGTAATGAATTCAGCATAACAACACAGGAACAACACAAAATGAGCTGTTTATGTAAAAGGGTTAAACAGAGGACAGTTAAACAGAGGACCAGAGAACAGTTTCTGTTTTCTGTTCTCTGCTCCTGCGCCAGACAGAAAACCGTTGAAGGTAAATATTGAACAGACAGACTTCAGCGGAAGAAGTCAATGATCTGCGCAGGAAGACTCACTCACAAGGACAGAAAGAGAGCAGAACACACACCCACCTTATCCACACGATCTGTTTCCACTCCATACCTCCCCCCGAAGCCCTTGGCATAATCTGCGGCGCAGAACGATGAAGAGAGAGGGAAAGGAGAGCAAGAGACAGGTGGGCAGAAGAGAGAGTTAATTAAAACCACAGAAATCCCCTCTGGTCCCATTGCATCTGATTTAGTTTCATTTGTAATGAAAAGTACGAAAATGTGCCAGGTGCCAGTTTTTTCTGCTGCCACAAGACGCTGGACATCCCCGTGCAAGAGGGGCTCACCCAGCCTCTGCCCCCCGGCTTCTGCACATCCTCCCCTGGCCAGGCTCCCTGGAGGGGCCGCAGGGGAATCGCTGCTGTGTCCTGCTCGGCCAGCAGGGGGCGCCCCTACCTTTCTGAGACTGGTGCTTCTCTGTCTCCCCCTTGTAGTCGTAGCCCAGGGCCGCCTTGTCCACCTTCTCCTTCTCCACTCCGTACTTCCCCCCGAACCCACGGGAGTAATCTGCCGGAGCGGCAGGAGAACAGGGAGAGGGAGAGGGAGGGAGAAATGGAAACAGAGCAGACAGCAGGAGTTTCAACGGGAAGAGAAGAGGGGACAGGGGGTGGGGGGAGATCACAGGAAGAGGTGGATGAGAGAAAAACAACACAAATTCAGAGAGGCAGGCAGACTGGGAGTGCGGTACGAATCTGTTTCTTCAATCCTGGTGCTCCAAGAATGACTGGGGATCAATTCAACCGATCAGCCTGCTGTACAGAGCGCAAACACAGGGTGAGAACCAGGATACAGCGCATGGTGTGTCCTGGCCAAATTCCCCCCTGGCCTTTACCAGTCATGGCCTCCTAATGGTGGAAGAGGTTTTAGTGGGGCCAGTAGGGGGCGCTCACCCGGTGTGGGTCCTAATGCCCCAGTATAGTGAGGGGACACTATACTGTAAAACGGTGTTGTCATTGGGATGAGACATAAAACCCAGGTCCTGACTCTCTGTGGACATTGAAAATCCCAGGGCGTTTCTCGAAAAGAATAGGGGTGGTACCCCAACATCCAGGTCAAATTTCTTCCTGGTCTGTACCAATCATGGTCTCCTAATAATCCCCCTCTCTGAACTGGCTTCATCAGGAGGTCATTCTTGCCGTCTGCCATAAGACTGTACAATGCATCCACCTTGCGTCTTGGCAGAGGCAACAGCGACAGTGACCTGTTTCTGGACTAAACGCATATACACATCTACTGCTACATCTGTTCTCTTTCTTTTTCTTTTTCTTTTTCCCGTTTACAACCACTTTTGTGCAATATATGCCAGGGACCTGTGCAATACATTTATATTTATATTTATATCTATGGTTACATCTATATTTATATTCATACGTGTGATACGATTTTCTGTGTACTGTTCTGTTCTAGTTTCCTCTTGTGTGTCCGGACTGTGAGTAACTCTTGTATTGTATTGTATGTATTGTACTATTAGTATATAATTCGTTACACTGTGGCTGTGTTGTGTGTGTTACGCTGCTGTTGCACTGCAATTTCCCTCACGGGATCAATAAAGTATCTATCTATCTACTCTGCTCTCCTCCCCACTGAGAGCTGGTGTGTGGGGAGTGTTCTGGCGCACTATGGCTGCTGTCGCATCTCCCAGGTGGGGCTATAACTGGTGGGGGTGGAGGGGATCCCCATTACCTGTAAAGCGCTTTGAGTGGAGTGTCCAGAAGAGCGCTACATAAGTGTGAGGCGTTATTATTACTGCTCCAGACTCCAGCAGTGCAGGGGCCAGGCTGTGCTCTGTGTGTGGGACTGCCGAAGAGCCCCGTGCCATGTGCTGCTACGACTGTCCCCATCCACAGTGCTGCTGCTCCCTGCCTTCCTTCACTCCGAGACTCCTGAGCTGCTCCCCACAGGCCTGAGTGACGCCAGAGGAACAGACCAGGGGCCTGTCTAGGACTCCCACGGCCCCCGGTTCACAGCGCCTGTCTCAACTCATGGAAAGATTCGGGTCTGGTGCCACAAGACGCTGGACATCCCCGTGCAAGAGGGGCTCACCCAGCCTCTGCCCCCCGGCTTCTGCACATCCTCCCCTGGCCAGGCTCCCTGGAGGGGCCGCAGGGGAATCGCCGCCGTGTCCCGCTCGGCCAGCAGGGGGCGCCCCTACCTTTCTGAGACTGGTGCTTCTCTGTCTCCCCCTTGTAGTCGTAGCCCAGGGCCGCCTTGTCCACCTTCTCCTTCTCCACTCCGTACTTCCCCCCGAACCCACGGGAGTAATCTGCCGGAGCGGCAGGAGCAGGAAAACAGGGAGAGGGAGAGTGGCAGCGGGGAGCCAGGGACGAAGGGAGGGAGGGTGGCCGGGAAAGGGGGGGAGGGGGGAGAGAGATAGCACGAGAAAGAGAATGATGAATGTGAGAGCAGGTCTGAAGGGCCACACAGTCTCCTTACTCACTGAGCTGAACTGATTATTGACTTAATTAGTCCAAACCCCCTTCGTTAGCAGGTGCTGTGCCTGGTTATCATCACCTCTCTGTACTCCCCTCTCTCCAGGTCCAGAGCACAGGCTTGCTGTACTTACACAAACCCCGGTACAACCACGACATCGGAACACGTCCAAGTTCATTCCACGCTGAAAGGAGAAGAACCCCCGAAGAAGGCTCCACAGCCGAATCGTTTGTGTTTCCTTTCTTCTCTTTCCAGTAAGGAATAAACCTTTACTTGCTCCACTGCAGCTCCCTGCTTGAACTACCTTCAAGCAGTGTCAACCACTATGTCTCCTGGGCGTGGCTGCAGCACTGCAAGGGGCTGTAACTGACATCTGTGCTGTTCACGATGAAACTACTAGCCTTTAGCCTGAGCCAAGACACAAACTAGGCCAGCTCTGCCCCGGAGGTCAGAGAGCTGTGCTTCTGTCAGGGGGGGGGGAAATCGCCCAGCCCAAGACTGGAATCAGGACTATTAACTCTCAAGTCCTGCTGCATGTCATGTGGATATCTGGCCAGCAGGGGTCAGTCACTCTCACAGCCCCCAGCCCTTCCACTGTACATGCTGTACACTCGCTCCTCTTTTCAGATTTTTTTTTATTGTTTTGATCCAGGGAATTTCACATTGACGCGGTTTGCAAAACGAATACCCTCTTTTCAATACCACAGGAGCATACCGCCACAAAAACACGCCAAAGCAAGAGCAGACGTCACTCGATGCTTTTCATCACACCAAGCGACCCAGCAACTCCCCAGTCATCAGCCCCAGAGCTTTCTAAAGCTTCGCCTCCCTTTTCAGTTTCTAACCTTTATACCTCTATACTGTGCTTTTTTAGTTAGTACCGTTTGTTACAAACATTTACCTGTGTACTAAATATTCATTTTCCTTTGCTACTGCAGTATTAATAGAGGACTTGGGTAATTTAGATCTAATCCTTGCCCTTAATTTATAGGAAATTAATTTTAATCTAACAGATTTTTGCATAACGAACACCTTTCAGCATACATCTTATAATTTTCTGTGGTTTCAACGAGGGCTTTGGCGTGTCTGAATATTCTATACTGCCTCGGCTCTCAAGTGCCTCACAGTTCTGTTTAAAGAGTCTTGGTCCACACAGAAGGATTCCAGAAACAAGTCTCCCTTTGCCCCGCCTGGAGATACCCACACCCACGCCCCCCTGGGCCCCTGCCCCGGGACCCTACCTCTCTGGGAGGCGTGCTGCTCAACGTCTGCCTTGTACTCGAAGCCGACGGCGGACTGCGGAGGGGGAGAGAGGGAGAGTCACGAGCCCGGCCTGCAGATCTCCTGCCAGCCCGCCTGATTGGCTGGGAGAAATCAGCCAGTCCAGCCCACTGACTGGTTCGCGGAGGGCAGCAGCAGAATAGTAATATATTCTATTTATAAAGTGCCTTTCCAAACCCAAGGACAGTGTAAATAGTGGTAAAAAAAGTTCAAAAAAGTAAAAGGAAAAAAATAAAGTGCATATAGGTATACCGTACAGACGATCAGACATAGGCCTTGGTAAAAAGGAGAGATTTGAGATTGGATTTATAGAGAGTCAAAGATTTTGTCTCTCGCAGGGTCTGAGGAAGGGTATTCCATAACAGTGCGGCAGCGATTGAAAAGGCAGGGCTCCGAAAATCCAAAATTTAGGCCTGGGAACAGCTAGTAAAGGACCGGCCTCAGCTGAGCGGAGCCTACAGGAGAGAGTGTAAACACACTATGTATGCTATGTGTGTAAAATATGGTACAGTACATAAAAGCACTGCATGGAACTGATGTTTGCTCCATCTTATTCAGCTGCAAAGCCAGATGACGTGGAGGGCGACTTTACAGGAAGGGGAAGACTATGGCACAAGGATGAACAGCAGAAAAGGTGCAAGGAATATAGGGAGTAAGGTTACTTATCAAGGGAGACATGGTGGCACAGTGGTTGGCATTGGTGCCTCGCAGTTCTGGGGTCTTGGGTTCAGTTCTGAGGGTGCTTGTTATCAGTGTGGAGTTTGCATGTTCTTCTCATGTTTGAGTGGACTTCAACCAACCATCCAAAGACATACTGGTAGGTTAATAGGCTTCTGGGAAATCATCACGAGTACAGCCAGCAGATCGCCCTGGTGTGAGAGGGTTTGTGTGTGTCTGCGTGTGCCCTGTGATGGACTGGTGTCCTGCCCAGGGTGTGCCCCGCCTTTGCCCCATTGCGATTAGAAAGCCGATGGATGGTTAATTGTCAAGGTTCGGAAATCAGCACCAGGAAACTCGTCATCAGCCAGTCTGCACAGAGCAGGACAGGGTACAGACTCCCGGGAGGAGGGTCTGAAGAGGAAGTCAGTGCTTTCCAAGCGAAACGCGGCAGAGCCGCGAGGACACGGGGCAGACGCCGGCGACGGGGAGACTCACCTTGTCAATCCGCTCCTTCTGCACGCCATACTTCCCCCCAAAACCCCTGGCCGCGTCCGTCTGGGAGGAGTGCTTCTCCACCTCTGCCACGTACGAGTGTCCCACTGCCACCTGGGAACACGGGCCGAGAGGTCAGCTGAGACACAGCCTGCGGGGTTTGTGGAGGGGCGCAGCTCCGGGGGCAGGTGTGTGATGTCATGCGTGTGATGTCAGATGACATGCTGATGACATCATCCACGCGCCCGTGAATAAAGTCAGTGTCCGGACGGGAGCCCCGGGCCCTGACTGACCTTGTCCATGCGGTCCTTCTCCACCCCGAACTTGCCCCCGTAGCCATACGCAGCACGTGGCCCCTGCTCCTGCTCCTTCCTCTTCACCAGCTCGTGCTCCTGGGACACCCGATCCCGCAGTTCTGTCACACTGCAGGGCACAGGGCGTCAGGGGCAGGGCATCTCGCACACGCACAAACACATACAGGTGTCTGCACGCCAATGCACACACAAACACACACACGTGTTCACACCAATGCACACACAAATACACACACACGTGTGCGCGCCAATGCACACACAAATACACACACGTCTGTGCGCAAATGCGTGCGCGCGTGCACACAATGAACAACACTTGAAAACACACAGACATGTGTACACATGCAAACACACTCACAAACACACATGCACATACACACAAGCACATGGACACATGCACACACGCAAACACTGGCAAACATACAAACACACCGGCATGCAAACACAAGCATATGTACAGCATATGTACAAACATGCAGATGTAAACACATGCAAACATACAAACACATGCTTCCACACACAAACAGAAACACTCCTACGCACACCAGGGACCAATTAAAACCTCAGTGGGTCACTCTTTCAGAACAGGTCCCTCTGAGGGACAGAGGTTTACCTCTGTACAACCTCTTGCGAAAAGTAACATCACAGATTTATTCATGTATTATTGTGTCACCAGGCATAAAACATTTTGGGATTTTGAACATCACTTGAATGAATGGTGGCTTATCCACACTGGAACATATACTTACACGTTGAAAAAATGTGACACAAAAAATGGGAAACTGTCTTGAAACTCATGAAACCTTTCTATGCTCAACAGCTGACTCAGCCAGTCACTTTCACAAGCCCTTATTTGGCAAAGTACAGGCAGCTCATCACTGCTTGGCCATGGACTTCCTCTTCCTGTTTCCACAGTTGCCACGGTGATGGCTCAAAGGCCGCCATGACACCGCAGACCACAACAATGGAACTGCAGCACAGCACCAGCGTCACTCTCTAATAAATGCTGAGCCTCTGTTCTACTACACATATACAGCATAAAATAACCAGCCATTTCTTCCAATTCAATCTTACTACCTTGCTTTCTCTCTCTCTATGTGGAGTGGACGGTGCATATTTCATATCCATAGAGAACAGTCCCAGCTAGACTAATCCATATCATTGAATCAGTCCCCTTTACAGCCGAGCCAATCAAAGGGTGATCAAGAGGTATAGGACTTGTCCTTGCCCCTGGAGTCTGGGAGATATCCAAGTACGGCACGGTACTACAGGACGAGGGGAGCGACTGTTTTTACGATACAGACAGCGAGCGCCTCTGTCAGCGTTCTCCCACCTCAGTGTTCATACCTGATGTGCTCGGCCCTCCCTGATCCCTCTATGGTCTTGGCTCCCCATCGCTGCTCCTGCTCCGAAACATCATTCTGGAAAGAGGGGGACAGGAGAACAGCATCAGACGAGGGGAGGCCACTTGCCCCACCCACGCCATTTGGGAGCTTCGCAGCGAATTGATCCAAGGGTCTCATCCAGCTGTTGACTGGACGAAGCCAGAGGTCAGGGGCACTGCCTCAGAAACAGGGCTGGCAGGCTCGTAGCAGACACTCCCTATGGGCTCTGATGTCTCTGCACAGACATCCCAGGCCACCGGCTGGGCAAGCAGGCCTTGTGCAAGACGGCCAGACGCGCGCAGTCTCGGACACGGCAGCGAACAGACTGCAGTTTCGGGAACCCGTCCGGGAGCTCCTGCTCTTGGCCACCCTGACTGTCCCTCACTCACCTCAAAATCAGGGTCCGTCTCCCAGTCGTCCCCCTCGGCGGACACCTTCACTTGGACATTGTGTCCCACCACTGACTTCCACATCTGGAGGGAGGAGAGAAACACGTCTCAACAGACCAGTTCCGCTTTGCTGCTGCACGTCTGTACGTCTCTTCAGCAGAGGCTGAGGTGCAGGATCAGTTAGACCCACTTCAGCTTGCGTACAGGGCAGGTAGGGGTGTGGAAGATGCTATAATATGCCTTCTTGACCTTGTCCTCCAGCATCTTGAGGAATACAAGACTTGTGCTCTGCTGATATTTGGAAATTTCTTTTTAGCATTTACTTCTATTCAGCTGTATTTACTGGTAACCAAGCTATTGTTTAATTTTGGCCTTGATAGTCTAACAAATGTCTAACAAGCTGTATTTCTACCCTGGCTACACCCAAGGATCATAATAGAATAAATATTTCTAAATATATTTCTAAATAATCAGAAACCTGCATCATAATAACTGCTTACACTTACACAGCGCTTTTCTGGACACTCCACTCAAAGCTCTTTACAGGTAATGGGGACTCCCCCTGGATGATGCAACAGCAGCCATAGTGCTCCAGTACACTTTCCCCACACCAGCTCTCAGTGGGGAGGAGAACAGAGGGATGAAGCCAGTTCACAGATGGGGATTATTAGGAGGCCATGACTGGTAAAGGCCAGGATGAAATTTGAGCTGGATGCTGGGGTAATACCCCTACTCTTTTCGAGAAACTCCCTTGGATTTTCAATGTCCGCAGAGAGTCAGGTCCTCAGTTTTATGTCTCATCTGAGTGACAGCGCCGTTTTACAGTATAGTGTCCACATCATTATACTGGAGATTTAGGACCCACACAGACTGCAGGGTGAGCACCCCCTGCTGGCTGCACTAACACCTCTTCCAGTAGCAACCTCAGCTTTCCCAGGAGGTCTCCCATCCAGGTACTGGCCAGGCTCACACCTGCTGAGCTTCAGTGAGCTGCCAGCTGTGATTTGCAGGGTGATATGACTGCTGGCCAAGCAGCAGCAGCCATATTTGTCTTAAGAAAATCTAAGCATTTTTAAGGCTGCTAATTTGTCGCTGATCATGCCTTATCAGTCTTTTATTGCATCCGTTTCAACTTTTGCCTTGATTTGTTGTGTTGAGAATCCGAATCAGAGGAGCGAGAGCACAAGGGGGGGGTGATGTCAGACTGGTCAAGACGGACCAGTCACTGGTGCTGACCTTTCAGCCCTGCCACATGTCCGTCCTGAAAGAAAACAGGGGATCAGCTTCAGCAACACGGCCGGGCCGCCTGTTCCACTCTCCCGCCACTCTCTGAATAAGAAGCCCTCCTGTCCTCAGTTTTAACTGCATCTCCACTAAGTTTCCGCCCGTGTCCCCCGATGGGTGTTTCACTGCTCCGTGCGAGGACGTTCGCTGGGTTGACTACGTCGGTGATTTTGAGCCTCTTGAATACTTGTATCAGCCCCCCACTGTCTTCTCTGTTCGGTTCCTCCAGCCCGGCGGTGCAGGACGCTCTCCCAAGACCTGGAAGGGGTCTGGTTGTTCTCCTTCCAGAACAGCAATATCTTGTACAGAGAGTGGTGACTAAAATCATACACAGTATTCTACACTAGTGCATCGTACAGTTTTAACACGCACTCCCCGGACTGAATCCTGCGCTTTCCAGCGGATGGCAGCCGGGGTGACTTGTTTTTAGACGGAGCCCGTGAGGTGTGAATGATGTGTCATTTCCATAAGCAGCCTATTTCTGCTCCGAGGTTCCCGTTTCATTTCATTGTTTTCACTCCTTGCCTGCAAAAACTCTAGACGTGACTACATGCAACCATCGCTTGCCAGTTTCCATAAGTTAAAGATGTTTGAACAATCTTCCCCAGAGCGACTGAATCTGCGCGTTCGTTTTTCATTTCAGCGCTGTTTTTGTTCAATTACACCTCATAAACTGAAGACAATTGTAGACGGTCATATTGGAGACAGTGTTTTTTTTAATGGAAACGTCAATTATAAAATGTGCCAGACGCGCCTGGATGGGAGCTCTTGCTCAATTTAGCAACCGAGTGGCCTCGACGACTTTTCTTACGTTCCTAACTGAGCCGCTAGAAGCAGAGCACCAGAAAAGACGAACAGAAGACGCCCTGGCCTGAGATCCCGATTGAGCCAGGATGCCGGGTGACCCTCCCCCCTCCTTCTCACGGGTGCTGCGATGTCACCCACACGATCACGGAGCCGATGAGAAACAGCGCTAGACCTGCATGTCCCAAGTTTGTCGATTTCTAAATAGCGAATGTAGCGAGGAGGGTAATGACGTCAGCAGCAGCACCAAGCCGAGCCCGAGCGCATCTCTGGACCCAGCGCGCGGCTGTGCGGCATCTGCAGCACGAGCCCCCCCGTCACTTCCTCCCCATCCAGATCTCAGTCTCCGCACTTGAAATTACACTTCCTCAACCCAATTAACAAATTCGCTTCTCTGCGCGGAAAAAACAGTCCCCAAACCTGCACACAGGACGACCCAAGAGCGCATTTACTCTTGCGCATTTTAGCATTTCCATTTTTTTTTATAATTTCCATTCCAACAGGACAACCCACATTTCTTGAATTTATGAGGCTTAATTGAACCAAAACAACGTCGAAATTAAAAACGAACGGTTACACGGTCTCTCTGGTAAATCTGTTATTTTTTTTTAAAAAAAAGTCTTTAAATTGTGGAAACAACTTTTGTAAAAGTTTTGACAACTTCCTGAATTTTTCGAAGCTGCCTTTGCAGAAGTCGTTTTAAAAAAGAAAAAAACAGACCGTTTAAATAAGACTAATACTTTAACATAAACCGCTTAATAAAGTCATAGCATTTATTCTTACCGCAGCGTCACTGCCCGAAGGGAGTTTTATAAACACTTTGTTTCTTCTGCTGCGAGAGAAGCCGCTGCACCTGTGCTCTCTCGGGGACGCGCAGCCTGCGGGGTATAGGAAATGCAGCGCGTCCCCGAGGCTTCGCGGACGAGCACGCGGTGCGCGAGAACAGACTTCTGCATTCTCGTGAAATGCTACACGCAATTCAGCCGAGCACAAAAACTCTCACAAGAGAGCAACAGAGTGCCTTGTGTCTTAATACAGCTCTGAGTCATACGACACCTTCACTTCGCGCTAATACACTGCTTATGAACTCCCTTCGCTTCTTCTCTTTTAAATTTAAAAATCAAAACTTTAGGATTTCTGATGCAAGCATTACCTAGAAAAAACTCAACAAAAATGTTGGTGCTTTTGCAAGCAAAAACAATGATTCCGGTTAATAGTCTTACATTCAATGGTTCTGTAATAACACCTAATTACCATCAATAATTATAATAAGCACAACACAATGCCAACTTTGCCCATAAATAATACATTTTATTTATAAAAGGTGTGAGAAGGGTTATTTTACACTGGTCATACAGATTGATAAACACAGAGCATCAAGACATTGTGCTTAGAAACCAGTCCCATCCCAGAGTCCCTCCAGCAGGAGGCTCGAACCCTGTTACAGCAGAGCCCTGTTCTTTAGGTTATATAGGTGACCGCGAACTCATCAATTCCTAAAGAGACGAAAAAAATTATCGGCCATCCACTCAACAGGCAGCTTGTTGAGTTATTCATCTGAATAAAAATCAGAATTCCCTCCGAGTCCCAAAGTCTAGAGCTCCCTCGAACAGACTGATCTGCTCGGTGGATCAATAGGTTGCAAACTGAAAACCAGGAGTCTTGGGGTGACAGAATCGGACTGGGGCTCCCTGGGACCAGGGCTGGGGACCCCAGAACTGCCTGGGCCGGTCTCTCCAGGACCAGGGCTGAAGAACTACAGGTTTCTTCCCACTGTCCTTTACAGAAAAGAATCATTGAGGAAGAAATCACCTTCAACTAATAACAAAATGATAAAATAACATGATAGTAGTACAGAGAAGCACCTAAACCCTCCACTGGAATGTAGTTAACTAAAAGTCCCATTAACCTCCCCGGTTTCACAGAAATATCCACAGCCCCTTCCTCGAGGGGCCGAGGACTCTGAGTACCCAGGCCCTCAGAGAACACAGGAAAGAGGGAGACAGGAAAAAACAAGGTTGATAAAAGACGGGATCGCCAGTCCAGACACAGCGTGTCGCTTTTTCACTCTTCAGTAACACAAACAGCTCATCTTTATACCCCCAAATGCCCCTATCTCCGGGCCACCGGGGTTGTCCCCGACTGGACGCTGTGTTTGTCCCAGTGCTGCGCAGAGGTGTGAGCCATTAAAATTGGGTGACTTATCCAGTTCTTAGCAACACAGTGTTACAGGAACGAAGATCCAGAGCACACTTGTGCCTGTAAAAGCAAAACTGGGAGCCAATGGATTTCAAAGGACCCCGAAAGACCATGATCCAAGAACAGGTAACAGGAACCAGCAGGAAAGGTTTCCCCAAAAATCTAATGCGTTATCTCTGAAAAGCTCATTATTCCCTCTTGAACCTGCTTGTCACTTTACATTAAAGAGCACTATATCAAAAATTCATTGTCTGCGCGAATGTTATTTACATCTGTAATTCAATGCGCATCCGTGATGCTGAGTTCAGCTGATTAACGCGAGTGATTCACTCCAGGGGCCCAGGGCTATGGAGGGTGCTATTAACCTGCCCTTCAGTGCCTGTCAGTTTTCCCTTTCACTATCTGGGCCTGCCGGCATGTCAGTTCTTTTGATATATACATGTCTATCAAACTGTCCTTCAGGAAGTCTGCCCAGGCCCACAAAGATCAGGATATACAGAGTGAGCAGGTAGAGGAAATTCTTTACAAAAAATAAACAAAATATTCTTATAGAAATATGAAGGGGAGGTGTCTATCTGTGCTTTCAAATGCCAAGGTGTCGTAGTGATGTTACTTTTGTATCTGTCTTTCAGAGACGCTCCCCAGAGTACCATGAGTAAAGCCAGGCTTTACTCAGGCTCTCTTGGGCAGAGTCAGGCTCTCTCTCTCTTCCCACCAGGTGGCCAGTCCGTCCGTGTGACTGTGTCTCAAAGGTAGCCCCCCATGCACAGCACCAGCAGCACGTGCACCGTGAGCAGGTACAGGGTGGCCAGCAGGGGGGTGCGCTGTCGGGAGCAGAACAGCGAGCGCAGAGTTCTGCACAGCCCGGGCCCTCCACTCCGCATCTGGGAGAGGAGAGATGGAGGAGGACGGGAGACAGGGCAGGGGTTTAAGAAGGAGAGGTGGTGGTGGAGGGAGAGGAGAAATAGACACAGGGAGGAGAAAGAGGGGGAGAAAATGAATTGAGGGAGGGGTGGAGCAGGGAAAGTGACAGAGGGATATGAAAATGGGAAGATCAAGATAAGGAAAAGGAAAAAAAAGAGAGAAGGACCATTATGTTATGCATAAACTACAGTTCAAACACAGAGAGCAGCATGCCACTGTCCTGAGCACTCACTTATAAAAGGGCTCGTGTGGTGAAAGTTAAAGTGCACAATTAATACAAATAAAAGTAAATCTCAGTCTGCTTGAAAAACAGAGCCGTGTTTAAAACAGGTGAGCAGATCCTTGATGGATTAAAGACTTGCTCCTGTCGCTGAATCCCAAGGCCCAGAGCTTAGAAACACTGAATGCCGGAGAACGGCAGCAGACACTCACTTTGGTGACAGCGCCCTCTGGTGGCTCGATCAGAACAGCATGCTCCAGGGGCTCCACATCCTGCTGAGACATCCACTCACTCACAGTGGACCTGACAGGGGGACACAGACACCATCAGCTCTGCAGCACACAGACACCCCCAGGAGAGAGACAGGAGCACGGGCGTATGCAGGGACATACACAGAGGCTGACGCGCACAGCCAGGGTTAATAACACATGGAACAGAAATGCAGACCTCAGTGTGTTTTAAGAATTGCGTGCCATCGAGCTTTACCACACGCCATCACAAGCTAAAAGTAAGAGTCAAGAGGCACCGTTTGAGGCGCTCCTCCGCGGCTCCCAGCTCCTCCTCCAGGGCCTGCCTCCTCTCCCGCTCCTCTTCCAGCCTGGAGGGGGGAGACGGACAGGAATCAGAGGGAGAGGGAGGGAGGGAAAGACGTCACTGGGAGCGTCACTGACATCGGATCAGCAAAGAATTTTGGAATAAGAAGGTAGGGACTCCATGTCTATCAATGCAGCGACAGAATCTGATTAAAACATCACCACCGAATAGTGCAACGCCTGCCAAGCGATCGACAAACGGTGGGGATGCCCCGGCAGAGTCCATGACTTACTCAGAAACCCCACGGCACATTGGAAGAGTGGAATCGGAATGAAAAGACCCTCGGGAAGACTGGAACAGAAACGTCCGTGTGCCTGCTGTACCTGTGCAGCAGCTCCTTGATATCCATCCCACTCCCTTTGCTGTCCGTGAGATTTCTCTCCTGGGGTGCTCCGGGGGCACTGTCGATTTCAGGGGAGCCCTGGGATCGGGAAAGGGCAGGGTCAGAGTGTAAGCCAGACACGATGCCACTTGGCCCTGCTGGCTTGGTCACCGACCGTGAGAGGGGGCGAAAAGGTCTGTACATCCCTCATAAAAGCAATTAAGACGCCTCAGGTTTCGGGGTGGACAAGAATTAAGCCACGTTCTGGGGTGCAGAGAGGCACAAGCTAGACTGAATGATCTCTCCTGCTCTGTGATCTTACCAATTCTGCTGATCTGTTACGAGTAATCAATGATTAATAAAAGTTTTATAACTGTACAAATATATCAGATTAAAAACAATGATTAAACTTCATAAATATGATGCAATAGATCACCTATATTCCTTGTATATTTTGCACTGCATCACTATGATTAAACACATAACAGTGAGGCAGACTGGGCTGCTGTGAGAGATGCTGTGCAGACCTTGCTCTTCTCATCCTGCAGTTCCTGGAGCTGCCTCTGGAGGGCGCCGCAGCGGCTCTGTGCCTCGTTCAGCCTCTGAGCACTACCCCGGAGCTGGGCCGAGACGGACCGCTTCTCTTCAAACACCTGGGACAGCTGGAGAGAGAGAGAGAGAGAGAGAGAGAGAGAGAGAGAGAGAGAGAGAGAGAGAGAGAGACACAGGAGATTACGTTGAGCGTGTACTTGTAGAGGCTGAAGGAGGGAGGCACAGGAGAGTTGGCATGGAGAGAAAGACTGCAAGAGTCAAGCAGAGACCCCGAGAGCGGAGACACGGAGGAATGGAAAGAGGAGACTGCCAGAGAGTGAGAGAGAGCAGTTCTTGTGAGTTCGGCTCAGTGAGCCGGAGAGTGAGCACTGTGACAAATATTCTGGGATTAGAGAGATTCTTCCCTAAATTTACAAATCTAATCCCAGAATTCCCACACCAGCCAGAATCACAAGTCCCAACCCTACTGGGAGAGGGAGGAGGGAGCTCGGTTGAACTGGCAGCCCAATCTCCTGTCCCAGCCTGAGGAGCAGTGGGCCTGTCTGCCGGTAATGCCCCATATGTTTACATGTAAATATCTTATGATTGTCTTTATTGTACAGTAAATGCCTGTGGATTTTTGTTTTATGTTAATTGCATTTGTTTTGCTTTGGCAACCCTGGTTTTACTCATTGGTCATGCCAATAAAGCACCTTGAATGGGATTGAGTACAGGGGACGCGGCACCTTGTTATTCAGCTGCTGGATCTTGAGCTCCTTCAGGTGGAGCTCCTTCAGGGACTCGTTCAGTTGACCTTTCAGCTGCCCGCTCTCTGTCTGCAGGGCACGCAACTCCGAGGCCAGGGCCTCGCTGGACAGGTCTGCCCCTGGAGAAGCCTGGGCAGAAGGAGAGGGGGCAAAGAACAGGAAGTAAAGACCAACGTTAAGAGAGGTAACCCCTCTTTTTCACTGCTATCAGTCAGATGGAATGATGGAACGCCCGTTGACACCTGTCGTCTGTTATACCGATGTTAACAGCTGTAGGTTATGACAAAACAATGTTCTTCCGACACCTGACGATCACTGGTGCACCAATGTGCTGGCATTCAGTCAGAGCAAAGAAAATACAAGGCCATTACAGGAGAAATCCCTCAGCCTGCGGTGATGTCACCTTACCTCTCGCTGGTACTGCTCCTCTGTGACCTTTGGCCTGACATGGGTAGGGCCAGATGACCTCACGTCCTGCAACAGCGCACTGAGGTCGCGAATCTGCTGCTCCTTGTCGGACAGCGCGGCCAGGAACTGCTGCTTCAGGAGCTCAGCCTGGGACTGCCAGCCCGTGCGTTCCTGCCTGGAGAGAGCAGCAAACACACTGTCCACGTCAGAGCCCGCATGCGGCAGGGGACCTGAATGACATCAGCAGCTATTTGACCCGCAGGTGACTCCCAGAAGCCTTTGATGTTACCTGAGCGTCTCCAGTTCCTGGAGCTCAGCCTCTTTCTCTCTGGCCAGCTGTTCTGCTGCCTCTGTCCTCTCTCTGGCCTGCTGTTCTGCTGTCTCCGCCCTCTCTCTGGCCTGCTGTTCTGCTGCCTCTGTCCTCTCTCTGGCCTGCTGTTCTGCTGCCTCTGTCCTCTCTCTGGCCAGCTGCTCTGCTGCCTCCAGCCTCTCTCTGGCCAGCTGCTCTGCTGCCTCCAGCCTCTCTCTGGCCAGCTGCTCTGCTGCCTCCAGCCTCCTCCTCTCCTCCTCCAGCTCCTGGGTCACCTTGGCCAGGCCGACCGCCTCCTTCTCCAGCGTGGTGCACCGGGCCTTCTGCAGCTGTAGCTCCTCCAGCTGAGACACAGGAGACCCATGAGAGAGTAGGGCACAAGGCACGAGCCCGATGCCGAGGGTGGAAGCACTGCTTTGATATGGAAAGCTTGATTCTACTGCACTGTCTTGGCTATGTGACTGTGGCCATTGTGCAGACAGAGTTGGCGTTTTTTTCCCCCCTTGATGTCCTGCCAATTGTTCATGATTATATGTCTATTTTTCTTTATAGCGCAGTTTTTAAACACCTCTTGTAGCTAACGGTTGCATCTCGCTGTGCTCTAGCAACAGTGAAATAGATTAGCCATGCCTTTGACTTGAACTGAACTGATAAAAGTAACAAGACTAGGCAAGTCCTGTCCTGCCCGTGGTATAAATCAGTAGTTAAAAAGAATGAAGACGAGTTTGCGGAGCTGTAACAGCTGCTACAGAATCGTATTGAAAATCAGGTGATTTACCGTAAGGTGCCACTAGGGGGAGTTAACACACAGGCTGAAAGGACACCCCCAGCCTGCCTGCACTACAGGAAGAGAGACAGCCCCCTGATCACTGTCCCTGCCAGCCAAGTCAGAGCAGTTCCTAACAACAGCCTGCAGTTCCTTACACCTGGAATAGGCAAACGGAGGAGTCCTATCCCCCACACCGGTGACTGCAGTTATTGAGCGCATCAATGGGATTCAGGCCAGATGTGTAGGGAAAAAAAACAGCTGACTTATAAGAAAAGGCAAGGTCACACATTCTGGAGATTTCTGAAATGTCAATGAAGCCTTTTAGCAAGCCTGTGATGAAGGTCTCTTGATGAAATGTTAGCTAGATTTCTCAAGCAATGCAGTGAGCCTCTAAGAGACAGCGTCTCCCCCAGGCTCTGGGAATGAGTCTTTCCCTCCACACCTCTCGGAAACGAGTGGAGTGGAAATGCAGTGGAAATTAAATCCACTGCAATTGTCAACGTTTCACTTCCAATATTCACAATATTTACATAATATTTACACATACACACAAGTCTGTTGCATATACAGCACAAACTCTGACTATTTCAAGTAGGGCTGGGCGATAATTCAATAACGATAATTATCGTGATATAATTTTCCTCGATATAATTTTAGTTCGAAAATGTTCGATATAGATGTTTATGCTTTGCGCAGGATAGGTGCATGCGCACACAATACTGCGCGAGTGCGGGTGCGTGTTGCAGACCGGGCAGCTGACGTGGTGGTGTTTACCCACACGGTGGTGGCTGACAGGAATGTAGTTAGACTGGAGAAATGAGCGACACTGAAGCAAATGTAGTGCTGCCAACGGCCAGCTCGAAGAGTTGTTTAATTTACCAATTAACTGTCTGGTTTCTTCAGCTTTCCCTCAGGAGAAAAAAATCTGCCTTTAAACTTGAAAGAAATAATGATTCGACATTTATCGTGATCATTACCGATATCGACTGATTTGAACATTTTTATCGTGATCATGTTTTTGGCCATATCGCCCAGCCCTAATTTCAAGTCTTAAATTTGCTTTCAGAGAAACCCGGAGCGAGCGTCGCTCTCGTACGCAAGGCTGTGGGGAAAGAGGAAGCGAAGAGCCTCACCAGCCTCTCTCGGTCGCTCTGCAGGGCCGCCAGTGCGTTCCGCAGGGCCTGCACCTCCCCCTGGCGGCCAGCAGGGGGCGAAGGCGAGCCCGCCCCCTGCTCCAGCTCCTCCAGCCGGCGCTGCAGAGCCTGGGCCCGGCTGAGCGCCTCATCGCGGGCGTCCTGCAGCGACGCCATGGACCGCCCGAACGCCTCGCTCTGGACCCGCAGCTCGGCGGCCTCCTCCCGGGCCGACAGCAGCCTCTGCTCGGTCTCCAGGAGGTCACGCGACAGCTCCGCCACGCGCTCCTCCGCCGCCTCCGCCTGGGTGCGCGTCACGCCCGCGTCCCAGCGCAGCTCGCGCTCCAGGGAGGCGATCCGCTCCTGGGCTCTTCGCAGCTCCTCCGCCTCGCTCTCGCGCTCGCTGGCCGTCTCTCCGTCTGCGCTTCTCTCCACCTCCCTCACCTCTCCCTGCCTCTCCTCCCTCTCCCTGATCCTGCCCTCTGCCTCCGTCCTCTCCCTCTCCAGCTCCTGTATCCTGCTCTCCAGCTCTCGGACCCTGGCCTGGCCCTGCTCCCTCTCCCTCTCCAGCTCCTGTATCCTGCTCTCCAGCTCTCGGACCCTGGCCTGGCCCTGCTCCCTCTCCCTCTCCAGGGCGCCCACGCGCTCCAGCTGTGCGCTCAGCAGCTGTCGGTGCTGGGACTCCTTCATGCTGAGCACCTGGGTCAGGTCGTCCCTGTAGCCGTGGAGCTCGGCGCTCAGCTTCGCCTTTTCGGCATTGAGGTCGTCCCTCTGCGCCAGCAGGCTGCGCAGCTCCCCCTTCAGGCTGTTGTTCTCTCCTGCGGCCTCCTGGATCAGGGCATCCTTCTCCATCATCACCTGCGGAGGGAGAGACAAAGGGGGTGAAGCCTGGGAGCGAAAGGATTGAAGGGTCCCAACTTACCGCAGATGTTTGTTTCATCTTTCTAGCTTTTAGAAAGATGAAACGTCTTACCCGTCCTTCGGATGAGACGTAAAACCGAGGTCCTGACTCTCTGTGGTCATTAAAAATCCCAGGGCGTTTCTCGAAAAGAGTAGGGGTGTACCCCGGCATCCTGGCCAAATTTCCCATCCGCCCTTACCAATCATGGCCTCCTAATAATCCCCCTCTATGAATTGGCTTCATTACTCTCTGCTCTCCTCCCCACTGAGAGCTGGTGTGTGGTGAGCGTTCTGGCGCACTATGGCTGCCGTCGCATCATCCAGGTGGGGCTGCACACTGGTGGTGGTGGAGGGGAGTCCCCATTACCTGTAAAGCACCTTGAGTGGAGTGTCCAGAAAAGCGCTATATAAGTGTAAGCAATTATTATTATTATTATTATTAGACTAACAGCAAAACAAAAACTGCAGGAGCCATACAAAACCTTTACAGTATATGCATTCTCGTGTGTTTTATCTGCTGATTAAAATGAAGAAAAAAAAATCAGTGCTTTTCCCTTCATTTATTGCAGTGGTGCTCTTGCCGCCCCTACCTGCAGGTGGCGCTCCTCCAGCTGTTTGTACTGGGTCAGGACTCTGTCACGGTCATCCTGCAGTGAGGTCATGGCCTTGGTGAAGGACTCCAGCTGGGCTTTACCGATGCTGCTCTCCTCCTCCGCTTTCCTCGCCCTCTCCTCCAGCCTGCGCGACGCGTCCCTCCTCTCCTGCGCCTGCTGCTCCGCCTCCAGGGCCCGGGCTTCCGCCTCCTGCCTCGCCTCGTCCGCGGCCTGCTCCTTCTCGGCGAGCAGCTCCACCTCCCGCCTCTCCTTCTCGCCCAGCCGGGCCTGCAGCTGCTCCGTCAGGGCCCTGGAGGCCCGCAGGTCGGCCTCCAGCTGCTCGGCGCTCAGCTCCAGCCTCCGCAGCTCCGCCCGCGCCGCCTCGGCCTCGCGCCGCAGCCCGCTCGCCGCCTCCTCCAGGGCCTGGGCCCGCTGCCTCTGCGCCTGCTCCTCCGCGCCCCGGGAGGCCAGGCCGGCCTCCGCGCGGGCCAGGTCGGCCTCCGCGCGGGCCAGGGTCGCCCGCAGCTCCGCGCTCTCCCCCTGCCGGCTGGCCTCCGCCTCCTGGTGCCTCCGCTCTGCCTCCCCCAGCCTCCGCTGCCACTCGGCCTCGCTCCGCTGCAGCCTGCGAGGACAGACAACACAGCCCTGACCTCCTGCCTCCCGCCGCGGGCCGCCGCCCCCCCGCCCAGCGATTAGAGAGGCACTGCAGTCCCAGTTCCTCACAGACCTGCGTGACAAACTCCGCTCGTGGCTGATCCGTGCACTTTGACTGACCTGTGAACTGTGACTGACTCGTGCATGCTTGTGGCTGATGTGTCCACCCTCGTGACTGACCCCTGCACTGTGGCTGGCCTATCCACCCTCGTGGCTGACCCCTGCACTGTGGCTGGCCTATCCACCCTCGTGGCTGACCCATGCACTGTGGCTGGCCCGTCCACCCTAGTGGCTGACCCGTGCACTGTGGCTGGCCCGTCCACCGTCGTGACTGACCCGTGCACTGTGGCTGACTCGTGCACGCTTTTGGCTGACCTGTCCACCCACGTGGCTGACCTGTGAACTGTGCCTGACCCGTCTACCCTCGTGACTGACCCATCCACCCATGTGGCTGACCCGTGCACCCTCGTGGCTGACCCGTGCACCCTCGTGGCTGACCCGTGCACTGTGGCAGACTCGTGCACGCTTTTGGCTGACCTGTCCACCCACGTGGCTGACCTGTGAACTGTGCCTGACCCATCCACCCATGTGGCTGACCCGTGCACCCTCGTGGCTGACCCGTGCACCCTTGTGGCTGACCCGTGCACGCTCGTGGCTGACCCGTCCACCCTTGTGGCTGACTCGTGCACGCTCGTGGCTGACCCGTGCACCCTGTGGCTGACCTGTCCACCCTTGTGGCTGACCCGTCCACCCACATGGCTGACCCGTGCACGCTCGTGACTGACCTGTCCACCCTCGTGGCTGACCTGTCCACCCTCGTGGCTGACCCGTGCACGCCCGTGGCTGACCTGTCCACCCTCATTGCTGACCCGTGCACGCTCGTGGCTGACCTGTCCACCCTCATTGCTGACCCGTGCACGCTCATGGCTGACCTGTCCACGGCGCCCTGCAGCTCCTCCTTCTGCGCCGCCTCGCCCTGCAGGCGCTCCTCCAGCTCCCGCGCCTGCGCCTCGCCCTGCCGCACCTCGGCCTCCTTGGCCTGGAGCGCGCTGTGGAAGCGGCTCTCCCACTGCTTCGCCTCGTCCAGCACGCGGTCCCGGTCATCCTGCAGCGACGACATGGCGCGCGAGAAGGCCGCCAGCCGGGCCAGGGCCTCGTCCAGGCGCGACTGCAGCTGCTGCGCCTGGCCCCCGCGCCCCTCCGCCGCCTGCCTGGCCTCCTGGGCCGCCGCGGCCTGCCTCTCCCTCTCCTTCAGGGCCTCCTCCAGCCTCTGTTCCACCTGCCTCAGCGCCGCGCCCAGCCTCTGCCTCTCCGCCTCCAGCCTCCGCTCCGCCTCCGCCTTGCTCTCGCCCTCCCGCTGCCTCGCCCGGTCCTCGGCCGCCCGCTTCTCCGCCAGCGCCCGCCCCGCCTCACTCTGAGCGTCGTCCAGCCGCACCTTGGAGGTGGCGAGCTCTGCCTCGACCCTCTTCCTCTCCTCGGCGCTCGCGGAGACCTCCAGGCGCGCAGCCTCCAGCTCGCGCCGCGCCTCCTCCCCGCCGAGCGTCAGGGCCCTCGCCGTCTTCTCCAGGCTGCTGATCCTCTCCTGGTACCGGATGGAGTCCTTCTGCAGCTGCCTCACCTCCATCTGCTTCTCCCGCAGGAGTTCCTGCAGCTGCCGGACGTGGCTCTGGCTGCCCTCCCGGCCTCGCTGCGCGGACTTCAGCTTCTCCTCCAGTTCCCTCTGCCTGCCGGCCTCGGCCTCCGCCTCCGCCCTCTCCCTCTGGGCCTGCCTCTTGTCTTCCTCCAGCCTGGCGGCCCGCTCCTTCGCCCCCTCGGCCTCGGCCTCCCACTCCGCTCTCTCCCTCTCCAGCCGGGCCTCGCTCTCCTGCAGCCTCTTCCTTTCCTGCTCCAGCTCCGCCAGGCGCTCGCAGCTCTCCGCCGCCTCCTGCTGGTAGGCGGCGATGCTGCCGTTGAGCTGAGCCAGCTGGTTCATGAGCCTTTCCTCCAGGTCATCCTTCTCGGCCTCCAGAGCTTCCAGCCGGGACTGGGACGCCTGCAGCTCTGCCTCCAATCTCGCAGCCTCCCCACGGAGGCTGACCTCCTTTGCCTGGCTCTCCTGCAGCTGCTGCTCCAGAGAGGCCAGCTGCCCAGCAAGAGCTGCTCCTGCCTCTTGTCCCAAGACCCCCTCTGCCCTAGCCTCGAGGGGAGAGGTCTCTCTCAAGTCATCCGCAGCTGCCTCCTGGGCATGCTCTGGCCCTTGTGTGGTCTCCGACTCTGTCGATCTCTCTGGAGTTCCAGTCTTTGGGTCCTCTACTACAGTGTCCCGCCGGGACGCGTGTAAAGTATCTGCCTGGTCCGTTTGCGTCGCACTGTCAGTGCGGCTGTCCGGAACGTCCTGTCTGGCTGAGGCCGTGACCGTGCATGTTTGCTGGGCAGCGGCGATCAGAGGCTCCTCCACTACCCCAAGGCCTCCCTCCTGCGGCCGGACCTTCCCCCCGGCCTGCTCCTCTTCCAGCCTCTGCCTGAGCTCGTTGGCCTCCTGCTCGATCGAGTCCCGCTCCGCCCTGGCCGCCTCCAGCTCAGCAGCCGCTGCCTTCAGCTCCCCTCGGGCCCTCTCCAGCTCGCCGTCGGCCCCGGAGCCCTCCTCCCTCTCTCTCAGCTTTTCGTTCTCCTCTTCCAGCTCCAGGATCTTCTGCTGCTTGGATCGGGCAAACTTGCGCATCTTCTCCTTCATGGCCTCCACCTCCCCCCGGGCCTCCTCGGCCCGCTCCTCCGCCTCACGCCGGGCCGCCTCCTGGGCCCTGGCTCTGGCCGCCAGCTCCTGCCGCTCCTGTCTGGCCGCCTCCAGCACGCGCCGCACGCGCTCGGCCTCGTCGCTCACGTTCTCGTAGGAGCGCAGCAGCGTCTCGTACTCCTCCTGGAGACCCCGCACCTTCTCCGCCCACTCGCGGGTCTCCCGGGCCGCCGTTTCCCTCGCCAGGGCGGCCTCCTTCCGGGCTGCGTCCTTCTCCTGCAGGACGCCCTCCATGGCCAGCTTCAGGCTCTCGCAGGACGCCCCGAGGCTCTGGTTCTCCAGCAGGGCCCGGTCCACTTCCTCGATCAGCTTCTTCCTCTCCGCTCTCCCTCTCTCCGTCTCTGCTTCCCCGGCCTGCAGTTTCTGCCTCAGCTCTGCCCGCTCCCTCTGCGCGGCGGCCAGCTCCTCCTTCAGCGCCTTGCTTTCCTTCAGGGCCTCCTTGCGGGAGATGAGGGCGGCCTGCAGCTTCCTCTGCAGCTGCTGCAATCGCGACTCTCTGCCGCCGCCCTCCCCCTCTCCCTCCCCCTGCGGCTGCCTGGCCGGGAGATCTGCCTCCAGCTTCTGCCTCCGCTCCTCTTCGGCTCGGAGGCCGTGCTGCAGGGAGGCGATGAGCTGGTCCTTCTCGGAGACGGTCTCCTGCATCAGCTGCAGGAGGGCGTTCTGCTCTCCCAGCTGCCGGCTCAGCTCCGAGATCTCCTCGTTCTTGCGGCTCAGGAACGCCTTGAACTCCTCGACCTCGGCCTGCAGCCCCGGGATGGGGGAGTCGAACCCGCCGCCGCCTCCACCTCCCTTCCCCTCCACCTCTGACCTCAGGGCTTCTGCGTTGGCCTCCGCCTGCAGACACTTCTCCCTCAGGGCCTCGATCTCCCCGGAGAGCGTGTCGATCTGCAGCTCCTTCTCCCGCAGGCCCTGCACCTCCTCCCGCAGCTCCCCCAGCTCCGACTCCCTGAGGGCGAGGCCGGCCTGCGCCTCCTGCAGACACCTCTCCAGCTCCAGCCGGGCCTCCCGCTCGGCCAGCGCCTCTCCCCCCGGCTTCTCCGGGGCGGCCTCTGTTTCCGCGCCGGCTCTGGTCCTGGTTTCTTGAACCGGCGGGCTCCGATGCTGCTGCTGCTCCTCCTCCGGCCCGGCGAAGTCCACCCAGTCCTCCCGGCCCCAGCCTCCTCCGGCTCTCTCCGCCTGCTCCCCGCCGCCGCCGGGCCCCCGCCGGGCCGCCTGCAGCCCCTCCAGCTCCCCGAGCCGCTGCAGCAGCCCCTCCCTCTCGCGGCCCTGCTCCTCGCAGCGCTCCAGCAGCCCGTTGTAATCGTCCTTCTGCTGCTTCAGCTGCTCCCGGTGGTGCCGGTCCTTCTCCTTGGCCTTGCGGATGGTGTCCTTGCGGGAGGCCAGCGCTTCCTGAAGCTTCCTCTGCAGGGACTCGCGCTCTGCTTCCAGGGAGGCCAGCCTGCGGCGCAGCTCGGCCTTCTCCTCCTCGCCCCCGCCTGCCGGAGAGCCGCTCTGGCCCAGGGGGATACCGGAGGGTACGGCGGCATCCGTCTGGCTCTCCGCATTTTGCTTCTCGCTGTCCTGCGCCTGGTCCTGCTCGGCAATTCTCCCTTTCAGGGTCTCCAGCTGGGCGTCTCTTGCAATCAGGTGTTGCCTGGCCTCCTCCAGTGCGGCCTCCAATTTTGACATCTCCTCCTCCCTCTCTCGGTGCATCTCTCTCTCCCGGATGAGGTTCTGGACTTCGGCCTCCTTTTCCAGCTCCTTGGCTCTGCTCCTCTCATCGTTCTCCCGGGCCTCCCCTTCCCTTCTCTCCATGTCCCTCTTCATCTCTTCCATCTTCTTCATCAGCTCTTTGCGGTGCACCAGTGCGGCCTGCAGCTTCCTCTTCACCTGCTCCCCCTCGCCCTTCATCGTTTCCATCTGGGCTCTGAGGGCATCGCTCTCCTTTCGCAGACTCTCCAGCTCCTCTCCGTCCGGGGGGCCATCTTCTTTCTTCCCGTCCCCTCCCTCTCCTTTCCCCGCCGCTCTCTCCCGTTCCTCCAAGGCCTTCTCCAGTTCCGACAGCTGCCCTCTGAGCTTCGCCACCTGACTTGTCAGCGCGAACCTCTCCTCTCCTGCTTGCACCAGCTTAGAAGACATGCCGTCATTTAGCTCGCGCATCTCTTGCTCCTTCTGCGCGAGGAGCTGCTTGAGGTCTCCTATCTCCGCGGCCTTCTGGGCCAGTGCCGTCTCCGCAGCGCTGGCAGCCTCAGAGAGCTCCTGCAACCTGGCCAGTGCCTCCTCCCTCTCCCCCAGCTTGGTCCTCAGCGCCCTGGCCAGGCCCTCCTGCTCGGCCAGGCTGCGCTGCACCCGGTCCATGTCGGCCTGCAGAGCCTGGATCTTCTGGTCCTTGGTGCGGGACTCCGTCTCCAGGCTGCGCAGCTGCTCCTCCTGCATCCCGCACTCCAGGCTGCGGCTCTCCAGCTCTGAGCTCCTGAGCTGGGCCATCTGGCTGAGCTCTGCCCTGGCGGCCTCCAGCCCTTCCTGCTGCTGCTGCATCTGGGCTTCTGCTTGTTTCTTGACGTCTAGCAGGGCCTGAAGAGCCCCCTCTGCTTCCTGAGTTTTCCGCTGGGACTCCGATACTGCCTCCCTCAGGTTCTGGAGCTCCATGTCCCTCTGCTGCAGCACAGCCTGCAGCTCTTTACACCTTCCCTCGAGCTCTGCCAAATGGCCCGTTTCCTGGGTGAGAGAGTCCAAGGACGGTGCAGAGTCTGCACTGTGCAACAGCGCCCCCTGCTGGCCCCACACTTCCACGCGCCTCTTCTGAATGACGACGGACGTGCTCCTGCGCTCCACTGTGGTGGTTGATGACTTCACCTGGACCGCACTGTCTGTGGAGGAGCTCTGCTCGAAAGAACCTCCTTCCCAGGACGTGAAATGTATCTCGCTGCGGTTCTTCCCTGCAAGTGTATGCTCTTCACTTCCTTCCTGGAGCCCAGTCTCGTGCTGCGTCACAACAGAAACCGCTCCTACTAGCTCCTCTGAGACCTGGCTGCTTCCTGACACGGCAGTCGATTCAGGCAGCCGTGAGGGGGTCTCTGCAGCCGCAGGCAGGACAGAGCCTTCCTCCTCTGGTCTGTCCATTCCTGGCTCAGGGAGCACAGCCATGCCATTCTCCTCTGCCAGGGAAGCCCCCCTCTCTCTGCCAGTTGGCAGACCACCCGGTGCACTCTGCTCTGTGCCACTCCCTGGTGAACCGTCGGAGGTCACGCCCTCTTCTGGATCTCCAGCCAGCAGTGTGCCCCCCCCCTCGGCCCTCCCCCTATCCGGGGTGAGCTCTGCCCCTTCTTCCTCCGGACGACACTGCTCGGACTCCTGTGCTGGTGCCTGGGGGTCCCCAGCCGTGTCCTGAAACCAGCAGCACAAGAGAGAAAGGGAGGGTGTTACATACATGAAACCTCTGCTGCAGTGGGCACCCACACGCACGGTCAATCTATAAAGTCTGAGCTGCGAGCTGGGTCAGCATGTGCTGCCTCCAGGGGAAAAGGCAGACTTTTCTCCCAACGCCAGACTAGTGTCTTCTTCAAGAATCTCCAATCATTTACAGATTTTCGCTTTCCACACCTCTCCCCTGCTTTCCCATACTGTGCATACACACTCTTCCTCACCTGCGTGCCCATTCTCTGCCCTGTCCTTTGTTGTCCTGAGTTTTATATTCTTGCAGCCACCTTACTCTCTCTCCCTCATACTTGAAGAAGGCTTAACAGAAGAAACCCTGTCTTGTGTCTTTGTATTTTTCAGAGGGGAATTAATGTTAACTTGTTTAAGAATGTTTTTTACCACAACATGGAATGCTCTGCCAGGGTTCTGCCTGGCTGTACCACGCTGTCGGATGTACAGTATCCTGCCTGACCCAAGCCCGCACACAGATTGGTGCTTTCCAAAGACAGGCCTGTCATGTGCTGTACAGGCTTGGTCCTGATGGTAACTCAGGCCTGGTTCCTGTGCTGTGAGCCTGACACAGGTCGTACCTGGGCACCGTGTGGACTGGAAGGCTGACAGGCGCCGTCTGACCCTTCCTCACCATGCGTGGTATCGCCTTTCAATGCAGAAAAGGAAAAGGAAACCGTGAGAAAAAGATTTAAAAACCAGACTTTCTGTGATGGATGATATCAAATGAGGGGGACTGGTGAATACTGTAGGAGCAGCAAATCAAATTCACAGATTCTGATAAAATGGGAGACTGGGCAAGGCTGGGCAAACATCTGACAGATGCAGAGCAGGGTTTTACAAGCAGGTAGCAAAAACAAACTATCATTACAAAATTGGTTCCACTGAGATAGGAGAGCATACTTAGAGATAATAACATTGTAACATGGAGTTTATGTTGCAATGAAGAAAGCGAATTACATGCTAGTGAAGAATTGAAAGGATGTTATGTTGAAATTATGCGATGCAACACGTTACAGAAAAGTTATTGCTGCTCTGGAATCAGTCCTGCACTGACAGGCTGAAGGAACTGAACCTTTTTAGCCTTGAACAACAGAAGACTACAAGGGGATCTGATGCAAGTGTTCATAATCCTCAAAGCCACTGACAAGTCAACCCAGTCTTCCTCAGTATTAACAGGGAAGCACAAAGCAGAGGACACAAACAGAACGTGCATTTAAAGCATGGAACAAGCTAGCCACCCTGAGGCTAATACACTGGTTTGTTTCAAGAACTGTAGAAGATCCTTGAATCAATTAACTATTAAATAGTACTAGAACTAATGGCACCCTCTCATCTGTATCCTTTTTGTTATGTTCTTAATCTCTTACCATCACCAGAGTTTTAAACAGTCTTGGATTCACATTTATCACATTTCCACCTGCATGAAAGCCCTTAATTGAGGGGATACTTGTAAAACCCAGCTGACCAAAAGGTGCTGTTTTATTCCTTCTGTACAGCTCTCGATAAAGAGCCACTGCAGAGCAGAACAGGTGTACAGTTTTCCAAGGCCACAAACCACTTTAACAGATGACAAAACCTTCTAACAGTTCTAGGCCAAAAGACACATCTATTAACGAGCAGCACCAGTCAATTATTCAGTTAACTAACTGAGAGGTAGACCAACAGGCAACTGATGTGACGAGAGAGAAGGAACAGAGCACAAGGTCAGAAGAGCACAGGAGGCAGTATGGGCTGGTGGTTACTCACAGTAAGTAACTAGAAGTTATGCAGAATTAGCAGGATTCTTTTGGTATTGCACTGAACTCACAAGTTGAATCCACCTGTCGAAACCGTTTGGTTAAAGAACACAGAGCTGGTTTTCGGTTAGTAATCTGCTGTAGCAACAGTGAGCTCTGCCCTCTAGAGCTCTCAGAGGAGGAGAACTTCAGAGGAACTGAATAATCAAGGGAGTGTCTTCAGTCCTACATGGGTAAACACTTGGTCACAGTCCCTGTTTGTTGTGCAGGTTGTCTTTCTGTTCCCTGAGCTTTCTGGCACAGTCACCTCCCACACTGCCTCCTCCCTCCCTCTCAGCTCTGACCTCCAGTCCTCACTGCCTCCTCCCTCCCTCTCAGCTCCGACCTCCAGTCCTCACTGCCTCCTCCCTCCCTCTCAGCTCCGACCTCCAGTCCTCACTGCCTCCTCCCTCCCTCTCAGCTCCGACCTCCAGTCCTCACTGCCTCCTCCCTCCCTCTCAGCTCCGACCTCCAGTCCTCACTGCCTCCTCCCTCCCTCTCAGCTCTGACCTCCAGTCCTCACTGCCTCCTCCCTCTCAGCTCCGACCTCCAGTCCTCACTGCCTCCTCCCTCCCTCTCTCAGCTCCGACCTCCAGTCCTCACTGCCTCCTCCCTCCCTCTCAGCTCCGACCTCCAGTCCTCACTGCCTCCTCCCTCCGTCTCAGCTCCGACCTCCAGTCCTCACTGCCTCCTCCCTCCCTCTCAGCTCCGACCTCCAGTCCTCACTGCCTCCTCCCTCCCTCTCAGCTCCGACCTCCAGTCCTCACTGCCTCCTCCCTCCCTCTCAGCTCCGACCTCCAGTCCTCACTGCCTCCTCCCTCCCTCTCAGCTCCGACCTCCAGTCCTCACTGCCTCCTCCCTCTCAGCTCCGACCTCCAGTCCTCACTGCCTCCTCCCTCCCTCTCTCAGCTCCGACCTCCAGTCCTCACTGCCTCCTCCTCCCTCTCTCAGCTCCGACCTCCAGTCCTCACTGCCTCCTCCCTCCGTCTCAGCTCCGACCTCCAGTCCTCACTGCCTCCTCCCTCCCTCTCAGCTCCGACCTCCAGTCCTCACTGCCTCCTCCCTCCCTCTCAGCTCTGACCTCCAGTCCTCACTGCCTCCTCCCTCCCTCTCAGCTCCGACCTCCAGTCCTCACTGCCTCCTCCCTCCCTCTCAGCTCTGACCTCCAGTCCTCACTGCCTCCTCCTCCCTCTCTCAGCTCCGACCTCCAGTCCTCACTGCCTCCTCCCTCCGTCTCAGCTCCGACCTCCAGTCCTCACTGCCTCCTCCCTCCCTCTCAGCTCTGACCTCCAGTCCTCACTGCCTCCTCCCTCCCTCTCAGCTCCGACCTCCAGTCCTCACTGCCTCCTCCCTCCCTCTCAGCTCCGACCTCCAGTCCTCACTGCCTCCTCCCTCCCTCTCAGCTCCGACCTCCAGTCCTCACTGCCTCCTCCTCCCTCTCAGCTCCGACCTCCAGTCCTCACTGCCTCCTCCCTCCCTCCCTCTCAGCTCCGACCTCCAGTCCTCACTGCCTCCTCCTCCCTCCCTCTCAGCTCCGACCTCCAGTCCTCACTGCCTCCTCCCTCCCTCCCTCTCAGCTCCGACCTCCAGTCCTCACTGCCTCCTCCCTCTCTCAGCTCCGACCTCCAGTCCTCACTGCCTCCTCCCTCCCTCTCTCAGTTCCGACCTCCAGTCCTCACTGCCTCCTCCTCCTCCCTCTCAGCTCCGACCTCCAGTCCTCACTGCCTCCTCCCTCCCTCTCAGCTCCGACCTCCAGTCCTCACTGCCTCCTCCCTCCCTCCCTCTCAGCTCCGACCTCCAGTGCTCACTGCCTCCTCCTCCCTCTCAGCTCCGACCTCCAGTCCTCACTGCCTCCTCCTCCCTCTCAGCTCCAACCTCCAGTCCTCACTGCCTCCTCCTCCCTCTCAGCTCCAACCTCCAGTCCTCACTGCCTCCTCCTCCCTCTCAGCTCCGACCTCCAGTCCTCACTGCCTCCTCCCTCCCTCTCAGCTCCGACCTCCAGTCCTCACTGCCTCCTCCTCCCTCTCAGCTCCGACCTCCAGTCCTCACTGCCTCCTCCCTCCCTCTCAGCTCCGACCTCCAGTCCTCACTGCCTCCTCCTCCCTCTCAGCTCCGACCTCCAGTCCTCACTGCCTCCTCCCTCCCTCCCTCTCAGCTCCGACCTCCAGTCCTCACTGCCTCCTCCCTCTCTCAGCTCCGACCTCCAGTCCTCACTGCCTCCTCCCTCCCTCTCTCAGTTCCGACCTCCAGTCCTCACTGCCTCCTCCTCCCTCTCAGCTCCGACCTCCAGTCCTCACTGCCTCCTCCTCCTCCCTCTCAGCTCCGACCTCCAGTCCTCACTGCCTCCTCCCTCCCTCTCAGCTCCGACCTCCAGTCCTCACTGCCTCCTCCCTCCCTCCCTCTCAGCTCCGACCTCCAGTGCTCACTGCCTCCTCCTCCCTCTCAGCTCCGACCTCCAGTCCTCACTGCCTCCTCCTCCCTCTCAGCTCCGACCTCCAGTCCTCACTGCCTCCTCCTCCCTCTCAGCTCCGACCTCCAGTCCTCACTGCCTCCTCCCTCCCTCTCAGCTCCGACCTCCAGTCCTCACTGCCTCCTCCTCCCTCTCAGCTCCGACCTCCAGTCCTCACTGCCTCCTCCCTCCCTCTCAGCTCCGACCTCCAGTCCTCACTGCCTCCTCCTCCCTCTCAGCTCCGACCTCCAGTCCTCACTGCCTCCTCCCTCCCTCCCTCTCAGCTCCGACCTCCAGTCCTCACTGCCTCCTCCCTCTCTCAGCTCTGACCTCCAGTCCTCACTGCCTCCTCCCTCCCTCCCTCTCAGCTCCGACCTCCAGTCCTCACTGCCTCCTCCATCCCTCTCAGCTCCGACCTCCAGTCCTCACTGCCTCCTCCCTCTCAGCTCCGACCTCCAGTCCTCACTGCCTCCTCCCTCCCTCTCAGCTCCGACCTCCAGTCCTCACTGCCTCCTCCCTCCCTCTCAGCTCCGACCTCCAGTCCTCACTGCCTCCTCCTCCCTCTCAGCTCCGACCTCCAGTCCTCACTGCCTCCTCCCTCGCTCTCAGCTCCGACCTCCAGTCCTCACTGCCTCCTCCTCCCTCTCAGCTCCGACCTCCAGTCCTCACTGCCTCCTCCTCCCTCTCAGCTCCGACCTCCAGTCCTCACTGCCTCCTCCCTCTCTCAGCTCCGACCTCCAGTCCTCACTGCCTCCTCCCTCCCTCTCAGCTCTATACAAGAAATATTTTTCCCAATTCCAATCTTCACTATCTTGAAACCTGCCAGCAAGCTTCCTTTCTGCATGGAGGAAGAACTCTTCGCTTTGTATGTAAAATGCTTTACATACATCTGATTTACCTGATTAAAATAAGAGAACAGATGAGAGAACTGACAATGAGCTGCTGAATAAAATGTGTCTGACACGCATCCCTACCTGTTGCTGCAGCGATCTGATCTCCTTGGCGCAAATCAGGCCTTTGTTCACTCATAGACTTGACTGGATCCTGAAAGAAAGATTCCCATCGTCTGAAACAATGGCACTGGTCAAGAGCAGGTCTGCGGTTCTCTGACAAGGCAAACCTAATGTGTCTGGGTCTTAGCCTTGTCTGACCTTTCAGCCTGGGGCTGTCAACCTTAGTCCTGTGAGGTCAAGAGACACCTCATTTTTTACGCATTTGATTATGTAAAAAAAAATACTTCACTCTTCGCCGGGAACCAATAGCAGTTCGGGTCAAGAATTTGTTTTTAATGTTATTATCATGTTCAACTGTTTTAATATGGTATTTAGTTTAGTGAAAGGCAGACCCATTGTGGGTGGCCATCAAATCACCAATCTCTAAAGACCTGGAAAAGTTTACAAATTGTGATCAATTAAGCAGGTGGTCTGTTGAATTGTATAATTTAGAGACAACATGGGATTAGGGATTCCACTATTTAAACACAATATTCCCTTGATTTAGCAATAATTAACACGTGTTGCCAATCTACAGGACCTGGCTAGCTGTAAGACTAACAGGACTGGGGCTCTCTAGGAGGGTTCCTGTCGATCCCAAATTCTTTCTTCTGCCTTACTGTAACGCTGCAGCTACTTCAATCCAGTTAATTTTTTATATTTTGTGTGCTGCCTCCCATACTCAAATACAATGAAAATGAACCTCCATAATCCACACTATTGTAACGTTAATTACACTGCTGCACCCTCACGCCTGTGAGTACAGTGTACAGTACAATACCCCCCTACATAATGCCCTGCTGTAACTCCCGTTCATTCATTCCTTTATTGAAGTCCGCGGCGAAATGAGTACCTTCTATAGCCGATCATTTCCCAACTAACCATGCTCCCAAGAACACAGGACAGCAGAACAGAGCCTTGTCAGCCAGCCCCCGTTACAAGGAGCTGTGAGAGGATTAGAAACTCCGTGGCCAGACAGGCTGGAGGACGCAGAGGCATTATCCTCTGTATCGGCCTGTCTGGCACAGCGGTCACTCTGTCTCGCCCTTGGCTGAGGTTCAGGGCACGCGTGTCCCCCAGGCGGACCCAGACGGGTAAAGACGTCTGACACTCTCTGTGCTGCGTCTGCACAACGGCGACACACTCCTCCAGACAGCAGCTCTGTCGTAAGTTACCCGCACCCCTAGTCCGCAGGAAGCCACAGACAGGGAAGGAGAGAGGCAAGCGTACATGTGTGTGGGCATCAGCACACAGACATGGAAACAGGAGTCCAGTCGCACGGCAGTCGGACCTCAATCAGGATTCATAAGCTGGAGGCCCTCATTCAAATAGTGCTGATGTATAAATGCATAGATGTACATGCATTTTCCATCAGAAATGATATATGCACTTCTAGATTAGAACACAACTCACATCTGCACGCTTAAAACAGTCACACGCTTTTTATATCCAGCATCCCTGAAATCCTGAACTGGCTCAAAGTGCCGTGGAATGGGAGTGTGACACCTGTCACTTGCATGGGCAAGCTTGTCACTTCGCCTCCTTCCTAGTGGGAGTGTGTGGATGGGGGGCAGAGGGCTGGGTCTTAAAACGTGAGTATGTGCCAAATAGGGAGAGAGGTACTGTAGCTCCTACACTTTGCAAATACAATGAAAATGAACCTCCATAATACACACTACTGTAGCGTTAATTACACTGCTGTACCCTCACTTCTGAGTGTACGAGCAGAACCAGCACTGGGGTGTATGGAGATATCCGAGTTATGCCGAAGATGCCTTAGGGCTGCATAGAATTTGCTTCTGCGTGTCCTCAGGTCTCGCCTTATCATACTCAGCACCGATTCAGAAATTGTTCTTTTAAGTGTTGCGCACTTCTGCATCCATTCTGATGCCACCTTTTGCATTCAAGCCTTTTTTTGTTAGCATGTTCTTCCAACGCTAATATCCCTATGTGATACAATCCCTCCCCTGGCCAGACTATCGTGTCACATGGTGCCAAAAACAATATCAAAATAACAACCTTTTCACTCACAGTGAAGCAGCTGAGGGTTATGCCTTTAAGTTAGCTCATTTTCACCCAGGGCTTTAACAAACCAGGACTGAGTTAAAAAGCGCCTATAAATCAGAGGTCACCAAGTTCTTGGGGGGCCTGGCATCTTCTGAGTTTTGTTGCAACTAAGCTCTCAGTCACGGTTTGTCTGATTATTTACCTGCATTATCATACAATTTCTAACCAGGCTCTGGGGTGATTTCTAGGTAACAGGACAAAGTGAATGTCTCATGTAAATGACCTCAAAATAAATGGCACTGATGTGAAATTTAGAATATAATATAATATCATTTGAGAACTTGACATGTTTGCTAGCTAAAGCCAAATCTATTTGGCAAATCTAGATCATTAACAGGGCAGCACGGCAGTGCAAGGATTAGCTGATTTCAATTCTTGGAGTGCCGTTTGCACTTTTTCCTCGTGTTCATGTGGGCTTCCTTCAGGTTCACCGACTCCTGGGTGAGCGGGCCCTGGTGCGAGCGAGTGTTTCTGTCTGGGTGTGCCTGTCCTGTCCAGGGTGTATCCTGCCCTGCGCCATGACTCTGAGCTGGACAAGAGGTTACTGAAAGCGATGTGATGATGTAGATCATTTTTACAAACCCTAACAGAGCATAAGAGTTTCCCGGCTTACAGCAATGTGCGTTTGTGTGCTTTTCCGCCTGCTTCAGTGTGACTGTGGGAGTTTAAGGTTTTGTTTACTAGAAGCTGCAGATCAGGATAATCTGATCGGCCTCCTCTGAGTTTGTCTCAGCTAATTTCACAAGGTCTGAAGTATTTGAAGTGACAGCGAGTCCTTCCATGATGATACTGACCCTCCCCACCTCTCCCTGCGTGTGAGCACTAACTCTCTCTGGATACTTTTGCACCTCACCCTGTTTAACTCACACCCACACAGTGGGGAAAAAAAAAAAAGACTGTAATAGACTCCACACCCCTCTCCACCCCCAGATCCGGATCTGCAGCCAGGAAGCTTAAGTTGGGCATCGTCACAAAGCGCTTTAATCGTGCTTTTTAAAGTTTTGCTCCCCTGAGAACATGGCCTTCCATTCAATTTAACACAGTGCTCCCGAATTCAGTGTAAACTCCGCACCCAGGTCTCGCTGACTTTCTCCCTCCAATCCTGCTTCCAGGTCCCTTGGTTCCAATGAGCAGGCCATGCAGGAAGTCGATTCGGAGTATAAGGCAGGAGAGGTACCCAGCACAGGGGAAAAACACTCCTAGAGCAGCTGGGACTGGCACGCTCCAGTGGTACCGGCTCTGCTGGAGCTCGGCTGGCATGGCAGAGGAGATGGGTCAGAGAGCTGGGCTGTGCCAGCTCTCCTGGGCAGGACGCTCTGCTGACCTGCAGACCTGCTGCATGCATCAGCACCAATACTGTCGCAGCAACGGGCTTAAACACTCGGAAATAGCAGCGGGCCTGTAGCCCGGAGTCGGGGGGGGTGACTTGTGGGGAGATTACTGGGATTGTTCCAGAGAGAGGGCGTGGGCGTGAGGAAACAGGGTGAGACAGGGTGACATGTTTTGCACACATCGCCGGGAGATTAGAGAGAGGAGTCAGGGGGCGGGCGGATTCCCTCGAGAGGGGATCCCTGCCCTGTTGGTGAGCGAATTAGATGAGGACTGGGTGTGGGTGGACTGCCTGTGTCCTCGCTTAGCTTTAGGAAACTGCAATGCATGAAAGGCAACGAAAGGCGAACGTGGGATAGCCACAGTATTTTAAAAGGAGTACTCAGCTGCTTGCTCGAACTTGCGCAGCACTCAGTCGACAAGCTTAAATATATCCCGGAGAGAATGCTTATTTTAAATTCATGTTTAAACTGGCATTCACCAGGACAATCTGCCTGAAATGCTATTAAGAAGGGCCAAAGCAACAAACTTCTGATTCATAACAGAGTTTGCTAACCTTCTCATTTACAAACCTGAAAAATGCATCAGAGGACATGTATTTTTATCTTTTAAATGCCCCCCCCGTTAGCTACCTACATCTGCAGGTTACACTAAGACTCTACTAGAGTAGAACTCCACATCCCTTCAGACCACGTTAAACCACAGCAAGTCCCTCTGCTGTGAACAAGCTGGTAACTGCTGCCTCTAATCCCTCCCAATCTGGGGTTTAAGGTTTTTACTTGCAGATTAAGATGCTTCTTATTAACACTTCAGTGAAGGCTGTGCAGTAATAGAAGTTTAGAGGGGTGAGAACAATTCAGCGACTCCCTCCTAGCTCTCAGCTTCCCTGACACATTAAAAGGACAATGAGAAGCTGAGACAGTACATCACCCGGCGCTTTCAACGTCGTGACAGCCATGCAACTGCTAGATCTTGCTCAAATAAGTACAAAAAGGAACTCCCTACTGTAGATCTGTCCATCAATTTACTTACTACCTACTAAATTATTTGTCTGATGCTTTTATCCAAAGCGACTTACGTTTGCACCCATTTATATAGCTGGGTATTACAACAGCAGCGTTTGTAGCACAGCAGATTTGAACCCGCAACCTTATTTACGAGTCCAGGACACTAACCACTGCTCCACACTGCTGCCCTAAACTATCAAGCGTGGATACGGGCGAGTGTGCCTATAAGGCAGGCAGTGTGCTGTGCAAATGCACAGCTGAGCCCTGCCTCTATGGGGATTCAATCAGATTCGTTCGCAGGCTCTGAGCCGTTATCTACTTATGAGTTAAGCTACTGCAGATCAGTGTCCATCTCGGCATTACCGCTTCCCAACTGTGTGCACGTGTTGGGGCATTACACCTGAGAGCTCGGGTTTGCTAACTAGCACATTCAGGCATCACAATCGGCAAAAACTCCGTTTTACCTGCTGTAAGCAAAAGCACTAGGAAGTCGGCCTCAGCAAGTACAGAATTCTTTCAAATTCAAAGAACCTTATTGGCACGAATAACGTTACAGCCTGAGGAACAGGCAGTGAGCCTGCCTCACAAGGTTATATGCGATATACGTAAATGTCCAATAATTCATTTCTACTGTAAAGGCCGTGTTAATCATACAGTGTCTTGAAAAAGTATTCAGCCCCCAAAACATTTTTCACATTTTGTTGCTACAGATTCTGAAACTGAAATAAACTGAAGCAGGATTTTATGGTGCTGATCCATAAAGTATTGCATACTATGTTAAAAACAAACCCTTTCCACAACTGACTTAAAATGAAAAACAGAAACGATTACATTGATAATGGACTCATGCAATACATGACCTCAAAAGTCACACAATTTGTTGATTGCCCCCACTATGTGTAAGAAATGAGCAGATCACCTGTCATCAATTCTTTTGTAAATATAAATACCTCTCTCTGTGAGGTCCTACAGCATGGCAGACTTTCCCCCCCAAAAAAAAGTCTTGAAAATGAAGATGAAAGAGCATTCCAAACAAGCCAGAGATTACATGATTACAGGGAGGCGCAAATCTCGGGAAGGGCAGCATTGCTGAGACCCTCCCTCGGAGCTCAGTGCAGCCCCTTGTACAGGAGTGGAAGAAGTATGAAACTACAGCCACACGGTGGCTCTGTGGCTCAGGATCTGCGCCTGTGGCTGGAAGGCTGCCGGTTCAAATCCCGCGGCCGGCAGAGGAATCCTACTCTGTTGGGCCCCTGAGCCCTTCACCCCAGCTGCTCCAGGGGTGCTGTATAAATGGCTGACCCTGTGCTCTGACCCCCAGCTTCTCTCCTTGTCGGTGTGTCTCTGGGGTATGCGAAAGGACAAATTCCTAATTCAAGAAACTGTAAGTGGCCAATAAGGCGATGTTATCTTAGATCAGACTTGTCCCCCTAAACGTAGCTGCTGGACAAAGGCGCTTATCAGAGAAGCTACTGTGACATTGAACGATGGAAGATAATGGACACCAGGCTTTCCACAAAAAGGGCCTCTATGGAAGGGTTGCAGGGAAGAACCCCTGGCTGAAAAAAAACCATATCCTTGCCCGCAAGGAGTTTACAAAACGCCACACAGAAGATACTGCAAAGACGGAAGCGAAACTTTCTTTAGTATACATGCTAAGCGGTACGCATGACGCGAATCAAACACTGCCCAACAGCCAGGTGACACCATCCCCACGGCGAGGTATGGGGGGGGCAGCAGCGTGTTACTGGGATGCTTTTCAGCAGCAGGGACTGGCAACCTCGTCTGGAACGAAGGGAAGATGACTGGTGGACATCACAGACAGATACAGGACCAAAGGCTGCTACACTGGGACAAAAAGTTCAAACTGGGGAGGAAGTCTGTCTTTCAACAGGACAGTGATCCAAAGCGCGCTGCAAGAGCAACACTGCAGAGGCTTAGAATGATGTCCTTGAGTGACCCAGTCCTGACCTTAATCCCGCTGGAAATCTTCGGCAACACCGCCATCGCCGCTCCTGAACTAACCTGACCCATCCTGAACAACTTTGCGAGGAGGAATGGACAAATATCGCTCCATCTCCGTGTGCAAAGTTAATGGAGGATTCTCCAAAAAGCAATAGCAGCCAGAGGCGTTTCAACTGAGGATTGACCAAGGAGGATGAATACTTATTCTAGTTCAGTTTTTTAGTTTTTCTTAATTTATGGTTTACTATTATCTTTCTTTTTTTTTGGGGGGGGACTCTGACTGAGTAGATGAATGTGTGACTCACAGATAAAAATTCCCATTCGAAAATGGGAAAAAAAAATCTAATTCCAGGCTGTAAAATTCTTCAGTATGAAAAAAGGGATGGGGGCTGAATACTTTTTTCAAGGCACTGTACTGTATATGCTTTGGCAACACTGTAATTAATTGGTATTCAGCCCTTTGAATTGAACTGAATTGATATTCTTCTAACACTGTATTGCAATGGGTGTTCTTAACTCTCCGAAAGGCAATGTGATTTGGTTATTGGTAATGTGTACCATCCAGGTGGATTCTGCACACTGGTGGTGGTGGTGGAGGAGAGTCCCCATTACCTGTAAAGCGCTTTGAGTGGAGTGTCCAGAAAAGCGCTATATAAGTATAAGCAATTATTGTTATTTTAATTCTTATTTTTTGTTTTACCCAAGTGCAGCACATGCATGGTTCTTCCAGTGTGTACTAATCTTATCACCATGATATTAATTGATCTTGTTGCAAAGACTTAAGAACACAAGAACGCTTAGAGTTGAAAGCCAATCAGCCAATCCGGACTCCCTCCCGGCCCCAAACCCCGCCCTCTGCTCACCTGCCAGGTGATGATTTGCTCCTCCAGCTGTTGGATCCTTGCAGCTGACTCCTCCCCCTCTGCAATGCTCTTATGCAGTTGTCCTGAAACAAGACAGTAACTCTGATCAGCACTGGAGAGGATCAGAATTTAAAAAGTGAAATGATGACCTATTTCCCCCATGCTCCCTAAGTGCAGGTGGGAGTCCAAATAAAATCCTGCAGAGACTCCGATTGCCTTTGAGAGCTCTTTTTCAGAAGTAAGCCTCTATGGATCTTCCAGCCTCCTCCCCTCAAGTCAGTACAAACCCATGCAAACTACAGCGCACATTCTCCTACACCATGAACCATTCCAATGTTACAGGGATGCACACTGAGTGATGACTCATCAATTATTACGACCATGACTTCCTTCAGAAAATATACACATGTAGGTGAATTCCACTGCCACCATAAGGAACTTAACCTATAACAACTCCCATTGTGTAAAATCTAAATACAGTAGAGTCACGGTTATCCAACCTAAACGGGACCTATAGTGTGTCAGATAATGCAGAAACTGAGTAGACAAATCATAGATAAATGGAAGCACAGTGTAAGTATGAAATCTGGTTTATTAATCTACTACAAGACTAAAATAACAGAGTACAGAGTTATTGTTAGTAATTATTTAAAAAATGAGTGATTGGAATCTGTTTCCCGGATGTGCTTCTCTTCCCTGTGGCAAAGTGGCATCAGTAGCAGTTGCCTCCTCTTGTTGTTCAACGTAAGCTAGTGCCGCTTCGAAAATACAATAGGAAAAATAATAATCATGCGCGCGAAATCAGCAAGCGAAGCTACGTCAATGGCAGTACGCGACAGCGCAGCATCGCTGCAAAATATTATGCACGCACACGCATAGCGTATGGTATATACTGTACACCATGGTGATTGGCCATGTCGGATAAGCGCGTCTCTGCTGTACCCTCTGTCTTTATTCCAAGCAGAGGCCTTAGGTACAGGGAAATATACAAACAAGGTGGTCACAGTCCCTCAAGACCACTCTGTTTGTACTCTGAAATGATCAATAACCAGAGAGCAAGTGGAATGATCCAATTTCCCCACACTGATTTCGGACATGCGGTATGAATATCAGACCTCTCGGTGAGCGTCTGCATAAGGCCCTACTAAATGATGCTGCCGAGTCCATGCTTCTTGTGCTGTTGGGAATTTGTGCTTGATATCTGGTCAGAGGTGTGACATCTCCAGACTCAGAGCAGACTAGATTTGCCCCGAGGGCCTTGTGATGGGTGAGTGCCCTCAGAGCTCCTTACTGTGACTCACCTTGCAGAGCCTCCAGAGACTGCGCTAGCTCAGAGCAGCGAGCCTCGCTCTCCCGCTTCTCTTCGCTCAGTCTGCTCAGCTTTGTTTCCAGAGCTCGGAGCGCCCCCTGCAGGGCCGACAAACACTGCCCCGGGTCGGAAGGCAGGGAAGGGCCCTCTCCCTTCTCTTCCTCCCTCTCTTCTGGAGGTAGACCTGTCAGAGTGCAAAGCCCCCCCCACAGCTCGGCCAGGGCCTTCCTCTGCAGCCTTGCCTCGACTCTCTCCCTCTCGGCTGCTTCCAGTCTTCCTGCAAGATCGGAGTGATCCTTCTCCCCGTCAGCCTCCTCTGCCTCACCATCCTTCCTCTCCAGAGCTGCTTCTCTCCCTCTTTCTGCCATCTCTAGCCTCTCTCTCAAGTCAGTAAGTTCTGCCTCCCTCCTGGAAGCCTCGTCTCTCTCTCTCCTCACAGCCTCGTCTCTCTCTCCTTCTGCTGCCTCCAGTTTCTCAGAGAGGGAGACCAGCTCTGCCTCCCTCCTGGCAGCCTCGTCTCTCTCTCCTTCTGCTGCCTCCAGTTTCTCAGAGAGGGAGACCAGCTCTGCCTTCCTCCTGACAGCCTCGTCTCTCTCTCTCTTCACAGCCTCGTCTCTCTCTCCTTCTGCTGCCTCCAGTTTCTCAGAGAGGGAGACCAGCTCTGCCTCCCTCCTGACAGCCTCGTCTCTCTCTCCTTCTGCTGCCTCCAGTTTCTCAGAGAGGGATACCAGCTCTGCCTCTCTCCTGGCAGCCTCGTCTCTCTCTCTCTTCATAGCCTCGTCTCTCTCTCCTTCTGCTGCCTCCAGTTTCTCAGAGAGGGAGACCAGCTCTGCCTCCCTCCTGGCAGCCTTGTCTCTCTCTCTCCTCACAGCCTCGTCTCTCTCTCCTTCTGCTGCCTCCAGTTTCTCAGAGAGGGAGACCAGCTCTGCCTCCCTCCTGACAGCCTCGTCTCTCTCTCCTTGTGCTGCCTCCAGTTTCTCAGAGAGGGAGACCAGCTCTGCCTCCCTCCTGGCAGCCTCGTCCCTCTCTCTCCTCACAGCCTCGTCTCTCTCTCTTTCTGCTGCCTCCAGCCTCTCCCTGAGGAAGGATATCTCTGCTGCCTCCTCTTCCTCTCTCTTAGCCGTCTCAGCTCGCTCTCCCTCTGCTGCCTCCAGCCTCCCTCTCAGCTCAGCCAGCTGCGCCTCTGCCTTGGCAGCCTCGTCCGCCCAGCGCTGCTGCTGCTCCTCCCGCTGCCTCCTGGCCTCCGCCAGCTCTGCCTCCATTTGTCTGAACTGTGCAGTCAGGATCTACAGGCAGAAAAGGGGGAGGCGGGATGAAGACAACAGCTCAGCACTGGGTCAGACGTCACGTGCTCCCGTCCCTCTCCGTTTGCAAGCTTCGGTCCACACAAGCGTCTTTTCCTTCTACTTATCAAACGGTTCAGTCCGTCCGTCTCTCAACATCGGTCCCACTGTTAACCTGACCGTTCCTCAACACGCTGTACCTGTTTCTGCTGGTCGGCGCTGAGGATCTCCTGCTGCAGCACCTCCAGCACCTGGGAGCGGGAGCGCAGGGACTCCTCCAGCTCCTCGGTGCGGCGCTGGGCGGCGCGCAGGGCTTGCTGCAGCTCGGAGTCGGTCTGGGCCTGGCTCCGCGCGGCCGCTCTCAGCAGCTCCTCCTCGTGTCTCTGCACCTGCTCCTGGAAGCGCGCGTCCTTCTCGCACACCACCGCCTGGAGCACACGCAGCTGAGGGAGAGAGCAGTGCGCGCACATTCAACACCCCGTAAGGACAGGGCAATACTAAAGTGCAGGGCAATAATCAAGCAGGACACTCATGTCAATGGCCATGATATAGGGCAGTGGTCAGTGCTGCCGTCTGACAACTCTTAGGTCCAGGGTTCAATTCCAGACCAGGGTGCCTTATGTGTGAAGCCTGCCTGCTCTCCAACAGTTTGCTCCAGTTTTCCCTGGGTGCTCCTGTTTCTCCCCACCTTCCAAAGACGGTTAGCTGGCATCCCTTTACTTGCTTTGTGCAAACCTGAGTGTACTCTCTGACAGTATCCCACCCCACATCCAGATTGCCAAAACCCTTATCAGGGATTAGCATATTTCTGATGATGGACGGAAGCAATAGAGGAATAGCCATGCACCTAAAAGGGACTCCCAATAAAAATGTAGCAGAGCAGCAGCACTTCAATAAAAGTGGTACTTGGGTTTTCAAAACAAATCGTGCAAAGCTGGGCCCGAACTCCTCCCAATTCCTTACCTGCTCAGCATGTGACTCCTCCTTTTCACGCAGGCGCTGCTCAGACACCTCGAGCTGCTCCCGGAGGGTCCTGCTCACAGACTCCTCCTCCTGGAGGCGGAGCCGAAGCTGCTGCAGCTCCTCCTCCAGCCCCGGGGCCAGGGAGAGAGAGACATCAGGACTCTGAAGAAGAGAGGAGAGGGAGGATTAGGAAACAAAACTGGCATGGTTGATAGCCAAGAAAAAAGGACACCAGTGGAAAAAGGGAGAAACATCCCTTCCCTAGAAGGATGAGATTTTGTCGTGCCCCCGGAGAACAGAATTCAGTAAGATGCAGCGTGTCTTCTGAACTTACACAGCCCTCACAAGACTTACCAAGTGACATCATTCCAGCAGCCATATCACCCTGCAACTCACAACTGGCAACCCACTGAAGCTAAGCAGGTGTGAGCCTGGTCAGTACCTGGATGGGAGACCTCCTGGGAAAAACTAAGGTTGCTGCTGGAAGAGGTGTTAGTGGGGCCAGCAGGGGGTGCTCACCCTGTGGTCCATGTGGGTCCTAATGCCCCAGTATAGTGACGGGGATACTGTACTGTAAACAGGCGCCGTCCTTCGGATGAGACGTAAAACCGAGGTCCTGACTCTCTGTGGTCATTTAAAATCCCAGGGCGCTTCTCGAAAAGAGTAGGGGTGTAACCCCGGTGTCCTGGCCAAATTTCCAATTGGCCCTTACCAATCATGGCCTCCTAATACTCCCCCTCTATGAATTGGCTACATTACTCTGCTCTCCTCCCCACTGAGAGCTGGTGTTTGGGGAGCGTTCTGGCGCACTATGGCTGCCGTCGCATCATCCAGGTGGATGCTACACATTGGTGGTGGTGGAGGGGATCCCCATTACCTGTAAAGCTCTTTGAGTGGAGTGTCCAGAAAAGGGCTATATAAGTGTAAGCAATTATTATTATTATTATTATTCCAGAGTTCCAACCACACTGACAGATCAGAGGCTCTAAATGGCATCTGCATGCCCTGAAGACAACACCCCAGCAGTGTGAATCCCCCCCCCCGCACACACATTTGTGTCTTTATCTTTAGACAGTCCGCTATCTTTGTGGGACATCCTATAGACTCTCATTCTATTGTCATTTACTCCACACAAGGTGGAAACAAACCCTAAACAAATATTTCTGACACTTCCAGCCATTTAGTTTATTAAAAAGAGACCCCTACATATTGTGCCCACACTGTCTGTGGGGCAGTAGTTACTACCTGTGTTGGAACAGTGGCTCAAACAGGACGGCGAAAATGGCAATTTATTCTCTGATGTTTAGTTTTGCTCTCTAATTTGCACTTCCCAACCCAAGCACTGTGCTCTCACACACAGCTCCTCTCACAGCAGCTATATATAAAACAGAACAAAATTCATTATAAGAGGCAATTAGATCCTTCCAATTTCTTCCACCTGTGTAAATGGGGCCTGAATACTTATGCAAGCTGCATTTCTTATTTTCCATAAGTCATTTTTTTACTTTCTTTACGCGATCTGCTGACAAATAACTAATTCTGTCTTTAAAAATGTTCGGGTTAAGCATGTGAGTTTGCAAAAAAAACAGATTGGATAAGGATGCCTAAGTATCATTTGCAATCCAGCAACATTTGAAACCTTTTAAAAGGTCTGAATACTTTTCCAAGGCTCTGTATATTTTATCCTATTCGAAAGACACAGTAAAACTCCTAGCAAAAACTAAAAAAGTGAAGGTAATAAACAATAACTATATTTTTACATTAGCAGGAACAAAAAGTGTAGCAAATGGTTGATAACAGCAGGCACTTATTAGGGGAAATAAACTTAAGACAGATACTTCTTACGGGTATTGCAGTATGTAACACACAATCGTTACACATGTAACAAGAGTGGGAGTATAGAACAAATTATCCAGCAATGTTTTTGAAGATGATAACTTGGGGTCTTGGAAGAAATGGCTGGATGAGATTTTTGGATCAATAAAGCTACTAACTACCAAACAGGCAAGCTGGGTGAAGTGACCTCCTCTCCTTTTGGAACTTTTCTTCCGTTCTTACACAAGCTGCGGAGAGCCTGGTCTTTCTCCTCCAGGCCACAAGGGGCAGTGTGAGCTGCCCCTCTCTCTGCCCTCACCTGGCTGCCCTCAGCGCTGGGCCGCCCCTGGCCCTTCAGCTCCTCGATCTGCTTGTTGAGGGTGACCACCTTGGCCTTGGCCTGCAGCTTGAGCTTGGACAGCTTTGCATCTGCCGCCTCACGCTCCTCCTGGAAGACAGAGAGGGAATTACAGCCTGACTCTGCATTTAAATCTTCCAATATCGCCTCTCCTCCCTTCTAGATCTCCTCTAGAGCCACAGTTTAAGCTGAAAAGAGTTCTCTGCCCTCCCGACATCCTTCTCCAGCTCTCATCCTTGAACAGAATCTTGAATTAACATTTATTGCCCCTAAGGGAATCTGTCTTGCACATCAAGAGCTCAAAACACATGACATATAAGGCAATAATACAACAGGACAACATTTCACAACATCACCCCATCAGAACTCTTCCAGCACCTCAAGATTAAAAAACAGGCGATTAGCTGGTAAAGAATCTAAAAACGATCATATTAACAATAATAAGATCCCTACCTGTAAATGTTTTTTTTCATTAATGAATAATGGAATGTTTATAGGTATAAAGGAAGTAAATGCAGTCTTAGCCTTTATACAGGGATCTGGTTCCTCTTCCCAGAGGGTACAGAGGGTAGGAGACCATATTCATTTCAATTCAAGCTTTATTGTCCCCTAGGGGAAATGTGTTTGACTGTGCCGTAAAACAAAACAAAGACTAATAAACATCATCAAAAGGAAAGAAAACACAGTAGTGTTACAGGAGATAACAAACAGGAGACAAGGTAGTTTCTTTGCATTGTTTAAGAGTGTAATTGCAGTGGGAATGAAAGATTTCCCGAGTCTGTTGGTTTTACACCTGGGGGCAGAGAGGTGTCTCCCAGATGGGAGAAGTGTGAATTCACAAAGGAGGGGGTGAGACACACACACTCCCTGATGCTTTTGGCTTTCTTAGTCACCCTCTGTTTGCTTAAGGATGCTTAAGTTGATTTGATTATTCCCGATTATTTTGCCACTCATTTTCACTCATTTACCCAGCCTATTGCAACTACTGATACTTATGTTGCCAAACCAACAAGTGAAGCAGTATGTTAAGACACTTTCAATGATTTGTAGAAAAGTGTAAGAATAGTTTTATCTTCCTGAAAGTAACTGAGTTTCCTAAGAAAGAAGAGTCTCCATTGGCGTTTTTTATAGTTTCACAACATTTTTCCCCTTTTATTTTTTTGTCAATGACCAAGTCCCAAGTACTTATAGTCATCGACAATTTCAACAGGCTGACCATCAATTATAGTGGGTTGAGGGGGTGTGGTATTTTTCCTAAAATCAATAACCAGTTCCTTTGTTTTTGAAACATTTAACTTTAGGGCAAACTCATTGCACCAGTTAGTAAAATCATTTAGAATGGGCCCATGATGGTATTCTGTGTCCCTTAATAAACTGACCAGGGCTGTGCCATCAGCAAACTTAATGAGATGTCTATCTGTGTGTTTGCTTATGCAAACATTAGTGTACAAAATGTACAGCAGAGGGGACAAGACACAGCCGATCCGATTGATGTGCAGTGAATGTCAGATAAGCACTTCCCCAATCTGACCTGTTGAGACCTATTAGTTAGGAAGTCTAGCACCCACCTGATCAAGTTACCATTCAGACTGAAGTACTTTGAGAGCTTCTGTGCAAGCAACAGTGGCTGTCTTGTATTAAAAGCGGAGGAGACGTCAACAAATAAAATCCTTACAAAGGTCGCTGGTTGGTCCAGATGTCCAGACCAGATTTAACCATGTGTGTATTGCATCGTCTACTCCCCTCCTGTCCCTGCAGGGGATCGATGAGGGCTGGTGTGCTCTTTTATTCTAAAAAGAGTGGGTGAGAGGGATCATCTAAGTGTTTATGTGCAAGATTAATATGTCGCTCCGTCAGAAATGTTATTGAGTCCAAGGATGTGCCGGTAATCTTGCCAGCAGTCCTGATCACTTTGTTCAAATTGTTTTTGGTCTGCGAGGACAAGGCACCCCCCCCAGCTCTGAGCACAGAAGGTCAGGATGCTCTGAATAAAACTCTTATACAGTATATATATATAAAAAAAAAAAAGTGGCAACACTTTAAGGAAGTTAGTCAAAACTCCTTAAAAAACACCACCCCTGTTCCGCCTTTAAATACCTTGCCTCCATATTGGCAGTCCGATTCAATTCATAATCGATAAGAGCCCCATTTATATTCATTTACTGTGTCAATAGCAGCTCCATTAACAGTTACAGGGATCACAGGATCAGAGAATTTCTCTCTGAAATCGATGCTCATTCCTTTGTGTTCAAAACGAGCCCTTTCTTCCGGCCACGCGCCCTCTCACCCCTCCCTCACCTTCAGCTGCCGCTCGGCGCTCTGCAGCTTGGCGTCTCTCTCTCGGATGACCTCCTTGAGCTGGACCACCAGCTGCTCCGTCTGGGCCAGCCGGTCCAGGACGTCCTCCCCCACGCCGGGACCCTCGGAGGCCATGCTGTCGTCAGGAGAGCCCGACGGGACCAGGCCATCCTGGGAAGGAAGGGCCAAGGGTCAGGTGTTCAGCCAACAGGAGAGACACGTTTCCGCCATGCGGGGCACAGATATCAACATCTGCCACTCGGCAATTCAGCAACTGATTTCTGTGTCAGTAAAATGAGCCTTCTTGCCGTTTTAGACTAAAAGGCCATAACAGCGCATGCAACACTACCCTTCACCATTCAACACCCTGCCAGAGCCTGTCCCGGCAAGCAACAGGCACAAGGCGGGCTACGCCCTGGACAGGACGCTTGTCCATCACAGGGCAGACACACAAGCACAAACACACTCACAAACACAGCAGGGCCAGTTTTTCCCAGAAGCCAGTATGTCTTTGGACTGTGGGAGGAAATTAGAGAATCCAGAAGAGACTCATGTGAACACGGGGAAAACACGCAAACTCCCTGCAAGCAGCACTCCAGGAACTCAACCCAGGGCCCCAGAACTGTGAGGCAGCAGTGCTCATCACCGTGCCGCCATGACACCCTGTTTCTATACACAGAACAGCAAATAGAGCAACTACCCTAAGTGATTGTTAGCTGCACTTTATAAGCTCATAAGGACAGAATAAAAATTCATATGTCAGCTCCATGTCCTCTAGGGCTATGCTGGGACATAGAGCTAATGGTCTGTAATGTGTTAACATGTAATTCATTGCAATTGCAGCTCTTAACTCCCACCCTAATTTAAAAGAGCCTTACCAATGAAGAGATATACCACTAACCTTAATTTGGGCCATGAAACCTAGTTCTGACTTTTCGAAAGATAGGGCTGTTAAGCAGAAGGTGGAAGAATCATGTGTTCGGCTCTCACCTGTGGGCTTCCCTCAGGGTTTTCCTCCCCTGACAGCTCCTGTAAGACAGAGTTCACGCCCTGGGCCAGTCGGCTCAGCATCGCCGCCCTGGTGGGACACAGAGGACTTGCATCAAACACTCGGGCCCTCTGCACAGCCGTGGAAACAATTCGAGTTCTGGAGAGCAGAGAGCCCAGCTAAGCCTCCCAGCTTCAGTAACACGCAGCTACTCACTCCTGCGTGTACTGTGGACCTGGAACACTAAGCAAAATCTATTTTTTTTATCTAATTATGCACAGTTCTTATCCGTTTCTGCCCTCCACATCCTGTGCTTGACGCGGGAATATTTTGTTTCCTACCACTCGGAGAACGTCAGCAAGTGCAGACGTGAAGGAAAAATATAATCAGAACGGCGAGCTCTGCTTTTAGCGTTCTTTTCTTTCGAAGCTGATGACTTGTAAAGGCGCCATATGAAAGTTAATATTATTCTCGTCTAGTTTCATGCTCCAGGCACAGGATCATTGAGGACAGGACACACCTCGTTCGCTCGGCACTGGGACTGTCCCCTAGGAAGGGGTTATATGATAAGGACTTTGGTCACAACACCGTACTGAGGTAACAGCAGAGACGCAGCACTCCTTAGACTCCTGTCTAAGCACATTTGTTAAAACCACTGTGATTGCTTTCCAACACCATCTTGGGTTTTTTTTTACATTGATTTGTAGTTTCTAAACTGTTTCCAAAATTTTTACTTTCAGGGAAAACCCTAGGACTGTAAAGCAGTCTGAACGGAGTCCCCTGCACACTGCTTGCAAGCTACACGCACGCGTGTACTGGCATCTTCAGATTGCACCGATAGGATTACAAAACAGACTGATTGAGAGTGCTTTACATTAAACCTGACCGGGTACTGTGAGTTGAGATAGTGCTTATCAGAAACAAGCTTTGTGTACATTGCCTGATGTGGTAGGAATGACTTCTAAAAAAAAAAGTTTCATTTATACAGTATGAGAACTCCTGGATGCACAAACCAGCCACCCCCTCTCTGTACTGACTTTCAAAGAGGAGATCTGTCATTCGAAGACTGAATTAAATGCAACATTTTCAACATTTTAGCTTAAAGGCCAAAAAACCAAAACCTCTGTGACGCAATTAAAATAAGTAATAAAGTACAGTATGACACAGATGAAGCTAACAAACGACAAGAAAAGTCACAATACGAAACTTTATTTTCCACTGAGGTCTACTCAGCACACATAAGGCATGTTCACAAACCAGAGGGAGATCATCTAGCTTGTTTGGTTTTCAGTAGTTAATTAACTAAATGGGCTATATGGGCCCGGTGCCCTCCTCTCCTTTGCAAACAGTCCTGTGCTCTGCAGCCAGCAGGACTGGTTTCAGACTAAAGCTGCAGGATGTTATTACATTCCGGGTTGTGTCTTCCTGCCTGTTGTCAAGGACGTGGCCCAGTGCAGGCAGGTGAGGGGGGTGTGGCACACCAGGGGAGGAGACCGGAGAAGAAGGAGAACAAGACAGGAAAGATGAAACTGCGAGGATCATAAAGAGGATCACAGCAGAGCTCTACACTGTCTGGACTGGAGGGGGCGGGGGTGTCACCTCTGTCACTGGCTCAGTGCATGAGCCCTGTTCCACTGGCACCCTGGTGCGGTTTCACTGCTGGGCTTGAACAACGGACAGCGAGGGCTTCTCTCCTGCCAGCTGTGCCCCCCCAGCAGAGATCGGAGACGGGAACACACAAGCCCCCTGTGGAGATCAGACGTGCAGTATTCACAGGCCCCTCTGCGGCCCCCTGGTGACAGGGGAAACCCCAGCAGGCCGGGGGGGGTCTGACCGCGATGCCTTTTCAGCAACTGGGTGAGGAGAACCCCAGACACACACATACCTGTGTGGGTTCACGTCCAGTGACTGACCGGGTCTAGCCACACTGAAACGTTCAATTCAATTTATTTTTATATAGCACCTTTCACAACAAGGTTCCCCAAGGCACTGAACAAAGCTGTGTGACGGTACGTGACGTTACAATACAGAAAGAGAAAAGGCCAGAAGACAACGGAGGAGAGGAACCAAAAACTCCTCTGTAAGGAGAAAAGAAACCTCCAGGGGTCCAAGGCCAGCTGGCTGCCCAACCCCTCTGGGCATGCTAACATTGTGCAAGTCAAAAAGTGTACTAAGTGTGGAGTTTTAAGCCTTCAATCATGTCCTTCAGTGTGCCAGTACTCCATGCAGATCTCTGTAGACCAGCAATGAAAAACGAGAGGTGGGTCTTTGGGCGCATCTGGGGTCGTTCTGCTAGTCAGAAGCTATCTGATCCAAGAGTCTCATCCAGCTGCTCCTTGAAGGAAGCAAAAGCGCTGGCATCGACCATGTGACTGGACAGCCCGTTCTCTGCTCCCGCCACCCTCTGTGTAAAGAAGCGTCTCCTGTAGTCAGCTTGACAAAAAACACACACAAGTAGTTTCCACTTGGGTTGACTTTATCGGCGCCTTTGAGGGTTTTTTTTTTTTAATACTTCCATCAAGCGCCCTCGCAAGTCTTCTCTGCTCGAGAATTAAAAGGCTCAGCAGCGGTAATTCACCAAACTAGCAACACGGTAACGACCATGTCCAATCAGGAGTATGTCCAATGGCGCCGTCAAAAGGACACAAGAAGTTCAGGACCACGGTATATACAAAATCTCGAAGGAAAAAACACAATTAAGTTCGGGATGAGCTGATCATGTTTAATCATCTTCCACCTCTTCCAGTCTCTTCTCTGGGGCTGGCTGACGGAGTGGGGCCCAAACTGGGCCAGTCCGTGGGCTCCGGTCGTGTTCGGTCCAGGGAACTGCGTCACCCCGACCCCACGCACGCCGCCCGGGCGAGCTTCACGGCCGCGACCACTGAAGACCGAGGACAGGCGGTTATCGACGACTAACTACAGCCCCTGGCATCGAGCGTGACCGCAAACCCGAGGGACAGTGGACACCTGTCGCTTGCGGGCGGGCTAGTAACGCAACTACCTCGGCGCGCAGAGAAAATAATTCGCAAGTCCCACGCGAGAAGACAAAAGTCACAAGGTGGCGTGCCGTCGCCCCCACGAATCGACCAACCTTGCTGTCTACTCCTGCTTTTAAACAAGTAGTTTAATTCTGAAAAGGGGACAGGCCGCGCGTCCTGCTGTGGGACTGACAGCGACTCGAAGCCCACGCGTGACGCGTTGTGGAGTGGAGGTGAACAGTAACTGACCTGTCCGCGGATTCCTGGTGCTGTTGTTGTTGTTATTTTCTTATTTCTTTCCTGCTTCGGTGTTGGTGTCTTCTGCAGCCACATCATCAAACATCCCGGAACTAAACCTGCTCGGCGCTGATTGGCCAGCGCCATGTTGCCTGCGACTGGGGGGGGACGTCGGAAAATTCTCAGACTTTTTTTTACACGTAACGTGCCTGGGTTAGGGGCGGTGTGCAACCTCCACAACTGTGTTCAAAACGAAAACAAGCGCATCCGCGGTGAGGAAGACGGACGAACTGCACTTCCCGGGAGATTTGATTGGTGGGATAAAAGCCCTGCCTGTCCTTCACATAAAATCGGTGTTCCTAAAAACATCAGGAATCACTTATTCGCATAGAGAATCCAGAGCATCTTGTCTGCAACAGACAAGGGTTTGTGGGAACGGATTTACTGGGGATCTTTGAAGAAGAGTTGATGTGACATGACCTGCTGAACTGCCAGATGGGAACTCGGGGCCAATGGGGCCCACTGTCACCATGAACCCTAGTTCCTTTCTTGGGGTGCCACCCTCGAGGATCTGCCCCCTCGCCCCTTCCAGCTGCCAGAGGAGCATGAGATAAAGACACCTCCGGGGCCGACTGGAGGGATTCAAGATTAGTGAATTTCCCTCACGGGATCAATAAAGTATCTATCTATCTATTCTCCGGGGACTTTCTTCTCCTTCTCCTTCATTGTTCTCACTGCTAGAGGGTGGTGGACACAGAGTTTCGGGACTCACTTTCGGGGGTTCTCTGTATTTAATCCCAATCGTCCTTTTCAGAGTCGGAATTTACTCCATCATTCTTCATGGGTCTCTAGGCAGACCTTCCCACCCAACTTTGAACCTGTCTTTACTCGGACTGGACAGTGGGGTCCCAGGCTGAGTTAGTAGTGCTCCCATCTTTCGCATTCCTGGTCCCGGTTGGACCTGGGGGGGCTCAGAGATGGGGGCCCTACAAGCAGTGCCATGTTACCGCGAGGCGGCTCGTGAAAGGAGAAGCAGGACGTCACGCACCACGGAGCGGCATCCTTGAACTGGCACTGTCCCTCTGCCGCACGCAGTCGAATCCACCTGCTCACAGTGTCCTGTCCTGCTTTCATTCATTCAACGCTTTGCAGTGGGCCTCGTGTGGAGGTGAACTGGGCTTCTGAACCAGTCATGCAGCCCTGCAGTGGTTCGTATTCAAGGGGATTAGAGTAATGACTCAGATGGAATAAGACAGTCACACGATGTCATATGTGTGTTTCCTTTGTGGTGGAAAATCCCAGCAGTGCAGTGTTTCGTCACAGTGCATGCTGGTAGCTCCGAGCAGTCGAAGGGCATCTTCCCATCTTATCCATTCGTGATATACCATATGTGTTGTTGCCCCTGTCTGAACTCAGCTAAGACACATGGAATCTGGCCTTCGGCTCACTGTTATTAAGGTGAGTTAGTTCCAGCAACCTTTTCATTTTTCAATTCATTCTACACTCGGTTTGAGGTCAGCAGATCCAGTCAGGAAGATTCCAGAAATCCAAGACGGAAACCCACTGATCACATCCAGAGCGGATGTGTGTCAAGTTTTTAAAAAGACCAATCCACCCAAGGCTCCTGGCCCTGATGCTATCCCTGGCCGTCTTCTGAAGGCGTGTGCAGACCAGCTGGGACATTTTCAATCTCTCTCTAGCTCAGTCTATAGTTCCTTCCTGCTTTAAGAAAACCACCACTGTCCCTGTTCCTAAGAAACCCGGAGTCAGCTGCCTAAATGACTACCGGCCTGTTGCACTCACATCAGTTATCATGAAGTGCTTCGAGCAGCTGGTCAAAGCATACATCACCTCCTCACTCCCTGACACCCTAGACCCACTGCAGTGTGCGTATTGCCAGAACAGGTCAACAGAGGATACTATTGCCACTGCCCTCCATACTGCCCTCTCACACCTGGATAAGAAAGGAACATATGTGAGAATGCTGTTTGTTGATTACAGCTCAGCATTCAATACCAAAATTTTTGTGTTTTTGTGAATGTTTGTGATTTTTGTGATTCTTGTGATTTTGTGAGCTTGCAGAAAAGACATTTAATTGCCAGCAACTACTGCTGCACGCTGTATTGTTGTGCATTTGATAAATACACTTTGATTTGATTTGATTTGATTTGAAAAGGTAGCATTCATGAAGTATATTTTTCTTGGACCAAACTGTTTAGTTTTGTTGAATTCTAAATGTAACTTTTTTTGTACATCGTTGCCCCGCCTTGTTCAGAGGAGAGAGAGAGTGTGAAGAGGGTGCCCTTCAGCTCCTGGGTTTTCACTAATCCATGTTTTCTCTATGTGTACCTTCATCACGCACGACAGATTGAATTAGAATGGCCCTTCTGTGTTTACAGAGATGTTGTTTCTCTGGGATCAGTCCAGAGAAGAACAAGCAGACGCAGTCTGGAGGTGAAGGAAATGTCACTGTAGGCACTGACAGGCTGAAAGAGGACTACGAGGGAACCCTGATACAAGTGAAGCTCAGCAGGTGTGAGCCTGGTCAGTACCTGGATGGGAGACCTCCTGGGAAAAACTAAGGTTGCTGCTGGACGAGGTGTTAGTGGGGCCAGCAGGGGGCGCTCACCCTGTGGTCCACGTGGGTCCTAATGCCCCAGTATAGTGACCGGGACACTATACTGTAAACAGGTGCCATCCTTCAGATGAGACGTAAAACCGAGGTCCTGACTCTCTTTGGTCATTAAAAATCCCAGGGCGTTTCTCGAAAAGAGTAGGGGTGTAACCCCGGCGTCCTGGCCAAATTTCCCATCGGCCCTCACCAATCATGGCCTCCTAATAATCCCCCTCTATGAATTGGCTTCATTACTCTGCTCTCCTCCTCACTATGAGCTGGTGTGTGGTGAGCGTTCTGGCGCACTATGGCTGCCGTCGCATCATCCAGGTGGGGCTGCACACTGGTGGAGGGGAGACCCCATTACCTGTAAAGAGCTTTGAGTGGAGTGTCCAGAAAAGCGCTATATAAGTGTAAGCAATTATTATTATTAAGTGTATAAAATCCCTAAAGGCGCTGAAAGTCAGCCCTGCGCCTTCTTCAGAATCAACAGTGAAACACAAACTGGTGACCAAGTGGGAACTGTGTGGAAGTGCATTTTAAACCGAGAGCAGGGATTTACGCAAAGGGCGGTGGGAGTATGGAACAAGCTGCCCGGCCATGTTGTAGCCGACAGCTGGCGTCCTTCAAGAAACAGCTGGATGAGATTCTAGTGGAGTGGATATTAAGTAGAGTAACCTCCAGTCCAGCTTGTTTTCTAAGTGTTGAATTCATAGCAAACCACTTGGGAAACTGGCAGATGTGGAAAACCAGAGGACAAGAATTCAAGAACTGTTGCAAATGGCTATTTGGCCCATCTAGTTTGTTTGGTAGTTAGTAGTTAATTGATCCCAGGATCTTATCCAGCTGTTTTTTGGAAGGAGCCAGAGTAACATCTTCAGTGAACATGGCTGAATAGCTTGTTCCACACTCCCACAACCCTTTGCATAAAGAAATGCCTCCTGTTCTCAGTGTTACATGAACTTCCACATGGTTCCAGCTTGTGTGCTCTCGTTCATGTCTCCCAAAAATAAAGTAAAATCTGATTAAATTTCTACTGACGAGGATCCCGGATACAGTAGATCAAAACGTTGACTACCGCTTTTACGCTTTTGACGTGGCAATGAATGTAGGTTTGAGGAGCAATGAACAAAGTGTGCATTTATCCCTGGTCTGGACGCGAGCCCTGACGTGAGCAGGGTGCTCCTCTGTGCCACACCAGGGCACTGAGCTCCACTGGGCCACACCAGGGCACTGAGCTCCACTGGGCCACACCAGGGCACTGAGCTCCACTGCACCACACCAGGGCACTGAGCTCCACTGGGCCACACCAGGGCACTGAGCTCCACTGGGCCACACCAGGGCACTGAGCTCCACTGGGCCACACCAGGGCACTGAGCTCCACTGGGCCACACCACGGCGCTGAGCTCCACTGGGCCACACCAGGGCACTGAGCTCCACTGCACCACACCACGGCGCTGAGCTCCACTGGGCCACACCGGGGCACTGAGCTCCACTGGGCCACACCACGGCGCTGAGCTCCACTGGGCCACACCGGGGCACTGAGCTCCACTGGGCCACACCACGGCGCTGAGCTCCACTGGGCCACACCGGGGCACTGAGCTCCACTGGGCCACACCACGGCGCTGAGCTCCACTGGGCCACACCAGGGCACTGAGCTCCACTGGGCCACACCAGGGCGCTGAGCTCCACTGCGCCACACCAGGGCGCTGAGCTCCACTGGGCCACACCACGGCGCTGTGTTTCACTGCGCCACATCAGGGCGCTGTGCCAGAATGTGCACTGGCCCTGGGACACTGCCTGCTAAAGCACACATGAGATTAAGAGGACTTTATTCATTAATGGACTTTTTCTTGCGCATTTAAAGACTGATCCTTTACTAAGGCTAAATAAAGGATGATACCTCTACTTGTTGTAAATAGCTACTGATCCCACAAAACCCTAATGGGCTGCTGTAGTGATATCATGCACAGCAGCCCTGAGAGTTTGTGTATTTGTGCCTCTGTGTGAGATCTTTGCACTTCTGTTGCAATATGTGGCTGATGCCTTTCTCAAATTTGACTTGCAAATTTTTCCGAAAGCAAAGTGTAGTGCCTTTTGGGGATAAATTAAATCAGTTTGAATCACAGAGCATGTCTCTTTTAACTCATGGTGCATGTGAGCGTCACTCATTGTGTCGCTTGGTATGTCTAGGTGTGTATGTTTGTATAGCTGTCTTTTTGTGTGCCTGGGTTTTTGTATGTGACTCAGTGTGTGCATGTGTGTGTGTCTCTCTTAGTGTCACCGTTTGTGCATGTGTGTATATGAGTTTGTGTGTGTGTCTCAATCTGTACCTGATTCACAGTGTGTGCATGTGTCTAAGTATGTGTGTTTTTGTGTGTGTATGTTTCGTTGTGTCTCACTGGTTATGCGCCTAGGTGTTTTTGTGTGTCTGTGTGTATGTATGAGTCTTGGTGTGTACAGTATGTGTTTCTGTACATCTGTGTATATGTTTCTCATTGTATTATTGTGTGTGTATGTCTCCGTGTGTGGGTGTTTCAGTGTGTTTTTTGTGTGTCTGTGTCTCAGTGTGTTTCTGTGCACATCTCTGTGCGTTTTTCTCTGTGTGTGTGTGTGTCTCAGTGTGTGCAAAGGGGATTATCCAGTCCTATTTTCTGTTGCCGTTCCCCTCCAACGCTGTTCCAATCCCTGACGTGGTTCTATTTTAAACTCTCCCTGACATTCCCAAAGCCGTTTAATTCGTGAGAATGGATGCTTGCAGATTAGACTGGCTGATTCGGTGGGGGGGGGGGGCGGGGGGGGTCAGTGCCTGCTTTAAAAGCCCCGGGTCCAGTCGGCTGGCCCCTCAGCACCCTGCAACGCCGGAGTGTCTGTGTTGTGTGACTGTGAGCAGCGAAGCTTGAGCGACAGGTCAGGTTTCCTCACACAGTAGACCACTCAGGCTCTCGGCCTCCCGGTCTCTCTGCACCCACCCCACACCGCCTGGACCCCTCCGCTGCCGTTCCCCCCTCTCTCTCGCTCTCTCTCTCTCGGCTGCTGCTGCTCGGGCACGATGGGCAACGCCAGTGGCTCCACGGTGGACGACATGCAGGCGGTGGAGATCCACCACTGGTACAAGAAGTTCATGACGGAGTGCCCCTCCGGCCAGCTCACCCTGCACGAGTTCAAGCAGTTCTTCGGGCTGCGGGGGCTGGACCCCGAGGCCAACGCCTACATCGAGCAGATGTTCCGGACCTTCGACATGAACAAGGTAGGACGCGGGGGACCCATTTGTTTAGTTGAAAATCCGTAACGGGGTGCTGCAGTCTCCTGCTCCCCGGGCACTGGTGAGGGGGTCCCCAGGATGAGGGGGTGGGGGGTACGCGTCACCGCTGTCACACTTGCTGAGGTGTTTGTGCCGCCTCCCGTGACAGAGGTGGGAGGGATTGTGGGAGACCCAGCAAATGTCGCCAAGGTAGTGGGATGGGCACCTGCCCCAGCATTACTTGCAAAGGGTATCATTCAGAACTCATGCATGAGGTGTACTGGAAGAGCGATGCAGCCGTGAGGTGAACCTCAAATGACAGATCGTTACAGGGGTGGATAGATCTTTAACTCTACGGCAGGAGCTGTCAGTGTCCGCGGTGGGCTAGGAAATTGCCCTGGTGCTTTTCCGCAGCCCCTCACACAGTGGGCTCTGATGGCTGCCGGGGATCAGTACAGGAACAGGACCAGCTCCCTGTGTCTCTCTCATTCCCAGACAGTGCTGTCCGCTGCCTTGTGCTCATTTGTAAAGGTCCTGAACACACACCCGAGCAGGGCATCCCGGTGCTGCAGCGGTCAGCATTAATAATAATAATAATGTAATGTTAATAATAATAATGTAATAATAATAATAATGCTTCTTTAATAGCCCTATACAATTTCTTGCATTAGGAATTTGTCTTTTTGCATACCCCAGCTTTTCTCCATGGAGACACAGACACACAGACAGGGAGAAGCTTGGGGTCAGAGCACAGGGTCTGCCATTGTACGGCGCCACTGGAGCAGTTAGGGTTAAGGGCCTTGCTCAGGGGCCCATCGGAGTAGGATTCCTCTGCCGGCCGTGGGATTTGAACCGGCAACCTTCCAGTCACAGGCGCAGATCTTTAGCCACAGAGCCACCGCTCCGCCCCAATTACTGTCTCGCAGCGCGGGGGCCCTGGGATCAATTCCCACAGTGCTGTCTGTGTGGAGTTTGCATGTTTCCTCCCGGTTCGTATGGGTTTCCGGCAGGTGCTCCGATTTCCACCCGCTGCCCAAAGACAGACTGGTAGCTGAACTGGCTTCTAGAACAATTGGCCCTGGTGTGGGTTTTCGTCTGTGTCTGCCCTGCGCAGGACTGCCGGGTGTTTCGTCACCAGTCAGAGGAGCTGGAAGTGGAAGTGGAAGTAGATTTAGGACTGGAATGGGGAACGCACCGCAGAGAGCCCGGTACGGAGGAGTGGTGGCTCTGTCACCGGCTCTCCCTGGACAGACAGGGGAGCGGCTGGGATCTGAGGTTATCTCTGGGGAAAAGACCGGAGCAGATTGGAAAAGGGCACTGCAGAGATTGGTCAATATGGCCCAGAAGATCATCGGCTGCGGTCTCACCGAGATTAAACAGCTCTATGAGGACCGCTGCCGTGGTAGAATTCTGGCCATCACAGAGGACAGTCACCACCCCGGGCATGAGCTCTTCACCCCACTGCCCTCAGGCAAGAGATATAAGAGCATACGGTCACTTACCACTAGATTCTTCAATAGCTTCTATCCACAAGCAGTGAGACTGGCGAACACATTTAGCCATCCTCCTCGGACCACACCTACACCATCACCATCTACCTCTTTATGATTTCTTATCTATTGCACATCTCCAGTCATTGTTTACACGTCTGTATTGTTTACATTCAAACTGTCTACATGTTTACTTGCACATTGTCTACTGTTTGTTTGTATATTGTCTTGATGCACTGTTTGCACTTTGTTTTGTTTTTTACACTTGTTTTACAATCGAGAGACTTTCTGTAAGTAAGAATTCCATTGTACCAGAACCGGTTACATATGGCAATACAGTTCAATGTTCAAGTTCAGCAGGGATACTGTAGCTGACTTTACACGCATTGGAATACTTCGCCGCCAAGGATCTGGAATGAAAAGCCCAAGTAACATTCATGCAGGAGGTCAGAGACAGGATGGGGAGGACAGACAGGTCTCGTCCGATCTGCTGAGGCAGAGGACTGGAATCTCCCAAGAGGAGATCGGCATGGGGCGCTGTAGGGGGCCGAGGAAGACCCTGTCTACTCTGAGAGTGGAGAAAGACCTTGCAGTTAAAATGTACTTTCTTTAAACAGGAAATGCACACTTAAAAAATAAACCTTTGGGCTCGTCTGAGTGTGTGGTGATAGAAATCCAGGGAATGGAGTGGGAGAGAGGAGAGACACTGGAGCACCTGCAGGACACATACTGTGTGAAGGGACAGGGGATTCAGAGGGGAATTCAACACTGGCAACGATGGGGTATCCGATATTTCCATGAGCTCTGGAGCACATCTCAGGAGAGCTGGCTGATTGGTTAGCATGGCCTTTAGGGACTGGGAATTTCCATGAAACAGGGGTGTTAACGACGCAAAAATAAAAACCTCTAAAAACAACACCCCATTCATCCAGCAGTAGCAGGGCCTGACGTTCAACAATGCGGGCCTGTGGCGTGGACGTCTTGCCCACAGTGGAAAACACAGATGGTGGAGAGAAAAGGGCAGCCCAGCCCCCAGATTCCCCAATCCCTGTGCACAAATCTCTGCTGGTACAGTTGGCGTGTTCTGAATCTCGACGCACATACGTGCGCCGTTCTCCTGTACATCATTGGTACTGGCAAGAAACAACAGGACTGCCCTGTCAGGACAAGGCAGCACAGGCTGTGGTACAGACAAGGAGGGCTCACAGCTGGAGTAAGGCAAGGCAGTGCAGCAGGGAACGAGCAGGGAACGGTGACGGGAGCCTTCACTAACAAGTGCTTCTGACTGGACGACAGCCTGGTTCTGTGCCTGCAGAAGCGTTCTCAGTTGAAAGCAAGTGGCTGCTGGCCATCTGAAAGCTGCGCTATGACCGTCTAGCCTGATCTAGTCAGATCTGAGAAGCCGAGCAGGCTGGGCCTGGTTAGTACTGGTCGCTGTTGGAATCGGTGTCAGTGGGCCCGTAGGGGGCACCATTCGCTCTGGCCCACAATTTGCAGACTCATGTCCTGGTATGGTCACTGGGGACCAGGTAATATAGGAGACGCTGCCGGAACAGATGAGATATTAAACAGGCTCCAGTGTCATTAAGAATCCCAGGGTTGGACTCTGGGTTTGCACAGGCTGGTGTCCTCAGAGTTCAGAGTACACCCAGAATTCAACTGGTGAAGCAGTTTCTCTCTTCACCTCTCTTTCTGATCTGCTGTGTAGATCAGGGGGGATGAAATGTGTCCCCCCCTATGTGTAAAGCACATTGGGATAAACGCCACTGTATAATCTGAATTGATCATAACTTATGCGTAACTGTGCTGTGTGTGCCTCTATCCGTGCTTAGTCATCCGTTTTTGACTTAGTCTTTGTCAAATCAGATAAAATGTCTATTAGACACAGTCTAATCATGTTTTAGTCAGGCACTTTTTATTTAGTCTAGTTGACTGAACTTTACGAAAATCATTCTTTTAGTCAACATAATCTTAATTATTTCTCATCACTTTTTGTCATACAGTTTAATTCGGTCATAGAAAATATATAAAGATTTAATTAATTCCATAGCCTTTGGTGTAATTAAGAAATGATGTTTAGTCCTCTTCACCTTTACAACTAAGACTATTTTAATTTGGTGGCATTTAAATCCATATAACAATTGTGTGGCATTTTTTTACTTTCTGGTTTAACCACGAAAAACTAACAGGTTCACTCCTGTTACTTGTCACTGTGTGCCTGTACTGTATAGCTGAGCCTGTATCTGTGTGCATGTGTGGCTGTTGTATAGCTGAGCCTGTATCTGTGTGCCTGTGCTGTATAGCTGAGCCTGTATCTGTGAGTCTGTGTGTCTGTGCTGTATAACTGAGCCTGTATCTGTGAGTCTGTGTGTCTGTGCTGTATAACTGAGCCTGCATCTGTGAGTCTGTGTGTCTGTGCTGTATAACTGAGCCTGTATCTGTGAGTCTGTGTGTCTGTGCTGTATAACTGAGCCTGAATCTGTGAGTCTGTGTGTCTGTGCTGTATAACTGAGCCTGTATCTGTGAGTCTGTGTGTCTGTGCTGTATAACTGAGCCTGTATCTGTGAGTCTGTGTGTCTGTGCTGTATAACAGCCTGTATCTGTGAGTCTGTGTGTCTGTGCTGTATAACAGCCTGTATCTGTGAGTCTGTGTGTCTGTGCTGTATAACTGAGCCTGTATCTGTGAGTCTGTGTGTCTGTGCTGTATAACAGCCTGTATCTGTGAGTCTGTGTGTCTGTGCTGTATAACAGCCTGTATCTGTGAGTCTGTGTGTCTGTGCTGTATAACTGAGCCTGTATCTGTGAGTCTGTGTGTCTGTGCTGTATAACTGAGCCTGTATCTGTGAGTCTGTGTGTCTGTGCTGTATAACTGAGCCTGTATCTGTGAGTCTGTGTGTCTGTGCTGTATAACTGAGCCTGTATCTGTGAGTCTGTGTGTCTGTGCTGTATAACAGCTTGTATCTGTGAGTCTGTGTGTCTGTGCTGTATAACTGAGCCTGTATCTGTGAGTCTGTGCTGTATAACTGAGCCTGTATCTGTGAGTCTGTGTGTCTGTGCTGTATAACTGAGCCTGTATCTGTGAGTCTGTGTGTCTGTGCTGTATAACAGCCTGTATCTGTGAGTCTGTGTGTCTGTGCTGTATAACAGCCTGTATCTGTGAGTCTGTGTGTCTGTGCTGTATAACTGAGCATGCATCTGTGAGTCTGTGTGTCTGTGCTGTATAACAGCCTGTATCTGTGAGTCTGTGTGTCTGTGCTGTATAACTGAGCCTGTATCTGTGAGTCTGTGTGTCTGTGCTGTATAACTGAGCCTGTATCTGTGAGTCTGTGTGTCTGTGCTGTATAACTGAGCCTGTATCTGTGAGTCTGTGTGTCTGTGCTGTATAACTGAGCCTGTATCTGTGAGTCTGTGTGTCTGTGCTGTATAACTGAGCCTGTATCTGTGAGTCTGTGTGTCTGTGCTGTATAACAGCTTGTATCTGTGAGTCTGTGTGTCTGTGCTGTATAACTGAGCCTGTATCTGTGAGTCTGTGCTGTATAACTGAGCCTGTATCTGTGAGTCTGTGTGTCTGTGCTGTATAACAGCCTGTATCTGTGAGTCTGTGTGTCTGTGCTGTATAACAGCCTGTATCTGTGAGTCTGTGTGTCTGTGCTGTATAACAGCCTGTATCTGTGAGTCTGTGTGTCTGTGCTGTATAACTGAGCATGCATCTGTGAGTCTGTGTGTCTGTGCTGTATAACAGCCTGTATCTGTGAGTCTGTGTGTCTGTGCTGTATAACTGAGCCTGTATCTGTGAGTCTGTGTGTCTGTGCTGTATAACTGAGCCTGTATCTGTGAGTCTGTGTGTCTGTGCTGTATACCTGAGCCTGTATCTGTGAGTCTGTGTGTCTGTGCTGTATAACTGAGCCTGTATCTGTGAGTCTGTGTGTGTGTGCTGTATAACTGAGCCTGTATCTGTGAGTCTGTGTGTCTGTGCTGTATAACTGAGCCTGTATCTGTGAGTCTGTGTGTCTGTGCTGTATAACTGAGCCTGTATCTGTGAGTCTGTGTGGCTGTGCTGTATAACTGAGCCTGTATCTGTGAGTCTGTGTGTCTGTGCTGTATAACAGCCTGTATCTGTGAGTCTGTGTGTCTGTGCTGTATAACTGAGCCTGTATCTGTGAGTCTGTGTGTCTGTGCTGTATAACTGAGCCTGAATCTGTGAGTCTGTGTGTCTGTGCTGTATAACTGAGCCTGTATCTGTGAGTCTGTGTGGCTGTGCTGTATAACTGAGCCTGTATCTGTGAGTCTGTGTGTCTGTGCTGTATAACAGCCTGTATCTGTGAGTCTGTGTGTCTGTGCTGTATAACTGAGCCTGTATCTGTGTCTGTGTGTCTCTCTGCAGGACGGCTATATTGACTTCATGGAGTACGTGGCGGCTCTCAGCCTGGTGCTGCGGGGCAAGATGGAGCAGAAGCTGCGCTGGTACTTCAAGCTGTACGATGCGGACGGCAATGGCTGCATAGACCGCTATGAGCTGCTCAACATCATCAAGGTACCAGGGCTGCAGGTGGAACCAGGAACCTGAAACTGTCTAGGAGATGGAAACACCAAACGAGCCCTCATTAGGGAAACGAGTAGTTCAGCTCTGTTCACTGAGAGAGGGCTCTGTTCACTGAGAGAGAGTTTAGGGATCATCAGAGAGATGGACGGTCCGGGGTCGCAGCCTCGGCCCTCACTGTCCTCCTGCGAAACAGTTAGAGGACACTCTGAGATGGCCTGGGTTGAGCCCCCTTCCCCTATGCTGGCAAAGGGACAGGCAGGGGGCTGCCCACCTCTACAGAGGGACTCAGATTGGTCCCCCCCACCAGCACGCTGTGCTAATCAGCAACCGATACGATTATGCCTGTAATTCCCTGGCATATTTATAGCTGCTCCCTATCCCTTAATAATGCAGTGTTAACTTTTCTATACCCCCCTTCAGTGAATCCAGCTGGACATCCCTTCACCTCAGAGGCTCTGTCCCATGAGCTCTCGCAGCTCTGTCCTCTCTGCTGATCACTGCACAGACACCTGTCTAGGCCGTCTGGTATTGGTCACACTTGAAGTCCCATCTCACAGCACTTTACACTGAGCTGGATTACGATAAGGGCATGAAAGCATGGGAAAACACCAGGGACTGCCTACAATAGGGAGTCATTCAAGTCAAGACCTTCAAGCCTTAAATCCCCCCTCTCCCTCCTCTCTCTCTCTCAGGCTATCCAGGCCATTAATGGCTGCAATCTGGAGATGTCAGTGGAGGAATTTACTAACCGAGTGTTTGAGAAGATTGATGTCAATGGAGATGGTGAGTCTCTCTCTCTGCGTGTTCCCATTGTTGTAGGGCATTCTGACGGTCCGTCTTTCTCTTCTGGGCACACGCTCTGCTCCACCTGTCAAAACAGCCCAGAGCCCCATTAATACAGCAGAGCCGTTTACTGGAGCACACAGAGAGGTACAAGAGGGTTGCCCCAACCCGGATTCGAACCCTCAACTCTCTGACCCAGGGTCCAGAGTGCTGGACACTGCTCCACACTACTGTATATACTGCATGCTGCAGTGATCTGATTGCCCCCCATTACTATTACCCCCATGACCCCCACTGTCAGCAGCCATGTCACTCTGCACCTGGCCGCCCACTGGAGCTCAGCAGGTGTGAGCCTGGTCAGTATCTGGATGGGAGACCTCCTGGGAAAGACTAAGGTTGCTGCTGGAGGAGGTGTTAATGGGGCCAGCAGGGGGCGCTCACCCTGCGGTCCATGTGGGTCCTGATGCCCCAGTATAGTGACCGGGACACTGTAGTGTAAAAACAGGCGCTGTCCTTCGGATGAGATGTAAAACCAAGGTCCTGACTCTCTGTGGTCATTAAAAATCCCAGGGCGTTTCTCGAAAATAATTGGGGTGTAACCCTGGTGTCCTGGCCACATTTCCCATTGGTCCTTACCAGTCATGGCCTCCTAATAATCCCCATCTCTGAACTGGCTTCATCACTCTGTTCTCCTCCCCACTGAGAGCTGATGTGTGGGGAGCGTTCTGGCGCACTATGGCTGCCGTCACATCATCCAGGTGGGGCTGCACACTGGTGGAAGGGAGCCCCCATTACCTGTAAAGCGCTTTGAGTGGAGTGTCAGCAATTATTATTATTATTATTATTATTAATTACTAGAATCACGGATCTCCAGCGAGATCTGTATTTGTCTTTTAATTTCATGACCCGACTCTGCTTGAATGAAAAAGAAAATAGTCGAATGCTTTGCCAGTCCGTCACTGATTCACATGGTGTGATCCGCACTGATCCCAGGAGAGGCTCTGGGAGAGTCACAAGGTACACCAGTCGATCAGGGGGATCTGCGGAGTTTCCCTTGCGGGGCAGAGTTTGCTTCTAATGTTCAGGAAGGATTAGTGAAAGTGATCCTAAGTGCTCACGCCTGTCCTGCCCCGCCCCCCTGCAGGCGAGCTGTCCCTGGACGAGTTTGTGGAGGGCGCCCGCAAGGACGAGGAGTTCATGGAGGTGATGATGAAGAGTCTGGACCTCACGCACATCGTGGCCATGATCCACAGCCGGAGACACAGCGTCTAGCGCCTCCGCCCCCCTCCCTTCTCGCCCACCCGGCCGCACGCGACGGGCACCCCAGCTCCGGCAGGAAACACCGGACTGGAAGACCAGACTGGAAGACCACAGGGAAGCACAGGGAGACAGGAGGAAGGGAAGGGAGGGACAACGGCAAATCAACACGCTGGTAATCGCCCATCTTCTCAGAACGACTGGGAAGTCATTCAAAGACAAGGACCGGTTTAATCACGTCCTGCTAGATATTTAGAAAAGGGAGACATGTTCGGCCCGGGTGGCCAGCCTGCCTCCGAGCCCAGATTCTGCTGAGGCCCGGCCCCAGGCGGAACAACAGCGACTAGGCAACAACGAAGCAGGATGAGGGAGCTGCTTATACAGCAAGCTGTTAACTACACTGAGCCAACAGGGGTTTAGCACAAATCCACAGGTCACTGACTGCAGGGATCAGTCTCCCTCGAAATAGAGCAGAGATCTGATGATGTGAGAGCTGGGGGTGGGAGAGGAGAGAGTTGGCTGCCCACCCCCCCCCCTCCTCCAGGTTCTGTCTCCTCCTGTGACCTACGGTCTGTGTGTGCGACTCTAATCTCAGTGGTGGCGATACGGTGCACTCCTTCTCCTGTGTCTAAATGAGCTCTCACTCTCTTCTCCAGACCACTAGTGCTGTGCTCCCTGGCGCTGAAAGTGTTGTTCCTGGGAGTCCAAAACTGCTCTCTTTTGTTATTTTTTAATTCAACGGCCACAGGGGCTAAACATCAAAGTCACTGGACGTCTCCCAAGAGCACCAGAGGACCTATTCCGTTTGTTAATTTCAGTTCCTCTGACCCATTTCACAGCTCACTCCTGCTGACGGCAGTCAGTAGTCTCATGCATTCTCCCTTAAACTCTTTTATACAAATCAAACATGAATTGGTCAGAATCGACATTGTGTTTAACCCCCCCAGCTCCTCCAAGATCCCTCCCCTCCACAGCCCACAGCCCCGTCCCTCACAGTTCGCACCTGGAGCCAGTTGTGTGGAACTACACTCTTTCTCACCCCATTTTCAATGATTGGGGTTCATTCCCTTGAAATACAGCGGCTGTGTGCACCTCACTTTGCACTTTTGCAACAGATTGCTGCATGGCTGGTATCAGAACTCTCCCTTTGTGCACCCCACTCACAGGCTGGGGCGCAGGAGGGCTCCTTGTGGATTCTGTGTGTGAAGTCTGTACACAGTGTGTGTATGTGTGTGCCCTGTGCTGCAGTGCCCAGCGCCGTGATAGGGCGCACTGCAGCCAGACGGTCCTCTCTCTGTAGGGCGTAGTGACTGGAAACTCAAGTATGTGCCTTCTGTAGGAAGACTGACAGGTTTATTTTTTTAACAAAAATGTTCGCTTCTGCTTCTGTTTGTACAATAAAGAGATAAGGGTCAAATCTGGAGCCCTGTGGTTTTTTTTCCCTTCCTTTAGAAAAACATGTCAAGTCCAAAAAACTCACTGCTACCATGTACTGTATGTGCTGCAGTACAGATCAAATCATATAGGGGGCAGTACAGAGGCTCAGCAGAGGTGGACAGCACCAGTCCAAGAGAGGCACCAGGACTGAAAAGATCAGATCACTTTATTGGCCATATCCAATTTCTAGCATAAGGAATTTGTCTTTTCACATACCCCAGCTTGCTCTCCATGAGACACACAGACAGGGAGAGAAGCTTGGGGTCAGAGCGCAGGGTCAACCATTTATACATTTATACATTACATATGACTCCCTGGACCTTCAGTGTGGTTTAATCTGAGTTCTAGGCCCACCGGGCTCCAGTCCAGCAGGGGCCAGTGGTTCTCATGTCACCAGTGTATATGACAATACAAACATGATGAGATCCCACCTCAAGTGCTGCTTCACTGCTGTGGAGTCCTGGGTTCGATTCCAGACCGGGGCACCCTCTGTGTGGAGTTTGCATGTTCTCCAAAGTTGCCTTTTCCCTGAGCGCTCGGATTTTCCTGACACCTTCCACGGGCAGGCTGGCTCAGTTATTCGGAGTCTCTTGGTTGTCCGGGTTTGCTGTCTGATCCCGGGGTTAGTGCTGCCTTGTGCCCTGTGCCTCCGGGATGGGCTCTGGGAACGAGCCGGAGTCTGGTCATGGCTGGGGAGCTGCAGTACGGTCCTGTTTCCAGGCAGGAAGGAGCTGTTGGACCTGAGGAAAAGAGGAAAACTGGCCCAAATTATTACAGGACAGCATTGCTGCCATCATGGAAAAAAACAATCTTTCCCGTGTAATTACATGAAAATGATCCAGTCGTTATGAAATAGAAAATTACCTCTTAATTACAAGCTGTATAATTATGTCGTGATTACAAGATTGTACATTATCACGTACTTCATGCGATAGCCTCACGATTGCACTATGGTCATACAATAATAATAACTTTTATTTATAAAGCAAGTTTCCGCACAGAAGCACGCTGAGACCTATATTATCATTAGTTAACCTGCTGGTTTCAGCAGTGGAATCGATCACACGGTAGTCTTTCTGGTTCAAGGATAGGTCTGAGTGTCCCCATGCTCACTGTACGGTAGGTACAGATTGTTGTCTGACAAGCTCCGTGAAGTTCCCCCCCACTACGGACAGCACAAACGATGAAACCCACCTCATTCGTTAGTGCTGCGTTTGTGCCGGTTTGTGCCGTTGAAAGTAAGTGCGAAGACATGGATAATGACGGACTTACAGTAGATATATGCTCGATTATTTTAAATAAAATAAAAATTGAAATTTAAATATTTTCCAAAATTTCCGCGGCGTGTGTGAGACGGTGGAGTTCTCAGTGTTTTGCAGTTGAGTTATGAACTGCCTGGGTCGACCGATTACTTCTTCAGCTTGTTAAAAAGAAATACTGAGACGTGCTTGTTAAAGGCTCGCTGTGAGAACATGCAGGTGCTTGCTAATGTTCGCCTTTAAAGGCTACATCCGCAGCTCTTCCGATTAGGGTGTAATATTGGTGACAATTTTAATTTGCCTGTTCACACAAACGCACAGAACATACCGGTATTAAAAGCAAAATGAACTGCCGTCCCCCGGGCACACAGAGGAACAGAGCTGCAGAGCCGCTCCTCTCGCAGGGCTGACAGAGGTCACTGGAGGGCACAGCCACCGTGCGAGGTCACGCCATCACCCGAGAGCCAAGGCGCGGTATCTCGGGGACGAAAGCAGCACAGACGCTGCTTTCAACGACACAAACCGGCACGAAGTAGCACCAACTAATGAGGTGGTTTTCATCGTTTTTGCAGTCTGCGGGCGGGCGGACGGCAACTTCACGGAGCTAATATGCGATCTTGAATGAAGCCCAGGGCTCACTCTTCTGCACGAAACCCACAGTTCCAGCAGAGCTCTCGGTAGCTGTAATTACATTGCACGATGACGAGAATATTGTTTGAGATCGAATATTGTTTTCCTTGCGCTTCCGTGAATGATTACTTCATTTAGGCACTGAAAACTAGAATTTGAAACACACATCTACAGTAGCACTAATTGCTATATCTAATCTAAAGAAAAGCAAATAAACGGAGTTTTTTTTTGGCGGGGGGAAAACGTCTCCTCCCAGACTGTAAAGTTAAAAAGTACCCCTGCATTCTTTCCCACATTCATTTATTCATCGTGTCACCCGAGTCATGAAGCAGCTGACCTTATTGTCCATATTTCTGAAGAGAAGCCCTCAGGCCTGAGCAGGTGGGTCTGGGAGGTCGCTGGACCAATCAGAAGCCGGCACTGTCCGCATTCCCATGCCACGCAGGGAGTCGAACACTCCATCAGCCAATCAGCTTTCAGCGTCGGGCAGACGCAGCTGTCTTATTCGAGGGAGGGTACTATGTCCCCCCATCTCTTCCTCCCTCAGTGTCCTGAAATTTTAATTCAGTGCCACAGGGTGATGGTGACGCCGGGACAGTCTGAGTGCTGGTAAGTTAGTTGACCTTTTCCCCCCTCTCATTAGTATAGCACCCCTGCAGCGCTGCTGTCCTCCTGGTGAAAGAGGATTGTGGGGGAATTCTCAAAACAACCTTGGACGTTATGGGAACAAGACTTACACAGAGAGTACTGTACTATCGCACTGATGGGGTGACACTCTTGTGATTGCCTGTAAGCTGGCGCTCAGTCACACACACTGCAACACTCGCCCGTGAGATGATGACCATGCATGAAAGCTGTTCAACCAGCTGGAAGTGGAAACTTGACACATCCATTAGGAGATACTGGGCTGCGTTTCCCCCCCAGTGGGCAAGCTTTAATTCATCAGCTTGGGAGCGGGCACCTCCCTTACATTTTAAAAGATTAACCCCCTCGCCCCTCCTGTGTTGGCAGGACACCTCAATGCCCAGGGCTACCCAGCTCCGTGCTGCTGTGCCTGGGGGTCCTGCTGCCCACAGTGCCCTGTGCCATCCTGCTCTGCCACTTCTGCCCTGTGCATCGCCTGGATGTGGCCTGCGTTGCCATGGAGACCGAGTGCCAGCCAGAGGAACTCTGCTACACTGGCACTGGGCATCGCAGTGGGCTGGAGCCCCTCTCCGCCCAGGGCTGCCTACCCAGGGTGCTGTGTGGCCTGCAGCACCCCGTCTCGTACCGGGGGTCGAACTACACCATGAGCTCCACCTGCTGCTTGTGGGACCTGTGTAACCGGAATCAGAGCCAGACCCCCGGCCTGGAGCAGCTGCTGAGGATGCCCTACCCCTGATGCTGACCCCTCCCCACCCCCCAGCTCCCGTCTTCCCAGTGCACCCTGCCCTCCCACACGGGGATCCCAGAGTGGGGCCACAGCAGTTTGGGCTGCTCCAGGTTTGCCCAGAACAGGCTGAGAATCCACTCCCCCGTGTGCAAAGTTAATACTCAAGGCCGTCCTGCTGGGTCAGATCCTGTCCACACAGGTCTGTGAACATGGGCTTGGAGCAGAGCGATTGCAGTGCCTGAGTGAGCAAGGAGGAAGGGCAGCGAGATTCCTTCTGTCTCTGCAGACGGGCTGACATGAGGGAGGTGTTTAAGAGCACTGTCCCCATGTGCTGCTGTCTGTAATGCGATCTACTGCTAACTGTTCACTGATATTTGCAACCTGTGAATTGTGAATGTCCTCATTGTGGGTTGAGTTACAAACTCTGGCCGGTGTGTAATGGGGGATTGGAGAATGGGTTCCCGGTGTCTTGTTTCTCCCTGGGAACACTTTCTCACAGCACAGAGAGATTACCCCAGGGTCATGTCAGCTGGCTGGAGGAAGTGTTTGAGCTTATTCCCCAGGCATCAGTAATCAGGCTGGGCAACACCAGTCTGCGGGCCTGGCAAAGTCCTTTGCCTCTTCATTCCATCTCTGGCATCAGCTGCAGCAGATAATGGGAGTAATCTGGGGGACGTTAGCTGTCGCAGTCCTGCAGGAGTCCAGTCATGGAGTGCTGGAGCTACCCAACTCTGTCCGGACGGCTGGGACGCAGGTCCTTGTCCAGGGTGCTGAAATAATGCCGCAGTTTGCGACTTATATCGCAGAATTCCTTGTGGGAAGAGGAGCCTTATATTCCTAGTGATCCTCAGCTGAGGAGGCACAGAAAGACACTTGAAAGGCCGTTGTTCACAGCTGCACGGGAAAGATGGAGCACAAAAAACAGTGTCTAATACCACGAGTGGTGCCTAAGAAGAGGTGGATTCCAATACTTTCAATGTACTGTTAAGGTTTGTTCCTCTGGAAGTTTGCTTTTGCCTCGGAAATAAAAGGCTTTGCTTCCAGCTTGTGAATATCTGTTTTGGGTCTGGTCTCATGCTGCATTTATTGCTTAAGTGTGGAGCTGGCAGGGGGTGAGAGACTCTGTTAAAACCTTTCACCTGCACATGAAATCCAATTGGCCAGACGGCAAACAAGCTCAGTTCTTAGTGGTGCCCTTCCAATGGTAAACCAATACCGGATCTTCCTATTCATTACAGTCTTAGTCTTCTCTTTATAGAGAAGAGATTGGTCTTTTGGAATCCAGAAAAGGGCAACCAGAAACATTCTGGGAACCTGGGGGCTGTCCTGCACTGGCAGGCTGAAAGAACTGAACCTTTTTAGTCCTGAACAGCAAAGACTTCGAGGGGAGCTAATACAGTCAATCCAGGGGATTTCTTAAGCAGCAGCTGTGAAACACGAACAAGAGAAACTCTACAGATTTGTGCCTCTTGTTCTCGGTTTTAAACCTACTTCCTTACACAAAGGGTTGTGGGAGTGTGGAACAAACTTCCCAGCTATGTTGTTGAAATTGATACATAGGCTTCTTTCAAGAAACAGCTGGCTGCAATCCTGTGATCCAGTAGATACTGTGAAATGGGCTGAAGAGCTTCTAAGCCTCTTCTGTTCTCATTGCCACTCTGAACCTCATTCAGCTCCCTGATAACACGACAGAATGAAGTTAAATTAACCAGATCCAGAGAAGGGCTAAATCAGAAATGCTTATATGTCAGGAGTTCTCAATGCTGGTGCTGAGGACTCCCACACCTGCCACTATTCAATCCAGCTGGACTCTCAGGTACATAATTAATTAAAATTATAACTGGATCATTTTGAATTCTTTGCTTACAGTTCTGAAACATTAGAAGTTGCCTTTTAGCTACTGTGTTTAGTAACTAAATATCTCCAATTGTGAAGACGAGAAAAAACTAGTTCAATTAATTGCTAGTTCAATTAAGGACTTAATTAAGCCAAGAGCTCGCCAGCAATGAAAAGCAGCAGGTGTGGGAGTCCCTCAGGTAAGGGCTGGGAATCTCTGATCTGACTGCTCTGAAGAGAGAGACACAGGATGCCCCCAACGGAAAAACCATCCATGTAAAAGATTGGCTCGTGTGTTGGGTGAGTGAGCTGAGGCTCTGATTTTAACTGGGACAGCAGCACGAGAGCCAACGCTGACTGGGCTGGAGGCAGCACCTTCTCTCCTCGAGGAGATAAGAGCACGAGAACAGTTGGATGTAGAAATGGGTGTAGAAATCTAGCCTGTTTGGTAGGTGGTAGTTAATTGATCCAGCTGTTCCTGGAAAGAAACCAGGGTATTGGCTCCAACAACATGGCTGGTAAGCGTGTTCCACGCTGCCACAGCCCACTAAAATTAAACAGATACACAAACCCAGAGAAGCAGAGAAACAGTAGGGCCCTAATTAAGCTCAGCTGTGCAGAAAGTGAGTTCCCTGACTGGTCTTCAGTTCGCACCAGGGACCGAGTGAACTAAAGCAGCGCTGTCTGAATGGAGGCCGGCTGGGCCTCCTGCACTGCTCCTGGACGGATCAGACTGAGAGCCTGCGAGGTCTCTGCTCTGTTTGTCCTTCAACACACCCCTACTGAGAAGGCTGATGGGAATCTGAGAAGCTGTGTATTTGTGACGAGCAATTAGTTGTATGGATTCCTTTCTTGCTGTGTTTTTTTTTTAATAAGTTCAAGTGGGCAGCTGCATCAGCATGTGTAGGCTGCAAAGGAGCAAGTAAAGCATCTATTCCATGCTGAGAAGTATTGCAATGTTTCGGCAGTGGAGCCTTCTTCAGGTGAAGAAGTTTGAAGAAGGCTCCACAGTCAAACTCTACTCGACTCTACTCTCTGTCTTGCATGTTGCTTACCCCCTTCTTCCTAATCCTGCTCACTGCTGGCAGGCTGGCTGCCCACTGGTCCTCAGCTGGGAGTCAGGGGTTTAGTGGCCACTGGTCAGTGCATTTGAATGCTGTGGCAGGGGAACTGGCTTTGCTCTCTACAAACAACTGGCTGCGTTTGGCTGCTTAATGTACAAACAGTTTTAAGTGTCCTTCCTCCAAACCTTCGTAATAAATAAAAATTACTTTTGTAAAATGTGTGCAATCTGGGTCTTGGAATGAATGGAATGTGTTTGTCCAGATGTGCCCTGAGCACCATGGCAATTTAGAGATGTAGTAGAGGTACTGTATTTTAGCAACATCTGTGGTAGGTTGCATACTGGAATTCACAAATGGCATGTATAAGGTTAAGGATGAGCTGTTTTAAAAACAGTTTTATTTCTTTGGGGTCATGAGCATCTCGGAAGGCTCCAAGCTGACCACAGTACGCTGTGAAGAAACAGTTGCACGGTGATGCACTCTGGGACGGGCCCCGTTCTTAACAAGCTGTGTGTTGTTCTGTCTCAGCCATGTGTCCAAGGGCTGCCTGTCTTCGGGTCTTGCTGTGCCTGTGGCTCCTGCTGCCCAAGCTCTCCTGCACCACCCTGCTCTGCCACTTCTGCCCACCTCACCGGCTGGAAGATCCCTGCAATGCCACAGAGACGGAGTGCCAGCCAGAGGAGCGCTGCTACACTGGCATCGGCTATTATGGTGGCCTGGAGCAGCTTTCTGCACAGGGATGTGTGCTAAAGGAGCTCTGTGGCTTAGAGCGCCCCCTCTCCTTCAGGGGGGTGAACTACATCATGAGGCATGCCTGTTGCTCTTTGGGCCTCTGTAATGGATCCCCAGAGTCTGCTGATCCCTGGGCCCCCACCTGCCTACTGCTGTACACTGTGATCACTCTACTGTGCTCCAGAGGGGTCTTCTAGCCCTTTTAAACTGTGCAGCCTCAAGGACATCTCCGATTGTTAATACAATACAAGGAACATTTCTGGGCTCGATGACACCAGCTGGACGGCCACAGTCCTTCAGGTGTGGTGCGTCTTTACAAATTGCTGCCTGGCTTGGCCTGGAAACACTTTATCTTGACAAATAATGTGTTGGGTTAAGTTACTTAGAGCTGGCATTAAATCCAGGAAGACCTTTATGTCTGGTGCTGGCAGCTGCTGCTGTACCAAATGGAGCCGCTGGTGTAGCTAGTCAGAATTGCATGTCTTTTGCATAGATCAGATGTTGGAGATTAATAAAGCTGCTTAGCACACCTGAATGCTAACTGCTTTTGTCTCGCTCCCAAATTCCAGGCTGTACTGGGAGCAACTGGACCACCCTGAATTACTCATTGCAGAAGTTTTATCCATTATTAAATGAGAGAGTGGTTCTTGCATTTTTACCAGTAGCTCCTCCCCTCTTTTCCGAGTTACTGCAGAGCTTGTGGAAGTTTTACCAATGGCTGGTCTGTTCAATCAATGTGCCCAGGATCCTTGACCCTTAAGCTCAGTGCTGGGAAAATGTCTTTATTAACATGCGTACAATACTGAGGAATGTTGGCCCCCTTATCAATCGAAGGTTTTTCTGATGTTCCAAGAGCCCCAGAAGCACTGTCTCACCACTCTGCCCTCCGGTCAGCAGAGACGCGTCATGCTGGTGCAGTTTAGGACCACAGGTACTCCTTTCCTTCCCTCACCTGTGCCCTCTACTCGTCCAATTTTAGAGATTTTTTTTTTCTGGAATTAAATTAATGCATTATTTGTGCAATTCTTTTTTAAATGTCTTTTGAAAGTATCAGTACTGTCACACCTGGGACAGATTAATCCAGTGATGGGCTACTTTAAGAGTGGAGTTGGAGATGACTGGTGTGTAAAGAGTGAACGATGAGGTGAGAATAAGACTCCCACTGAACAGGAACCATGGTGATGTGCAGGACCGGTCCTGTGACTGTTGTACTGACGCGACAGAGCAAATTTACACAGATGCTACATTTGTAACTATGCAAACACACCAGACGTTATGCAAATTGACCTGGCACCAGAATGAAATGTTTGGTGCGTGTTGTTGCAGCTTGTTAAAGTAGGAATGAGTGTGCTGGATTTCACCACTGATAGTGCACAGAAAGCCTTTGTTTGCAGTGTGTTGCGTGCTGGTCATATTTACTGTAAATGTCCTAAACCTGGCCGTCGATTTAGGATGTTTAATGGGTTTTTTTTTAAACGTATTCAGTGTGGAAACAAGGGTTTGGTGGTGGAAGAGGGAAGAATAAGCATCAAGAGATGGTTCAGCAGTGCGGGGAAGGCTTTGCTGATGACAGAGGACAAAACGGTAAATTATGAAAGTCCGCTTCTTTAAAACCAGGCTGGACTTACATGCAGCAAAGTGTACTGTGCCAGCAGCCAGCAGCCACATCACCCTGCAACTCACAACTGGCAGCCCACTGGAGCTCAGCAGGTGTGAGCCTGGTCAGTACGTGCTGCAGGAAGAGGTGTTAGTGGGGCCAGCAGGGGGCGCTCACCCTGCGGTCCATATGGGTCCTAATGCCCCAGTATAGTGATGGGGACACTATAGTGTAAACAGTCGCTGTCCTTCGGATGAGACGTAAAACCGAGGTCCTGACTCTCTGTGGTCATTAAAAATCCCAGGGTGTTTCTCGAAAAGAGTAGGGGTGTAACCCCGGCGTCCTGGCCAAATTTCCCCATTGGCCTTAACCAGTCATGGCCTCCTAATAATCCCCCTCTATGGCTTCATCACTCTGCTCTCCTCCCCACTGATAGCTGATGTGTGGTGAGCGTTCTGGTGCACTATGGCTGCCGTCGCATCATCCAGGTGGGGCTGCACACTGGTGGTGGTGGAGGGGATCCCCATTACCTGTAAAGTGCTTTGAGTGGAGTGTCCAGAAAAGCACTATACAAGTGTAAGCAATTATTATTATTATTATTATTATTATTATTACTTCAGCCTCTTGCATGAATGGTACAACCATGGATTATCTTCAGTTTTCCATAGTCTGACTCGAGTAAATATTTACCAAAACGTGAAGTCTGCCACTACCCCGCTATGAATCCCTGGCTTTACTGCTCCGGCCATAGGTCGAGAACAAACGCAGAACTGGAACAGGAAGAGTCGTGGGCGAGCACAGGACTGTGCACGGAGGTTTGGACAGTACTTTATTTCCCTTTATAAGGCTGCTGGCTACCCCCATCGTGGATATACATGTATATATACAAGAGAGCGCTATACTGGGGCTACACTGAGGAAGGGGGGCCATAATACACAGACTGCAAAAACAAACAACACACCGACGGGGAAAGCCCTCACCTCCAGGGGGAGAGGAGAGCAGAGAGAGGTGCAGACAGAGCGCCCGACCCTGTCGCCTAATAACTTAACACCACCAGAAAGAAAAGGGAAATTCACACACAGTGCGTTTTAAATAGGTTACATGGAGAACTTGACCATAAATACGTGTGGTGGGAACCAACATATATAAAAAATATATATAATAAACACAAAAAAAAACATTACTCAGTCCATATTTTTCTTTTAAAAAAAAGTTTTTTTCTTTTTTTCTGCTTCAGGTTTTTTTTTTTCCTCCTGTGTTCTTGTTCGGGGGCGGGCTTCTGCCATCTTGCGAGCTCACCCGTGCACGACACACGACCGAGTGAAAAGAAGAGAGAGAGAGAGAGAGAGAGAGAGAAGCAAAGGAACGAGCGTACAAAAGGAAACACCACACCGAGGCATCACGAAAAGAGACGCGTGTGCGCGCACGCACACACAGAACAGTAAGACACAGTAACCCATCGTCTTCGTCTTCGTCCCACCAGCCCCGGCAGAGCCGGCCCAGCGCGCACGTCTGCAGGGCTTCCTGCGTGTTCCCGGTTATTTCAACTCACAGTGTGAAGGGGGGAGGGGAGGACCAACAGCGATCGGCGGAAGAGGAAAGTGACAGCAGGAGGAAGGCGAGGCAGCTCGTCGCGCTGGCCTGCACGTGAGGCTCCCCCCCCGGTGAAGCCAAATGGCTGCGGCTCGCTCGCTCCTGCCGGGCGTGAGCCGGTGGGCCGAGGGGTGCAGGTGGTCTCAGAGGGCCGGAGCGAGCCGGCTGGTGCGCGGGGTCCTTGGGGGTGGCGGGTGGAGGGGATGGTCGGGGAGGAGGAGGAGGGCGGACTTTATGTGTGATTGGCGGGTGGTTAGGCGAATCCCTCTCCCTGCTTCAGGCGCGCTGTCTCAGTGCCCGCCTCTTCCTGCTGTAGTAGTGGCGCAGGCCGGTTTGTCGCGAAAAGTTCATCATGTAGTTCTGTTTGCGGGTACTGTGGAAAGACAGAGCGGGAGGGAGGCCGGCAGAGCGAGAAAAGGGAAAGAGAGAGGAGGGCGAGATTAGTGTTAAAAATGCGGCCCAGTCCGTCTCTCACTCCGTACCATGCACAACGATTCTGGCAGTTTGCAGGCAGGTGATGTATATTTTTTGGGGGGGGTCAGTCATGCAACTTCAAACACTCAATCTCTGCTCTCCTGGCCTAATTCCTGCTTTCTCCTCCTCTACTCCCTCCAGTCCTGTCCCTGTCGGAGACGGAGGAAAGCCTGTGGTGGGTCTCTGGGTCTTCACCTACAGCTGGAACCCGAAACTCAGAGCTACCCTGTCCACTGATCCTTGATCCTAGCCTTGGGAAAACCGCCTGTGAGTATTCCAATATCCACAGCTCCTGCAGCCAATACAGGCCAAGTGGCACCTTGCGGTTGGGGTGAAAGTGGAGCTCCAGCTGACGGTAGGGATGGAAAGCCTGTGTATAAAGGCGAATGAGTTAACAGATCGCTTCTTCCCATCACTGCCTCCATCTTGGTCTACATTCATGACTCAAGTGACTTTGATTATAAGGATGAAATAGAACAGGACTTCCCAGGAGTGTGTGAGCGTGAGCTGAGGGCCACGGAACTCTTCTAAACCTTCAGCTGTGCGCAGAACTTGGGAAGAAACACTATTTACTATTTTAACAGCACCTGCAGAGACAGAGCAGCAAAAAACTCCCACGATCAAACAGCGGCTCATTCCGGGAAAGGACTGCGGCAACCCGGATCCTGCTCTGGAAAGACGGGACACATTGCAGGAGACGCCCAGGATGGGACACCAGTCCATCTGCCCACACGGGGCCCGACTACAGTCCCCAGGTAATGGGACTGGCTTGTCTCCCCTGGAGGTGGGAAGAAACTGAAGCACCGAGAGAGAACCCACATGGCAGCAAAAACAGCCCGCAGACAGTGGCATTTCCTGTTTGATGCAGTTCCTTCTTCCTCTCTCATACGCAACGTAAATCGATGTGCAGGTCAAGTGCCAATGGAAAAAAACACCTTAATTGTCCGTCATCATGCTAGATAAGCAGAGTTTAATAATACTTATTAACCTGTAGGTCAGTGAATCTCACTATACGGTAAGTCCAGGAGAGCTACAGGGATCTGGGGTTTCATTCCACTTAAGTTCTTAATGACTTAATTATATCTGCTGTTGACTTAAGTTTCCTAAAATACTGCTGTCAGCAAATCGTTTGCCAATGAGTCTTCTAATCTTGATCTTTAATGTTTGATCTTTCCAAAGATGACTGGATGAGATCTTCAACCACCCTAACCCAGGGAGAATGGCTTCCTTCCTCAGAATTTCTCTAATCTTAAACACTGAATGTTTAGGAAACAGGGCGAAATGAACACCTTTCTCAAAGCCGGTGACCCCTGTGGCCTGTCTATTGCCTGACAGTGCCCCACAGGTCTGATATGGACTGAGTGTTTGACGTTACAGTCGAGCACAGTTTGTGCAGAGGCAAAAAGCCACCGAAAGAGACAGCCTGAGAGGGGAAATACAAGTTCAGCAAATCTGCCAGAAATAAACGCTTCTTCCTCTTGCTCAGCCTGTCAGTGCCTCTTCCCTCCAGCATGGTGGTGCCAGTGCGGCAGGTATGCAGCCAGTTGCTGGGGCCTCTGCAAAGCAGGCAAGGGCCAAGGAGGGCGGGAAGGGGAGAAGAGGTGCCAGCAGCCTGTGTAGCGCTCACAGGTGGGACACAAGCCGAAGACAATTAGCGCATGGTTGGAACTTGTGATGGAGGAGGAAAAGGGGCAGTGGTGAGGATGAGGAGGCAGAGGTAAGTGTGACACTGCGGCAGAGTCGGGCATGATCCTCTCTCCACAACCTGGTCTGATGCGTCAGCCCGCCGGTTTACTCCACGCTGTTAAAATTCGGAATTTCCTGTATACGGGAGTGGTTTGTAAATTGTCTTTTGCAGGTACATTACAGTCATGATAATATTTTTTAACATATCAAATCAATCCACAGGATAACTGATACTTTACCACTAATTCATTTCCTTTGGGAAGTACATTCTAACTTCACCCTTCCATTACGTTTCTTCTTCTTAACATTTTTCATCGCACCGCTGCAAGAAATGCACTGCATCAGCCCCTTAAAAGCAGAGTGCTGATGGCACTGTGGGGCCCTTGAGGTAACAGGGTGTCCTGACTGCCCTCCTCTAATCTCTACCTTCTCCTTTTTCCTTGCGTGCTGAATGGCTTCTTCTAATCTGCAGCTTCTCCCTTGTCCTTATTCACCTTCCCTGCCACGGACGAAGGAGGCCCTGCCCCTCCTCCCACACAGACGAGTGAGGGGATCTGAGGGCTCTGCCAGGGCCTGTCCCCGCACTGTCGGCCTTGCTGTTACTGGGACAGGGAGCACGTCTCTCCCTACAGACCCCACACACCACCAGGGCGCACAGACACAACACCAACACACAGACAGAAAATTAACACACTAAGCCCAAGACAAAGATATGAACATATCTGGAGTACCGTATACACGTTAGGTGTCCCTTAACATATACCTGCATTTATTTTGCTTCTATTATAAGCATATTTATTTGAAATGCACATACAGTAAGCGCATATTTGACGGCTGTGTGTGCTGGAACATTTAAAGCAATGTGCCAGAATTTGTGAAGTCTTTCTAAGACAGGGAGCTCGTTCTTGCAGGCAACACTACTAAATATTTCCGATAGATTTGTTTCTTCACTCTACAACACTGTTTCCCTATGCTGGTCCTGTAGTATCCCTACACCTCCTCATTTTCCTTCCAACTGCGTTCTTAATTCATGAACCCATTAAGCCTCACGTTTACGTTTGTTTTTAACCCTCCTCTGCACATCTCCCATGAACAGTATTCCCAACAGAACTGCTCCACTTTGTTCTCCCCTTGCTGTCTAAATAACTGCTAATGGTTCAGCACTGAACGCCGCTCGTGTACCAAGTGGGAACCACAGTGAACTCAGAATAAACCTGACTGAGAAGTATTCTTACGTCCACAGAGACACAAACCCCGATGGGAATGACCTCTATACTATACCACATCTTTACAAGGCAATGTACAGTGCTTGTACACACAGCATTGGATGTGTGCAACCATTAGAAGGGGTTACAATTGTTGTGGTGTCAAGTGGTGCAGTTGCACACTCGGGTGGATTCTTATAATGAGGGGCTGGAGGTGGCGGAGGGCACGGGGACGGTGAACACAGTAAGGCAGTGAAAGTGCCCAGAAGAAAAAGACATTGTCCATTCTGCCAGCGTTACATGGTTGGACTAACTCCTGCCTGGGACAGTCCTCCTCGGGTCTTGCATTATCTTTGCGGACAGACTATCAGGAAGAGGTTGGCGTGTTCCCAATAACTTCAGCATGCAGGAAAGCTAGCAGAATTTTTTAGAACCTTTCTCATTTCCACATTTATTAAAACGTTGATTTAAAAAAAAAACTATTTCTAAGAAGTCCTTATACCACGCAGGTCTTATACCACAATCAAGGAGCTGCACACCGGGGTTTGCTGATCTTTCAGAAACTGGGTGCCAGGAGTTATCGTGTTCACTTCTATTTACTGCACATCTGTAGGCCACTGATATTTTTTAACCTCAACAATAGTCCTGCTAACATTTAGCCCCTGCATTGCCTTGCTGAGTTCTTCAGTCTCAGGCTTGCAGCTTAACAATTTAAGCAGCACACAAAGTCCCTGAGTGTTCAGATGTTAACCGGCTTCAGAAAGGACAAAGAACTGACATAATATGGAAAAAACGTTTTTTTATAGAGGTATATACTGTAGATCCAAGTCCCACAAGCAGGTAAAATGCAGCTTTCTTCAATTATCCCATTTCACAGACGGGGACTTCCAACAGGTCACGACAGAGATGCTGTATTCGCTAGTGGTACCGAAGTGTGCACCCCGAGGACAAAGTGAACACTTTTATCACGGAAATTCAAACGTGACGAAGAAGACTTTACCCTTCTTCCATTGTCCTGTGCAGATTGTCACTGGCGTCCAATGGCAGAGGGGAAATTGGGCAGAGCTAAATTACTGAAATAATGGACATCAGAATTCAGTTTTAACACAGCTCTGCTCAGAATGCTGGGGGAAGAATCCCCTTACATTTACCAGGCGTTAAAAGCAGTGCTTTCTCTGCCAGCCCACAAGATAACCTTCTACAATTGCCGTTAAACAGCTAGTCTACAAAAGATTTTCAATAACTCCCCGCTGACCGCGGTCTAGCATCTAATACTGAAAAAGCACACAGACGTCTGTTGAAAAGTTAGCTTTCTTGCAATGCGTCGTATTCGATTATGACCGCATTGGACCCACTGGACCGAAACAGACTCACTGGAGAAAAAGCTGCTGGTGCTTCACTGCCTCCTAGCATTACCAAAGGAATGACAGGCTCAAGTATCACACTAAAAACAACAGTAATCTTCTGATGGGTCTGCTATAGAATTTATTTGACAAAACTGAGAATGCACCATAAGCAATGTTCCAGTCATGCTGTGACACCTTGTGTAGGTTTATGTCTGAAACGTGGGATATGCTGGACAAAAAGAGAATTACTTATATAATAAAGGACAGAGGCTAACAAATACTTTTGAAGAAAACAGAATGTAAGTGAAAAGCCCACCCACGGGTCTAACTACAGCCGAGTGGGACCCACGCTGAGACCACCAGCTGAGCTCTGGTCCAGACTGGATGACCCCTGAGCCGCAGAGGTCACACGTTGCTGAACCTACCCAGCAGCAGTCCCTGAGTCCTCATTGCTACCGTGTGTCTATTTACCTGGCTGACAGGGATTTACCTGGATAAAGACTTTGTGTGATTAATCTCCCCAACACAGGTGTGTGCATATCCCCCTTGTGTAAGAGGATGAGCAGCGTGCCTGAGGGGATTAATTTGAGCCGGGTTTTGGTAGTGGCTTGTGGCCGAGAGAGTGCAGATGCAGCAGGTTTCTGTCTTACAGGTAAGCAGTAGGCTAGATCCAACAACCACAGCACAGTGACAGAAAGGTAAGAACCTGCACAACACTCGAACACCTCTTGTGCACAGAGAACAGTGAGTTCAGAGAGTGAACTTCCACAGCCAGGTTGTGCAGGCTAACACACTGATCTGTCTAGATCTGGCCAGTGCACGGGGGAAGGGAGACCTCCAACGGAAAGGGTCAAGCGAAAGGGGAAATGAAAGTTAAGAAATAAATACTTGACGAAAAGACGACATTTCCTTCGGCACGGGTCTACTGGAAAAAACAACATCTCTTACGACACTAGCGCTGAAAGACTGGAGCGATCTAGAGTGCCTTTCCTGCGTTCTCTCACCCAGCGCTGATGTTCATGGATAAAGAGCTGTAGGATCCACAGCAGCAGAGGATATGGACACAAAATAGGCCCCCCATCCCCACAGTTAGTAAAAACCTGAACTCAGAACCACTCCAAACACTGGTTAGACGTGAATGCATCGTAGTTTCCATGTGGCGTTCAGAATCTATGCAGTGCTTTTATTCGCTTTCTTAGCTGCAGTGTAGCGCTCTGTAAAGCATTTCAGAAATGTGTACAGTGTACACAGTTTAAAATTCTTATATAACATCTAACAAATTAATTATGCCAGCTCTTACTATGACAGTCTAATCGACGGTTATAATTTAATCAGGTCAGGAGATTACAGTAGAGACAGCTCTGTAATAGAGAGAGATAGAGACAATCCCAGTGAAAAGGTGTGCAGGAAACCCCTCTCCCCAGGTAAAAACTGTGGAACGAGTAGGGCAGGACCCGACCCCTGACCCCTCACCCCTCACCTCTGACCCCTAATCAGAAGACCTCCCTGGGAAGCTCTGGTTTACTCTAGAACAGTGAAACAGGACCCCAGACGTGGATGGGTTACTCAGCCACTCTCTACACCACCTGTCCTGCTCTCCAACTCCCATGTTCCTTCTGAGTTCCCCTCACATTCTTAGCTCCACTTGCATTTCCAAAGCATTCTGGGGGTTGTAGTTTCACTGCGAAACAGAACTCTTCACAACACAGGACTAATGTACATGGATACAAGATTTTTTAATACAAGGGAAAGTAAGTAGACCAGCATAAAAAATATTTTCATGAACTACTTCATATAAAAGGTCAGAGGGGAGGTAGCCTCCATTTTGTTACTCCTCAGCCCCTTATGAAATATGAGATGCGTCCTTTTCCTGTCTCAGAGTCACTAGCTAAGAAACTGTCAGGCATTCAATACAAATCATTCAACAGAGATCTGTTTGGGATATTTTCACGTCAGCGACTTTTTGTTAAGGACTGTGTACGTATGTACAGTAAGGTTACTACTTATCTTACCGTAACGCACAGCTTCCTTCAACAGAAACCGCACAGGAAAATGAAGTTACCCCAGCCAGATCATTCATCATGTTTGATTAAAATGGGCTTTTAGAGAAATGAAAGTTTTTTTTTGTTTACATATTGCATCTGCCAAAACACCGGAGCCTGGTTCACAAATCGGAGCAGGACTTCGATTGTACGGGCATACGCATTGTCGGTGCGTTAAAATGGTCTCTCAATTAGCAAGAGCCAAAAAGGCTGCAGTGAGTGAGGTTCCCACAGGGCAGCTCCTGTAGCAGGATACCCCCCAGTCTCACCATCCCCAGCTGAAATGGATGCAGCTGCTTGTACAGGGGGGCTGACCAAAGCCATTCGGGATCTGGCTCAGGCCACCATCGTAATATGGGAAGGGGAAACATTAGTAGCGTCTCTCCGCTTTTCAACTTTTCAACTGTTCGTGTGAGGAGTGTGGTCAATCCATGAATTGGCCGCCAGAAGCAGGCAGGGGGGGACCTGCAGAACGGCGCGGGCGCCACAACACTGACAGAGACTGTGCCGTGACTCTGGGAGAGGGACTCTGGATGTCCTGGGGAAGGGGACAAAGACTTGCCATTGGTGCCTTACAGTCACCCAGTCAATGCTTAGCGTATGTTATCCTCTAATCTAGGCTTCACGTCCAGGTGTAAATTGATCTTTTCCATTTTTTTCCCATTCCATTTCACAGTTTAAGATCCTCTGAGGCCCTGCAGCAAGGATCTTTGTCTTGGAGAGCCCCTCTCCAGTTATTCCTACAGGTCACCCAGAATCCGCTGGTAGTTACAGTGCTATGATGGGATCACTCGCCCTTGAGGTCCAAATGATCTGTAAATTGCTTAGTTGAACACTGCCTGTTTAATTGATCATAGTGAAATCGATTAGGGTCTTCAGAGAGTGACAAATTAAAGGCGGCCTGCAAAGCCTGCTGGACTGGGGCTCCCCAGGACCAGAGCTGGGGACCGCTGCCCTCCAGTGAAGGATTTCCACTGAGAGCCGCAGACGAGGGCTGCTGGGGAGACAGGCGGGACCGATGGCAAGTGCTGGGAGAGGGGGGAGGAGGGGCGGCAGGGGAAGGGGTGATGGGGAGTGCGCCGAGGAGAGACGGGGGGACTTACCTGACTCTATTGCCATGCCAGAGGGAGCAGATAACAGAACAGAGCACAGGTTAGAGCGCGAGAGGGGGGGGGCGCGGGGCTGCCGCCGAGCAGAAAAGTCTGGGGAGGCAAGGAACCCGGCCTGGGGGCGTGGGGGGTGGGAGGGGTGGGGAGAGAAACGGGAGAGAGAGACACACCACCCAGGGCACAGCACACAGAAAGAGAGAGAGGAGCAGGAGGAGACAGAGAGGGAAGAGAGAGCCAGGAAGGAAAGCAAGAAGATTCGAGGAGATTGCAAAAAAGAGCAGGTGGAGAGTCCAGAGGGAAAGGCAGGGAGAGGAGGAGAAAGGGAGAGGACAGAGAGCTGTGTAAGAATGACTGGTCCAGTCCGTCACAAACACCATGCCCAGGGCTGTCTGCGCTGGCAGTGTTCTGGGTGGCCCAGTGGAGATGAGAAGGGCAGAATGGCCAATAGAGGCATCAGCACAGCCCAGCAGTGAGAGATCAGCTCTGTTTTCTACCAGTCTGTCTATTCATGTGTCTCCCTCAATGCTGTCTGTCTGAGCACATCGGGGATGACATCTGCCCTAAAAATACACAGGAGCTTCTTGTTTAGTTTTCTGACTAAGGTTATTGCCTTAATTGGTCTTCATCTCCAGGTCCCATTTTCCAAACCTCTATGAAACCTGAAGACCAGGGTTTATCATTGCTGATACACAGTATCAGTCTGTCTACTGTATCTGTCCAGGGCAGAGCACTATAACAAATGGCTAAATCATCACCAATAGTGCTGCAGGTAAGAGACCCATATAGGTATGAGAGAGTTTATACATGTTTGTGGGGATCTCCATGCCTGTGTATCTGTCTCTGGGCAGCCTACAATGCAGTTAATAACAGCAGGGCTCAGAGTTCAACAAGGGGTGTTCTGAGGTCAGTGTTAACTCTGTGTCATCACCACACACTGCCAGACACTCCTTCACCACTGCCAACACTAATGGCCTTGTAACAGACAGACTACCTACATACAGCACCCAGGCATATTCACCAAAATACAAGGATTGCCCTGATACAGACAGGCGCCCCACCAGACAGACAGTAAGATACTAAGTGTATTCTTCATATAGACTGACATACCATCCAGAGAGACATACTGGTGTATATTCTCTCTGTCTGACACAGTGACATTAACCCTTGGGTTGTCTGCATATCATCTTGAGGAGACAGACAGACAGGACAGACAGCTAGCTGTAGACCATAAGCAGAAGAGAGGTACGAAGTGTGCAGATACTATCTCACAGTCATAGGAACAGACAGATAAGGCCAGGGCCACAATCTCTCTGCATATACCAGGCCAAAGAAACAGAGAGCAAGAAAGAGACAGAGAGAGAAAGGAGGCAGAGACAAACAGGAATTTGTGTGCCCATGGACAGTGTCTGACTGCCCACTTGAAGAAAGACAGGAGGACAGAGGCTAAACCGTAGGGTCCATCTGTCCACAAATACCAAGATGGACAGAGGATTTCCTGTCCACAGCTGATGTGGATGCAGTCAGACAGGTAGAGAGAGAGACAGGGCCAGGTGATCGTGGCCAAAACTGTGGACCTACCCATTAAGGGGGGGAAATGGGAACTATTGAACTGAGAGCACAGCACTGGCAAGAGTGCACTCTCCTGGACACCGCCACCTTGATGAAGTGTCAGAGCAGAATGGGGACAGACACAGTGCATCTGCTTTTGCCTGAGACCCTGAGCCACAACCCTGACAAGAACTGCTGAAGGTGCTACAGCAGTAACTGAAATAGCTGAGCCTGAATTCCCCTACCTGTGGTTGGCTTGGTTTGCGAGATGAGCTATACATCAGCGCCTGCTCCTGCGAGGTCACTACAACTGGGCACTACACAGTCCTTCCGCTAGCTGAAGGTTTCATTTCTTGCTAAGGTAACTCTGTCTGAACCTGAGTCTGAGCCAAGGCTGGGGCAGGAGACGAGATCCTTCCTTAACCTGTGCCTCTCAGATTCGTTAAAAGGGAATGGGACTTGGAGCTGGGAATTCATAATCCGGGAAATATGCAGGTGCTGGCCTGGGAGTTAGAAGGGTGGTGAAACAGATGGCCAGCTGCACTGGGGGGGTTTGGGAGGCCAATTAGAGATACTCACAGGACGACCTCCACGTGATCCAGCGCCCACTGGTCATGGCCTGCGCCGTCGTGACGAGGCTGCCACCATCGCAGCTCCACCCCTTTCACCCGCGCCTCGCTGCAGGGAGAGGGGCAGGTGGGGAGAGAGAGGGGGCAGGTGGGGAGAGGGGATTGAATTGGAGAGAAGGGACACAAGTGGCATGATGAAAGGCAACAGAGACAGGGAGATTCAGTCACTCTGAATCAGTTGCACAGTGCTACAGTGTGTCAGTGTCGCACAATGTTACAGTGTGTGTCAGTGTCGCACAATGTTACAGTGTGTGTCAGTGTTGAACAGTGCTACAGTGTGTCAGTGTCGCACAATGTTACAGTGTGTGTCAGTGTTGCACCGTGCTACAGTGTGTGTCAGTGTTGCACCGTGCTACAGTGTGTGTCAGTGTTGAACAGTGCTACAGTGTGTCAGTGTCGCACAATGTTACAGTGTGTGTCAGTGTTGCACCGTGCTACAGTGTGTGTCAGTGTTGAACAGTGCTACAGTGTGTCAGTGTCGCACAATGTTACAGTGTGTGTCAGTGTTGCACCGTGCTACAGTGTGTCAGTGTTGATCAGTGCTACAGTGTGTGTCAGGGTTGCACAGTGCTACAGTGTGTGTCAGTGTTGCACCGTGCTACAGTGTGTGTCAGTGTTGCACAGTGCTACAGTGTGTGTCAGTGTTGCACAGTGCTACAGTGTGTGTCAGTGTTGCACAGTGCTACAGTGTGTGTCAGTGTTGCACAGTGCTACAGTGTGTCAGTGTTGCACAGTGCTACATTGTGTGTGTCAGTGCTGCACAGTGCTACAGTGTGTGTTTCAGTGCTGATCAGTGCTACAGTGTGTCAGTGTTGTACAGTGCTAGTGTGTGTCAGTGTAGGACAGTGCTACAGTGTGTGTCAGTGCTGATCAGTGCTACAGTGTGTGTCAGTGCTGATCAGTGCTACAGTGTGTGTCAGTGTTGTACAGTGCTAGTGTGTGTCAGTGTAGGACAGTGCTACAGTATGTGTCAGTGTTGCACAGTGCTTCAGTGTGTGTGTCAGTGTTGAACAGTGCTACAGTGTGTGTCAGTATTGATCAGTGCTAAAGTGTGTGTCAGTATTGCACAGTGCTACAGTTTGTCAGTATTGTGCAGTGTTACAGTGTGTGTGTCAGTACACTATGTCAATGCAGTATTCCAGTGTGTTGCAGTGCAGACTCACAGCGGGATGTTGTAGGAGACTCTCTGAGCCTGGATGAAGTCCTTAGGCTGGTGCTGGGCGATGACATGCCAGGTGATGCCACTGTTGATGCTGTACTGCAGCAGTACGGCACGATCCACAGTGTTGGGCTGTGTCAGGGCGGTGTTGCAGCTCTCTGTCTGGGACACGCTGCCGATCTGCAGCACGAACATGATTTTACTGCACAGAGAGAGATTGAAAGAGGTTAAAATATACGAATATAATACTCCTTACACTGAAAAAGCAAAGAGAAAAAAAGAGAGGAAGATACAGAGAGGGTGCCTAATGCCCAGGGCCCAGTCTACCTGGCTCTGGTGAGGTCCAGGATTTTGGTGACTGCCTGCCTCATCTTGCAGCCATTGAAGTAGAGAGAGTTTCCATGGGCATGGGGTGCCAGCTGGCCACAGCCACTGCCAGTGCCCCCACCCTGGATCAGCTGCCAGTTCTGAGCTGTCACCGCCTCCGACTCAAAGTTGTCCTTGATGTAGCTGGGCAGGTCAGCGCTGGAGAGGGAGCAGTCGTCTCCTGGGGGGGGGGGACAGAGAGGGAGACATTTGACATTGGAGCAACTCTCCCTCAGTCTGGACGCCTCCTGCTTCAGAGCCCGGAGGCCTGGAGGTACTGCGGCCATGGCCATGACAATGGCCAGAGCTCAGGAAAAAAGGCAGCAAAATCCACACGGCTCTGGCCAAATCTGCAGAAGCCTTTAGACAAAAACTTTCTTCCAGCCCTAGAAATGAAAATACACAGATCAACGAAGATACTTAGAGCTCAGCAGGAAGGAAAATGAGATCACACGACAATTCTGAAATTCTAACAAGCGCCGAGAGTCAAACAGTAGTGTGTCAGACAGTCCAGAGTGAGACAGTGGCGCAGGGTGTCAGACAGTCCAGGGTGAGACACAGCAGCACAGGGTGTCGATCAGTCTGGAGTGAGACAGCAGCACAGGGTGTAAGACAGTCCAGAGTGAGACACAGCAGCACAGGGTGTCGATCAGTCTGGAGTGAGACAGCAGCACAGGGTGTAAGACAGTCCAGAGTGAGACAGCAGCACAGGGTGTCGATCAGTCTGGAGTGAGACAGCAGCACAGGGTGTCAGACAGTCCAGAGTGAGACAGTAGCACAGGGTGTTGATCAGTCTGGAGTGAGACAGCAGCACAAGGTGTTGATCAGTCTGGAGTGAGACAGTGGCGCAGGGTGTCGATGGGTCTAGAGTGAGACAACGTTGCAGTGTGTCAGACGGTCCAGAGTGAGACAGTGGCACAGGGTGTCGATGGGTCTAGAGTGAGACAACGTTGCAGTGTGTCAGACAGTCCAGAGTGAGACAGAGACGCAGGGTGTCGATCAGTCTGGAGTGAGACAGCAGCACAGGGTGTCAGACAGTCCAGAGTGAGACAGTAGCACAGGGTGTCGATCAGTCTGGAGTGAGACAGTGGCACAGGGTGTCGATCAGTCTGGAGTGAGACAGTAGCACAGGGTGTCGATCAGTCTGGAGTGAGACAGCGGCACAGGGTGTCGATCAGTCTGGAGTGAGACAGCGGCACAGGGTGTCGATCAGTCTGGAGTGAGACAGCAGCACAAGGTGTTGATCAGTCTGGAGTGAGACAACGTTGCAGTGTGTCAGACGGTCCAGAGTGAGACAGTGGCGCAGGGTGTCGATGGGTCTAGAGTGAGACAACGTTGCAGTGTGTCAGACGGTCCAGAGTGAGACAGTGGTGCAGGGTGTCGATGGGTCTAGAGTGAGACAGCAGCACAGGGTGTCAGACAGTCCAGAGTGAGACAGTGGCGCAGGGTGTCGATCAGTCTAGAGTGAGACAGCGGCTCAGTGCCCACCATGGTGCCCCTCGTCACAGATGCAAACTGCACCACTGGTGCAGTAGCCATGCCCGCTGCACAGTCGCGGACATGCTTCTCCAATGTAGACATGGTCCACTGCCCAGCCCTGCTGCTCTCCAGCGCCCTCTCTCTGCACCCAGCGGAACTGCGTTGCTCTGTGAATTGATAGAGAGTGAGTTGATGTAGGAGATGGGTGAAGAAGAGAGAGGAAAGATAAAGAGAAAGGGATAGGACGGAGGTGGGGGAGGAGGAATGGTGAAGTAAGGGGGAAAGAATTGAGAAGCAGAACGAGAGAGGAAATGTCAGAAAATTGCAGCTAGTAAATTGCACAACAGTAAGGCTGACACGAGACAGACACATGGACACACAGTTGGCGTTGGCCAGACAGATGGGAGTCTCAAGGCAGGAGCCAGTCAGTGAAGCACGCACCCTGAGGAGACGTGGTCAGGCAGCTGCACTGTGACCCGGGTCCAGGAGGAGGAGTTGACGGGACTGTAGATCGTTGCCTCGTGGAACTGGAAGGGGGAGCATCCCACGTTGTTCACCGAGGACGGCAGACACTCAGCCTGGACCAGCTGCCAGGAGTCGGACCTGAAAAGGGAAGAAGGGACAAAGAGGGATAGAGAGAGGGGGATGAGATGTGGGGGTGGGGAGCAGGAGAGGGCAACGAGGGAGAGAAGGGAGGAAAGAGAACAGGGGAAAGCTCACAGTTCAGCAATCAAGGAAAGAACCGAGGTGCTCTGTCTGTGGGAACTGTGCACTACCAGCCTTGCTAACGACTCCATCAAGCCTCAGACGGTGAGCGGTGATGTGAAAACCTGCGTGGATGGGACACATCCCGGATGTTGTGGTCATTTTCTTCTAGGGAGAATACAGGGGAGCAGGCCTGCCGAGGCGCAGGAGGGTCCCTGGCCTGAACGGAGGGTGTTGGCTCCTCACCTGGCATCCTTCCTGTACTCCAGCAGCACGGCATGATGGTCCTCACAGCTGTCCGCTTCACAGCCCACCACAATCTAGAGAGACAGAGACAGGGGGAGCATAACCACAGTGCCGCTCCGCTTCATTGTTATTCAAGAACTGAAGCAATACCCATTCATAATAAAAATAATAATGATTGCTTTTCTGGACACTCCACTCAAAGAGCTTTACAGGTAATGGGGGCTCCCCTCCATGACCACCCGTGTGCAGCCCCACCTGGATGATGCGACAGCAGCCATAGTGCACCAGTACACTCCCCACACACCAGCTCTCAGAGTGACGAAGTCAGTTCAGAGAAAGGGGATTATTAGGAGGCCATGATTGGTAAGGGCCGATGGGAAATTTGGCCAGGACACCGGGGTTACACCCCTACTCTTTTCAAGAAACACCCTGGGATTTTTAAAGACCACAGAGAGTCAGAACCTTGGTTTTACATCTCATCTGAAGGACAGCGCCTGTTTACAGTACAGTGTCCCCGTCACTATACTGGGGCATTAGGATCCACACAGACTGCAGGGTGAGCGCCCCCTGCTGGCCCCACTAACACCTCGTCCAGCAGCAACCTCAGCTTTCCCAGGAGTCTCCCATCCAGGTACTGACCAGGCTCACACCTGCTGAGCTTCAGTGAGCTGCCAGGTGTGAGTTGCAGGGTGATATGGCTGCTGGCAAAAGCACTAGTCACCAGCTTAACATCGAATGAGTCTGAGCAAGAAGTGGAGTCTTTCATAGAAGGAAGTGAACTGAGAGGAGTTTTCAAAATTCAGATTTAAAAAGCTTTATTGGTGTGGCCAGTGAACTGCTCTGTTACCAATGCAATAGAAGTAACAAATACAAATGTTTTAGAACAATAACGAATGTATCTGACAGGTTCACTCTCTGTTCCTCAGGCTTTGACAGGAGATCACATACTGGGCTGCAGCTCTATTGAAGCTGTTCCCATTCTGGCAGGAGTGGGCATTCTGGAATTAGATGTCATAATTTAGGGAAGAACATTGGCCTAATCCCAGAGTATTTTTTGCAGTGCAGCAGAAACTGTATCTTTGACTCTGCTTCTACCTGCTGGCAGTTGAAGTACAGGCTGTTCTCTCTGTGTAGTAAGGTGTATCTGTGTCACTCAGTTTCTATGGCCAGGCTGTGGTCACTGAGTCTGTTCTCTCTGGACAGCCAGGTCTGTGTCCAGTTTCTATGGCCAGGCTTTGGTCACTGAGCCTGTCCTCTCTGGACAGCCAGGTCTGTGTCCAGTTTCCATGGGGAGGCTGTGGTCACTGAGCCTGTCCTCTCTGGACAGTCAGGTCTGTGTCCAGTTTCTATGGTCAGGCTGTGGTCACTGAGTCTGTCCTCTCTGGACAGCCAGGTCTGTGTCCAGTTTCCATGGGCAGGCTGTGATCACTGAGCCTGTCCTCTCTTGTCAGCCTGGTCTGCCTGTGTTTTTGCAGGACTCTGTGGGCTGGGCATCGGCGGACTGCTTGTCCTATTTTGTGTAATCCTGATCTGTTCAACACAATGCGCTGAATTACACTTTTGAATAGTCAAAGCCAGAATTCTGCAGTGTGTGGTTGGGTGATTAAATTGCAGTGTCCCCTTCTCATGGCGCAGAAAGACCTGCGTGTCTTCTCCATCTCGCCATGCAGGAGGCACACTGGCAGGAGTTTATGCGATGAGCAGGAGGGGTATTGGGAAGAGATGCTGTATGCTGGGAGCAGTATTCACATTTGTAGAATCTTTCCATACGCTGCCATGGGAATATACGTTATAGGAGATGCTGGGGACCTGCTTGTGGGCGGACTCTGACCTTGAACTGCACGATGTAGCCAGGCTGGACAATCAGCTCTCTGGTGGCCAGGATGTTCCGTGTTCCGTCCTGCTTTTTGTTGGGCCAGTACAGGTGGAAGGAGGGGTTGCCACAGAAACCAGCGGTCCGCACGGCATTGGGGTAGAAACTCCAGCTCTCCTCGTGGGACGCCCCCTCTGAGAAAGAGATGCAGAGAGACTTGGGGTAAGAAACAGAAGAAGAACAGAGACAGAGGGGAGCACGAGAGGGAGGAGAAAGAAGGAATGAGCAAACCCTGATCAATTTAGTTCAGCATCTTCGACACCCTTAATGAAATGGTACAGGACTGAGGTGTGGGGTTTGCTCACCGTCATCAAAGGTGTCCAGCAGGCTGCTGGGATTGATGTCAGAGCCGCCGATCAAGATATTGTCGATGGCCCACTGAGCACGCTCCAGGCTGGGTGTGGCCAGGCCGGTTTCCGTGGCGAAGGGCTGCCACCAGCGCAAGCGCGTGGCGTTAGTGAGCGCCCCCAGTGGCAGCACGATGTAATCCCTCCGCACAGAGATATACTTCAGGTAGTCCATCTCGTGAAGGAGCGTCCAAGACACACCTGCAAAGCGTGACAGACAGCCTCAGACGCAGAGAATCGACCCGGATACCTTCTTCTAACCCTTTGCCTCCGAGTACTGGGCCACGCTGCCTCCCGTCTCACTCCCACTTCAAGCTGTCAAAGCTTTGTGAAGACCTGCCATCTTCACCTGCTGCTTCTGTGCTCTTGCTATCACAAGACACGTGTACAGGTAGTTGTGTGCAGGATGTTTGGTGAAGAATGGAACGAGTCATCCCAGCGCTCAAGGGCTGGAGTTCAGAGCCTGATCTCTGCCATGCAGACAGGGGGCTCCTCCCTACACTGCTCCCAGTGTCCCCTGTCCGCCATGCAGGGGCGTGTACCTCCATCGGTGGAGTAGTCCAGCAGCACTCCTTCCCTACGGCAGGATGGCCGGTGACAAGTGGTCAGGTTGTCCTCGCTGCCAATCCTTGCCCAGTATTCGACAAACCTGCCACACACAAGGAGAGGGAGACGGGGGAGGGGGGAAGAGAGATGGGTGAGAGAGAGGGAGAGAGACGGAGAGATAAAGAGATATGTGTTACAGAGAGTAAGGAGAAGGAGAGAGACTGATCAAGAGGGGTGTGTGATATAGAGGAAGGGGAGGGAGAGGAGACGGATACAGAGAGACTTGTGACAGAGGAAGAGGAAGAGGAGACAGATACAGAGAGACTTGTGACAGAGAAGAAGGAGAGGAAGAGGAAGAGGAAGAGGAGACAGATACAGAGAGACTTGTGACAGAGAAGAAGGAGAGGAAGAGGAAGAGGAGTCAGATACAGAGAGACTTGTGACAGAGAGGAAGGAGAGGAAGAGGAAGAGGAAGAGGAGACAGAGAGACTTGTGACAGAGAGGAAGAGGAAGAGGAGACAGATACAGAGAGACTTGTGACAGAGAGGAAGAGGAAGAGGAGACAGATGAAGAGAGACTTGTGACAGAGAGGAAGAGGAAGAGGAGACAGATGAAGAGAGACTTGTGACAGAGAGGAAGAGGAAGAGGAGACAGATACAGAGAGACTTGTGACAGAGAGGAAGAGGAAGAGGAGACAGATACAGAGAGACTTGTGACAGAGAGGAAGGAGAGGAAGAGGAAGAGGAAGAGGAGACAGATACAGAGAGACTTGTGACAGAGAGGAAGAGGAAGAGGAGACAGATACAGAGAGACTTGTGACAGAGAGGAAGAGGAAGAGGAGACGGATACAGAGAGACTTGTGACAGAGAGGAAGAGGAAGAGGAGACGGATACAGAGAGACTTGTGACAGAGAGGAAGAGGAAGAGGAGACAGATGAAGAGAGAGTGCAGAAACGAGGGACTGACTTGGCTCCCCGGAGGTCCAGGTCATTGGTTACGGCCTGCCGAGAGTTGGCCCCCCCGAAATACAGTGCTGTGCCCTCTGCCAGCACCCCGCAGTCCAGACAGGGGCGCCCCCCCTCCACGCACTGCCACTGGTCTCCCGCAGAGCCCTCCCAGTCAAAGCGCTCCTTCAGGGAGGTCTGCAAAAGAAAGACACCCTGTTATTACTGGCATCACAGTCTCCTGCTTGTCAGGGGCTGAAGTTCTCCTACTACGTGTGCCATCAGGACACAGTCTTACACCACTTCTTCAAAGTCCTCTGCCTATGTACAGTATCTTTCCTTTCCGAACGAATGAGCCCCACTTCCCATCCAGGCTTCTATCTTTTTCTACGGCACTGTGAGAAAGCTGTCCACTCGAGGTGGAGAGAGACCGGCTGAGAGAGAGACTCTGGGCCCAGGCCGTACTCGGAGAGAGGCGCTGAGGTAGCAGTTGGGTCCGGAGAAGCCCGGGTCGCAGAGGCAGCGCTGCTGCAGACAGTCGCCGTGGCCCCCGCAGTGGTCCGGACAGGGCGGCCCGATGTAGAAGTTGTCGATAGCCCACTGAGCGTCCGAGTGCTGCTGGTAGAAGCGGAACCGCACTGGCCTGCAAACACACAGAGAGGCAGTGAGACCCCCAGACCCCCACCCCACAGCGGGGACACCCCGTCTCGGCCTTTACAACTCGCTGGCTCTTACACGAAGCACTAGGGGGGAAGCGCACAGACGTTTTTTCTTCTTACTGTAAAGTGCTTCGAGATGCTACTTCCAAAGGCACTATACACCCTAAAATAAAGTTTATGATTATATACTGTAAAAGAGCGATGTGCAGGGCGGTAACGAAACTCTGCCTGTGAGAACAAGACCTGCAGTGTCCTGCACATTCATTTGCACAGTACCTGGGCATGTGAAGGGCAAAGGGGCAGGTTCACCACTAGATGGCGCTACACTGCCGTTCAAAGTGAGCCCTGTCCTGATCTCAGACTGCATAAAGAGAATGACATGGCACTGCTGGCTGTTGTGTCCCTGCGGCCATTTCTGATCAAGGACAGAGATGGCACGTGGTTGCAGGGAGGTCAGAGTAACTCTGCAGGGTGTGCAGCAAGTCGGTACCACTGATGCTCTGCATCAGAATTTCACATACAAAGAAGAAACCGAGTAGAAACCCATTTTCAGGAAATATCTTACTGTGATCTGAGTTCTGATTGGGCAAGACAGGCTGGCAAAAATGAATTATAGTGTTTTGAATTAGTTTCATACAAGACCTGCTTGGGAAAGCCACAACCAACTAAACCAAGTGGATATTGCTAACAAAGCGCAGCCAATGAAGGATGAATCCCAAGTGCTCCCCCTCTGCAGCGCCACCGTGTGTTGGGAACGGGAAGGGCAGAGGCGGCAGTGACTCACGTGTCGGTCAGGGCGTCAGGCAGGGGGAAGACGACGCGCTTCCAGCCGGCGGCGGGGAAGAAGACAGAGGGCTGGGAGACCTGGCCGGCGCAGCGCGGCTCGGCGGGCAGGCACTGCGGCACCAGATAGCGCCACGACACGCCGAAGTCTACCGAGTACTGGACGTGCACCTGCCTCGCCGTCTGCTTCTCCGGCGCCCCGCAGCCCACGGCAATCTGGACAGCACAGGGCGAGAGACACCGCCACACCGTCAGCCACGCCGCCCCCCGCGCGCGTGGAGGCCTGCGGTGTGGGGGGGGGGGGCACCTCACCTTGAACTGCATGATCCAGCCGCGAGCCGGGACGATGTCATGCGTGACGGCGTACACCTCCCTCCCGTCCGCGCCGCCGCACACCATCACGCCGTCCGGGGCGCGGCAGAAGCGCTGCACCGCGCAGTCCTCGTGGAACATCCAGTGCTCGCTCACTGCGGGCCAGGGAGGGGAAGGACACCCAGCGTCAGTGGTCACTGCCCCTGCAGCCGCGCCCTCTGCACCGGGGATCCTCGGATCAGCTAGCTACTCGCCACCGACGGGCCTCCACTGGCTTGTTCTCCTTTACTCTTGTCCTCTGTCCCTACACATCTGCTTTCACTCCCCCTCCCTCCTGCTCCCTGTCTCCTCATGCTCTCTCCTCCCTCCCGCTCCCTCCATCCTCTTGCTCTCTCCTCCCTCCCTCCTGCTCCCTGTCTCCTCATGCTCTCTCCTCCCTCCTGCTCCCTGTCTCCTCATGCTCTCTCCTCACTCCTGCTCCCTGTCTCCTCATGCTCTCTCCTCCCTCCTGCTCCCTGTCTCCTCATGCTCTCTCCTCCCTCCTGCTCCCTGTCTCCTCATGCTCTCTCCTCCCTCCTGCTCCCTGTCTCCTCATGCTCTCTCCTCCCTCCTGCTCCCTCTCTCCCGCTCCCTCCTGCTCCCTGTCTCCTCATGCTCTCTCCTCCCTCCTGCTCCCTGTCTCCTCATGCTCTCTCCTCCCTCCCTCCTGCTCCCTCTTGCTCCCTGTCTCCTCATGCTCTCTCCTCCCTCCTGCTCCCTGTCTCCTCATGCTCTCTCCTCCCTCCTGCTCCCTCCCTCCTCATGCTCTCTCCTCCCTCTTGCTCCCTGTCTCCTCATGCTCTCTCCTCCCTCCCTCCTGCTCCCTCCCTCCTCATGCTCTCTCCTCCCTCCCTCCTGCTCCCTCTTGCTCCCTGTCTCCTCATGCTCTCTCCTCCCTCCTGCTCCCTCTTGCTCCCTGTCTCCTCATGCTCTCTCCTCCCTCCCTCCTGCTCCCTGTCTCCTCATGCTCTCTCCTCCCTCCTGCTCCCTCTCTCCCGCTCCCTCCTGCTCCCTGTCTCTTCTTGCTCTCTCCTCCCTCTCTCCTCTCCTCCTCCCTCCCTCCCGCTCCCTCCATCCTCTTGCTCTCTCCTCCCTGTCTCCTCATGCTCTCTCCTCCCTCCTGCTCCCTGTCTCCTCATGCTCTCTCCTCCCTCCTGCTCCCTGTCTCCTCATGCTCTCTCCTCCCTCCTGCTCCCTCCCTCCTCATGCTCTCTCCTCCCTCCTGCTCCCTGTCTCCTCATGCTCTCTCCTCACTCTTGCTCCCTGTCTCCTCATGCTCTCTCCTCCCTCCTGCTCCCTGTCTCCTCATGCTCTCTCCTCCCTCCGGCTCCCTCCCTCCTCATGCTCTCTCCTCCCTCCTGCTCCCTGTCTCCTCATGCTCTCTCCTCCCTCCCTCCTGCTCCCTGTCTCCTCATGCTCTCTCCTCCCTCCTGCTCCCTGTCTCCTCATGCTCTCTCCTCCCTCCTGCTCCCTCCCTCCTCATGCTCTCTCCTCCCTCCTGCTCCCTGTCTCCTCATGCTCTCTCCTCCCTCCCTCCTGCTCCCTGTCTCCTCATGCTCTCTCCTCCCTCCTGCTCCCTCTCTCCCGCTCCCTCCTGCTCCCTGTCTCTTCTTGCTCTCTCCTCCCTCTCTCCTCTCCTCCTCCCTCCCTCCCGCTCCCTCCATCCTCTTGCTCTCTCCTCCCTCCCTCCTGCTCTCTCCCTCCTCTTGCTCTCTCCTCCCTCCCTCCTGCTCTCTCCCTCCTCTTGCTCTCTCCTCCCTCCTGCTCTCCTCTCCTTGGTCTTTCTTCTGGCGGGACCCAGATGGCCTCCTCTTCGCCTGCGACCTTTCTCATGTTCTCTCCTTGAATGGCCTGTGCTCCTCTACTTCCTTCCTTCCAGCTCTGATTCACACAGCAGTCATTAGTCCGCAGAGCTTACCACGCTGCAGAGCAGAAAGACGAACACAGTTCTCCCTCACTGAAGGAGGATCGGCAGCCAAAATGTGTCGCTTGGTTCTTTCTGCACTGCAGTGTGGAAACAAGTTATATCTCTACTAGCTCTCTAGCAGCGCATGCGGATGCAGCGGCCCAATCGGACGTCACCAGCAAGACTGTACTGGACGTCTTCCACGTCGTTAAGACATCAGCATCGACAGCACAGTCCACGGCAGATCACAGTGCCGCCACAGAGCAGCTCTTCCTACCTGTGCCAATGTCCTCTGGGTGTGGCTCCAGGGCGATGCGGCCAGTGGGCACGCCGTCAGCGGGGGCTCTCTCGTGATTGGGCAGCAGCGAACCCCCGAAGGTATCCAGGATGGAGGAGTGGGGGTCCGAGCCGCCAATCAGCACATTGTCCAGCGCCCAGTCGCTCTGCTCTGCCCCCTCGTGCTGTGGCTGCCACCAGCGCACCCGGACCCCCTCTGCCCGGGCAGCAGGGGGCAGCAGCACATTCACAAACCTGCAAACAAGAGCGCAGGAACATCTATTACAAGCACACGCCTTTCATTCCAAAAGAGCTTGCCATCTTCCCGCGGACCGAGACAAGTCTGCTACAGTTACGGCATCAGGCCAGATTTTCAAAACCCTGGCTGCTGGAGCGTGGCAATCTATTCTGTGTTTTATATTTTAGACACTGGGAAAGCGTGGTGCACAACTGCAACAAAACGGCAGCGTGCAGTCTCACAGTGCGCTCGCGGTGTGGCAGTTTCCAGCGTCTTACCCCGGCTTGCTGTACTGATCATAGAAGATCTCAGTGAGCAGAATCCAGCTGATCCCCCCGTTCACGCTGAAGTCCAGCAGCACTCCCTGGTTCCGGCTGCTAGGCGGGATCATGCAGCCGTACATGAAGTAAAACTGGATAAACTCGGCACTGGTCAGGTTCAGGTCCACCGTGACCAGCTGGCGACTGCAGCCCTGAGGAGAGCAAGAAGAGGAATAGTAACAAGAACAAGGACGCGGGGACACAGGGATACAAGGACAAGGACAAGGACACGAGAACATGGACTAGGACAAGGGGACTAGGACAAGGACAAGAACACAAGGACACCGGGACACCAGGACATAGGGATACAAGGACAAGGACACGAGAACATGGACTAGGACAAGGACAAAAACACAAGGACACCGGCACACCAGGACACAGGGATACAAGGACAAGGACACAAGAACATGGACTAGGACAAGGGGACTAGGACAAGGACAAGAACACAAGGACACCGGCACACCAGGACACAGGGATACAAGGACAAGGACACAAGAACATGGACTAGGACAAGGGGACTAGGACAAGGACAAGAACACAAGGACACCGGCACACCAGGACACAGTTATACAAGGACAAGGACACAAGAACATGGACTAGGACAAGGGGACTAGGACAAGGACAAAAACACAAGGACACTGGCACACCAGGACACAGGGATACAAGGACAAGGACACCAGAACAAGGACACAAGGACACAAGGACAAAGACAAGGACACAAGGACACAAGGACAAGACACCGCTGGCACAGAGAGAATGAAGAGAGAAGGAGGAAGCAGCAGGGCAGGAGACAGACAGATAAGAGAAAGAGAGGGTCAGGCGGAGACTGGTCTCACCCCACTGAAGTGTAGCGCTGCCCCCGACGCCACCGCCCCACACACGGTGCTCAGCTTGCCCCCGGTCAGCAGCAGCCAGTTGGCCGGCGAGGGGGGCCGACCAAAACTGTCCTTCAGCTGGGAGGGGAGGGTGACCTGGGGCTCATCGCAGTCCTCTCCCCCCCAGTCCGGGTCACACCTGCGGGAGGGGCGAGGCGAGGGGGCGTCAGTGTACAGGGCGCTGCCAGCACCAGGACAGACACTGTGCGCTCAGGAACACCGCCCGGCCTCGCCAGGAGACGCGCGGTCTTCGCCCAGCCAGTCAGGAGAAACGGTTTTTACAGTATGTAACTGGCACTCGTGTGAATGTGACTCGAAAAGCGGCTACAATAGGTGGAAGGAAAATTCTATCACATCTGACTGCAAATCACACTCGCAGCATCCAGACAACAGTGAAAAAGAGACGCTCCTGCTCTTACGTTCACACAAAAACTTGTCGAAAATGAAAACAAGTCGCCATTTCAAAAAGAACGAGCCCAGGCGGTACAGACTAGGCTCTGGGTTACTGCGGTCATTATTTCAATGTCATCCTGAGTATTTCACACTGGACTGATGGCACAATGGCGGTGAGATCACCTTCCATCTGGTTTTAAAATAGATAAGATAATATTTGCTGTCCTGGGTTTTTTTTTTGCGTACCTGCAAACGCAAAACAAAACACATAAGACGACAAAAGAAATTGATAACAAACCACTAGTTTCATGTCACTCAGGTCTCTGCCTTTTATTTCCATTTCCCTATGTAACTGTACTGATTTGTCCTTATATCCCCATACAGCATCCCTGCTTCCTGACGCCCCTGTGCTCCCCCAGTGTGGCTAATCCAGTCCCACAGACACTCACAGGCAGCTGTCCTGCTGGCAGCGCCCATGCCCGCTGCACATGTCTGGGCAGCCATCGCCAATGTACAGGTTGTCCAGAGCCCAGGTCTGCTGTTTGTCAAAGGGCGCTGGCTGGTACCAGCGAAACCGGGTGGCAGGCGACCTGTTGGCGCAAGCAGAAGGCGGTGAGATTTGATCAGCACGGTGCTGTTTCTCCCAGCGGGCGAGACAGGGTAGTGCTTTCATGAGCATGGGTCTCACTGCAAGTCTCATTGCAGGAGCAATCGCCAAAGGACAAAAACATGTATTTGTTCCCAGGCAAATAAACAGAAACCTGATCCCACAACACTCTGTATCGTCAGAGTGATCTGAAGAACAAGCAAGAAGACAGCTGACTCTAGCTCTGATATTTTCTACCTACATCCAACAAGTCATTTCCAAGTTGTAAAGCAATTGGTATGCAATGGGTTGCTCACCTACAGGAGCTTTTCTTTTAAATGAGGTTTAGTGGGGAGGATAACTCTCAGGACACAGGAATATGGAAAAGCCCCAACTTTACTTACAGCTGCTGTCGTGGAGCAGATAAACTGACTTCCACCCTGCAATCTTCTCTTGGATAGATTACTACCCAGCACTCTGCCTCCAAAACTGAACAGCACGACAGCCACAGAGCAGCAGAAACGTTAATCTCTCAGCTTCTCTGTCCTGACTTCTGACCTTCCCTTGTTCCTGCTGTCCTGTCTGGATCTCACAGCACTTCTTCATCCTTTCACTGACACTGACTGATGTTTCTGCGTCTTCACCCTCTGCCTCCTGCCCTGGAGCTCAAGTGTCTGGCAATGGCCAGGGGCACAGAGGCACTGACCTGGCGTAGGGGGGAATGGGCAGGGTGACGCGCCCCCACTTGTTGTAGGTGTCGGACACCAGCACCCTCTGCAGGCTGTAGCTGGAGCAGTCCAGGCTGGTGGGCAGGCAGTCTCTCAGCAGGGGCTGCCAGGACATGCCCAGATCCAGGGAGAACTCCAGCTCGATGGCTGCACGCAGGGGCAGACACCAAGGGCAGCAGGAGCAGACAAGACAGGAAACCACAGGTTGCAGAAGACACTGCCACAGCTGCTCTCTCCCTCTTTCAGCTCTGCTCTCCTCCCTTCCTCCCCCTCTACTCTCTGTCTTAATGTCTCCCTCTCATGGCCCTCTACCCCTCCCACACCCCTTCTTTGTTCCTCTCACCCACTCATCCTTTATCCCTCCCTTCTCCCCTCCTCTCACTCATCCCCCTATCTCCATCCCTCACTCCTTCATACCGCCCTTTTTCTCCCTCATCCCTCACTCCTTCATACTGCCCTTCTCTCTCCCTCATCCCTCACTCCTTCATACTGCCCTTCTCTCCCTCATCCCTCACTCCTTCATACTGCCCTTCTCTCTCTCCATCCCTCACTCCTTCATACTGCCCTTCTCTCTCCCTCATCCCTCACTCCTTCATACTGCCCTTCTCTCTCCCTCATCCCTCACTCCTTCATACTGCCCTTCTCTCTCCCTCATCCCTCACTCCTTCATACTGTCCTTCTCTCTCTCCATCCCTCACTCCTTCATACTGCCCTTCTCTCCCTCATCCCTCACTCCTTCATACTGCCCTTCTCTCTTTCCATCCCTCACTCCTTCATACCGCCCTTCTCTCTCCCTCATCCCTCACTCCTTCATACTGTCCTTCTCTCTCCCTCATCCCTCACTCCTTCATACTGCCCTTCTCTCTCCCTCATCCCTCACTCCTTCATACTGTCCTTCTCTCTTTCCATCCCTCACTCCTTCATACCGCCCTTCTCTCTCCCTCATCCCTCACTCCTTCATACTGCCCTTCTCTCTCTCCATCCCTCACTCCTTCATACTGCCCTTCTCTCTCCCTCATCCCTCACTCCTTCATACTGCCCTTCTCTCTCCCTCATCCCTCACTCCTTCATACCGCCCTTCTCTCTCCCTCATCCCTCACTCCTTCATACTGCCCTTCTCTCTCTCCATCCCTCACTCCTTCATACTGCCCTTCTCTCTCCCTCATCCCTCACTCCTTCATACTGCCCTTCTCTCTCCCTCATCCCTCACTCCTTCATACTGTCCTTCTCTCTCTCCATCCCTCACTCCTTCATACTGCCCTTCTCTCCCTCATCCCTCACTCCTTCATACTGCCCTTCTCTCTTTCCATCCCTCACTCCTTCATACCGCCCTTCTCTCTCCCTCATCCCTCACTCCTTCATACTGCCCTTCTCTCTCCCTCATCCCTCACTCCTTCATACTGCCCTTCTCTCTCCCTCATCCCTCACTCCTTCATACTGCCCTTCTCTCTCCCTCATCCCTCACTCCTTCATACTGCCCTTCTCTCTCCCTCATCCCTCACTCCTTCATACTGCCCTTCTCTCTCCCTCATCCCTCACTCCTTCATACTGCCCTTCTCTCTCTCCATCCCTCACTCCTTCATACTGCCCTTCTCTCTCCCTCATCCCTCACTCCTTCATACTGCCCTTCTCTCCCTCATCCCTCACTCCTTCATACTGCCCTTCTCTCTCCCTCATCCCTCACTCCTTCATACTGCCCTTCTCTCTCCCTCATCCCTCACTCCTTCATACTGCCCTTCTCTCTCCATCCCTCACTCCTTCATACTGCCCTTCTCTCTCCCTCATCCCTCACTCCTTCATACTGCCCTTCTCTCTCCCTCATCCCTCACTCCTTCATACTGCCCTTCTCTCTCTCCATCCCTCACTCCTTCATACTGCCCTTCTCTCTCCCTCATCCCTCACTCCTTCATACTGCCCTTCTCTCTCATCCCTCACTCCTTCATACTGCCCTTCTCTCTCCCTCATCCCTCACTCCTTCATACTGCCCTTCTCTCTCCCTCATCCCTCACTCCTTCATACTGCCCTTCTCTCTCTCCATCCCTCACTCCTTCATACTGCCCTTCTCTCTCCCTCATCCCTCACTCCTTCATACTGCCCTTCTCTCTCCATCCCTCACTCCTTCATACTGCCCTTCTCTCTCCCTCATCCCTCACTCCTTCATACTGCCCTTCTCTCTCCCTCATCCCTCACTCCTTCATACTGCCCTTCTCTCTCTCCATCCCTCACTCCTTCATACTGCCCTTCTCTCTCCCTCATCCCTCACTCCTTCATACTGCCCTTCTCTCTCATCCCTCACTCCTTCATACTGCCCTTCTCTCTCCCTCATCCCTCACTCCTTCATACTGCCCTTCTCTCTCCCTCATCCCTCACTCCTTCATACCGCCCTTCTCTCTCCCTCATCCCTCACTCCTTCATACCGCCCTTCTCTCTCCCTCATCCCTCTCTCTGATCCCTCATTATACCACACGCCCCGTCTGCTCACCGTAGCAGGAGTTGGTGACGGAGCAGGAGGCCGAGAAGTCGAACTGCATGAAGGAGCTCTGCCCCAGGCTGATGTCCGTGCTCACGGCGTAGCGCGTGCTGGCCTTCTCGATGAAGGCGAAGGCGTCGCCGTCCGAGCCGCAGACGGGCATGTGGGTCCCGCCGGGGTGCAGCAGCCAGGAGCGGCCATCCAGGGTGGAGAAATCATCCTCCAGCGGGCCCCAGCCGCTGGCACTGCCGCCCACCACCACCTGGCACCAGACAGACACAGTGTCACAGCCTCCCGCGGTGAATGACAGCTGAACCCGAGTCAATCAGCATCAACCTCTTGTTGCAACAGAAAGAATAAGGTTCTGGATCCCGAGATGAAGTTAAACAGATGGGTTTTTTGCATGCAAGGAACAACAGAACTGAAGTCTTGTTTCCCGCAAGAAACGACAAAACCGAAGTATTGTTCAAAGTGCCGGTACAAACTTTCAGTTTATATAGCATTCTCCTGCCGCTTCTGACATCACTCATTATTATGGTAAGGGGGGGCAGGCACAGTCTATGGCCAGTTTACAGCCTTTTGACCAAATGGTCAGTTATATTAAGTCTTTTTATAATATGTCTTTGTTGTAAATGTCTGTAACAAGTCTGTAGATTTTATTTTACTTCTATTTTTTGTTTTGTTCTATGTTAATTTTGTTATTTTTATTTGCTTTGGCAACACTGATTGTACCCATCGGTCATGCTAATAAAGCACCTTGAATTGAATTGAATTGAATTAAGTCCCCAGAGGGTTTCTAGTTGGCCTCTGGAATCCGTATCAGTTCTCCCTTTCCTGCCATAAACTCCTGTTGCTTAGAAGTCTAATCTTCAAGCAGAAAGGACTTAATTTAACCCCATCTTTACATCTTGTATTTTACTTCACTCTGTTTCCATTCTAATTCTTTCTAGACAGAGTTACCAGGTTTCTGATCATCCTCCTGCCTTCCTTGTTCGCTCCATGAGTGAAACACATGTGGTCTTCCTCAGGTCTCCGTTTTAGGTACACATCTTCTGTAATGTCCTTGATTGATTGTCACTTACCAATATTTCCTTTCCTAATATTAATTTGTAAGTTGATCTGCACTGGCTCTGTTTTTTATGTCTGCCTGCTATTTCTGTCATGTGCCCACTGTAGTCCGAGTCGTGACCTACACTGCACGCTGTGTGTTACAGGACCCTGCTCCGTTTTTTAAGCTCAAAGTCTATGCATGTTAAGCAGAGCTTAAAAACACAAGTTATAGTTGTATATATAGTTGCAATGTCCCAACGGCCCACTACCCCCCCAGAAAATGACAGCATGCCCAACTGCTACAAGTTTCCCCAAGCAGTCAGTCAAAACTGTGGCCACAGTGCTTGACTGGTTGATGTGATTATAGGCCAGGCAGTCCATGATAAGGGACCAAAACATGCCTCATATCCTGTCCGCTTTCAGAGGAAAGTCTGATAAAATGTATTTGAAATCTGAAAATCACAAAACTGTCGAAATGAAGTACACAACACTCTGTGACTTCAGAAGTCATTCATACACCATAAAAAGAATGTCATATCCTGCAATGTCATTTCACGTGCCTTAAGTGCCCAGTGAGTACTGTATTTAATATACTACGGGACCCTATAATTATGTAATTATAATACAGGTTCTTCAATTACATGTTGTAATAGTTATAAATGTATAGTTATGGAGCATTCCGTTCGGTTTCAGATAATCTGTGGTATCCATACCATAGTGTTGACAAGAAAGACAGAAAAAGTAGACTTGTCTTTGTACAGCAGGCAGTGGAGGACTGTAGGTTACTTCTCACACACAGAACCAGCACTATGTGAGATGAAGGCACACGTATCTGAAGCAGCAAGGATTTGGCTTAGGAGAGTACAGATTGCTGACAGAAGAGCAGAATATATCACCAGAAATCGTGACCCCTGACCCCCCCCCTCACCTGGTCCATGACCCAGGGGCTGTAGAAATGCCCGTTGTCGGAGGGCTGCCACCAGCGCAGGCGGGTGGCAGGGGTGCGGGCACGCAGGGGGAGCTCCAGGGCTACCAGACGGCCCTGGTTGCTGCTGTTGCTGAACAGGAACTCCTGCAGCAGTGTCCAGGACAGCCCCCCGTCCACCGAGAACTGCAGCAGCACGGGCTGGGAGCGGGGGTCTGGGGGGGACTTCCCACAGCCCAGCCGCAGGAAGAACTGCACGAACCTGAGACCACAGAGAGAGGACTCATACAGCACACAGCCCATACTGGCATACTGGATACACAGAGAGAGGACTCATACAGCACACAGCCCATACTGGATACACAGAGAGAGGACTCATACAGCACACACCCCATACTGGACACACAGAGAGAGGACTCATACAGCACACAGCCCATACTGGATACACAGAGAGAGGACTCATACAGCACACAGCCCATACTGGACACACAGAGAGAGGACTCATACAGCACACAGCCCATACTGGACACACAGAGAGAGGACTCATACAGCACACAGCCCATACTGGACACACAGAGAGAGGACTCATACAGCACACAGCCCATACTGGACACACAGAGAGAGGACTCATACAGCACACAGCCCATACTGGATACACAGAGAGAGGACTCATACAGCACACAGCCCATACTGGACACACAGAGAGAGGACTCATACAGCACACAGCCCATACTGGACACACAGAGAGAGGACTCATACAGCACACAGCCCATACTGGACACACAGAGAGAGGACTCATACAGCACACAGCCCATACTGGACACACAGAGAGAGGACTCATACAGCACACAGCCCATACTGGACACACAGAGTGAGGACTCATACAGCACACAGCCCATACTGGCATACTGGATACACAGAGAGAGGACACACAGCCCATACTGGACACACAGAGAGAGGACTCATACAGCACACAGCCCATACTGGCATACTGGATACACAGAGAGAGGACACACAGCCCATACTGGACACACAGAGAGAGGACTCATACAGCACACAGCCCATACTGGCATACTGGGCACACAGAGAGGGGACTCATACAGGTACAGGTACTCAAACTGGTCCAGGCCAGTGGTGTGTACCTGGCGTTGGAGAGGTCCAGGTCGGTGGTGACCAGCATGCGGAATCCCTCCTCGCTGAAGAACAGGTTGTTGCCGCTGGACAGGATGCTGCACTTCCTGGACGGCTTGCCCCCGCTCACCAGCAGGAAGCGCTTGGGGTCAATGGATCCTCCTGCACACACAGGGAGCGCGGTCATGCCCAGTGCAGGCTGCACTAACTGCCTCCCCCTCCCTAACACACCTCCTTCAACCCCACACAACACAGGCTCAGGACCGGCACTGCCCGATTCCATTCCTAGCTACAGGAAGGAGAAAAGCTGTTATCAACACACATGATGTCTTAATCAAAGGACTGGAAGGGATGGAAAGCGACCAAGGTCTCCCACAACCCTGCTACTCTGACTTGTCATCATCCATGACATAACTTCCTGAAAAGCTGTCAATACCACAGGGAGCCCCCGTCTTCTCCTTGAGTTCGTCTTTCTGCGTCCCTCCTCGTCTTTCTGCAGCTGCACCCTGGGTACCACCCCTCTCAGAATGGGGGTCCTTACCTCCTTACAGATTCCTTAGATGTCCTTGGACTTAGACCTCCTGAGATCCAGGCTCCCAGATGGTTCAGCCAGTGGGTGCGCATCCCAAGACCGAGCTGACACTCCTGGCTCAGCTCTGTGCTAGATCACCTGCTGGTGGCACAGTGATCCCCCCACTGGCAACACCCACAGGGTCAAGCTGGACCTGGGTTCGGGTGGGACTTGGGATGCCCGGACTCCTTTCCACTTGCCAGGCAACAGCAGCTGAGATCTAAAGAGGTGCCCCTGAGCTTCAGTGCTATCTGAGAGTGTTACATCACTCCTGCACACTTCACAGAAACCTCTGTGCAGCACCAGACCAGGTGACAACAGGGATTTGGAATCTAATCTTTAAGTTTAAGTGCTTTGTAACTGTACCAAGCTCACTGGATACTGTAAATCCCTCTGGCATGTCTTGATATGAAAGCAAAGAAAGGTTAGAAATGAGGGGAGGCCCATCTAGCCCATTTGTTTCTCATCACTAACAGATCCCATTGATCCAATCTGGAGGATTAGAGGTTAGTACTGTATCATACTGGACGAACACCACCCAACACAGCTCTGAACTCCCGTCTGAGTGTGTGTGGATCTCCTTTACAGTACCTTCGAAGTCCTCCTTGAGGAAGTCAGGGTTGGGGTTGTCCCTGGTGCCGCAGGCCGGTCCCGAGTAGCCCGGATCGCAGACGCAGTGGGTGCCGCCCACGCAGGCCCCGTGTCCATTGCACATGTCCAGGCACTGCGGCCCGATGTACACATTGTCCAGTGCCCACGTTGGGGGAGGGGTACCACTGGAGTAAAAGCCCTGGTACCACCGGAACCGGACCGACCTGTACCAGGAGGCAGTGGTGAGACAGAAACAATGTATTTAGAGACAAGGAGACTGGGAGAGACAGTGGACCGATTAACAACGAGGCTTCTGACTAAGAATACAATGGAGATGCTGGAACTACACATACAGCCAGAAGCTATATCACCCTGCAGCTCACAACCGGCAGCCCACTGAAGCTCCGCAGGTGTGAGTCTGGTTTTAGTGGGACCAGGAGGGGGAGCTCACCCTGCAGTCTGTGTGGGTCCTAATGCCCCAGTATATTGACTGGTACACAATACTGTAAAAAAGGAACCATTCTTTAGATGAGACATTAAACGAAGGACCTGGCTCCCCGTGGTCATTAAAAATCCAAGGGCATTCCTTGAAAAGAGTAGAGTCCTGTCCATATTTTCCCCTGGCCTATGCCAGTCATGGCCTCCTAATAATCCCCCTCTCTGAACTGGCTTCATCACTCTGCTCTCCACCTCACTGAGAGCTGGTGTGTGGGGAGTGTACTGGAGCACTATGGCTGCTGTGACATCATCCAGGTGGGGCTGCACACTGGTGGTGGTGGAGGGGAGCCCCCGTTACCTGTAAAGCGCTTTGAGTGGAGTCTCCAGGAAAGCACTATATACTGTAAGTGTAAGGATTATATACGTGATTTATGTAACGCAGCGCCTGTACAGCAGGTGTTGAAGCTCAGCAGGTGTGAGCCTGGTCAGTACCTGGATGAGAGACCTCCTGGGAAAAACTAAGGTTGCTGCTGGACGAGGTGTTAGTGGGGCCAGCAGGGGGCGCTCACCCTGCGGTCCATGTGGGTCCTAATGCCCCAGTATAGTGACGGGGACACTATACTGTAAACAGGTGCCGTCCTTCGGATGAGACGTAAAACCGAGGTCCTGACTCTCTGTGGTCATTAAAAATCCCAGGGCGTTTCTCGAAAAGTGTAGGGGTGTAACCCCGGTGTCCTGGCCAAATTTCCCATCGGCCCTTACCAATCATGGCCTCCTAATAATCCCCATCTATGAATTGGCTTCATTACTCTGCTCTCCTCCCCACTGAGAGCTGATGTGTGGGGAGCGTTCTGGCGCACTATGGCTGCTGTCGCATCATCCAGGTGGGGCTGCACATTGCAGGTGGTGGAGGGGAGACCCCATTACCTGTAAAGCGCTTTGAGTGGAGTGTCCAGAAAAGGGCTATATAAGTGTAAGCAATTATTATTATTATTATTATTATTATTATTATTATTATTATTACAGCACTGTTGGCCGAAGCCACTGCAGCTGGAAGCGAGCGCGGCTGTGGCCCGGCCCTCACCCGCACAGCCGCAGCTTCCCGAAGTGGATGACCTCCCGGCGCCAGCCCTGCGTGGTGCCTGGGTAGTAGACGCTGGCCGGGTGCATCTCGGTGGAGCACAGCGAGCTGAGCTGAGGACCCCCCTGGCACAGCGGCACCAGGAGGTGCCAGGTTGCCCCGAAATCCCTGGAGAACTCCAGCCGGGCGGGGTGAGCGGCCGAGCTGTCCGAGGTGCAGCCCACGTTGATCTGGGAGGCAGAGGGGGAAGAGAGAGAGGGAGACGGGCTCCTGAGACCCTCTCACATGCTTGTGTTACTCAGTGCGATTTCCCTGAGCTACTTGTTTCTGGCTCAGGTAGGGTGAACACATATCGTCATGCACAGAGGATGTCAAATAACATTCTCCGTGGCTAAGGATCTGCGCCTGTGGCTGGAAGGTTGTCGGTTCAAATCCCGCGGCCGGCAGAGGAATCGTACTGCGTTGGGCTCCTGAGCGAGACTCTTAACATTGGGCGCTGTACAATGGCTGACCCTGCACTCTGACCCCAAGCTCCGGTCTGTGTGTCTAAGCAAGCTGGGGTATGCGAAAAGACAAATTCCCAAAAGCAAGAAATTGTATATGGCCAATAAAGTGATCTAATCTTATCTAACTGTCTAAACCATTAAAAATAATTATAATCAGTCCAGACAGCAGTGTGTGTACATGTGGTCAGAGTACAGCAAGCAAGGTCAGGTGGTTTGGTTCATCTCCTGTGAGCAGTTTCATGTTGGGAGACAAAAAAAAGAGGCACTAGCTTTAAAGACTTATTTACACAAAATATTCATTTTTTTTTCTACAAAAGCAGAGGTTCCTCGCGGTCCATCACCTAACACAGAAGCTTCTCACACTCGCCGTAACCTTGACTTAACCCTTTCTAGCTAGCCAGTACTTAACGCTTTCCTAGATCAGGCGAGTCTGCTTTCACTAAACAATTACTCCCCCAGTGTTAGCCGGCCTTGTAACCCAATGCTAAAGAGGAGAAAAACTTTGCCTTGTGGGGTTAAAAGGGAAACCTACACACTTCTTGCCAACACGGAAATACAACTCCTTCACCAAGGTCTTATTTAAGTCCTTTTAGTGCTCAACAGCCATATACAGTTCTGAAGTTCATTCTCCTGACCTGTTGCGCCTCCCTCCTGCTATAACCTCCACATACTGTACTGTCCCAGCTCGCTGTTCCCCTGATCCCTGTCATTCATATCCCACACGGTCATCCGTACTGTCCCAGCTCGCTGTTCTCCTGATCCCTGTCGTTCATATCCCACATGGTCATCCGTACTGTCCCAGCTCGCTGTTCCCCTGATCCCTGTCATTCATATCCCACACAGTCATCCGTACTGTCCCAGCTCGCTGTTCCCCTGATCCCTGTCATTCATATCCCACATGGTCATCCGTACTGTCCCAGCTCGCTGTTCCCCTGATCCCTGTCATTCATATCCCACACGGTCATGTGAGCCATCTGGTGTCCATGCAGATCTGGCGGATATCTAGATCACCACTGCAGCTGCGCAGAGCCTGCCGCCTGCTTCATCTAGTGACCCCTGACACACTGGAGCCCCGGGGTGGGGGAAAGTGCCTTCCTCACACAATGCTTACAAAAATAAAAATAAAACACATATTTCCCTCAATCCCAAAATTCTGGTCAATTCCTATCACCCTCCTCTCCCTCCCTTCTGCCCTCCCTGACGCCGCAGGCCAGGGGGAGAGAGGCTGGCAATAGTACCTCGAACTGGACAATGGTGTTTTCATTGACGTCAATCTCCTGGGTGGTGATGGAGTGCTCTCCCGCCTCGCTGGACACAAACACCATGGCCGACTCGTCCTCCCTGCAGCGCACAGATCGCACACAGGGTTACGCGTGTGCTCGGCGCTGAGTTCCACACACACACACACACACACACACACACAGCCAGGAGATAAATGTACGCATGGCACTGAGTGAAACGGGAAGTGCAGTCCCAATCTCTCAGACCGGTTAATACAGTACATCTCGGTAACAAAATCAATTCCTCGACGCTACAGAAAAAAAAAGAGAAATTTCGAATTAAGCACAAACTCGTGAACTTTGGAAAAGCATTGCAAGTCACCATGTTGACGCAACTCGCATTCGAGTTCCCACGAATTGTGCCGTGAAGCGGCCCTTCCTGCTCACTAGTCTCCCTAATGAATAATGTAATGAGATGTACAGTACAAGCGCATAAATATAGGTTTGTGAAGCAGACATTTCACAGCAGAAATTCCAATGTGATCTGCATGCAGAGTTACCAAGTAAGTAGTATTTGCTGGCAAAACTATTCCAAAATCGAAAGCAATATTTCTGTTGGATTAAAAGAGTCGAATTCACAACCTGGCTTGTTTACCATGTAATAGGGCCGCAACACATCAACAGAAGTTTTGTTCTGAATCACAGAACATGGCGCTGAGCATACCTGGAAATTTCCACTATCTTCTGGTGTAAATTGAAGGTTTTACAAGTTACTGTGCACATTTGACTGTTATTGTGGTTTGAAACGTAACCATCAATGCTGATTCTTTCTAACCCTGAAACCTGAAAATAGCACTGCAGTTTCTCTTTAAACAGGCACGGCGACGAGCTGGGCGCACAAGCACAGAGAGCTCCCACCGCTGAGCAGTTCTGGCCAAGTGCACCACGCACATCGCTGAAGAAGCGGCTACTCACAGCGCCCCCTTCAGGTAGGGACAGTAGAGCCCGATGTTGCCCCCCGGGTAGAAGAGCCAGCTGTCTTCACGGGGCCCCCCCTCGAAACTGTCTGATAGGAGTTGGAGGGTGCGCAGGGCTCCGCCATCAATGATGAGGTCATCGATCACCCACACCTCCTCCTTCTTACCTGCAGGGGGGGCACAGCCCATCAGCTCTAGAATGGGGTCTTCCACACACTGTGCATGGTCAGGGCTCAGCACCGCCAGGCTACAGCTGGGAATCAGAGCCTCAGTAAACACAGCACACAGAGCAAGAGTGAGGGGCAGCGTGCCCCATGGATACAAATATTATATTCAATCTGTAGACGTATGAAATATTCACGTCAATATAAAAATATTTACAAATCTACAGCTTGCACGGAGGCAAAATTATTCCTCAAGGTCCATCTCACCGCCAAAATCTTTTTTCCCCAAAAGTCACCCTTTCCAGGTGAGCACAAGCACAGTGATTACAATGACAAGATGACTGCTGTTTCAGGGTGGAGTCTGAAATGCGGGGCCTGTGTCTCAGCATGATTTCGTCAGGCAAGCGGCTGCAGGAGGTGCTGGGATTACGTACTGCACTAGCTGCCACGTGGGTCACACTTGGCCGAAGGGGCGCCTGTCACTAAAACCGCTCCCGTGCTCTCGAGTCCACGCTGCCGCTCAGGGCTGCGGGCCTCTGCTGCACAGGCTGAGCTGGATCATTTTCAGGCGTACAACAGGGCAGGGGGGATCTTCTGACCAAACTCAGAACTGCGACGGAAGGGATCGCCGCCAAGGATCCACAGAGGGGGCGGAACGGAAGGCATGCTGGGGAACGGCGAGGCCAGGCGGCTCGCCTCGGGCATCGGCGGGCCCTCGCACCTGTTTGGGGAACGGCGAGGCCAGGCGGCTCGCCCCGGGCATCGGCGGGCCCTCGCACCCGTTTGGGGAACGGCGAGGCCAGGCGGCTCGCCCCGGGCATCGGCGGGCCCTCGCACCTGTTTGGGGAACGGCGAGGCCAGGCCGCTCGCCCCGGGCATCGGCGGGCCCTCGCACCCGTTTGGGGAACGGCGAGGCCAGGCGGCTCGCCCCGGGCATCGGCGGGCCCTCGCACCTGTTTGGGGAATGGCGAGGCCAGGCGGCTCGCCCCAGGCCTCGGCGGGCCCTCGCACCCGTTTGGCGCGGGATCCTGGGGGCCGGGGAGGGGCTCACCGTTGCTGTAGGGCTGCCAGAAGCGGAAGCGGGTGGCGTTGCTCTGGGCGCTGGCCGGCAGCGGCAGGTGCAGGAACAGCGTGTCGGTGGACTGGGGGAAGTAGAACTCGTCCAGGAGCAGCCAGCTGATGCCGCCGTTCACCGAGTACTGCAGCAGCACCGAGTGGGAGCGCTCCGGGACCCCTGGCGAGACACGCACAGGCACACGTTGGGCGACCGCGGCTCGGGGGGGGGGGCGGGGGGAGGCGGGACGGGCGGACAGATACACACAGCCATACCCTTGGTGATGAACTTGAAGGAGAACTGGATGTACAGGGTGCCGCTGCAGTCCAGGTCGCGCGACACCAGCATCCGCAAGCCCTCCTGCAGAGCCGGGCCCCACCGGGTCAAGGGGGGGGGGGCGACCAGGTCCGACACCGGCAGACCACGGCGAGCCCCAGAGGAGGAGGGAAAGGCGGGAAGTGAGATCAGGAAAAAGGCAACAGCTAAGACTCCGATCGCGACCCGAATCAGAGCTTTTCCAGCCTGGTGTTTCTTGGTTTCTGTTCGAGCCGAGTCAGGCCGACGCTTGACCCCCGCGGAGATGCGGCAGTGCCAACGCTCATGTTCACCGCGTCAGGAGCGGACAGCTGTGCTTCCCCTCTCGGCTGGCCTTCGCTTCAGCTTCATTCACGCCGCAGTCCGGCGGCTGGAACTCCTGACGTACCCCCCGGTCAAGAGTCTCCTGACCAGCGAGTGAGCACCTCTGCGTCAGGAGCCTCCACTTCGGCTGCTCAGTTATTTGGGGATGGGGAAATGTCCACATGACCGCATTTTGATGGAGCGAGCCAGTACAGTCCCTGCACACGATCACGGCGCGCTGTGCACTCAGTGCAATTTCAAGGCCCCAGGAGCCAGTCTGAGCACAGCTAGCTCCAGGGCCTTTCAGCACTGGTGCCCCACAGGAAACCTCACCAGCAGGCTCCTTCTGCTCTTCCTGCTGCTGGCTGAAGACCCACTTGTTCAGGGCTGCCGTCTCATCTCAGGAATACACCTGAGTGACTCTTTTGAAGCGCCCTGTAAAGTTTACAGGTGAGGGGCGCTGTATACGTGGAATTAAAATGACTTATCGACGGCTTTAATCAGACCAGTTCCAATTGTTGCTTTCAGCTGAAAATGCAGAGCCAGGCTGGAAAATCCCTGATTGAAATCCTATGAATAATCAGCAAGATAGGTTTGTGGAAGCTGGCTCTTATTTACAAAGTTTTAAACTTACGATTCCATCCTAAAATCAAGGAAAGCATAAGAACCTGAGTCTCGAGCATATGGAGAAAAACATATGCTCATACAGCACTAATTAATGCTGTATGAGGATGAGACCATTGTGCTGGGCAGCCTTGTATGATATACCAGGTGTGTTACATTTGGACCCATCGGCCCAGTCTGGGATACTACTGGCAGCAGGTGTGTGGGTGTGCCATTAAAGACTGGGTACCTTGATGGCACACCCCTCAGAGACACAGCCCCCTATTCCTCCAGCCTCACACTACTGGAGAGGGAGGGCTCTCATGGGTCTGACAACAGATCAATGATTTATCACTTCGTCTCCTGTCTGCTGGCCTCAGTCCATTTAAGACACCTTGCTGCACACCACAGCACAGCCCCCCCGTCCACAGACGCACCCCCTTGAAGATGAGCGCAGTGCCAGACTTCAGGGTCTCCCCGTTAAGAGTCCCCCTCTCGGCCCCGTACACCTCAGGCCACCGCTCGGGGCGCAGGTTTTCATTGAAGTCTTCCCGCAACACGGATGGCATGGGCGTCACAGGGACACAGTGAGGACCCCCAAAGCCGCGGTCACACCTGGGGGGGGGACAGGAGAGATTCAAGATGGGGGGAAGAGGTGGAAGGAGAAGGAAGAGGAGCACAGCGGAGACAGAGAGGAGGAGGAGAAAGGAGGGGTGAAGGGGTGAAGGGCAAGAGAAGAGCTCAGCAGAGACAGAGAGGAGGAGAAGGGAGTGATGAAGAGGAAGAGAGGAGTACAGCAGAGACAGAGAGGAGGAGACAGGAGTGATGAAGAGGAAGAGAGGAGTACAGCAGAGAGGAGGAGATGGGAGTGATGAAGAGGAAGAGAGGAGTACAGCAGAGACAGAGAGAAGGAGACAGGAGTGTTGAAGGGGAAAAGAGAGGAACCCAGCAGAGACAGAGAGGAGGAGAAGGGAGTGATGAAGAGGAAGAGAGGAGTACAGCAGAGACAGAAAGGAGGAGACAGGAGTGATGAAGAGGAAGAGAGTACAGCAGAGACAGAGAGGAGGAGACGGGAGTGATGAAGAGGAAGGGAGGAGCACAGCGGAGACAGAGGAGGAGACGGGAGTGATGAAGAGGAGGACAGAGGGAAGAGAAGGAGGGTAGAGGGAAGAAGGAGAAAGAGAGGATGACAAAGTGAAGAGAAGAGGAGAGAAGGCGCAGGGAAAGAGAAGGGGGCAGAAGGTAGGCCTGCTTATTCATCTCCAGCAGCGAGCAGCCTCAGGAAAACCAGACCTACACATCTGTCCGTTCACACAGAAGCTGGAGTCAGTCCATCTCAGGACCACACAAACAGACAGTTTAGAATAGCTCGTCAAACCTCGTCAGTGAGCCTTTGGAAGCTGGGAGTAAAGCAGAACACTAGGAGAAAACCCATGCAAACACAAGGAAACAGGCACACAATACGCATCCCAGCCCAGGACCCAAAAACCATGAGGTAGCAGTGCTAGCTGTCATGCACTGTCGTGCAAACTCAGAAGACTGTGATTTAGTGTGAATGCATGGTTCAGTCTGCATGTCCAGTGGGTACTCACACGCAATGGCCATTGTCACAGAAGCCATGACCGGAACACAGCCAGGGGCAGCCTGGGGAAAGGAGCACATTGTCCAGAGCCCACCCATCGGTGCCGGGGGAAAACTGGGGCTGGATCCATCGGAACCGTGTCCGGGGGGAGCTGGGGAGACAGACAGACTTTTTTTCGTTTCCAGATGACTGCCCGGCCCGTCAGCTGCAGACGAGCAGCCAGGCACGAGTGCAGCTACAGGGACACACAGACAGAGGGCGTACTTGGCGGCGCTGGGCAGGTAGACGGTGACCCTCCTCCAGCGGGTGAAGCGCGGCGCGGCGTACACCGAGCTCTCGGTGTACCCAGCGCAGCCGATGGCGGGGGGCACGCACTCGGGCGTCAGCAGGTGCCAGGTGCGGCCGGTGTCCGTGGAGAACTCCAGCTGCACGCCGCTGGAGAGCAGTGTTGCTTTGCTGCACCCCATGTTGAGCTCAAACTGCAGGAAGGACGAGCCTGACACCTGGAAATCCCAGGTCTCTGCATAGCGAGGCTTTCCTGTGGAGATCCACACACTGAGTGACAGTCTACCAACTGTACAACACTCACACTGAGACTGTACCACACACACTGAGACTGTACCACACACACTGAGTGACAGTGTCTACCAACTGTACAACACACACACTGAGACTGCACCACACACACTGAGACTGTACCACACACACTGAGTGACAGTGTCTACCAACTGTACAACACTCCCTGAGACTACACAACACACACACTGAGACTGTACCACACACACTGAGACTGTACCACACACACTGAGTGACAGTGTCTACCAACTGTACAACACTCCCTGAGACTACACAACACACACACTGAGACTGTACCACACACACTGAGACTGCACAACACACACAAACTGAGGCTGTACAACACACACTGAGTGACAGTGTCTACCAACTGTACAACACTCCCACTGAGACTGTACCACACGCACTGAGACTGTACCACACACACACTGAGACTGCACAACACACACACTGAGGCTGTACAACACACACACTGAGGCTGTACAACACACACACTGAGACTACACAACACACACACTGAGACTACACAACACACACACTGAGACTACACAACACACACACTGAGACTGTACCACACACACTGAGACTGAACCACACACACTGAGACTGAACCACACACACTGAGACTACACCACACACACTGAGACTACACCACACACACACTGAGACTGTACCACACACACACTGAGACTGCACAACACACACACACTGAGTGACAGTTCCCCTTGCGCTCCCCCTCTCAGCCGTACCGGAGTCAGTGTGGAAGATCAGCGCAGTGTCCAGCGACTGGCAGTCCATGCCCACCTCCCCACCCTGCACGCGGTACCAGCTGTGTTTCAGCGCGGCCGTTTCGTCAAACTTGTCGTGAAAGCCGGTTCTCGAGCTGTCATTCATCCCAATCAGAACATCGTCCACAGCCCACTGCGCTGAGTGCCTTCCTGTGGGGAGAGGGAGGGAGGAGAGAGACTGTAATCCGCCGGCCATGCCAACAGAACTCCTGGAGTCTGAAAACAACCTGGGAGAAGGAGAGTGAGGAGTGGGAGACTGGGATGGGGAGAGTGCTGTCCTGTGGAAGGGATACTCGGCCAAGTGAGACAAGACAGAATAGGGATGGTCCAGAGTGTGGCAGCGTTCTGCGTGGAGACAGAGTGAGGGAGGAGAGAGAGGGGGGAAGAGGGAGACAGAATCAGAGTGAAGAGTGAGAGAGTAAGAGTTAGAGTGAGAGAGGAGAGTGAGACAGAGAGAGGGAGGAGAGAGAATGCAGAGTGAGAGAGTGAGGGTGGAGAGTAAGAGAACAGAGCCCCCTGAGCCAGCTGGTCCTGAGGCTCACCGACCTGAGCCACACCAACCCTAACCAGCCTCAGGACAGCACTGCTAGAGCACCACAACCCAGACTCAACCACATCACAGCACAGATCAAACAGACAATACACACTAGCTGAATATTTGACCAAAATAAAAAATAACAAACAGAAACAGACCCTGACGAAGTACAGGCTCAGTGACCACAACCTGGCCATAGAAACTGGGCGACACAGGCAGACCTGGCTGCCCAGAGAGGACAGGCTGTGCTCCCACTGCCAGCAGGGAGAAATAGAGACAGAGGTGCACTTCCTACTGCACTGTGACAGATACTCTGGGATTAGAGAAACATTCTTCCCGAAATTCAGAAATCTAATCCCAGAGTTCCCACACCTGCCAAAACCACAACAGGTCCCAATCCTACTGGGAGAGGGAGGAGGGAACTCAGTTGAACTGGCAGCCCAGTGTGTGATCTCCTGTCACAGCCTGAGGAACAGTGAGTCCGTCTCCCAATAATGCTCCAGCCGCCTACAGTATATGTCAATATTATATAATATGTCTTTGTTGTAAATGTCTGTAACATGTCTGTAGATTTGATTTTACTTCTATTTTTTGTTTTGTTCTATGTTAATTTTATTATTTTTATTTGCTTTGGCAACACTGATTGTACCCATCGGTCATGCTAATAAAGCACCTTGAATTGAATTGAGTGACAGAGGAGAGAGACAGAGTGAGAGAGAGTGAGAGGGGAGAGTAAGAGGGGGGTGAAGAGTGAGAGAATGAGAGTGAAGAGTGAGAGGAGAGAGGGAGGAAGAGTGATAGCGGAGAGTGACACAGAGTGAAAGAATTCCCACACCTCCCAGAACCACAACAAGACCCAATCCTACTGGGAGAGAGAGGAGGGAACTCATCTGAACTGGCAGCCAAGTGAGTGATCTCCTGTCCCAGCCTGAGGAACAGACAGTGAGCCTGTCTCTCAATAATAATAATACAGTGTGTGATCTCCTGTCCCAGCCTGAGAAACAGACAGTGAGCCTGTGTCTCAATAATAATAATACAGTGTGTGATCTCCTGTCCCAGCCTGAGGAACAGACAGTGAGCCTGTCTCTCAATAATAATAATACAGTGTGTGATCTCCTGTCCCAGCCTGAGGAACAGACAGTGAGCCTGTCTCTCAATAATAATAATACAGTGTGTGATCTCCTGTCCCAGCCTGAGGAGCAGACAGTGAGCCTGTCTCTCAATAATAATAATACAGTGTGTGATCTCCTGTCCCAGCCTGAGGAACAGACAGTGAGCCTGTCTCTCAATAATAATAATACAGTGTGTGATCTCCTGTCCCAGCCTGAGGAACAGACAGTGAGCCTGTGTCTCAATAATAATAATACAGTGTGTGATCTCCTGTCCCAGCCTGAGGAACAGACAGAGCCTGTCTCTCAATAATAATAATACAGTGTGTGATCTCCTGTCCCAGCCTGAGGAGCAGACAGTGAGCCTGTCTCTCAATAATAATAATACAGTGTGTGATCTCCTGTCCCAGCCTGAGGAACAGACAGTGAGCCTGTGTCTCAATAATAATAATACAGTGTGTGATCTCCTGTTCCAGCCTGAGGAACAGACAGTGAGCCTGTGTCTCAATAATAATACAGTGTGTGATCTCCTGTCCCAGCCTGAGGAACAGACAGTGAGCCTGTCTCTCAATAATAATACAGTGTGTGAGCTCCTGTCCCAGCCTGAGGAACAGACAGTGAGCCTGTCTCTCAATAATAATAATACAGTGTGTGATCTCCTGTCCCAGCCTGAGGAACAGACAGTGAGCCTGTCTCTCAATAATAATAATACAGTGTGTGATCTCCTGTCCCAGCCTGAGGAACAGACAGTGAGCCTGTCTCTCAATAATAATAATACAGTGTGTGATCTCCTGTCCCAGCCTGAGGAGCAGACAGTGAGCCTGTCTCTCAATAATAATAATACAGTGTGTGATCTCCTGTCCCAGCCTGAGGAGCAGACAGTGAGCCTGTCTCTCAATAATAATAATACAGTGTGTGATCTCCTGTCCCAGCCTGAGGAACAGACAGTGAGCCTGTGTCTCAATAATAATAATACAGTGTGTGATCTCCTGTCCCAGCCTGAGGAACAGACAATGAGCCCGTCTCTCAATAATAATAATACAGTGTGTGATCTCCTGTCCCAGCCTGAGGAACAGACAGTGAGCCTGTCTCTCAATAATAATAATACAGTGTGTGATCTCCTGTCCCAGCCTGAGGAACAGACAGTGAGCCTGTCTCTCAATAATAATAATACAGTGTGTGATCTCCTGTCCCAGCCTGAGGAACAGACAGTGAGCTTGTCTCTCAATAATAATAATACAGTGTGTGATCTCCTGTCCCAGCCTGAGGAGAAGACAGTGAGCCTGTCTCTCAATAATAATAATATAGTATGTGATCTCCTATCCCAGCCTGAGGAACAGACAGTGGGCCTGTTTACCAGTAATGCCCCATATGTTTACATGTAAATATCTTACGATTTTGTCTTTATTGTAAATGTCTGTAGACTTTTGCTATATGTTAATTGCATTTGTTTTGCTTTGGCAACACTGGTTTTACTCATTGGTCATGCCAATAAAGCACCTTGAATTGGACTGAACTGAGAGCGGGGAGTGAGACAGAGTGAGACGGCGCGTACCGTGCTGCGGCTGCCACCACCGGAAGGCGGTGTTGGGCGTCTTCGCGGGGGGCGCCAGCTCGATGGTCACCACCTGCGGCTCCAGGAACAGCCCGAAACCCAGCTCCCTCAGCAGCTGCCACTGGACGCCGTTGTCGGTGGAGAACTGGACCAGCACTCCTACGGCAGGGAGAGAGCAGGCCTGCGTGAGCGGATCACAGCACCGGCACCGCGCCGCGCGCTCTGCTGAACCGACTGAACGGGCTCCTGCTTCCTCTCCGGAGGAAGAGCACAAGACTCTCTTCAGGCTCTCAAACAGCATTGTTTGACTTCATAACCTGCACCCTGAGCAAGGACGAACACGTATTTCAAGAGTATGCAAACATACGCCAGGAGTTTATTCTTTGACAACAGGTAAGTAGCAAAATTAAAACTGAATTAAATCAATTCAACAGCTTTTTGCATCTTAAGCAGTTTCCCTTAAAAACCAAAGAAGAACACTGAACATGAGGGACAAGTAAATGTACTGATTTATTCAGCTCTCTCACGCTCTATCAGAGTGGTCTCCAGTGCCTTAGTTTTCTCCAGGACAACATGACGGGTTTACTCTCCTGGTTAATAAAACAGCATTTTGCTAGATATCAACAGCAGACCCTCAGCAGTGCGCTATCACATAGGGTAGTGATTCACAGAGACTGACAGAACTCGCTCATTCACAGCCTCCTATAGTAAATCCTGCAACTACCACCGGCTGCCACAAGATGGCAGAAATGGGATTAAAACAAGTTCAAGAAAGAGAACTACATTCCAACTGTGTACTGTATAAAGGTAAAAAAGTAAAGCTTTGATTAATTTAACAGCTGAATTTGTTCAATTAAATTAAGAGTGAGCTGTACTGGCAGACTGTAACTGTTCATGTTTTCATCTCACATCATTTTATAATTTCATAATTTCTATGCTTAATACTCAAATCCACGTCCATACTAAACATGACACTGAAATAGCTGTCACTGCACTCTCTAATTGCATCTCTTGTGTAAAAACTTGGGTGACTCAAACTTTGCTTAAATTGCGACAAGACTTGGCACTTGGAAGCTCATGCTACTTGGCACCTCCTATCACCTACAGGTATGTGAAGCCAGTGCAGTAACCAGGTGATGGGGGCTCCCTCCACCACCACCAGCGTGCAGCCCCACCTGGATGATGTGACGGCACCCATAGTGCTCCAGAACGCTCCCCACACACCAGCTCTCGGTGGGGAGGAGAGAAGAGTGATGAAGCCAGTTCACAGATGGGGATTATTAGGAGGCCATGACTGGTAAAGGACACTGGGATTTTTAATAACCACAGAGAGTCAGGACCTCGGACCGAAGGATGCTGCCTTTTTACAGTATAGTGTCCCCGTCACTATACTGGGATGTTAGAACCCACACAGACTGCAGGGTGAGCTCGACATACTGGCTCCACTAACACCTCTTCCAGCAGCAACCTTCGCTTTTCCCAGGAGGTCTGCCGTCCAGGTACTGACCAGGCTCACACCTGCTAAGTCTCAGGGGGTTGCCAGTTGTGAGCTGCAGGGTGATATGGCTGCTGGCCATGTCTGTCTGTGGCATGTCCATGGCCATGACACGTCTGTGTAGTTGTGTGTGTGTCTGTCCCAGTGTCTGAACTGGTGTGGGTGTCTGTGTGTGTGCTGGTACTGTATGTATCCATGTGTGCCCTGTGATGGACTGGTATCCTATCCAGGGTATAGTTGTGACCTGTGCCCTATAAATCTGAGACAGGCTCCAGGATACCACGACCCTGACCAGGGATTGGTGTGTCTGGCCCTGTGGTTACCTTCATCCCGGGAGCGAGGCCTACTGCAGGAGGAGCCCAGAGCCTTACTCCCAATCCGGATGAAGAACTGGAGCAGCCTGGAGAGAGAGGGAGAGAGAGCAGAGAGATGCCGTTGAAGATGACAGCGCCCAACTCAGAGGACTAACAATCAGTGTTCGTGGGGGAAGACTGACCTGGTGTGCGTGGTATCCAGGGGGACAGTCCTGGCCTCCCTCCTTCCTGGGCCATTGAAATATAGCGCCTTTCCCTCGCTGATGGTCCCACAGCCCATGCCCACCTGCCCCCCGGTCTGGCCCTGCCACAGTGGGCTGAGTTTGCCTTCGAACCCCTCCCACATCTCAGTTGGGCTGGGCTGTGTGGGTACACATGTTCCCTCTTCCACTGCAGGGCACACACAAGCAGACACACAGCAGAGCGTTACTCCTGCGCAGGCCGGTCCTGGCAAGGCACACACAGACAGACACACTGGAGAGCGTTACTCCTGCACAGGCCAGTCCCAGCAAGGCACACACAGACAGACACACTGGAGAGCGTTACTCCTGCACAGGCCAGTCCCAGCAAGGCACACACAGACAGACACACTGGAGAGCGTTACTCCTGCACAGGCCAGTCCCAGCAAGGCACACACAGACAGACACACTGGAGAGCGTTACTCCTGCACAGGCCAGTCCCAGCAAGGCACACACAGACAGACACACACACCGAAGAGTGTTACTCCCGCACAGGAGTGTCCAGGCAAGGCACACACACAGACAGACACACCGAAGAGCGTTACTCCCGCGCAGGATGGTCCAGGCAAGGCACACACACAGACAGACACACCGAAGAGCGTTACACCCGCGCAGGATGGTCCAGGCAAGGCACACACACAGACACACACACACACCGGAGAGCGTTACTCCCGCGCAGGATGGTCCAGGCAAGGCACACACACAGACACACACACACACCGGAGAGCGTTACTCCCGCACAGGATGGTCCAGGCAAGGCACACACACAGACACACACACACCGGAGAGCGTTACTCCCGCTCAGGATGGTCCAGGCAAGGCACACACACAGACACACACACACCGGAGAGCGTTACTCCCGCTCAGGATGGTCCAGGCAAGGCACACACACAGACACACACACACACCGGAGAGCGTTACTCCCGCGCAGGATGGTCCAGGCAAGGCACACACACAGACACACACACACACCGGAGAGCGTTACTCCCGCGCAGGATGGTCCAGGCAAGGCACACACACAGACACACACACACCGGAGAGCGTTACTCCCGCGCAGGCCGGTTCCGGCTTGGCTTTTTTCTGGTTGTCTCCTCCTTTGTCCCTCTCCCCTGCTCTCCCAGTCCAGCTCCCCCTGTGCCCCCGCCCGCCTGGGCCCCACCCCCTGCTCCGGTACCTGTGTAGCCCATGTCGCAGAAGCAGACCCCCGAGATGCAGTCGCCATGCCCCCCGCAGTGGTTGGGACAGGGCTCGGAGATGTAGACCCCATCCAGGGCAAAGGGAGGGGCGTCCCGGTGCACACTGCTCTCCTGGAACCAGCGGAAGCGCGTCTTGCTGAGGGAGTGCAGATGAGGGCAGGAGCATGGAGGAGATGAGGAGGAGGTGGTGAGACGGCAGAAGGGAGACAATGAGGGGCAAGGGGATGGGGGAGACAGAGAAGGAACTCAGAATTCAGAGTGGGGGCTGTTTATGGTACGGTATTGTGTCGTACTGGTTGTGTATATCTCCGTGACTCTATCAATGCAGTGTGCAATCACGGTGCATCAGGGGTGTGTGTCGCAGTCAATGTGTGTGATTACAGCGTGTGCCAGTGTTTTTGTGTCTTAGGGTGTGTGTGTTTACAGTGTGTGCCAGTGCTGGTGTATCTTTGTCTACAGCGTATCTGTGTTTGTGTGTCTCAGCGAGGGTGTGTATCTACAATGCACGTCAACGTTTGCACGTCTGTGTCAGAGTGTGTGATTATTGTATGTCAGTTTCTTTGAGCAACTATCAATGTGTGTGTCTGGTGTGCATGCCAATGTCTGTGCGTCTGCGTCAGAGTGTGTGACTCTGTGTGTCAGTCTGTGTTTGTGTGCATCTAGTGTGCATACTGATGCTTGTATATCTGGGTGTGTACGATCACAATACATGCCAGAGTGTCTCAGACAGTGTGAGCGAGCGATTCCAGTGTCAATGTGTGTCTTTGTCAGGTTGTGTGCATCCTTACAGCGTGTGTCAGTGTATGTGTGCCTCCTGTAGTGTGCGACTCCAGTCTGCACGACTCTGCTGGTGTCCGTGTGGGAGTCCAGGGGGCTCTGTGTCTTTGCCTGTCGTCGTACCTGGCAGCCACAGTGCGTGGTATCACCACAGTGACCCTGGTCCAGTGCTCATAGTCCCCAGCGCTGTAGACGGTCGGCTCACGAAGTTCACGCCTGCTGCCCTGGCAGGTGCCCCCTCCTGGAGAGGCTGGGTAGCACCCCTCCCGGACCAGAGCCCAGCTGCGCCCTGCGTCCTGGGAGAACTGCAGCAGCACTGGAGCCGAGGCGCTGAACTGGGACTCACAGCCGATATTCAGCTGAGGGAGAGGCAGGGAGAGCATGGGGTAACAGGACAGAGAAACACTCTGGGATTAGACACACGCTCTCCCCCATGATAATGAATCTGATTTTATTTATGACCTTCAGAATCAGGACAGCTTCCAATCCTACTGGGGGAAGAAACTCAAAAGAGCTGCAGCCCAGTATGGGATCTCCTGGCACTGCCTAACGAACAGAGCGTGACCCTCTCAAAGAAATAATCTTACTGTTCTAAACATCTGTAAATGTTCTGCTCACTTTTTTTGCTTTGGCAACAGTGTAATCCATTGGTCATTCTGATAAATTTCTTTTAATCTAAGTACTGAAAGAGGATTTTGCTGTGTCTGGAATGGGCAGTGATGCTGACAGATTTCCTGCTTGGAGTGCAGGCAGTAAGAAGGAAAAGACAGTCACAGCAATCCATCCCAGTGTACGAGATCTGGTAATCCCTGTTTCTGGACTGCTGTTTCTTAATCTACTTTTGTAATTGAGGAGTTAGCTGAATCAGAAGACCAGTGCCTGAAATTCATCCCCTTGTAGCATGGGGCATTTACCCCCCCCCTGGTGGTCAATACCTTGAACTGCAGGGTGTATCCTGGGCGCAGGGCAAGGTCCCGGGTTACTGCCATGCGGTCGCCCTCTGAGCGCCCGAACACCATGGCAGAGGGCGTGGGTGCACAGAAACTCTCGTTCTTCTCCATCCCCTCATTGCCCAGCATCAGCCACACACTCAGCTGGTTTAGAGGGTAGTCAAACGCTGGCTTTTCGTAGAAATTCTGAGAATCAGAAAGCCATAGGAAGACAGACTATTACTTGTGTGCCAGCTTGTCTTCTCTGCTATCTGTGCACCAGTGTGACAGCTCCATTACCTGTGCACCAATGTGTTAACCTCGTTTAGTTGCGTACCAGTGACAGTTCTGTGAAATGTGTGCCAATGTCTTCTCTGTTAACTGTGTGTCAACATGCCAGTTCTGTGCACCATTATGTCTGCTCTCTTATCTGTCTACCTGTGTGTCTTCTCGTCACCTGTGCACCAGTGTGTTAGCTCTGTGTTAGTGTGTCAGCTGTCAGCCCTGTGCCAGTGTGTCAGCTCTGTCAGATGTGTGCCAGTGTGTCAGCTCTGTGTTAGCGTCAGCTCTGTCAGCTGTGTGCCAGTGTGTCAGCTTTGTTATCTGTTTGCCAATGTGTCAGCTGTCAGCTGTGTGCCAGTGTCAGCTCTGTTATTTGTGTGCCGGTGTGTCAGCCTTGTGCCAGTGTGTCAGCTGTCAGCCCTGTGCCAGTGTGTCAGCTCTGTCAGATGTGTGCCAGTGTGTCAGCTCTGTGTTAGCGTCAGCTCTGTCAGCTGTGTGCCAGTGTGTCAGCTTTGTTATCTGTTTGCCAATGTGTCAGCTGTCAGCTGTGTGCCAGTGTCAGCTCTGTTATTTGTGTGCCGGTGTGTCAGCCTTGTGCCAGTGTTTCAGCTGTCAGCCCTGTGCCAGCGTGTCAGCCCTGTCAGTTGTGTGCAAGTGTGTCAGCTCTGTGTTAGTGTCAGCTCTGTTATTTGTGTGCCAGTGTTTCAGATCTGTGTCAGTGTGTCAACTCTGTCAGCTCTGTATCAATGTGTCAGCTGTGTGCCAGTTGTCAGCTCTGTGTCAGTGTGTCGGCTGTGTGCCAGTGTTTCAGATCTGTGTCAGTGTGTCAACTCTGTCAGCTCTGTATCAATGTGTCAGTTGTGTGCCAGTGTGTCAGCTCTGTTACCTGGGGGAGAGTGGGGTTTGCAATGGGTATAATGTGTTTCTCTCTCTCAGAGAGGATGATGATGTCGTCAATGGCCCACTGGTCGTACCCCTCCCCTGAGTGCAGCGGCTGCCACCAGCGGAACCGGGTGCAAGGTGTCTTGGCAGAGCTGGGTATCTCATAGTGAACAAACCTGAATGAGTAGAGGAAAGAGTTAAAATAATCGCTCTCTCCTAGGGCCCCCAGTGAATAGCACGCTATAATGTGCAGGCAACCCCTAATGAATTTAGAATTAGTCACTGCTTTAAATTACACAAGAAACAGCTCCCATGGAAGGGCACATCTCCTTTTCCTCCCATCTGTCCCGTTAACTCCACTTCCTCTTTCTCTCACCTTGGTTAAAATCAGTAAGCAACCCCCTCTCTCCCCCACCTAACACACCTTTCTCCCCTGCCTCTCCTGCTCTCCCTGCTCATCTCTGCCTGTCGTCTCACCGTGGCTTGGTGAAGTCAGTGAAGTACATTTCTGCAATGAGCCCCCAGCTGATGCCCCCGTTGTTGCTGTACTGCAGGAGCACACCCTCCTCTCGGCTGTCGGCATGGTTACACTCCGCCCAGTCCCCGCCCACGCGGAGGTAGAACTGCACAAACTCCACCCACTCCGTGTCCAGATCCCAGCTAACCAGCTGCCTGCGCCCTGCCTGAAAAAGAGCAGAAAGGGATAGAGAGGGGAGAACGGGGGGAGGGGGGGGAAGAAGGGTGATGTTGGGGTGAAGAAATAGTGGGGGAAATTACAGAAAGGGAGAAAGATGGAGACTTACGCTCCAAAACACAAAGATGGGCCCACTGGGATGTCGCCATTTACAGACGATGTGCTCGCCATGCCAAGGAAAACAACTGAAATGGCACAGACTGTCATGGCACGAAGTGTGCATGAAGCCAGGCAGGGACACAGACTCAGCCACATGGATATCAGTGGACTACCTTGCTGAAGTAGAGTGAAGACCCAGCAGAGACGACCCCACAGCCCTGCTCTGGGGTCACCACCTGTCCACCGATCACCTCCTTCCAGGCGCTGTGCAGAGAACTCTGGGACTCAAAGTCTGACATCACGCTGGAGGGGAGGTGTGTGCTGGGCTGGCAGTCTGGCCCCGAGAAGCCTTCATCACACCTGAGGGAGCAGGGAGAGGTGGAAAGAGTTTGGCGACAGGGAGTGCAGTACGTAACAGATCTAATCCCAGAATTCCCACTCCTGTCAGAACCAGAACATCTTCCAATGCTACTGGGGGAGAGGGGAGGGAACTCAATAGATCTGCAGCCAAGTATGAGATCTCTGACACTGAGCCTGTCTAATAATAATGGTTTGTGTTTTATGTGTTGTATGTAAATGTCCAAATAGTATGTATATACTGTAGTAGTTCAGGTGTAGGCTGCAAAGGAACAAGTAATAGATTTATTCCATGCTGAAAAGCATGGAATAAACCTATTACTTGTTCCTTATTTATACTGTCAATGACTGTAAAGGCTATGTTAATTGTTTCTGCTTTGGGAACACTGTAATTATTCAATTCAAGATACTTTATTCATCCTAGGAGAGCAATTTAAGAGCAAAGGCAATTTATGGCACATAATTGGTCATGCCAGAAAAAGCTCCTTGAATTTGAAATTGTACGCTGTGTGCGGCGTGACCCCAAATTTGATCTGAGCCTCAGACAAGCAGCAAGCAGGCCCAGAATGCCAAGAGGCTGGCCAGTCACCGTGGGGAGCCCCCCTCCAGCCTGCCCTGAAGCTGCAGTACCCTCGCTGACCTGCAGGTGCCGTGGTTGCACCAGCCGTGGCCCTGGCACATGCTCGGGCACTGCTGGCCGATGTAGATGTCGTCCAGTGCCCACTCGTCGGGGGCGCCGTAGTAGCTCTGGATCCAGCGGAAGCGCGTGGCGCTGGACCTGACGCAGGGAAGAGCGGAGGGAGAGGTGTGATCGCGGACCGGGCCGCGCCAGGCTGCCAGACTCCGAGGCGGGTACCCCGATCACTTTCGTCTCCCACCCCGACCAACACCCAACAGCGACAGCCGTGTGTTCTCGTGTGTGTGTGTGACGGATGAGGCCTAGGGCCGGGAGGGAGGGGATGCCATTAAGGTTTTAGTGCTCGTTTCCCGCTCCAGCGACCCCAAGTGATGTTTCATTGTGACCTTTGACCCACATCCACTGACAGACGCTTGGTAGGATGTTTAATGCCCCTCGATACTCCTGCTGACCCTGAAATTTCACCCTTTTCCATGAAAGTGGGATAAGAAAGGCTTTGTTTACTGTCGGGGTGGGTGCCAGAAAACCAGGGTGGAAATGGGGGTGACCGAGCCCCCTGAGCCGGGAGTGGAAAGGTGGAGCGCAGAGCAGGAGTGAGTGTGGGAGGGGGGACAGGGCACCCCTGTGTGCTGGGTGTCAGGGTCGTACTCACCAGGTCTTCTGAGGGAGGGGCAGAGTGACCCTTCGCCACTGTGAGAACTCGGAGGGGTGATACACGCTGGGGGCAGTAAACTCCACACAGCTGGGCATCCCGGGCAGACAGGCCTGGAACAACACAGCACGGCTCAGGATACTACCGCACGTCAGTATAATATTCATCTCTGCAACCACACAGCTCCAGATGGAGCGAAAACAACATACTAGAAATACTGCGGAGAGTGGAGGGAAAGAGGAGGTCAAGTAAGAGCAGAAGAAGAAAAATAAGGCCAGAAGACAAAGAAAGTGCAGAAGAAATGAAAAAGGAAGTAACCCAAGGCTAGTAGTAGCAAAGATCAGAGCAGGATTGCATGGCTGTGTGACCTGGGGGCTGCAGTGTTACGCTGTGCCCAGCAGGGCGGCGCTCTCTCTCTCTCTCACCTCTTGCACCAGGTGCCAGGTCAAGCCGTGGTTGGTGGAGAACTCCAGGCTGACTTGTGTGTCGATATGTGGTGAAGCCTCACGCCCGCAGCCCAGCACCAAGGCAAACTGCAGCATGTAGGACGCCCCTATCTGCATGGACTGGGTCTCCACATAGCGGATACTGGAGCCAGGGCTGGACTCGCCTGTGAAACTGGCAGAGCCGGAGGGAAGAGAAAGTTCAGTCCCTGTGCTCTAACGTCCAGCTTCAGGAACCACTGGGCAAGCAAAAGGAAAAGAGAGCCAACCACAGGGCCACAGCACGTGGCTGTGTTTGTGACAGTGAGTCTGTGTGTCAGTGCGTGTTTGTGTCAGTGTGTCAGTGTATCTGTGTTGTCAGTGTCTGTCAGTGTATCTGTGTGCCAGTGTGTGTTTGTGACAGTGAGTCAGTGTATCTGTGTGCCAGTGTGTGTTTGTGACAGTGAGTCAGTGTATCTGTGTTGTCAGTGTCTGTGTCAGTGTATGTGTGTGCCAGTGTGTGTTTGTGACAGTGAGTCAGTGTACAGGTATCTGTGTGCCAGTGTGTGTTTGTGACAGTGAGTCAGTGTATCTGTGTGCCAGTGTGTGTTTGTGACAGTGAGTCAGTGTATCTGTGTGCCAGTGTGTGTTTGTGACAGTGAGTCAGTGTATCTGTGTGCCAGTGTGGGTCAATGAGTCAGTGTATCTGTGTGCCAGTGTGTGTTTGTGACAGTGAGTCAGTGTATCTGTGTGCCAGTGTGGGTCAGTGAGTCAGTGTATCTGTGTGCCAGTGTGTGTTTGTGACAGTGAATCAGTGCCATTCTTAAAGTGTGCCAGTATACCTCAGTGTCCAGTCGTGCTGACAGTAGGGCTGCACATGTCCCAGGTAGAAGCCCAGGCTCTGAGTGACCTCCAGCACATTGCTGAAGTCGAGGCTGATGCTGTTGAAGAGGACGGAAGTCATGGTGATCTCATCCAGTGCCCACACGTCCTGGCCTCGCCCAGAGTGATACGGCTGCCACCACCGGAACTGCACTCCAAACGTCCGGGCACCCTGAGGCAACTCTACAGACACAATCCTGACCGAGAGTGAGAGAGTTCGGGACGGGGAGACAGACAGGGAGAAGGTGAGAAATGGAGAAGGGTGGAGTAAACATATTATGAACTACACACTGAGTGTTAAGTGTCCCCAGTCAGGACTCAAACTAGGAACCCCTTGTCTTTCGGCTGCGTTTTCGAAATTCACCAGCAGAGGGCCTGGACCCATTGCCACGAAGGGCTGACAGAAGAAATTCACAGGGATAATGCTTTATGTGTGTCACTGGGTGGCTCTGTGCCAGGGTGTGACGCCCACAGCCGGTATCAATCGCACTCATCCTCTCTGTGCACCCAGCACTGAGGAGGGTCTGACCCACAGTGCCGAGGACTGCTCTACAACAGCGCTGCCTTCCCCAGTACTGCAACGCCCCTCCCAGCAGCACGGTTCAGGGCCGTTTGTCTTCATTAGCTGATGAAGCCGCAGCAAATGAATGAATGATCCACAACAGATTGTTTTCCATCAGGGGGGAAGAGCCCGTAGACAGCCAGGCGGCTCTCCATTTCACACACAGGCAGACCAGAGTGCGTGCTGGGGGGGTACCTGGGCTCATGGAAGCCTTGGTAGGGATAGTGCTCCAGGAGGGTCCAGGTGATGCCATTGTCGGAGGAATAGTGTAGCAGGACGCCCTCCCCGGGCTGGTCAGGAGCACTGCAGGAGCTCAGCGTGCTGCGACTGCCCAGCCGCAGAGTGAACTGCAGATACCTGAGAACGAAGAGGGCATAAAGGATGGGAAAGGAGAAAAAGAGTTGTTTTGTTTCAAGTGAATTTTTTTTATTTGCTCTGGCAACACTGATTGTACCCATCGGTCATGCTAATAAAGCACCTGGAATTGAGTGGGATATCGGGAACCGGGTTAGGGAAGGAGCAGAGGGGAAGGGGGGGCGGAGATGAAAAGCAGTCATGAAGGGAGAGGGAGTCAAGAGAGATTATATTCATACAGTAAGCAAGAGCAGGTGCCTTGCTTGGATGGACAGGTGAGTTCAGGTGTGTTGCTGCTACCTGCAAGCAGATGGAGAACACTAAGACACCCAGCCTGACACCCAGGGCAGCCGAGAGGGAATATCACCCTGCAACAGCCCTCCCTCCCTTCAACTACAGGCACTTCAATTAAATTAGTGTGTCTTTTATAAATCATAATCTCAGTTTTGTATCCTCAGCAGGTGTCGAGCCAATCAAGCAGAAAAACAGAAAATGAACAATGTGCACCGGGTTCGGCACAAGCTACTGAATGATTGCGCTCATTAATCCGCGGCTCCCTCCCCCTGCCTGTCCCTCTCGTCCCTTCATCACTCCTCATCAACACCTCGTCCAGCAGCGCTCATCCATCTCCCCCCGCTGGAAAAACAACAACGGCTCAGACGCGGATCGGGGAGGGGGAGCGGATGACGGACGAGCGCCGCGATCCGGTGGAGGGCTGCCTGGATTAAAGACCACCGCGATTAATCACCAGCGCGTCCCTCCACCGCCGAAGAGGACTCCGCGCCCAGACTGCGCACACCCCACAAGCACTGGAACGCATGAGCTAGAAGTGACCCGCTTGCAGGAGCACACGGGGACGAAGATCAGACAGTAGGGCAGGAAGAGGAAGGGGAGGTTTAAACGCCTATCATGGAACTGACTGTACAGGCGCGTTTTTCTGTCGGATTGCTTATGCAGTGCACGACGTCCAAAAGCATCACCAAAGTCAACTCTGTAGTTGATCTACGAGCTGAGTGGGATTTGTGGACTAGTTTTTCAGGTTTGTAAAGTGCGAACTGAACAACGGGCACAGTAAGGTTACATGTGCTACGCAAATCTTTGACATAATTGAATATTCAAGGTCATAGCAAAACCGCAAGAGACTGCGCTCATCAAGCTGCTACGATGGGTTCTCATTTCACCACTGCCTCTATTTCAATCCTGCATCACTCCTCGTGAACATCATCCATCCAGCAGTCCATCGTAAGTTTGACCTCAGGAAAGGGTTCAGACACACCAGGCTGGAAGTGATACACACACTCCCCCTGCTGGTACAATTTAGCACTGTAACCTGCCATTTAATTAAAAAAAACAGCAACTTCAGCAAATCTTTCCTTTCTGAGTGCCTTTTAGGGACTGGCAATAAGACAGGTGAACACAGAAAACTAGCCTCAGAGATCTTTTAATTGAATTTACCTTGTTTTCAGTTTCCTTTCTTAGAATCGTACCTTGCTTCCCCCTTGCACTGCTTGATGGGAGTGTTTCGAGGGGTGCGCAGTGTCACTGTACCTGGCCTGGGAGCTGTCAAGGGGTGTGGTGACCAGGTGTCTCCGACTGTCCCGGTTGAACACGAGCGCCTTGCCGCTGGCCAGAACACCACAGGCAAAGCTGACCTCAGCCCCCCGCAGAGACTGGAAGCTGTGGTAGGAGGAGAGCCTCGCACTGGAAAACCCCTCGGACAGGAACGCCGGGAATGTCTGGGAAGCCAGCTCACATGCCGGCCCGGAGAATCCCGGGTCACACCTGGGAGAGAGGGGTGAGAGAGAGCAGAGGGAGAGAGGTAAGGAAAGAGAGAAGCATGTCGGGACAGACAGGAGGATGGAGGGTCAGATCATTTCCTCATCATCTGATGAATGGACTGCTTGGGTTTCTAACTAAATACATTTCTACTGATTGGACTTACTTGCAGCCGTTCCTCGTGCACTGTCCCCTGCCAGAGCAGAAGCGCAGGCAGGATGGTCCAATGTAGACTGCAAGACAGACAGAATGAGATTACAGACCATGAGAGAGACAGGGGGATTACAGACAGAGTGAGAGAGACAGGGGGATTACAGACAGAGCGAGAGAGACAGGGGGATTACAGACAGAGTGAGAGAGACAGGGGGATTACAGACAGAGTGAGAGAGACAGGGGGATTACAGACAGAGTGAGAGAGAGAGATTACAGACAGTGAGAGAGACAGGGGGATTACAGACAGAGTGAGAGAGAGAGATTACAGACAGTGAGAGAGACAGAGATTACAGGCAGAGAGAGAGACAGAGATCACAGGCAGAGAGAGAGAGAGATTACAGACAGTGAGAGAGACAGAGATTACAGGCAGAGAGAGAGGGAGGGAGGTTACAGAGCAAGAGAGAGATTACAAACAGAGTGAGAGAAACGGAGATTATAGGCAAAGTGAGAGAGAGGGAGATTACAGACAGTGAAGGAGATGGGGAGATTACAGACAGAGTGAGAGAGACAGGGGGATTAGAGAGGGACTGAGCGAGACAGGGAGATTACAGGCAAACAAATCATTTAACATCTGGTGAGCCTATGGACTTCTGCTAATGATCTGTGCAAGTACATCACCAGTTTTATAGTAAACAAGAAGTCAACACAAACACTGTATAATAAGAAGCTTTTTGTAAAATATTCCAATTAAACCCTATTCTTATATTACTCTGTTGACAACTTGCAGCAGTGGTAATGGTGGTTCTTGTATCATTTTGTTTCCAGCAAATGGAAATTTCAGCAGGTGTATAATGTCCCGGTCTAACCAAGCTAAGAATGAATCTTCTCGGTAACTGCGATGTCACTGTGAAAAACAATAGCAGGACCCAGAGCTCCCTGGAGACATGGCGGGTGTAATGAGCCCTCTGAACAACGCGGGACCGCGGGACTGCCGGCTCCCGCGCCCTTACCGCCCTCGGCCCCTCACCATTATCGACGGCCCACATGTTTCCTGGCCCTGTCCCCGTCTGCCTCCAGCGGAACCGCGTGCTCTCCGTCAGGGCGGCATTGGGCAGGGGGATTGTTATCCTGCTCCACCTGCAGGGGGCGATATACACACAGTGAGACTGGGCAAAGACGCGCACAGTCCCATTTCTAATCCAGCAAATCATGCGGCCGACTCTCTCCCGCCTACTGCCTGTCTCCGTCTGCGCTGCCGGTCTTCCTCCCCCATCAGTACCTCAACAGGAGCCTGTAGTTCTGTGGGGAAATGGGGAGACTCTCTCTGCCACCCCTCTCCTCCCTTGTCCCTGCACATTCCTCCACCTTCCCCTCCCCTCTCCCTGTACCCACTGTAGCTGTAGGAGGAGTAGACCGTGCTGTAAAAGGAAAGCACTCTGTATTACCTAAGGCCTGTAGTTCTGTGTGCCACCCCTCTCCTCCCTTGTCCCTGCACATTTCTCCCCCCTCCCTTCGTACCCGCTGTAGTTGTCGGAGGAGTAGACCGTGCTGTGAGGCAGGTGAGGCCCAGCGCACAGCTCCGGCAGGCACTCGGTGTGCAGGAGCGACCACGAGCGCCCGTGATTGGTGGAGAACTCCAGATTGACGCTGCAGGAGGTGGCCGGAGACCGAGGCAGGGGGAGAGGGCATAGGGACAGGGGACGGAGTGCGGAACAGAGTCACAAGGTCGTGAAAGAGAGGAGGAAGGAGAGATAAGAGAGAGTTTAGATTCGCATCACATAAAACGAGTGTTTTAGGAGACTTTTCAAATGTCACCAATTAATTAGAGAACGATCCCCTTCTGTCCCATCACTGATTTGGATAAATGTATGCCTGCTTTAAACAACATGCAGATGGGATTTTTTATTCTAGTGGAGGTACGACTGCAACTGCTCATAAACCTGTTCAAATTCCACGACAGGTGCATCACATCCCTATCTCTAGAGGGTGATATTTCTCTCACGGGGGGCTCCGTCTTCGTCTTAGGAAGCAAGCGATAAATGAAACGCATATGGGTTATGTGCCCCAGCTCTGTATTCGGACATGCTCTTCTGAACGAGGGAGACTGGCAAGCTGAGGTCTCCCTTCTGCCCTACTGCAGTGCACGGGACAAGCGCGTGTGCCCCACCGGCAGCGCAGAGTCACCTGTTGGCGGGCTGGTAAGAGCCGCAGCCCAGGTTGATGGAGAACTGGGCCACGTGAGTCTGTGCGCCGGGGAGCACAGGGAGCAGCTGCAGGAAGTCCAGGGCCCAGACATGGCGGCCGGAGCCGGCGTGAGAGTGCTGCTCCAGACAGAACTGAGTGGTGGGAGTCTGCAGATCTGGCGGAAGAGCCACTGACACCACAAAGGGGCTCTAGGACAGGGGGAGACACAAAGAGACATGAGGAAGAGCAGAACAGAAGTAGGACTTGGCCTTATTTGAACCCATTCACATGAGAACATGTGTGTGTGGTGTGTACAGTATAGTGTAAGACCAGGGGGACAGTAGTGTGCAGTGTGTGCAGTGCAGTATATATACCCTGTAAGACCAGGGGGACAGTAGTGTGCAGTGTGTACAGTGCAGTATATATACCCTGTAAGACCAGGGGGACAGTAGTGTGCAGTGTGTGCAGTGCAGTATATATACCCTGTAAGACCAGGGGGACAGTAGTGTGCAGTGTGTACAGTGCAGTATATATACCCTGTAAGACCAGGGGGACAGTAGTGTGCAGTGTGTACAGTGCAGTATATATACCCTGTAAGACCAGGGGGACAGTAGTGTGCAGTGTGTACAGTGCAGTATATATACCCTGTAAGACCAGGGGGACAGTAGTGTGCAGTGTGTACAGTGCAGTATATATACCCTGTAAGACCAGGGGGACAGTAGTGTGCAGTGTGTACAGTGCAGTATATATACCCTGTAAAACCAGGGGGACAGTAGTGTGCAGCTTGTACACTACTGAAATTCTTGCCCATTCTTCCTTGCAAAACAGCTCGAGCTCAGTGAGGTTGGATGGAGAGCGTTTGTGAACAGCAGTTTTCAGCTCTTTCCACAGATTCTCGATTGTGCAGTATATATACCCTGTAAGACCAGGGGGACAGTAGTGTGCAGTGTGTACAGTGCAGTATATATACCCTGTAAGACCAGGGGGACAGTAGTGTGCAGTGTGTACAGTGCAGTATATATACCCTGTAAGACCAGGGGGACAGTAGTGTCTAGTGTGTACAGTGCAGTATATATACCCTGTAAGACCAGGGGGACAGTAGTGTGCAGCTTGTACAGTGCAGTATATATACCCTGTAAGACCAGGGGGACAGTAGTGTGCAGTGTGTACAGTGCAGTATATATACCCTTTAAGACCAGGGGACAGTAGTGTGCAGTGTGTACAGTGCAGTATATATACCCTGTAAGACCAGGGGGACAGTAGTGTCTAGTGTGTACAGTGCAGTATATATACCCTGTAAGACCAGGGGGACAGTAGTGTGCAGCTTGTACAGTGCAGTATATATACCCTGTAAGACCAGGGGGACAGTAGTGTGCAGTGTGTACAGTGCAGTATATATACCCTTTAAGACCAGGGGACAGTAGTGTGCAGTGTGTACAGTGCAGTATATATACCCTGTAAGACCAGGGGGGCAGTAGTGTGCAGTGTGTACAGTGCAGTATATATACCCTTTAAGACCAGGGGACAGTAGTGTGCAGTGTGTACAGTGCAGTATATATACCCTGTAAGACCAGGGGGACAGTAGTGTGCAGTGTGTACAGTGCAGTATATATACCCTGTAAGACCAGGGGACAGTAGTGTGCAGTGTGTACAGTGCAGTATATATACCCTGTAAGACCAGGGGGACAGTAGTGTGCAGTGTGTGCAGTGCAGTATATATACCCTGTAAGACCAGGGGGACAGTAGTGTGCAGTGTGTGCAGTGCAGTATATATACCCTGTAAGACCAGGGTCAGTAGTGTGCAGTGTGTGCAGTGCAGTATATATACCCTGTAAGACCAGGGGGACAGTAGTGTGCAGTGTGTACAGTGCAGTATATATACCCTGTAAGACCAGGGGGACAGTAGTGTGCAGTGTGTGCAGTGCAGTATATATACCCTGTAAGACCAGGGGGACAGTAGTGTGCAGTGTGTACAGTGCAGTATATATACCCTGTAAGACCAGGGGGACAGTAGTGTGCAGTGTGTGCAGTGCAGTATATATACCCTGTAAGACCAGGGGGACAGTAGTGTGCAGTGTGTGCAGTGCAGTATATATACCCTGTAAGACCAGGGGGACAGTAGTGTGCAGTGTGTGCAGTGCAGTATATATACCCTGTAAGACCAGGGGGACAGTAGTGTCTAGTGTGTACAGTGCAGTATATATACCCTGTAAGACCAGGGGGACAGTAGTGTGCAGTGTGTGCAGTGCAGTATATATACCCTGTAAGACAAGGGGGACAGTAGTGTGCAGCTTGTACAGTGCAGTATATATACCCTGTAAGACCAGGGGGACAGTAGTGTGCAGTGTGTACAGTGCAGTATATATACCCTGTAAGACCAGGGGGACAGTAGTGTGCAGCTTGTACAGTGCAGTATATATACCCTGTAAGACCAGGGGGACAGTAGTGTGCAGCTTGTACAGTGCAGTATATATACCCTGTAAGACCAGGGGGACAGTAGTGTGCAGTGTGTACAGTGCAGTATATATACCCTGTAAGACCAGGGGGACAGTAGTGTCTAGTGTGTACAGTGCAGTATATATACCCTTTAAGACCAGGGGACAGTAGTGTGCAGTGTGTACAGTGCAGTATATATACCCTGTAAGACCAGGGGGGCAGTAGTGTGCAGTGTGTGCAGTGCAGTATATATACCCTGTAAGACCAGGGGGACAGTAGTGTGCAGTGTGTGCAGTGCAGTATATATACCCTGTAAGACCAGGGGACAGTAGTGTGCAGCTTGTACAGTGCAGTATATATACCCTGTAAGACCAGGGGGACAGTAGTGTGCAGTGTGTGCAGTGCAGTATATATACCCTGTAAGACCAGGGGGACAGTAGTGTGCAGCTTGTACAGTGCAGTATATATACCCTGTAAGACCAGGGGGACAGTAGTGTGCAGTGTGTGCAGTGCAGTATATATACCCTGTAAGACCAGGGGGCAGTAGTGTGCAGTGTGTGCAGTGCAGTATATATACCCTGTAAGACCAGGGGGACAGTAGTGTGCAGTGTGTACAGTGCAGTATATATACCCTGTAAGACCAGGGGGACAGTAGTGTGCAGTGTGTGCAGTGCAGTATATATACCCTGTAAGACCAGGGGGACAGTAGTGTGCAGTGTGTACAGTGCAGTATATATACCCTGTAAGACCAGGGGGACAGTAGTGTGCAGTGTGTACAGTGCAGTATATATACCCTGTAAGACCAGGGGGACAGTAGTGTGCAGCTTGTACAGTGCAGTATATATACCCTGTAAGACCAGGGGGACAGTAGTGTGCAGTGTGTGCAGTGCAGTATATATACCCTGTAAGACCAGGGGACAGTAGTGTGCAGTGTGTGCAGTGCAGTATATATACCCTGTAAGACCAGGGGGACAGTAGTGTGCAGTGTGTACAGTGCAGTATATATACCCTGTAAGACCAGGGGGACAGTAGTGTCTAGTGTGTACAGTGCAGTATATATACCCTGTAAGACCAGGGGGACAGTAGTGTGCAGTGTGTACAGTGCAGTATATATACCCTGTAAGACCAGGGGGACAGTAGTGTGCAGTGTGTGCAGTGCAGTATATATACCCTGTAAGACCAGGGGGACAGTAGTGTGCAGTGTGTGCAGTGCAGTATATATACCCTGTAAAACCAGGGGGACAGTAGTGTCTAGTGTGTGCAGTGCAGTATATATACCCTGTAAGACCAGGGGACAGTAGTGTGCAGTGTGTACAGTGCAGTATATATACCCTGTAAGACCAGGGGGACAGTAGTGTGCAGTGTGTACAGTGCAGTATATATACCCTGTAAGACCAGGGGGACAGTAGTGTGCAGTGTGTGCAGTGCAGTATATATACCCTGTAAGACCAGGGGACAGTAGTGTGCAGTGTGTACAGTGCAGTATATATACCCTGTACGACCAGGGGGACAGTAGTGTGCAGTGTGTGCAGTGCAGTATATATACCCTGTAAGACCAGGGGGACAGTAGTGTGCAGCTTGTACAGTGCAGTATATATACCCTGTAAGACCAGGGGGACAGTAGTGTGCAGCTTGTACAGTGCAGTATATATACCCTGTAAGACCAGGGGGACAGTAGTGTGCAGCTTGTACAGTGCAGTATACCTGATTAGAGGACTACGGCAGTGTGTGTAGTGTAGTGCACTGTGGATCAGTATACCCTGTAAGAGGAGTAGGGAAGTGTGTCCAGCAACACATGCTCTCTCCTTCCCTCAGCCCGGCCATACAGGATGACATCATTCTCATGGGACTCGCCAGGGTCACAAAGCCCCCCACCTGCCAACACACAACACACCAAGAATTATACACTATATAGCACCCTGGGCACCACACACACTATATTGCACTGATATAATGAGTATTTCCATACCTTACAATACCTTGAGAATGGGCATCATACACAATATAAAGGACTGAGATAATGGGTATTGTACAACCTTACAGTACCCTGAGACTGGGCTTCACACACTGTATCACTATACAGCACTGAGATAATGGGTAATGCACACACCTTATAGTACCCTGGGATGAAACCACCAGTTTACAGGGCTAGTTGAGTGAATCACTGCATTTTACTTATTCGATTGACCTGTAATTTACACAGTAGGCCTTGCCATTAAAGATCCCTAGAACAATTCAGGATTAACTGGAATGGAGGGGGAGACCCATGGCCGGATGCCCTGAAGTCGTGGAAACAGAGGCCGGACCTTGGTCTTGATGGAAGAAACAAGCAGGCGTGGCCGGAGAGCCTGCGGGGACAGAGACGCAGGGACACACAGGCAGGCTGAGACACTGACCCATGGTGTAGTGGAAGCGCAGGTTGCCGTAAGCAGTGGTGTCCAGGTAGGGAGTGCACACCTTTCTCTCTCCGTCCCGCAGGAACACCAGCGCGGAGCCCGACTCCACATCCCCACACTGCGTCCCCAGCACAGCGCCCCGGATATCCCAGCTGCACAGACAGGGGCAGACACGCAGAGAGACAACAGGGACACACTCAAATCATTGGCTATGTCCTGCGTGCTTTCTGTACACAGACGCCACTCACCCGTCAGAGCATACGCTGTGCCTGCAGCAGCACACTACAGCTATCCCAGCTACTGTATACAGAGCAGACGTTCCTTTTGTCTACATTGCAAGGATGATAAAAGCCTCAGATTCTGTACTTCTGTTTTAAATCATGGTGTGGGTTATACGTGAATGTTTTTCATATGAACTACATTCAATCCACCATGGTAGCAGTCTGTAAAAGAGCAGGGGAAAATACTACTGCATGTGTTTACGCACCACAGGCCAAGCTTCTCATTAACATTCACAAGAATTGTACAGTGTTCCTTGTACCGAGTCCTCCTCACCCCCCAGATGACTATCTGTATCGTTCAGATAAAGACCCAAAGCATCTTTTATCAACATTCTGTCAGGACAGACACAGCACACCCCGAGAGAATCCTGACAGACACAAACCCGCACAGAAGGTATAATGAAGGTCTTGCTCATTAATGCTCAAAGATCTCTGAAGATACAGCGAACAGCTGCCATGGTCTCTTCATTACACAAACCAATACATCAGGTCTTTCATCATCAACCTAACAGCAGCAGACGGGGTCTCAACACAGCACCTACGATTCCTTTCACATGTCAGTCTGAACTCTCTGGCTTCACCCTTCATTTACTGAGCTACAGTGCCAAAGACTTTATAATGTGCTGAATCTTATAATAACACTGACAGGAGCACTGCATGGCTTAGCTGTGACATACACACAGCAGAAGTGCTGACACACCAAACTGAACCACAAGCATCTAAACCACAGACAGCGATACAGACTATCTTTTTTAAGTTATGAGAAGGATTTGGTGCACACTAATGATTCTTATACCAATGACAGGCTTTCTATTAATTTTGTTTGTAAGTATGAACTTCCCCCGGATTCTTTACATAGAACATGAAACATGTTACAAACACCTGGAGGTCATTTGGCCAATCCAGCTCATTAGGTAGTTATTACATAACTGATCCAAAGATCTCATTCAGCTGTTGGTTGAAAAAAGCCAAGGAATCGGCTTCAACAACATTGCTGGGTAGATTGTTCCACACTGCCGCAGCTCTTTGGGTAAAGATTAACCAGAAAAAATGACCATACATGTACTACAGTACATTGTCAAGATATTTTTTACTGCTGGGTGGTCTAGTGGAAGGGAACTCCAACTCACAATCTCAATAAGTATACTCTCTTATTAAGAGAGACAAAACTCTGGTGCTTCTATTTAACCAGTTTTTTCATCCGAGGACTTTGGCACTGAATTATCTCTCTACCAGCTTCTAAATTACAACCAGCTAGTGTAGAAAGCCCGCAGCCACAAACACAGCACGATTTCAGTAATACAGAGTGACGGAGACTTCAGTCGGTCTGAGCTGGGTTAGTCATCAGAACCCACCCCTTTGCACTCTCACGAAGAATTCTGATCATCCAAGTCAGCAGCCATATCACCCTGCAGCTCACAACTGGCAGCCCACTGGAGCTCAGCAGGTGAGAGTCTGGTCAGCACCTGGATGGGAGACTCCTGGGAAAGCTAAGGCTGCTGCTGGAAGTGGTGTTAGTGGGGCCAGTAGGGGGTGCGCACCCTGCTGTCTGGATGGGTCTTAATGCCTTAATATGGTGATGGGTGACGGATGACGGGGACACTATACTGTAAAAAGGCGCCGTCCTTCTGAGATGTTAAACTGAGGTCCTGGCTCTCCCATAGTTGTTAAAAATCCCTTTCCTCTAGCTAACACAGATGCCAATTATTTATCTTAATACCAAGACTCAATCACTTTTCTGATTATGCTTAAAACAACACATTGACCCAGCAAAGCACCCCAAAAATATTCACCAAACCAGCTTAACATGGGACCTACAGTACCGAGACTTTTTCAAAGTGTGATTTCTTAGGTAATACAGATTTTTTTTCCTTTAACAAAAACTTACAAAAAATAAATTTTGAATGTAGGGCCGAGGGGCAGAGCAAGAAGGCCAACAGACGAGACGGTCCACCGAAATGCAATAAAAAGAGACACCCAGAGTTTCTCATTATCGCATCCTGGTCAGTGAGCACTGCAGAAAGCCTGCAGCAAGATACTGTACAGTACACTATCTGGTGAACTGCCATTCAGCACCATGGACAACGGCACACACTCTTCCAGTCCACACACTGTAAGAGATGGATGATGACAATAATAAAAATAATAATAATTCCTTATATTTATATAGTATTTTATAGCATGGTCCACTCAAAGCACTTGACAGCGCTTTTCATCCTGTTACACATGAAATGTTTAACCCTTAAAAACAATGCTACTGTATATTCCATGGGGGCTCCCCTCCAGCACCAATGTGCAGCCACACCTGGGAGATGCGATGGATTCCATAGTGCACCAGTACCCTCCCCACACGCCAGCTCTCAGTGGGGAGGAGAGCAGAGTGACGAAGCCAGTTCAGAGATGGGGGTTATTAGGAGGCCACAACTAGTAAAGGCCAGGGGGAAATTTGGCCAGGACACCATGGTTAACCCTCCTACGTTTGCTGAAAAACACCCTAGGATGTTTAATGAACATGGAGAGTCAGGACCTCCGTTTTTTATCTTATCTGAAGGACAATATATTTTTTACAGTATAGTGTCTCCATCACAATACTGGGGCAGTAGGACCCACTCAGACCGCAGGGTGAGCGCCCCCTACAGGTCCCACTAACACCTCTTCCAGCAGCAACCTCAGCTTTCCCAGGAGTCTCCCATCCAGGCTCTGCCCATTCTCACACCTGCGGAGCTGCAGGGGGCTGCCAGACGTGAGCTGCAGGGTGCTATAGCTGCTGGCTAAACATAGGTTTCATTGTTACATTGTTTACACAGTACAAAAAACATGCTGCTCCTGTGAGACGCAAACTGAAACAACACACAAGGAGGAGCTTTTCCAACAGCGATCGATATGAAAACATGGAGCCAAAGGTCTAGGACTGCTTGGCATGCCTAAAAACCAAACCGCACTGACGTATTGTAACACACGTCTGATCGCCTCCTCGGCCCACACCAGGACTCACCCCGTGGGCAGGCTCTCAAACTCCTCCTCCCAGTAGCTCTGTCCCTCCTGGCGGTGCAGGTCGATGTCCCGGGTCGAGGCGAAGCTGATCCCGGTGCCTTCTGCTCCATGGAAGTACAGAGCATTGCCCTCCGACTGGCAGGCATGCTGCGGTGGGCAAGGGGAGAGGGTCAGTGGTCTCGCCCACGAGCCAGCAATACAAATATACTGCCATTATTTCTCATTTCTTTCCATGAAGACCGGGAAGCAATCGTGACACATGCAGCACCTTTTCACAACAACGGAGGTACAATACAGCATAGCTACCTTACAGTGGCTAGAGCTCACATACAGGAGAGGAGTCACTTCCTGCACCTCTGCGGAGCAGCCTGGCCCGGGCAGCCCAGGTGGAGAAATGAGGAACTGTCTCCCCAGTCCAATTTAGGGGGAAATTGTCTACTCTAAATGGTGCCGTGGGATCCTTAAAAAGCATGCGATCAGGATCAGGAGTTAAGCGTCTCATGTGAAGGACGGCACAGCGCTCTGTCACGATACCAGGCACTGGTTCAGTAAGAAGAGAGCCCTCATGCTGCCTGAGAGGTCCATCATCCCGCTTATCAACCTGAGACGCGACCAGAGCAGGTTACAAGAAGGTATCACTGTGTCTAAGGGTCTAAAACATCTCCTCATTCCACTTGATCCAGGACATAACCAGTCCTTGACATAACCAGGTACCTTGACAGTGGCTCCAGGGAAGAAGAGCCAGTTAGCAGTGTCGGGGGGGTCCAGGCTGTCCTCCAGCAGGGGGGGCCGGTGAGCTGTGTTGACCAGCAGCACATTGTCGATGCTCCAGCATGACTCGTAGCCCTCCGGCCCCGAGACGGGCTCCTGGGCCCAGCGCACCCGCACCCCCTCCCCCCGGGACCGGGGCGGGAGGGCCAGGATGTGGACCACTGTGCTGCTGTTTGAGGGAGCCCTAGGAGAGACGGGAGGTGAGAGAGAGCAGGCAGGTCAGGCCAGCCTGAGGGACAGAGGCAGTGAGAGGGGGAGAGGGAGTGGGGACGAGCCAGGCAAGAGCAGGTGACTGTGCCCGTGTGTGAGAGAGAGAAAGAGACCGAGAGAGGGACCGCGTGATGAACGTGGGAGACGAAGAAGTGAGGAAACAGAAGGGGAAAGAGAAGGAATGAAAGGCGGCTCACAGATGGGGAGATGGAGGGAGGGGGCCGTGTGGTGGCCGGAGAGAGGGAGAGAAGAGGATGGGGACAATGGCCGACAGAGAGAGGAAGAGAGGGGGTGCAGACCTGATCCTCTCCAGGGGTATCCAGTCATCAGAGCTGTTGAGGCTGTAAGACACTACGATGCTGGGGTCGGAGTAACTGAAGCGACAGGAGCCGGAGCCTGAGAGAGACGGACAGACGAGGACAGGGCAGAGGGCAAAGAGGAAGGAGGGATGGAGCAGGGCAGAGAGAGGGTAGGGGGGCAGAAAGAAGGAGAGAGAAGGTTGACAAATAGCCACACTCTTGCAAGTTACTTTCTTTACTGCACAGTAGGTGTAGGTCAATTTATTTTCTTCATCACATCTCTAAAGTCCCACTCACAACTGTGGTACACTGAATTGTCCACTGAAATGAGCAATCAGGAATTATATCCTTTCCCGTGGTGTGTCTGCATCCCTTCAGACAGAGGTGTGGGGTTAGAGCTACAGAAGTGTACAGTCCTAGGGGCACAACATTTTCTGATTTTTCCCTAAAGGAGTGCCTATTACTTAATTGATCTGAATATTCCTTTAATGAATATGCTTCCCTATTTTCACCTCATTCACACTTACTGTATGATCCATAAAATCATATAAATCACTTTCGCAAAAAGTGAAAAGAAATTAAACACATCATATCAAGCAGGTTATTGGACCGGTTACTCACCCAAAGCAAACTGCAGGACTGTGGCTGTGCTGGTGTTCAGGGGGACAGAAGTCTAAAATGAGAATTAACACACTGAGGGTTTTGATCCAGTAAGTTACAAGACTTACACATACAGTACTTCTCAGCTGTTCACACTCAGATCACAATCTGTGTAAGTAATCCATTCGTAGACATTCCATTCTAGGACTGATTCTATCAATGAATCTATAACAAGCCCAGTCTGTCTCCCTAGTCCGTATATCTGTCCATGTATTTCACAAAGATCAGTTTTCAGGTTTATGGGGTGTCTTTAGAGCTTGCAGTTGTTATGAAGTGTGGTACTGAATATTAACTATCTCCTGCCAAAGCCACAGACAGCTGCTAGGCCCTTCTTGCAGATAACACCTGTACATTAAAAATATGGACTCCCCTCCATAGATGATTAGACCCTCCTTAGTGTAGAAAGGCCAAGAGCTAATTTATATTCATTCCCAGATTCCAGGGGTGACCAACCTTGGTCCTGTAGAGCTACAGTCCAGATCATGGTTTAAGTCAACAAAACTCCTCAATTTCTATTCCGAGCAGTTTGATTTTGACAACTGAAACATGTTTGCAATTATGTCGTTCAGAAAGCATTTGAAATTAAAATCTGAACATACTGTTGCTCCCAGGGACCACAAGTGACCATCCCTGACTTAACTGAGACAATAAAATGACTAAACTGATCAAAATGCACTTGTGGTCTAAGTTTTCACAAACCGATGATCTAAGACACCTTAAATCCATCTCTAGCCATCTACAGTATGCACATTTACAGTATGAATGTTTATTTACTCTAAATGACTGAATATAAATGGCAGCTGGTTATGAACATGGTGAGAAAAAGAAGGCAGCGATAGTTACTAGCTCTCTCTGCCCGAAGGGCTCGCAGAACGTCAGTGCTCTGCCGTGCATAAGGACTCCACACTGCTCCCCCACCTCGCAGCTCTTACACTCAGACCTGCAGTACAGAACAGTGAGCACTGAATCACAGCCTTGAGATGGAGAGAGAGGACAGATTAATACATGCCAGCACAGAGAAAGTCTGATTAGCAATGGATGGCAAGACACTCAGGCCGTGAATGCTGTCCGGTGGTCAGTGGGGCCCCCTCTCACAGGACTAATCTCTGTCTCCCAGGTTGCGAGTGCTGTCCGCTGGTCAGTGGGACCCCCTCTCTCAGGACTAATCTCTGTCTCCCAGGTTGCGAGTGCTGTCCGCTGGTCAGTGGGACCCCCTCTCTCAGGACTGATCTCTGTCTCCCAGGTTGCGAGTGCTGTCCGCTGGTCAGTGGGACATCCCCCTCCCTCTCCAGCAGGGCCTCTACACTTACCAGATGCTAAGATCCAGCTCCCCCTGCTGGTTGGAGTCAAAATCGTCACGGAGGATGACGTGATTTCCATGGATTTCAGCTTTACAGAAGAGAGAACATACACATGGTTACAATCAAGAGGAGGCCATTCAGCTCATTTAACCCATTTGGTAGTTAGTAACTCACTGATCCAAGGGACTCATCCAACGGTTTCCTGAAAGAAGGAAGAGTAGCTTGTTCCATACTCCTACAACGCTAAGAAGTGCTTCCTCCCTAAATTCACCAAAACCTCTGGATTTCAGCTGTATCCTGCTCTGGTCTCTCTGGTGAGAGTGCTGTTCCTAGCGAGGTCTGAGAAATCATTTGGTTCATGGTGACACACACAGGTCACATGAGCTCAGAATACATGTTTCTATCACATTCGCACCAAAACAATAAATATGTTTGACTTGAAATTCACGATTAAGTTTCAAATAAACACGCACAGTATATTTGTGTGATTTTGATTTGACTAAACTGAAGTACTTCAAGATTTCAGCTGCGATGGTCTGCCTGGGTCGGTTGCTCACAGTGCAGTTTAATACTTTGCATCCTACTGTTAACTGTGTCACACATCTTTCTAGACCTCCAATCCCAGTGGAAGGACGTTCTGCAACCTCCTGTCTTATCAGAGCATGCAGGATGGAGTGACCTTTCCTAGCTGACAAAGCACTAGTGACAAGGATAAGCTGTGTTTAATAATGCTGCCCTTGAAGGCAATCATCTCAAATTAATTGGGTCTAAGAAATGGTAAGTATTGATTTCACATCTGTCATGAAATGCAGCCAACGTTTTAGAATCCAAGATCCTCAGCATGTATTACAGTCTATCAGTCTCTGGGTATTTAGATTTTATGCTAAATCAATTATGCCTTTGCCTCACCATTGCAAGAACTCTTATATTTAGTATTCGCAGATAATACACATTGAACGACGAGAGGTTTGGAGTAACAGTGCTTACCTAGACTAGGCCTCAGAGGAGACTCTGTGGGAGCTGGAAGAAAAACACAAGGCAGATTAAATCAAAGATAGTGGAACTACTCCAAAGACTGGTTAGGGCGCTAATCTGGGTAGCGGACAGTAGGTGACACTCTTGCTAATCTGGGTAGCGGACAGTAGGTGACACTCTTCTGACTGGTCGGACTAGTTTGGCAACAGGACAGATGTTCGGTGGAGGTCCTGCTTGCCTCAACTGTGAATCTTAAAGAACCCAGGGGTACCTTTCACAGAAAACCCTGCCCACATTTCTCAGTGCCAAATTTGGTCAAAACAGGTAATAAATTCTGGTGTGTTGAACATCATTCCCCAATTCAACTTAATTGGGTTAAACTCTGTTTTTTATGTATCTACCACCAGCCATGTGTGACCTGAAAAATATCTCAGTAGGACTTCCTGAGATTCCTTAGGATCTGTGACAGTGTTCTTTTAGATTGACTGACAGGGCCAAAGCAATAGAAAGCAGCAGCATGATGCAGTAACACAGGAGCAGTGAGATGCAGTAACACAGGAGCAGTGAGATAGAGGAACACAGGAGCAGTGTGATGGAGGACCACAGGAGCAGTGAGATGGAGGACCACAGGAGCAGTGTGATGGAGGACCACAGGAGCAGTGAGATGCAGTAACACAGGAGCAGTGAGATGCAGTAACACAGGAGCAGTGAGATAGAGGAACACAGGAGCAGTGTGATGGAGGACCACAGGAGCAGTGAGATGGAGGACCACAGGAGCAGTGTGATGGAGGACCACAGGAGCAGTGTGATGGAGGACCACAGGAGCAGTGTGATGGAGGAATACAGGAGCAGTGAGATGGAGGACCACAGGAGCAGTGTGATGGAGGACCACAGGAGCAGTGTGATGGAGGACCACAGGAGCAGTGTGATGCAGTAACACAGGAGCAGTGAGATGCAGTAACACAGGAGCAGTGTGATGGAGGACCACAGGAGCAGTGAGATGGAGGACCACAGGAGCAGTGTGATGGAGGACCACAGGAGCAGTGAGATGGAGGACCACAGGAGCAGTGTGATGGAGGACCACAGGAGCAGTGTGATGGAGGACCACAGGAGCAGTGTGATGGAGGAACACAGGAGCAGTGAGATAGAGGAACACAGGAGCAATGTGATTGAGTACCACAGGACACCCAAACCGGTATGGTTTTGAAACATCCTCCCCACCCTCTCCTTTATTCTGAGCCACAGTATTAAGAACCAAACACCCTGGATTGAGAAAATGGTTACATTTAATCAATTGCTTGCAGACTCTTGGGTGGATTCAGTAGCACGTACTCTGAGCGCACCTGAAAATATAGCCACTGCCTCCTGTGAGCTTTAATCAGCACTAAATCACTAATTCACACTTGCAGAATGTGTCGGCTTGGCTTGTCCAAGATAACTTATGAAGGAAACTTTCCTCGATGATTCACACGGCCTCCCTCCCTCCGTTACTAATAGCGCATAATGGCCGTTTCATGTTCTTTTGATGCTGGAGGTATTGGCAGTAATTCTTCGTTTATAATGGGACTCTGCTCTGCTCTTGATTAAGGGATAGCTGGCAATTAACAGTCATCCCCACTGCTGGCTGAGCTCGCTTGTTAAATGCTGCTCCTTAATCTCTGTCTGCGCTCCCCGTTACTGCGCCCAGGCCCGCTTAAGTCTTTAGTGCTGACTTCTTTATTCTGCCATTAATCTGCCCTGCCACTCTCTGGGGAGCCAGAGCCCTGAGATAACACACTCCTTCGGCACACATAGCAGGGGCACGTGAGCAATACGGAAGCCTTGCCGGTAGGGCAGATGGCTGTGGGTTCAAATCCTAAGTCCTTCAGCACGGGGCTTCCTTCAGATCGCTCCAAGAAAACACCTGGCAGTATACACATAAGTCACCTTTAAACTAGGAGTGATCGTGACACCCTAGCCTGAAACATACCAGGCTGTGCCAAATGTAAATGGAAACATTGAGGCAGTAGAAGATGATGTTCCTGATGTTCACTCATCTTTTGAGCGGAACCATGGAAGTCACAGAACTCTGAAATCAATGTTAATACTTAAGGCGTTTCTGTTCTGACAAGACATTTGGTGCCGTGACAGAACGAGAGAGAGGCCAGCCCTCTCCTCGCACGGGTAGCCTCACCGAGCCAGCACTGGCACACAGCCTGACAACTGCTGGGGCACTGGATTGGTTCATCCGACTGACTGACTGTCAGTTGAACGTCGGAGCTAAAATGACAATTATTTATAGCAGATTGGAACTGCAGTGAAGGTGTTGAAAGCTGTCTGTGTAAGAAAACTGCAGCTCTCAAGAGTCCAGGGGCATCTGAATTTACAGTATGTCCACTGGTGACAAACAGCTGTTCACCACCTCCGCCTCAACTGCTGGCCAGTCCCAGCTCACACCCCTGTCAGATAGTGCCCACGATGTCATCTCACCCCCTCTTCTTGAAAAGGAACAGACTGCCTCCCCAAAGTACAAAACTCCTTTCCCCTGCTTCTTTTCAGTTGACTGTCTCTGCTCCAGAGGATTAACATCTGATTTAAAGATCCTGTAAATCCCTTACGAAAAGATGAATTTGTATTAAATCTGGATGAGTTTCCGCTCCTGATTAGCATGAACAGTGCAGTGCCTGAAAACTGTTCTTTGAACGTTATAAAAGAACATCGACACATAGTTAAACCCCTTTTTTGAAATTAATCTTTAAAGGGCAAAATGTCAGATAAGGCTGGGAATTCAGAAGGCCTTCATTCAGGCTCTGTCTGAATCCCGCAGGTTAGAATGTGAAAGCCCACTGTGATGACCTCGTGTTGTACCCCCATTTACTGTACCTACCTGGGATTTAACCTCAAATCTTGGACAAGCACTCAACATGAGAAAAGTAGAACCCAGCCGTCTAGTTATTATTTGTGTGGTGTCTTCCCTGAATTATTCTTGCTGCAATTCTGCTGAAGAGTGATCTACTGCACAATATAGGACAGCAACTACTGCCACAATTACACAAGAGTACAATGTATTTGAAGTCAGATTACAAAGGGATCAATTACAAACTGACCTAAATCACTATTTAATTTGCCATTGTTTCTGGCTAAAGAGTTGCCTCACGAAAACAGAAAAGTCAGTCTTAGTGCTGATTTTTATTTAAACTGGAAAACACGAGGTCATCAAAACAAATTCCAAGTGGTTTAATACACCAGCTAAGAAAAAAACACTGTGCGACTATTACAAAAGATGTTAGAGTTCAGTGCAGAAGCTCTGCTGTTGCAATGCAAATTTGTAGACACCAGGAACCAAAATCTAATGTAATCACAGTGTTATAGTAAGGTTCACTTGTCAGCTTTGGAATTGTGTAATATTCTGATGCCTTAAGGAATATGCTGCCACACTGACCACACTCAGACATACTGACACACACACTCACTGCCACACTGACCACACTCAGACATACTGACACACACACTCACTGCTACACTGACCACACTCAGACACACTGACACACTGACTACACTCAGACATACTGACACACTGACCACTCAGACATACTGACACACTGACCACACTCAGACATACTGACACACTGACCACACTCAGACATACTGACACACACACTCACTGCCACACTGACCACACTCAGACATACTGACCACACTCAGACATAGTGACACACTGACCACACTCAGACATACTGCCACACACTCACTGTCACACTGACCACACTCAGACATACTGACACACTGACCACACTCAGACATACTGACACACACACTCACTGCTACACTGACCACACTCAGACATACTGACCACACTCAGACATAATGACACACTGACCACACTCAGACATACTGACACACACACTCACTGCTACACTGACCACACTCAGACATACTGACACACTGACCACACTCAGACATACTGCCACACTGACCACACTCAGACATACTGACCACACTCAGACATACTGACCACACTCAGACATACTGACCACACTGACCACACTCAGACATACTGCCACACTGACCACACTCAGACATACTGCCACACACACTCAGTCAATTCAGAGCTGTCAGCTGCAGCCCAGAGCTGAGATATAGAGGGACTGTAGGGAATTATAGGAGCTTGCACTGTAATTGTGAGCCATAATTAAAGTGTTTAAGACTCTGAGGGCTTAATGAACTCCAATGAGAACAAGAAGAGAATGGTAGGAGGAGAGGAACCCTGCAGCAGAGACTGGGATGTTATAGGGAAGCAGTCATTGAGGTGTTTAAGAATCGGATATGGATTAATGAGCTAGTATGAGAGGGTGTGACAGTACTGTATGCCTGAGTGTGGTCAGTAAGGGTGTGACAGTATTTCCGAGTGTGGTCAGTGAGTGTGTGAAAGTATATCTGAGTGTGTTCAGTGTGACAGTACGTGGTCAGTGAGTGTGATCAGTGTGGTCAGTGAGTATGTGACAGTATTTGTGAGTTTGGTCAGTGTGACAGTGAGTGTATGTGGCAGTATTTCTGAGTGTTGTCAGTGTGGCAGTATGTCTGAGTGTGTTCAGTGTGACAGAACGTGGTCAGTGAGTGTGATCAGTGTGGTCAGTGAGTATGTGACAGTATTTGTGAGTTTGGTCAGTGTGACAGTGAGTGTGTGTGGCAGTATGTCTGAGTGTGGTCAGTGTGTCAGTATGTCTGAGTGTGGTCAGTGTGTCAGTGTGTCTGAGTGTGGTCAGTGTAGCAGTGAGTGTGTGTGTCAGTATGTCTGAGTGTGGTCAGTGTAGCAGTGAGTGTGTGTGTCAGTATGTCTGAGTGGTCAGTGTGTCAGTATGTCTGAGTGTGGTCAGTGTGTCAGTGTGTCTGAGTGTGGTCAGTGTAGCAGTGAGTGTGTGTGTCAGTGTGTCTGAGTGTGGTCAGTGTAGCAGTGAGTGTGTGTGTCAGTATGTCTGAGTGTGGTCAGTGTGACAGTATGTCTGAGTGTGGTCAGTGTGACAGTATGTCTGAGTGTGGTCAGTGTGTCAGTATGTCTGAGTGTGGTCAGTGTGACAGAACGTGGTCAGTGAGTGTGATTAGTGTGGTCAGTGAGTATGTACAGTATGTCTAAGTGTGGTCAGTGTGACAGTATGTGGTCATTGTGACACAATATGGTTAGTGTGACAGTATGTCTGAGTGTGGTCAGTGTGACAGTATTTCTGAGTGAGGTCTGTGTGTCAGCAAGTGTGTGTGGCAGTATGTCTGAGTGTGGTCAGTGTGGCAGCGGTTGTGTGTGGCAGTATGTCTGAGTATGATCAGTGTGGCAGTGGTAGTGTGTGGCAGTATGTCTGAGTGAGGTCAGTGTGTCAGTATGTCTGAGTATGATCAGTGTGGCAGTGGTAGTGTGTGGCAGTGTACCTCTAAAATGTCCTTCTTTCTCCCTCTCCTCCTTGCTCTTTCAATGTCCTCCTTCCTCCAGCTCTTCCCTTCTCCCTCTCCTTCCAGTGTCATCCTTGCCCTCAATCCCCCTATCACTGTGTTGCTCTCTCTCAGTGTCTCAGGCTCTGATGCTCGGAGTAAATACTGTAGGCTGATTAACTCATTTACAGTTTCTGGACACCTCTGCCAATCACTCTCAGATTTCCACACTCTGTCCTCGTTCAGTTCTGAGCTGCAAACACAGCTGCTCTCTTTAGCTTTCCCCTTAATCTGCTTATTTGTTTCCATACACTGTAACTCATCAGTCCTGAGAACGCTCCTTACTGAAGACACTCACAGTTCTTATGTATTCTATCCTTGTTTAGAAAACTGCTTAGAGATGCTTAGCTTCATCTAAAGGTATTAACTTCTTTTATTTTCTACAAAATATGAATCCTCTTTACGGATTATTAGCATCATGTAGTTTATGGCATTGAAACAATTACTCTGCTACTGTTTGTATAGCCTTCTTGCTGTAAAACAACAATTCTATTGTAATGCTGCAATAGGCCCCTATATTAACAGCATTTTTAAAATGGCAGTTTTTAGAATGACTGTTTTACAGAAGCATATTACAATCCGGTATTGAAATGTGATTGCTCTACCGTACTTTGTCAATGGTCCAGTTTTAACAAAGTCTCTTTTGCAATACTTTACCTCCTACAGAAGCACAGCTCATTGCTTTGCGGGACCTTTCAGAATGAAACATTTGCAACATAGATAAACAGATGTCTTATCACGTCATTTTTCAATCAAATGATAGACTGATGACGTGGGAACGAACGTGTTCTGGTTTAAGTATTGCTGGACTAGGTGCACAGATGCAGAGTTACAAGGCAGTTTAGTGAAGGTTTGAAAAGGAGTGTTAATTTGTTACGAAAAAGGCAGTTTTCCTGAGAACTCCAAAGAAGACACATGCTTGATGTCTCCCTCTGTGGTGCTTTGAATCTAATCGGTTTTGCAGGAAGCTTTATAGTCTGAGTACAGCTCTGGTCACCCTCTGTTACTAACATGAATGTCTGTTTAAAACGGACTATTGCATACAGTATGCATTAGAACTATAGAAAATACTTCCACATATTTCAGCTGTTTTGGAAATGTCACATACTGTACAACAGGTTTCTGTTTTATGGTGCACTCAGGCTAGGTGAAGAATAAACACAGGTCGGGTAAAGAGCCACAAAGTAATGTGGAGGACAGTACAGGACCTCCCACTTTCTGTGTCTTTTGGCTTATCTTATAACCGAGGTCTCAATTGCTTACCCGGATTCTTAACTGAACAAATGATGCGCTGTCTTAATATTGCAAATCTTTATATAGACTCCTAACTGTCTCTAGTTCTTTCAGATCTCCAGTTCATCAAGCAGGGTGATCACTATTAACGTGCGACTTTTGATAGATCTGAAAACAATGACAAAAGTCCAACTAGTCAACTGATTAGAAGGACTGACGTCAACTGGCATGATGAACAGGAAGCAGTGGTCCCCCCTGCAGCGGGACTGAGGTCCTGCCTGCAGTACCGCTGCTGCAGTTTAAAGCCAGAGTGAAGCCAGCATGTTCTCAGTGCAGACACAGGTAGTGGGTAGGTAGTCACCGCTCCTTCCTTCAGAGAACTGCAGTGTTGCTCCTGAGGCCAAACCACCTGGGACTGTCATCAGGACCCAGCCAGACTGCCACAGAATGAGACGTGGGAGGTATGTGGGGATGGAGCGGGGTACTGTACTGTATATATCTGATGGGTCAATCTATTTTATTCAAACATTCAAGAAAAACTATCTTTGCTTTTTTTCCGTTCCCTAAAAGCCTTGGAATTTTGATCCGTGTGAAAGGCAGACCGGGGCAAAGAGTCAGGGATAGGGAAGGACAAGACAGAGGAGAGAAAGGGGGAGAGTCGTGGTACTCAGGAGGTCTGTGCTCTCTATCTCTCATGCCCCCGGCACACTCCTGCCTCATTTGTAATTTAAATTTCCTGACTGCGCTCCGACAAAAAAGGGGACAAATTATTCTCCAGCTGGGAATTAGGCCCTAACGAAGACAGCTTCCCTCTCTCTTCTCTCTTTCTCTGCAGACGTTCCTCACTATGTTTGATCTTTCTCTGACACTACCCTGCGATTTACGACCTTCAAGTATTCTCATTAATCAATCCCCCCTCCACACACCTCAAGTCCGGGCTGCTGGGAACGATTTATAACAGCACTTCACTTTCCTCTTCTTCTGTCTGACTTCCATCTCCATAGTCTCCGTCTCTTGCTTTCCCTGCCTTTCATTCTTTCTCTCTTTCACTCCTCTCTGCTTACCTTCATCACTCTCTCTCCTTTCATCCTCTCATCTCTCTCCTCTACTATTCTTCTCTCTATCCTAAGTGAGTTACTTAACCTCTTCAGTCTTTTTCCTCTCATTTGCGTGTATTTTCTTGTCCTGTCTCCTCCGAGTGTGCAGTGAGTGGTTGTTTGCACCAGTCCTCACAAAAGGCTGGAGGATCTCTCCTCAGTCTGCTCTTGAAGTAAGTGGGTGGTTGTGTGTACTAATCCTGAGAACATACTGGTGGATCTGCTCAGTCTGTTCTTGAGCGCAGTGAATGGCTGTACAGACACCTCATGAGAACAAGCTGCAAGATCTCTGCTCAATCTGTTCTTCAGGTCAGTCAATGGTTGTGAAGAACAAGCTGCAAGATCCCTGCTCAGTCTGTTCTTCAGGTCAGTGAATGGCTGTGAAGAACAAGCTGCAAGATCCCTGCTCAGTCTGTTCTTCAGGTCAGTGAATGGCTGTGAAGAACAAGCTGCAAGATCCCTGCTCTGTCTGTTCTTCAGGTCAGTGAATGGTTGTACAGACCCCTCATGAGAACAAGCCACAAGATCTCTGCTCAGTCACTTCTTGAGCCCAGTGAATGGTTGTGCAGAACAATCCTGAGAGTCAGCAGCAGGACCTCTGCTTAGTGTACTCCTGGGTCTTTCTGTCCCCGTTCCCCTCGTCTCTCTCAGTGCCTGCTCTGCAGGACAGATAATTCAGTGCATTGGAGCCCTCTCTCTATCACTTAAGCCAGTACACCACAGCATGGAAGAGTTCCCTGCTCTCTCCTCTCTATTCCTTATTTCCCTCTTTTTCCCACTGTTTTTCTTCAGTTTCCCCTCTCACTCCTCTCATCCCCCCCCTGTCTGTCCCACATTATCTCTCCGAGTGTGCTGTACGACAACATCCAGCAGCCCAGACCTGCCATGCTGTTCAAGCCCTTTACATTTGCGAATTACAGCGAGACACACTTACCTCCCTGTTCACACAGCTGCTGGGCCAGGGCGTCCTTGAAGATGATCTGTCCTCGGTGAGTGGCTGTGGCCCTGAGAAAGAGGAATCGAGAGGTTAGGGTCACCACTCAACACACTGGACGAGAGCACTGTCCAGGGCAGGCACAACCTGGGGCAATTCTGACACAACAAGTGGTGGCGTTTTCAACATATAGCGAAAAGGCAATGAGGAGGCATCTGCTTTTCCATGCCAGGACTTTGGGCTGATGTGTGTGAGCAAGAGGTGCACAGATCTGATGCACAGACTGGTTGTAAATGGGCTTACAGGAATGGTGATGCCCCCCCTTCCCCTGTGACTGTTGTTTTTCTGAAATTCTCTGCGCCTCAGAGTCTGGCTTCCAGCTGACCCAGCTTTGAACTGTCACTCACTCAGAGCCTTGAGTGCACCAAGGCAGAGCCCTCCACAGTCCTGGACAATATCGGGGGCAGCAGCAGCCTTGGCCCAGCCATTACACTTGGGCCAGTGCAAGGTTTGGAAACAACCAATTCATACTTTATTGAACATGCTGCTGTTTTAAGATATAAGGATTAACTGGGATGCAGAACTGCAAATGAATGGAGTGGAAGACCCAAGATCACCTGTCCCTCCTTTTAAAGCCATCCTGTCCACAGACTAGTCATTTTCATTCTACAAAGAACCACCATGTTCGCTATCAATGTAGTTGAGACTGAACAGAGAGAAGCTGACCCTGTTCCTGTGAACCTGGATCCTCACTGACCACAGAGAGACAATTAAACAAAAGCATCTGAAAACTATGTCATCTCGTTCAATTCCAAAGTAGTTTTTAACATACTTTTAAGCACTTCATCCAGGAACAGGCAAGACTTAGAAGAGGTTTAATTTGGGTGCTGTAGTTTTTGACACTATGTCATGCTCGACAGGGACTCCAAAAAAATGAAAAACCAAATGAATATTAAGTGTCAGTTCCTTTAAGACTTTCTTCATTACAAGGACCCTATGAAGCCTCTTCTATAACTCTTCAGTGCATGGGGTGCAAATTGATATAATAAAGACCCTTATAATATCCGATTAGGAGAGAACATTATCAATAACCTGGCAGGAAGAGGCCCTGAGAAATGATTCATGATATGGTTGTCATCTGAAGTCAGATATGTGACATCCATAAATGCATTATTAATGGCTGATGCAGCGTTATCACAAGTGCATAAGAAACAATATTTGCACCCCATGAAAGACAGTGCTGCCATCTCTTCTCCGGCAGTCTTCATCCCTGTGTGATCACAGCACACCACCGCCTCAGTTGAACAGCCTTTCCTGGGAACACCTCCCCGACTTCCAGGATCCTGGAATCACAGAATACCTGCACCGTGTTTCCCCATTTCCAGTGCTCCAGCACACCGCGGCTTGGTTGATGAAGAACAATATGTGTACCCGACCCTCTGCGCATCTGTGTTCGCCAGACTCATTAGGCAGAGCAAACTTAGGGGAAATTAATCACTTAATCTCATCAGCGATCTAGCCTGTAAACAAGACAGGGCTGCCAAAACCGCTGCGGTTGGCTGACTCCTGGGACAAGCGAAGGTCTTGGAGTGAGAGATGGGGGCGATGTGCCAATGTCTCACACAGACAGGGTCACAGACGTTGTAGAAACCCTGCCACAAAGTATTCGTTTCAGATGATGACCGGATGGCCGATCACCTTCAGCTGCGACTCAAACAAGTAGCACTCAGTACTATTTTCATTCAGGTTTCATTTGGGAAATTCAGGTTAATTCAACGTGTTTGTGCACATTCCATAACCGGCCGTCAGGGTTGACCCATTTAACTGTGAATCCTGCAGGATCACGCAGCGACAGCCATGCATTCATATTTTTGTTGCCACCGCACAATCTCTGTTCCTGACACAACACATTTCCACTATGCAGGATTCAATCAGTTGTATAGTTCCAACCACTGGGCAACTCTTGAGTGAAATAAAGCAAAGAAGAAGCTTCCCCCCGACCCCACTTAAGCAAGGAGAGATGAGCAACACAGGGAAAGGAGAAGGAAAAGGAGAGTTAGTGGTTATATTTACAGCAGCTACAATGTGCTTTATTTTAGGAGGAAGAGATCTCATTAATTCGGGTGGCAGAGCGACTGGGCAGGTCTGTATTGCCTTCAGCCTTGCAGGGCAGCCAAGAAACGAGACTGATCGTCTCAGGCCACGGTTTTCAGTGCAGCTTGGATTAAGCTCTATTAATCTGTCATATAAAAGTTAACCGCAGCACCTCATCAGTCCCGGAGAGCACAGAAAATTTACAGGCTGCTCTGGTGACTCTGCAGAACTCTTGCTCAGAGGAGGATGGATTGATAGAAAGAGCAAGTGTTCTTACGACAGCAGTGACAGCCACAGCTGGGCTCAGAATTTACAACAGATTCATTAGTTTTACCACTAATTTCTTACCGACACTGTTATCCAAAGCAGCTCACATTTGCACCCATCTGTACGGCAGGTTATTTGGCTGGGTGAAGCACCTTTTCAAGGGCACAGCAAAAATTGTCTGTATGGTTACTCATTTATGAATCCACAACCTTGATTACTGCAGCAGACAGCAGAAGCTTGCTATGTGCATGTTCAAAGCACTGAAAGAGAGCTGTTCACACAGTGAAACAGAATTAGACTTTTGCAACAAACAAGTGCCTCTGCAGGTGCATTGAAGCCATTAGTGCTGTGTACTTGAACAGAACTCCCTTTGGGTCACCACTTAATTTTGAAGTACTGAGCTCCACCATGGGGAGACGTCACAACTGGAGCTCATCCTCTGTCAGCCCAGGTAGTGAAGAGAGTCTGCAGGGCACAGCACGGGGTGCCATTTATTAGGGTCAGCCTTGGACTGGCTCCCTTAGGCCTGGATTCGTTAGCTCAGCTGTAAGGGTCAATAAAAAACCCAGCTTGTGAGTGGCTGAGGAAACCTCTGAGGGGCGATGTACTCAGAGTGGCTGTGATGTGCCGAGTGATCTCTCACCTAGCACATCACCTGGCACATCAGGACATCAGCTGAGTGTGCCGTTATCCGTCTCTGGGTCTACACAGAGCAGTGCCGTGTTTCCAACCCTTGTTTCCAGATTTCATTTTTAGGCACTAGCTGGTTCAAAAAACAGTCCGGTTATCTGGACAAAGACCAGGGCTGGGGTACATACTGCTCACCAGGCCTCCCTTCTGAAAGGCAGCAGCCATGTAGATATCCAAGCAAGGGAAGAAATGGGGTGAAGAGAAGGAAGTGGAAAAATAGCCACATTTTGAAATCGAATGAAACTGGAGTGAGACAGACTGGCTCCGCTGCAGCGAGAATAATACTGTCAGAAAGACCTTCCTGGCGGGAAGGGGGTGGCATTAATATCTCCTACAGACAACCCCTCCTCCCCCCGTCGCTACAGAGATCGCTGGCTTTTATGGGTGTCAAGGCATTTAAACATTCATCTTGCTTCATGAATAATGAAAAGGGCCATCGTTAATTAGTCACCAGCTCCTGTGCAGCGGGCGACGTAAAAAAAAATTTAATTACATCCATATCTCAGAATTGGTTAAAGACTAATTTGAGTATGGTGGTATTTATGAATAAAACATTCCACGTAATGAACAGCAGGAGGGCATGTAGGAACAAGGCGCTTAAATATTTACTAAACAGAGCACTCAGGCTCTGCGTGCTAACGAGCCAGCAGACACACGGCGGCCGTGCAGCCCACCGAGAGGGAGCAGAGCCGCCACAGTCTCCCCTGCAGAAGAGTGACCGTCCTCACCCGAAAAGCACAGCCACAAGTGCTCCATCTCCGCTGACCCCTGGACACACGGAGAGCCAGGACACCACCCGCGAAAGGAAACGGGTGCCCCTCTGATTAAACGCACCCGCAGAAAGGCAGGCTTCGGAGTCCGCTGAGCCAGCAGAAGCAGAGGTGCGTTTCACTGGGATCGGCCATGCGAACAAATCAAACCCGCACTGTGGCTGCAGCGCATGCAAATCGCGGTGCTTGAGCTTGATCACCTCAAGTCCTATATAAAACGCTGGAGGGTAATCTGAGACGCACGTAGCCTGAAACCTAAGAAAGGTATACAGTATCAGAAAGGTTACAAACAGAGAGAAAGCCATTTGGCAACTGGGTAGTTACAGTAATTAAGATGCTGACTGCTCCAAGGATCTCACCCTGATGTTTCTTGAAGGAAACCAGGGTATCGGCTTCAACAATATGGCTGGGCAGCTTGTTTCATACTCCCACCGCCCTTTGTGTAAAGAAGTGCCTTCTGTTCTCAGTTTTAAAGGCACTTCCACATAGAAGAGGTCTGTTGGGTTGACTTTGTCAATGCTTTTGTGGATTTCAAAATTGCATCACATCTCCTCATACTCTTCTCTATAAAAGACTGAAAGGTACAGTTCCTTCAGCCTGTAAGTTAATCCTATTACGCCTCAGAATGTACCTGGATGCTCTCTTCTCTGCACAGAGTCCAGAGAAGCAGTATTCTAAACAAGGCCTCAGTAGTCTATTGTACTCTTTTAATATACCATCCGTTGATTTAAATTGCATGATTTTAATATATGACCTAGCATATTGTTTGCCTTTTTAATGGCTTTCTCATTGTATCTGGAAGTTGTAAATGATGTGTCAACATAAACACCTGTCTTTTTGATAAGTAATCTCTTTAAGATCAATGTTTCCCATTTTGTATTTATAATTTATGTTTTTACTGCTTGCAGCAATAACTTGCACTACTTTAAATGTCATCTGCCAGGTTTTTGCTCAGTCTTGAATTTAATTTAAATCGTTCTGAATTTCATTTGCTGCTTTTGCAGTGTTTGCTAATCTTCCTAATTGGGCATCACTTGCAAACCAGACTGACTATTCCAGAATCTAGATCATCTATATAAATTAGGAAGAACAGTGGTGCTAGTACAGAACTGTCACAGAAGTGTGCTACAGTGTTGAGAGGCTCTGGACTCCTGACTGCAGGCTTACAGGTTCACATCCCAGCAGGGAATACCACTGCTGTACTCTTCATCTGGGGACTTCACCCAGATTGTTCCAACAAACCAGCCAGCATAACCAACATGGTCATACAAACAAAACCGTTTTTAAGTTGCTCTAACCTTTAAGTTACATTGGATAAAAGTCAGTCAAAAAATGAGTAATAATGGGAAAACCAGAGGCCTTTGTATGTGAAGCTACTTGTAGCATCTTACGTGCTCAAACATCCCTATCTCACCGTCACTCTGTTCATGTGTTATCATTTATAGACGGGTCACGACAGATGTCAAAACCGAAACGAACACTAAATAAATGAATGCTAATTCACGCCTCATGCCATTCACGGAGTCGTGCTGGCGTGAAATGCTGGGCACAGAACCCATCACCTTTGAGGTGGAAGAAGTGAACTTGCTGCTCGCTTTGAAAAGGGAACAATGACAGTGCTGGTTTGGGGGCAGTTGGACTGGGAGTCTGGCCATGCTTGGCGGTGCAGTGGGAAGTATAGCGGCGCTGGGGCCCGGGGTTCAACTGTAGACTTGGGATGCTACTGTATGTGAGAGGAGTCTGTATCTTCTCATGGGTTCACATGAGTTTCCTCCGGGTGCTCCTGTCTCCTCCCACAGTGCAAGGACATATTGGTAGGTTAACTGGCTACTGGGAAATGTGGCCCTGGTGTGAGCATGTGTGTGTTTGTGTCTGTGTGTGCCCTGCGATGGCCTGGCATCCTGTCCAGGGAGCATCCCGCCCCGTGACTAATACTTGCTGGGATAGGCTCCAGCTCCCCTGCATCCCTACATTGGATGAAGCAGTTAGAAAACGAATGGATAATTCTAACAATTACCTGCAGGTGGTTCTAATGACTCTCAACAGAAAGCGAGCAAACGTGAATGAAGTGTCTAAAATCTCTCCTGGTTTTCAGCCTCGGTCGCTGTGACTCCTGCCGTTTTGCTCCATCAACGGCCAGAAGGGCTAAATGCTCCCAGCTGTACAATAATTAATCACCTGGAAGTAAGAGACCCGCCCAATGAACCTGCTGCGCGGATGTGCCTGTGAGGCTGGGACTGGGGTGACAGTCATGTCAGTGAGATGAAATGGGGCTACTCTCTCCCCCAGGCTGCAACGCAGAGTGAGAGGGGTGATCGTGCATGGAGGAGCAGAAAGTGAGATCACACTGATAGTAGCTGGTGTGAAATCAGGGGACGCCGGGCCTGCAAGACACATGTACAAACACGATGTACACTTAGTACTAAAAGCAGATGAACACGCGTGCACACACAGCCAGTCCCACTGCCACACTAGAGCCCACTTCACATCACTTCACACGCAAAATCAAACTGGAGGGTAGGGAGCAGCTGTAAAGCACAGGCGCGTGAGTGGGCCCTGCTTCTCCCAGGCAGCCCCTCACTCCAGTCCCCCTCTCCTTCCTGAGAGGGGTAATTAGCACGGGAGGCTGGTGTGTTTGATTACACGTTCAAGGCCAGAGTGAGCAGCACCCCCCAAAACCCCATTCCCCAGTGAAGTGTGACAGCTCCCTGCAACCCCGAAACTCTCCTCAACAGACTCTCCATCAGACCGCACCCAGGGTGCACAAACATTTCCGGGGTGGGGGTTTGAATTATAGACCCCAGTCTGGGGTCGTCTCTCTGCCAGCCCAGCAGAACGCACAGTATGATCAGGGGACGGCTGTCACTCAAGGAAGCGGGGGGGAGGTGAGGCGTGTGCACCAGAGGGTGGGGAGGAGGGGGTCCGGGAAGCAACACGGAATCAGATTGACAATCGAGGTGGAAAGACACTGACACACGCTCATGCACGCATGACAGGCTTGCTCAGACGCTGCTGTGTGATCGACACGCCGATGACATGCTCTACTGATCAGCAGAGGCATGTCACCCCCTCGTTCCCTCTCCAATTAGCGCTCCCCTCCACCGAGGACCACTCGCCCAAACACCGGCCACCCCAGCGGTAGAGCACACGGCTCTGGGTGAGGCGTTGTCAGAGACAGAGGAGCACACAGGAGAGTAGCCCCACACCAGATCAGCCAGGGCTCCTGCAGGAGTCTTTCAGCGCTCCCACAGCGGTCACTCGCAGGTTTGGATCACAGCGGCCCCTCTGGCCAGAGCTCATCCCGGTTTCCATGGCGTCAAGAAAGCGGGGGAGCACTTCCTCCCTGGATGGGACGCCAGTCCATCACAGAGCCCCCCCAGGAACTGCTGGGTCCCCACATACACAGCTGTATGTGGAGGGTGGAGGGTGAAGAGCCTCACCCGAGGTACAAGTGGACCTGACACGAACATGGGACATGAACCCGCAACCTGCCAGTCAGAGACCTACCCACGGCACCCTGCTGCCCCCCGGTGACGATGTGATCGAGTCTAAAACAGAATCGCAGCCCTGAAAACCGCCTGCTAGCTGCAGCAAGTGAGCGAACAGTGCGCGTGTTGCAGGAAAGTGGAAGTGTGAGTGCGGATTCCAGCACGCCTGGAGCACACTACTCCCGCGGCAGGACGGAGCAGACGAAAAGGCAGCCAGCGAGGGAGCGCGCGTGCGATCAGGAGTTTGTTCTGAACAGATGGCGCTGGAACGAGGAGTGCGTAATTACAGCACAGCCTCCATTCCTTTTCAATTACAGTTAACAAGACGAATGCCTGCACGCCTTTTTTTCAAACTCAATTCCCCCTTTTCTCCCGGATTGTTCAAGTGCGCCTGGTGTCTGTCGAACATGCCGAAAGAAAGGATGCAGGTTGCTTTGCCATCGCAGACCCCCCCCCCTTCTCCGACATCTCCAGGGAACAGTTTCGGAGACGGACAATTAAAGCAATCTCAGTCACAGCAGATGCTCGCGCTCCGCGGGGGGAAGACGACAACACACAACAAAGCAAAAAGCAAAACAAAATGCACCAAAACAGAAAGGGGTAGAAAATAGAGGGATGAAAACGGAGGAACGTGTATGTACTGCGTCTCTCTCACACGGGGATGGACACGCGCACGGGCAGAACAGCGACGCGTCCTGCAGCCTGGGAAGTGCTTGAAAGCAGGAAAACATCAAAGCTGGATTCCGTAAAGAGGGAGACAAGCTGGCCGTTATCACCCGGGCTTATCCTCTGCAGGCGCTCCGCTGCACCAGTTCTAGCAGGGCCCCTCAGCGGGTCAGAACTGACGGGGCCTGCCAGCAGGGCAGAGAAGCTCCGAGACGAGGTGCCTGGGTATCTGTCCACTGCTAAGCTCAGGGGGAGGGGATGCTTTGATTCTGCTCTGCTTGTTTAAAGGACAGCTAGTGGAATATCCTGAAGCTTTCGACGCTTCCTGATACTTGCAGCCACAAGCTTGTGTTTCAGAGCTGATACCTGAAGACGCTTCGCATTTGACGAGGCTGTGCTGGGCGATCGCTCAGTAGATGTATCGGTCAGTTGTATCAGACAGTTGTGGTCAGACAGCTGGTCAAAACCTCCTCTTGTGTGTTTGCACAAGATCACTCCGGCAAGTATATCGATCAGTGCCTTAGTTCACTGACCAGCCCAGTTCTGGGTAAAGGAACAGAGAGTGGCTCACCGCCAAGTCAGTAGGCCAGTCTCTGAGCAAAGCAGTCTGTCAGTTGCTCCATCAGTGTGCTCATTATTCGGGCAGTCACTATGATGCGCAGTCTGCCAGCAACTCACTGGATCAGTGTGTCTGGTACTTTGGCTCTCCAGTAATGGGGTTGATACTGGATGTCAGATGGCAGACCAGTCTGGCAGCAGTATCTTTATAGAAAAACAGAGCTCAATTTCTGCTCTACCCAGCATCGCTCTCTTCAGTTCAATGTTTACTTGACCTGCAAACCTGTATGCCAGCATTTGCAGGATTTGAGTATAGTAGTATTCAACCTAATTCCAGCAGCTGCAATTCTGTGACAGGTGTGAGGATGAAGCCCTTTCCCTTCGGCTGGAGAGTTTTATATCTCAAGAGTCAGAAACTGAATGGGACACCGAAGACCACGTGAAGATTGTGCATGCTCATTCAGACCAGGCTATTGCCGGCATCTTTCTTCTCAGTCCCAGGGTTTGAAATGCCACCTTTCAGTTCATAAGGAATTCAGTATGGGACATAATCATCCATCTATTTCCTAACCACTTCATCTACCCTGGCAAGGAAGGGGCACAAGGCACAATGCCTGCTGGACGGGATGCCAGTCCAGCGCAGGGCTGACGAGCACAAACACAGATTCACACACTAACACCATTTTTCTCAGAAGTGCACCCAGAGGAAACCCACACGAACATGGGGAGAACATACAAACTTCACACAGACAGCACCACAGGAGTCGAACCCAGGGCCCAACACTGTGAGGAGGCGATGCTAACCACTGCGCCACAATGTCGCCCTACACATACCTTGTACATCATATTAATTGTTATATTTACAGTAGTGAACAAAATCCTTACATGTCACAAAACGCCTCCACTGGTTTGTACAGTAACCTTTCTTACGTTCTTAAACATCCTGTGTTTTATACAGTATATATACAGGACGTGCAACCCTAACTCAGGTACTGATTCCTAACATTTTAGGCATGCATTCAATATTAGAAGTCACAGAGCGTGCAGAAGACCATCGAGAGTTAGTTTCATCACACTCCCCAGGCATGTGATGGCAAGTTTGTAGCCACTTTATGAATTTACCCCGGGTTTCCACGCTAAAACCACCTGATGCTGTTAGTTCAGACGAGCACAGTGTTTTTGAGTTGTCCAAAATCACTACTGTAAACCAAGCAAACAGGACTTCCAGACAAGCTTAACGGACAGCTTAATCAAATGAAAAGAAATCAGAGCTGAAAGGGGAAGGAAAAGGGAGGGGAGCTCTTTGTCTCCGCCCGTCCCCCGTGTGTCTCTGTCGCTCCCAGCCCCTCTATCGGCTCAGTCCAGTCTGCCACCCAGGGGGGCACCGGCAGTATCATCCTCTGCTCCCTCCCGAGCCCACTCTCTGGCTCACCCCAGGAGCAGAGAAGCCCGCGGACGTGTGTGACAGTGCGGAGGGGGGGGCGCCACGGCGAGCAACGGTAAACGTCAACGCCCCGGGTGAGGGGGCGGAGGCGCCGGTGTGAGGGCAGCAGGAGTGAAAAATGAACAACAAGACAAAAAGAAAGAGCACCGCTGTGCTGCGTTCCCTCCAGGCTGGGCTGACCCTATTGAGCGGGGTCCAGCCTGGGAAAAAAAAGAGAGATAGCACAAGCTCAGCGATAACCGGGCTGGACTGACCCTATTTAGCGGGGTCCAGTCTGGTGAGCAGGGCGTGTGAGGCAAAAACAAAACAAGATATGAGTGCGGAACAATAATGTGTGTGTATGCCTGCCCCAGTGAAAGTGCGTGATGGGACAGGCACAAAGAGAAATGAACAGAAAAAGAAAACCTTAGGCGGGTGCAATCCCCCTCCGGGACTGTCGGTGAAAACTCCCCCCTTCCGGGGATGACCCTGCTCGTCCTGCCACAGGGTGTCCGGTGTGCCTTTATAGGACCTGCCCAGCCGGGGCTCATCAGCTGGGACTACAAAGGCGAGGTGTCGCCTCCACACTGGGCGTGCCCCCGCGTCATGCCACATGTGTAACTGGCAACTTCGGGGAATAAGTTGGATTTCTCAGATTCTACAAGGACATTCATAGCTACCAGTAACTGAAACACTTACAATTGCACCAATGTGTCAACAGCAACGTTCAGCACCTCTTCCCAAGGCAACATGGGAAAAACACTGCCCCCTCGACATAGCCAATGTAAATACAGCAAGAAGGAGGCCATTTTCAGCAACACGGATTGAGTCTTAAAATGTGAAAAGAAAGGGCACTTTATGTCCTCCTTCCACACTCCCAGGTGCTGCATGTGAAGATCAGATCAGGAACAGGTACCTACTGATCTATGAGATGACCTCAGTGATTAACATTCATTCCCATCATCCATTGCGACTGCATGCTCTTCAACACACCCTAAACCCGAAAGTTCCTCCTGGCCACAATTACAAATATACATGACTTGAGTGGAAAAAGTTATTAATGTCATGCCGATGAGATATCCGTCCAGGACTGCTCACTTTGACTTTCTGTGCCGAGAATGTTCAATTACAAGTCTATTTAGAACGTGATGCCCCCCAGCAGTGTGAAACAGCAGGAGCTAATTAATATGAGAGAATCCTGGACATGTCTGTGTACCGCGAGCCCATGTGATGAGGTGATGCCCATACCCCCTGCGCGCTCGGAGAGCGGTTCATCACAGACCAGGAGCGTGGGCCTTTCCGGCTGCTCTCTCCCCGAGTGACTTTGGGGGAAGGACACCGCACGTCCGCTGGGTTATTGAAATTCTCCTCCCTCGCCCCTGCAACAGCTGGTAATTGCGTTTTGATAGATCATTCGCAGGGAGCCATAAATCACGCACCAGCACCGCAGTGAGCGCCGCGTGCCAGGGCCTGGCACCAGGGGAGCCGCCAGCCTGCCTTTACGGCGGGTCTTAATAACCCAAGCACGGCGGCGCCAGCTGTCCGAGCCCATCGTCCTTCACTGGGGCACCCGCCCTGGCAACAGCCCTGCCTGCCCAGACGGACTGGGCAAGGGGGCGGCACCATTACAGCCTTCAGACCCCCATCCTGTGCCAGCAGCACCAGGATAATGGTGCAGAGTAAGTTGTGTCAGGACACCGATAACATCCCATTCTGGCAGAAGGAGGCCTGCAATAAGAGCGACGCAGAAGCCCAACAGCCATGTTGAGCTAATAGCCCTCCCCGTGCACGGGTGGTTTAAACTACGCTGGCAGGCGGAGACAGGAAAATACTGCCAAAAACCTCAGCACAAGCCTGACTCCTGCACCAGCCTAGCTACTACCCACTGCTCGGAAGACACAGGCTGCAAGTCGAACTCTGGCCACAAGTCCTCAGGTCCTCTGAGGTTTAACAGGACACTGGTCTTATTTGAAGTCTAAACTTTAGGACTCCCCAAGAGGAGTGTTAAGCCTGAAACTGAAGTACTGCACAACTACATTGGACGTGCATTCGTCTACCAAGCAGAGAGCAATTTGAACTCTGAGTAATTTGAATATGAAAGAGTAATTTGAATTTGAACTGTTTGCCGATTCAAGAGCAAGTTCAATTCAAGGGTTCTGGAAGTCGACATAATTGTCAAAACACTGAAAATAGGTTTTCGTCGCTTTTTCTGTAGCTCTACAAAGTATTATAAGGAAAAACTGAATCTTTGTCCCCTGGTTGATGAAATTACATCTGAAAATACAAATGCATACTCTATATATTGATAAGCGTACTGCATATATACATGCTTTTATATTACTGAACACAACAAAATCAGCTTCATTTAAAAAGAGTAACTAAAGCAATGGAACAATAAATATTTAAAAACTTAAGAACTTTTATGAAATTGGTTTCAAACTAGGGTATAACAAAGTCTGGGAGAAGGACCTGAGTTATCGTTCAGAAAAGGACCCCAGTGCCCCACACACACCCCTACCCCTAGCACTCCACCCTATACCCTCCACGCACTCACTCCACAGGCGCCCCCAGTGTTGCTCCTCTGGGAAATATCATGCTGCTTTTGTATGCACCAGCACGATTTACAGTCTTAAGAACGGTTACACGTGAGAGCAGGTTATTTGACCCATCTACTGTAGCTCGTTCAGTATTAAGAAGCTAATAGATCCAACCATCTCTTCAAGCTGTTTCTTGAAAGAAGGCTTCAAGCACATGGCTGAGTTTCACCCTCCCTCTCCCACAGCCTTTTGGAGAGAGACCTGCCTCCCGTTCTGAGTTTTAAATGCACTTTCACACAGTTTCCACCTGCGCTCTCTGGTTCGTGTTCGACTGCTGATTCTAAAGAAGCCCACTGGGTTGACTGCGACAGAGCACCTTCAAGCTCTGTGGATCTTCAAGGTTCCAGGTCCGGCTCTGTTTAGCTAAATGCATGAAGTCGGATATGAGGAAGTGTTTTTCCTGACTCTTTCCAGAGGGGAAACAGTGAAATTGTGAAACTGAAAGTCAAGGGAGCATCACTTTCACGCCACAGGAATGGGTGAGCAAGAAAAGCAACTTCACTTGAAAACGTAATTACTGTGCGATCCGGAAAGATCGCCCTGCTCTGTTCCTTTCTGCTGTCCTCTCCTGTGCAATAAATCCGGACTTGCCGCTACCTTTCCCCATCCTGTTCTAGCGGGAATGCGGAGCTCAGTGACACCTGCTCCTCCGGTCCTCTGTCTGGGCACTGACAGACAGCAGGGGTTGTTATTTCCTGCTGCAGGTTTCTAGGAGACATGGGAAACAGGGCCAGCAGGTACTGGACTAGTTACAGGACACCCAAGCCTCGCAGTCCAACACACTGACCTTCCTGTTCCCTGCAGCACTCATCCCTGTCTCCCTTGAACAGGATGTAGGGAATCGACCTGTTTTTCCTGGAACAAGGAGTGCATCGATGTTGTAAAGGAAGGGTAAGAAGGTGCTTCCAAATCCGCACAGGGGCGTGTTGTACGGCCGTGAAGTCAAGTGGCAGTCACTGCCATGCTGTCAGCTCGAGGTTACAATGGACAAACACAGCTTCAAAGGGTAACTGCAATATTGTGAGGCACTGTGCCAACCTTCATGTTTGACTCCTCCTTCCTTCGGAAGAGGGTGGGGGCCAGGAGGGGGTGTATACAATCTACCCCATTGCCTGTTTTCCATTGCTCTGACTGCTGCTCCTCAACATGTTTAACACTCCCTCACTGCTGCTCCTCAACATGTTTAACACTCCCTCATCGCTGTTCCTCAACATGTTTAACACTTCCTCATCGCTGTTCCTCAACATGCTGAACACTCCCTCACTGCTGCTCCTCAACATGTTTAACACTCCCTCACTGCTGCTCCTCAACATGCTGAACACTCCCTCACTGCTGCTCCTCAACATGCTGAACACTCCCTCACTGCTGCTCCTCAACATGTTTAACACTTCCTCATCGCTGTTCCTCAACATGCTGAACACTCCCTCACTGCTGCTCCTCAACATGTTTAACACTCCCTCACTGCTGCTCCTCAACATGTTTAACACTCCCTCACTGCTGCTCCTCAACATGCTGAACACTCCCTCACTGCTGCTCCTCAACATGCTGAACACTCCCTCACTTCTGCTCCTTAACATGTTTAACACTCCCTCACTGCTGCTCCTCAACATGCTGAACACTTCCTCACTGCTGCTCCTCAACATGTTGAACACTCCCTCACTGCTGCTCCTCAACATGCTGAGCACTCCCTCACTGCTGCTCAACATGCTGAACACTCCCTCACTGCTGCTCCTCAACATGCTCAAAACTCCCTCACTGCTGTTCTTCTACAAGCTTAACACTTCCTCATCGCTGTTCCTCATCATGCTGAACACTCCCTCACTTTTGTTCCTCTACATGCTGAGCACTCCCTCACTGCTGTTCCTCAATATGCTGGACACTCCCTCACTGCTGTTCTTCCACAAGCTCAGCACTCCCTCACTAGTGTTCCTCAACATGTTTAACACTTCCTCATCGCTGTTCCTCAACATGCTGAACACTCCAACCCTGCTGTTCCTCAACATGTGTAACACTCCCTCACTGCTGTTCCTCTACAAGCTGAACACTCCCTCACTTCTGTTCCTCTACATGCTGAACACTCCCTCACTGCTGCTCCTCAACATGTTTAACACTTCCTCACCGCTGCTCCTCAAAGTGTTTAACACTCCCTCACTGCTGTTCCTCAACATGCTGAACACTCTCTCACTGCTGTTCCTCAACATGCTGAACACTCCCTCACTGCTGTTCCTCAATATGCTGAACATTCCCTCACTTCTGTTCCTCTACATGCTGAACACTCCCTCGCTGCTGTTCCTCAATATGCTGGACACTCCCTCACTGCTGTTCTTCCACAAGCTCAACACTCCCTCACTGCTGTTCCTCGACATGCTGAACACTCCCTCACTGCTGTTCCTCGACATGCTGAACACTCCCTCACTGCTGCTCCTCAACATGTTTAACACTCCCTCACTGCTGCTCCTCAACATGTTTAACACTCCCTCATCGCTGTTCCTCAACATGTTTAACACTTCCTCATCGCTGTTCCTCAACATGCTGAACACTCCCTCACTGCTGCTCCTCAACATGTTTAACACTCCCTCACTGCTGCTCCTCAACATGCTGAACACTCCCTCACTGCTGCTCCTCAACATGCTGAACACTCCCTCACTGCTGCTCCTCAACATGTTTAACACTTCCTCATCGCTGTTCCTCAACATGCTGAACACTCCCTCACTGCTGCTCCTCAACATGTTTAACACTCCCTCACTGCTGCTCCTCAACATGTTTAACACTCCCTCACTGCTGCTCCTCAACATGCTGAACACTCCCTCACTGCTGCTCCTCAACATGCTGAACACTCCCTCACTTCTGCTCCTTAACATGTTTAACACTCCCTCACTGCTGCTCCTCAACATGCTGAACACTTCCTCACTGCTGCTCCTCAACATGTTGAACACTCCCTCACTGCTGCTCCTCAACATGCTGAGCACTCCCTCACTGCTGCTCAACATGCTGAACACTCCCTCACTGCTGCTCCTCAACATGCTCAAAACTCCCTCACTGCTGTTCTTCTACAAGCTTAACACTTCCTCATCGCTGTTCCTCATCATGCTGAACACTCCCTCACTTTTGTTCCTCTACATGCTGAGCACTCCCTCACTGCTGTTCCTCAATATGCTGGACACTCCCTCACTGCTGTTCTTCCACAAGCTCAGCACTCCCTCACTAGTGTTCCTCAACATGTTTAACACTTCCTCATCGCTGTTCCTCAACATGCTGAACACTCCAACCCTGCTGTTCCTCAACATGTGTAACACTCCCTCACTGCTGTTCCTCTACAAGCTGAACACTCCCTCACTTCTGTTCCTCTACATGCTGAACACTCCCTCACTGCTGCTCCTCAACATGTTTAACACTTCCTCACCGCTGCTCCTCAAAGTGTTTAACACTCCCTCACTGCTGTTCCTCAACATGCTGAACACTCTCTCACTGCTGTTCCTCAACATGCTGAACACTCCCTCACTGCTGTTCCTCAATATGCTGAACATTCCCTCACTTCTGTTCCTCTACATGCTGAACACTCCCTCGCTGCTGTTCCTCAATATGCTGGACACTCCCTCACTGCTGTTCTTCCACAAGCTCAACACTCCCTCACTGCTGTTCCTCGACATGCTGAACACTCCCTCACTGCTGTTCCTCGACATGCTGAACACTCCCTCACTGCTGTTCCTCAATATGCTGAACACTCCCTCACTGCTGTTCCTCAACATGTTCAACACTCCCTCACTACTAAAAGAACTCCTGCCTTTTAACAACACTATTAGCATATTATTTTTTTGCACATACATTTTGTCAGTTTTATCAATTCTTCTTCTTAACACAAACTTAATGCCAAAAGTGGTCAAAGTAAAACCTTTCTGTAACTTTTCTTATTTTTCATATCTAAACTGTCTAAGTAGTCTGTAGGTGGCACAATGTCTTCTCAATCAGAATGTCCAAAACAGTATGGTGGCACCATTCGTAGGAGGAGAAATTAAATTCAGGGCCTGACTGTTGGCACTGTTCAGAAGACTCGTTATGTTATCCTGGTTAAAACCCACTCTAGGCCTCTACAACCTGGCCTTTTTAAAGTTCCCCCTTACCTTAATTGATGAAGCAAATTCTCACTCTTACACCTGACATGCTTTGTAGCAGGGCTGCTCATCAGTGGTGGATGCAGCGGGTCTCTTCCTATATGTAAAACACTCTGGATTGCTTTCAGATGAAATGTACTATATACAGTAAGCAAGGATGTATTATCAGTCTCAAACAAAGCTATCAAAGTGTGCCTGGCCAGTGGAATTAATCTCAGGAACAAAGTCTGTATCAGCAAATTGAGAACCAGCTATCAATTATCTAAGATATTGAGATATTCTAGACTATCAATCTCTACCTCTCTGTGGGGGTCATTATTCTGCAGTCAGTGAATGGCCTACCCTTCAAGCTCTATGTGGGGGTCATCACTTTGGAATCTGTGACTTGACCACCCATGAAACTCTATGTGGGGGGGGTCATCATTCTAGAATCAGTGAGACGGACATCCCATCAAGCTCTGTGTAGGGTCATCATTCTGGAATTTGTGAGATGGACCATCTATCCAGTTCTACGTATTGATTATTATTTTGGAGCCAGTCAGTGAGACGGACTGCCCATCCAGTTCTGTGTGGGTGTTGTCATCCTGGAGTCAGTCAGTGAGACGGACTGCCCATCCAGTTCTGTGTGGGTGTTGTCATCCTGGAGTCAGTCAGTCAGACGGACTGCCCATCCAGTTCTGTGTGGGTGTTGTCATCCTGGAGTCAGTCAGTCAGACGGACTGCCCATCCAGTTCTGTGTGGGTGTTGTCATCCTGGAGTCAGTCAGTCGGACTGCCCATCCAGTTCTGTGTGGGTGTTATCATCCTGGAGTGAGTCAGTCAGAGGGACTGCCCGCGTTGGGTACTTACAGAAAGTTTACACAGCCGGTGCCTGGCGGGGGAGCGATCCAGACGAAACTGAGGCTGGTGGCCGGGTGGGGGCTGACGTGGGACGCCACCACGCTGCACACAAACTGGGTCCCAAACCGCCTCTCCGACATCACCCCTGAGAGAGAGCAGGGGGTAGGGGTTAATTCAGAAACAAGATGCAAGAGAAGGACAGAGGGCCTAACAAACAGTGGCTAACATCAGCAGGACAGGCAGTGCACAGCTGAAGAAGGAGAGGGTTTAATGCAGAGAAAAGCGTCAGCAGGGAGAAGCGATGGGGAGACCGAGAGGGTGAGGGAGAGAAAGCAAGTTCATACAGAGGAAACAACAAAGGAGTGTTGACACAGAGAGAAATACAGGAAGGCCGTGAGAGAAAGCAGACTTAATACAAAGACAGGAAGATAAACACAGAAGCAAATGTTCATGTCGGCGATAAAGTCAGAGAGAAAAGACTGATAGACAGAGAAACATCTGTCTCTCTTGTGTGTCTATGTCTCAGTCTGTGCATGTGTGTAGACGCCAGTATCATAAAACTAATATTCACAGACTGATCGCAAATCCTGGTTCACCTGTTGTATAATAAAACTGTTTCCATATTGTCCTTCCAAATGCCATACTTGCGCTGATTTTGAATTTACAGCAAAACTGATGAGTTTATTTCGTTTTTGTATTCATAATCCATTACTCTGGGCGTAACTCTCCAGGCTGGGACAACGGCAACACGTCTGTGAGAACGATGCTGTCAGAAAACCCAGAAGCAGCGCCAAGGCAAAAATTTTTAAGTTACGAAGTCTAAAGAGAAAATCTGACTGAGGATACGGTGGTTAAGCAACTGAGATAAGGCTTTAATAACATTTTTCAGGCAAGGGTTAGACTATCATTTGTGAACCAGTGAAAGTGGAGAGTTTGGGCGCAGTGCTTTGGAGAATATTGTTTTGGGGGTGACCAAGGGGTTACTGGAATATACTGTAGCGCCTGAACATGTAGCAGCCGGCGTCGGCGCTGCACGGCAACGGGAGACTGGTCGAGAGCCGCCCAGACAGCAGCGAGATGGATCCCACAATGCCGCGGAGGAACCCCAAAGGGGAACGCGAGACATTCGGCAGGGCCGAGGCGCAGGTATCCCGGGAATCGAGTGGAGAGGGTCGGGGGAGGGAGGTGGGGGGTTGACGCGACTCCGAGGAGTACTCTAGAGAGAAAGGGGGGAAGGGGGGGAAACCCACACTGCTGGTCTGGGACACTCGAGGCACAGGAGGTGGCCAGGTCTGTGAAGGAGGAGTCCGGACCCGATCGCGGGCACACATCTGGCACTGGGGGGGAGGGGGGGGGAGGCAGGTGGAGAGCGAAAAGGGAAAGAGACAAAAATACAAAACACACACTGCTGGGGGCGTAGGGGAGGCGATGAAAGATGGACGAAAGGAGAAGATAAGAGAAGCCTCAGAGCAGGCGGGACCACCGGAGGCACCAGACAGTGGGAAGGAGGACGAGAAAGGATGGGGCAGAGGACAGGGTGGGGGGGCGGCCCGGGGACGCAGATGTACTGGAGCTCTGCGGAGAGGGGGTGACATCCTCAGCGTGGGCCAAAGGAGAAGGGGGGGCGGCAGCTGGCCGCCAGGTATGCAGCCACAATGCTTTCAAATGCAAAGGTGTTTTGCTCTGACAGAGCAATCTGAGCCTGCTAGTACATCTGGGGTTCCCCACGACCGCACGCACAGGGACACTCAGGTGAGAACCCTTTGGCCTCAGCTCTGCCACGCCGCCCTGGCCTGTCGAGGGGTGACTTTCAGAGACACCCGCACACGGACGCAGCCCCCCGCCCACCCCAGGAGGGTGGCGCACTGGCTACAGCCTCGCGCTGTGCTCCAACGACCTTCGCCCAGCCACGCTCGCCCCGGCGCAGTGGAACAGCACCGTGTAATAGCACTTTTATTAATGGCTTGTAATGGAGCGAGATGATTCTATCACTGTAATTACATCATGCATCTCAAAGCCTGTCAGGGAATCTTTTTTTTCATTAGGTAGTAATGATGGCGGTAATAATGTGGGAGCCTAATGCCCGATTTAAACATTCAGTGCACGCAAAATATTAATGCCTTTCATCGCTTCTGAGCCATTTGCTCCTGCTGCTGGTTTCAGAGATATGTTTCCTTTTATTAAACATGCAAGAAAAATCTTATCCTACAGCCTTTCAGTGAGAAGAGGCTTTAATAAATCTTACTGAGTGTTTCAATATCCCCTCTGTGCTGATCAGCTCTTACACAGCGCAGCAAACTGCTCCAAACAGTACTGCTAGCTTAATAGAAACCCTCTTAATACTGACATAGAGACAGCGCATTCATTCTTAATACTGACACCGAGACACTCCACTCTCACTCCTAATACTGACACCGAGACACTCCACTCTCACTCTTAATACTGACACCGAGACACTCCACTCTCACTCTTAATACTGACACCGAGACACTCCACTCTCACTCTTAATACTGACACCGAGACACTCCACTCTCACTCCTAATACTGACACCGAGACACTCCACTCTCACTCTTAATACTGACACCGAGACACTCCACTCTCACTCTTAATACTGACACCGAGACACTCCACTCTCACTCCTAATACTGACACCGAGACACTCCACTCTCACTCTTAATACTGACACCGAGACACTCCACTCTCACTCTTAATACTGACACCGAGACACTCCACTCTCACTCTTAATACTGACACCGAGACACTCCACTCTCACTCCTAATACTGACACCGAGACACTCCACTCTCACTCTTAATACTGACACCGAGACACTCCACTCTCACTCCTAATACTGACACCGAGACACTCCACTCTCACTCTTAATACTGACACCGAGACACTCCACTCTCACTCTTAATACTGACACCGAGACACTCCACTCTCACTCCTAATACTGACACCGAGACACTCCACTCTCACTCTTAATACTGACACCGAGACACTCCACTCTCACTCTTAATATTGACACTGAGACACTCCTCTCTCACTCCTAATACTGACACTGAGACACTCCACTCTCACTCCTAATACTGACACTGAGACACTCCTCTCTCACTCCTAATACTGACACTGAGACACTCCTCTCTCACTCCTAATACTGACACCGAGACACCCCACTCTCACTCTTAATACTGACACTGAGACACTCCACTCTCACTCCTAATACTGACACAGAGACACTCCTCTCTCACTCCTAATACTGACACTGAGACACTCCACTCTCACTCCTAATACTGACACTGAGACACTCCTCTCTCACAACTAATACTGACACTGAGACACTCCTCTCACTCCTAATACTGACACTGAGACACTCCTCTCTCACTCTTAATACTGACACTGAGACACTCCTCTCTCACTCCTAATACTGACACTGAGACTCACTCCTAATACTGACACTGAGACACTCCTCTCTCACTCCTAATACTGACACTGAGACACTCCACTCTCACTCCTAATACCGACACCGAGACACTCCACTCTCACTCCTAATACCGACACCGAGACACTCCACTCTCACTCCTAATACTGACACCGAGACACTCCACTCTCACTCTTAATACTGACACTGAGACACTCCACTCTCACTCTTAATACTGACACCGAGACACTCCTCTCTCACTCCTAATACTGACACTGAGACACTCCACTCTCACTCTTAATACTGACACCGAGACACTCCACTCTCACTCCTAATACTGACACCGAGACACTCCACTCTCACTCTTAATACTGACACCGAGACACTCCACTCTCACTCTTAATACTGACACCGAGACACTCCACTCTCACTCCTAATACTGACACTGAGACACTCCTCTCTCACTCCTAATACTGACACTGAGACACCCCACTCTCACTCTTAATATTGACACTGAGACACTCCTCTCTCACTCCTAATACTGACACTGAGACACTCCACTCTCACTCCTAATACTGACACTGAGACACTCCTCTCTCACTCCTAATACTGACACTGAGACACTCCTCTCTCACTCCTAATACTGACACCGAGACACCCCACTCTCACTCTTAATACTGACACTGAGACACTCCACTCTCACTCCTAATACTGACACAGAGACACTCCTCTCTCACTCCTAATACTGACACTGAGACACTCCACTCTCACTCCTAATACTGACACTGAGACACTCCTCTCTCACAACTAATACTGACACTGAGACACTCCTCTCACTCCTAATACTGACACTGAGACACTCCTCTCTCACTCTTAATACTGACACTGAGACACTCCTCTCTCACTCCTAATACTGACACTGAGACTCACTCCTAATACTGACACTGAGACACTCCTCTCTCACTCCTAATACTGACACTGAGACACTCCACTCTCACTCCTAATACCGACACCGAGACACTCCACTCTCACTCCTAATACTGACACCGAGACACTCCACTCTCACTCCTAATACTGACACCGAGACACTCCTCTCTCACTCCTAATACTGACACTGAGACACTCCACTCTCACTCTTAATACTGACACCGAGACACTCCTCTCTAACTCCTAATACTGACACTGAGACACTCCACTCTCACTCCTAATACTGACACTGAGACACTCCTCTCTCACTCCTAATACTGACACTGAGACACCCCACTCTCACTCTTAATACTGACAGAGATATTCTATTCACTCTTATTAAAACATTTTTAGCTTGCCATTCTGAATGCAATAGTGACAGAGACAACAATTCTCCATTCTAAGCTCTATTTAACATGTTTTAAATAAATGTAATCCAATTATAAATACTGATAACACGAATACATACAGACACTCATTCAATTTGAAGTATTTCTAACATGTTGTTCATCTTGTAATATAATGTTTTTTTACACTTGTTTATCTAGCCAAATGGCGATGTGCTCAGAAAAGACATGATCCAAAAATAAAGCAGACCCCCTGTGCTACGAAAGGGAAACCCACACATTTTAACAGAGCCGGTGGGGGTGTTTAAGAATCCATTATGGCACAATCATTATCGGCACAACAGGAGCTGAACACCATGAGGCTGTAATTGCTTGTTGTCCTGAATGAAATGAGTTAAGAGGTAATAAATGACCATGACGAAAATTCAATTGCTGGCACTGTAAAGCAGGTAATTTCCCTGATGTATACAGTAATCTCCAGAGCTGTACAGCGCATTCTTTTTCCCTGGGCGAGCGCGCGAACTGGAGCCCTGCACAGCAGCTGGAGAGTGCACGCTGTATCTCCCCCCGATGCAAGAGGCTATCCTTGAGCGAGCAGTCTTACAGCCTCTGACCAGAGGCTACAGGTCCAGATCATCAGGACCTTTCATGACAGGAACAGGCCTTTTAGCCCATCAGACCTCACCACTCTCCTATACAGCTGAGTTATCCCACCACAGCAGTAGGCTATGAACATTGTGAAAGGTTTCAAACGTGCAAGGTGTTTGGGGCATCCATAAACTTGGCCACATATTTCAGGCATTACTCTCTCCGACAATTTAGTCCTCTCTACTCGCGCCTCCTTTCCTCTGAGCAATTGCCCCGATTCTCACTGCAGAGGAGGCACAGACCCCAGAGAGACTGCACACCCCTTTCTCTGCACCAACTCTGACACACCACCAAGAGCAGAATGAATCGAGAAAACGGAGTATTATCAGAAAGCCTGGTCCTGTTCATCTTAAATACTTGTCCAGGAAGCCTAACCATGACCCCAGATGGAGAGGTTCTGCAGTAAACGTTTGACGAATTCACTGTCCTGGAGAGGCGCAGCTCCCTGCAATGATGATGCAAATTGGGCTTTCATTGTCCCAGCGGAAAGCTCATCATGGCCGCATGAGCGCTCGGAGGCCTGAGGAAGCGTCAGGAGGCTGTCCGGAGCGTAATTAACACTGCAGGTACCCTTTGTTTGCGCAGACGTAGCAGTGATCTGGGGGACAGCTCTGAAAGCTGGAGCGCGCAGCTGTCTCTAACGGCGGCTAGCTCTCAACGTGCTGAACTTCTACAGGGGATCCGGCAGGAATAATAATCCTGACACTTATGCAGTTTTTTTTCTGGACACTCCACTCAAAGTGCTTTACAGGTAATGGGGGCTCCCTTCCACCACCACCTGGATGGTGTGACGGCAGACAAAGTGCACCAGAACACTCCCCACACACCATCAGTAGGGAGGAGAGCAGAGTGATGAAGCTGAAAGAGGGGGATTATTAGGAGGCCATGACTGGTAAAGGCCAGGGGGAAATTTGGCCGGGGCACTGGGGTAACACCCCTACTCTTTTCAAGCAACCAAGAAACGCCCTGGGATTTTTAATGACCACAGGGAATCAGGACCTTGGTTTTACGTCTCATCCAAAGGACAATGTCTATACTGGGGTATTAGGACCCACACAGACCGCAGGGTGAGTGCCCCCCTACTGTTCCAACTAACACCTCTTCCAGAAGCTACCTCAGCTTTCCCAGGAGGTCTCCCATCCAGGAACTGGCCAGGCTCACACCTGCTGGGGATAGCTGGGTTGCCAGTGATGAGATGCAGGTTGATACAGCAGCTGCTCCATCCAGCAGGTATCCTCTCTCCCTTCCCATGAGGACACTACTGTCTCCTAGCAACAGCCCTGGCCCTAGGTGCGAGTCCACAGCCAGGTGAGACTCGCTGTGACAGCCTACCCCACACACAACCCGGGCAAGACCGCAGAACGAGACAGGGGAACACAAACAGGCGGGGTGACTATTTACAGATTTGGTCTCTTGTAAGTCTTCAGGGCTCCATATCTGTTATGCTCTAAATATATATAAGCTAATATGAAAGAAGTGAAAATAAGCAAAAGATCACTTCCAGTTCTCTGCTGCACAACTCTGCTACCCAACCTTTGTGCTCACATCCGCTGAGCACATCAGCAGGCGGTCCATGAGGGCTGAGCCGATGAAGGGAAGAGCTGTACTGGTGGGCCACTGCCCCCTCAGGACACAGACAGCGATCCTGCCCTCCAGGGACTCGCTCTCCATAAGCAGCCAGCCACTCCACACATAATGAGCCTCATTGAACAACGACGCATTCCAGGAGCAGCTCAGGGGGGCTCAACTGGGGCAATTTAATAATTAAAGGATCTGGCTGAAAAGCACACTTCCACCATAAAAAGCATCACAGCAATCCCTCTCTCCTTCTCGCCTGACTTTGAAGTCAAAGCTTTCGAGAAACATTGAACAGCTGTTGTTCTGTCCTCACTCTGCTCAACAGCAGGAAGGTGAAACAGGTGGTTCACCCAGAGCCTGTGCAGATGGGGAGCTGCTGGAGCACAGGTGTGTGTCCAGGATGAAGGCATGTGACAGCTATGCATTATACAGGTGCGCCGTGGCTTTTGCTAGTCGAAGCACCACCAAGCACAGTAAAGCACGGTAAAGCACTGGAGCGCGCAGCATGATGCAAGCTCTACAAGCTGCAGCAAAGACGAGCCCGGCTCCTCAAGGTGAAATGTCAACACAGCCGATTAGATCCACGCGCTCACAGCTCTGGAAGACAGGTTCAAGGACCACAGCCAACATTTTTATTTTTACTCTTTTCACTTTTCCAGGCGTGATCTCGTCAGGCCAGCCCGGCAGAGCGAGCACAACGCGTCCGTAAATTGATATTGGGCTTTTGGAAAGGTTGAGGTGGCACCCGGCAGCCCTGGGCGACACCCTGGCTCATCCCAGCGGCTGAATTCAGCTTCTTTCTGGTTCCTGGCGGGAGTGGTGGGGGTGTCTGATGTGCGGATGAGTGGATTGAAAGAGTGCGCACACTGGATTAAAGGCTGTTCAGCGGTATCTTGTCGAGCAGCTGTCTCAACCCCCTCCCCTTTACGGTAAGGGGGTGGCGTTTTAAGGCTGGGGGGGGGGGGTCTGATTTACGAGGAGTCAGCGGCTGAGCCCATCACCCTCGGAGGTGCTGGGGCCACTCGCTGCGCAACAGCATCGCCAGCACCGAGATGTAATCACCCAGTAACGGCACGCCCGCACCAAAAACCCTGCTCTTCCTTTGCCTTTCGTTAATGGCGATGATTTATCTGAGGCACATGCACAGCCAACTGAGGGCTATTAATTCGAATGACTGATTAATACACGTTTTCCTTCCTCCCACTGTCTCTCTCAAAAAACAACAGACCACCACACGCGCACATACAAACGCCCCAGAGCCTGCTGACCTATTTCACTGCAATTACAGCTATCTGTCATTTGCCATGTAATTACGCCCCATTCAGACACAGCCCAGTTTACACTCAGTGTCCTATGTGTGTCGTGCCTTGAAATGCATTTGTTCTTTTCCAAAGAAAGGTGGTTTGGCCATTTGAAGGTCCCTGCAAGCACACACACCATGCAAGCTCAATCTGAGCATGGTGGAGACTGAAACTCGTGGACTTCGTGGAAGCCAGGTCCCACTGTCTCTGTGCCGAGCGACAGTGGCTGGATGTCAGAGCTGGAGCACAGCTGGGCAGGTCCACACACTGCCTCTATCAAACAAGAGCCGAGGAGCAACAGAAGAAAAGAAAATGACAACAGCTTCTCGCTTATCTGTTTAAACAGTAACCCATTACAGATACCTGTGTTATTTTCTGTGATCTTTATGACAACAGTGAAAGAAGAACAGCATTTCTCTACACAAGAGTCTGTAGGACAGCATTTCATCTCCTTTTATATGCCTTCCTGCGCAATACTGCCCACTGCCTGTTATATGTCCTTGCATGGCCAGTTCTACAGTTACATTCTGTTTCAACATAAAGAATATGAGAGAAGTTCCATCGTACCAAAATGTCCATTTCTGACAAACAGTGCAATTGTCCAGTTTTCTCACAGTGCTGTTTTTCTCTTGGTGTTAATACATGATCGTCTGCATCAGGCCCTCTGTGAAGTGGGCTCCTGCTTCTAAATTTAATGTAGTCAGTGAACCCAATAAAACCCTGCTGAGCAAATGCTTCCAAGAAAGCTTTTCTTTCAAAACAACATAGCAGGAAGTCAGCCTGAGAAGTGCTGCATTCTGGGAAGTTGGACGTGAGACAGAACCACTGACGGCAAAGAGCTCAGCTACCGAGAACTTAGATAACAAGAACAGGGCGGACAGATTGCAGCTGTGGCTTGTAGATCCTCCACACAGTGTCGGGTTCTTGGTCTTCGCTTCATGGCCGAGCTGGTGAGGCAGAAAGTGCAAGAGAGAAACAGCTCCTTCTGGAGCTAGATCACAGCTGAGAGCAGAGACAGACTCGCGTCAGTCAAGGGAGCATAGCCAGGGAGAAGGCAAAGCTCTTCCTTCCTCTTTCCATAACCACCCAATGTCCCCCTGCACTTTCCCATGCAAACCGATCACCTCAGATTGATTACAGTGCAAAACGACCTGTTCACTCCACCAGCTCAATACCACGGGTTTACTGCCCAGCTCACTCCAACAGGAACTGGATCACTGGATCTACAGTGGGATCACTGCGTGTGTGGGAAGGGGTCAGGGCTAGCACCATCTAAGGAGGGCCTAGTTCAGAGAACAGGGCCCACCAGAGGACTGTCCAGAAATCAGAGACATTCAGAGATTGGACATGGTTTTCCAGTTTCCCATGCACTGTGAAAAATGATTCCATTAACCAAGTTTGCTAAATTAGTACTGCTACTTAATTACAGCACAGCCAATATAATAGTACTCAGTGACATCAGAATAAAAAAATCACCTGTAAGTCCTTCCCTCTTCTTTATCTTTTTATTCATCCAGCTGTTTCTGAGTTTCCTGTTATTCTTTTCTATCTACACGGCACCAAGTCACAAAGATAAAAGGCTTAAAAAGGGAGAAAAGGTGCTGCTCTCCCGTCGTTTCAGGTTAAATTGACAGGGCAATCAGGTAATGCAAAAGCAGGTGATGGACCAAGACCGGGTGGGACGTTTTTACCCCAGCCTACCCCAGCTATCATCACTCCCCAGAAATACTAGGGTGCACAGACCTTAATAAAGGGGCATTATGTGCCTAGGTCCTCCACACCACTCTAAGAAGTTAAGGGGGACCACACACCCCCAATCCAGAAGGTGAAACATGTCTGTTTCGGTCACACCTCTAAAACAAAGCACCACGTCAACTTATATCTTCTCTCCATTATGTTTTCCCTAATTTGAAAACATGAAGACGTTATGAGAAGTCACGGACAAATAAATTCAACAAGCTTTATTGGCATGGCCGATGAATTATAGTGTTGCAAAAGCAATAACAATTAGCTGACATTTACAAACACTGAGGTCACTGACAAATGTTATTATTTGAGAATCCTGCTCTCTGTTCCTGGGGCTGTGACAGGAGATCAGATAGAGGGCTACAGCCCTGTTGAGCCCCCCCCTCTCCCAGCAGGATTGCCAGCTGTTCTAATTCTGGCAGGAGTGGGAATTCTGGGATTAGTTTTGTTGTTTTAGAGAAGCATGTTTGGCTAAATCCTGAGTATTTCTCAAAGGGCAGCAGAAAGTGCATCTTGTTCTCTGCTTCTCCCTGCTGGCAGTGTAAGCAGGTCCTTTCTGGGAAGCCAGATCTGTCTGTGTCCCGTTCCTGTCGCCAGGCTGTGGTCACTGAGCCTGTCCTCTCTGAGGAGCCAGGTCTGTCTGTGTCGCCCAGTTTCTACTGCCAGGCTGTGGTCACAGACTCCATACTCTCTGTGCAGCCAGGCCTGGCAATGTTACCCAGGTTCTATGGCCAAAGCAGCATTCACTGAGCCTGTACTTTGTCAGGCTAAGTTTCTCTTGGGCTCTCAGCTGGTCTGCTACTCGGATATGTATATTGTCTTTTTAGGGCTACGTACAGTAGCAATCCAGTGTGTGCTTGGATGCGTGTCCTAGCGGGTGAGGTAGAGTTTGGCTCGTGCTGTAATTGTGCTGACATTCTTCTGGGTGCAAATGTAAGAGGATCGTCCAGCAGGCTCTGACTTCTCATCCGGGGCTACATTTCACACCCACGTGTAAATCCTTGCTGGTTGTGCAGAAATGCAGGTCCTGCACTGCATTTATTTACTTTCCCTGTGCTATAAAAATGAAGGAACAGTGTTCCTCTCTACTTTCTCTGGTTCTCTCTCTTCCCTCACCTCTCCTCCCCCCCCCCCCTCACACACATTCTCCGTCATCTTAAGGGGGAGTTTCACAGCTCTGAGCGAGGAGGAAGAGCTGCCCGTTTTCCTCACTGGAACAGATGGGCGCTGAGCAGCCTGGCACGCACACGTAACGCAGCCCAGAACACTGGACCGCTTCCTGCCACTCTGCTCTCACGCAAGATGTCCCCTTTACAGCTCACCCTACAGAGAGAGTGATCTCCTTGGCACCCGCTTTGGGCACTCCGCACTGACCTACTGCGCCAGCAGAGGACGCAACAGTAAAATCCAGCGCTTTCTTTCTATGAGAAATGAAAATGACCAAGCAGGTGCGCTGGAAAGAAGCTGGTGTTTCGGGCCCTAGGAGGGACTCAGACACACACCAGAGGGCAGAAGTGGAAAAAGTGAAGGCTTTTGGAGCCGAGAACCGATGCACTTCTCGAAAGAATCTGGGGTATCTGCTTCAACAGCAAAGCTGGGTGGTTTGATCCAGATGCCTACACCCCTTTATGCAAAGAACTGCCCTGGGCTCTCACTTAGGGGTCATTTAGCATTCAGGGAATCATGATCACAGCTGGCTGGAGACATAACGCAAGCTTCAATTCATCACACCACGCCAAGTCATACAGCAGACGTTCTGTACAGTATGTAAAACACTAGAGATCCCTACACATACTCAAAATCCACTAACAGAAACAGCCTCAGACACAGGTTACTGGGTATTCAGCCAACAATAATACATTCTATAGGAATCTGGAGCCTGCCATTTGCCATTTGCCAAGTGTAACAGTGGTGAAGGCATTACATCGAAGTCAAGGCAGCTGGTGCATAACCACTGGTTCTGAAGTTTGGTTATAGAGTGCAATCTAGTACTCTCCACATGTCATTATCACCCCGAACAGCAGACCCAGCCACAGACTGGGGGAGCCCATTCACAACAGTGCAGAGCCTCTCCCAGCCCCAGAGCTAAGCATCAGAGGGGGCCAGCTACCCCCGCACTCATCTCCAATACTCCAGGGTGCTCACACACTCACAGGCTCACAAAGGGGACGAGACGGATTCATCCTGCCAGTTATTAAACGCACTGCGAGGTAATAGCGCCTGAGAAATGAGCCTGAGTGATGGATAAGTTATTTGATTCTGCCAGCGGGGAGCATAATCCCATATTGGAATTAATAATAATCTCTGCAGATGATGCGGTTTTTAATTAAACGTACGCTGCGGAGGATTATTGGAGACCGGGAACGGTGGCAAGGCGATGGCAGGGACAGAGGGGGTGAGAGGGGACCCAGGTCGTGGAGTTGATGCTCCTGGTGCTGCAGCAGCACAGCACCGAGGGAAGCACCTCGGCAGGAAATCCCAGGACTGATGTTCGGGCCCTTCGTTTTTCTTGTTTCTACTTGCCTTTTAAAAAGATTTTGCTACATTGTGTCTCATCTTAAGAATAAAATGAGGAAAGTATTAATTATTGTCAAGCTCAGTTCTTCTTGTAGTGTGAATGTGACATTTGTAACAACTATGTCCTGGTCCCAGAGGGGTCAATGTGTCTTCAGCAGGGCTGTCCAGTCCTGGTCCATGAGGGGGCGCTGTGTCTACAGCAGGGCTGTCCAGTCCTGGTCCCGGAGGGGTCAGTGTGTCTTCAGCAGGGCTGTCCAGTCCTGGTCCTGGAGGGGGCGCTGTGTCTACAGCAGGGCTGTCCAGTCCTGGTCCTGGAAGGGGTGCTGTGTCTACAGCAGGGCTGTCCAGTCCTGGTCCTGGAGGGGTCAGTGTGTCTACAGCAGGGCTGTCCACTCCTTGTCCTGGAGGGTTCAGCGTGTCTAGAGCAGGGCTGTTCAGTCCCAGTCCTGGAGGGGTCAGTGTGTCCACAGCAGGGCTCTCCAGTCCTGGTCCTGGAGGGGGCGCTGTGTCTACAGCAGGGCTGTCCAGTCCTGATCCTGGAGGGGGCGCTGTGTCTACAGCAGGGCTGTCCAGTCCTGGTCCTGGAGGGGGCGCTGTGTCTACAGCAGGGCTGTCCAGTCCTGGCCTCAGAGGTCCACTGTATCTGCAGGTTCTCCAGGTCTCTTTAGAGTCCTAGCACCCAACATCTACCTCCAGTCATACACTGGCTTCATTCATGTAGCCCTTTATTTTTTTCAGTTTAACACAAGTGTAATTCCAAGTAAGTGTAATATTTCAACAAACACGAGCTAGATAAATAACAAAAGAGGTTTTATTAAAGTAAAGATACAAGTATCTCAACTTCTTTTAACAGGCACTGCTGCCTTAGATAAGACAGCTTAATGGTTGTTAATTACACCTTTAAAGGCAGGTAGATCGCTGGGAAAGTACAGAAAATGAAGAGCCCTAATTTATGTCTTTATTAGAGACCTAGAAATGTACAGAGCCCTGTCTCAAACCTGTTAGCACTCCCAAATATGATGGCATAGTCATCACACTTGTTTGAAACCCAAGCCCAATTCCAGCTGTGTGTGCCTGACCAGGGTTCAGATCTTATAGGAATCTTTTCAGCCCTTCAATTTTCTGCAAACAGATATTCTTTTCTGATTTTTTCAAATGAGAAATCCATTAGCAAACTTTCTAATTACATGGTTAAAATCTTCTGCCTCTCTATCTTTGAACAACACAATTTTTCACTCCTGATCAGAGATGCTGACAATGTAATTTCGAACAAGTCTGAATTAGATACCTGCACAATTTGCAGCCACATACTCCTGCTAGTATTATCCTCCGTTAAAAAGTGACATTTGATATAAATCACATAAGGAATATGATTATAAGTAAGCAAGTGGAGTCACAGCTCAGCCTATACTGTCAAGCCAGTAAATAAAATCCTTCAGCAAAGAAGGCTGTCTTGTGCGTTGATCTATGAGTCTTAAGTGGTGTGTTTGTATGTAAGAGTTGTTCCTGGCTGCCTGCAGTTCTTGTGAGTACTCCTGACTGGCTGCTGTCTGCTGTGATGAGATGCCCCCTGATGCTGATCCCCCACAGAGGTGATCTGATCCGACAGGCACTGACAGACCCTGCAACTGGCACTGCTGGCATCAGGAGAAATTAAACTCCGCTCCTCAGCGGGGACAGGGGGCAATGGGACCAGGGGCTGAGGGGAGCAGTCAAGACCTGTCACCGAAAACCGGGAGTCGCTGACAGGCATCTTGTCAGGTCAGGGAGCATCAGGCACATTAAACATCTCCTGTCCTGAAACTCTCCGGAACACAGCGCAATCTTCAAGGGATAATGAGCACACAGAGGCAGGCAGAGAGAGCCTAACGAGGGCTGATCAGAGACATTTATAAATATTTATACAGCCGCGGAGCACCGATGGCTCACTGCCCTGCCCCAGAGCCAGACACACACAGCACACAACACTGTACAGTGTGGTTGACCCTGGGGGACTGCTGTCCTTGTTGTTCAGTCGGCAGCACAGGATCCCCTCGATGGGATCTTTAAAACGGTGCTGAACTCTTGAAAGAGCAGTGCATCCTGTCTGATTGGAACAGCAACGTAACAGCATTGCTCTGGCAATAAGGAACCTTCAGAGCCTCATACTGTACCTGGTACGTGCGAATCAGATGTTGCGATCGAAGGAGAAGACGTTCAGACGACAATTTCACAAGGCAGCACGTGCATTCAACGGCAAAGAGAACGAAACGTTCTCGAGTTTGCCGCTCAAATGCTTTTTTTTCAACACTTCACCTGCATTTCCAAACCATCCTTCCGATGAGTCCCGATATCGCTGAAGGCTCCCACCTGGCCCCACCCGGAACACGGCTGAAGACAGTGGGGGGCTGAAACGGTCAAAGTGGTGATGTTGTACTGGGCTCTGCACCTCTGGATGTCTGCATTTTACAAACCCATTTGCACAAGCTTTCAGCTGGGCTTTACGTTGTGCAGTGCCCCGAGACGATCTCCAAAAAAGGCCCGTCATAAACACACCGTGTACTGTGCTGCACCGTGGCAAACCCTTCCCAGAACGGGTCCTCAAGCCCAGGGCAGAGGTCTAGACCCGAGGCCAGGCTGGCACCTCCTTTGCTCCTCACGGGGGACGGCCGCACTTTCCTGTTTGGCAGCAGTGCCAGGGCTGGAAGTGAGAGGCCATCCAATCTCCGGGGTGGGCCAATCCACAGCGCGGCGCCGCGCCAACCATCTCCCATGGCAACCGAGTGGCATTGCCATGGCGATGCGCTGGCCCCGTGCTGGGGTGCCAGGAGGAAGCTGCGCGGCAATGGCCGTGGTGAGGGGCGCTGGTGCAGAAGAGGGGGGAGGGGGTCAGGGGGCAGCACTGCGGGAGCCCCGCTCCAGAATATGCCACATGAGTGGAGGGCAGTTCAGCTGGCACCAAAGGCACCTGAGGCTGCTGTGCCCGTATGTGGCACAGCGAACTGCCAGCCTTTTATCTTTGTACTGTATGTAACAAATGAGCTTTCATAAGAGACCCTCTTGAGCGGTTTTTCACACAGTATCCATAACCTCAGAGACTCCATTAATGAATGCATGAGAATAAATTCCCAAGCTAGAAGCTGTGATGGAAACGCTAACAGGGCATCTTTTTAAAGCTCTTCTCCCGTGTGCAAAATGTGCTCTCCCATCAGAAAACGGGGAGAAAACAGGGAGCTTTTTTCCCCAGAAGGAGAAAGTTTTAAAAATCCCTTTGCTGCCAGAGCAGAAAAATGAGCTCGGAGAGGCTGATCAAGATCACGTGTGCATGAACATCCTGATGTTTGTCTTCCTCAGTTTGATCGTCTATAGGGATGGTTTACAAGACCAGTAGCATTTGTACGACATATTCCATCATATGAAACCTTTATCCAGAATTTCTCACGACTCTAATCAGTGGCATTGACTGTCAGGCTATCACATTACCTTCACCTTGAGAAAAGATTTCAACCTTCTGAAGAAGCATGTTTTATTGAGATGTTATTTTTTGTTGATTGGGTTGGTTCTTCTATTCTTATTATCCACAATGTTCAGCAGTGAAACATATATATATATACAGAAAGGTATTAACTTGGACCCCATCATTCCCACAACACTCCTTTCAGGATTACAAGAGTCCTGTTTGCAAGGGGGTTAACTCGCACAGACTTTATTATTGATACTGCGTTGATGATACATGATCCAGCTGCATCTGGATCTGTAACCTACCAAACAACCAAGCCATCAACCAAATATGACCATCAGAAAACAAAATGACCACCAACCTACTGACCAACCAGCAAATGGCACCCAATATAAACATCAGCCAGAAAGCAAACTGCCCACCTCCCTACTGACTAACCAGTACATTGGGCACATATTCCACCCTCCAAATAAGCATTGCATCAGGAGTTTAACTTATCCATCACAAAACAACCAAAAAACCATCTCACCATTGAAGACTCTAACTATCTAGTCAGCCAGCTGCTGGGCATTCAACAGTTTATCAAGGAAAGGCACTGGCCAGCCATCTAACTACTGAACCGCATTATAAAAGCTAAAAAGAGGAAAAGCACCAATGGACAGAGCAGCTAATGATTTCAGACCCACATCAAGCTACTTCCTTCATAGCCTCTCTGTGACAGTCCCTCAACCTAGTGTGCTCAGTTGGTTTCAAAACGACCCATCCAATCTCTCTTCACAGCTGAGAAAGAGATGCTTTCTTAGCTGTGAATCCACTAAGGCTCGAGTCCAAAAGCAGTCTCGTCGCCCTTTCTCCCAGCGCGGATCGAGGACAGCGAGACACGGAGGTGCGCTCCAAGAGCACTTGTGTGGTGACTGCGGGTGCTCCGGTCTTGTCTGTTTGTCCTGCACATGTCACAGCTGGGACTGGGAAGTTACAGCAGCTTTGCTGGCATGGCCCATGGGAAGCAAAGGCTAATTTGATTTTTAATTGAACTTGACTCCCAGCTAATTATTGAGGTCTTGATTAATTAATCGGATCTGACTCGTGCTAATGTGGCCCACAAATGAGGCAAGATTCGTGTGCAAGACTGAAGGGGAAAAGACAGATGTCTGGACAGGCGGACAGACAGAGGGAGAGCAGCCCCAGAGCTCGGCAGGCTGTGTTCAATCAGTGAGGCACACGGCAAGAAAGATGGACAATGGCAGATGGAAACAACAGCAACAGACGAGATTCTCTGTGGACCACTTAGGATATTCAGAGATCATCTCTGTCTCTGCCCCACAAAGTCTCTGATGATCTCTGATATTACCCAACACTCACAAGCCAGGATCCTGAACTGACACAGTAGGCAAACGGAGAATAGCCTGGGTTATATAAAAACACAGCTTCACCCACAGCATCCTACCACTGAATGAGAGACAGCCTAAACCCTCTATACCCTTGACATTCAATACGTACTGCATGTCTGTGGACATTATTGCAAAAGTTGGGATCCCTGCAACTACTATTGAATTAGGGTATATCTCTCCCATTACCTCTGAACTCTTCCGACTTGCTCTGGCAAATTTCTTGTGTGATGCTCGTGATTAGCCGCCGTGTGTGCGTCCTAATTCAGATGCCTCTGCAGCGAAGTTGGGTTGGACAAAGGTATCTACCTTCTAAATAAATGATAACAATGAATTGCTTCAAGAAATAATTACGCATCCCCCAGCCTCACCAGACAGGTGAATCCAGCACTGCCTGCCGTGCTTACAAATGGATTTGAATAAGATATAAAGTCACCCAGCTGTTAGCCTGCAGAGAGGGGGACACAGGCAGCGAGACAGAGGCAGCTCCGGCACTGTGTCGTCCAGGGATGATGTGCAGCTAAGCTGATTGAGTCTGTCAGCTGGAGCGCCGGGGCCAGTTTACAGAGCCTTGCCATGTGGGTTATTTAAACAGGTGCTCGTTTTTTTTCTTTAATCGCAGCACTGTTCCCGAGAAGGAGCAGCGAAGCTCCCCTCGCCTGCTGCCGGGCTCTTTAAAAACTCGTCCTTTCCGGCACGGAGGAACTGCAGTCAGGCTTTTTGTTCAGCAAAGTGTCTGACACAAAGCCCGGGCCTGGAACTCATCCCCAGCCACTCTCCTGAGCGAGTCCCCGTGGGAGTGACTGTCTCTGCCCGCCTGCTGCGCTCAGCCAGACCAGAGCACTGCCTTCCTCTGTCACATGTCAAGATACCCTGTCCTGAGCTTGCATTCCAGCACACTGGACACACCTCCCTGCTGACCTCTGGAACCTGACTCGTCATTAAGTCATTTGTAGGGACCTAGAAGATATACGTTTATCTGGATAAAATAAACTACAATTCTCAAAGGGACAAGTAAAGGTTTATTCCATGCTGAAAAGAAACACAAAGGTTTGGCTGTGGAGCCTTCTTTGGGTGACGCACACACACAGAGACACACAGAGACACACAGAGACACACAGAGACACACAGAGACACACAGAGACACACAGAGACACACAGAGACACACAGAGACACACAGAGACACACAGAGACACACTCCATCCTTGTGTAATGACTATAGCAGTGAGCCAGGATGATTAACCTCTGGGGATAGCAGAAGGAAAAAAAAACTAACTGCACAAACCAACACTGTGCACTTTGGTGGTGTCCCCAAAACAAGGTGTAACACAGGTAGTTTTAAACCAGCAGAGCAAGAAACACACTATTAGGACAAGTGCATGACTTCCTTATCTCAGAGTAATGTGCAATTTTAAACCAAATGCAAAGTAAATCTTTAAACCTGTCTAAGGTTTCCGGCTGCACAGATTTTATTTTTCTAATAACAGTTGCTACATTTGAGCATGTTTGTCAGAATGACTTTCGGCAGATAAGCTGTCCTTGAGACACCGGCACAGTGCAGTGCAGTCTTCAGACTCCAGTGAAGCCAGGAATGTAGGTTACCAGTGCACACAGGAACTGTTGGGCAAGAATGGGTCATCCCACCTTACTTACATATTTAATGTTATTTTGGGTAGCTTAATCTCAGAACCCTATCATTGTAAATATCATGGTGGATGCTACACACTGGTGGAGGTGGAGGGGAGTCCCCATTACCTGTAAAGCACTTTGAGTGGAGAGTCCAGAAGAGCGCTACTGTACACACCATACGTATATAGGCCTCCTGTGTCTCTACATCTGTAACACAGCTGAGCAAAACAAAAGTGCTTTGTGCTCCCAGTCACAAGGTTAACAGATGCAGATGCAGATTGGGTGAAGACCACCGAAACACTGCAGGTTGGAGAAACTGTACAAAGGTATCTGAAATGTGGCAAGCAGGAAACTGGTCCGGGTGTCAATGACAGAGGGTTCCCGAGCTCCATCTTCAGAGCACAAGACAGGGAAAGAGGGAGGGACAGGGGTCCACAGAGAAAGAGAAAGATAAACAGACTTGAGGTCTCTTCCAGTTACAATTCTGTGCCAGAGTGTCTGCCTTGCTGTTAGGAACACAGTGTGCTGTACATGTGGACCAGGCTCCGTCACATGTGTATGTGTCAGTGCCCTCACAAGTGTGTGTCTTTCTTCACGCGTTTATGTGTGGGCGGTGTTACAGTACGTGCAGTTAGCAGTGAAAGGGTTAAGAGGAAAATAGTGAAGGAATTGCTCATTTAGATTCTCCTCTCATAATTAACAGCTAATGAGTGTACGCGTTTATGTGTGTATGAGTGCATGTGTTGTGTCGGAGCTCATTAGACTGCGTCACTGACAGTGGCTCAAGATAGCAGCTCTTTAAAATCACATCCTGGGTTATTGCCTCCCTGAGAGTGTGGTGTTATGGAGGCTAGCCAGCTATTCTAATGAACATACCAGGGGCAGTTTCCATCTGCTGTGTCTTTTTGCTAAGGGAGGCTACAAGGATGTCTGAAGCAAGGCAACAGACTCCGTTAAATGCCACAGGCACTCAAAACACCTCAGAGACTCCACACTGCCTCACTCTCGCTCTTCCTCTGAGTGATGTAAAGAAGGGAGGACTGGAACGGGCCTATATCACTTGAGCCCCGCTACAGTAATAACCATCCTTACAGGTATCGTGAAACACTGAAAACGCTGGTCAGAGTTAAGAGACTGGAAAAGACAAAGGAAGGCAGTGGGGGTTAGTGGGTAGACCTGAGGGACTGGGAGAGAGAGAGAGGGAGGCAGTGTGGGTTAGTGGGTAGACCTGAGGGACTGGGAGAGAGAGAGAGGGAGGCAGTGTGGGTTAGTGGGTAGAGCTGAGGGACTGGGAGAGAAAGAGGGAGGCAGTGCGGGTTAGTGGGTAGACCTGAGGGACTGGGAGAGAGAGAGGGAGGCAGTGTGGGTTAGTGGTCAGAGCTGAGGGACTGGGAGAGAGAGAGGGAGGCAGTGTGGGTTAGTGGTCAGAGCTGAGGGACTGGGAGAGAGAGGCAGTGTGGGTTAGTGGGTAGAGCTGAGGGACTGGGAGAGAGAGAGGGAGGCAGTGTGGGTTAGTGGGCAGAGCTGAGGGACTGGGAGAGAGAGGCAGTGTGGGTTAGTGGGTAGAGCTGAGGGACTGGGAGAGAGAGAGGGAGGCAGTGTGGGTTAGTGGGCAGAGCTGAGGGACTGGGAGAGAGAGATGGGGGCAGTGTGGGTTAGTGGGCAGAGCTGAGGGACTGGGAGAGAGAGATGGAGGCAGTGTGGGTTAGTGGGTAGAGCTGAGGGACTGGGAGAGAAAGAGAGGCAGTGTGGGTTAGTGGGTAGAGCTGAGGGACTGGGAGAGAGAGAGAGAGAGAGAGGCAGTGTGGGTTAGTGGGTAGAGCTGAGGGACTGGGAGAGAGAGGCAGTGTGGGTTAGTGGGTAGAGCTGAGGGACTGGGAGAGAGAGAGGGAGGCAGTGTGGGTTAGTGGGTAGAGCTGGGGGACTGGGAGAGAGAGAGGGAGGCAGTGTGGGTTAGTGGGTAGAGCTGAGGGACTGGGAGAGAGAGATGGGGGCAGTGTGGGTTAGTGGGTAGAGCTGAGGGACTGGGAGAGAGAGAGGGAGGCAGTGTGGGTTAGTGGTCAGAGCTGAGGGACTGGGAGAGAGAGATGGGGGCAGTGTGGGTTAGTGGGTAGAGCTGAGGGACTGGGAGAGAGAGATGGGGGCAGTGTGGGTTAGTGGGTAGAGCTGAGGGACTGGGAGAGAAAGAGAGGCAGTGTGGGTTAGTGGGTAGAGCTGAGGGACTGGGAGAGAGAGAGGGAGGCAGTGTGGGTTAGTGGGTAGAGCTGAGGGACTGGGAGAGAAAGAGAGAGAGAGGCAGTGTGGGTTAGTGGGTAGAGCTGAGGGACTGGGAGAGAGAGAGGGAGGTAGTGTGGGTTAGTGGGTAGAGCTGAGGGACTGGGAGAGAGAGAGGGAGGCAGTGTGGGTTAGTGGGTAGAGCTGAGGGACTGGGAGAGAGAGATGGAGGCAGTGTGGGTTAGTGGGTAGAGCTGAGGGACTGGGAGAGAGAGAGGGAGGCAGTGTGGGTTAGTGGGTAGAGCTGAGGGACTGGGAGAGAGAGATGGAGGCAGTGTGGGTTAGTGGGTAGAGCTGAGGGACTGGGAGAGAGAGGCAGTGTGGGTTAGTGGGTAGAGCTGAGGGACTGGGAGAGAGAGAGGGAGGCAGTGTGGGTTAGTGGGTAGAGCTGAGGGACTGGGAGAGAGAGAGGGAGGCAGTGTGGGTTAGTGGGTAGAGCTGAGGGACTGGGAGAGAGAGATGGAGGCAGTGTGGGTTAGTGGTCAGAGCTGAGGGACTGGGAGAGAGAGAGAGGGAGGCAGTGTGGGTTAGTGGGTAGAGCTGAGGGACTGGGAGAGAGAGAGAGGGAGGCAGTGTGGGTTAGTGGGTAGAGCTGAGGGACTGGGAGAGAGAGAGGGAGGTAGTGTGGGTTAGTGGGTAGAGCTGAGGGACTGGGAGAGAGAGATGGAGGCAGTGTGGGTTAGTGGTCAGAGCTGAGGGACTGGGAGAGAGAGAGGGAGGCAGTGTGGGTTAGTGGGTAGAGCTGAGGGACTGGGAGAGAGAGAGGGAGGCAGTGTGGGTTAGTGGGTAGAGCTGAGGGACTGGGAGAGAGAGATGGAGGCAGTGTGGGTTAGTGGGTAGAGCTGAGGGACTGGGAGAGAGAGATGGGGGCAGTGTGGGTTAGTGGGTAGAGCTGAGGGACTGGGAGAGAGAGATGGAGGCAGTGTGGGTTAGTGGGTAGAGCTGAGGGACTGGGAGAGAGAGATGGAGGCAGTGTGGGTTAGTGGGCAGAGCTGAGGGACTGGGAGAGAGAGAGAGGGAGGCAGTGTGGGTTAGTGGGTAGAGCTGAGGGACTGGGAGAGAGAGAGAGGGAGGCAGTGTGGGTTAGTGGGTAGAGCTGAGAAAGAGGCAGTGTGGACTTGTAGTCAGGGTTTTAGACACGCAAACAGAGGAAGAAAGGATTTAGTGAAGATTACAGGTATGTATGGTAACATACTGTAGCATTACATTAAGATAATGTTTTTTCCATCCATCTCTACCTATGACAAGTTTAATGATTTAAAAAAAAGCACAGTCTCAGAAAATCAACACACTTAGCACATTTTAATTTTATTTCTCTAGGTTTCATTTGGTAAATTGGGCATAGTTAAATTATTCAATAGAATGAACCAGAAGGGTAGCTATCTTATCCACTCCTCAGACAGCCCATGTGTGAAGGTATCAAGTGCTTTATTTATTTAAAGTTGAATAATGTAGACATCTTTACTATTTCGAGCTCACCATAATCCAGTCAGTTACACCGAGTGTCTGTGCGCGTCTTCATGTGCCTGTATTAATCCAGTCTAACCTCTGGGTGCTCAGTGTGCATGCAGCACGCGAGCTGTGTGCTCAGGCAGCTGTCAGCAGTGTGTTGGGGAGCAGTGTGATCAGAGAGCTGCTGTGTGTTTGAAGTCTCCCTGGGACTGACAGCACCCCCTCCCTCACCCCCCCGAGAGCATCCCCCCACACTTTCTCTCTCTCTTTCCATTTTCCTCTCTCGCCACGTCCTTCTCTGCCTCTGCCTCGCTCTCCCACTTGTTTTCTCTCTCTTCTTCTCCCTTTCTGTTCCTCCATTCCAGCTCTCCCTCTCTCCCTTCTCTTTCTTTCCTGCACCCTCTCCTGTGCTGTCCTCCTCCTCTCTCGCCCTGACTCGGGCAGGAGAGGATCACGAGACAGAGCAGCACACAGACTAGGACATGGCCACTGCTGGCTCCTCTCTGAGCAGCCCTCTCTCGACCACCAGAGCCCCCTGCAACTAACAGCTCACATGTGCCGACCTCAGCTGTGGTTCCCCCTCGCTAGTGCTTCAAGACCCTCAGCCTCCGACCCCTGCTCGCTTTCCAGCACCAGGCATTGAGAGCACACATGCTGAACAACGAAAAGAGATATTCGAACAGATTCCGAAATAAACACACGACCAGCAGCGCAAGGGGATCGTTTGCCAGGCTGCATTTTCAGATGCAGCAGCACCCGTTACACACCCTCGCTTGGAAAAATGCAGATCTCACTGCACCTCGTTCACTTGGAGGTGCACTTCAAATTGAGAACGGGAAACACTTCTTTACTCAAAGGGTTGTGGGAGGGTGGAACGACCCAGCCAGCTGTGTTGTTGAAGCCGATATACTGGCTTCTTCCAACCACGAAGGATGAGATGATGGGTGAGATTCCTGGATCAGTTAACCCTTTCCTAACATGCTCTTTCTTTCGCTCCTATCTGCCTTTTCAGCGTCTCCCCATTCCTTCATTTCTGTCCATGCAGGGCACTCTCCTTGGTCTCCCCTCTTCTCCTCCCATCTTTCATTTTACGTCTCTTTCTCTCCCTCCTCCCTATCCCTCTCTTCTTGCTCTTTTCCCTGCTGCTTCCCCTCTATTCCCCCAACCATCTCTTCTGCTCCACGGTCTCTTATTTGCTTTGTCCCACCTCTCTCTGCTCTCTCAGTCAGGGGGCAGTGCTGTGTGTCTAATCTCCAGCAGGCTGGGAAAGGCTGTAATAACTCTCCATAATACCAGTCCTCCGCGTTTCTCCCTGTGTCCTATTTACGCCCCATGAAAACACAGCAATTTAGCTGTAGCCCAATTCATCACACCACAGTCGCGAAGAGGCGGTCGGCCTCCATCTGAGCTGTGGTTGTGCAAGTCACAGTGATTGCAGGCTGAGTGCGTGGTGATGGAGAGCAAAGCTAGGGTCCTGACCTCACCTTTACAGAACAAACCCTCCATTGTGGGCCCACAGCTGCTACACACCCCACACCCAACTGGCTGAGAAATTGTCCCTAATCCTTAATTTCCTGTTGGGCGCGAGAGAAACAGCAGAACCCCACCCGCCTGCAATACAGGGCTAATAATGGGAGCAGGACTGTTCGATGTGACAAAACCATGAGCTTGTAATGCAAAACCCTGCAGCAAACAGGCTGGAAAATCAAAGCTTATGCCTTCTTATTCCTGGCCATTCGTATTCTGTTTTGCCTGCACGTTTTTAACTTTGTGTAATTTGTCATGATCTTATCAATGATGCACTTTTAGGATTTGGTTTTCTATGGTACTACTATTCTCTCATTGCAGGGCAGTACTTCTCCTTAAGTGACGCAGCCTATTGAAATCAACATAGGCTGTGGGCCTGGTACATCAGTCAGTTGTCTCTGTTTGGCAAATTACTGGGTTAGTGAGGTACCTACGAAAGCAGGGGTGATGAAAAATAGGACCACGATTTTCTGCTTGTAGGAGAGAAAGCAAACTCTGCTCAAGAGTCAGGAAATGAGAAGAACACTGAGGCAAGTGGTCAAAATCTTCAAACGCACTGACAAAGTCAACTCAGCGGGCTCAACAGTGATACATGAACCACAGGAAACAAGTGGTAACTACAAGGAAGTGCATTTCTATACACAAAGGGTTGTGGGGGTCTGGAACGAGTCACTCAGCCGGGTTGTTGATACCGGAACTCTGGCTGCTTTCAAGAGATGGCAGGACGAGATCCTCAGATCACCTAACTACTATCAGACAGCCACAAGGCTTGATGGACCAATCGACCTCCTACTGTTTGTTAACTTCTCGGATGTAAACGGTAATAAGGATCTTTCATTAAAGGGGTGCAAGGCAACAGGCAATACCTGTACCCCCAGTACAGCCCACTGAGAACAGGCGAGGAACAAGGAGAGGCACCCGATCAGGAAGAAACTCCCCGAGCTGAGGATCCCTCTGTCTCTTTCCCAGCGTAGGTGGCGTGGAGCGCAGGGCACTGTGTCAGCCAGAGTACCGTCTCCCTCATCTGCCCCCGAACTCTTTCTTCCCTGCCTCCCTTCACTGTCAGCGTCTTGCTTCCTCCTTCTCTCTACCCCCCTTTCTCCCTCCCTGTGTGCGGAAAACAAAGCCCGCAGTGTGCTTTCATTTGCTGGAACCTTTGAATTTATTATTCACCTCGATCATCAATAATGTCCCGACATGTTATTCTATAACCCACAGGACTCAGCGTTTCATTGACAGGACGTTATTTGTCAGGATGCGCAGCAGCCACACAGAGAGACGGCAGAGCTGGGGCTCTCCGCACCCCGACCGTGGGTTCAGAGCCCCAGAGTTACAGCCCACCGCGTATTAGGAAGCATAATCATTTAGGGAGGTAAATAATAATTGAGTGGTCCATGGGGGCGCAGTAAAGAGGCCTTAGGGAACCAGTTTTTGAAATGTACAGATTGGACTGCTGAACACGACCAAAGCCCCATCGAATCCAGCTCAGTCCAGTTAAAGACATTTCTTTCCAACCACAGACAATTTTCACAATCATCAGGTCTTTCGTTTGGGGGATAACAGAAGGAAGCAATAGTTACTTTAAAACTATGCAAGGTTATGTCTGCGTAAATAGTAAAATACCATTCTGACTAATTCAAGTGGATTTTGAGCTCCAGTGACACTGAAGTTTCAGGTAGCTGTTGTACTGCGACTGGGGACGGGGCAGGGTGAGGAATATATTTGTCCTATAATTTAGGATCGAGTTATAAGTAAAGATAACAAACATGGCTCAGGGGTGATTTGTATTTACTTCAAGTGTTGTTACTGCCTTAGACTGGGGAAATGGTTGTTATTAGCCCTAATAACAGTCTAGACCAGACCACACACGTTTAAAGCTAACCCAATTCTTACCACAAACCATCTTTAGAACGGTAGTTAAAATGTAATAGAAGTGAAGTCAGTTTTGATTGAAGTCAGTTTAATGGAATCTCTAAACAGTTACCCTACCCCAAGCCAAACTCAAGTCCTTACTGCAGTCTGAGTGCTGCATGAATTCTAGCTTTAATTCCAGTAAAGCTCTTATGAAAACGGAGACAAATATTAAACCCTAAACCCGTCAGGATCTAACTGATGCTAATTTCATTCAGCTCTCGAATGCAGCATTGCTGTGTAACCCTTCCGGTACTTACCAAGTCGATTTCTATACCGCAGCAAGTAAATCGTACTGCACCGTCCAACTGTTTAATGCAAATTTCCCACACTGTTTAATAATTTACTACACTAATTACACCTTGTCATCTCTACTGTACTCACCAGTAATCTCCTGTAATTAAACTGTGTACATGCACTGTGCAAACCCATTTACCACATGGTGTAAACTAAGTGCTTGTACTATGCTGTGTAAACCCTTGTAATTGTACTATGTAAACAATATTCCTAAGGCACAGTGGTTAGAATTGTTGCCTCACAGCAGTGTAGCCCTGGGTTCAGTTCCCGATCTGTGTGGAGTTTGTAAGTTCCCCCCATGTTGTCGTGAGTTTCCTCTGGGTGCTCCAGTTTCCTCCCACAGTTCAAAGACAAGCTGGTAGGTTAATTGACCACTGGGAAATCTGGCCCTGTGTGTTTGTGTCTGTATGTGTCCTGGGGTGGGCTGGCGTCCCATCCAGGGTGTATCCTGTCCTGTGCCCATTGCTTGCTGGGATAGGCTCATGCTGCACTGCCACCCTAAACTGGATAAAGTGGCTAGAAAACTGATAGAGGGATATTTGTAAACTCCTATACTGCACTTCAGACCTGCACCATATAAACCTCTTTATTTCACCAAGTAATTGTCGTGTATGAACTGTACTGCAGTGTAATTCTACTATACAAACGTTTCCTGCTCTGTGTAATCTCCTGTACCGCAGTACTGCTCTGCTGTCTTAATTCTGACTCATTAAATTCCACTTACTTCACTGGTAGTATCAGAGATTAACGCCTTCTAATGTACCTTCTGTAAAGGCATCAGCTAGTGATAGCAATCACAATGAAAATAATATTAAAGCACACTGCAAAAAAAAACTGAGACAGCTTCCAGAACCATGACAGACCAAAGTTTTGAGTTTTGCTATGAGTGCACAAATTCATCAATTTTCTGCAGAAAACACACATACCATCTACAACAGGATTAAAATAAACCTGCAAATAAAAAGCACACAGACGCTCAAAAAGGAATAGCTTAAATTCCCCAGTGGTGGAGTAAGTCAGATCTCCTGTTGCATTCTGGCAGCTCCTCACTGACTGCACATCCCCTTCCTGTACATGCATGCAGAGCCAAGGAAGAGGCTGCTGTATTACAGTTCTCTGCTACACTTTTCAGTTCAGTATATACTTGCGCACTCCAGATGACATTCATTATATGTAAGAAACTACAGTAAAACCAGAAAGGGGTTTATTTTAAATTGTACTTTATACCACAGTAATTGCAATAAAAAACAGTTGCACAATCTATTTTCAAACACTTGATTACACTTTAGCTCAGTTGTACAAATGGAGCTGTACTAGAACAATTCTGGTCACAGTTTATACAGCTGACCTTGGTGCATGTAATAGATTTTAACATTAATGTAACAGTAATTAGGGCAATCAGGTGCCAAAGTAGGTAGTGTTGTTGCTCTGGGTTTGAATTGGCTCTGTGTGGCTGGAGCTTGCACAATCTCTGCATGTTAACATGGGCTTTACGCGCAGTGCAAAGACATGCTGTTCACGTTAATTAGCATCATTAATCTGAGATTATCTGTCTTCACAGCCCACCCAACCGGAACCACAGAGCATCACAGTCACAGTCCCCCCTCTGAACCACAGAGCATCACAGTCACAGTCCCCCCTCTGAACCACAGAGCATCACAGTCACAGTCCCCCCCCCCCGAACCACAGAGCATCACAGTCACACACCCCATCTGAACCACAGAGTATCACAGTCACAGTCCCCCCTCTGAACCACAGAGCTTCACAGTCACAGCACCCCCTCTGAACCACAGAGCTTCACAGTCACAGTCCCCCCTCTGAACCACAGAGCATCACAGTCACAGTCCCCCCTCTGAACCACAGAGCTTCACAGTCACAGCACCCCCTCTGAACCACAGAGCATCACAGTCACAGTCCCCCCTCTGAACCACAGAGCTTCACAGTCACAGTCCCCCACTCTGAACCACAGAGCATCACAGTCACACACCCCCTCTGAACCACAGAGCATCACAGTCACAGTCCCCCCTCTGAACCACAGAGCTTCACAGTCACAGCACCCCCTCTGAACCACAGAGCTTCACAGTCACAGTCCCCCCTCTGAACCACAGAGCATCACAGTCACAGTCCCCCCTCTGAACCACAGAGCTTCACAGTCACAGCACCCCCTCTGAACCACAGAGCTTCACAGTCACAGTCCCCCCTCTGAACCACAGAGCATCACAGTCACACACCCCCTCTGAATCACAGAGCATCACAGTCACAGTCCCCCCTCTGAACCACAGAGGATCACAGTCACAGTCCCCCCTCTGAACCACAGAGGATCACAGTCACAGTCCCCCCTCTGAACCACAGAGCATCACAGTCACAGCCCCGCACTCTGAACCACAGAGCATCACAGTCACACACCCCCTCTGAACCACAGAGCATCACAGTCACAGTCCCCCCTCTGAACCACAGAGCATCACAGTCACAGCCCCCCACTCTGAGCCACAGAGCTTCACAGTTACAGTCCCCCCTCTGAACCACAGAGCTTCACAGTCACAGCCCCCCACTCTGAGCAACAGAGCTTCACAGTCACACACCCCCTCTGAACCACAGAGCATCACAGTCACAGTCCCCCCTCTGAACCACAGAGCTTCACAGTCACAGTCCACCTCTGAAACACAGAGCATCACAGTCACAGCCCCCCACTCTGAACCACAGAGCATCACAGTCACAGTCCCCCCTCTGAACCACAGAGCATCACAGTCACAGTCCCCCCTCTGAACCACAGAGCTTCACAGTCACAGTCCCCCCTCTGAACCACAGAGCATCACAGTCACAGTCCCCCTCTGAACCACAGAGCATCACATTCACAGTCCCCCTCTGAACCACAGAGCTTCACAGTCACAGTCCCCCCTCTGAACCACAGAGCTTCACAGTCACAGTCCCCCCTCTGAACCACAGAGCATCACAGTCACAGCACCCCCTCTGAACCACAGAGCTTCACACTCACACACCCCCTCTGAACCACAGAGCATCACAGTCACAGCACCCCCTCTGAACCACAGAGCATCACAGTCACAGCACCCCCTCTGAACCACAGAGCATCACAGTCACAGTCCCCCCTCTGAACCACAGAGCATCACAGTCACAGTCCCCCCTCTGAACCACAGAGCATCACAGTCACACACCCCCTCTGAACCACAGAGCATCACAGTCACAGTCCCCCCTCTGAACCACAGAGCATCACAGTCACAGCACCCCCTCTGAACCACAGAGCATCACAGTCACAGCACCCCCTCTGAACCACAGAGCATCACAGTCACAGCACCCCCTCTGAACCACAGAGCATCACAGTCACACACCCCCTCTGAACCACAGAGCATCACAGTCACAGCACCCCACTCTGAGCCACAGAGCATCACAGTCACACACCCCCTCTGAACCACAGAGCATCACAGTCACAGTCCCCCCTCTGAACCACAGAGCATCACAGTCACAGCCCCGCACTCTGAACCACAGAGCATCACAGTCACAGCACCCCCTCTGAACCACAGAGCTTCACAGTCACAGTCCACCTCTGAACCACAGAGCTTCACAGTCACAGCACCCCCTCTGAACCACAGAGCATCACAGTCACACACCCCCTCTGAACCACAGAGCATCACAGTCACACACCCCCTCTGAACCACAGAGCATCACAGTCACACACCCCCTCTGAACCACAGAGCATCACAGTCACAGCACCCCCTCTGAACCACAGAGCATCACAGTCACAGCACCCCCTCTGAACCACAGAGCATCACAGTCACAGCCCCCCACTCTGAGCCACAGAGCATCAGTCACACACCCCCTCTGAACCACAGAGCATCACAGTCACAGTCCCCCTCTGAACCACAGAGCTTCACACTCACACACCCCCTCTGAACCACAGAGCATCACAGTCACACACCCCCTCTGAACCACAGAGCATCACAGTCACAGCACCCCCTCTGAACCACAGAGCATCACAGTCACAGCACCCCACTCTGAGCCACAGAGCATCACAGTCACACACCCCCTCTGAACCACAGAGCATCACAGTCACAGTCCCCCCTCTGAACCACAGAGCATCACAGTCACAGCCCCGCACTCTGAACCACAGAGCATCACAGTCACAGCACCCCCTCTGAACCACAGAGCTTCACAGTCACAGTCCACCTCTGAACCACAGAGCTTCACAGTCACAGCACCCCCTCTGAACCACAGAGCATCACAGTCACACACCCCCTCTGAACCACAGAGCATCACAGTCACACACCCCCTCTGAACCACAGAGCATCACAGTCACACACCCCCTCTGAACCACAGAGCATCACAGTCACACACCCCCTCTGAACCACAGAGCATCACAGTCACACATCCCCTCTGAACCACAGAGCATCACAGTCACAGTCCCCCCTCTGAACCACAGAGCATCACAGTCACACACCCCCTCTGAACCACAGAACATCACAGTCACAGTCCACCTCTGAACCACAGAGCATCACAGTCACAGCCCCCCACTCTGAGCCACAGAGCATCAGTCACACACCCCCTCTGAACCACAGAGCATCACAGTCACACACCCCCTCTGAACCACAGAGCATCACAGTCACAGTCCCCCCTCTGAACCACAGAGCATCACAGTCACAGCCCCGCACTCTGAACCACAGAGCATCACAGTCACACGCCCCCTCGGCCTCTCTCTCCTCTGACCAGCAGCCCCGATGACGGACAAGCGGCGTGCAGCTGGCAGGCCCCGGGCCCGTGTCCAGCGGCTCACAGCTCTCACCACCCCAGCCGCCCGCCGCAGGCACTGCGGTCACTCCCACCCCGACTGCTGGCAGCCTCCACACTGCAGAGCCTGGCGAGGCCCTCTGGAGAGCCACCCTGCTCGCCCCTGTCATCGGCACCCCAGGGCGAAAGTACGAGGTAAGAGGAAAAGATCGACCCGAAGGTGAGAAATCTTTTTTTGGGGGTATTTTTGAAGTATTTTTTTCCACTCCGACATCTTTGTTTTGCAAACAGATGAATGAAGAGTCAGATCTGTAGTGCTTCTGTGAATTGCATATACAGATGTAATTATATGTAATTATAATTACACAGTGACAACTTTCATCAGCTTTTATAACATTAATGAGCAATCTTATGCACGTTCCTGCTTCAAATGAGCTTACAATTATTCATTATGATATTTATCCATTTTAGTTTGTCTGTACAGTACTTGGGTATAACATAAGAAAATCTACAGCTGAGAAGAGGCCATTCGATCCATTTTTTATTTTTCAGTTTTAGTGGTAAATTGATCTTAAAGTTTCATCCAGCCATTTCTTGAAAGAAGCCAGGTTAGCAGCTTCAATAACACAACAGGGTAGCTTGCTCCACACTCCAGCAAACCTTTGTGGGAAGAAGTGTCTCCAGTTCTTGGTTTAATAGACACTTTCACTTTGCACTTACTGTATGTCCTCTGGTTCATGTCTCAGTGTTGATTTCACTGATGTGAAATCCACTGGGTTGACTTTGTCAGCGCATTTGTGAATCAGGCCCTCCACAGAGTCTTCTCTGTTTAAGACCAGAAAGATCCAGTTCTTTAAGGCTTTCAAAGTGGGTTTTTCCTTTAAGTCTGGGAATGTGTCTGATTGCTGTACTGTGGACTGATTCCAGAGCAGCAATATCTTTTTTTTTCTGGGAATGAGATATAAAGTCCTGCTTAGTTCGGTTCTGACCGTACAGAACTATTCAACTGCTTACACTAGGTGCATGCTTCGCTCCTCACTGAAGGAACAAATCAGAAACACTGACCGGCTGTCTGAACGTGTTCCAGGGGTCATGAGGCAATACAGGGACCCCACACAGTTAAAAACACTCAGTAGTCATATGTAATTGAAATGTAATAAAGCTCCCATTCCAGGCATTCCACAGCCTATCCATAAGTAAAGGAAAGTACATAAGCAAAACAGACCATTAGCTGCCTAAATGTATATCCAGATCATTTGTAGTTGTCGGTTTCACACTCCTTAACTGGATGCTGACTGAGAGAGAGAACTTCCAAGCTCCTTGCCTGTGGAACTGAAGTCTCCAGCTGAAAGTGCAGAACTGATTTGGGATGAGGGGTAAATGCCTATGCAAGCCACACATTTTAGTTTCTGAATTGTCTGAATTAAATTACCCACTTTTAAACATTGTACCAATCACTTGTAATTCCACATATTCACCGAGACCTCACTGAAAGGGAGCGAATACTTGTGCAAGTTGCACAGGGAAGTTCCCATACAAGGACGATAGCTCCTTGCCCTGCTGCTCCAGGAGTGAATGCTACTGGTGAGCCCCGGTCCAGATGGCAAACGAACTACCGTGCAGCCCGTGTGAAGCCCCTCAGTGCAGCCTGTATTTTCTTAAGCCTCCCGCGCTCACAGAGTCCCACAGCCCGGTAAGCCAGCCCACTCGTTTGCTAATGAGATCTTCCCACCCCACCCTTGAGCCTGAACGCAGACGGAATCCCTTTACCTCTTGGCTGCTCTTATAAGCCCCTTCATTAGCCCAAAGGAGTGGCTAATTCCACCAGAGCCTATCCTGACAGCTCCTTTCCCTCACATGGAATTTCACTGCCTCCGAGTGCTAATTACTCATTCAGACCAGATGAGCCGCTTTCTGCAGGTTTGTTTCTCACAAAGCCACCTGTCACTGCCTCCTGCCTCCCAGTCCCATCCAGAGCATATGTTCATGTCCTGTGCTTCGGGGACAGTCATCGGCTGGCTGTGATCCTTATCAGGAAGAAGCAGCTTTCCTATGCTGCATGCTATGATTTGAGTGGATAACTTCTGAAGACCAAATAAAAAGAAACAACATATTATTCTAACCGGAAGATTTATTCAGAATGCTGCTGCTCTGCTTGTTATGCACAATAAAAATTACAGCCTTTTTTCTCTTGTCTCGTGTGCATGCTTGGTGAACATGGTGTTGGTGAAGCTAGGTACAGGTACAAGTGGGATGAATGTAGCCACATCTTCCTGTCTAGAGCACAAGCTCAGCTATTCTCTCGGGATATTTGCAGGGCTTCCTAAAACCTCCTGTAACAAGGGGACGTTGACCTTGACATGAGGTCTGCATCACGGCATCATGGAGGTGACTTCATACTGAATGAGATACCCACTACTGTAAATAAGCAAAGACATTCAGACCTCAGATGTGCAGAATGGATCAGAATGAGCAGTTTGAATAAGCAAGGTTGAAGAGCACGTTAGTCCTCATGAGTATAGTTTCATTCTACATAAAGTGCTGGCAGACTTGTAAGTCAACATATTCAATGAGACATCCCTGAAAGGGAGTGAAACCTTGTGCAAGTTTCCTTAACCCCTGTCCACAGGTTCGAGCCTGGGTCCAGCTGTCTAACCAGCCTAACCCACTGTGACTGGCACTCCTGTAGTGGAGGTATACAATTGTGTGAGCCCTGCCAAGACTAGGGCGAGGATTAGCTGGTCAAAGCCTTCTCCCGGCTCTCAGCAGCAGAGCACCGATCCTGCAGCACGTGTTAGAAGACGAAGGTGGGCAGGTCAGAAGCATCTGCCCATGCTTCCTCACTATCCAGAAAAAAAAAAGAAGAAGCACGCAATGTTCACAAAATGCTGGTTGTGCCCCATTTCTGATAATAGTAAATGAGATTCCTTTCAGGTACACAAATAAAAATTATACCCCGAGGAAGGAGTGTTTATGTAAATAATTCAGTAGTAGGCTCATGGCTTGCCTCTAATTCCACACAGTGCTCTGCGATCCCTTGCTGGAGGCACAGGCAGATGAACTGACTACAGTACATCGTTTTCCCGCCAGTGGATTCCCTGCTCCGCTTCGGGGCGCCCAGGCAAGACTCCGACGTCAAGAGATTCCTGTTGTCCCCACTGCTCCACACAGCCAAGCCCTGACACACCAGCTCGGCATCTGCTCACCAGATGTTCTCCCTAACTCACACCAAGCTATTCCAGATGTCGACATCTGGATCTCTGGCCAACTGCGGCAACAGCTCGTCTGAGTGATGCCACCAGGAAGGTGCCAGCGCCAATGTGAGAGGAATGTCATTCTCTGCCAGAGACTAGTGTGCGATTACTTTCGTCCACGTGGAATACTGTGTCATTTTCGACATTGCACTTTTATTAGCAGACAAGAATAGGTTAGTAAGCAAACTTAGTTTGTTTGAAGCGTGTAGAGAAAAAGAAGTAAAATGCAGGGCTCCATTACGGAGTGAGTGGAAGGTCACATCTTCACCCATTATAACATGAATTAACTCTTCTCCCCTTCGGTTCATGCCTACTATGACTGAGAAATTTTATTTTATAGGGAGATTATATTCCTTTTTAGCAACACAAATTCCAAAAGATGACAACTGGAAACAGAAAGAGCTATATCTGCATTACGGTCAAAGGGGAGCTTCAGAGAGATCTCCTCAGTGGGGCCAGTAAATTACTTCAGGCCAGGAACTCTCTTGTTGCACTGCAGAGAGCAAGTCAGTGGGGGAGGAATTTGAGTGTTGCGCGTGAGCAGAGAAGGACTGCGAGACATTGTGTGTTTCCGGCGATGAGCACAGCGGGGTATGCACTGGCACACTCACAGTAGGCTGGCCGGTTTTGTCAACAGCCTCCGTCGAACAGGAACAGTTACGGGCTCAAGACTCTGCTCATGAAGATCTTATGATGAAAGAGCTATAAACAGGTTATAATGGGGCAAAGTAAGCAAACAGCTTTGGGAAAAAGCTTAGGAAAGCTGTTAATCTGAGAGCCAATACAAGGGAAAAGAACTGGAGAACTGAAACAGAGATAATCCCTATTCAGCCTCGTCCACACCTATCCAGCTTGCTCTATCCCTGTCCAGGCCAGTCCAGCTTGCTCCAGACCAGTCCAGCCCTGTCCAGACCAGTCCAGCTTGCTCCAGCGCTGTCCAGACCAGTCCAGCTTGCTCCAGCCCTGTCCAGCTTGCTCCAGCCCTGTCCAGACCAGTCCAGCTTGCTCCAGACCAGTCCAGCCCTGTCCAGCTTGCTCCAACCCTGTCCAGCCCTGTCCAGCTTGCTCCAGACCGGTCCAGCCCTGTCCAGCTTGCTCCAACCCTGTCAAACTCACTCCAGCTCTGTCCAGACCAGTCTAGTCTATCTAGCCCGGTCCAGCTCACTCCAGCTCTGTCCAGACTGGTCCACCTTACTCCAGCTCTGTGCAGACCAGTCTAGCCTGTCCAGACCGGTCCAGCTCTATCCAGACCGGTCCACCTTACTCCAGCCCTGTCCAGCTCTGTCCACCTTACTCCAGCTCTGTCTAGCCTGGTCCAGCTCACTCCAGCCCTGCCCAGACTGGTCCAAACTATCCAGACCACAGTGTGTCACTCAGAAGGGCAATTTTCAATGTAATAATACCTGTATCTAAAAATTAATCTTATTCTCTCATTCTTGAATAGTTAACATATTCTGTCAATTAAAAAGTAACATTTCTTAACCCAGAAACAGCCCATCACTTATGTGTTGTTTGCTATTTGTGAGCAATGGCTTGGAATCATCACAACCCGCCAAGTGTCTAAAAGTCATCGGTCTGGGTTGGACATAAGTGGCCTTATCAATCTTCTCAAGCACAAATAAAATTTCTTATCTGCTGTTTTTCATAATTTCTTACAATTCTTATCTGTGGTTTGTAAGTGTTTTTTATTCCACCTGAATATGTTTTTCTAATAATTAGATTGCAAAAAAATTCAGAAAGTCAGGGCTCTTGCTGAATAGCCTCAGGCTGTAACAGTAACTGCCTCTCCTGAGATACGCAGAAATGAAACACGACTGTGAGGCTGCTGGAGAATCTGGGGGGAAAGGCAGAGCAGTGCTGCAGTAAAGAGTCTGGAGTCGTCTGCTCCCCAAGTCCGGACAGACCCACTCACACCCATGGTTTGTTTGCTTTGTCTGTTTATCAAGCTGAAGGGGATAATTTGGAAGCTTATTTATATCGCATGAGGCGTGAGCCTTGCCTTGCCAGTCTCTGATGCTCTTAATGCTGTACCTCCCCTGTCTGTTACTGTCTAATTGTACCGTGCTCTACTGCACTGCACTGTATCTCATTTCTGGTGCTGTATACCACATTAGCTTTATATTTATTACAGACCTCATTCATTTGGTCTGTCTAAAGTTTCTATATTTATGTTTCTATATCTAAGGAGACCAAAACCTCACACAATGTCAGCTTCTTTGAGAACCTTAAACACTACACACACCTCAACACTGACACTGAGACACTCCACTCTCACTCCTAATACTGACACTGAGACACTCCACTCTCACTCCTAATACTGACACTGAGACACTCCACTCTCACTCCTAATACTGACACTGAGACACTCCACTCTCACTCCTAATACTGACACTGAGACACTCCACTCTCACTCCTAATACTGACACTGAGACACTCCACTCTCACTCCTAATACTGACACCGAGACACCCCACTCTCACTCCTAATACTGACACTGAGACACTCCTCTCTCACTCTTAATACTGACACTGAGACACTCCACTTTCACTCCTAATACTGACACTGAGACACCCCACTCTCACTCCTAATACTGACACCGAGACACCCCACTCTCACTCCTAATACTGACACTGAGACACTCCTCTCTCACTCTTAATACTGACACTGAGACACTCCACTCTCACTCCTAATACTGACACCGAGACACCCCACTCTTACACCTCTGTAAGGAGATGATGATCAGTGATGCCAGTGGGACTTACCGAATCCAAAGGCTGCTGGGGCGGGAATGGGAGCTGACTGGAGAGTGTTGGAGGTGTAGAGTCCCGTGACCAGCAGGCCATCGAAGTAGGTGCTGGTGGAGATCGTTACTGTAGGGAGGAAAAAGAACAGTCAGACTGAGTGCGCACAGCACAGAGCGCAAAAACCGCACAGATGCGACTGGCGAGATAACCCGTACAGGTGGCCACACTCCTGCACAGGCACAACTGCTGTCTGCGTGACCTCACATCGAGAAGGGCCTTGGTTAACAAGCTGCCTCTTCCCAACCTGCAGCTAACGAGCAGAGAGTGCAGATGCTAAGGCGGCAGCATGGCACTTTCATTAAACAACAGCAGCGCAACGCCACTTCCAGTGGGACTTGCCGCCAGCTGTGGGAACAGATGTTTGGCGGTATCGGGGTTGGAAGTGGAGAGAGGTAGAGAGGTATTGTTTGGGTATGCTGTGCCAGAGAACAGACCTGTCTGTCAAGAGGTGAGTGAGGCATACTTCCAGAGAAGTTTATTAGCATACAGCTGGAAATGATTCAAAACCAAGATGCATCAACTGCACTACAAATACAGTACAATACCTATCTCTCACTGTAAGAGTTAAGGGATTCACTGCATGTAGGTAAAGCACAAGCCTGTGAAATGGGGGTAACTAGTCTATAAGCTTACTCATGTTGAAGAACTGTGTTCATAATGAGCATCACTGCACGTGTGCTGCAAAACTGGAAATGCAGTTCGGCATCCCACAGATACTTTTATCTGTACACCACAAGTCAAACACTAGATCAAATAAAACCTTCAACCAGAATTTCACCTGCTTGATTTCAGGGTTGTCTTTGCATGGCACTGTATCAGTGCAAAGACAGAGGCGCAGCTTCAGTTTTTGTTACTAGAGCAGCATTTTGCCTAGGGCTCTTCTTTAGGGTTAACGTGCAGTGAATATTTTGCGCTCACCTTTAAAACAAAATCACATTTTACTGATTGAATCATAATTTTGCCTGACGCGCTCATTAAACCTCTGGATTTTTATGCAAATGGCATTGCAAACCCCCCTTGCCTCCCCTTCAGCTGTAATGGATTTGTTAACCCCAGAGACAATGTATCTGCACCAAACCTGAAGCACCATTACCTCCTCTATTGAAAGATTACATCACAGAGGCGTGTTGTCAGAGCAGAATTTCAATGTAGTCAGAGAACAGACTATGTTCCTGGGCCTTGAGGAAAAACCACACAAGGTGAATTAAAATTCAGCCATGCTGAAGCTTATAAAAAAGGAGCCACTGCTGACAGAGCCTCTGATGGGCTGTATGGACAACAAGCAGGAAATGATGTCCTATATCAGTTTTAGTTTCTCATCCACGCCTTTCCTCCTGCATATAAACCTGTAAGATTTAGGTAAAGCCCAGTAGCCAGTGTCCATGGGGTTCAGCACTGGACAAGAACGGGTCAGAGGAAAGTTAAAAGCACACGAAAAGAGGTTGCTAGTGCCAAAAAATGGAGCATTATGCTTGTTTTCTCTCTTCATCCAAAATTCTGGATTTGAAATAAAGAAACTGTGGGGAGGTTTTCTGAGGCTGGAAAAGTTACTGGAAAAGTGCTGAAGTTGCACCGTGTCATTGAGACCATTACATGCTGGAATGCAGATGGAAAAGTAAAAGGTTCCCATTACAATGGAGCAGTTTTATGAAATTGCACGTGCAATTTTGAATTAAATTACTATTATAACTCTTTCTAACTCCCCCACTTTGTCAAGAGCAAAAAACGGAAAGAATGCATGTGTCCTGGAAGGATGAGAAGTAAAATCTGGTCAAAAGGCTCTTAGGCCAGTGTTTCATTTTTGGGTTTGGTTTGTTATTCTTCATGGTGGTGTATGAGGCTGCTGTGGCTCAGACTCTGGAAAGCTGGGTGGGGAATCCTTAGACTGGTGGCGCTGGCAGTTGTTGTGGTAAAACCCTAAATTGCCTGTCTGTCTATGTGCACAGTTGTGGTCCGTGGACCAGCAGGGTGGGTGTGTGTGTGTGTGTCATTGTGTTCTGAGCTCCAGCAGTCTGTGTGTATCAGTGTGCTTATATGATTGTGCTCTGAGCTCCAGCAGTCTGTGTGTATCAGTGTGTTTATATCATTGTGCTCTGAGCTCCAGCAGTCTGTGTGTATCCATGTGTGTACTGTATATGATTGTGCTCTGAGCTCCAGCAGTCTGTGTGTATCAGTGTGTTTATATGATTGTGCCCTGAGCTCCAGCAGTCTGTGTGTATCAGTGTGTTTATATGATTGTGCCCTGAGCTCCAGCAGTCTGTGTGTATCAGTGTGTGTATATATGATTGTGCTCTGAGCTCCAGAAGTCTGTGTGTATCACGGTGTGTTTACAGGATTGTGTTCTGAGCTCAAGCAGGTTGTGTGTGGGTGTATATGCATGATTGTATTTTGAACTCCAGCAGCCTGTGTGTGTGCATGATTGCATTCTCAGCTCTAGAACACTGTGGATGAGTGTGTTTACAGGGTTGAGTTCTGAGTGCCAGCAGTCTGTGTGCGTGGACACAAAGCAACCATCAGCAGCATGTGTGTGTGAGAGAGTGTGTGCTGTCTGTCTATACTGCCTGTAATATTATCTTTCTCCATAAACCACATGGCACATGCACCCTCAGTGAGCTCACAGTCCTGTTTGCTTAAAGGAGTTTGAACACACTGCTTTAATAATTCATCATGTCTCTTTCAGCTGAAAATGAAAATGGAATCTGTGCTCTGTCTTTTCATGTTTATTCTCAAAAACTATTCCTGCTCTATCTATCCTTGCACAGAGCAGGCCTGGCATGCTCATATGATCATGTTAACACACACTCACACTGCCTGCAAGCATGTTAAGGCAGAAACACATACAAAATTTTCCTGATTTCACAGAATTCCCACCCGAGCTGCTCAGCACTGAAGTCACTTCCAGCCGTGAACTATTTTGAGAGAGGTGTCCTGCGGTGTTGGGGAGTTGTGGGACTCCTCTCTCCTCGCCTTCCCTTCGCCCTACTGCATTAATTTGCTCCAGTTAACAGCCCCTTCATTCTTTCACTGGGGAGCTGGAGGGGGAGGTGATGGTGTTGGTGGAGGGGGTTTAAAGAAGCAATGTGCACACACCTCCCCAGCCCTGCTTCAGTGATGCTCTTCCTCATCCTCTCCATCTCACACTCACATTCCAGATGACCTGTCTTTCTGAGGTTCCCTTGCCTCTCCCTTTAACAGCGTGTTAAAAGCTCTTCTCTCTCTCTCCCCCTCACGCTCTCTGCCTGCTCTTCTCCTCTTACTCAGCAGTACACCTGCACATCAGGGGGGGGGGACGCTCAACTCCAAACTGGGAGTGGGAAGGGTGGGGGGCGGGGGCTGGCGAGTCCACCGAGGAAACTACCTGATCAATACAAATGCAAGATCTAAATTATTCACACAGCAGCGGTGCGTTCAAGAACTGAATTTAGCTGTGCAGCTCAATAACATCACACAGCTAACGGTATTTGCACTTTACGTCCTCTTTGATCAGAAACACACCACCTCCAGGATATATAAATAATATACAGGATATTATTTTAAAATTCCCAGGAGCACCCGTCACGTTGCCTTTTTTTTTTTCAAACGAGCTCCGTTGTGTGTGTGAAAGGTAACCCACCCGAAGACACAGCAATGGCAACAGGCTGCGCTGACCACCCTCCGTAATCTAGTCAGCACATTCCCCGCTAACAACCCCGCCAGGCCTCATTATAATCCTCCCAGTCTCTCATACCCCTGACCCTCCCCCCCCCACCCAATTGGAGAAAAGGTGGGTTATAAAGCTCCAGCACTCTGCTCTTCAACCCCAACCCCCCACCAAAGTCAGCCATACAATATTGATGGTGTGATTTGGCATAGCTCATTACCAGCACACACTGCACCTCTCCTACTGAACTATTGATGCATGGGGCCCTGTGTGCACTCCCTGCCCTTCCTGCCTGTTTACCAGTAACTCTCGAGAACTCCATTCACAGGGAAAATGGGAGGAAAAGAAATCAGTAATACAGGAGCAGCACGAGGAACGTGCAAGGAACACTTTGCCTCCTCTGTTCTGGGACACTGGGGGCGACTTGGCATTTGGCTGGCTGTCTGATCTCCCGCTGTAAAGATCTTCCCTTCCCCCATGAAGGAGCACGAGATGCACCCCCAGCGCTCGGGGTGGTGCTGTACTGGTGGAGAGGCACTGGTGGCGCTCCCAGCTTCCACTGCCATGATGGGGACCTGGAGGAGGCAGGTGCTGAAAGAGCAAGACGGCGCTGAAGCGCATCCGAGCTGTTGCATACGCACTGCTGCGCAACACAGGTGGAAGCTTAACACACCAGGTCCACCAGCGTGGGACGCCGACCTTCAAGGCAACTGCAGCTGAAGTTAAAATGCTTTTTTTTTTCTGTACTTCGCTAAAACATGTCAAATTAAAAATGTAAGAAGGAAAATGAACACAGAACCCTTGTCGCTGCCAGACACAAATGACGGTATTCTTATATCTGGTGCAACAGCGTTCATGAGCCTTTTCAAAGCATAATGTTGTTTTTTTTAAAAACCACCATCCCAGCTCACCTCCAGCAGTCAATATTCTGCAGTGAAAGCTTTAAAAGCCCACACACACCATGCACAGTGCAGCTGTACCCCAGTACTTGCTGGGATGTGTTCCCGACAGGCACACCATAAAGTGAAAGAAAGGGATAACGATCAATATTCCCCAATAAGGATTGAGGTCAAAGAGGGGGGTTAGATCGCTGCGACTCAGAAATCAAGACTAGACACTCGCATAAGAAGTATTTGAGTACAATAACTACTTTCACGTTTCGCTTCTTTATTTTTTTCCTTAATATAGCATCAGTGCAAAAAACGAAAGTTGTTTATTAACGAAGGTGTCTGCACTATTTAACACAGTATTAAAGGTATTAAAGTATAAATAACTGTTTACATTTGTGCCTGGGCAGTGTACATAGCATCTTTATGAATACAGTATGGTAAGACACATACATAGTGTATTAGAGTATTAAGATGAAAGTACAGCAGTGTGTATAAAACACATCGTGAGGTAGTTTCTGCTGTCTGCGCCGAATGCTGCCATACGACTTGATAGTCAGAGACGTGTTTGTGGAGGACTAGGAAAAACAAACTGGATTCTGTTATAAGTAATCACTGATTTACAAATACATTCCCGCTATACAAAATCAACATACTGTATGCTGGGCTAAAGCCTTTTCGTGAATTCAAGAAAATGCCCTTTTGTTTTATTTAACACAAGCTGATTAACACTGTTATACGCAAATTTGGAATTAAGAAGAAACGTCATTAAGTAGTGTGGATCTCCATCTTGCGAGCCATGATAAAGAGAAGAGCACAGCAAATGACATGACAGACCACCTGTCCACGCAGGTTTGTACATGGATATGGATCTTTTGGCACAGCACATGTTCTTGCTCAAGCTGTGAGGGTCAGGAGTGCCTGTATAGACCTTTCAAACCCCGGATAAAACTCTGCATGAGTCTCACAGGACCAATTCAAACTGACTCTCCCAGCAGTGACACAACCACTGACCTCTGATCCCATCAGCCAATGGTAGCATCCTGTCTGAGATACTGTAGGTCTGGAAGAATGCCGGGTGAAGTGGTATTTTCTGTTTCTTGTCCTTTCCAGACTTATCAGCTTTCTTACACGAAACATTTTTGTACTTGATTGCACTGTATAGATGAATTTGTTCAGTAATTAACCAGTCTCATTAAAGAACTGGAATGAATTGGATTGGAATGAGAAGATAATAATAATAATAATAATAATAATAATAATAATAATAATAAACTTTATTTTATATAGCGCCTTTAAAGGTGGCTTCTCAAAGCACAGATCTGTAAACTGATCTGTAAAGCTGTTTGACATAAGACTTGTGGCGTTCAGGCTGACACTGCGGCCAGTAGAGGACAGTGGCTGATTCTCCAAACCCCGGTTCCTGCCCAGTAGAAACCTACTCTGTCCGGCTCGCGTATTGAGAGCGAAGCCCCCAGGCCTGAGCAGACCTGAGAAGTGCTAGGAGGTAGGACAGATCCGGATTGACCCGCGAGCAGTTCTCCATGGTTACACAATTAGATGCGCTTGGTTGTGGAGGATGCGTTTTAGCTCCAACGTGGGTCTCAATGGGACTCCAAGAACAATGTCCAGTTCGAGCAGGAGGCAGGGGCGTGTGGATCACAGAGCGCAGGGTTTGGTTTGAGTAATTACAGTCACAGATTCACCACTGCTACAGCTGCTGATAATGTTCATTGTCTGTTTAGCATTTCACGCTGGGGTATTTACACCATTAAGAATTAGTCCGCACAGCATGAAAATTATTCTTCCAAAAAATAAGCATTCTGCATGTAATTTGTTCACACCGACTGTCCGTATGCTTTTTTTCCCCCCAATTCGTTAAAATCACACAGCTTGTCAACATTTTAGACCAGTGGTTCTTGTTCTCAGGACTCAACACAAACTGAAACACCTCTGATAAAAACTTCTGCTGCTATTTGAAAAATTAATATAAAAACCCCAGTCAACTTTTATTTTATTTAGTACTTTTTGAAGCTTCTGAAAGCACTATAAACCAACAGACTGCAATAGGACATTACAGTTCTGGACAAGGCTGATGTGCAGTAACAGATCCATTGTCTTTAGTAAAATAGGCAAACAAAGACGTTCCTGTGCAGTGGGTTTACAGAACACTGCAGGGTATGAAGATACTGGCATGCTGCACTCTCTCAGAGTGCACTCTCACAAGACTTCTTCAATTTTACACTCTGGGTTTGGGATGGGGGGATTATTGTGAATTCTAACCTCCCCCCCCACTGTGTTCTACCCCCTCTTCTGCACTCCGGTGGAGGAGGGGGGAGGGGGAGGCATTTTGGAATAGGTTGCCTTTCAGATGAGGTGTCAGGGGCGGGAGGGGGGGGGTGTGTGTGTGAGGAGATTAGATTGAGAACAGACAGGCCGCTCCAGGCGCTTTGAGCCTGGGGCAATTACTGCACGGATACAGGAGAGAGGGGAGAGAGGAGGGGGCACCCATGGGCTGACTCCCAAATTTCATCAGGCTTCAGCGAAGAAGTGCTATGAATAATTCAGCCGATGCAGGAGCGATGCCACCATGCATCTTCCAGCACTGAGAGCACAGGAACAGATTTCTCTCTGCCCAGACAGTGCTCCTCTTAAGAGGTGCCATCACATTCAGGGGCATGGCTGGCGGAGGAGCACATGAAGACAACAGCTCACTCGCTGCGTTTTTATTTCATATAAGCAGACGTGACTTCACAGCATGAGAAAGGGGGGAACACATGGTCGAATGGCCCAGTCTTGCTAGAACACTTTGTACCCACAATACACTGGGAAAACTGGGGTTCGGCACTGGTGTTGGCATCGGGCCCTGCAGAACACAACTGTCCACACTAACACGCGCTGGCAACCCTACTGTAGGAAAGCTGTATTATTATAGTGTGAAGACGCGCATTCACAGCAAGAGTCCCTGTCCTGACACAGGAGAAAGGAGGTCATTCAGCAGATCTGTGCCAGTAAAGACACTGGTAAAGGGGATTATAGGAAACATTTGAAATGACCGTGTGTTTGCACAGAGAGTTAACACCCAAGAAAACAGCTACTACTGAAGCGTTATACCGGTTTCTTGGCTCCAGTCAATCTGCCTATGCTCACACACAGTACATACTGTATACTGTTTATAGACACGGGCAGATTTTCTCCATTATGCAATTATCATGATTGTTTTTTATGCTAGTTATCATGGTGAACATTATGTTGTGACTCAGAAGAGACATCAAAGTCTTTCGCTCCTCAGCAAGGTGAGATTTGCACCACGTTATGTGTGAAGCGAGCGACTGCTTCACAACTGCTGCTCTTCTGTCCGAATGTACTATAACACAGGTCAAAAGAGCACAGTCAGTCCTGCAGAGGAGCAGCCTTCATTTTAAAGATGGTTTGGCTTTCAAAATCAGAGCGGGGATCCTTGATCACACTTGATTACTCTGAGCACATACAGTAGCGACACAGGAAAGAATCCTATTATGTTTGCATTTTTTCATTGCTCTCCACCACATAGAAAACATCTTAACAGACACCGTTTTCGTAAGTAATTATTTCCTAATAATTTCAGCCTCCCACTGGGCTCTTCTACCAGCAGACAGTGGGAGGGGGGGAGGTCCACTGATTCCGCCCTTGGGACACCAGGGGTTTTCTAATAAAGTCGCTCTCCATGAGAAGGGGAATTCAATATCAGTCTTGAAGGGAATAACTTATCCATGGATAATTGTCCATGAAGAGGAGCGAATGGGATGACAAATGTTCAGGAAACAGGGAGCAGTGAGGAGGGTGAGGTTTGGGGTCAGTCGGAGACAGGGAGATGGCCATATAGCTGTGAGGACGGGGGGGTGCAGAGATCAATTCCAGGCACATCTCGATGCTGCAGAGGACGATGGACACAGGCTGGCCCAGCCCCCCGGCGTCCTCCGTCTCCATGCAGTTTTCCAGCCGAGGGCTGTGAGGCGGCACTGATGGGCAGTGACAGGGCACAGTGTGGGCTCTGCCAGGTGACACCGCAGCGGCACACTCATGCTAGAGTGGGTAACTAGGAGAGCCACCAGCACACACTGCCAGTTGCGATTGTACCACCTGGCACAGAGTCATCCTTCCCCCTCCTCTCCCAGCTCCCTCTAGATTGAGGTTAAACAGATCACAAACTCATAGCATTAATTTCAGCAGGCCAAAGAGCGCTGAGCAGATAACTGGTATACATGTACAGGCTCCAACTCGCCACAAACCGACGCTGGACCAAGTTGCAATTAGAAGCTGCAAGCATTAAATATTATGATCTGCGGCCTTGGCAGATACATACTGTACATAGATATAAAACAAAAATATGAATTGTTTCCAATGGGACAGAGATGTATGCAGTGCATCAATAACAGCAGTGATGATATTCGAAATACTGTAATTATGGTTAATGATGTTTAAAAAAGCATCCTACACCCAGAGATCAATGAAAACATTTTGCTAAGCTGGGATCAAGTTGATATGCAGTGACAGCTAATTATATTCTAAAGGAAGGCACGTGGTAGTATAATAAACACTGGAAATGTAGAACACTCAGTACAAGTCATTTCAAACACATGAGCTACAATCCTACAATACAATCAATGCAGGCAGCCCTTCGCCTCACAATAAAAGTGATTCTGTTTTGTTGACACCATGAGCAGTCACATCTATTCGTGGTGTTTTGGAACAGTATCAGGTTGGGTAGGCCTGGCAAATCTGTCTGGGAAGAAACGGGAGCAACAGTCCTAGGAAAAAAGATTTTCTGAGCTGGTGTGTCTGACTCTCGGGGTAGGATTCCATTTCTAGTCCCCCTATCCTTTCTATTCCATACCACTGGGCTGATGACTATAAGAAAGGTAACAAGGTCATTGGACCCATCTAGCCCATTGGGTAGTTAATGGTTAATGATCCAAGAATGTTTTCCAGCCATTTCTTAAGTAAAGTCATGACTGGGTAGCTTGTTCAGCTCTGTGTAAAGATGTACCTCCTTTTCTCAGTCTTAAATGCAGATTTATTTAAGTACTTTCAGTCTGGGTGAAGTATACATTATTATTATTTTTTATTATTATTATTATAGGGCTTTTCTGGACACTCCACTCAAAGCGCTTTACAGGTAATGGGGACGCCTCCACCACCACCAGTGTGCAGCCCCACCTGGATGACAGCAGCCATAGTGCACAAGTATGCTCCCCACACACCAGCGCTCAGTGGGGAGGAAAACAAAGTGGTGAAGCCACTTCACAAATGGGGATTGTTAGGAGGCCATGATTGGTAAAGGTCAGAGGGAAATGTAGCCAAGACACCAGGGTTATCACCCCTCCTTTTCTGGGGAAGCACCCTAGGATTTTTTCTGACCATAGAGAGTCAGGACCTCGGTGTTAACAGTTCTTCTGATGGACAGCGCCTTTTTTACAATACAGTGTCTCCGTCACTACACTGGGACATTAGGCCCCACACAGCCTGCGGGGTGAGTTCCCCCTCCTGGTGCTACTAATACCTCTTCCAGCAGCAACTTTAGCTTGCCCAGGAAGCCTCCCATGCAGGCACTGGCCAGACACACCTGCTGAGCTTCAGTGTGCTGCCAGCTGTGAGCTGCAAGGTGACATACTGTAGCTGCTGGCTACATGGCTCACGACATAACCCACAACCTTCCACTGATGAGCCCAGAACCTTTACCACTACTCCACAATGCTCTGTTGAGCGGGAGTGAAGGAAATGAGCAAGTGGTGAGCATTGAAGAACTGGTCCAGACCCTTCACCACGTAAAACTGGATCTCCTGCACTCAGAAATGTACCAGAAAGGTCACAGAAACACTGACTGATCCGCACACTACTCGTTCTGACCAGCACTGCTTCACCTGCTGACCCACACTGTCATGCTTATTAACCAACACCTCTACGCATGCTGACCGACACAACTACTACTGAAAAGTACAATATCTACTGACCAACCTGCTACACCTGTTGACCAACTCTAGTACTCTGCATTCAAGTCCTGATAACGTTTTTGCGTACTGCCAACTTAAAAAATAATAGTAGTTACTTAACAGATGATCTTGTCCAGTACCAACCTAGACTTAGTAAGTCTCAGCACTTACTCAGCACAGTCATTTAAAACAGGACTTTGGCTTACTACTGCTCCATAGGGCAGAGCAATAAATGATTCAGTAATATAACCACAGAACCGCGCAAAGAATAGCTGAAGCAGGGCTTAAACTAGGAAAGTCCCAGTATGAATCCTTTTTCTTAAACTACTGGAACAGCTAGCTTCCTACCTTCAAACGAATTTATCTTAGAGGAGAAATGCACAGTGCGAATGCTGGGGGTGTAGACCATGCCCATCTCCATGTGGTTGCTGGTATCGCAGCCTGATCTCAGCCCCGTCATTCCGTTACACAACCACCTGGCACCAGCCCTGCCCTGCTGGCTCTGCCATCTGCCACTGCCTGACAGGATGCCCCCACCATCCAGAGCCCGTCGCCCGCGCCAGCCGCGCCTCCCGAGAGCGCGGCGGAAAGGACGCGCGCCGAGGGAGAAGGCGCCGCGACCGGCGGGGTAAGACGTTGGGCTCGGCGGCACCCGTCGGTGGCAGGCGTTTCCCCACCGGGGACACACAGAACCGAGGGACCTAGGCCCATTTCAACCCCGGAGAGCAGCAGAGGCAGCACGTGCACAGACTGGGGCAGCTCACGCCCTCTGAACAGAAACGCTGAAAGTATCGCGCAATTCATGTTAACACTCACAGGAGAGGCGGAGCGCTCCACCATCTGGGATGCAGGGATGCGCTTCCCACACGGCTTCACAATCCCAGGCCAGGGCGTTTCTGTCACATAGTCCTGACACCCCGCTGGGCTCAGGGAATCATCAGCGACCAGCCCTCATGACAGCCCAGCGTCAAGAGAGCAGAAATGATTCATCGGAGCTCTCAAACACTTCCTTACACTGGTAACATCCTCTACTAAACTGCTATTAATGAATGATTTAGAACCGCTTAATAAATGTTTAATAAGTAATAAACAGGACATACAATTTAGTCAAATGTAATAACACTGTTTAGGACTCATTCTGATTAAAAGCACTTCATAAAGAGAATTCTCCATTTGAAGTGTACGAGAGCTCAGCCGCTCCTCTTTTGTTTCCCAAGGGCGTGAAAGGAATAGTTTGATTACTGTAGTTCTATTGATAAAAATTTAATCACACATAAGGATGAGGTAAACGTGCTTAAAAGGAACAAGCAGAGTACAACATCCGGACGAAAGAGCATTTTCGAATCCTTCCAGATGAGTTGTCAATTGTCAGTGTCTCCGTTAAATATTACATGCTAACAAAGCCTCAGTATCAGAATGGGACAAGCGTCCTCCAGATCTGATCCGATTACACACCTGTTAATAACAAGAGTAAATAATCATATTTAAAGCAGATGCTGTAAATGGCAATGCCTTGTGAGAGAATACAATGGATTTATTTACAATCAACAGTGAAAAATGAATCGGAAGACAAAAGCGGAAACTACAGGGAATTGAAGTGCTGTTATGTTTGTGGAAATACTTTCAGTTATATCCACCAGGCAGGAAAAAGCTCTCATTACTGGATTCATTAGTCTGTATTGCATCAGTTTAGAGAGCAGTTCTGTTCTGAGTGGGGTCTTTTCATTTTCTAAAATACAGCTTTGAGAATTTGCATCTCTCATGGGTGGTGTTGGAATCTGTCCATCACTGAGATTCCAGAGAGGCTAAGTCTCGGGTTTGTAAAGCTCTGATCCCAGGTACTGCCACTTACTGTACATATGCAGTTGGAATGAGGTTTTGCTTTGTCCATGTGTTTGCTAGTTGAATAGAGTTTTGTGTCTCCTAAGTGGTTGCAGGCAGCTGTGCCCTGAAACCCCACTGTTCCAGGAAAAAATAAACCATGTCCCCACACTCAACATTCCTCGACTGGCGGGAGAGTCATTATTTCACATTTGTATAAATTTGTATAAACTCATTTGTATGAATTTACTTGTTGGGCAAGCTGCTGTCAAGCCTGACTTTCTTACTCTAAGTCTTCCTTATTTACAGAACGTACATGAACCACCCTGTTTTTATTATAGTATATTACTGTATATACAATAGAAGGACACAGGAAAGCACTGCTTTTAAACAAGAAGTAAAGCGGAGATAAAGTTTCAATTTGTTGGGGAAATGGACCCAACAAGGTGTCAAAAGCATTCTGCTTCCCACAGTTGTGTTGAGCTGGCTGTCTGTGGATCTCTACCCGCATAGCTCGTCCCAACTCATCCCACAGGCCACTGCATTTAACCCGAATTCATTTTCATGTCTGTGGAACCATTCCTGGACAATTTTAGCCTTGTGGAACAGGGGAAAGTTTTGCTGAACAAAATCCATTCCCAGATGGATACACGGCTGCCCCGAAGGGGTGCACCTGACTGGCAGGGATGTTCAGATATCCTGGGGTATTCAAACATGGCTCCTCTTCTATCAAGAGGCCCAAGGTGTGCCACGAAAACACACCCCACACCATCACGCCACCACCAGCAGCCCGTAGTGTTGACGCAGCCTGATGGATGCGTGGACACATGTGGTTTTCTCCATACCCTCGTCCTTCCCCTCAACGCCAAACAGCAGGAACTGGGATTCTTGAGACCAGGCGATGTTTTTCCAATCCTCCGATGTTGTCGTTCCTTAGCCTACTGCAACCTCCGTCTCTTGTTTAATGCTGGAAGTCCGAGGGCTGCCATGTGCCACTCGTGTCAATGTGCGAAGAGCTGTGCGTTCTTTCATGGGTCTTTCGGCACCGATGTGACACTGGACTATCAGTTGACTATCTGTAGACTGGCTGTTGACCTGCACAATTCGTCTCGGCCTCCTTTCACTTCATCAAGGAGCCATTCTCGACTACTGGCCTGCTTTTGGCTGGACGTCATTCACACAGGACACTATTGAGTTTGAAAAACCCAGCAGCATTGCAGTTTTTTACACCAACATGTTTCAAACCAACATGTCTGGCACCTACTATCATACCCAGTTCGGAGATACTGAAATCTTTTTTCTTGTCCATTCTCCCTCACATCCAGTACACAATCCATGTCTCGGTTGTCTCAAGTCTTAAAAATCCTTCTTTAACCCGTTTCATCCCTTTCACCTACACCAACTGGAGTGTTTTTACAGGTGAAATCAATTAGGGATCACAGCTTTCACCTGGATTCACCTGGTCAGTCTAAATCAAGGAAAGAGCAGGTGTCCCTAATGTTTTGTACTCTCTGTATATAAACGGTATATGTACAGTACTGTGTGAGAGCGTGGACAAATTTGACTGGAGCCAAGAAACCAGTGCAACACTTCAGCAGTAGCTGTTTTCTTCGTTTTCTTTGTAAAACTGCATCACCCAGGGGACAGCTTCCAACTTGTATTTGTGAAAAGGAGCTTGTTCTGTTTCGCTCCTCTCAGGTTACAAAACTGTTTGCTGAAAAGAAATTCATTTCTCGTAGAGCGATTATCTAGCATGTCCTCGCTATGTGTGAAAACGAATCATGCAAATGTTTGGCTGCAACCCTAATCGCACTGCATCTTAATAGACCTCCTGCACTACAAATTGCCTTTCAATCTCAAGTGCTGTATTTTTTAAAGAAACATGACACAAAAGCCGGATGGTCTACTTGACATGATTTGTTTTCACCACCAGGTTGTATTACTCAAAGCAAGAGCTGCATCTCAGGCAGATCACTTGTTTCAGCCCCTTACAGAGCGGTGGCTCAGGATCTGCGCCTGGGGCTGGAAGGTTGCCGGTTTGAATCCCACGGCCGGCAGAGGAATCCTACTCCGTTGGCCCCCTGAGCAAGGCCCTTAACCCCAACTGCTCCAGGGCTGCTGTACAAATGGCTGACACTGCGCCCTGACCCAACGCTTCTCTCTGCCCGTATGTGTGTCCGTGCGTCTCATGGAGAGCAAGATGCGGTATGCGAAAAGACAAATTCCTAATACAAGAAATGGTATATGGCTAATAAAGTGATCTTATCTTACAGTCACGACTCACAGAGTGAATTAAACTGCTAGGGGTGATTTCCAGATTGCTCACAACCTTTCTCAAGACAGCAGGAGCCAGAGACAAGACAGAACCTGTCCCTCTCTGGACCCCACCCCCAGTGTTGTGCCATGACTTTTGCCTGAAAGGACAACTTTGACATCTCCACATTAATCTACTCCCAATGTTTCCTGACTCAGATCCCAAAACTTTGAAAGAGGAAAAAAATCAATTTTCTTTCCCATCCCTACTTCCTTCAGAAACTAGGTTTCCTTGATAAGGTGTAAAGCCCTCTACACCCTGACTCACTACATTTAAAATCCTGTCCCTGACTCATTATACGTGAAACCCCTGTCCCCATCTCTAATCCTGTCTCATTACATATGAAACCCCTGTCCCCATCTCTAATCCTGACTCATTACATATGAAACCCCTGTCCCCGTCTCTACTCCTGGCTCATTACACGTGAAACCCCTGTCCCCGTCTCTACTCCTGTCTCATTACACGTGAAACCCCTGTCCCCGTCTCTACTCCTGTCTCATTACACGTGAAACCCCTGTCCCCGTCTCTAATCCTGTCTCATTACACTTGAAACCCCTGTCCCTGTCTCTAATCCTGGCTCATTACATATGAAACCCCTGTCCCCGTCTCTAATCCTGTCTCATTACATATGAAACCCCTGTCCCTGTCTCTAATCCTGTCTCATTACATATGAAACCCCTGTCCCTGTCTCTAATCCTGTCTCATTACATATGAAACCCCTGTCCCCGTCTCTAATCCTGACTCATTACAAGTGAAACCCTCGTCCCTGTCCCATGTGGAACCACTTGCCCTATCCTGACAGATCCTTAGACATATGTCCACCATCAGACCTCAGGGAAAGTGCACAGGCATTGTCTGGATGCTCTCAAAGGAAGTCGACAGAGGCTCACAGCTGTGCAGCCCCTCTCCGTTTCCTCCTGTTGTACCCCAGGGCTTTGCTGGGATGTTCAAAACACTGCCCCATGCTAACCCCCACATCCACATCCCACCCAAATCTGCCTGCTTCCTGCTTTCCAAGTCTCCCACTCTCTTTTTTTTCTCACTCTCCCCATCTTTCTCTATTTCAGTCTCTCTCTGGTCTGCCCACCTGCCCCTCCACAGTCAGCCCAGCTAGGAGGTCCCACAAAAAAGTCCCACAGACCAAAGCACCCAGAGTCCAGCTAGATCTATTACTACTCTCCTTTGCTGCCCTCAAATTCCCTTTCAAAAAGGTCACTGCTGTGGCAAGTTCAGCAAGTGTTTCTCTCGTCACTTGACAAGCAGCTCTGTCTCCTCCGCTCTGTGGCAGGAAGGGAGAGGACCAGCCAGCTGCAGGCCCAGGGCCTCAGCACTCCTCTGGACTGATATATGGGGGCTAAGTGGCTGCACATCCGTCTACCCGCATTTGCAGAGCCCTAGGAGTAAAACTGCCTTTTGTGATGTTAACTTTACTAGTGTTGGGATCTGCAAGGACACTGTAATGTACCTCACTACCATCCTGAATGATGCTGGCAGAAAAACTTCACAGATGTATTTGTGTTGCTGGTTTAATTTGATGTCAGTGGAAGCTATTATTCAATGTTTAAGCAATAGTCACTTCTCCGAGACGTCTCTGGAATGCTATGACGCTCTCTTCCTGTTGCCTACAGGAAAAGCTGAGCTATAATCCCTACTTCAGACCATCAGGTCGCACATGTGGATCCTATTCCTGTTTTCACCTGAACAGACAGACTGAACTTCCCCCAGTCTGTGCCGGGGCAGATTAACCCCTTGTTGGGCCCCAGGCAAAAAAGTACTCTGGGCCTTAACTGCCATAATACTATATGAATATTTTATTATTAAACCCCCTCACTACATGTGAACACCAATACTCTACAGGCCTCTAATTACATCTCATTTTCAAACTGACAGCTACTTGTAGTTCACCTGCTGTCTGCCTCTACCTTTCCCATTCTTGTGCTGTACTTACTGTACTCTTTTTTTACCTTTTGTTCTTCTGTTTCTATATGGATCTCTCTCTCTGTGCCCCTGTCTCCATGTGTATCTCACCCCCTTGCGCTCACTTCTCACCCTTGATGCTGTTTTGTGTGCTCTGGGAGTGCTGACGCACAGACAAGACTGGCTACCCGGCATGCAGACGACCGTCACTGCCTGCAGGACTCACAGGGAAGGGGACACAGGCACATCACAGCTATGCTGAGGGCAGGTTCGTTTGCAATTTGCCCGTTCATTTGCCCGTTCGATATTTAATAACTTGCTAGAATCATTTGTCTTGAGCCGCAACGATTAAGATACGTTGTCGGTTCGGACTTTATCTCCAACTGCTTTTATAATGCTTGTCACAGAATCACACAAAAAAAAGCACTACTGAATCTCAAAGGCAAAGAAACAAGAGGACTAGAGAGGAAGGAGGTAGAACAAGAGAACGAGAGAGCGCGAGAGACAAAGTGAATGAGGCAGGCTCTGGCCTCTCAGGCTATCTGGCTCTTAGAATGGGGGTTCATGTATTTTTCATCCCCTAGCTGCTGAGGAAGGGCTGTAATGTATTCTCCCTCCACACCCCTACCACAGCCTCTGATCGGCAGACGTACTCTTAACTGCCTCGTGGCCAGGGCCCTGCACCACAGCGCTCTCCCATAGTCATCTCTCAGGAAGCCGGGCCAATGGCAAAACCCCCGTTCAGGGGTCAGAGTCAGAGAGCCCCTTCCAGCCCCCGGCAGGCTGCATAGACGTTAGAGATGATGATGGAAATGACAGCATGATGATACATTTTCTAGTCTTTCTAGTCTGTTCTTTTGTACTATTACAATAAATACAGCAAGCCGTCACCTCAAGGAACTGAGGTGCCAAGCTACCTAATATCATTGTGTTTCCTGGGCTACCTACAGACATTAAGTCATTAGCACAGTTTTTATTACAACCCACTGGTTTCTCCTTTAACCAATTGCAAAAGAAGAGACAGGTGAGATACCTTCAGACACCTCAAGCACACTCCACAGCTGAAACACTGTGTCTCTTCTTTCTTTTCAGCATGGAATAATCCTTTACCTGTTCCTTTGCAGCCTATGCATGCTGATGCAGCTACCTACAGTACTTGAACTCCCTAGTCCAATGATGGCCAATGAGCCCCATTCCCCAATGTATCAGTTCACTTCAATGGTTAAAGATCTGGGGCCAGACCGTCGATCACACTGATCTTGTCATCACCGACCTTTCTGTCCAGTACGAGAGCTCTGTAAATGGTTTCTGACAGGGTGTTACGGTTTTCATCTCACCTGTGATCTCAGTTTACCAGATCTGGCTGTGTTATTTCTTAGACCTTAAGAATGGCAAAATGACAAACTCCAAAGGACTGTGGCTCCCCAGGGCTGGACTGGGCCACCAAACCACCACAGACAGCTGCCCCAGCCAGAAGATAGGGTGCTGTTGGTCATGTTGTCCAACAGCCATGTTAGTTCATGAAGCAAAAACCCCATATTTGCAATATAAAGAATAAGACGTATAAAGGATAACAGGTTTCATGAAGCATTTTGTGAATGAATTTTTCCCCAATTTACAACCATTATCTTCATCTCTATTCACTGAGATCAGCAAAAGTATCACACGAGTCTAACACCAGACTTAGCCATGTGTAATAGATGTCATTGCTGTACACTGTATCACTTTTACTGTATACCATGCCTGCTCTGTGTATAGACACAGGTGAAAGGATGGGCCTGTGTAGCTGCTGTGGTGGCAGAGAATAGCTCTCACCTTCCTGTGATAAGTACCTATTAGCCTTCAGCAGTACCCGACAAAGCATTTACAAGAAAAAGCATCAGAATATTTCCTTGCCAATAAACAGACTAATTCATTAGAGCTTTCTCTGCCAGCAGTGGTGTGTAGGAGACCTGGGAAATCTATACTGTTAAGAGAGGGGAATTGATTTGTAATTAAAAGGCTGATTGCAGTAATGAAAAAGACCAGAGCTGTAACTACAATCTGATCAATCGGGAGCTCGTCCCCGAGGAGAAACAAGACTTAATCGCCCAGACCGCGCATAACAAGATTGTTCTTATTAAAGTAATTAATGCTTTACACCCCCTGTTTGGCCCTCGCTTGTCTTCCTAATGTTTAACGGCCACTTGAAGTCAATTCAGCACATTACTTCAACATTGCAGATCAAAGAGACACTAAAAGGATACAGAACAAGTGGAAATTAAAACCAGGTGCATTTAGGGCTGAAAACAGAAGACACTTGTTTTTAAAGAAAGAACAGTGCACGAAAATAATGGTCCCACCATCCCGACGATGCCAAACCCCTTGATTCTCTCAGGAAAAGACTTGATGAGACTCTGGAATTTCTAAGTTAATGGAGCAAAACAGGGTAAACGGTTGATACTTGTTTTACGATGTTAACATTACACATCAGAAACATTAAGCAGGTGGAATGTTGACCTGCATCCCCAACAACTTGCCCCGCGGGGATAGTAAAGACATCGAGGCTCTCTCTCTCACCTCACCTGTCTAGCCCAGCACTCCATGAACAACCTATTTAGAGCAGATTCTTTTTGAACAGAAAGCCAGAACACTGTATCTGTCTGAAATTATTCTTGAAAACCGCCAGTGCATTTCATGGTTCTCATGGGTACAGCTCTATCATTATCTCTGAAGTGCTGTCTAAACCACCTTCATGAGGAGAACGTCTCTTCAGCTGGTCTTCTGCTTCTGGGAGGGGATGAGTCTCAGAACCTTGGTCTTAGCTACAGTAAACGGGCCCAGGAAGATAAACCTGTCGTGACTGTGAAGCCAGTAGCCAGTGAGTGCGACCCAGGACTTAGAGAGGCCCTGAAAGTTCGCTACTGACAATCTCAAGAAGGGCCGGAGTCACATGCTCAGCAGGTTGTGTGTACCCCAGACTCTTCAAAGTACCAATAACCCTAACTTCCTGTTGTCAACTTCCATCTTCAAAAAGCAACGGTCTTGTCTTCTGTGCCGCACAGCCACAGGAGAGGACTGAAATGTAGGGGGTAAAACCCTGAGCTAAGGAGATCCAGAATCCATTGGACCAACGGGTGCTGCTCTTCCCCTTGGACCACAATTTCACACCTACACTCCAATATGAAATCTGGGGACAGTGGCTTTTCTGAAAAGATCAAGAGCTTTAAGCCCAATGTCCAAGCTCAAGGCCACTCTGGGCTTGTAACCACATAAGAAAGGTGACAAAAAAGAGGAGCCCATTTGGTCATGCTACTGTTTTGGCAACTGTAAAATAGCACTAAACTGACCCAAGGAGCTCGAGAGGAACCACGGTATCAGCTTCAACACTGTGACTGGGTAGCGTATCCCGTACTCTCACAACTCTTTTAGTAAAGAAGTGCCTCCTGTTCTCAGTTTTAAATGCACCTCCACACAGTTTCCACTGGTGCTCCCCGGTTTGTGTTGCACCCTTCAGCAGAAGAAACTCGCTGGGTTGTCTATGTCACTTCCTCGGAGGGTTTTGAACACCTGTATCATAGGTCTTCTCTGTGCGAGACTAAAACCGGTCAGTTCCTCCAGCCCATCAGTGCAGGATATTCCTTTAAGCCCCAGAATGTATCTGTTTGCTCTTCTCTGGAGGGATTCCAGAGCGATGAAACGGTTCTCCTTAATGTGCAAAGACATTTGGAATAATCTGAGGTGGAACGTGCTGTATAAATGTAAGGTATTATTATCACTATTATTATGCAAATGTGCAGCAATGAAAGAGTCAGGTACACCAGGGTGCCCACCTACAGTGTCGAAGAAAGACATAGCCTCCATCATAAGTCTCCACCACAGGCTCTAAGGTATGGCAATGTCTACCCTTTTCTATTGAGATATAATTTTAAAAAATAATTTGAAGCCATAAATGTATTTGTAAAAAAAAAATGACACTTCTGCAGGAGCTACAGTCCTTCATCTATAATGAGTCCTTCCAGTCAAGTCCCAGGGTGGCAGTACTGTTTCTTGCATATGAAGATGTTCAAGCAAGCGATGTCAGAACCGGTCTGCGGCACAGTGGGTGTGGAGAAAGGGGGCTGCTGGCGCTGCTGGCGCTGCCGGGCGCGGCGGGACATGGGGTGGCAATTGCAGAGGGGCGAAGTGAGAGCCAGTGCAATTACACACCCTGCACAGATACACAGCCGGGGCAGGGCTGCGCCTGAGTCACCTGCAGAAAGGGACCCGGGCTCAATGCACTGCCAGGGGATCGGATAATAAGGATTTACGCCTCCTTCTTGGAACATTTCCACTATAAACTGCAAATATTTTGATTTCCTAAAACAACCGCTCGGTTGGAAGACCCCAGGAGTAAAGTGAAGCACAGCTCACAGTACAGCCTGGTTTGCCTCAGTATTGTTTGTTGGTCACAGTTAAAACTTGAGTATTTTATACGGTGCTTTTTTTTCCCTCATGGTAAAGACCAAGGAACAACAGTGGAAAAAGCCAAAGGGTTCTTAAAATGCAGGCAAATGATTTCTCACTGCAGGGGGCTGGGATCACAGCAGAATCGATTTTATTTTTTTTTCTGGAGGGGACGCCTTATATCTTAGGCGTGTGTAAAATCTGCCATACCCAGTCCTGACACATTTTCTCCCCAGCTTACCACAACTCTCCTTTTGAAGAAAGGGAGCTGTGCAGCTCTTAATCTCATTGTAACACACGAAGTGTGCTTTTGTTGCGAGGACGTTAAACTGTTACATGCGGAGCTGAATGCTATCTGCACACAAGACATGGGGCCCCGAGCGGCGATTAAAGAGCCGTCTTTCTGAATGGAGGATTGGCGAAGGGGGCTTCTGGAGCGCGACGTATCCCAACACGTTTGACGCGTGTCTGTTCGAACAGGAGCTCCTCAAAACCCAGGCCCGTGAAATCTGAAGCAGTCAGATTGGCAGTGCTCCCAATGCAAATTTGAGAAAGGAAGCATGGGGGATAACATAGATTTGCACGGAAAGAACAGAAGTCTCCCTGCTGCACATGGCTTATTATCCAATACCAGAAGAGAGGCTAACCGAAAAGTTGAGCCTGGCGTAAAAGGTACTGTCATCAACTGCATGACACGAGTGAACGCTATAAACACGCCTTCATCAATTTACTTTGGAACAATGTTCTCTCGCATCAAAAAATTGATGACAACACAATTTTTGATTCCTCTTCTACCCGTAGAAGGCCAGCCAGAAATAAGGAATTGATCATTCTTGATAGAGTACTGTGAGCTTGCTTTCTGAGCGTACTCCACATGGGCTACACAACCATAAGGGCCTCTATATTTCACATTGTTCAATAACTCTGTAGACTGCGAAGTACCAGACTGGGTGAATAAGGTCAGCATGAGTAGGCTGCAGAATGAACAGGTAAAGATTTATTCCATGCTGAAAAGAGACAACATTTCGGCTGTGGATCCTTCTTCGGGCGTGAATCAGAACGAGACTCTTCTGGCAGCCCTGGGGAGTAGTGGCGAGGGCTCTGGTCTTGTGACTGAAAGGGTGGGGCACTGCTATTGTACTCCTGACCCAGGTACCTCAGTCAGATTGCTTCAGCGCAATACCCATCCATCCACCCACTTTCTAACCACTTCAGCCAATTCAAGCTCACGGGGGAGCCGGAGACTGTTCTGGTAAGCAACGGGGTGCAAGGCAGGACACACCCTGGACAGGACACAGACACAAACACACACACACATACCCAAAGCACCAGTGGAAACTGTGTGGAGGTGCATTTAAGACTGAGAACAGGAGGCACTTCTTTACTAAAAGAGTTGCGAGAGTACGGAATACACTACCCAGCCACAGTGTTGAAGCTGAGACCGTGGTTCCTCTCGAGCTCCCTGGGTCAGTTTAGTGCTATTTTACAGTTGCCAAAACAGTAGCATGACCAAATGGGCTCCTCTTTTTTGTAACCTTTCTTATGTGGTTACAAGCCCAGAGTGGCCTTGAGCTGGGACATTGGGCTTAAAGCTCTTGATCTTTTCAGAAAAGCCCATTAACCTACCAGCACATCTCTGGACTATGGAAAGAACCCCACATGAACACAGGGAGAACATACGAACTCCACACAGACAGCAAGCACCCCAGAAATTTAATCCAGGGTCCCATCACTGCGCCATCATACCACGTAATACAACCCCCCCCCATAAATGGACACAAGCGTTTGTTGCTTTGCATAAAAGTGTTAGCCAAATAAAATACTAATAGATTTCCAATACTGCATCACTGGAGCGCAGGGTGTTGTTTAAGGCTCCTTCAGCTCACTTCTAGACACACCACACCCGTCTGAATGAGGTCTTGTCTCACAGGGCGTCTCCTCAGTACTCTGCACTCCAGCTCGGAACGTGGACCTCAGCTCCAGGGGGGCTCCCTGTCCCCCTGCACATTGCTGGAGGGTGCTGGAAGAGGGAGGATGCAGTGCCAGTACCCTCCAGGGTCTCCAAAACACCCTCCCAAATCCCTGCCTTGCCGTTATCTAGCAGAGCAGAACAGTCTCGCCCAGCTCTCAAACACACACACACACACACGCTCGGTAAGTGCCTCTCGCTTTTCACCTTTGACGCACACACAGCGTTTTGAAAAATAAAACAGGAGGATAATTATGAGAGCCGGAACAGCCGCTGTGCTGGGTTTTTGTCTGCGTCCCCCAGATAAGGCTGGCACGGACAGCTGGCTGGTAATCTGCATGCGGACTGGCACATCCCGAGCTGTGCCCACACCAGCCTCATCCCCTGCACAGCTTGCACTGCCCCAGGCACCAGTTACCCCAGAAGCCCGTTACACAGCAGGGCACGTGCTGGACCGAGCGGAGTGCAGGGTCTTGGTCGAGCGGACCCCCTTGTCTGAGGGTAAACTCTGAAAAACTCCAGGACTCCGACACCTACCTCACACGGCTGCCTTAGTACACTCTTACATTTAGATTATAGACGTTGCTTAGTCCTTCTAAAACCTCTCTATTCATCTGCAGATTTCGGCTTTCCACATCTCTCTGTTCTCCTGTTCTCTGCGAGTTTGGGATCTCATTCTCACCTGCTTTATGCCCATTTCCTCCTGCGCCCCACCTCTTCTTAACTACTCTCCTTTTGTTCTCCTATGCTTTATTTATCTACTTTCCCTCTCTCCCTAACAACTGAAAAGGGCTCCAGAGGCAAAACGTTTCATTTCTTTACCTTTAAGCCTGGAATGAGCCTTTACCTGTGCCTACTGTATGTATAGCTTATACCCACACCTGATGGGCCGGCTAAAGCTGCTCTTGTACCAGTGTGTGTAGGGCTGCTCTGACACAGCTGACGTATCCAGTCGAGGCTGCTCATTTGAAGATGAGAGGCCTCTGCTGTCAAGACTACTGTAATTCGGACACATTTTAAAATCCCCGGGTAAGACTGCAGAACCACTTTCATGCAACTCCAACACAAAAACGAGGTTTTACATCTTAATACATGTATGCCCAGCTATAAATTCAAAGTTCACGTCAAATGTACAATATGTGTATTTGGTTCTGGTTTTGTACAGCGAGCCCGACGTCAGTTGTCTCAGAGGAGCCTTCTCCCTCAGCGAACCCGCACGACACCGTACGGAAAACCGCGGGAATTCGACTAACCAGCAGATGTGAGTACCCCGCCGCCACAGGGCCGTGGGGAAGATCCTCCCGAGGCGTGTTCCTGCTGTCCAGCCGTGCCCCCTCAGGAGGTACCTGGATGAGGTCCGGTCGCACCGAACCAGCCGGACCACAGCCTCCTTGTGGCCCCGTGACGCGCTTCCCGCCACACGCCGCTTTCCGGTTCCGGTAGTAACCGATTTTGATTCTGATCCGTTACAAAGCGGTCCCGCTTTAAATAGTGTGGTTTGGGGGGGGTTAAATTAATCTTTACTTTACGTTGTTCTAGTTTATTGACTTCCTATTGAGAAATATTGTTATTATCCTATTGTTGTTAGCGGTTTTTTTTTGTATGGACGTTTACATACGGATACGCACCGCGGCGATGTGGCCGACTGCGAGACCGGCGGGGGGGCGTCTCTCTCAAGAGACAACACCAGCAGAGTGGATTTCTGTCCCCGGAACCGCGTGTACGGAACAGAAAGAGAAAAAAAAACACTTAACACCCGATACGTTATGGGTTTTTTTTCTCTTTCTACCTCTGTACTACTTTTCAACGTTGAATTAACCTCTACTCGTTCGCGGGGCAGCCCGCGCGCAGAGGCTGCTTCCCGCTCCAAAGCGGGGGATTGGCCTCATTTAAAATGGAAGTTCATTTCAGCGGACTAAAAACACATTTTTAACAAGTCAACAGCTCGATGTCAGAATCTTTTGGAAGCTTTTTTTTTTTTTTACATTTTAAGAATAGTGTAATAAGCGAATGGGATATATTTTCCTCCGCTTTCGTGAGCTGTGTGTTTTTAACCGTGGCTGTCTTTAGAAAGGACGCGAGCAGCCTCTGTATTAAACCGATGCTTTAATTTCCGCCCCGTTGTTCAGCCGAGCGGAGACGAGCATCCAGAACGAAGGCAGCAGGCGGCGAAGGGAGGTCCCCCGTGAAGATAGCGGCACCGTGTGTGTGTGGGAGAGTGTGCAGAGGTCACCACTGGGTGACGGAGCGCCGTCAAAGCCGGGCCTCATCACCGCGGTCCTCCCTATCTGACAACCATGATGGATCACCTCGCACTCGGCCGACAGTGCGTGTGTGCGCGGGGAGGGGGAGAGTCACCGTGAGAGTGGGGATAATCCATCGCATTTGGAATTGAGAAGAACGCCTTGTTGCCCCTTGTACTGAAACCTTTGCAAGCTGTCGTGGAAACGCCTTATAAATAATAAATTAACGACAAGCATGTGTTTGACGCGAATCCGGACCGCGTTTAATAATTGTAATTCTGTGGGGATAACAAAGGGTTAAACGCAAATCTCTCTTCCCCCCCACCACCACTCCTGGTATGGAGAGGACAGACACAAAAGAATTCATATTTCGATCCAGAGCCAGGAGAGACTGGAGTGCTGTCTCACGGGAAATGGTGAACACACTCATGAACTCTGCTGGAGTTCAGTCTGAAACTCTCCGGTTATGAGCGGCGCTCTCGTCCAGCGGGGAACAGCGCAGCGTCAGAGCGGCGGTCCTCGCTGCGCACTCGGCAGAATCATCGGAGCTCCAACAATGAGTTTCGCCCCGGTCAGACCCAGCAGCAACACAGCTCTTCCCTTCCATAGCCTTCATTACACGGAGAGCTTTTTTTTTTAAAAAAAAAACCCAACAACATCTATTTTATAGATGCGTCGTTTACACATATACGAGATGTGTCATGTTTAAATGCAGGCTTTGTTTGCCCGATTCCACGCGTCTGTTGTACACGCCGAGCCCAGAGCTTTCCACTAGCGTGACGTTTCCACTGACTTGTCTGTATGCGCAGCCGGCCGTGTCCTTGACAACCTCGGCCAGTAGGGGTCCCTTCCTCATGACCACCCTGTCCACACCCTGCTGGGCCGCAGTTACAGTACGCTGTATTAGGCCATATGCATCAGCAAAGTTTTAGGGTTACTTGTCCGGATTTTCATTTGAATCATATCAATGCAAACTAACGAAATAAGAAACGCAAAAGTCATAAATACTGTACTGGAATTACAGGACGTGCCTTGACCAGCGCTGAAAATATTCCACGTTGCGTTTCAAAGAAAGTCGACTTTTGACACGTCTCTTCTTTTATGGAAGGAAAAGCCCTTAACAAGGTCACGGACAGCCATGCTAACATCGAAAAAAACAAAAAAAAAGGAATAAATATTCAGCCTCGTCCAAAAATAGCTTTGGTAGTTTGTGTTGCTTCAGTCACCTGACCTTTCATTGACACTTTCTGTGTCACTTCCACCCAGCAGATTAGAACTTGGGGCGCAGGCAGACGCGTGGTAAAATATAGCTGGGGCTCCCTGATGCTGAGCAGCACAGCCGGTGGGCCCTGGGCTTGAGGGCAGCTCTATCTGTTCAGCTCATTTGTAAAGTGTTGTATAGATTTCAGTAGATTATCTACCATTCGGAGGAGGTTCTTGAAAGAAGAGCATCCTGTACAGAGGGATACCCACAGTGTTTGCCTCCCTGTCTTCAACACAGCAGGGCCAAACATTTCCCAGCTTTTAGGCAGCGTCTCAAAGCCCTTCAGACCACAATTAACAGCGCCGGGATGGAGTGCCAAGACAAACGCACACTGGGTCTAGCGGTAGGAAACACCACGTTCTCCAGATATATGTACCAGTCCCTTGATGTTTTACCACTGAAAGTTGATGATCCAAAAATAACACAATTGTACATTCACCATATCTGGCTCAACTTCCCTTCAGGATCAATAAAGTCTTTTCTATCTATCATATAAAGGAAAGCAAGAAAAACTGCACGACCTATCAGTGTTGTATATTGCAACAAAAAAAAACAACTCTGTTGAAAATAACTGCACATTTTTTTAACTGTACCATGATCACCATTCTTCCAACCCTAGCAAACGATCGATTGATCTTCCTTTGCCTTTGAGAACATAGTGAAGGTGCTTCCTGTACCGTTGTGTTAGGTCTTGTTAGGCTTGTTAGGCTCTGGCTCATCTCAGCAGGACTTCTTGACTGCTCCATACATCATATGGTCCCATTTGACCTGGGAATGAGTTATCATTTGACAAACTACTGTCTCTTCTTTTTTAGGTTACCAAATTCTGGCAAAGACACCAGATCCATGAGGTCAACCTTGTTTGGTCGTCTTGGAGACACTGTATCTTGATGATGAATTTTTCATTTTTGAAGATTCTCCTAGGAATGTGGCCCTCGGGTGTGAGTTAGCATCCCAATCCAGTTTTCGGACCTCATATTTGGGTATTTTGTACCATGCCATTAACATTGAACAGCACCGTCAGTACTGGCATATCTGTTTTTGTAGCTGTTACACCAGTTGCCGAAGGCTGCTGATCTTTTGCTTTAGATCTTCAGACTGCTCTCTGACTCTGACACAAGTGGTTTGCTTCCGCGCAAAGCCTGTCCTCAAGTAGCCTGTGCTAATGAAGCTGACTTCGAGAAGCTTCTACGAGGTTTTCCGAGGTTCAGTGGAAGCAACCGGACGACTAAAACCTGCTGCCAAATGAAATCCATCTCATTTATTTTCAAAAGACACACAGAGTGTGTAGCAGCCCAGATAGACATCAGGTATTTAGAAAAATGTACAGTTAAAGCACTTTGGTCAAGACCACAACAGCAGCCTCCCTCTGGGGATCTGAGTCCAGGATCGGTACAGAGCTCCACACTGCTGTCCCAGGATTGCAAGAGCAGAACAAGGCCCCATTGCACTAGTTAGGGTACCGTCCATCGCGAGCGTAAGCTGTTCTAGGACCTACACATTTAGTGGCCTGCGAGTTTCAGACAGCCCCCGGAAGGAAAGCTTGGCAGCACTATGCCTCGCACCCATTCCTACAACTGGGCTCACTGGAACTCACAGGGCACATCATTATTCCACCTTCAGTTAACCATCCAGGAAGCCACTTTTTCAAGAGAGACCTCAAGAAGGCAGCGACAACAAGGCACACACCCAGACCCCCTCACTCACACACTTCAACAATAAACACACAGCCGTGCTGTGACCTGTGTGGGAACATTATGCTGGATGTAGTTGGCGGTCTCTCGGCCACGTCCGCTGTACGCAGGGCCTGAGCCTCCGTCAGCTCCAGCTGCAGGGAGGAAGTGTGGAGGAGCCGACCAGCCAGCTGGATCTTTTCTCTGTCATATACAGTACTCATCTGTTGTGCATAGCAGGACAGTATGTTTTAGACAGCAACCGATAATCAACAGCACTAGCAGCTGTTGTACATGTAGCAGTAGCAGCACTAGCAGGTGTTGTATTCATAGCAGTTACAGCAGTATCAGGTGTTGCACTTGTAGCAGTAGCAGCAGTATGAGGTGTTGTATTTATAGTAGTAACAGGAGTATCAGGTATTGTACTTGTAGCAGTATCAGCAGTATCAGGTGTTTTACTTGTAGCAGTAGCAGCAGTATCAGGTGCTGTACATGTAGCAGTAGTAGCAGTAGCAGGTGTTGTACTTGTAGCAATAGCAGCAGTATCAGGTGTTGTACTTGTAGCTGTAACAACAGTATCAGGTGTTGTACTTGTAGCTGTAACAGCAGTATCAGGTGTTGTACTGTGCAGCAGATGCAGTAACAGAATGTTATTTGCTACTTGGTTGTGGAATACTGTTCCCCTTGTTCTAACAATTCTCCATTATAAATAATCATGTTTCCCCAGTCCAAAGATAATGCATCCCTTTGAAAAAATATTCTCAGAAGTACCCCTTACACAAGTCTTCAAGGGGAAATGTTCCACAATTACTCCTGGACATCCACAGCCCTGCGGGGTTTGTAGTAGTCCATCAAAATAACCCACCACTGTGTGGCTGGAGAAAATGGCAGTTGAGAGCCACTAAACCAACAGCCGAGTCAGGTAAAGTACTGAGGATGTGTGGGGCTCAGGGGGTTGGTGCCTGCCAGTCTGGCCAGATCAGGGTTCCTGCATGGCGTGTCCAGGAGGTGTGCGTTGGGGGCACGCGCTGACACACGGCCCTGATCGCAGCTGGCTTGCCTGCCTTGAAACGGACAGGGCTTGACCAGTGGCACTTTGCTTGTCTTTGGCCATGCTCTTTGACCATTTTATTTTTAAAATTGAAACCCTAAACACGACACAGCCCTTATACAGTAATACTGCTATTTAATTTGACTTCTAATGGGGCTTTCATAAGGCAGTAATACAATATTGAAAGATAAAAGAATAATATTGAATCATCGGCACATATCATAGACAATTACATTTTTCATCCAGACAACAATGGCTGATCTAAAAAGCTGCATTAGAGCTACATGTTTGAACACAGAAACATCTGGGAATTCTGCTTGTTTCCATGGATCTGCAGATGCTTTCGTCTTCAATACAGTCACTGTGGACAGGACCTCACTCTTCCATGTCTTTTGGTGGACTGAGTGCTGTGGGGTTCAGTCACAGGATCACACGCAGTGACCAAGGGGCTGACCCACAGAACCACAGGGCCCGCCTGCCTCCCTGCAGCACAAAGTATCGTTGCCTTTAGAATGTCTGAAAAGGGACTATTGGGTTTGGGAGAGCACACGGTAGCAGGAATGGTCCGCAATCATTGTTCAGCACCAGTCGCCACCCCCCAGTAACACAACTATAAACGACTAAAGGGAGATTGGTCTGTGTCCAGCTGATGCCACTGTCCTAGACTGTCCAGAATATTTTTGGCCGCGTGTTTGTGTGTGAACGCGCGCCTGCAACTATCACAAAACGCTTTCCGCGGCAAACACAGGGAGGGAGGGTGTGTATTACGGGGCAGGATCAGACAGCACACACCCCCCCCCTTCTTTCAACACTCCCTCTGTCTCCATCTCCTCTCTCCTCTCTCTCATTCTCATTCAGAGGTGCATCCCAGGAGAGGCTACATGACATGTATTGGCCCCAGCAATGACAACGGAAACACCACCATCTCTTGTTAATCTTTCACTGCCCCCCCCTGCATTGTGAACCGAATCTCCCTCAGATGCAGCTGTGTTTCATGGAAAACAACTGTCTCCCCAGTATTGCCGGTATTTTGACCACTACGCGAGGAACAGTGCCAACACTCAGAGTTGACACTCTGCTCTGTCGGAGATTCAAGCGTGCTTTTTTTGTTCTTCAAGAATGACTGTTGCTGTCACAATTGTTGCTGAATCAGAGATGGATAAGCAGCACATGTATTTCCAGATAAAATCACTCTGCCTTTCCTCTGGTTCCTGCTGTATCTCCGTCTCTCTCCTGCTCCCCTCTCCCTCTCCCAGATGTCAGGGTACATCGTGGGGAAGGCTGTTCACGTCAAGTGGATACATCAGGTGTTTCCAAGGAGGAGACAACAGATATCCAACATCCAGAACAAGCATTTAGCATGACAGTTCCTCACTCCAACCCCTGACTCTCCACCTTTATTTTCCTCTAGTCATCTCAATTCATTTTGATTAAAAAAGTACTGTCACAGCTTCAGGAACAGATCACAAAAGGTGAAAACCTACAATTTATAAGGAAAGGTACAAACCCCTCTTTTGAGGTGCAATATTAATAAAGGATCAAGGAAGATAACAAAGAGATGTCCAGGACGCACTCTCCTGCTCCCTGTCTCTGCTGTCAGTGTGCCGACAGCACTCATCCCTGTCCTCATCCTGACGGCTCTCTCCGGGCTGTACGGGTTTGGTAGTGGGAATCCAGAAGTATTCCCGCAAAATAGTATAGCGGGAAATCATTATATCGCTTTTTCTTTCTTTGCACATCTCTCTCGACTCTGAACGGTGTTCAGCGTCTGAGGTCTTGCAGTTTTGCCTCAGGACTGCACTCCTACACAGAGCACCAATACCAACTCAAAGCTCAACAGCAGCAGTGCTTGGAATACCAATAATATGAATAATCATCTTTATTGTATTCCAGTTTTTAAACTAAAGGCGCTTGTTTGCTACCATTTTTTTGGAGCATTTTGAACACAGAAGATGAGAGTGAGGCGGTGAGGTTCACCAACTGTTACAGCACCAACAGCTCCCCAAAAAACTGCACAGTCTGTCGTGCACCAGCCTGCTCAGCCCTGAAGTCTCCCCTCGTGTTTTCAGAAACAAGCCGCGCTGCCTCAGCTCTTAAAAATGACAATTCCTGTCCTCTCATTCCCTTCTGTGCATGTGCACATCCATCGTAGTGGTGTGGGAGTGTGAGGAGAACACAGAGCATTTTATCATCGCTGGTTTCACAGAGGCTTTTAAAACATAAAAGACGAGCAGGTCAAGTCGCTTGACCAGCAACACACACTGTTCCACTGTGGGAGCTACAGCCCCCCAGCATCACACACACACACACACACACACACACACACACGTTGCACAATGCACTACTTTCCATTCTGAGACCGGAAACAAAAAGACACACAAATCCGTGCTGTCCTTCGCTCCTATGTCTGCAAGCCTTTTTGGGGTACTCACCATGGTACTCGTGTCCCGGAATGTACGTGGTGGGGTTCCCGGCGATCTGCAACGTGATCAGCACCTCTCCCGAGTCTATGCCCCCCTCCAGCTCCCCGTGATGCGTGCACAGGAAGAAGAAGGGGTTGAAACGGGGGTAGAAGCCTGCAGGGGGGGTCCCCAAATCCGCATGGCTCCTCCCCAGCGCCAGGGCCAGGAGGGCGTAAGTCAGGGCTGCCCCCGGGGCTAAGAGCGCCATCCCCCCAGGAGAGACACGCGGCGCACCCCACACAGAACGAGGGAGAGGGAGAGAGAGGTGTGCTGGGGTGGAAGGAAGGCAGAGTCCCCCAAGAGGGACCGAGGGAGACCCCACACAGACAAGAGTTGGCTCGCCGGAGAGAGTAGGGGTGCCTACAGCTGACTGGGTCGGAGTGAGTTTGCAGCCCAAGCTGGCTTGTAGTGCTGGCTGGCACTGACTAGCCTGCCTCTTCTCCCCACTCGCAGGCTGGCTCCCTGACTGACTGACCGACCGAAAGAGTGAGTCTGGCTGGTCACTGCCTCCTTCCTCTCTCCCTCCAGTAGCTGGGAGTTGAGAGCCTGTCTGCGCTGTCCTGCTCAGCTCTTAAATACCCAGCCTATCCCCCCCCCCCTCTGCCCTCCCTCTCCGTGCAAACACCAGCCCCACACGTGCAGTAGAGAGAGAGAGCAAGACACCTCCCTCCACTCATCCCTCCCTCTTTCCTCAGTCTGTCATTCTCTCCCTGCCTCTACCCTATCTTTATCTCCCTATCACTCCCTGTATTTTGTTTCTCTCCAAATTCCCGACATCGTCTCCCGCCTGCCTGCTCGCTTCTTTCACTTGTTCCCTTGCAAGCCCTGTCTGCCAGCGTTTCAGCACTTCTTTCAGCCAAGTTTCCCGATCCGCCTCTCTTTGCCTCTCTCGTTCGTCCTTTCTTCTCTTTCCCTCCAGGCTTCTCTCTTCCTCTCCTCCCTGGTGTCACACCTCCTCCCCCCGTATCCTCTCACCTCGTTCTGCCTTCGCGCTGCTTTCTGTGACGATGCCTCTCTCTTCCTCTCCTTCTCTGGGCCCAGCTTCATGTTTCTTTTCTTCCTCCTTTTTTTCCATCCGATATTCCAAACTTCACTCCCTCTCTCCCCCCTCCCTCTCCCTCTGTTCTGAATTAACTCGCCACTCCAGCAGCACTTTCTCCGCTGATAATAGTGTTTACCCCTCTCTCTCCAGCTCCCTAAATATCTTCCTTGCTCACCAGCGTGCAGCCATCTGCTCTGTAGCTCCTTCTTTTTCCCTGTCTCCGAGAGGAGACAGCCCGTTTCCCTCATTTTCCAGCAGGTCTGGCTCTCCAGCCCCAGCTCTCTCAATTCCACTCTAAAAAGACACAGAAAAAGGCTCTTGATGAAGAAACCCGAGGGCTGCACACAGCCGGATGCCCTAGGGACACCTGTGTTCTGCAGCCAGTGGATGGTAATGAGGAATGGGGCTCGGCTCGGGCATGGTCAGCCTGAACAGACTGGGCCCAGGTTTGCGAATTCCACAGGCTCAAACCCCTTCTTGCAGCTCTCTCCCCCATTTCTTTATTTTTAACTCTTCTGCCTGTCACTCCTGAGCCCCGACACAACTCGAACTGAAACAGTCACAGAACAGATTGCATTCATTTCAGGGGGTTGGGGACATTGGTGGAGGGCAACATGAAGGCATAGCACTGAGCTGCCTTACAGTTCAAGGGTCTCGCATTTCATTTCAGTCCCTGGCATCTGTCTGTGTGGTGCTTGCATGTTCTCACCGTTGTGTTGTGAGGCATTTCCTTCTTGTTGTTCTTTTCTTCTGTGTGAAAGACAAGTGCACTCTCACTCCATGCCACAGACTTTACCAGGATTACTGGATACGAGAATACCACTAGATAGTTGGTTACTCCCGGAGGGCCGATGAGTGGGTGAATCCAGGACGTACCACTCTTGTGGGTTAAGAGGGGTGCGTGTATTTATGTGTGGCAGAGGGGAGTCATCTGGCGTCACACAACTTTCCCCCCCCTTTCCTCATCCAAACCCAGGACCTGAGCCAAGAGCACCAGACCCCCCAGAACATGTGACACAGCCAAACTTGTCTGTGACGGATTTTCAGGCCAGCCCAGAAGAACATGCAGCTGAAATAATGGAGTCTGTGTGCCAGGGAGGGAGGAAGAGGTACACACACTGGCACACCGGGCACACAATATGGTCTGATGACAGCAGGCTGCCCTCCAGTCTTCATCCTTTTCCCAGCAGCCCCTGCTGTCCTATGGGTCATGTGACAGAGAGCTGCAGCATGGTGAGGCACTGAGAAATCGCTAGAAGCAGGGTATCCTTAACACAAGATTTATTCTCCATGCACAAGCTGATCTGAATTTCTCAAAACATTCTGCAGATTTGTCAATAGATTTATGTGAAGCACGGGCATATTTAAGTTTCTTTGTATTGCACAGACGTACTGATGATGATAAATACAGAGTGTTCGTTTCTTAGTATTTTAACAGCCGGGTGACTGGATGCTTTAGTGTTGTGGATAAATTGGACAGGTTGCATTTAAGAAAACAAAACAAAAGACACTATTCAAGGGGCAGCAGCAGCAATGGACAAATACAGAGTATATTATTTGATATATTATGCTGTTTTGAAGACATAAAAAAATCCTCTTGGAAAAAAAATGAATTCTGAAATTGCAGGTAGCAGTCATTTAAGGATTGCAAGTTGGGTAATGGACAGTAAAGAGAGTGCAGATAATGGGGCTGTTCCTCAAATCGGAGAGGAATTAGTGAAGTAAAAAAGCTGTTAAATTGGTCCCAATAGATCGATAATGAGCTGAATGAGGCTGGTAGGACCTGCAGGCACCCTGTACGACCACAATCGCTCACTCTGTTCAAGAGTCTGGCACAGTCAGGAAACTAGTACGCTGGCAATACCGAAACAGAAACCCTTTAGCCGAACAGAAGGAAGTTGAAAAGGATTTTACATAGAATTAGACCATGCAAGCATGGCACAGCAGATGACGGTGGATATAGGCAAGTGCCCAGAATTAGAATGTTACAGCAGTGAACATTAAAACCACAGATTTAAAATGGGAAACTGCTGTGAATGATGAGTTTATTTACAGTACCTATATTAAGTCTGTCCCTCCTTTCCAATGTAACGCCTTTTGTGGCCTAACAGCCTGAAATTAAGACACATTAAATCGAAACGTATTTTACTTTTTACTTACACATCGTAACACAATCTCCAGGTGAAAATACACAATTCCACATCAAAACCTAGAAAATGGGTTGGATAAGTGTCCACACCCCTGAGGTAGTACTTGGCGAAAGCACCTTCTGCTTGAATTACAACTTTAACTCAGTTTGGATAAGGCTGTACCAACATAGCACACCTACAATTGCCCAGATGTACATCTTCTAAACAATGTGTAGAAGCGTAGAAAATGCAAAATCGGTTTGGATATACTGTAAAGTACAGAATTTAATCAAGGGATGGTGTATTAAAATTAAATTTGAACAATACTATAGTAAGGCCTCAGTCAACATAATGTGTACAGTTTTGGTCACCACATTATAAAGAAGCGACACAAGTATCTGGAATCAGTCCAGAGAAGGACAATGCAGCGCAATCTGTGGCTTGAAGGAACGTCCTACTGTACACTGACAGGCTAATAGAACTGAATCTTTCTGCTGTTGACCAGAGAAGACTAGGAGGGGGATCTTATTCAGTATTCAGAATCATCAAAGGCAACCCAGAGTATACTTTCTTCAGAGCGAACAGCGCAGCACGAACCCCAGGGTTCCAACTTCCTCACGTTCTCACGGACCCGAGGGAAATGTCCGCGTGCTCCGCGCAGGAGACGGCTGCAGTGCTGGGCGGCCTCCCGCAGGGCCTGAAGCAGACGCTCGTGCAGCAGGCTGACAGCTCACGTACACCGCAGGTTCAGGCCTGCACCAGGAGCGCCGGACACGTCCATTGAGCCGGGGAGACGGCGGACAGATGGGCCCACGGAGCTGTTCAGTGCGCGCGGGGCTCCAGTGGGGCCGCTGGGAGAGGTGACGGCCCCAGCTCTGGCGCAGGTTCAGGGACCAGTGGGAGCCCCGCGCGGCTCACAGATCCGGAGGGGGGGGCCCGGCGCGATTCCGTGCGCCGCTTTCCCACGCGGGGCTGGCAGCGCAGGAAGCTGGCAGGCGGCTTTGTGTGTGTGTGCGCGCGGGCGTGGAGGCGAGTCAATGGAGGGGCTCCCGGGCCGGTGCTGATGGACAGCTCCCCGCCAGCCACACAGAACACTGCGCCCTTTCATCGAGCAGCGGCGCCGACAGAAACGCTTTGAAGAACGCTCGCGTGCTCGGGGACCACTGCAGAAGCAACAGGGGCTTTACAGCAATGCAGTGCCCAGTGCTTCTTCATCAGCAAAGTAAAGCACCACTGCCATAAACTGGCCTCAAGCCCCATGTTAGATCATGGGGCAGAGTACTCCCATACACCTCCGCACCAGGACTAGGCACAGACACAGCAGATACAGGAGCGACTGTGGTCAGTGCCCGGGCCTGGCAGGGTCTCGGTGAAGTCTGAGCCCCGATGGACCACCTGGCCTCTTCCTGCTTCCAAGGCTGAGGACAGCGAGACAGTTCCACAGTTAAGCGCAGGGCAATGTAGTTTAAGACAGTGCTAGAGCAGGCCGGCAACAGAGGAGACATTCTTCAGGGGCACCAACAAGAAGACGTTTGCGAGGCTTTAATGTGGAGTTGTGGGCACCACGGCTGTCACATGATTGAGGAATAAGTGTTATATTTCAGGTCAAGAGGAATGTGAACAGTTTATTTATTCGGTATATACACATCTTCAAGCACGCATCTTACAACAAACGCTCGTCCAGGTCAGCAAGATTAGGAAATGTGCCCCGGGGCGGGTCACTTAACGCGACCAGAGAACCCTCCCAGTGGCGGCGCGACGCGCACGCGGTCCCACAGGGAGAGAGAACGGAAGTCCGCGAGAGGAGAGGTCAGCCGGGGATAAGCGCCAGCCGCAGGGCAGCTCGCCCTCCTGACTCCGGCTCTCCGCCGCGGACAGCCCCAGCCCCCTGCCCCGCCCGTCGCCATGGAGACGGGGTCACAGGAAGTCATACAGGTACTTCACGATGTCGAACCCGACAGTCCTGAGGGGAGAGGGGAGAGAAGAGGGGAATTAGGGGGAGGGGCGGGGAAGAGGGTTGTGCGAGAGAGCTGCTTTCTCCTCGGGGAACGCTGCCAGATAGGACCGCACTCCTTCCCCTGCTGCAACACCCTGGGGGCCAGCTTGAAGTAGTGGTGAAGCCTCTGGGCCATGACTGGCAGGTTGCGGGTTCAAGTCCCTGCTGCAAATACTGAAGGTGCTTTTCACGGTGGCTCTGTGGCTCTGGATCTGTGGCTGGGAGGTTGCCGGTTCAAATCCCACGGCCGGCAGAATCAACTTCATGGGGCTCCTAAGCAAGGCCCTTAACCCCAATCGCTCCGGGGGTGCTGTATAAATGGCTGACCCTGCGCTCTGACCCCAAGCTTCTCTCCCTGTCTGTGTGTCTGATAGTGACCAATTCCTACTACAAGAAGTTGTATATGGCCAATAAACTTTCCTATGATAAGTGGGGGGAGTGAGTCCACTTCACGTTGAGCTCTGGCCTGATGAGAGACTGGCTCTGGTATGGACTTTAGCTTTCTTACCGCATCTCACTCCTCCTCCAGCCTGTTCTACAGGCTTGCCCTGCTGGGGCAGGACCGCCTTACAGCAAAGGGCTCAGGTACGGAGGCCACTCCCTGCCAGTACATGTGTTGTGATCCGGGGCTCTCCTGCAGCAGCTCCGGAGGTCAGGCCGTCCCCTTTCTCAGCACTGACCTCAGGGGTGAGGGTGTGTCTTGGCAGGCAGGCGTACTCACAGGATGCCCACGGCACAGAGATTTCTAACTTACACTCATGCCACCCACGGGAAATATTCCGCTGCTTGGCTTCCGAAGAACAAGCTGATCGTCCAAGAGCAGCTCAGAAAGCCGGAAATGGACCACACGTCTCCGCAATGGGAATCTGACTGGCCGCCTGCGTGTGTTCATGTCCGTGTCCTTGGCCACCCCCAGCAGCCCGTGAGCCGTGTTCCCTGTCCACGGTGACCCAGGCCCCACACGCATCCATCACGCCAGACTGTGCCCCAGGCACCTGTCCCCGTGTGCTGGAACAGGCGTGGGAAAAGCCACCTGCTTCCAGCACACACATCCAGGATGGCCAAGGAACGCAGGGGAAAAACTGCGCAGGTACCGGCCCGTGAGTTTAACAGGGGCTGGAGCCTGCCGCCGCCTCCCACCATAGACTGAACCTCGCTGAGCTCCTTCAGCTGCTGTCCTTCAGCGGAGTAACAGAACTGGCTGTCCAGCTGGAATACTGAAATATTAACAGCCCTCGCCAGCTGGCGCAGCATTTACTAACCTCCTGCGACACGCACGCACCTGAAGAAGACTTATGAGCATGAAGATAAGATAAGATCACATTATTAGCCATATACAATTTCTTGCATTAGGAATTTGTCTTTTCGCAGACCCCAGGTTGCTCTCCATGAGGCACAGACAGGGAGAGAGAAGCTTGGGGTCAGAGCGCAGGGTCCGCCATTGTACAGCGCCCCTGGGGCAGCTGGGGTTAAGGTCCTCGCTCAGGGGCACAACAGAGTAGGATTCCTCTGCCGGCTGCGGGATTTGAACCGGCAACCTTCCAGCCCCAGGCGCAGATCCTGAGCCACAGAGCCCCCGCTCCGCCCTAAGGAGTACATCCACAGTAGAGTATCCAGTAACTAGTGCATCCAGAATGAATCTCTTCTTGTTCCTTGGAAGTTCAAACCTGTAATATATAATAAGCCTGTACCCCACGCCAGCTCCCCAGACGCTCTCCAGCGTCTCACCTCGTACCGGTGTCCAACGGGAGGCCCGCCGCACCAGACGTTTTCAATGCACCCTCGGCAACCCCCAACAGTGCTCCCCAGCTGGGTTTCGAACCCACAGCCTTCAGCCTTCCGGTTGCGAGAGCGGAGCCCTGAACAGGCCTCCGCACCACTGCCTTCTGAAGCAGCGTCCGTTTTAAAGACGCGGCTCGCAATGACACAGAGGGACTGGAGATGGACCGCTTTCGCTCAAACTGCCCCAGGCTGCAATTTACAAACAATGGATCTGCCCTGCACTTCCAGCTAATGCACAGATAGCACGATCCGCATCTGCCCGCTGCTGCCCTTTGCTGGGGTGGCTGCCTCTGAGTGACATCGCCGCAGAGACCGGTGTTCGTGTAACATCAGCAGGTGGGGCTCGTGTCCAAGGCTCACCAACAATCACCCCTCTTTCAACATCTGCAATTTCCCTCACGGGATCAATAAAGTATCTATCTATCATAGAGGTCTCTCCTTGCGGCCCTGATTACAGCCATATTATATATTATTATAGTGATGCTAAGCATGCAGGGATGTTATTTGCTTCCATATTTCATGCATGAGCCTTAACTGTGCGCAGCCCTTCCTTCTGATCTACTGGCTGTCCCTCATTTACCCGAGTGGCTCCATTTTTACTGTCCACTGCCTGCATGAGCACTGAGGGACTGTACACCTTCTCACAGTGGCCGCTCTCAGCGGGAGGTGGCGCTTGTCTGGGGCAGTCTGCCCAGGCTGATGAGAGGATCCTTCAGTCAGGCACAGGGGGGAGAACAGCCCATATTTAAGGCAGCCAGAGAGCTCCAAAAGGTGACCAACGCCAGTTCTCTTTCCAGGCTGTCCCTTCTGCTGATGGCGTCCAGTGTACTGGGGTCCCTGTGCTCTCCTGTGGTCCTGCTACAGGCCGCAGTGTGGAAGGATCTCCCAGGAGACACGCTGCTCTTGTATCCTCGCACAAGCTAATTCACCTGATTGCTCCAGTAAAATATCCAGCTACAGAAACGGTAAATGTAAGCTGTTTTGAATTAAATAGCATCAACCAAATAATAATAATAATACTTTTTCCTGTGATCTACCAGACTAACAGGGTCACGTTCTCTAATCCCAGTGCACACAGGCACACAGAGGATGTCAGATTGCACAGTGGACGAGGAGCCCTGTGCAGGCTGTCTGCGCTGCGCACTGCAGGAGCCGAGGAGGGGTGGGAGTGGGCGTGCGCGCCGGGGGCCCCCGCGCCCGCAGCGTGCCCGCATGCCTCGTGCAGACACGTCCGCTGCCCGCAGGCTGCCGGGCCGCCAGGCCGCCGGCGCGAGAGCACAGCCTGGCCGTCTGTTCCGCCCTCCCGCCTGCGGATCACACCTGCTCGCTCGGCAGCCCGCCCGCGCGCAAGCCAGCGAGGACAGGGGAAAGGGCAGCGCGCAAGGCACCCCAATACCGCTGATCACCCTGCTGTGTTCGGGATGGCTCCACAGGACTGCTCTCCCACAACGCTCCGTAAGGATCAGGTCTCGTCCCGGATCCCACGGTAAACCCGCTGTGGTTTAAGGAGGCTATCGGGATGAAACTGTCACCACCTGACGTTAGAGGAGCAGACTTAACAGGCGATAAAGATTCATCCATTCCTAACAGGTACAATTCAGAAGACTTGCCCGCCGAACTAGCCAGCGAGCCCCCCAGACTGCACTTAATTCGACATCTGCTGGCAAACAATGTGTTGGGGCTTCGAGCCAACTCACGGGCCCGGAAAACTGTGCTTTAGGATATGATGTGCCAGGAATAACGACAGGCATGTCAGTGTCACCCATTCAGGGGACACTGGAGACGCAGGAAACAGCTCCATTAGCAGGAGAGCGTCCTCCTTAACAACCGAATGAATGCTCATTAACGCTTCACCGGGTCTTACTATAAAGGCACCGGGGGGGGGGGGACACAGAAAAGCTTCGCTGGACACGTTTTCCCGAGTCCGATTTGGAAAACGCAGGCTCCCGTGGGTCTGTGTGCCCGTTACCTGGCCACGGCGCGGATGAAGTCCAGAGACACGGCGCACTTGTACTTGGGAGCGTCCACCTGGTCGTCGTGGCCCACCTGGGCCAGCAGCTGGAGGGTCACCAGGGAGGAGATCTGAGAGAGAGACAGACAGAGCGGGCTCGGACAGCACTCCCCCCTCGCCGACCTGCTCCACCGAGCTCAGAGTCATCACAGAGCGACCCGAACCAGGCGCAGTCGAGCCATCCAGGAAGCACGGGAAGCAGAGATAAACCCCCCACAGTGGAAGTTGGTTTTATATTACCGTGGCAATCAAAAGCTTCCGTTTTCATGACAAATACGGCAGAAGATAAAGGCTAAATAACACAACAGGATTCATCGCAGCAGTGCAGCACTGTTTATGCAGTAGCGATCCATGATCACGGCAGCCCTGACTTCTATTAACGCAAACAGCTGTAAAAAAGGGCTTCAGCAAAGCAAGCCAGAGGAGATACGAGGGCTGTCCAGTGCAGACAGGGAACTGGTCCTGAGCTTTGACCAGGCCTTCGTGTGTGTGTGTGTGTGTGTGTGTGTGTGTGTGTGTGTGTGTGTTACTGTACCTGTGAGGACGTTAAGCAGGTGATGGGAGGATCAGGGAGGCTGGTTTTTTAGAAACCAAAAGGCATGTTCCTCAAACTCCCGAGGGGCCCAGACTGCTTGCAAGAGCGGTGCTTGGGGCTCGGTGCGCACGAGAATGAGGAGCGAGGTGGGGCGGGGGGGCAGAGCTGGCGATGAAAGGCAAGGCAGCGCCCCGGGTGAGAACAGACGCAGGGGCATCGCGGCAAGACTCACGCCCTGAGCCCTGAGCCCTGAGCCCTGAGCCCTGAGCCCTGAGCCCTGAGCCCTGAGCCCTGAAACAGACGGGTGTACTACGGGACCCCGCCTCTCTTTCACACTCCCTGTGGCGTTCAGGAAGAAGCCAGTTTCAACTAAAAAGAGTCAGACGTGTCTGCCGGCGTGGCACGAGAGTTCTCCTGAAGATACGACTGTGTTGCCCGCGCTCCTGACGGAGGGGCTGGGTTTAGAAGGAGCTTGGCCTGTGTGATGTACCCGATCAAGGGATCCAGTGGATTAAAGGGGCCAAGATTCTCCCCCTCGCGGCGTTCACTGCGTGCCGAAAAGAAAGCGCTCTCTTGTGAAAGAGCGCCAGGGCCAGGGGACTGGAGAAGTCATCGGACCGCGAGAGAAACCCTCTTCCTCGCGGGTTCTGGTCTTCCTTTCAGAAAAAGCTCAATTCCACAGGACAGCGCCACAAGACGCACGGCGCTGCCATTAAAACAGTGCGTTTTCTCCGCTTCCATTAAAAGCGCACTACACCGCTATTAAAACACAGCACGCTGCCTGTCCCCATTAAACCTGCGCTCCGCGTCTCCCCATTACAGCAGCGCACAGAGGAGAGGGACTGGGGGCCATCTCCCTCCATTATGGAAACTAGGTCGGCCGGAGGAGGAGGAGGAGGTGTGTGCGTCCGCGCGTGTGTGTGTGTGTGTGTGGGGGGGGTGCAGTAATTATTTTTATCGTTATTAATTTCCACCTCAAGGTTGTGCTCGAGCCTTTGTGTGCCTCAATCTGCCCGCGCCGAGGCCGCGTGCCAAGCCAGGCGGAACGCAGGCCGAGACAAAGAGGGAGCCGAGAGGGGAGGTGGGGGTGGGGGGCTGTCGGCTCATCACTCACGGGCTCCTAATTTGGGCTTGCGGGCTGCCGACGAGGGGCCGTTAATAGCAAGACGGGGGGGAGCGCCGCGGGGGAGCCAGGGGCTGCTCGCGCCCCCGTCAGGCAGGTGAAGCCCCCCTGTTCGGGCCTGCCGGGGACCCCCGGAGCGGGGGAGTCACCAGCAACGGAACGCGAAGCGCGCCAGACCCACCTGGAGCAGGTCGTCTCCAGAACCCACGCTGGCGTTTAAAACGCTGCCGATCTGTCGGTCCTCCTGCCAGGTGCCTTGAGCGAGCACGCGCCCGTGAAGGTGTCTGCGCGAAGCCGACCCGTTACCGACGGCGGCCGTGCTGACCGATCCAGACCCTTCGGTCCGTCTATCGCAGCTGCGCACCACAGACTCCGCACTAGAGCTTTCTGGAGCGGACTGGGAGTGGACACAGGCACGGCCTGGGAAAGACGCCAGCCGCTTTCCAGGAAGCCGGTGGGGGAGTCCGGCGCTAGACGGGCGGGACCGCGCAGGCCCGGCCCAGCGCGTCCTGCTGGGTCACCTGTCGTCTGCACCAGGGCCAGGAGCGCGGCGGGACAGCCGCCCCGGCCTCTCGCGCCAGCAGCGCACCAGGGCGCCGTGCCGGCGCAGACGAGCAGGAGGGCACCGCTGTGCCAGGGCTTTAATCTGGGCAAGTTACCTGGAGGAGTAAATCCAACACAGGGGCACCAGTCAGCAGGCACCAGGCACTGCAGGTCCGCTCATCCAGTTGCATGATGGGACTCCCCCGGTTTAAAGTCACGTCAAAAAATGAGGTTAAGGGTCCCAGAAGGAGGGGGCAAGTGCATCTTCAAATAATAAGGTTCAGAAGTTTAGCAAAAGGGAACTATTTACATTTCAGCACACCACCACAAACCGCTGAGGCGGGTGGGGTCAGAGGATGCTCTTCAACAGGAAGAGAATCATTGTGGTCTCATCTCCCCAGCACCCCCAGGGCGGACTTGTCACCCCCGCAAAAAGAAAAGCACCACAGTGCGCGTCCCCCCTCCCCCCCCGGTCCAGGCCAGGAAAATCCCCACCATCCATCTGTTTCCAGGCTCCTCGATCCCCGAACGGGACAGGGGGCAAGAGGCCCAGAGGCTCAGACCACAGAGGAGAGGCTGAGCGACACACAGCAGCCAAAACAAAACTCCGGCTCTCCGGCCCTGGAGGCCTGGAAGAGGCTGTTGTTCAGATAGTCAGATCGGAGCCAGTGCACACGACTCTACAGGGGAAGCAGGAGCAGAAGGACATGAACAAGCTCAGTGGCAGTGTGGCAGTGTGCTCAGGACAGGAGATCAGGGGGCACGTCTCCGCTCAAGGCACAGTAACGGGTCTGGAAACAGAGCCTGCTGCTGGTTCTGAGCTCAACCAGCAAACCCGATCGACTTCGGCACTTTCAATTCTAAGACACGCCACAGCTATGGAGCTTCCCCGAGCCAGGTTACGGTTTTTACTTTCATTCGCCGTCTATACCATCATCAGCACGCCTCATTTCATTTCTTTCACGTTCTGTTACTCTGTTGCAGTGGGTCTCAGAGCTGAACCTGGGGAGGCTTTGGAGACCTAACAGCACGGGTGGCAAAAAGACTCCCATTGCAGAGCAGTCGGAGCCATTCCAGGTTTTACCCACTACCGGATCCTCAACATCAGCCAGCGCCAAGTGCGATGTATTTTCAGGTAATTTTGTTTGAATTTGAATGGGCACATAGAGAGCTGAAGAACTGTACAGTTCGCACAAGAGGCTGAAGTTTCCGAAACGGTTCAATCCGCTGCACAGTCAGAGTCGGACTTCCATCCCAGTCGGCGCCGTGTCACTGCAGGCTAGAAAGGTCAAAGGGCAGAAGCAGCAAGCTGGAATCACACAAGCAGCTGAGCAAGGATACAGGAGCGGAGAGAGAGGAGAGAGGGGGGAGGAGAGAGGAGAGGGGAGAGGGGAGAGGGGACGATCAGCCGTCCTGCAGTCCTGTGGGCTGCAGTGCTGGGAGGACGTGAGAGATGAGGCTGTGCAGAGTCCACCGCTATCAGCAGGGACAGGGCGTCACTGAGGAGCCCCAGAGACCGGGCAGCAGACACTGCCCCCGGTGATAACACTCGCACCGTGCAGGGGGGGGGCTCGACCTGGACGACCTCCTCTTCTCCCAGCAGCCCCCGAACCCACCCCGCCTCTTTTATCACCCCATTAGCTATCAAACTCACGCCCCACCTGTCCTCTGGCTGATCTTCCCCGGAGAGCGCAGGAACGCGGCGCGGAAGAGAAGAGAGCAGGAGAGAGGCCGACAGCGAGGACCGGGAGAGGGATGAGGTGAAGGGGCGAGACGGGAGGTCTGCTGAAATGCCGTGGCAGCAGCGCGGCCTGCGTACGGGCTCTGTGTGCTGAAGGCGGACACCACAGACCGATACTTCATTACTCCTGCCCTCTCTCGACAGGCAGTCTGCTATTTCCTCTCCGGCTCGGAAGCGCGAGGGTTTCCTGTGCAAATCGCTCACTAGGAGCTGTCGACACTGCAGGTGAGAGCTCCACCCCAGACCGCCACACCAGCCTTAGGGGGAGAGACACTGGGAGCCAGGACCTGCAGAGCCACGCACCCAGGGCCCCGTCACACACACATCACACACAGGCCCCCCGTCACACACACACACCACACCCAGGCCCCCCGTCACACACCCAGGCCCCCCGTCACACACCCAGACACCCATCACACACCCAGGCCCCCCGTCACACACCACACCCAGGCCCCCCGTCACACACCCAGACACCCATCACACACCACACACAGGCCCCCCGTCACACACACACACCACACCCAGGCCCCCCGTCACACACACACACCACACCCAGGCCCCCCGTCACACACCCAGGCCCCCCGTCACACACCACACACAGGCCCCCCGTCTCACACACACACACACACACAGGCCCCCCATCACACACACAGACACACAGACACCCAGGCCCCCCATCACACACACAGACACACAGACACCCATCACACCCAGGCCCCCCATCACACACACAGACACACAGGCCCCCATCTCACACATCCCCATCACACACAGGCCCCCCCCCCGTCACACACCCATGTCCATGTATACACACATTGACACCTCCAGTGCAGGGTTACACATGCATGGAGACCATGATGGACACAAATCATGTAAAATCAGAAAAGATTAACGTCGCAATACTGATACTAACTCCAATGCACGCAGAGCCACATTCCATGTGTCTGACTTGCCGTTTCTTACTGCATTTATAGGATTCTTCGTATTTACTTGATATATTATTGTATAATTTCTTAGTAGTCCTGGGTAATACAATTTTAATACCAGCACAAACAGCAAGTTTAGCTTCACTTTTGTTCCCCGAAGAGAAGAGAAGAGAGAAAATCACCTACGCAAACACATATACCAGAGGGAACAAGTGGAAACTCTGTGGAAGAGCATTTAAATCCGACAACAGGAGGCAAGCACATCTTTACGCAAAGGGGTGTGGGAGTATGGAACAAGCTACCCAGCCATGTTGTTGAAGCAGATAGCCTGGTTTCTTTCAAGAATGATCCATTTTCCTTGGATGTAACAGGCTGGACCAGGTCCAAGTGGCCCCTCTTGTCCGTGTTTTCCTATATTCCAATCACATCTCGGCTGCTCAGCCTTCCTCAACCCTGAAGCAGAATCCCAATGTCTTTGGCACTCCGCGGCGCCGCCAAGATGAAACTCTGTACATCGCAGCAGTTGCAAATCTTTTGAAGATACTGATTTTTTTTTAAAAAAACAAAAGCCTTTTTACAAAAAAAAAAAGCTCGAGTAAACTGCTTTGGACTGAGAGCAGACCACGCCTGGGGGGGGAACACCAGCAGTTCGGTCTCATCGCTCCTCGGGGGGGTAGAAGCCAGAAGCAGTCGAGGGGTCCGTGCGAGAAAGCGGGGGGATATGAAAACCAGACAAAAGGAGAAAAAAGGCAAAGCCAGGTAGACCCATGAACGAAGACGGGAGCACCGCTGACCACCCACAGGCTCCGGCGAGAGAGGGGAGAGGCCGCGGACGAGAAGGAAAAAATAACAGAGAGAGAGAGAGAGAGATAGCCTTGAGCGAGAAGCTCAAATAAACACAAATCTCATTTCGAAACGCCCCCCCCCCCCCCCCCTCCGTCCCCGCAGACTGCTCGGGCTTGTTTTCAAACAAAACACACCGAGGGACGCCTCCCCCCGGTTTCAGATCATCTGGCAGGCCTCCCCCCCCCCCGGCCAGACACCCCGCACGCCCCAGACGGGCACCCACACCGGCTCGCTCCCGCATCTCGCCACCGACGGCTCGCACGGCCCGGGCAGAGGACAGCAGCCCGCGGCGTCTGGGGCGCCATTCCAGCGATGGGGGGACCCCCCCAGCCCTTTCAACAGGCCCACAGGTCCACAGGGGGGGCTCTCCTTTAATTGCAGTATCAATCTGAAACGAGCTTTGCGGCTCCTCTGTGGGGTGACCCCAAGCCCTCCCAACCCCACTAGCTCCACCCCGGGGGGAGATCCGAGAGAGGGAGGCGTGAAACAGGAACAGCAGCTGGAGACGTTCTCTGCAGGGCTGTATCAGCTGCCAACGCACAGCCAATGATGCAATGACCCCCAGGAGACCAGCCACCTCCTGCCCTTAATTACACGGGGTCAGAGGGCACCCGACGACCTCCGCCAGGGATCGCTCTATTTACATACCTCCCGCGGAATAGACTGGAGTCGATCTGGGGATGAGCCTGGTGCTTCATTAAAGCCTCCTCCCTTGGGAGTGTTCAGCCAAACCCCTGTGTCCCCGCCGCCTCCTCCTCCCCTCCCCTCCTGCAGGTCCCTCTTTACCCCAAGACCATCTCAGTCTCCTTCTCTCTTCCGTCTCCCCCTCTCCCCCTCCATCGGGTCCCCTGCACAGAGCGGCGCCCCCTGCAGGAGGGGTTAGGAGCAGCTGTGCCCCCTGCGCAGACGCAGTCGCTCCGACACGTCATCTGCTCCCCTCATCAGCCCTCCCCCCCCACCACCGTCTCTGTGATTGCTGATTGCGTCCACCACAAGCAGTCATCCCTACTCGTCTTTCTCCCCTATCTCATCTCCTCCACTAACTCGCCATGCTGAAACGTTTTACTGGCATGACCTAAGAATCAGCGTTGGCAAACCAAAACTTTCCATTCAGGACAAAGACATTAATACCAGAGAGGCTCACTGCTCCCCTGTGGGCTGTAAGAGACCACCGCTATTGAGTTTCCTCCCCCAGCAGGACCCCAGTGCTGGAATTCCAAGCTTTGACTCAAGTTTGCGAAGAAGGCTGGTCTGATCCCCGAGTATTTCTCACAGTGCGCCAGAGAGTGCATCTGTGTCTAGTGTGTGCCTCGCCGTGCTGGCAGTGGGAGCACAGCCTGCCCTCTCTGGGCAGCCAGGTCCACGGTTTGAGTCGGAACTTGGTCTCGCTCTGGTCCTCCTTGTTCTCTGTCACCCTGGTCAGCTACTCGGCCAGTGTGCGGTGTCGTTTTGTGGCCCAGTAACATTCCAGTTTGTGCTGCAATGGTGGGTCCCTGTGGGTGAGGTGGTGTTGATTGGCTGATTGGCTTGTGCTGTGACTGGTGGTGTTGTAGCCGTGCTGTCCTGAGGCTGGTTAGTGTCAGAGAGCTTCAGGACCAGCTGGCTGTGTGTGGTAGGCGTTCTGGTTACTGCTCTTTTTAGATGTAATCGATATTTTATTGCTGTCTCCTGTATATTGATTAGCAGTGGGTTTTGCCTAATTCAGCCCTGCCTGCATGGTTTGGTATTTTTCTCTGCACGTAAAGGTTGTTTTCACAGAACTGTGTGTGTAGGGCTTTTACAGGAGGCATTTAGTGTGATCCTGCTCCGTGACTGAACCCCGTTCCCTCTCTTCTCTCTTTACAAGTGGTCTGTCCTCCATCTCGCCTTGATCCAGCTCTTACTCTACGTCTCTCTCCTCCCCGCCTACATGTCCCAGTTCGTTCATGCCCCCAGATCAAGGTTTGGGATTTAGTCTGTTCTGATCGTCAGAAGGCCTTTGACAATCCCCATAAAAGAAACACTCTTAAATTACGGGCAGTAGAGATTCTGGGAAACGCGTGTTTGGACTGATGACTGATCGATGCACAGAAAGCAGAGGGGTGAATACTCAACTAGGGTGCTGTGCCACAGGGATGGGTACTAGGACCAGTACTCCTCTTAATTTAAATCACTGATCTACGTAGACTCGGGCACAGGTTGCAAACTAGCCGAGGTTGCAGATGACGCCAAAATGGGAAGATCGGCCAACAGAGATTCAAAAAGATTGAGATTAAATTCGTGGCTGGGCACACAGTTGGCAGATGATGCTCTCATCTTTAATGACAATGAGGATAAGCACTCAAGAAGGCAAACGGAACGTAAGGAAACACACTTGCAAGTGTAGAAGTTACTGTAGATCAAGGGATGTTATACTAAAAGTGAAGTGTCCCATGCGCCTCCCCTCTCATTTAGAAAAGTGTGGACAGTCTTGGCCATCAAATTAAAATACTTCTACTCTGGGATCGGTCCAGAGGTGAGAAACGAGATGCATCTCGGGGGTGTACGTTAATGTCCCGCAACGACAGGACCTTTCGGGCAGAGACACCGACACGTTTCGGCGCAAATAAAACCTTCGGCGGGAGCCGGACTCCCTCGGGTGCCTTCAACAACGACGCCAATTACCGCGCGCTACCTGTCCGCGACTCCTGCGCCCTGGCCTGGGGCCCCACAGGAGTCACGCGGTTCCACACAAGCTCACTGTACGTTTCGGAGTCTCTCTTCAAGCAGACGGGGTCATCGGCGCCCCCCAGTCAGAGACGCCTTCACAGACGTCCCAGCACAACCCCACACATCCTCCCGCTCCTGCAGGCCTCTCTGAACGAACACGAGAGGGGCTGGAAACGAGAGGAGGACATTAGGACCATCGAGCCAGCTTGCAGTTGGCATTGCACTCATCCAAGAATCTTATCAGGATGTTTCTCCAAAGAAACGTGGCTGGGTAGCTTGTTGCACACACCCACACCTCTTTGCGTAAAGCAGTGCCTCCTGTCCTCAGTTTAATAGAGCTTTCCCTTTGGAGAAATCCTTAAAGTTTGTGGTTCACTGTTCATTTCCCAGGAGAAATCCACTGGGATGACTGTCAGTGCCTTGAGGGATTCTGAATACTTGTATCAGGTCCTTGTTTTCTCTGATCACGACGTAAAAGGTTCAGTCCCCTGCAGCCTGTCAGTGTAGGAGCTCTTTAGCACGATGAATATAATTTTGGACAATATTCTAAATGAGTCCTTACAAGTGGATTGACCAATTTTTTAAATACCATCCTTTTGCTTCAGCACATTGTCTAGAAGGTGTAAGTGACATGTTGGCACTATCACCCGAGTCTTTTTCAGAAGTAGCCTCTTCTAGCTCAGCGTTTCCTATTTTGTACCTATAGCTCATGTTTTTACTGTACAAATCTGCTCTTTATCCATTTTTAACCGCTTAATCCAATTCAAGGTCGCGGAGTAGCTGGAGTCTATCCCAGCAAGCAACAGGCACAAGGCAGGATACACCTTGGATGGGACACCCGTCCAGCACAGGGCACAGGCACAAGTACACACCAGAGATAATTTTCCCAGAAGACATTTAACTTACCAGTATGTCTTTGGACTGTGGGAGGAAACCAGACAACCCAGTGGAAGCCTACACAAGCATGGGGGAGAACATGCAAACTCCACACAGACAGCACCCCAGGACAAGAACTGAACCCCAGGTCCCCAGCTCTGCGAGGCAGCAACGCTAACCACTGGGCCCCTATCTGTCTGCATTAAATGTCATTTGCCAGGTGTTTGGCCAGTCATGAATTCCAAGCCTTTTTGAATTTCATTTGCTGCAGACAACACTGCGTGCTGGCACAGTGAGACACTCTAAACACGCAGTAGCTGGCTCAGTTTCAGGATGACCAGCTGCAGGTTTTTTTTAAGTAAAAATCTGGACGCTCCTGTTAACATGTTTTTGAGTAAATCTGAATACACAGACGTACAGGTTAAAATAATATTGATTTTCTGCTCCAGAAGTTAAAATTGCATGACACATGCCATAAAACGTTGCACTGCCTACAGCTCAAACACATCAAAATGCTTCTAATTCATTAGAAAACATAAATCCTACTTTATATGTAGTCTTACAATAGTTTATGTTGTAAATGTTTATAAATGTCTAATATGATTATGTTGTTAAATTCTGTAAATGTTCTCCTAAATGTTATTGCTTTGCCAACACTAATTCATTGGTCATGCCTATAACGCTCTTCTGAGTTTGAATTACAACACTATAGCCCTAATACAGTATGCTGGAGCTGTTCTCATATAGGCATTTAACTAGTACTGTAAGTTCTGTTACATACACAGTAAAACAGCTATGCAAACACCATGCATGAAAATGATCTCTAAATGTTCTTTCTGATTAAGCCCCCCGCTTATTCTGTAAACCGTTTTGTTGGAGCATGACCTTGCCACACTGCTTTGGAGCTGGAGAGTTGAATTCATCTGAGCAGGCACAAGCAATCCGACCTACACTGCTACCAACAGGCAAACAACCACAAGCAGCATCCTGACATGGAGTCAAGGTCATCTCAGTAGATTAGCGCAGCCTGCAGATGAGTTTAATTAGGCACGTCGCTAACGACTGGCTGCTAATGACTGAGATTCCCCAAACGGCCTGTTCACGAGCCAAGAGGGGAATGTTTTCCACTCCTGCCCCGAATGTTCACTGTGTGATGGGGGGTGTGGTGTGTGGTGTTTGTGTTGTTTGTGTGGTGTGTGTGATGGGGGGTGTGGTGTGTGGTGTTTGTGTTGTTTGTGTGGTGTGTGTGATGGGGGGTGTGGTGTGTGGTGTTTGTGTTGTTTGTGTGGTGTGTGTGATGGGGGTGTGGTGTGTGGTGTTTGTGTTGTTTGTGTGGTGTGTGTGATGGGGGGTGTGGTGTTTGTGTTGTTTGTGTGGTGTGGTGTGTGGTGTGTGCTGTGTGTGCTTGTCAGCCTGTGTCAGTGAGCAGCGAAGGAGATCCCGACTGCGGCTCTACGGATCCCGAGAGGAACCCGCGCAGATCCCCAGATCTATGCACGCCGCCCGCTGGCGGGGCCCAGGAAGACGCGCAGCGATGAACAGGGGGAGAGAGCACACAGAGAGTGTGGGGAGGAGAAGACCGAAGGAGAGAAAGCTCTTTCCCACCGGCTCTGACGTGTCTGCTGATTTTGACTGTGCTGCCAGGACTTGTAGGAATGAAACCATTGTTTCTGCCACACTGTGAAGATCATGTGAATATTTGCTCATTGATTTCAATTTAACGTTCTCTTCCGGCTGATCAGAAGACCGTGTATTTTAATCTTATTGACTATTCTGCATTATCCACTTGTTCCGAGGACTGCAGGCCAGTGACCTGTCGCCGCTAGAGTGAACCGCCTGTTGTCGTGCTTGGGCAGCACTGGAAGGGTCAACAAAAACCCTTGAAATGAAGCGAAACACAGAGAGGAGACAGGAGAGAGGGAACCACGAGTCCTGTGTTCTTCACAGGCGACGGCGGACCAAATCTGCATTTCTCTGCGGTTCTCAGCGCAGATTGTTCAGCACCTCTCTCAAAACCCGGCAATCTGATCAGCCACAAATGAGCTGCATAATTAGACATGAATAACGAGCCCGAGTAAATTAACCTGTTTTACAAGCTGTTCGCTCCGCACCAGAGAGAGACGGGGGGGGTGGAGAATATGACACCGATGATCTGCTTCAGCAGAGGGCGTCTCGGAAAACTTTCCAGCAGATTCATCTCTGACATCCTCCGAGCGTCAGCCAAGCATGGGCACGAATCACAGGCACAGGCCCAGGGAAAATCAGAGCAAGGCCCACCTACCAACCCCGCGCCTGGGAAAAACAGGCTCCCGAGGGCGGTGCTGCCTCTCAGCTAGCCTGGATGAGGAAGGCTTGAGGCTGCCTCTCCTGCCCGTGAAGCTCTCGGAAATCCTTTATGAAACATGATGAAAAGCCATGTATATGACAAGCTAAGGAAGTTGGCTGGGAGATTCAAACTCACAGCAAGGTTCAACCCCTGTTCCGACCTCCCCACCCAGCCCCACCCCTACTCCACCTCAGCCTCTCCTCCCCACCCAGCCCCTCCCCTACTCCACCCAGCCCCTCCCCTACTCCACCTCAGCCTCTCCTCCCCACCTCAGCCCCTCCCCTACTCCACCTCAGCCTCTCCTCCCCACCCAGCCCCTCCCCTACTCCACCCAGCCCCTCCCCTACTCCACCTCAGCCCCTCCCCCACCTCAGCCCCACCCCTACTCCACCTCAGCCTCTCCTCCCCACCCAGCCCCTCCCCTACTCCACCTCAGCCTCTCCTCCCCACCCAGCCCCTCCCCTACTCCACCTCAGCCTCTCCTCCCCACCCAGCCCCTCCCCTACTCCACCCAGCCCCTCCCCTACTCCACCTCAGCCCCTCCCCCACCTCAGCCCCACCCCTACTCCACCTCAGCCTCTCCTCCCCACCCAGCCCCTCCCCTACTCCACCTCAGCCTCTCCTCCCCACCCAGCCCCTCCCCTACTCCACCTCAGCCTCTCCTCCCCACCCAGCCCCTCCCCTACTCCACCCAGCCCCTCCCCTACTCCACCTCAGCCTCTCCTCCCCACCCAGCCCCTCCCCTACTCCACCTCAGCCTCTCCTCCCCACCCAGCCCCACCCCTACTCCACCTCAGCCTCTCCTCCCCACCCAGCCCCACCCCTACTCCACCTCAGCCTCTCCTCCCCACCCAGCCCCACCCCTACTCCACCTCAGCCTCTCCTGCCCACCTCAGCCCCTCCCCTACTCCACCCAGCCCCACCCCTACTCCACCTCAGCCCCTCCCCTACTCCACCTCAGCCCCACTCCTGCCCACCTCAGCCCCTCCCCTACTCCACCTCAGCCCCTCCCCTACTCCACCTCAGCCCCTCCCCTACTCCACCTCAGCCTCTCCTCCCCACCCAGCCCCTCCCCTACTCCACCTCAGCTCCACCCCTACTCCACCTCAGCCTCTCCTCCCCACCCAGCCCCTCCCCTACTCCACCTCAGCTCCACCCCTACTCCACCTCAGCCTCTCCTCCCCACCCAGCCCCTCCCCTACTCCACCCAGCCCCTCCCCTACTCCACCTCAGCCTCTCCTCCCCACCCAGCCCCACCCCTACTCCACCCAGCCCCACCCCTACTCCACCTCAGCCTCTCCACCACACTTAGCCCCACATCTACTCCACTTCAGCTTCTCCCCTACTCCACCTCAGTCTGTCCTCCCAACCCAGCCCCGCCTCTACTCCACCCCTCCCAGCCCCGCCTCTACTCCACATCAGCCCCTGCTCCACCCCAGCCCTACCCCTCCTTCACCTCACCGTCTACACCTCACCCTGGAAGAGCAGACCCAGGCTGCGACACTCCCCTGCAGCACAGTATAGCTCAGACAGCAGCCCCATGAAAGAGCTGCATCTGGACACGTGAAAAACTAAACAAACAGAGCTTCCCAGCAAGACAAGCCGGAGCGCAGCACACAAACATGACAATAAATCGACAAAACCAACCACACAGTGCGAAGCGATGTCTAAGCTCACAACACGAACACCGAATTCTCTATAATCGCAGGGGCGAGCACAGCACACCAAACTGTTCTTTTGCCCATGACGAATATTGAACACTATTAACAGAATAATCCTGACAAACCTAAAAGCAGGTCATGAACTCTTCCTTTTATAGGTGATAAGGAACACCAAAGCCCTGCCATTGAGCTAGCGTGATTGCAAGTTGATGGGAAATTGGTCAAACACGTGATAAACGATGCTGATTTATCATCACTGACCCTCTCCTGGCACTGCACTGAAACAAATCAAGTCTACAACTGCAGCCCACTGACGGGATATATGGATCTCCTTGCAGTGATTTAACCCTCTCCCCTGCACTACAAGGTAATTGCACTCTCTGAGGGTCAGCCCAGGAGAGCAGTGATGGGCTGGGGGGTGTTTATGGTCTTCAGATGACTGGGAAGATGAAGTGACTTGCTGGAGAATCGCACACACATTCTAACACATTCCAACAAGCACACTGTACTAACACAGACACTAAATCCAAAACACGAGCCCTCACGCCGCAGGGACAAACACATCTCTCAAGAGCTGGGACAGAGGGGAGGCAGGCAGCGATAGGAGAGAGAGAGAGAGAGAGAGAGAGAGAGAAGCAGGGAGAGAGGGAGGCAGCGATAGGAGAGAGAGAGGAGCAGGGAGAGAGAGGAGCAGGGAGGGAGGCAGCGATAGGAGAGATAGAGGAGAGGGGAACAGGGAGGGAGGCAGCTCACCTGGTGTCCCAGCACACCTGCACAGCTGTGTGAGAGACTGGAACTCCAGTCACATGCAGAGCACAGAGCTCCGGGGGCACAGCAATGAGCCCCCCTCAGTTTTATGGGTTTGACCTTGGTGGTATGAATGAGCTACCGAGTTACTTAACGGCATTCTACAGACGTGACGAGCGCGGGAAGTTATGGCACAGTCACAAGGACAGCCGAGGATCAATCACAGTGACGTGTTTCCTTGAGGAGTTTGGTGCAGGGAGTCAGCCCTGGATTCCTGCCCCTGACCCCCAGCATCTTCCAGTTCATTTCTCCCCTCATCCACACTCCTCCGCCCTCCCCTCCTCCTCTCATCCACACTCCTCCGCCCTCCCCTCCTCCCCTCATCCACACTCCTCCGCCCTCCCCTCATCCACACTCCTCCGCCCTCTCCTCCTCCCCTCATCCACACTCCTCCGCCCTCCCCTCCTCCCCTCATCCACACTCCTCCGCCCTCCCCTCCTCATCCCCTCATCCACACTCCTCCGCCCTCTCCTCCTCCCCTCATCCACACTCCTCTGCCCTCCCCTCCCCTCATCCACACTCCTCCGCCCTCCTCTCCTCCCCTCCATCCACACTCCTCCGCCCTCCCCTCATCCACACTCCTCCGCCCTCCCCTCATCCACACTCCTCCGCCCTCCCCTCATCCACACTCCTCCGCCCTCCCCTCCTCCTCTCATCCACACTCCTCCGCCCTCTCCTCCTCCTCTCATCCACACTCCTCCGCCCTCTCCTCCTCCCCTCCATCCACACTCCTCCGCCCTCTCCTTCTCCCCTCCATCCACAATCCTCCGCCCTCTCCTCCTCCCCTCCATCCACACTCCTCCGCCCTCTCCTCCTCCCCTCCATCCACAATCCTCCGCCCTCTCCTTCTCCCCTCCATCCACACTCCTCCGCCCTCTCCTTCTCCCCTCCATCCACACTCCTCCGCCCTCTCCTCCCCTCCATCCACACTCCTCCGCCCTCTCCTCCCCTCATCCACACTCCTCCGCCCCTCCACACTCCTCTGTCCTCTCCTCCGCCCCTCCACACTCCTCCATTCCTAGCTCCCAGTTCTTCCATGCCAGAGTTGTTTCGGACAGCATGATCTGCTAAAGGTTTAGTGCCAGTACTTTGAGGAGAACTAGATCATGTATATTTCATGTAGAATATTAAAAATTTAAAGGATCTCTTCTTCTACCTTATTCTGAGAGTCATAAAAAAACTTCATTCAATAATGTATGAGAAACGCTTCGCTAAGAAAAGAGACAGGGTGGTATGATTGAGCTGAGAGACTTGGGCACAACGAGGGAGGGAACGTGCTGTGGTATGAGCCGAGTCACTCTGGGTTACTGGGAGAGCTGAGGGAGGGAGGCAGTGTGGGTCACTGGGAGACCTGAGAGAGGCAGTGTGGGTCACTGGGAGACCTGAGGGAGGGAGGCAGTGTGGTCACTGGGAGACCTGAGGGAGGCAGTGTGGGTCACTGGGAGAGCTGAGGGAGGGAGGCAGTGTGGGTCACTGGGAGAGCTCAGGGGGGGGAGGCAGTGTGGGTCACTGGGAGACCTGAGGGAGGGAGGCAGTGTGGTCACTGGGAGACCTGAGGGAGGGAGGCAGTGTGGTCACTGGGAGACCTGAGGGAGGGAGGCAGTGTGGTCACTGGGAGACCTGAGGGAGGGAGGCAGTGTGGGTCACTGGGAGACCTGAGGGAGGGAGGCAGTGTGGGTCACTGGTAAAGCTGAGAGAGGGAGGCAGTGTGGGTCACTGGGAGAGCTGAGAGAGGGAGGCAGTGTGGGTCACTGGGAGAGCTGAGGGAGGGAGGCAGTGTGGGTCACTGGGAGAGCTGAGAGAGGGAGGCAGTGTGGGTCACTGGGAGAGCTGAGAGAGGGAGGCAGTGTGGGTCACTGGGAGAGCTGAGAGAGGGAGGCAGTGTGGGTCACTTGGAGAGCTGAGGGAGGGAGGCAGTGTGGGTCACTGGGAGAGCTGAGAGAGGGAGGCAGTGTGGGTCACTGGGAGAGTTCAGGGAGGCAGTGTGGGTCACTGGGAGAGCTGAGAGAGGGAGGCAGTGTGGGTCACTGGGAGAGCTGAGAGAGGGAGGCAGTGTGGGTCACTGGGAGAGCTGAGAGAGGGAGGCAGTGTGGGTCACTGGGAGAGCTGAGAGAGGGAGGCAGTGTGGGTCACTGGGAGAGCTGAGAGAGGGAGGCAGTGTGGGTCACTGGGAGAGCTGAGAGAGGGAGGCAGTGTGGGTCACTGGGAGAGCTGAGGGAGGGAGGCAGTGTGGGTCACTGGGAGAGCTGAGAGAGGGAGGCAGTGTGGGTCACTGGTAGAGCTGAGAGAGGGAGGCAGTGTGGGTCACTGGGAGAGCTGAGAGAGGGAGGCAGTGTGGGTCACTGGGAGAGCTGAGGGAGGGAGGCAGTGTGGGTCACTGGGAGAGCTGAGAGAGGGAGGCAGTGTGGGTCACTGGGAGAGCTGAGAGAGGGAGGCAGTGTGGGTCACTGGGAGAGCTGAGGGAGGGAGGCAGTGTGGGTCACTTGGAGAGCTGAGGGAGGGAGACAGTGTGGGTCACTTGGAGAGCTGAGGGAGGGAGGCAGTGTGGGTCACTGGGAGAGCTCAGGGGGGGGCAGTGTGGGTCACTGGGAGAGCTGAGGGAGGGAGGCAGTGTGGGTCACTGGGAGAGCTCAGGGGGGGGCAGTGTGGGTCACTGGGAGAGCTGAGGGAGGGAGGCAGTGTGGGTCACTGGTAGTGCCATTGTGAGTCAGAATCACAGCAGTGCAGTGGTATCAAGTGTGCTCTTGCAGTGCCCGATGAGCCTCCTGTAATACACAGCCTTGGGAGCCAGTCAAGACGTTTCCCTGCCCTGCCTGGCGGAGGCCAGGCGCCGCCACTTGTCCGCAGTCCCTCACTGTACACACAGCTGTGCGGGCAGAGGAGAGCGCCTCCTCAGAACAGCAAGGCAGTCACGCACAACACCCGGGCGAGGAATGCCAGGAGTGAGCTTCGGTACACACAGAGCACAAGTACACAACGTGCCACGCAGCTGTGATACAGCACTTGGATTCCTCCGTCAGTGTCTACTCGTTTACCTATTTCTGCCCTGGTCAATGCACTAAAAGGAGTCATAAATCCTCCACGTCAACACAGACAAGCCAGAGCCAGAAGAAACAAGGAGAAGTTCAGAGCCGTTGCCTTTAGAAGAGGAAGAAAAGACAGCAAGATCGTAGCTGGGCCCTTCTCTCCCCCTCTTGCCTGGAGCACACTGCCACCTAGTGTCTGATCCGTGCCATAGCCCCTGCAAGCTGGACACAACCTGACTGCAAGCTTCCAGATCCCGCTGGGTTCAGTTAAGGCAGATGGACAAACCGACAACGCTGGCTGGGGTCTACAGTGGTGACGATCAGTCCTCACTGCGGGATTTTAATGGGGTCTTTCCCCTCATTGAAAAAGTGTCCTGTTCCTTTTCCAATAATTGCTGGCCTTCTTTTTACCAGTACGCTGTGATCACGACTTTCACGGTTCTATAGGACGACTCCGGCCTGAGGGCCCTGCTGGTTTTCATTCCGTCTCCGATCCTCATTACTGAACCTGGACTGCACACTCGGATCACCTGGTTTGAGGCTCTTCGTCAGCTGCAGTTTTTAACTGCTAGTACCTGAATTACCCACAAGACCGCGCCCCTGGAGTACTGGGGGTGCCCCCCCCATGCTGTGCACACGCTCCTCTAACAGAAGGAATTGTAGTCATTATTCTTAGAACCTTGTAGGTTGTGGGCGTAAGTACAGTACCGTGATTTCACTACAACAGTAACTTCACCGTTCTAAAATTATTTTTACTACAAACTCATTTCTTTCCATTACTGAATAAGGCACCATGACCTTACTGGTACTTTACTACCAGTCCCTCCTGTGCCATGACCTAACTGGTACTTTACTACCAGTCCCTCCTGCACCATGACCGCTGTGTACTTTACTACCAGTCCCTCCTGCACCATGACCTTACTGGTACTTTACTACCAGTCCCTCCTGCGCCATGACCGCTGTGTACTTTACTACCAGTCCCTCCTGTACCATGACCTTACTGGTACTTTACTACCAGTCTCTCCTGCACCATGACCTTACTGGTACTTTACTACCAGTCTCTCCTGCACCATGACCGCTGTGTACTTTACTACCAGTCTCTATTGCACCATGACCGCTGTGTACTTTACTACCAGTCCCTTCTGCACCATGACCTTACTGGTACTTTACTACCAGTCTCTCCTGCACCATGACCGCTGTGTACTTTACTACCAGTCCCTCCTGCGCCATGACCGCTGTGTACTTTACTACCAGTCCCTTCTGCACCATGACCTTACTGGTACTTTACTACCAGTCTCTCCTGCACCATGACCGCTGTGTACTTTACTACCAGTCCCTCCTGCACCATGACCTTACTGGTACTTTACTACCAGTCTCTCCTGCACCATGACCTTACTGGTACTTTACTACCAGTCCCTCCTGCACCATGACCTTACTGGTACTTTACTACCAGTCCCTCCTGCGCCATGACCTTACTGGTACTTTACTACCAGTCCCTCCTGCACCATGACCTCACTGGTACTTTACTACCAGTCCCTCCTGTGCCATGACCGCTGTGTACTTTACTACCAGTCCTTCCTGCACCATGACCTCACTGGTACTTTACTACCAGTCCCTCCTGCACCATGACCGCTGTGTACTTTACTACCAGTCCCTCCTGCACCATGACCTTACTGGTACTTTACTACCAGTCCCTCCTGCGCCATGACCTTACTGGTACTTTACTACCAGTCCCTCCTGCACCATGACCTCACTGGTACTTTACTACCAGTCCCTCCTGTGCCATGACCGCTGTGTACTTTACTACCAGTCCTTCCTGCACCATGACCTCACTGGTACTTTACTACCAGTCCCTCCTGCACCATGACCGCTGTGTACTTTACTACCAGTCCCTCCTGCACCATGACCTTACTGGTACTTTACTACCAGTCTCTTGTTTGTTTTGATACTTACAGTTTCTTTACGCATAAGGTGTAACTCATGCAGTGCCTGGGAGCCGACAGGCTCTTCAGTAACCCCATGAGTCGGCAGCCCACTCCAGCGGAAGGGATATCAGAATCTGGACACTGGGAGGGACTGACCGGCACCACAGCCAGGACAACGGACATGGCTGAGAGAGGGTGGCTGATGTCCCAAGACAGAAGGGGGAGTGGGAAGAACTTACACAGATATTCGCCCCTCTAAGCCCTGTCCTCTTATCTAGCTAATGAGCCTAATCCAAACACACAGCTCAGTGCCAGGGCGCCTGCACAGAGCACAGCCTGGAGGCCAGTCACACAGCCCGGCTTACTGGGCCCACGCCACCCTTTACTAACCAGTCAGACCACTGCCCTCCCTTCCCACACCAGTCTACATCTGGATTTTTCTTTGCTGTGTTTCCCGACTCGGGGCTTCTTTCACACACAAAAGTCTTCAGTCTGCGCATGAAGGTTTTGATCGAGGTGTACTTTATTGGTGCTGTGCGCTGGCCCCTCAGGGGGCCGCCATGCTAGGGCCATCAACACCCCAGCCCCCCCAAGCTCACCTGCCCGCGGGACGTCCGGCTGAGACCCCTCGTATCGGCGCCTCCACAGCGCTCACAACCTCCTTCATCACCAAGATCAGCGCGCGGGAGAGGGGGGCCGGACAGCGGGTCAGGGGGAGGAGGGCGAAGACGTCCCACCCCCTGAATTACGGGGGAAACCCGGGGAGCCCAGAGCAGCACGGAGCCAGGACACCTGGGTTAACACCCCTGCTCTCACGAGAACTGTTGTGCGATCTTTAACAGCCAACGAGCAGATTAACATCTCTTCATGAGGACCCTCTTACAGCCATGTCCCCCGGAGCGCTGGCTAGGAAACTCAGTTACAGAGGACTGGGACCCTACTGGACCCTACTGGTCCACCAACGTTCCTGGGAATGCAAGATTTGAAAGACGGTGTTTGTTTTATGAAGAAAAGTGATTGACACCAGAGGAATGCCCACACACTGCCTTTTTGTCGGGAGTTCTTACCTTGGTGGGTACATTTTCTCAGATCCCGTCCCACATTGACAGTGATGTGCGCGTCCAACACACACACACACACACACACACACACACACACACACACACTAGGACATACCACTCCATACTGCACACAACCACAGTGATTATACTGCGCAACAAGCGCAACCTCTGAAGCAAAGCCTCATAAGCAGTGAGCCCGTCTCCCAGTAATGCTCTGTGTGTTGTGTGTTATATGCAAACGTGCTTTGGTCCTACGCCTGTATTGTAAATCGGTCACGCCAACAAAGCCTGCTGAACTGGACAGACCTGCACTGCCACCTTGTGGACAAGAGGGAGAAAAGCAGCTGGGTTTCTACACAGAGGTGAGATGGAGGAACAAGTTAAAGATTTATTCCACGCTAAAAAGAGAAGAAAGGAAACAATGTTTCGACTGTGGAGCCCCCTTCTTCACCTTCAGCCAAAACGCTGTTTCCTTTTTTTGCTCTTTACAGCATGGAATAAACCTTTACCTGTTCTTTTGCAGCCTACGCATGCTGACGCAACTCCCTGAGTGGTGCACAAACTGACTTTATACCCCAAGCGAGCAATCATTTCGGAGCCCTGGTGAAAGGGTTCAGACAAAAGCGGTACAGCCAGGGCGCAGGGAGGAGAAGACAAGGGCGCGCCGGGGCCCGGGCTGACCTGGGCGAAGATGCTGGCACTGGGCGCCACCCGGCTGTCCACGATGCTGTAGAAGATGGCCAGCAGTCGGTCCAGAGGGAAGGGCTTGGGCCCCAGCAGGTGATTGCTGGTCTGGGGGGGCAGGGGGGGAGAGAGAGACAGAGAGAGAGAGATCAGTGAGAGAAGCAGCACCAGGAGCACACGAGTCAGAGCGCAGAGAGAGAGATCAGTGAGAGAAGCACCAGGAGCACACGAGTCAGAGCGTCAGTGTGCAGAGAGAGAGAGATCAGTGAGAGAAGCACCAGGAGCACACGAGTCAGAGCGTCAGTGTGCAGAGAGAGAGAGATCAGTGAGAGAAGCACCAGGAGCACATGAGTCAGAGCGTCAGTGTGCAGAGAGGGAGAGATCAGTGAGAGAAGCACCAGGAGCACACGAGTCAGAGCGTCAGTGTGCAGAGAGAGAGAGATCAGTGAGAGAAGCACCAGGAGCACATGAGTCAGAGCGTCAGTGTGCAGAGAGGGAGATCAGTGAGAGAAGCACCAGGAGCACACGAATCAGAGCGTCAGAGTGCAGAGAGAGGGAGATCAGTGAGAGAAGCACCAGGAGCACATGAGTCAGAGCGTCAGTGTGCAGAGAAAGAGAAAGAGAGAGAGACTGGGTCTGCTGCCCCCTGCATCCACCCTCACCTTCTCGTGCTTCTTCAGGAAGTTGGTCTTCTTTATTCTCCCATGGTGCTGGAGTGGAGGAAGCAGAAGAGAAGCACTGGTAGTGTTACTGCTGTTTTTAGGAACACAAGGCCACAAACGAGGGGAGCCATCCAGCCCATCGACCCTGACTGGTAGTTCGTGAACAGATCCCAGAACCCCATCCAGCTGTTTCTTGAAAGCAGCCAGGGTATCAGCTGCAACAACGTGGCTGGGCTTGCTTGTTCCACACTTCCACCACCCTTTGGGTAAAGAAGCACCTCCTGAATGCAGGTTAAATGCACTTCCACACAGCCTGCACTGACGCCCTATGGTATGTGTTTCGCTGTTTATTCTGAGGAAATCCCTCAAACTCGACACGCAGCCTCGGTCAACTGGTCCAGCGATCCAAATCCTGAGCTGATAACGGAAAAATCCCATTCCGGAAGAAAAGCAAAGTCTTTGTATTTTAAGAAAAAAAAACATTGCGCCGAAGGCGAGTGCACTTGAAACTCAATACCCGTCCCCTGTGCTTTTCGGCCATGTTTTCAAGCAGGTTGTGTTTAAATACAGTAAGCTTGTGTGTCACCACAGCTTGAGATTCCAGTGGTCTGCAGGAGTTTGCAGTGCAGAGCAGGACGCTGGCCGTGAGAGCAATAGACCGATAAGCACAGCTCTCCCAGCAGCCATGCCGATGAGCCCAGGGCGAGAGTGATGGGCCCGAGCCGCTCGCCACAAGGTGAGGAAGGTGAGGGTTCTGCCGCACACCTGAGCGTACCTTGAGGAAGAAGCGGCGGTCGGTGCGGGCGGGGTTGTAGGAGGCCAGGTACGCCGCGATCAGCAGGAACTTGGAGTGGCAGGGCAGCTCCACGTGGGCATGGGCAGAGAGGCCTGGGGACGACACAGAGAGGTGTCCAGAGAGAGAGAGACAGCAGACATGGACAGAGAGGCCTGGGGACGACACACAGGGAGGTGTCCAGAGAGAGAGAGAGACAGACAGCAGACATGGACAGAGAGGTCTGGGGACGACACACAGGGATGTGACCAGAGAGAGAGAGAGACAGACAGCAGACATGGACAGAGAGGCCTGGGGACGACACACAGGGATGTGACCAGAGAGAGAGAGAGACAGACAGCAGACATGGACAGAGAGGTCTGGGGACGACACACAGGGAGGTGACCAGAGAGAGACAGACAGCAGACATGGACAGAGGGGTCTGGGGACAACACACAGGAATGTGACCAGAGAGAGACAGACAGCAGACATGGGCAGAGAGGCCTGGGGATGACACACAGGGAGGTGACCAGAGAGAGACAGACAGCAGACATGGACAGAGAGGTCTGGGGACGACACACAGGGATGTGACCAGAGAGAGAGACAGACAGCAGACATGGGCAGAGAGGCCTGGGGACGACACATAGGGAAGTGACCAGAGAGAGACAGACAGCAGACATGGGCAGAGAGGTCTGGGGATGACACACAGGGAGGTGACCAGAGAGAGACAGACAGCAGACATGGGCAGAGAGGCCTGGGGATGACACACAGGGAGGTGACCAGAGAGAGACAGACAGCAGACATGGGCAGAGGCCTGGGGACGACACACAGGTAGGTGACCAGAGAGAGACATACAGCAGACATGGGCAGAGAGGCCTGGGGACGACACACAGGGAGGTGACCAGAGAGAGACAGACAGCAGACATGGACAGAGAGGTCTGGGGACGACACACAGGGATGTGACCAGAGAGAGAGAGAGAGACAGACAGCAGACATGGACAGAGAGGTCTGGGGACGACACACAGGGAGGTGACCAGAGAGAGACAGACAGCAGACATGGACAGAGAGGTCTGGGGACGACACACAGGGAAGTGACCAGAGAGAGAGAGAGACAGACAGCAGACATGGACAGAGAGGCCTGGGGACGACACACAGGGATGTGACCAGAGAGAGAGAGAGACAGACAGCAGACATGGACAGAGAGGTCTGGGGACGACACACAGGGAAGTGACCAGAGAGAGAGAGAGACAGACAGCAGACATGGACAGAGAGGTCTGGGGACGACACACAGGGAGGTGACCAGAGAGAGACAGACAGCAGACATGGACAGAGAGGTCTGGGGACGACACACAGGGAAGTGACCAGAGAGAGAGAGACAGCAGACATGGGCAGAGAGGCCTGGGGACGACACACAGGGAGGCGTCCAGAGTAAGAGACAGACAGCAGACATGGACAGAGAGGCCTGGGGACGACACACAGGGAGGTGACCAGAGAGAGACAGACAGCAGACATGGACAGAGAGGTCTGGGGACGACACACAGGCATGCGATCAGAGAGAGAGAGAGAGAGAGAGAGACAGACAGCAGACATGGACAGAGAGGCCTGGGGACGACACACAGGGAGGTGACCAGAGAGAGACAGACAGCAGACATGGACAGAGAGGTCTGGGGACGACACACAGGCATGCGATCAGAGAGAGAGAGAGAGAGAGACAGACAGCAGACATGGACAGAGAGGCCTGGGGACGACACACAGGGAGGTGACCAGAGAGAGACAGACAGAGGGAAGACTGCCTCAGGCTGTCGGTGGGTACAGGGCACCCATTCCAGACACTCTACCTCGCAGGCCTCCAGTGACACTGTCCTCCGTCTGCTGCTGCAGGCGCTCCCACTGCACACTGCGGAGACACAGACGGGGTGATGCGTCACTGAGCACCGCGTGATCCCTGTCCAACTCCTCCCACCCCCCCCTCAGGATCCGCTACTGACAGGACCCAGGGAATGGGTCAGGACTCGAACCCACGCTCACGGAGTTCAATCTGCACCCGGGGCGGCGTCCTTACCAGATGATCCACTTGGAAAATAATTCCTGTTCAATTAATAAAGAAGAACCTAACGGGAGGGTCTAACAGTGCCAATTCCCCAGTGGGGACAGCTGAAAGCGGAAGAGCAGAAGAGAATCTCTGAGCTCCATTAAGCGACAATGAAACAATTTCACATTAAAGTCGCTAATTAGAGATACGAGACCTGAGATAATACACATGAATGGAACTGAAAGAAAGTATACAGCAGACAAAAAGGCTGAACTCCCAATTAAAAACCCTAATTAAAAAAGGACGCGGGATCTGTACAAATGAATAAGGACAGGGAGAGGCGATCTCTCACACCAGCGGCAAAGATCGACATGCAGCAGCTGCCGGCTCAGGGTCTGAGCACAGGGGAAGGCGAGATGGTTTGAGATGAGACGACAGCGGCGGGGTGCAAGGGCTGGAGTTAGGCTAGGGGAGCAGAGCTTCTTCTCCTTCCAAATCTTCCTCAAGGGGGGATCGCTTGGAAAAGGGAGGATTGCTGTTCCTTTGTCCAGTCCCAGCAGAAAGGGAGTGTCCGGGCTTCTGATCCACCTCCGTGCCTTCATCTCTTTCTGAGCGTGGAGCAGGACGTGTGGCAGCAGGCTCCTGATGCCGTCAGCAGAGGAGGCTCTCTTTCTCTCCTGCGCGAGGCGCGACGTTTCGACCCGTCTGGGTCTTCTTCTCCCGGGTTTCGGGGGCACAGGGAGTTTGTGTAGAAAGTTCAAAAGAGAGAGCGAGTGGAAAGACAGTGGCTGGGGCGGGATGTAGGGTAACGATTCCAGGCCACGCAGAAAGGCAACTGACCTGGACACCTCTCTCAGGTATACCGTCTGCATGGCTCTCTTCAGGTGCGGCTCGATGTTCCTCCACAGCTTGTGAGTGTCGCCCTCCTTCGCTGTAGCAGAGAGAAGAGACTGTCAGTATCACTTCCTGTCGCTGAGAGACAGTGAGGAGAGACTGTCGGTATCACTTCCTGTCGCTGAGAGACAGTGAGGAGAGACTCAGTATCACTTCCTGTCACTGAGAGACAGTGAGGAGAGACTCAGTATCACTTCCTGTCGCTGTGAGACAGTGAGGAGAGACTGTCAGTATCACTTCCTGTCGCTGAGAGACAGAGAGGAGAGACTGTCAGTATCACTTCCTGTCGCTGTGAGACAGAGAGGAGAGACTGTCAGTATCACTTCCTGTCGCTGAGAAACAGTGAGGAGAGACTGTCAGTATCACTTCCTGTCGCTGTGAGACAGTGAGGAGAGACTCAGTATCACTTCCTGTCACTGAGAGACAGTGAGGAGAGACTGTCAGTATCACTTCCTGTCGCTGAGACAGTGAGGAGAGACTGTCAGTATCACTTCCTGTCGCTGTGAGACAGTGAGGAGAGACTCAGTATCACTTCCTGTCACTGTGAGACAGTGAGGAGAGACTGTCAGTATCACTTCCTGTCGCTGAGACAGTGAGGAGAGACTGTCAGTATCACTTCCTGTCGCCGAGACAGTGAGGAGAGACTGTCAGTATCACTTCCTGTCGCCGAGACAGTGAGGAGAGACTGTCAGTATCACTTCCTGTCGCCGAGAGACCATGAGGAGAGACTGTCAGTATCACTTCCTGTCGCCGTGAGACAGTGAGGAGAGACTGTCAGTATCACTTCCTGTCGCCGTGAGACAGTGAGGAGAGACTGTCAGTATCACTTCCTGTCGCCGTGAGACAGTGAGGAGAGACTGTCAGTATCACTTCCTGTCGCCGAGAGACAGTGAGGAGAGTGTCAGTATCACTTCCTGTCGCCATGAGACAGTGAGGAGAGACTGTCAGTATCACTTCCTGTCGCTGAGAGACAGTGAGGAGAGACTGTCAGTATCACTTCCTGTCGCCATGAGACAGTGAGGAGAGACTGTCAGTATCACTTCCTGTCACCATGAGTCAGTGAGGAGAGACTGTCAGTATCACTTCCTGTCGATGTGAGACAGTGAGGAGACAGTCAGTTTCACTTCCTGTCGCTGAGAGACAGAGAGAGGAGAGGACCTGTGTCAGTATCACTTCCTGTCGCTGAGAGACAGTGAGAGAAGGAGAGGACCTCTGTCAGTATCACTTCCTGTCGCTGAGAGACAGTGAGAGAAGGAGAGGACCTGTGTCAGTATCACTTCCTGTCGCTGAGAGACAGTGAGAGAAGGAGAGGACCTGTGTCAGTATCACTTCCTGTCGCTGACATGACAGACGGGCCGAGAGAAAGAGATGCTGAAGAAACCCTAAGTGTCACTGAGAAAGACAGGCTGTGAACGAGATGGGGGGGACTGAAAGTCTCACTTCCCTTTAGACAGGCTGAGAGAAACAGAGCCATTACCTTCCCCCTTCTCCAGAGGCTCACAGAACTTCGGAAAATTAAGCGCAGCCTGTTAAAAAAAAAACACAAACAAAATCAATATCCAACGGCTTAAAACGGAGAAACCGACAGAACCAGGAGGAGACCGGCAGTCCGCTTCTGGGTGCTCTAGTCCCTCCACTACTGCGCGGCGTTTGGAAATCCTGAGAATCCCGGGAATTATCTGATCTCCCTTGGCTTTCTGCGAAATCTCGGAGGTGACAACGACAGAGGAGCGAGATGCGCAGACCTGCCGACATCTGAAACGGTAGTTATGAATCACTTCGCGCACACCGGCGGCATCCAGGTCTGGACCTGTGAAACCGGGCTCATGAAGCTCATCGTGGGCCGGCGGGGCTCGTCAGGACCGGGACTGGACAGTCCCAACACAGAGCTGTCAAGGTGACGCGGGCCCTTCCGCAGCGTGTAAAAGAACAAAGACCGATCCCCCCCCCGACTGGGCCGGCCGCCGTGGGAGGCTCTTCTCCCCCGAACCCGTGGTCCCAATCCGGTTCGTTCCCATGACCAGGAAGGCTCAGTGCGCGCACCAGGATGGGGACGGGACTTGCGCGCAACGTTCTGGGCAGAGCTGGAAAGGCGGGACGGCTGGACGTGGAAAGCACTCTTTCAGTGCACTGGGACAAAGCTCACTTGGCGTTGCACAGCATTCCAGCATTCACACAGAAGTGAGAACGTAACTTATAGTAGGCCTCCTCTTAAAAAACAGAAAACGTGGGGATTACGGACCTGAGGAGGGCAAATGCACACTTTAGTTCCCTTTTCTGTTTTGGCAAATTGGATGCTACGTTGGTTCAGCACTAATCGTCTCTGATCATCAGTTTTAAGCTCATTTTTCCTGATGGGATTTTCTCCAGATTGAAGGGTTCACTTACAATGACCGTAAAGAGCAGGGAAAAAAAAATCCTGTGGGATCTCTCCCTCACCAACGCATCGCCCGATTGTATTTCCCGTGGAAGCCGTCAAATCCCGTGATTCGAGGCTCTGTCGGACAGTCCCCATTCCTTACTACAGCGTCGAGCGCCCCAGTCTCAGACACAGCTACAGGTGCCCAGCGGGGTCCAGCTCACACCCTGGAGAGCCCTGTATCTTCCGGTTTGTGCTCCAAACCACATCACTCATTCATTAGCTGAGCTGCGGAACCCTGATAATTATAATCAGGATCGGAGACAGGACTTGTAGTAGCATTAATGAAGTGAACCCCCAGTGTAAAAGACCTTACACTGGCTTTTTGAGTCTCCTAAATTAGGAAAGAATTAGGTTGTTTACTTGAGCACAGTGAACAAACACCAGAAGGCATGAGGCCCTCCAGGAACCAAGTACAAGACCCCTTTTACAGAAGACATGTCGGTGGTGATGTTACGCAGTGTCTGTGGGGTCCCCCGGTTCTTGAAGATCGCAAACACTGGGGGACGTCCCCAGCTGTTCAATTACTCGAGTGTCCCTAGAGTGTGTTGGGAGGTACAGTCCAGGTTTCACTGGTTCAAATCTGGGCCAGATCCCACAATGTTCTCGTGACACAGTCTTTACAGGGAGCTGCAAGTAATAGCTTGTGTGGATCAAGTATATTACATAAGAAAAGTTACTAGAGGGGGGTCCAGGTGACACTTCTAGCCCGAATGCTAGTTAGCAGCTAATTGATCCAAGGATCTCATCCAGCCTTTTCTTGAAAGAAGCCAGGGTATCAGCTTCAACAGCCTGGCTGGGCAGCTCGTTCCACACTCCCACAACTCTTTGTGTAAAGATGTGCCTCCTGTCCTGGCTGAGGGATCTCATTGGACTGTTTCCTGAAACACGTCAGGGTATCAGCTTCAACAGCATGGCTGGGTGTGCCAGAAACAACCGCTCCACGAGTCTCTCTGCCGAGCGCCGATTACCAGGCCTACGGCTCCGCGTGCCCGAAACACCCCCCCAGCGCGCGCGGCGGTGCCTCACCAGGTGCCGGAGCTCGCGCAGGTCCCTGCACACGGTGAAGAAGACACCCAGCAGGATGTTGATGTAGGTGCCGTACAGCTCTGGGGAGTAGGCCGGGGAAGGGTCCTGGGACAGGATCAGCTGGAGCTCGGCTGAGGGAATCAGAGCACAGGGTCCCCCTTCCTTACAGTCACGCCAGCAGAGCGCGGGACAGCACAGCAGGCACCCAGCAATGCCAGGGCACTGCCGAGCAGTCACAAGGGAAGGTAGGAGCAATACAGAACAAACTGGGCAGCCTTGGGAAAACATGCCAGAAGGTCACTGGCGCTGATCTTCCTGCCCTCTCCACCTCCTATCATTCACGTGTTCTGCATAAAGCAGAATCCACCTGTGCCAATCCCTCACACCCCTGTCTAATGAATTCCAGTGACTCCCATCAGAACACAGCTGCCAACTTCCCAACTCCAAAACCAACAGACCCAAGTTCTCATTCATACCTGCTGCCATATCCTTCCTTATCACTTGATTTTCTGTGCAAATATGTACAGTACACTGCTGCTGTTGCTGTGGGTATTTTTCTGTCTGTCTGTACACTGACACCGCTGCTGTAAGACACATTGCCCCTCGGGGATAATAAAGCCCCTCTCTGTCTCTCTCTCCAGACGACGGATCGGGACCCTGTGCTCTCCTCCACAGGGGGGTCAGGCAGCAGCGGCTCCGGGCGCGAGTCCCTACCTTTGCTGTAGTCCGGGAAGTGCAGCACGAGAGGCTCGAAGCAGCCGGTGCCGGGCCTGAACTTCTCCCAGACGATCTCGCTCAGCAGGATCACCGTCACGTTGTCCTCGACCTGGCGGGGGCGCACACGCACACACACAGGGGGTCAACCGCGGGCCCCACCCCCCCGAACACGAAACCAGGCAGCAGGGAACCCCCGTTTCAACCCCACCCCCGCTGAGGAGCCCTGGCGGACAGGCCACACACACACACACCTTTCTAGGAGCCGGAGTGCTGGAAGTTTATTTAGGAGACACACGTCCACCCCTCCATCTCCAATGCGGAGTCACAGGGGAGCCTGCCTTGGCAAACCACGGGCGCAAGGCAGGGTACACCCCGGACAGGACGCCAGTCCCTCACAGGACACACAGACTCAGACACACACACTCACTCCAGGGCCAGTGTTCCCAGAAGCCAATTCACCCTCCAGCATGTCTTTGCACTGTGGGAGGAAACGAACGCAGAGAACGTACGAACTCCACGCAGACAGCACCCCAGACCTGGAATTGAACCCGGGACCCCGCAAGGCACAGCAAGGCAGCAATGCTAACCACTGCGCCCTCTTGTATAGTTTCATTACGGCGATCAACGTTTGTCATTACCAGGGCTCATCGCTCTCTGATCACCAGGCAAGATCCCCCTCCTCCGCCGACCTCTCTGTGCCAGGAGCGCTGACCTTGTCCCGCCAGTGGGCACACACACAGCCGCTCGGCACTAACTGAGGCGACGGGGCCAGAGGGTGTTAACCTGGCTCGGACTTCACCAGCGCTCCAGAGCGGATGCGTCTAAGCTCCAGCAATTATTCAATCACGGCAGGTTCTGAGCAAGCTTTGGGCGTACACACACACACACACACACACACACACACTCTCCTGACTGCTCGGGCTGCACGCATCTGCTGGTTCTGAGAGGAAAAAAACAAAGCTGAGTCGAGAACCCATCCTCAGACAATACCCCAGCACCTTCTCCCAGCTCGCAGAATACAGAAGAGCTGGCAGCCCGCAAAACACGAACCGGATGGCAGCCTGGCCCGTACCCCCACCTCGCACTGTAAACCTGCAGCAGGCAGAGCCCTGCTCCGCAGCCCCGGGCCAGATTATATCTGGGCCCAAGGATTAGCGCCTCGCATCAGTGCTGTAACACAGAACACCGGCAGAATTTCAATGGGCAACGGGCATTAAATATACATCACAGGGCTAAATTCTCATGCTGCTGTGGGATACGATGAAGGGGGGTTAAGGGGTAGAAATGTAGCGCCCACCCCGCTTTCCACTGGGAAAGAGGAGAGGCCGACAGAGCCACCTACGCCCGCAGTACAGACGTGGGCCCAGGAGTCATTAGGGACTGGCTCGAACAGGGTAACAGCGCCCCACTCGTTAACTGGCCGTGTGATGAGCCCCTGCTGGGATCCGAGCACGCACTGCGCCGCTCCCCAGACAACACGGCTCCGCCAGGGGAAAAGACCGGGTCCCGTCCTGCAGCCGAATCCCACATGGGCTGCAGTCCAGATGGGATGACGTCACCGCGAGCAGACCGCGCCAACATCTGCTGGAGATGACAGACTGCCAGTCATTTACAGTGAATGTGCTGGGGGGGGGGGGGGATTAAAAACAAGGCTGCCAGTGGGTCCCCGAAACTAGAAAACTCGAAAGCAAAAACTTCCAGACTGCTTCTCCTCCTGTCCCGCCACATGCAGGCGCACCAACACACACTACACCCTCCCACAACCCCCTGCGCCCCTGCCCACGCTCTCACCAGCTCCTGCAGACGCAGGAATCCTGGCAACAGATTGGCATCCATGTCCCTGAGCAGCTCGGCCCGGTCCAGAACCTGGAGGCACAGAATCGCAGAATAAGAGCCCAATCTAGGACGCGCACACGCGCACACACGCACTTGTTTCCTGGCTAAGGCCTCCAAACTGCTCATAATTGTGGCCTGTTGTCAAAACACAAGTTGAAGGACACAGGTGGAAACCACAATCTAAAACTGGCATTTAAAACTGAGAACAAGAGGCTCTTTACGCAAAGAGTGGTGGGAGAGTGGAACAAGCTATCCTGGTTGCTTTCGAGAAACAACTGGACGAGACCCTGGGATCAATGAGCTACTCTGGATGGGTCAAACGGCAGGTGTTTTCACCGCCATCGGCTACACAGGGACGCATACTCACAATGTAGCGGGTGTGCCGAGGCAGGGAGCTCCGAGCGGACAGCTGCTGGAAGACGCGGACAAAGTCGGAGAAGGAGGAGTAGCGCGCGAGGGACTGAGAGACGGCTTCGTGGCCAAAGAGAGACCCCAGCACCTGCTCGAACAGCAGCCCTGCCGAGAAACACTCCACACAGCTCACCGCTGCATGAGGGAGCTGCGGAGAGCCAGGGAGGTCAACACACTTTTCAAGGCGCTATACAAATATATAAGAAACAGGCAGGGAGGAAGAGGAAGGTTATAGAAACAGTGAGGAAGAGGGGGTTTTCACAGAGACGCGCAGGGAGGAAGAGGAAGGTTATAGAAACAGTGAGGAAGAGGGGGTTTTCAAAGAGACGCGCAGGGAGGAAGAGGAAGGTTATAGAAACAGTGAGGAAGAGGGGGTTTTCACAGAGACGGGCAGGGAGAAAGAGGAAGGTTATAGAAACAGTGAGGAAGAGGGGGTTTTCACAGAGACGGGCAGGGAGAAAGAGGAAGGTTATAGAAACAGTGAGGAAGAGGGGGTTTTCACAGAAACAGGCAGGGAGGAAGAGGAGGGTTATAGAAACAGTGAGGAAGGGGGGGTTTTCACAGAAACAGGCAGGGAGGAAGAGGAAGGTTATAGAAACAGTGAGGAAGAGGGGGTTTTCACAGAAACAGGCAGGGAGGAAGAGGAAGGTTATAGAAACAGTGAGGAAGAGGGGGTTTTCACAGAGACGGGCAGGGAGAAAGAGGAAGGTTATAGAAACAGTGAGGAAGAGGGGGTTTTCACAGAAACGGGCAGGGAGGAAGAGGAAGGTTATAGAAACAGTGAGGAAGAGGGGGTTTTCACAGAAACGGGCAGGGAGGAAGAGGAAGGTTATAGAAACAGTGAGGAAGAGAGGATTATAGAGACAGTTGGGGGGAAGAGGAAGACTAAAGTGAGGAAGGAGGTCACAGAGAGTGAGGAAGAGGGGGGTCACAGGTTACAATAATAGCAAAAAAACAGACAAAGCAATTGAGGGAGATATTTAAGAAAATAATTTCATGTTTCCAATGAGGTTATATTGCTGGTAGAAATTCAGGACTAATGTAATACAGCATGAAGTTGGCACGTTTGTACACAGTGCACTCAAAAGTACTGGGACAAGAAAGACCAACTCAGATTTTCACCACCGTGGAAAAGAAACGCGACCATGAAGTACAAGTCCGACCTATTTCATCATCATTAGTCAATTCACTACCACCCTCTTGGGTCAATTAAAGAAATAACACTCAATCCTGCTTGACCTGTATTCTGAAGTGGCAGAGATTGTGGGACCCTAGGCTGACAGGTGTTTGTTACTGGGTAATTAGGAGCAAATGTGCAACACGTCTCACTCCACCTCGGGGCGTTTTACAGCAACTCGATCACAGCACGGAGACAGGGCGGACCAGAGCCGGCGATGAGGGTCACACTGAAGACGAAGGATTGCACAGGCGTAACTGCTCATCAGCCAAGAACGACACCCGCAGTCGAGGACAGCCAAATGACCGGAGCTGTCAAGGAAAGCCCTGAAGCGACTGTCAGCGCAGCTGCCAGCACCCTCGGGGCGCAGGGCTGAAGGCCCTCGAGATGCACAGCCCGCGGAAGACAGACACACCAGCTCTGCGCCAGGCACGCCCCCCTTCAGCAACGGGAGCAGGAAACCCAGAGCCGAAGCTGCTCAAAACGGCAAAGAGGAGCCGGGAACGTCTGAAAACGGGCGGGTGCGACCAGACTAGACCTTTACCGCAGAGACGGACGGGTTAGAGGGCGGAGAAAGAAAGGAACTGCAGACAATCGGAAGATCACCGCCTCATCCGAGAGGCGAGGCGTGCCGGAGGAGAAGTCCGAGCCTGGAGAGCTCTCAGACTGGCTCGCTCGCCCGTAACGAGGGGGTAATTAACGACGGCACCCACAGGACGGACTCTGAAGTAGCGCCGAAGCGTATTCGAAAACGCTTCATCCATACAGCATGACAATGCTGTAATACAAACCAGTACAGTCCAGGCGTTCACACCAAGAGAGACAGCGGAAAATCCCGGACTGGCCACGTCGCTGAACTTTGGATTCTGGATTCAAAACTGTCTGAGCAGCATCGAACATGCTGAGGACAACACTGAGGCTCAAGATCACCCCGAGGACAAGGCAAGAAGGCAAAGTGACGGCCACAAGGGACCTCGAATGATTTCACACCCACTGGTGAGCTCGGGGGGTAACAGGCATTGTGCAGTTATTGCATCAGAGGGATGTGCAAACTAGCCCTTGTAGCGGAGCTGGTTCAGATACGGTGACGTCAGGGCCCTCACTGCGCGTAGCAGGGACCTCAGCCGCCTGAAGGAGGTCTCCTTTAGCTCATAATAATAATAATAATAATAATAATAATAATAATAATAATAATTGCTTACACTTATATAGCGCTTTTTCTGGACTCTCCACTCAAAGTGCTTTACAGGTAATGGGGATCCCCTCCACCACCACCAGTGTGCAGCCCCACCTGGATGATGCGACGGCAGCCATAGTGCGCCAGTACGCTCCCCACACACCAGCTCTCAGTGGGAATGACAAGTGGGGAGGAGAGCAGAGTAATGTAGACAGTTCATAGAGGGGGATTATTAGGAGGCCATGATTGGTAAGGGCCAATGAGAAATTTGGCCAGGACGCCGGGGTTACACCCCTACTCTTTTCGAGAAACACCCTGGGATTTTTAATGACCACAGAGAGTCAGGACCTCGGTTTTACGTCTCATCCGATGGACGGCGCCTGTTTACTATACTGGGGCATTAGGACCCACATGGACCGCAGGGTGAGCGCCCCCTGCTGGCCCCACTAACACCTCCTCCAGCAGCAACCTTAGTTTTTCCCAGGAGTCTCCCATCCAGGTACTGACCAGGCTCACACCTGCTGAGCTTCAGTGGGCTGCCAGCTGTGAGTTACAGGGTGATATGGCTGCTGGTTCTCTGTTGCGTTTCGCTGGTGACCCGGGTTCGCGCCCCAGGTGCTGCGGGACGGAACGGGTGGCAGAGGGCACGAGCCCACGCAGAACCGCCACGTTCACACCCTGACTTTCCACTGTGGAACGTACGTAGAGCAAAGTGTGCCCCCAACACGTACGCGTTTTTAAACTGAAGTGTAAATTCAGATTGCACTTATTCATTTCCATCTTGAGATCACAAATAGAAATGGCCCGACCGTAAGCAACAATACCAGACACCTTGCTGTCCCAGTACTTCTGGAGGGCACTGCACATGTTCACACGTATGGCGACCCACAATTAGGTGCACACAGCGGATATGTGGACGTGCACTTGTTTCAGGACAAATGAGAAGATCAGAAGTATATTCATTGTATTGTTCATGCAAACTCCAGTTTAATTGCATACGCTGTCCTGTGATGACACTGTGCCTGGCCAGTCCTGCCGATGACCTTTCCTGGACTTTAAACGTTGATTTGTAGGAGAGAGACAGTGAGCTGGGCACAGACTGGCCCTGCCCCTGTCTCTGCCCCAGACCCAGGCCACCCACCCCTGACCCTGCCCCCGCCCCAGACTCAGGCCAGCTGCCCCTACCCCACCCCAGCCACCCACCCCTGCCCCCGCCCCAGACTCAGGCCAGCTGCCCCTACCCCACCCCAGCCACCCACCCCTGCCCCCGCCCCAGACTCAGGCCAGCTGCCCCTACCCCACCCTGGCCACCCCAGCCCCTGTCTCTGCCCCAGGCCCAGGCCAGCTGCCCCTACCCCATCCTGGCCACCCCAGGCCCTGTCTCTGCCCCAGGCCCAGGCCAGCTGCCCCTACCCCATCCTGGCCACCCCAGGCCCTGTCTCTGCCCCAGGCCCAGGCCAGCTGCCCCTACCCCACCCTGGCCACCCCTACCCCTGCCCCTGACTCTGCCCCAGGCCCAGGCCAGCTGCCCCTACCCCACCCTGGCCACCCCAGCCCCTGTCTCTGCCCCAGGCCCTGGCTAGCTGCCCCTACCCCACCCTGGCCACCCCTGCCCCTGCCCAAGCCCCATCCCAGTGCAGGCCTTCCCCGCCCAAACCCAGCCGCCCCGGCGGCGCCCCGGGCCTACCTGCAGCTCTCGGAGCAGGGTGAGCGTGACGTGGCTCTTCCCAGTCGCCCGGTGTCCGTAGAGGAAGAGGGAGGGGTAGCTGTAGTGCTCGGGCTGCAGGGACAGGACAGGGAGGAAGAGGGGCTGAGGGCCGGCGCTGATCGACACCTGCCCCGCCCTGCCCAGACCCCGGCACGCAGGCCACGCGCCAGTCGCACACGCACACGCACACGCACACGCACACGCACACGCACACGCACACGCACACGCACACGCACACGCCACCCAATCCTCTCACCTCCCCGAACAGCGCCAGCAGCGCGGCCGCCTGCGCCTCTCGGCAGGGCACGGCCTCCTCCGCCACCTGCAGGCGCGCCGCCGGGTAGCCAGGGTGCTGCAGCTGGGCCTGCATCCTGCAGGGACAGACAGGGGGCAGAGGGGCCCGCGGCGGTGAGGACACACTGGACACGGGAGGCGGCCACACGGGGGGGAGACTACAAACCCCAGCTCCCCCGCCTCCACCCTTTATTCCCACGGCCCTTACTGCTCTCCAGTGTGGAGACTGCGCCCCCTACTGGACCCCACCAGAACTGCGGTCCACTCACGGTGAAGCCCAGGTGACTCCTTGATCATCCACAGCATAATCCGTACACTTCTAAAACACTCTTCCAGACACTCCGCCGAAAGAGCTATACCGCCATATGTACAGCCCTGGAAGATGTGACGGCACCCATAGTGCACCAGTACACTCCCCACACACCAGCTCTCAGTGGGGAGAAGAGCAGAGTGATGAGCCCGTTCACAGATGGGGATTATTAGGAGGCCACGACTGGTAAAGGCCAGGGGGGAATTTGGCCAGGACTCCAGAATTAACACCCCTACCCTTTTTCAGCAAAGCCCCGAGATTTTTCGTGACCTATGGAGAGTCACGACCTGTGTTATGTCTCATCCCAAGGATGAAGCCTTTTTTTTTACAGTATAGTGTTCCCATCACTATACTGGGGCATTAGGACCCACGCAGACTGCAGAGTGAGCTCCCCCTACTGGCCCACTAGCACCACTTCCAGTATCAACCTCAGCTTTCCCAGGAGTCCCCCATCCAGGTACTGACCAGGCTCACACCTGCGGAGCTTCAAGGGGCTTCCAGGTGTGAGGTACAGGGTGATATACAGTAGCTGTTGTCTTTATACATTTCTGCTCCTTTTAGAAGCTGTATAGAACAAGCGTAAAAAAGACCAGCTGGAGAGCTGAAGGTTTTTGAGTGAGCATCACAGACACGTTGACTCAGAGAGTCTCAGCGTACTGGATGTGGAAAACAGCAGGCGTCCTTTATATACGATTACGTCTAAGATAATATACTAGCATATTAATACTCATTACTGACCGCTCAAACAAGTGAGTTTACATCAGGCTGCTTACTGAAAGGGAGACGCACTGTACTGACGCACTGCTGTCGATGGAGCTCTGATCAGTAACGCCGAAACGCCGGTGCACAGACTGGTGGAAATGAACTCAGCTCCGTTTTACTGTATCGGAAAGGCAGGAGTGCTACAGTGCAGCCGAAACATTTAGATCACACCAGCGGAGACCTCTGCGGTTCCAGCGCACACACAGACACCCGTCACAGAAACCCTGTTTGTCTGCTAGACCGCCATATCATAGCGCTAACGGTGAGCTCAGTTGCACCACTGGTTCTGTCCCTGCCTCTCCGGTTTTTGACTCGGACCCGACAGTAAACTCCTGCGCCGACTCGGCTGTCACGGCTCTCACACAGGGAACCACTGTCCCAGGAGCGAGTGCGGTACCGCCAGCATACAAGCTGAGCTCTTTACGGTCTCGCTTCCCGTTGTAGCTATTCTGCAGAGCCGAAGTCTCTGCTCACCGAATCTAACGGTGTTTCTTTAAATTATACTAACAAATTCTTAAATAGCAAAGGGCTTTGCTGAATTATTAAGTGATAACATAATGTGGCAGTATCGAAGCTTTTATGCACCACGTTTGGACGAGCTAATATTGCTCAGTCAAACAAAACAACGTCACATACTGCACCTGATCTCTCAGCAATTCCCCCAGTGTCTCCCTGCTGCTACATGCTTTCGCGCCACGCCGAGGTTAGAGCTCAAATTCCTTCCTGTCACATGACAACAGAAAAGTGGCCAATCAGAGCTCGTCTGGAGGCCACGGGCTGCTTGGCCTTCTGGGATTTGTAGTCTTTCCTTAGGATATGCTTGGAACGACCCAAAGACAGCTGACAAATTCCCAGAGAACGCATGCTTGTAGAGATGACTTCATACTGCACTGTATTAATATAAAATAATGAACTGTAGGACATATATCCTTGTTTATGTAATAGATATTATATATACAGAAAACCAAATTGAAAGGTACACTGTTTCATCAAGTAGATTTGGATAAAAATAAAAGGATATAGTATTTGGAAAATCTTGGTTGATACTAAAAAACAGACAACAGTTTGCAGGGATTGACTTATTATAGTGATACAACATCAAAGGGAATCGTGTCACGGATCTATGCTGATTTTTTAAGTACTTTAAAGTCCAATATTGTTCAGAGCATTTTACTCCTTGGACCTCAGCGATTTGAGAGTTAACTCCATGAGAGACAAAGGGCTGAGAAAACACCGGCGCTTTGAGATTATGCACCATGAAAGTGTAGCGGAGCTAGTTCGGACACGGTGACGTCATCGCCCTCCCTGCGCGTAGCAGGGACCTCAGCAGCCTGGGCTGAGGGAGGTCCCCTTTAGCTCATGCGGCTGGTTCCCTGTGGCGTTACGCCGGAGACCCAGGTTCGCGCCCCAGGTGTTGCAGGCCGAAACGGGTGGCGGAGGGCATCAAGCATTCCTGTGCAGGAACTGTGACGGTCACAAAAGGCACTATATGAAATAAAGGCAACAATTTCCCCTGCTCCAGGGGTTCAAAGTTCAAAGTGGAGGAAACTGGCCAGAAGAAAGCTGCCATGAACCGCACATGAGCACTTCGACGTCACCGCATACCCACGAGCGCCTCTCTCCTTGCACTAATTAATCAATTATCATTCCACACACACTCCTCCCTACTTACACCCTCTCACTCCGCTCACTGCTGAGCTTCCCGCTTTTCCCTTTGGATGAATACTCTAAACCTTATCGTCTTTCTCGGCTCTTGAAGTTCTTGCTCTATCCCTGGATCTACGGCATCGCTTGACGTTTCTTGGATTTGGTAACTAATTTGGAACTTTTCCCAGGATTACTCTGCTGCGGTCTTGCATGGGGTCCAAACCAGCTGCCCCCACGGTTGCCTAGACAGAATGATAATAATGAATAATTCCTCACACTTACGCAGCGCTCTTCTGGACACTCCACTCAAAGCTCTTTACAGGTAATGGGGGCTCCCCTCCACCAGTGTGCAGCCCCACCTTGATTATGACTGCAGCCATAGTGCTCCAGTACACTCCCCACACACCAGCTCTCAGTAGGGAAGAGAGCAGAGTGATGAGCCAATTCATAGATGGGGATTATTAGGATGCCATGATTGGTAAGGGCCAATGGGAAATTTGGCCAGGACGCCAGGGTTACACCCCTACTCTTGGGATTTTTACTGACCACAGAGAGTCAGGACCTTGGTTTTACATCTCATCCAAAGGACAGAGCCTTTTTTACAGTATAGTGCCTCCATCACTATACTGGGGCATTAGGACCCACACAGACCGCAGGGTGAGCGCCCCCCACTGGTCTCACTAACACCTCTTCCAACAGCAACCTTAGTTTTTCTCAGGAGGTCTCCCATCCAGGTACTGTCAGGCTCATACGTACTGAGCTTTAGTGCACTGCCAGTTGTGAGTTGCAGGATGATATAGCTGCTGACTTGAACCTGTGAGAGCTGAGAAGAGTCTCAGATGGAGACTTTGTTGTGGAGCCAGCAAGCTGCTCATGTGCTGTGAGAGAGAGGCTGTAGACGTCTAGCGACAAGCTTTGGCCTAATTGTACAATGCACTAATTAGGCCCCATTTAGAATACTGTGTACAATTTTGGCTGCCCCCTTACAAATTAGATATGGCTGCTCTGAATCAGTCCAGAGAAGATCCGCCTAATACATTTCTGGAATTAAAGTTATGTCCTTCTGCGCCAGGCTGAAAAAACTGAACACGCGGAACAGGTCCCCTTGTAGTCTTCTCCATTCAGGAGTAAAAAGACTCATTTCTTTCAGAACTCCCACACTCCTTTGGGAATTTCGAAGAGACCTGCTGGGTTGACTTGATTTTGTCAGAGCCTTTCAGGATCCAGAGACTTAGAGCAGCTGGAGGGGGCGTCTATTGCTTTTCAGCCCAGAGCACAATGTGCTCAACTGTTGCCCGTCATTAAATGATGTTCCTCTGCAGTGCAAGTGCTGGATTAAAAAAATGTAATTTCTCTTGCGGACTGTACCACCCCTTGCTCTTGCGAAAGACGTGCCTTCGAAATTCCACGGCTTCTTTCAGCACATGGGAGGAAAAAGGTTCCACTGAGGAAAAAAAAAAACTTAGAAACCCCATGAGTATCCGAGGAGCTCCACTGTGAACCAGAGCCACCGAACAGAGCTTGTCAGAGCAACTGGTTGCAAGAAGATGAGTTGCCCTCTGACTCAGAGGATGTGAATCAAGGAACAGCCTAGCAGGGGGCGATGCAGGGTAGGGGAGCCCTTTGTACTGCCTCCTTCTCCCCCTGTGGGCGCAGGGGACACCTCTGGGATCCAGATGGCAAAGATCCAGCGGGTGATTTTCCACATTGGTAGGATGGATAGGATAATAAATGACGACTCTGGATTTGTATACATCATACTGCCGCACCATTGAGGACTGGGAAACGAGAGCGATCCGGAGCCCAGTAAACGCACCCTGCAGCTGAGGGGTACAGCCTTGCTGTCCCTTGCAAGTTCCAGACGGCTGCCGCTTCACTGGCGTTTATGCTGCTTCAGCCTCTCTCCTCTGCGCCGGGGGGTTTTCTCAGTAAAGGCGTAGCTGTGCAATAGACAATAGAGATTGAATCTCTGAATCTCACCGTGTGAAAGTCAGGAGCTGTCAAGCTGCGTGCACAGAAGGGTGGGATGTTCCCTAAAAAACAAATATTAGGGTTGAGATGCGTTTTATTCTTTAACGCCCCAACATTCAGTTCCATCCCATTGTCCTCTACTCCAGTCCATTCTCCAGATCCTCAACGTCTTTTCCCTGCTGTCCTTCTCCAGTTACTTCCGGATCATACCGTCTGCATAGGGTCCTGAACTATGCTTCACGGGAGCCTGGACCAGCTCCCCTTACAGGAATGGTGTGCAGGAATCCAGGTTGAACCTACGCCAGCTGGCCTCTCTCTTCCTCACACCCAAACAGAGGTGAATTTCCACTGACTCATCCGGGAAACCCGCTGAGGGGGCCTCCTCAAAAAGACTTTTCAAAACCATAAAAAGGCTACCCTGTGTGAAAATCCTGTTGGTCATTGACTAAGTCTTTCATCCATGGCTGTGTGGGCATATTCTGACACAAATGAGAAAATGACATGAGTGTGAGTTATGTTGATTTAAAGATAATGAGAGGTAGCTGGGCTTTCGATGCAGTGCTGGGAAAAAGATTGTGAATCCCAGTCAGTGGGCCTATACACAGACACGCATTCCCATGTATGATTGCTACGACCCCAAGTGTCTAGGGGTAAAGGGGTGTAACATTTAGGATAATTCTTTTGGAAGCAGGTGGGTTTTGGTGAGGGATTAGGAAGCGTGATAACAAGGGTAAGCAACTAAAGTGGTGCCAAAGGAAAGAAAATAATAAACAAAATGGAGCTGGCTAGGACAGTGAGGGAAAGCTAATCGGACTACAAAAGAAAACCCAAAACACGGTCTTCGGCGTCTTCAACACCCTAGCTAACTGACTACCCAAAACCATACAAGACAAATGGCACTCACCCGTACGAAACTAGTGTACTAATACAAAATCAACCGAGTGTGTAAAGTGTACCCAACAACCTAAACTAACCTTATATACAAAAGTTCACACAAAAACACAAGTGAACCAGGAATAGAAATAAGGGAAAACAAGAGTAATCAACAGGAGCAGGGTACAAAAGAACACAAAAGTTGAACATGTAACAGTGGGGCAAGGTAATGGCAAAACAAGGATGAACACACACAAACAAAAGCACAAAGAAACTAACAAAAAACCAACAAAACAACAAAGCCGAAGCTAATACGAAAATACACACACAAAGCAAAACAAACCAACAAACAAACAAAGCCGAAGCAATAACCAGAAGCAAACGGGACCAAAGTCAAACAAAAGGCCTCTCCTTGCTGAAAACCTCCATGTTATAGGCTGAATAAGATGTGTTCTGATTGGCTGAGAGCTAATTGATGATGACATCATACTGAAAGTGTGGTGTAATGGTGGGCCAATGGGGAAGGGAGAATAATCAAGGGTCAGCAGTGTGGACATAACAGAAAAAAACACACACAGAACACACACTGGGACGTTACAATGATATAGACCTAAAACATAATTAGATCTTCATGAAAGTCTTAATAAAGGATCAAGATAACCTGATTAAATGTATAACACAAGGACAAAATATACACAGTATTTGGAGATAATAAATGATCCAACAGATCCAACAGTGAAGACGTTTGTTAAACCCTTAATATCAACAACTGTTAGATCATCCTTCAGCAGAAATGACTTCAACTAGACTTTTCCTGTAACTAACTGTAACTAAGCAGGTGTGAGCCTGGCCAGTACCTGGATGGGAGACCAGAGGGCACTCACCATGCAGTCTGTGTGGGTACTAACGCCCCACAAACAAATGCTGTCCTTCTGGTGAGATGTAAAACTGAGGTTCTGACTCTCTGTGGTCTTTAAAAATCCCAGGGTGTTTCTCAAAAATAGCAGAGGTGTTGATAGTAGTGTCCTGGCCAGATTTTCTCCTGGCTTTTACCAGTCATGACCTCCTTATAATCCAGCAGGTGTGAGCCTGGTCAGTACCTGGATGGGAGACTCCTGGGAAAAACTAAGGTTGCTGCTGGAGGAGGTGTTAGTGGGGCCAGCAGGGGGTGCTCACCCTGCAGTCTGTGTGGGTCCTAATGCCCCAGTATAGTGACGGGGACACTGTACTTTAAAAAGGCACCATCCCTTGGATGAGGCATAAAACTGAGGTCCTGACTCTCTGTGGTCATTAAAAATCCCAAGGAGATTCTCAAAACCATGTTACCCCAGTGTCCTGGCCAAATTTCCTCCTGGCCTTTATCAATCATGGCCTCCTAATAATCCCCATCTGTGAACTGGCTTCATCACTCTGCTCTCCTCCCCACTGAGAGCTGGTGTGTGGGGAGTGTACTGGTGCACTATGGCTGCTGTGACATCATCCAGGTGGGGCTGCACACTGGTGGTTGGGGAGTGGACTCCCCATTACCTGTAAAGAGCTTTGAGTGGAGTGTCCAGAAAAGTGCTATGTAAGTGTATTTTATTATTATTATTGACTTTCTTTCACTTCAGCTTTAGCTGATGAATGGATGTTCTGACATTCTCGTCCAGAATGTGCTAATACAAGACTGAATTCAAGGCTCCATCAATGCTTATATCCCACCCAGGGCCTGTGACAGCAGAGCACCAAGCCCTGATATCCTGACTACCTTGCTGGACAGCTGGGACAAGGCCTTTCTGTTTGGAGGAAGGGTTTGGTTTTTGCCACAGATATTGTTTCTCGTTATGGGCAAAACGTTAAACTTGTGACCTCTCTGTCCAGACAACAATCTTCCAACCATCTTGTGGATTATCCAGATGCCCTTTGGTGGGATGGGATGGCAATGTTCTTTTCAGAGAGCAATGGTTTCTACCTGGCCATCTTTCCATGAAAACTGTTCCCATTCAGCCTTTTCCTGATACCTGAGACAGGAACACTGACTTTAGCCTCTAGCCTAGCTTGTCACGATCGTACACCCCTCCTCTTAAGGATGCTCCAGCCCTTCCTGTTCTGTACTCATCCCCTATACCTGCCTTCTGGTCCTATAAAAGCCAGACACTCACTCTGTTCCGGGCTCTGCATTGGTTCCTGTACCAGGCGAGTCCGGGACCTGGAGCGCCTGGTCCCGTCACATTGTTAGTTCCTGTTCCTGTGCCGGTTCCGACCCGATTCCTGTTTTTAATTCCCTTTGTCTTCGTCTTGGATGGACCGCCAGTCTCTGGACTTTTGCCTCGTCTCGGATTTCCCTTCGGACTCAGTTTTGGACTGTTTGCCTCGGCCACACCCCTCCTGAACACCAGCGCACCATGGACACGCCCCCTATTCTCATTCCCGACTCCTGCATGCTTCCCCCCCCCATTTTTCCTCACTCATCCCCGGATTGTGTCGTCTGCATAGGGTCCGGAAAGAACGCTTCGTTACAAGCTTCAATGTGACTCTGGGGTTCTTCCTGACTTCCTTGTTGATTGTCTGGGTGCTCTAAGGGGAAAATGCCGGCAGACCGACCTGTCCTGGATAGAATGTAGTCTTGATGTTTTCCATTTGTGTGCCTGGCAGGGGCTGGATGGAGCTCCAGGTGTTTAGAAACGGATTTGTAATCCCATCCCTTCTGAAGATCGTCAAGTACTCTTGATCTGAGGTTCCCTATAATGTCTTTTGGTCAAGGCATGACATACAGTATTCCCAGTAATGTGCATGATGAAGACCACATTCACAAACCTTTTGACCATTGTATGGGACAGTACTGCCCAAGCTCACCTCCCATTTACTTGTTATTTACAATGATTTAACCACCTGATTCTATTTCTTAATTGTGCTAAGTACACCATGGGTTCAGTTATTATTTCACATACTGTTTCTTAATTGGGCAGTACAATGGTGCAGTGGTTAGCACTGGTGCAGTGCTGGGGTCCTGGGCTCAGTCCTATCTGTGTGGAGTTTGTAAGTTCTCCCCATGTTGTCCTGA